>NC_044036.1:184323422-185530922 GCF_901765095.1 Microcaecilia unicolor | reverse complement strand
CTGGTTTGAGAGGCCCCAGGTCATAGGTCAGTTTAGGAAATATCTCAAACCTATGTAACTGATATTTTTGAATAAATGTATAGAGATAATTAGTTCAAGACAGGGTAATCAATCTATTCTTTACCATCTGGTGAGAAAGGGGGGCTAGAAGGGTTTAGGACCCTATATAAAGGAGAGCAGAAGCAGCTTACATTAGAGAAGGAGCTGAGAAGAGAAGGAGCTGAGACGAGAGAGACAACAGACAGGAGAAGGGCAGGACACAGAGAGAGCTAGAGCTGATGTCCTACTTTGTTTGCTGGCAAATAAAGAAGATTTCTCTCTCATTCTGGTGTGTGGTGTTTGACTCCTGAAGTACCACAGATTCTGCTAACAATAGTGGTAATTCCTGCAACATGACTATGCTCCTGCCTCCTCATCCAATGCAGGGGGATTTCAAAATAAAATTCTCATGCATACCTCAACTTTGTCATTTTCCCCTCTATGGAGAAAAGGATCATTTTCAAAGGAGGATTTTCCATGGTTAAGAAAGGAAAAGGAAAAAGGAGATGGATCTGATATACCACTTTTCTTTGGACAATCAAAGCAGTTTACACTGCTTGCAGAAATCACTTTCAAAATTGCCTGTGCATTCTCCATTCTATTTTGTTTATATCTTTTATTAGCATGACATCTTTATAGAATAGAAGTCAAACACATAGGAGGCAATTCTATAACCTCTATTTAGGCACCCCTAGGCAGTGGCATACCTAGCGTATTTGACACCCGGGGCCGATCATTTTTTTTAAATAACCCCCTCCTCTATATGAAAAATTATTTTTAGTAATAATCCACAAATCACACAACAAGGATGTACCTAGGAAAAGGCAGCATCTTAAACATTGCAGTGAGCGCTAGAACATCAATACACCCATTGTAAAGCTAAACAAGCCAGATTAGTAAAGATGATCCTGCCAACAGAAATCCATGTCTTTTCACAAACATAGAACACAGGTAAACCCTCAGCCAGTATAGAATAATAAGTAACCACAAACTAAAAACAGAAATATGTTGACAAATTAAACTGAACCCTCAAGAAGCCAGATTCTGCATACAATGCAACACCACAGAAAGAGTGATGCATGTCCCCTAGTGCTGTGCAAAATATAAATATAAGGATAGCAGATGTAAATTGAAAAAAAAAGCTGTCAAATACCAATCACCACATTACAAATTAACAAACAGAAATAAAACAAAAAATGGAAAATAAGATAATACCATTTTATTGGACTCATACATATTTCAATTACCTTTCAGAGGTCAACACCTCCTTCTGGTCAGTACAGTATACTGCTGTTACAGTATCCTGTCCTGACCCAAGGATGAGGGTTTTGGTTTCTGAAAGTTAGTAAAAAAATGTATTAAAATTAGTCCAATAAAAAGATCACCTTATTTTCATTTTCTATTTATTACCACACACACGTGTGTGTATATATATATATATATATATATACACATTTTTTTTCTATCTTTTTTGTCTATACTTTTCTCTTCACTCTCATCTAATTCTAATCTTCATCATCTAATTCTAATCATTATCATCTAATTCTAATCTCGAGGAGTAGCCTAGTGGTTAGTGCAGTGGACTTTGATCCTGGGGAACTGAGTTCAATTCCCACTGCAGGTCCTTGTGACTGTGGGCAAGTCACTTAACCCTCCGTTGCCCCAATTACAAAATAAGTACCTGTATATATGTAAACCGCTTTGAATGTAGTTGCAAAATACCACAGAAAGGCGGTATATCAAGTCCAATTTCCCTTTCCCATCATCTAATTCTAATTCTAATCATCATCATCTAATTCTAATCATCATCTAATCATCTTATTCTAATCATGTAATTCTAATGATCATCATCTAATTCTAATCATCAAGCTATTGTTGAGCCACTTCAATCTGGCTTTCGCCACCTTCATTCAACTGAAACAGCGCTTGCTAAAGACTCCAATGATCTGTTCCTGGCCAGATCCAAAGGTCTGTATTCTATACTCATCCTTCTTGATCTATCTGCTGCTTTTGACACTGTTGATCACAGCCTACTCTTTGATACGCTGTCCTCACTTGATTTCAGGGCTCTGTTCTTTCCTGGTTTTCTTCCTATCTCTCCCATTGTACCTTTAGTGTATTCTCTAGTGGATCCTCCTCTACTTCTATCCCACTGTCAGTTGGTGTTCCTCAGGGATCTGTCCTGGGACCTCTTCTTTTCTCCATCTATACTTCTTCCCTTGGCACTCTGATCTCATCCCATGGTTTTCAGTATCATCTTTACACTAATGACTCCCAGATCTACCTCTCCACACCAGAAATCTCAGCCGAAATCCAGGCCAAAGTATCAGCCTTCCTGTCTGACGTTGCTGCCTGGATGTCTCAGCGCCATCTGAAACTAAACTTAACCAAGACTGAGCTGCTCATCTTTCCCCCTAAACCAACCTCTCCTCCTCCCCCATTCTCTATTTCTGTGGATAACACTCTCATCCTTCCTGTCTCATCAGCTCGTAACCTCTGGGTCATCTTCGACTCCTCCCTCTCCTTCTCTGTACATATTCAACAGACTACTAAAACCTGTCATTTCTTTCTCTATAATATCAGCAAAATTCGCCCGTTCCTTTCTGAGCACACTACCAGAACCCTCATCCACACTCTTATCACCTCTCACTTAGACTATTGCAACTTGCTTCTCACAGGTCTCCCACTTAGCCATCTCTCTCCTCTTCAATCTGTTCAAAATTCTGCTGCACGACTAATATTCCGCCAGTGTCATTATGCTCATATTAGCCCTCTCCTCAAGTCACCACTAGCTTTCTATCCGTTTCTACATACAGTTCAAACTCCTCTTATTGACCTACTAATAAAACAGGCCCGTTTCTGACACAAATGAAACAGGCGCTAGCAAGGTTTTCCTCGGAGTGTGTATGTTTGAGAGAGAGATAGTGTGTGTGTGAGAGAGAAAGTGTGTGTTAGAGACGGAGTGTGTGTGTGAGTGAGAGAGAGAATGAGTGTGTGAGAGACGGAGTGTGTGTGTGAAAGAGAAAGTGTGTGTGTGAGTGAGAGAGAGAATGAGTGTGTGAGACAGAGAGAATGAGTGTGTGAGAGAGAGAGAGAATGAGTGTGTGAGACAGAGTGTATGTGAGAGACAGAAAGTGAGTGCGTGTGTGGGGGGCTCCGAGTTCCATGACCCCCTCCTTCCCTCCCTCTCTCTCCTCCCCTCTGAGTTCTTGGCCCCCCCTTCCCTCCGAGTTCCATGCCCCCCTCCCTCTCCTCCCCAGTGTGTTCCATGTCCCCCTTTCATCAGAGTGTGTATGTTTGAGAGAGAGTGTGTGGGTGAGAGATGGAATGTGTATGTGAGAGAGAGACAGACAGACAGTGTGTTTGTGTCAGAGAGAGAGAGAGAGAGAGAGAGAGAGAGAGAGAGAGTGTGTGTGTGTGTGTGTGTGTGTGAGAGACAGAGAGTGAATGTGTGTGTGAGAAAGTGAAGCCTTCAAGCCTTGAAGCATTCGTGCGCTCTGTAAGTTCCGGAATGTTGCAGGAGTGCTTCATGGGGGAGGAATGTAGGGAGAGATGAGAGTGGAGAGGTACTGAGGAGCTGCAGAGTGAATGCACTTATCTTATATAATAAAACGCACCTCCAACATTCTGAAGCCGAGAAAGTGAAGCCTTCAAGCCATGAAGCATTCCTGCAACATTCCGGAACTACGTGTCGTCAATTGAGGAGATGGAGCCTTAAAGAGCGCACGAATGCTTCAAGGCTTGAAGGCTTCACTTTCTCGGCTTCAGAATGTTGGAGGTGCGTTTTATTATATAAGATAAGTGCATTCACTCTGCAGCTCCTCAGTACCTCTCCACTCTCATCTCTCCCTACATTCCTCCCCGGGAACTCCGTTCACTGGGTAAATCTCTCTTATCTGCACCCTTCTTCTCCACTGCTAACTCCAGACTCTTCCTTTTATCTTGCTGCACCATATACCTGGAATAGACTTCCTGAGTCGGTACGTCAAGCTCCATCTCTGGCCGTCTCCAAATCTAAACTAAAAGCTCACCTTTTTTATGCTGCTTTTAACTCCTAACCCTTATTCACTTGCTCAGAACCCTTATTTTATCACCCTCACTTTAATATTCCCTTATCTCTTATTTGTCCTGTTTGTCTGTCCTAATTGGATTGTAAGTTCTGTCGAACAGTGACTGTCTCTTCATGTTCAAGTGTACAGCACTGCGTACATCTAGTAGCGCTTTAGAAATGATAAATAGTAGTAGTAGTAGTACAGATTTTGAAGGTGATTTGCTCCTTAATTGGAAGCCAATGTAGTTTCTCTTGAAGAAACAGTTTCTGGGGAGTAGTCAATTTTGAATCTGATTGTAGGATGGTATGTATTGAAAGAACTGTAAAATTGTTTTAGAGTTTCTTCTCCCTCAGTCCAAATCATAAAAATGTCATTGATATACCGGTAGTATTTTAGGGGTGTGGTCTGATATGTATTCAAAAATGTCTCTTCCAGTTCAGCCATAAAGAGGTTAGCATACTGGGGTACCGTCCTGGTGCCCATCGCAGTGCCCATGATTTGTAGATAGATATCATTGTTAAAGCGGAAATAGTTGCAAGTTAGAATAAATTTGATTAATTTTGTAATAGTTTCCGGTGAGTATTGATGGTCCAGGGTGGATGTTTTCAGGAGTTTCTTACATGCAGCTATGTCATCTGCATGGGGAATGTAGCTGTATAATGAATCTACATCCATTGTGACCAGAAGGGTACCCGGTGTTAACTGCTTGATTTTTTTAAATGTATTCAGAAAGTCTGTGGTGTCTTGTATGAAGCTGTTTGTCTTGTGCATGAAAGGTTTCAGAATCCCCTCTGTAAGTCCAGATATTTCCTCCCTGAGTGTGCCAATACCAGATATGATTGGTCTGCCAGGGTTTCCAGGTTTGTGTAGCATGTAGAATGTGACCACAGAAGGATGGTTTGGTATGAGTTTATTCAGATGTCTTTCTGCTGTTTTGTATAATCCTGTGTGGGATCCTCAGTTAATTTCCTGTAGTATGTGTTGTCTGAGAGCTGTCTGTACCCTTCTTTGATATATTTTTCTGTGTTCATAGTCACCACTGAGCTTCCTTTGTCCGCAGGTTTGTTGACAATGCATTGGTTGTTTTGTAGGGTTTTTATGGCCGCTCTTTCTAGTGGTGTAAGGTTGTACAGAATTTTCTTTTGTTTGCTGGAAAGTTGTGATTTTACCCTATGCCTGAAACTTTCTGTGTAGTTGTCCAATTAAAAAGGTCTACATACTATTTTGTACCTGTGGCAATGGAGGGTTAAGGGCCTTTATTACCAAGCTACAGCAAAAGGGGACCTGCGTAGGCATTGGAGCGTGTTTTTGACACGTGCCAAGGCCCCCTTTTACCTCAGCGGGTAAAAGGTAGGTCTTTGGTTTTTTAAAGAAATGGCCGTGCGGCAAGTGAAGCACTTGCCACACGGCCATTTCGGGGGAGGGAGCCCTTACCAGCACCCATTGCAGTAAGAGCTCTCACGCTAACCCTGCGGTAACCGGGCAGCGTGCGGCACTGCCCAATTACCGCCAGGTACACACCAATACTATAAAAATAAATATATTTTTGTAGTGCCAGATATGATGGCAAACTGGGGTGGGAACAACCACCGGGCTGCTGTGGTAGCCCAGGAGTAGTTCCTTTTTAGCGATCGGTAAGCCTGCTTTGGGCTTACTGCCGCTTTGTAAAAGGGGCCCTAAGTGACTTGGCCAGAGTCACAAGGAGCTGCAGTGGAAATCAAACCTGGTTCTTCAGCTGCTGCACTACGCATTAGGCCTACTCATCTACTCCTACTATTGACTACTGTAATTCCTTGCTTAAAGGGCTAAGGTCAACTAATCTGAGATGTTTACAAATCCTTCAAAAAACAGTTGTTAAAAACATTAAAGGTGTGGTAAAGTGGGATCATGTGGCACCATTGTTAAAAGAAGAGCATTGACTTCTGGATTTGCACAGAATTACATTTAAAATGTAGAATTTATCATTTGGGAGTACCATTCTGCTTTGTTTTCATACACCTTATGCATCATCAAGAACATTACAAAATTCTCAACAGAATTTATTTACAGTATCATCTTTCAGGTACATTCATTAGAGTGGCAAATTGTGTCCAATTTAAGTAGAGTCCTTCACTTTGGAATAATTTATCATGTTCATTATGAATGGAACTTCCTTATCAGGACTTTAAGAAGGGCCTTAAGGCATTTCTTTTCTGGGATGCTTTTGAAATTTTACCATAGTATGGAAAAAAAGTAGCCCTAGGCATGACCCTACCCCATTGTGTAGAGTCACAGTTTGATTTTTCTAGAACATGTGATTACATCTCATTCAAAACATCAGATACATCTTCCTACTTAAATAATTGCTTCTTTGACTTATGTCTCATCATGTCTCACACATATCAGTTATTGCATTATATTTCCCATCCAGGCTGCCTACCCAACCATTGCCTTTTTGTGACAATCGTATTCCTGTGCCCACCTGCAATCCAGAAGCTCACTACAGCGTTTTGCACATTCTTCCACATGGACGTTGAAATCCTCATTGGCCAAAGATGTACTGTGTGCAGAATTCACTAGCTCCATCCCTTTTGATCGCTGGTAATCATTAAGCACACTCCGTTGACCTACAAATAAAGACGACTCAGTCACAAGGACAAATTTTCGTACTATTTTTTTGTCTAACCTTGTGTATGGGAGTGAGTGACGTAGAGGCAGGAAACCCTCACTGGTGCAATTCAGCCCCCTTTTGGCAGATGACGCTAGTCTGCCGAAGCAGAGACTGAGGTTCATACAGTTCAGCCACCTTGCAGCAGGTGGCACTAGGCTGCAGAGGCCGAGCCTGAGCCAGAGGGGAGGGGGCTCAGGCCAGGGGAAAGTTAAAATGCCTGAAGCTGTATAGATCAAGGAGGCCTCGAGGCAGAAGCCCATGCAAGAGGTTTAGGAGATCCCGGGAGGAGAAAAGCCACCCAGGAGTGAGGGTCCCCACAGCTTGTAGAAGTAACCTGACCTGTTACAAGGTAGGCTAAGTATTAAGCCTTATAAGTGCTGTGCTTGGGGTCTGGCTGAAAGAAGTCCTGCGTGTGAAAAATACTCGATATATCAACATACCAAAAAGTTAAGTGAATAGTGCTCAGAAAACAAATGTGACCTTAATGAGTTGGTTATTTTTATTTGTTACATTTGTACCCCGTGCTTTCCCACTCATGGCAGGCTCAATGCAGCTTACATGGGGCAATGGAGGGTTAAGTGACTTGTCCAGAGTCACAAGGAGCTGCCTGTGCCTGAAGTGGGAATTGAACTCAGTTCTTCAGTTCCCCAGGACCAACGTCCACCACCCTAACCACTAGGCCACTCCTCCACTCCACTTATATGCATAAGAACTTGAGTTTATGGGAGTAATATGTTAATTTTATGAGATTTTAATGTTACCAGGGATGCTGAGTGGGACTCTTCCATTGGGACATCGGAGGGAAGGGGCAGATCTGACCAAGGCCTTAACGCAATGCTTACTTCCTTGCAGGTTATAGATAGCTGGAGAGTACATCATCCACAGGAGAGAGATTACACACATGTATCGAAAGTATATCATACAATTGCCCGTATCAAGTATATTTTTGTTCCTTCCACCCTATTCCCCAAGCTGATCAGATCAGTAATTGGTTCTTTGGAGATCTGAGGCCATACAATTCTTTGGGTTCACCTAGAGTATACGTTGTGATGGACAAGGCCCTCCTAGATGGAAATTTCCTATACAGTTATATTATAACAAAGAATTTGCAGCTTATCTAATAGACAGATGGCAAGATTATTGTGTGAATAACTCGCAGCACAGAGAGTCTGCTATATTGCTCTGGGAAGCTGCAAAATCTGTACTTGAGTGGGGCATCATTGCTTACAACTCTAGGAAAAAGAAACAGCTAGCAGCTACAATATTGGATTTGGAAAAACAGGATCAAAGGCTTAAAGAACATAAGAACTGATTTTGGTAAAATGGGGGAATGCTTGAAGAAGGAGCTGATGGCAGGGGTAGGAAATGGAGAAGTGGAAGCGCAATGGTCCAAGCTGAAAACTACTATAAACATGGCAACTGATCTTTACGCAAGGAAAGTGAACAAGAACAAGAGAAACAGGAAGCTTATATGGTTCTCCAAACAAGTGGCTGAAAAAATAAGGGCAAAAGAGGCTTTGTTCAAGAAATACAAAGAATTCAGCAAGAAGATCATGGAAAAGATTACCGGATTAAGCTCAAAGAAGCAAAGAGGGAAATATGGCTAGCGAAAGCGTGGATGGAAGAAAAAAAATGGCTAAAGAAGTAAAGATAGTTGATAAGACCTTTTTTAGATATATTGGGGAAAGGAGAAAAATAGGAATGGAATTGCAAGACTGAAAGATACTGAGAATAGCTGTGTGGAGAGTGGTGAGGATAAAGCAAACAAATACTTCTCTTCGGTGTTCACAGAAGAAAATCCTGGAGAAGGACCGTGGTTGGTGGCAGAGGGTATATCTGGGAATCTACTCCATTCACGGAAGAAAGCGTTTATAAACAGCTTGAAAATCTGAAAGTGGCCAGATGGGATACATCCCAGGGTACTGAGGGAGCTCAGAGAAGTCCTGGTGGAACCTCTTAAGGATTTATTTAATAGTTCTTTAGAGACGGGAAAGGTACTGAGGGATTGGATATGAGCAGATGTAGTCCCTTTTCACAAAAGTGGAGACAGGGAAGAAGTGGGAAGCTATAGGCTGGTAAGCATCACATCGATGGTAGGAAAAATAATGGAATTGCTGCTAAAGGAAAGAATAGTGGATTTTCTGGAAGTAAATGGGTTACAAGATCCGAAGCAACATGGTTTTACCAAAGGAAAATTCTGCCAAACGAATCTGATTGACTTCTTTGACTAGGTGACCAAAAAACTGAATGAAGGATGTGAGATAGATGTAATCAACTTGGATTTCAGCAAAGCCTTTGATATGGTCCCCCACAGAAGACTCGTGAATAAGCTGAGAAGGCTGAACTTAGGATCCAAAGTGGTGAACTGGTTTGGAAATTGGTTGACCGACAGGCGGCAGAGAGTGGTGGTAAATGGAATCTGCACAGAAGAAAGGAAGGTGAGTAGTGGAGTGCCTCAGGGGTCTGTACTGGGGCAGATTCTGTTTGATATATTTGTGCAAGGCATTGCTGAAGGGTTAGAAGGAAAAGTTTGCCTTTTGCGAATGACATGAAGATAGCCAACAGACTAGATACCCTAGATGGAGTAGTAACAATGAGAAAGGATCTCAAAAAGTTAGTAAGAAGGGATATCAAAACATTAGAAGAATGGTCAAAGGTCCAGCAAATAAAATGTAATTAATCAAAAATTTGGGGGTTATTTAAAACTAAAGTTTTAATTTAACACTATGCAAGCTGAGGTCTGGCCTGTTTAGAGGGCTAAATTGTTGCAAAATCATTGATTCACTATAAATGAAAAATCGGTGTGTGAGTGGCTGGAGATGAATTAATGGTTTAATGTGTCCATGTTTACTGATTTGTACCAAATAAAAAATATTTGATATCATTATCTAGAGTTTAATTAATAGGTTTTAATTAAACTTTAATGCAGTGGCGTAGCCAGACATCCAATTTTGGGTGGGCCTCAGCCCAAAGTGGGTGGGCACAAAATTTTCTCTCTGCCCCGCCCTTCCTCCCCCTATTCTCCATCTCTCCCCCAGCACCTCCCAACTCAAAATAGAAACAGAAACACTTTAGCTCATGAGGAAAGTGACATCTGCTATGCATATTTCTCAAGCTATCATATTTCAGTTAAGATTCAAAATAAAATGCCTTTTCTACCTTTGTTGTCTGGTCATTTTCTTTTTCCATCATGTTGATCCAGTTTCTCTTTTGAACTTTCCAATCTTTCTGCTATTTCTCCTTCAAGCAGCTGCTGTCCATTTGTCTTTTTCTCCTCTCTTGTTCCATTCCCTCACTTCACTTGCCTCTGACATATTAACCTTTCCATATTAGCTCTTTCCTCTCTTTTTCTTTTCTTTTCTCTGTCCACCCAAATTTTATCCTAACCCCTTTTCCTTTGTTTTACTTTTCAGATACCTGTCAGATTTCCATTTCCTTTCCACACACTAGTTCTCCTATTCCCCATCTCTCTACTTCTCCAGCCATCCATTCCCTTCCATCGTCAATCTATGCCTCATTACCATCTTCCTCACGTTTATTTCCTTGCCACCCCCTTGGCCTCTCCCACATGGTTCCACCTTTCCCAGTGTCTCTCTCCCTCCACCCTTCTAGCCCAGCATCTGCTCCCTCTCTTCTTCCCAGCCTTCACCCCCTCCCAGCATCTTCCTGTCACTTCTCTCTTTCGTCTTGCCCCCCTCTCCTGTGATCCAGTGTGGCCAGGATTTCCCCCACTCCTTCCCTGATGCCCACACACACACACACACACGTCCAGAACTTTTCCCTTCCCTTCAGCCCGCTCCCCTTTGTCTTCCTCACCTCCCCCCCAAACATCCAGAACCTCTCCCTTCCCCCACACACGTCCAGAACTTCTCCCTTCCCTTCAGCCCACTCCCCTTTGTCTTCCTCACCCCCCTCACATGTCCAGAACCTCTCCCTTCCCTTCAGCCCGCTCCCCTTTGTCTTCCTCACCCCCCCACACATGTCCAGAACCTCTCCCTTCCCTTTAGCCCCCCTTCCCTTTAGCCCCCCTCCCCTTGCAGGGCGAGCAGACCACTGTCTTCCTCACCCTCTCCCACCCCCGCCGCAGCACTTGTATTCGATGCTATCGGCGCTGCCTCCTCCACCTCACAGTCTCTGTCTCCCCCCCCCCCCCCCCCCCCCGTGGCAGCACTTAGAATTTGCTACCGGCGCTGCCTGACATCATAGACACGGAACTGACAACCTGCTCCAAGACCTTCCCTCTGCCGCGTGCGTTCTTCTGCCCTGCATAAACAGGAAGTTGAATCAGCACGGCAGAGGGAAGGCCCCGCTCTCGGAGCAGGACGTTGCGCCGCGTGTCAGCTGTCAGGCAGTGCTGGTAGCAAATCGCAAGCTGCTACGGGAGTGGGAGACGGACTCGGAGACTGTGAGGTGGAGGAGGCAGCGCCAATAGCATTGAAGACAAGCGCTACTGCGGGGGTAGGAGAGAGTGAGGAGACACGGTGACATCTGGGTGGGCCTGACCAAAAACTGGGCGGGCCTAGCTACGCCCCTGCTTTAATGCCAAGGAGTGCAGAGTGCTGCACCTGGAGCAGGGCCGTGCCTAGGGTCTCTGGTGCCCCCTTGCAGACTATCGGTTGGCGCCCCCCCTCCCCCCCCCCCGTCCAGCAGAGCAGGAACAGAAGGGAGCAGGCAAGTAAGCCGGACCTCAGGAAAAAATAGCACTGTATGTATCCCTCGTTGATAAGTCTCTGACTCTAAAGTTTAGCAATTTCATTAAAGCAAAATGTATTTTCACATATCACATCCTATCCAAGGAGAATGTTTTATATATGTCACCCGTCTGTGGTAAAACTCCACACAGTATCAAAAATACCTCTAATATGTAGTCGTGCCAGCCGAGGAAACTAACTGTGCTCAGCTCACAAGAGACAGTGTGAACATAAAATAAAACTTCATCCTTAAAAGATAATATCGGATGAATGCATGAAGGTGAATATGAATTCCTGTGAATGGAATCAATTTGATTTACAATAAATCCAGATACTACTCCCTCATATATATAACAAAAAATTATTTAAGTGGAATGGAGTTATTTGACTGTACTGGTAAACAGAAAGAAATACTCTATTGCATTCTAATCTCCTTTGCACCAAAGGATATAATTCAGATCAAACATTTATCTCTGATCAACTATCTCAGATCAAATATTTATTTCAGATCAAATATTAAGGTTTCCTTGCTTACAGTCACTTAAATCTACCTAGCCTTTATATAGCTTATAGGATTTAAACACTCTTAAACTGAAATTCACCCTTTTCTATTCTTCATAAACTTCAAGTAATCCTGAAATATTCAGATCCTTTTCTCACTAGAGAAACTTCAATCGCCACCAATCTCTTTTCACTTATATTTTCTCATTTACCACAATCAGGCACTCTTTTATAACTTCAGTCAACAAACACAGGAAGTCACAGCTGGATGTCTCTCTTGGCAAAGGGCAGCTCTCACTCTGTTCACTTCCCGGGCAGATTTCTTAACAGAAGCTGATCATCCAATCAGAGAGCTCTATTTGAATGCAGATTAACATACAGACACTCATGGGAATGTTTAGTGAAAAACACCGGACTAATTTGCATATGATTTAAACAAATCTGAGCATATGACAACCAAGTACAGACTCCCAGCACCTGAATTCTGCAATTAGATTTAAGGCAAATACTTTTAAAACTTATTTTTAGCACTTTTAAAATTTCAGGTTCTCTTTAATTTGAATGCTGTTTCAAGCTCTGAAACTCACCCTGACTGAGGAGCTAGCCCCAAACTGAAGCATAAATAGCAATCTGGTTGTATTCTCATGTAACTTGAAGAGCGTGCCTGCCTCAATTAATACTGCTCCTTTGCATGAAAAGGGGAGGGCAGCGGAAATAGGAGAATCACAAGTTCAGATGAAAGATTTTGCAAGTGAGCAGATGGACGGGACGGCAGAAATACAAAAGAGATGTACTGAATAGTAGGGAAGAAATTGGTAAGCTCGGCTCAGGAGAGGGGTGATGGTATCTGAAGATCTCAAGTTGAAAAAACATTGCGATAAGGCGAAAAAGGATGCTAGGCTATGTAGAGAGGGGTATAACCAGAAGAAAGGAGGTGTTGATGTCCCTCGACAAGGCGAAAAAGGATGCTAGGCTATGTAGAGAGGGGTATAACCAGAAGAAAGGAGGTGTTGATGTCCCTCTACAAGTCGTTGGTGAGGCCTCACTTGCAGTATTGTGTTCAGTTTTGGATGCCTTATCTTGCTAAGGAAGTAAAAAGACTTGAAGTGGTTCAGAGAAAAGCGACAAAAATGGTAGGGGGTTTATGCAGCAAGATTTACATGGAGAGACTTGCTGACCTAAACATGTATACACTGGAGGAAAGGAAAAGCAGGGGTGATATGATACAGATGTTCAAATATTTGAAAGGTATTAATTTGCAAACAAACCTTGTCAGAGTCGGGAAGGTGGTAGAACTAGAGGGCATGAATTGAAATTCAAAGGGGGCAGACTTGGGAATAATGTTAGGAAGTATATTTTCACTGAGAGGGTGGTAGATACCTGGAATGCACTCCCGCGGAAGGTGATGGAGATGAAAACAGTAATGGAATTCAAAAATGCTGGGACAAACACACAGGAATCCTGTTTAGAAGGATCGGATCCAAAGAAGTTTAGGGAAGATTAGGTAAGAAAACTGGTGCTGGGCTGACTTCTACGGTCTGTGCTCTGATGGAGGCTGAGTAGAACTGGATGGGCCGGAGTGGAGCTTTTTGGATGCTTTGACAACAACTTCAGAAATTTTAGAACAAGGCCAGTGCCGGGCAGACTTATACAGTCTATGATCTAGAAATGGCAAGGGTAAATCAAGATTCTTGTACAAACCTCACTCAGATCCGCTTCACTCGTCTTGTAAGACAACTCAATCCAAAAAAGTGAAGACCATACAGCACTCTCTAGTGGATGGAGGGAAAAGATCTCATCATACTGTGGCAATGAGAACACACTGTTTTATTATCTTTGATGTACACAGTTAAAAAGTAATCACAGATCAAAAACCTCCAGAAAAGAGGGGGGGGGGGTTGTTTTTTTTATCTTACAAAACAATCTTAGTATTTGCTAGTTTGTTTTTAACTTTGCTCACTTATTCAAGATCTCATCAGATACTGTCACGCAACCATATGTGAGGAAAACCCAGGACCACACTGATTTCAGCTTGGAAGCTGGGGTTGAACCTATGTTCACATGAATGCTGCATTATTCAGATAAGTCCTGGGTTTTCCTAACATATGGTTGCGGAACAGTATCTGATGAGATCTTGAACAAGTAAGGAGGGTGAATAATGGAGTGCTTCAGGGATCTGTACTGGGACCGATACTATGTAACATATTTATAAATGATCTGGAAAGAGGAACGACAAGTGAGGTGATCAGGGCCCCTTTTATCAAGCTGCACTAGCAGCTGTCAGTGCAGTAACGCTGACAAAGCCCATTCACTTTGAATGGGCTATTGGCATTGCTGTGCAGCAGCTGCTAGCGCAGCTTGATAAAAGGGGGCCTAAATATGCAGATAAAATAAAACTATAAGTTGTTAAAACATGTGCGAACTGTGAAAAATTGCAGGAAGACCTTAGGAAATTCGAAGACTGGGCATCCGAATGGCAGATACAATTTAATGTGGACAAATGCAAAGTGATGCACATTGGAAATAATAATCCAAATCATAGTTACCTAATGCTATGGGCCACCTTGTGGGGTCAGCACCTAAGAAAAACATCTAGGTGTCGTTGTAAATAATACTGTTCTGGAATTTTCTGGCCTTTTCTTTTGGGTCTGCTTTTTTCTGTTTGTGTTTCTGTGAGTTTCCACTGATAGTGGCAAGACAGGAATTTCTGGCTAACCACAAACTGACAAGACCATTGCCATGACATCCCAACCAACTGTCTTGCTACAAACAAACTGACCAGACCCCCGTTGTCATGACATCCCAACTGTTTGTTACTGAGCAGAGGTGTGGCAAGGACAAGGCCCTATCACAGGTCTCCTCTGTACTTGCAGGATTGCTGATTGGGTGATATATTAGGTGGTCCTTTGTGATGGGAAGGGTATATAAGTAACTGCTCATCTAAAGAGACTCTGAAATAGAGAAAGAAGAAAGCTGAATCAGCTGATGCCTGCCTTCGCGATGGCGCGTCTTTCTTCTGCTGCGCCCGCCCCTGTCTGACGTCAGTAACCTACGTAGGTTACTGACGTCAGACAGGGGCGGGCCCAGGAGGAGAAAGACGCTCTATCGAAGCTAGGCGAAGGCAGGCAACAGCTGATTCAGCTTTCTTCTTGCCCGTGCAGCGCCTTCGGACAGAGGAGAGAGGCGCTGCACGGGCCCGGTAAGAGGAAGGGGGGCCCGATGGAGGAGGGGAATGGCGGCGACGACCCCAAAAGGGGGCGGGGCACGGACGGAGGATGTCGGGAGGCGGAGCTGAGGTGAGAGAGTAGTGAGGAAGGGAGGGGGGCAGGGGCTTCTAGAAGTTTGCTTTTTCGGGGTGGGGGGAGCGGCGGAAAGTGGGGAGGCGGCAGGGGCTGCTAGAATTTTGCTTTTTCGGGGTGGGGGAGCGGCGGAAAGTGGGGAGCAGCGGGGGGGGGGCAAGGCCGTCTGTACAGGACGCTCCTGATGAGCGCCCTTGCCCCCTCCCGACCCTTTTTTTTTATTTTTGTTTTTATTTGGGAGCCATGTGCTTGCGATTTGACTGTGTTTTGACTGTTTGTGGCATGCGCAGAGCAGCTAACATAACGCTTGGCTGCTCTGCGCATGATTTGGGGGCCGATTAACGATGTGTATTGTGATTCTTTGATACATTGTACGTTTCACTACCGATCTCAGCATGTGTGACTTTTTTTTTGGTGCATTTTTCGTTATTTTAAAATCGTTAGGGACTTTTAACGATTTAGATTTTTTTACGTTTGGTTGCTGCATCTGCCTCATAGTCCGGATGGCAGGAGAGTTTCACATTCTTGTCACAGCCTATTTCCAGGGGGGTACTCTCTCCCCCCCCCCCCCCCCATAGAGACTAAGAGGTAGATGCACTAAACGTTTTTCATCGTTAAATGAGCCCTCAGGGAAGAATTTCCTATCCTTTCCATGCACTTAAGCCTATTTTCCGACGACAGTAGCAGCTAACGAAAACGGAATGGAGATGAGCAATTAGTGTGAAAACCCCATTGAAACGACATGCACTAACCTTTTCCGATTGCCTTTACGCAGGAAAAAGGCAGGAAAACTAACGAGAGGTCTGGACCTCTCGTTAAGACAGCTCCGTGGCAGGAAAAAGTGTTAAGTGAAAAAATAAACAAACTTTGAGCCAATCCCAGCGCATTAGCAGAGCTAAAAGCGCTGTGATTGGTCCAAAGGACCTCAGAAAACACATAAAAAATAAAAATAAAAAAAGGATCGGGAGGGGGCAAGGGCGCTCATCAGGAGCGTCCTGTACGGACGGCCTTGCCCCCCCCCCCCCCGCTGCTCCCCACTTTCCGCCGCTCCCCCACCCCGAAAAAGCAAACTTCTAGAAGCCCCTGCCCCCCTCCCTTCCTCACTACTCTCTCACCTCAGCTCCGCCTCCTGACATCCTCCATCCGTGCCCCGCCCCCTTTTGGGGTCGTCGCCGCCATTCCCCTCCTCCATCGGGCCCCCCTTCCTCTTACCGGGCCCGTGCAGCGCCTCTCTCCTCTGTCCGAAGGCGCTGCACGGGCAAGAAGAAAGCTGAATCAGCTGATGCCTGCCTTCGCGATGGCGCGTCTTTCTTCTGCTGCGCCCGCCCCTGTCTGACGTCAGTAACCTACGTAGGTTACTGACGTCAGACAGGGGCGGGCCCAGGAGGAGAAAGACGCTCTATCGAAGCTAGGCGAAGGCAGGCATCAGCTGATTCAGCTTTCTTCTTGCCCGTGCAGCGCCTTCGGACAGAGGAGAGAGGCGCTGCACGGGCCCGGTAAGAGGAAGGGGGGCCCGATGGAGGAGGGGAATGGCGGCGACGACCCCAAAAGGGGGCGGGGCATGGACGGAGGATGTCGTGAGGCGGAGCTGAGGTGAGAGAGTAGTGAGGAAGGGAGGGGGGCAGGGGCTTCTAGAAGTTTGCTTTTTCGGGGTGGGGGGAGCGGCGGAAAGTGGGGAGGGGGCAGGGGCTGCTAGAATTTTGCTTTTTCGGGGTGGGGGGAGCGGCGGAAAGTGGGGAGCAGCGGGGGGGGGGCAAGGCCGTCTGTACAGGACGCTCCTGATGAGCGCCCTTGCCCCCTCCCGACCCTTTTTTTTTATTTTTGTTTTTATTTGGGAGCCATGTGCTTGCGATTTGACTGTGTTTTGACTGTTTGTGGCATGCGCAGAGCAGCTAACATAACGCTTGGCTGCTCTGCGCATGATTTGGGGGCCGATTAACGATGTGTATTGTGATTCTTTGATACATTGTACGTTTCACTACCGATCTCAGCATGTGTGACTTTTTTTTTTGGTGCATTTTTCGTTATTTTAAAATCGTTAGGGACTTTAACGATTTAGATTTTTTTACGTTTGGTTGCTGCATCTGCCTCTAATTCTCTACAGCAAAGATTCTTTCTTTTTTTCCTTTCTTTCTCTCTGTTCTATGACCTTTGCAAGTCTGTATGACAGTGAGGAATAAAACTTTCCTTCCTATTGTTAGACTCTGTTCTGTAAAACTACTAATGCCAAGAGCCAATAATATTTCTTGTGCTGTTGCTAGTGAGAAATAACGATTCCTTTTCTTCTTCTAACTTAGCCTAACTAAGTTTTTTTTATAAGAATAGCAATCAAATGCGTAGCCTAGTACAATATGCCAAAATCTGCTCAGTGTGCAGCGGTGGCCAAAAAAGCAAACAGGATGCTAAGAATTATTTGGAAAGGGATGGTGAATAAGACCAAGAATACTATAATACCTCTGTAACACTGCATGGTGTGACCTCACCTTCAGTATTGCATTCAGTTCTGGTCACCATATCTCAAAAAAAGATATAGGGGAATTAGAAAAGGTTCAAAGAAGAGCGACCAAAATGATATAGGGGATGGAACTTCTCTCATATGAGGAAAGGCTAAAGAGGTTAGAGATCTTTAGCTTGGAAAAGAGACAGCTGAGGGGAGATATGATTGAGGTCTACAAAATCCTGGGTAAAAGTGAATCAATTTTTTATTCTTTCAAAGTGTGCAAAGACTAGGTGACACTCAGTGAAGTTACATGGAAATACTTTTAAAATGAATAGGAGGAAATATTTTGTTGTATATTGTTTCACTCAACAAATAGAGTTAAACTCTGGAACTCATTGCTGGATGATATAGTAACAGCAGTTAGTGTATCTGGGTTTAAAAAAAGATTTGAATAAGTTCCTGAAGGAAAAGTCCATAGTCTGCTATTGAGACAGACATGGGGAAGCCACTGCTTGCCCTGGAATTGGTAGAATGGAATCTTGCTACTATTTGGGTTTCTGCCAGGTACCTGTGATCTGGATTGGCCACTGTTGGAAGCAGGATACTGGGCTGGATGAACCATTGATCCGATCCAATGTGGCTATTCTTATGTTCTTATGTCTTTTTACCAGTTTTTCCCAGAAGCCAAGTTTCCTCCCATTCCATTAAATTTTCAGAGAGTTATTTTGCACCCAGACAGATAAACAGACGTTTTTCTAACTCTTTTGTATAATTCGTTACAACTTCCTCTTGGAAAGAATATCAGAGGAATCGGTGTGTGTGTGTGTGTGTGGGGGGGGGGGGTGTAATCTTCATGGAACTGCACTTACAGTCCCTAACCATCTTATTGGGCCTGACTGGATGGGCTACTTTGGCCTCTATCTGTCCTCATCCAATATGTTTGGTTTGGTTTTGTATTGCCAGGAAGAGGGCATCAATTTTTAGTCATGCCATTTTGCTCAAGTAAAAAGCAATTTAGATTAATAAATTACTTTCAAGATTGTCCTCCCAATTTTCAGTGGCAGCAGCCAATGCATCAGTTTAAAAGCTGGTGCCTCTGTGTAAATACATATAGTCAGAGCTACATAATAACGTGGAGGGGCATTTTCAATATGATTAAGTCCGACTTTGGACATTTTGCAAAAAAACGTCCAAAATTTGACTAGCAAAGAAGGTCAGTTTCAAAAAAGAAAAATGTCTATCTTTTGTTTTCGAAAATAGAAGGTTATTGGGCTCATTTTCGAAAGAGAAGGTCGCCCATCTTTCAACACAAATCGGGAGATGGGCGTCCTTCTCCCAGGGTCTCACAGATCGGCATAATCGAAAGGTGATTTTGGGCGCCCTCAACTGCTTTCTGTCGCGAGGATGACCAAAGTCCCCGGGGGCGTGTCAGAAGCATAGTGAAGGTGGGACTGGGGCTTGCTTAACACATGGGCGTCCTCGGCCAATAATGGAAAAAAGAAGGGCGTCCCTGACGAACATTTGGCTGACTTTACTTGGTCTTTTTTTTTATGACCAAGCCACAAAAATGTGCCCTAAATGACCAGATGACCACCAGAGGGAATCGGGGATGACCTCCCACTACTCCCCCAGTGGTCACTAACCCCCTCCCACCCTAAAAAAAAATTTTAAAATATTTTTTTCAGCCACTATACCAGCCTCAAATATCATACCCAGCTCCGTGACAGTAGTATGCAGGTCCCTGGAGCAGTTTTAGTGGGTACTGCAGTGCACTTCAGGCAGGCGGACCCAGGCCCATCCCCCCCCCCCTTGTGGTGGTAAGTGAGCCCTCCAAAACCCGCCAGAAACCCACTGTACCCACATCTGGGTGCCCCCTTCATCCCTAAGGGCTATGGTAGTGGTGTACAGTTGTGGGGAGTGGGTTTTGGGGTGCTCAGCACACGGTAAGGGAGCTATGCATCTGGGAGCTTTTTTCTGAAGTCCACTGCAGTGCCCCCTAGGTTTCCCAGTTGGTGTCCTGGCATGTCAGGGGGACCAGTGCACTATGAATGCTGGCTCCTCCCATGACCAAAGGGCTTGGATTTGGTCATTTCTGAGATGGGCGTCCTCAGGTTCCATTATCGCCGAAAATCGGGGACGACCATCTCTAGGGACGACCATCTCCAAGGTCAACCTAAATGTGAAGATTTGGGCGTCCCAACCGTATTATCGAAACGAAAGATGGCCGTCCATCTTGTTTCGATAATACGGGTTTCCCCGCCCCTTCGCTGGACGTCCTACGAGGACGTCCTCAGGAAAACTTGGGCACTCCGTTCGATTATGCCTCTCTTTGTGATTTGGACATTTTAGTTTTTGGTCCATTAAAAAAAAAAAAAAAAGTCCAAGTGCAAAATGCACAAAATCAAGCCATTGGGATGTAGAAGGAGCCAGCATTTTTAGTACACTGGTCCCCCTGACATCCCAGGAAAGCAATAGGGCACCCTAGAGGGCACTGCAGTGGACTTCATAAAATGCACCCAGGTAAACATCTCACCATTACTCCCTTACCTTGTCTGCTGAGCCCCCCAAAACCCACTACCCCCAACTGTACACCACTACCATAGCCCTTATAGGTGAAGGGGGCACCTGTATGTGGATACAGTTAGTTGCTGGTGAGTTTTTGAAGGCTCACAGTTTCCTCCATAAGCGTAACAGGTAGGGGGAGGTAGGAGCCTGGGCCCACCTGTCTGCAGTGCGCTCCACCCACAACTAGACTACTCCAGGGACCTGCATGCTGTTCGAATGGACCTGAGTATAACATCTGAGGCTGGCACAGACGCTGGGAGGAGGTTAGTGACCACTGGGGGATTAAAGGGAGGTCATCCCTGATTCCCTTCAGTGGTCATCTGGTTATTTAGGGAACCTTTTTGTGCCTTATTCGTTATAAAAAAAATATCTAGCTCAAAATGTCTTTTAGTCCATGACGTTTTTGTTTTCTTCTACTATGGATGAAAAACATCTAAGTCTCAGGAATGCCCAAGTCCTGCCCTGAACACACTCCTGATACAGCTCCTTGAGATTTGGATGCACTTCTGATGGAATTAAAATAAAAACATTTTTAAAATGTTTTCAAAAATACTGATTTGAACGTTTTTGTGAGAAAAATGTCTAAATGCTGCTTTATGCCACTTTTTAGACGTTTCTCTGTTTTGAAAATGAGCCCAATAGTAACATAGTAGATGACGGCAGATAAAGACTTGTACAGTCCATCAAGTCTGCCCAACAAGATAAACTCATAGCATAAGAATAAACGCATAGCATACATGTAATGTGATCACTACTGCTGCTGCTATAATAGCAGGCTTAAATTCAATTATAGCTTTTCTAGATAGTATCTGAACAGCAGCACAGTATTTTCATAGTCTGCCCTTGCTCTGCCTATTCATTATTCAGACAGTGTTGGGCTGCTTAGGTGTATTTTAGGCCATTTATCTGCAGATGAAAATCTTCAGATAGGCAGGTTATACATTCACTGGCTGTTGTTAAATACATCTTGCTCTGAATATTCACTCTCTTAACCCTATTCAAAATCTGAATTTCAGACCAATCTGTTTCTGAGTTTCAGAATATCGAAGAAAGAGAAGCTAAGATACTGGTGAAGACCAAATCACACAATTCAGATCTTATTCACCTTAAACAAGTGAAACCTTGAAATACTATAGTGAAATGTAATAAGTCCTAGGAAAACTTTCCAACACACAATTTTTTCAAGTGATTTAAGACAGTAGTTTCTTTTATTTAAAAAAGGAGGAAAATAAGGGGTTTTGTGCTGTATATTAAGAGGTTTTTGCATTATTACTTTTCTTAGAAATATACAAAAAATACAACTGGGAACTGTATTGTTAAATGTGAGGATACCTACAGTGGGGGAAATAAGTATTTGATCCCTTGCTGATTTTGTAAGTTTGCCCACTGACAAAGACATGAGCAGCCCATAATTGAAGGGTAGGTTATTGGTAACAGTGAGAGATAGCACATCACAAATTAAATCCGGAAAATCACATTGTGGAAAGTATATGAATTTATTTGCATTCTGCAAAGGGAAATAAGTATTTGATCCCTCTGGCAAACAAGACCTAATACTTGGTGGCAAAACCCTTGTTGGCAAGCACAGCGGTCAGACGTCTTCTGTAGTTGATGATGAGGTTTGCACACATGTCAGGAGGAATTTTGGTCCACTCCTCTTTGCAGATCATCTCTAAATCATTAAGAGTTCTGGGCTGTCGCTTGGCAACTCGCAGCTTCAGCTCCCTCCATAAGTTTTCAATGGGATTAAGGTCTGGTGACTGGCTAGGCCACTCCATGACCCTAATGTGCTTCTTCCTGAGCCACTCCTTTGTTGCCTTGGCTGTATGTTTTGGGTCATTGTCGTGCTGGAAGACCCAGCCACGACCCATTTTTAAGGCCCTGGCGGAGGGAAGGAGGTTGTCACTCAGAATTGTACGGTACATGGCCCCATCCATTCTCCCATTGATGCGGTGAAGTAGTCCTGTGCCCTTAGCAGAGAAACACCCCCAAAACATAACATTTCCACCTCCATGCTTGACAGTGGGGACGGTGTTCTTTGGGTCATAGGCAGCATTTCTCTTCCTCCAAACACGGCGAGTTGAGTTCATGCCAAAGAGCTCAATTTTTGTCTCATCTGACCACAGCACCTTCTCCCAATCACTCTCGGCATCATCCAGGTGTTCACTGGCAAACTTCAGACGGGCCGTCACATGTGCCTTCCGGAGCAGGGGGACCTTGCGGGCACTGCAGGATTGCAATCCGTTATGTCGTAATGTGTTACCAATGGTTTTCGTGGTGACAGTGGTCCCAGCTGCCTTGAGATCATTGACAAGTTCCCCCCTTGTAGTTGTAGGCTGATTTCTAACCTTCCTCATGATCAAGGATACCCCACGAGGTGAGATTTTGCGTGGAGCCCCAAATCTTTGTCGATTGACAGTCATTTTGTACTTCTTCCATTTTCTTACTATGGCACCAACAGTTGTCTCCTTCTCGCCCAGCGTCTTACTGATGGTTTTGTAGCCCATTCCAGCCTTGTGCAGGTGTATGATCTTGTCCCTGACATCCTTAGACAGCTCCTTGCTCTTGGCCATTTTGTAGAGGTTAGAGTCTGACTGATTCACTGAGTCTGTGGACAGGTGTCTTTCATACAGGTGACCATTGCCGACAGCTGTCTGTCATGCAGGTAACGAGTTGATTTGGAGCATCTACCTGGTCTGTAGGGGCCAGATCTCTTACTGGTTGGTGGGGGATCAAATACTTATTTCCCTCTGCAGAATGCAAATAAATTCATATACTTTCCACAATGTGATTTTCCGGATTTAATTTGTGATGTGCTATCTCTCACTGTTACCAATAACCTACCCTTCAATTATGGGCTGCTCATGTCTTTGTCAGTGGGCAAACTTACAAAATCAGCAAGGGATCAAATACTTATTTCCCCCACTGTACATATAGGTTCCTCAGATGGGATGAATCTATATGTTTGATACTGTTACTGTGTATGGTTTTTTTTACACTGTATATATGCTGGATTCATTCAATAAAGCTTCCTGTTACAAATTAAAAAAAAAAGGGAGGAAAAGACCTCATCAAACTGGTGCCAATAATTCTACAAACAGAGGCGTAGCCAGACCTTAAATTTTGGATGGGCCACTGGGCGAACTGGGTGGGCACATATACTGTAGTCTCTACACCTCCTCCCCCCCCAGTGCCAAGTCACAACTTTATAGTAAATACCTGTGTTGGCGGGGATCCCTTGCAGCTGGTGATGTTTGGGGATCCCCACCAGTCAATAACAGGTGCACAAGAATTTTGGGTGGGCCTAGACCCACCTGGGCCCACCCGTGGCTACTGCACTGTCTACAAATATGTAGATCTTCTAGTATAATCACTTGAATTGGCAAACAGTTGTGGAAAGAATAACTTCTTTAAGTGTGCTCTTTTTTTGTGATTTAAGCAAGAATATAAGTAGACTGTTTTTGGAGGTTTTTCTGACCGATGATGACTTTTTGACTGGTTGTCAACTCTAGGGGCCCTTTTACTAAGCTGCATGAAGCGTCTACGCGCGCCCAATGCGTGCCAAACTGGAGTTACCGCCCGGCTACTGCGTGGCTCTTGCAGTAATTTCATTTTTGGTGCACATCCAAAAAATAATTTTGGACGCACGTATTGGGCACGCACCAAGTGGCATTTGACATGCACAGGTCATTACCGCGTGAGACTTTACTGCTAGGTCAATGGCTGATGGTAAGGTCTCAGACCCAAAATGGACGCGCAGCAATTTTTATTTTGCCGCACATCCATTTTTGGCAAAAATGTTAAAAAGGCATTTTTTGCACGTGCGCTGAAAAAAGATTCTGCACCCACCCAAAACACACGTCTACACTACCACAGGCCATTTTCAGTGCACCTTAGTAAAAGGACCCCCAAATTATTATACTAGAAGATCTATATATTTGTAGAATTATTGGCACCAGTTTGATGAGGTCTTTTCCTCCCCCTCTTTTTTTTAATAAAAAAAAACTAACATCTTAAAAAATCATTTGAAAAAAAATTATATGTGTTGGGAAGTTTTCCTAGGACTTATTAGATTTCACTTTAGGATACTGGTGAGCCTAGATGAACAGAATGCATTTAAAAATGAGGAGTATGGTAAACTTACCTTCAGGGGACCCTGTTGGAGAAGGCAAGCACGGTGTCCTACCTCAGGGGTCCTTTTACTAAGGTGTGCTGAAAAATGGCCTGCGGTAGTGTAGGTGCAGGTTTTGGGTGCATGCAGATCCATTTTTCAGCGTGCCTGTAAAAAAGGCCTTTTAACAAAATGTTTGCCAAAAATGGACGTGCGGCAAAATAAAAATTTGCACATGACCATTTTGGGTCTGAGACCTTACCGCCAGCCATTGACTTAGCAGTAAGTCTCATGCGTTAACTGGGCAGTAATGACCTACACACATCAAATGCCACGTGATGTGCATAGTGGACACGCACCAGAAAATACAAATTATTTTTCAGACGCACGTCAAAAATGAAATTACCACAAGAGCCATATGGTAGCCGGGTGGTAATTCCAAATTTGCACACGTTGGGTGTGCAGAGGCGCTTACGTGGCATAATTAAAGGGCTCCACAGTTAGACCTCAGATATGGGAAAGGGAAGCACAAGACATGGGGTGGGGCAGAAACAAGGGAAGCACAGAGGGGCATAATCAAACGGGGCGCCCAAGTTGTCATGAGGGCGTCCTCGCAGGATGGCCCCATAAAGGGGCGGGGCAACCCGTATTATTGAAGCAAGATGGGTGTCCATCTTTCATTTCGATAATATGGTCGGGGACGCCCAAATCATGAAATTTAGGTCGACCTTAGAGATGGTTGTCCTTAGGTCGTTTTTGAGATGGTCGTCCCTGGTTTTCGGCGGTAATGGAAACCGAGGATGCCCATCTCAAAAACGACCAAATCCAAGCCCTTTGGTCATGGGAGGAGCCAGGATTCGTAGTGCACTGGTCCCCCGACATGCCAGGACACCAACCGGGCACCCTAGGGGGCACTGCAGTGGACTTCACAAATTGCTCCCAGGTGCATAGCTCCCTTACCTTCGGTGCTGAGCCTCCCAAACCACCCCAAAACCCACTCCCCACAACTGTATACTACTACCATAGCCCTAAGGGGTGAAGGGGGGCTCAACATTTACCACCACAAGTGTAACAGGTAGGGGAGGTGGACCTGGGTCCGCCTGCCTGAAGTGCACTGCACCCACTAAAAACTGCTCCAGGGACCTGCATACTGCTGTGATGGAGCTAGGTATGACATTTGAGGTTGGCAAAGAGGCTGGCAAAAAATGTTTAAAAACTCTTTTTGGGTGGGAGGGGGTTGGTGACCACTGGGGGAGTAAGGGGAGGTCATCTCTGATTCCTTCCGGTGGTCATCTGGTCAGTTCAGGCACTTTTTCAAGGCTTGGTCATGAAAAAATATGGACCAAGTAAAGTCGGCCAAATGCTCGTCAGGGACACCCTTCTTTTTTCCATTATTGGCCGAGGACGCCCATCTCTAAATCATGCCCCAGTCCCGCCTTCGGTACGGTGCCGACACGCCCCCGTGAATTTTGGTCGTCCCCATGACGGAAAGCAGTTGAGGACACCCAAAATTGGCTTTCCATTATGCCGATTTGGGCGACCCTGAGAGAAGGACACCTATCTCCCGATTTGTGTCGGAAGATGGGTGTCCTTCTCTTTCGAAAATTCACCTGACAGTGTCTCACGTGTGATGAGACCATGAGGAAAGGAGAGCAGTGTCCTATCTTAGTGAAACTCAGGAGGCAGCCGAGTGCTTTGACCTCCACTGAAACTCAGGGTGGGTGAAGGAGGGATACAGTGCCCTGACCTCCATGGAGACCTACTAATCATTTCTATAGCATTAGTGGGGACTTGAATGCCTTACCTCTGATGAGACCTCTGAAGGAGCACAGTACCAGCAAAAGCAGCAGTCGGCTGCTTTTCCACATGCTTCCAGCTGCAGGATACCTGGGGTGAAGCCCCCTGAGTTTGTCAGGCTGAGTAACAGGAGTTTCAGCTCAAATCGCTGCACTGCACAGACTGACCTGTGCTTGGACTCTTCCCCACTCTGCTTTCCAAATATTTACTGTCAGTGATACATTAACAGGTGCTTGTCCACTTCCCAGCTCTGTCGTACTGGTGTGTTAACCAACATGAAGATGTGTGGAATTACAAAGTGGTAAAAAACTCATACAAGTTTTTTGAACTCTCAGTCTTAAGAAACAGCCTTCCGGAAGATAAATCCCTTCCTCAGAGTTTACTTTACTTCCCAGGGACTTCTGGAAATAATGTTCTTTTATACTGCTGCACTCACTACTGCTTAAAATATCTCTGAAATGACTCTTCACTAGAAGAAACTCTCCTATGGGTCAGTCCTTGGGTGGGAGGTGCACTGGCTGATATCCCCTCCCTCTCATCCCTCCTGGGATTTGGCAGCATGATGGTGTAGGGTGAACTTGCTGGAAAGTGATGATCTGTTGCATCACTGATGATGAACAGTGGTATCTTCTGAAAGTCATATGACTGCCCCAGCTTCAGAAAACGTACAAGGAGGTGGGCACAGCAGGATTTGCAAGATGTTGGAGAGAAACCAACCATGAACATGCCATCCCTCCTCTAGTAAAATGCTCTCAGTTTGCAGTAACCAGATGTCCTGTGTTAAAACAGGCTTGGTTTGTTCTCTATAAGCAAGAATAATATATTATTCAGTCTAGCTTTGGAAAAAGTAATGTGTCTGATTTTCACACAGGATCCACAGGAACAGATGTGGGACTGTCACTTTACAAAAGGAGAGGTGCCCAGTTCAATTCCCACTGCTGCTCCTTGCAAGTCACTTACCCCTCCATTATTTCAGGTACAAACTTAGGGGTCCTTTTACCAAGCTGCGGGGAAAAAGGGCCCCCGTGGTAATTGCTCAGGCTGTTTTTCCCGCCCACTAGGGCCCTTTTTACCGCAATAGGTAAAAAGCCCCCAAAACAAAATGGCCATGAGTAAGAAAACTCTTACCGCATGGCCATGTGGTGGGGAGTCCTTACCACCTCCCACTGAGGTTGCGGTAAGGGCTTCTGCAATAACCTGGCAATGCCCGATTACCGCCGGATTAACATGGAAAACAGATGTAAGGATGTTATAATGCCGTTGTATCGCTCCATGGTGCAACCGCACCTTGAGTAGTGTGTTCAATTCTGGTCGCCGCATCTCAAGAAAGATATAGTAGAATTGGAAAAGGTGCAGCGAAGGGTGACTAAAATGATAGCGTGGATGGGACGACTTCCCTATGAAGAAAGACTAAGGAGGCTTGGGCTTTTCAGCTTGGAGAAGAGACTGCTGAGGGGAGACATGATAGAGGTATATAAAATAATGAGTAGAGTGGAACAGGTGGATATGAAGCATCTGTTCACACTTTCCAAAAATACTAGGTCAAGGGGGCATGCGATGAAACTACAGTGTAGTAAATTTAAAACAAATTGGAGAAAATCTTTCTTCACCCAACGCGTAATTAAACTCTGGAATTCGTTGCCGGAGAACGTGGTGAAGGCGGTTAGCTTAGCAGAGTTTAAAAAGGGGTTAGACGGTTTCCTAAAGAACAAGTCCATAAATCACTACTAAATGGACTTGGGAAAAATCCACAATTCCAGGAATAACATGTATAGAATGTTTGTACGTTTGGGAAGCTTGCCAGGTGCCCTTGGCCTGGATTGGCCGCTGTCGTGGACAGGATGCTGGGCTCGATGGACCCTTGGTCTTTTCCCAGTGTGGCATTACTTATGTACCGCCACACTAACCATTTCGGGGGGGGGGGGGGGTCCCCCAAATATGGCACACGTTCAACCCAGAACTACTGCCGGCGGCTGCATTGGGCAAGTAGTAGTCCAGGAATAGTGAGCGGTAAAGCCCATGTTGGACTTACCACTGCTTTTTAAAAGGGCCCCTTAGATTGTGAACCCTCCAGGGACAGTGAAATACCTAGTACACCTTGAGCTACTACTGAAAAAGGTGCGAGCAAAATCTAAATAAATAAATGATAAGCATAGGTGGTAGGTGCACCTGATCCTCATTTCTTTTCCCTTTCATTCCTTCCCATCACTTCTCCCATCCAGCAAGAGGGTTATTTTCTGTCTTTCCATTGTCTCCCTCAGGAACCTAAGAATATAAAATACTTTACAACTGGGGTCAGATCAAAGGTCATCGAGCCCAGCATCCCGTCTCTGACAGTACTCACTTTCAGAGATAAGTGGGGAATTCACAAAAATAAAGAGGAAAAAGAGTTTTAAAAATGCTTTGCTGGGCATCTGATGTCATCTAAGGGTTATAAGGAGGGACTGCCATTTTTTCAAGATTGTGTCGCCACAGTTCCATCAGTTTTAAACAGGGTCTAAGTAAGCAAATGTGAATTTTTGATTGCACAATGTTGTTCCTTTTCTTTTTTCCTACAGATTTTCTGACCGACTGACCCTGACGCAGTTCAACGAAACAATGGCCACCGTTGGTCACGGTCTGATTTTTTGGATGTAGCTGGAAGGAAGAGATTTTACAACTAAGTATTTATAACTGTTATTTTTGACAAGGTTTTGTCTGTTTAAACTTCACAATTTGCAATTAAACTCACCAGGGAGTTTTTTTGCCAATGATGATGAAGCCCTGCTCTTTTAGCTGGGAGCTTCTTGAGACTTTTTCCTCCCTGTTTATCATTATTTCACTGCTTACAGATAAGAATATAAAGAATCCTTTTTCCATTTATTTGGTTAATAATGGTGTATAGACATGACCTTGTCAAAACCTTTTTTAAACCCAGCTATGCCTATGCTAACTGTTTTCATCACATCAACCACATAATTCTGTGCTGAGTGAAAAAATATACATATATAAAAAAATGTACATAAGTATTGCCATACTGGGACAGAGACCGAAGGTTCATCAAACCCAGCATCCTGTTTCCAACAGTGGCCAATTCAGGTCACAAGTACCTGGCAAGATCCCAAAACAGTACATTTTATGCTGCTTATTCTAGAAATAAGCAGTGGATTCTCCCAAAGTCCATTTTATTAATGGTCTATGGACTTTTCCTTTAGTAGTGGGTTTTGGGGGGCTCAGCACACAAGGTAAGGGAGCTATGTTCCTGGGAGCAATTTATGAAGTTCACTGCAGTGACCCCTAGGGTGCCCACTTGGTGTCCTGGCATGTCAAGGGGACCAGTGCACTAGAAATGCTGGCTCCTTCTACGACCAAAGGGCTTGCACTATGGAGCGATACAAAGGCATTATAACGTCCTCATTTTTGTTTTCCATTCCTTTCCTAATAATACCTAACATTCTATTTGCTTTCTTAGCCACAGCAGCACACTGAGCAGAAGGTTTCAACGTATCATCAATGACGACATCTAGAGCCCTTTCTTGGTCTGTGGCTCCTAACGTGGAACCTTGCATGACGTAGCTCTTTCCCTCTTTCCCACATGCACCACTTTGCACTTGCTCACATATGCTTAAAGTTGTGCTGCATGAACAAAATTCCTTTTACAGATTCAACCAGCATGGGAACAGAGAAGGGATCAGCAATGCCTTTCTCTCTCTTTCATACTCCCATGTGTCCAGACTGACTAATAGGCCAGAGTTGGTTTCTCTCATTATGTGGGTAGATGTATTGGTCATAGGCACATAAAAGAAAAAGAGGACATTTCCCTAAAAATTAAAAATCCTGGAGGACATATCTGAAGATGTCCAAAAAGAGAGCACATCCTCTTAAAAGAGGACATATGGCGGGGCATAATCAAAAGTGACGCCCAAGTTTTGCTGAACGTCCCGATGGAGGGGCGGGGAAACATGTATTATCGAAACAAGATAGACGTCCATCTTTCGTTTCGATAATATGGTCGGGGATGCCTAAATCTTGATATTTAGGTCATCCTTAGAGATGGTCATCCCTAGACTTGGTCGTTTCTGATTTTCGGCGATAATGGAAACCAAGGACACCCATCTCAGAAATGACCAAATGCAAGTCCTTTGGTCATGGGAGGAGCCAGCATTCATAGTGCACTGGTCCCCCTGACATGCCAGGACACCAACCGGGCACCCTAGGGGGCATTGCAGTGGACATCATAAATTGCTCCCAGGTACATAGCTCCCTTACTTTGTGTGTTGAGCCCCCCAAAACCCACTCCCCACAACTGTACACCACTACCATAGCCCTTATGGGTGAAAGGGGGCACCTAGATGTGGGTACGGTGGGTTTTGGAGGGCTCACATTTACCACCACAAGTGTAACAGGTAGGGGGGGGGGGTGGGCCTGGGTCCGCCTATCTGAAATGCACTGTACCCACGAAAACTGCTCCAGGGACCTGCATACTGCTGTGATGGACCTGAGTATGACATTTGAGTCTGGCATAGATGCTGGCACAAAATATTTTGAAAGATTTTTTTGAGGGTGGGAGGGGCTAGTGACCACTGGGGGAGTAAGAGGAAGTGATCCCCAAATCTCGCCGGTGGTCATCTGGTCAGTTTGGGCACCTTTTTGTGGCTTGGTCGTAAGAAAAACAGGACCAGGTAAAGTCGTCCAAGTGCTCGTCAGGGATGCCCTTTTTTTTCCATTATGGGTCAAGGACGCCCATGTGTTAGGCATGCCCAAGTCCCGCCTTCACTACGCTTCTGACATGCCCCCATGAGCTTTGGTCGTCCCCATGACGGAAAGCAGTTGGGGACGCCCAAAATAGGCGATTATGCTGACTTGGGCAACTCTGTGAGAAGGACACCCATCTACCGATTTGTGTCAAAAGATGGGCGTCCTTCTCTTTCGAAAATGAGCCTGATGGTAACCCTAATTATTTTACACCTACTGCTTTGGTGGCAAGTGGCACTGTGCATGCAACAAGTTCTCCTAGTTCTTGCAAGGGCCAACGACTGGTGCATGGGTGTGGCAACCCATGTGGAGGTAGCGTCCGTCGCACACATGCCCCAGTACATCAGGTGACCTCTGATGCTGCTGGCATGTGGATGTGCCAGTGTGCCCTTTCACCTTACTCATCATAAATCTCCTTGCTCCTTAGTTGTCATAAATCTCTTTGGTACATGGATGTGTCGGTGTGCCTCCTTGCTTTTTAGTTGTCATAAATCTCCTTAGTATAAGCCTCGCTGCATCAGCCCCCAGCAGAAAGCAAGTGCAGCTGCGCTGAATGGTAAAAGCTCATTTTGACTACAATCACATCAGCACGCCGTATTGGTCAGTTTCAAGTGCTGGTACACTAATGAGCCATATACTCAAATATTGCATAATAAGATACTCCAACCACACCCAAAATGTCTTCCTAAGGTGATGTCACCATTTTATTTAAATCAATCCATAATACTTCCAGTATTCTATCCAGCTGCTCATACTGATGCTAGCCAACGTTGATCACATACTTTAGATTGTGTGCAAGCACTTACTATTTAACTCACACATGCCTAGGACGCCCATCTCAGTTATTTCCTTTTCTACGGGAGTGGCAGCTGCCTCAACCAGTCACATGACATACTTTGTCACAATGGATAGCTACTTGTAGCTTTTTCTACTATGGAAATTCAGATTCTTCGGACTATGGCTAGTACAAAAGCGCATCTTCACCAAGGTTCCCCCATAGAGATTTGTAAAGCAGCTGCATAGGCAACCTCACATACTTTTAGGGAACACCAACTGCATCAATGCAAGGAGGTTTAATAGACAGGCATGGAAGTGAGCCTATCTAGTCCACTGTAAGCAAGGAAGCCAGTTTGGTTAATCTCAGTTTCCACTCCCCCACGCTGCTGTCATCTCTGGTACACTCAAAACACAGCAAGCAAAGCTATGAGCTGCTGCATCCACTTTTTTTTTTTTTTTTTTTTTTTTTTTTTATTGTTGGTCCATCTGTAACAAGTCTAAATCTGTTTCAATTAGATAGGCAGTGCTCTAAAAGGTGGAGGACAAAAGATTTAAAATTTTTTTTTTTTTACTTATTGGACAACTTTTTAATTTATTTGAAAGCTTCCCATACGTAGATATAAATATCATGAAATAATTGAAGATCACTAAAACAGCTTTAAAAATTATAGCTGGTAGAAACAGCAATTTTAAACTCTATATTTTGTGCTCATTTTGAGACACTAAAAACTAAATAAATAAATACACTTTATACAATACAGATGGTCAAATTTCAGTGAGGATATTGTGTTTCCTGATGGGTTCATCTTAACTGTTGTTGTAATCTGCCATGAGAAACCTGGTGTTATAAAGATGATGGAATCTATTGAAATTAAACGAAAGTAGAATTAAACTCTCAGTGGGGCACATGGAATCACATCATCTGTTTTGTAGAAGTTTACCTTTTAGATACACAAAAGGATTATTCTGTTTTGAACATGTTTCATGGGCAAGTGGTTTTATAAGTCAAAATAAAAATAATTATTTTGTTTCATGCAGATCTCTTTTGCTTAAACATAAATGGGCTATAAGTCCCTAATGCAGCCCACTGGTTTTCTTCTATAACTGAAAACTCATCTCTATCTGGTTGATAATAAAAGGAGGTCATTGTGAACACTATCCACCCTAAAAGGCTGTTTTGTGGCTGTACAGGAAGAATTGTGATATTGAATAAATAAGTGTATGTGTGTCCCTAGTCACACATCCTAAGTTTATATAATCCTTGCATTTTCAAAATGGTAATACTAGGGCCCAGCTAAGGAACAAGTTATTTTGAGTTAGTCTTCACTGGACCAAACTTGATTTCCTTGTGCCAATCACTATCCAGCAGGTAGGCAGTGTCTTAAAAGGTGGAGGATAAAGGATTTTTTTTTTTTACATTTATATCATAAATTATCCCAAGCAAAGTTGGGTTCAATGTGGCTTACACATACCTGCCAAGTCTCCTGCTGGAGGGGAGAGAGTGGAAAAGAGCAGGGGAGAACCAGGAACATGGAAAAGTGCAGGTGAGAGCCAGAGAGAAGATGCTGGATGGAAGAGGGGTAGAGAGAGAGAGAGAGACGAGTGGAAAGATGGGGAGAGAAAGAGGGGACATGAGCAGGAGAGAGAGAAGCTGCTGGGGAGAAACTGGGGGAGACCCTAGTTGTCAGATGGAGAAATGCTAGATGAAAGGAGGTAGAAAGAGGGAAAATGCTGGAAGGAGGGGGCAGAAAGAGGGAAGACGCTGGATGGAAGGGTAGGGCGGGAAAGAGGAAAGACACTGGAAGGATGGGGAGAGAGAGGACATGCTGAATAGAAAAGGGTAGAGAGAGAGCTGTCTAGAAGGAAGGGGAGATAGAGGGAGACAATGGACGGAAGGATGGAGAGAGAAAGAGGGAAGGTGCTGGATGGAAGGTTAGGGAGAGAAAGAGGGAAGGTGCTGGATGGAAGGATGCAGAGAGAGGAGGGGGACACTGGAAGGATGGGGAGAGAAAGAAGGGAGATGCTGGATGGAAAGGGGGAGAGGATAGAGTTAGTGAAAGACTGGAGAATAAGAAGAAGGGGCATGAGGAGATCAAAAGTGAGGAAAAGATGAAAAGCCATAGGTAGATGAAGTATGTAAACGGGCCTGCTGCTCCAGTATGGGGGGGAGGAAGCCGCCTCCCGCGAATAGCCAGGACTTCACAAAACTGCCACCAGGAAATACTTCAAAAACATTCCTTTATTTTCCAGATTCATAAACAAAACTTCACTCCAGAGTAGAGACTTGCTTCTCAGGCAGGGCTGTTCTGCCTTGCTTAGTACATCAACCAATTACACAAAGACTTTGCCCCCTTCCCGGAGGGGAATGCAAGAGCCCTTTGGAAATCCCTACTTTTTTTGTCCCAGCCAGTAACAAACAAATAGTACTTGTCCCACAAGCAGGATTTCCCCTCAAAACAGTTAATCACCAAGCAGCCTTTACTTTCAGAAGGGTCAATACTTTTGGGACTTTCTTTCACCCAAGGTATTTCAGCCTGCTTCAGTTCTTTAGGGACCTGTCTTGCCCAAGGATTTTCAGCCTGCACTGCTCCTCTCCTCCTGAACTGAACCCCTCTTCCCACCAGGCAGCCCTCCTTCATAAACAAGCCTTCCAACTTCAGAGGTTCTCCCAATAATCAGGTTTCAAAACAGGTTAGTAATTCCCCCACCACTCAGGGTTTCCCCAAAAGAAAACCAGGCTTCTCTACTTAAGCAGGGTTTAAACCAAAATAAATTCCCAAAACCATGTAGGTTCCAAACCTTCAGGAGCTACCTTCCTCAGCTCTCAAGCTCCCATTCCATTCTGCTTTCTTCCCCTGCTCAGGCTGATTAATTCCCTCTTCCATCCAATCCTCCTCCTGCTTCTCAGCCCACCCCTCCCTATTACAGGTGGGCAGCATGATATACAGATTGCTGGTCCCGGGAACTGGCTCCTTCATTCACCCTCCCTCTTGTGGTCAGATACGGTATATGGCCAGCTTGCCTATCCCCTGGGATCTCACTGCTAGGACTGGAAATGCATTCTGGGATATGTAGTTCATGGTTCTGCTGCTTCACTCTATACATCGGGGATGTAGCCTTGTCACAAGTAAAAAGAGGGAAATTCAAGAATGGATAGTAAGAATGAATTAAATGTGGACAGAGAGCGAGGCAGAAAACTAAACTGAAGAAAACAAAGAAAAAGGAGAGAAAATGACAACCCTGGCAAGACAGTTAAGAGAAGACAAAGGAATGCAGAATCAAGAGACTGGGACCAACACAATTAGAAAAAGTAAATGGCCAAACAACAAAGGTACAGAAAATAATTTTATTTTTAATTTAGGATAAAGCAATGTGGTAGCTGTGTTAAGGAAGGATAGTAAATGCAAATAAAACACAAAATAGAAAATAAGGTGATACATTCACTGATTTTTAAAACATTTTGATTAGCCTTCAGAGACCAGCACTTCCTTCCTCATGTAATGAGAGGATACCATAACAGCATTATACTGTCCTGACCTGAGGCAGGAGTTTTTGGCCTCTGAAAGCTAACTGAAAAGGATATTAGGCAAATTAAATAAAATATTTTCTGAAATGGCTGTGGGATTGAGGTGTGTCAGGGGGCGGAGCCATGTAGAGTAGGTGGAGTCAAGGCAGAGTGGGGCGGGGCTGGGGCATGTACCAAAAATCTCCCTCTCAAAAATTGGGACCCCTTGGCAGCTCTGCTTACATTTGAAAATACAGTGAGACAGAATGATAGAATTCAGTTATATCATGGGAACAAATAGATGCAGTGCTTTTTTTGTGCCGGTACGCACCGGTACAGCATACCGGCACCTTTTTTGTGAGGTCTGGCTCACCTGCCCACTCCCTTCTGTTCATGCACCCGTGCTCCCTGCTTTGAAATCTTTAATTTACCTGAAGTCGCGGTGAACCGGCCATAAAAGCAGCAGGCAGGCACTGGCAGGCAGGCTTGCCTCCTCGTCGCTTCCCTTCTCTCTCAGCGCATCCCGCCTTCCTCTGATGTCATTTCCTTTCCGCGAGGGTGGGACGCGCTGAGAGGGAAGGGAAGCAACGAGGAGGTGAGCCTGCCTGCCAGTGCCTGCCTGCTGCTTTTAATGCTGGTTTGCTGCGACTTCGGGTAAACTAAAGATTTCAAGTCAGGGAGCATGGGTGCACGAATGGAAAGTCATGGAGCTGAGGGAGGGAGGGAGGGTGGGCGGGGGGGCTGTGGTTTGAACGAATCGCTGGACATGGAGGGGAGGGAAGGAAAATTGGTGGGCATGGAGGGGACGGGAGGGCAGGGAAGAGAGGAGAATTGCTGGACATGGAGGGGAGGGCAGGGGAGAGAGGAGAATTGCTGGACATGGAGGGGAGGGGAGAGAGGAGAATCGCTGGACATGGATTTGAGGGGAAAGCAGGGAAGAGAGAATTGCTGGACATGGATAGGAGGGGAGGGCAGGAGAGAGAGGAGAATCACTGGACATGGATGGGAGGGCAGGGCAGAGGAGAAAGAATTGCTGGACATGGATGGGAGGGGATGGCAGGGGAGAGAGAAGAATCGCTGGACATGGATGGGATGGGAGGGGAGGGCAGGAGATAGAGGAGAATCGCTAGACATGGATGGGAGGGGAGGGCAGGGAAGAGAGAATTGCTGGACATAGATGGGAGGGGAGGACAGGGGAGAGAGGAGAATCACTGGACATGGAGGGGAGGGCAGAGGAAAGAGGAGACATGCTGTACATGGATGGGAGGGGAGGGCAGTAGAACGAGGAGAATTGCTGGACATGGATGAGAGGGGAGGGCAGAGGAGAGGAGAATCACTGGACATGGATGTCAGGGGAGGGCAGGGGGCAGAGGAGAATTGCTGGACATGGGAGGGGAGGGCAGGGGAGAGAGGAGACATGCTGGACATGGATGGAGGGGAGGGAAGACAGGAAGGAGATGCACATGGATGGGAGGGGAGGGCAGGGGAGAGAGGAGAAATACTGGAAATGGATGGAGAGGAGAGCAGGAGATAGAGGAGAGTTGCTGGACATGGATGGATGGAGGGGTTGGCGCCAGCGGGGAGAGAGGAGAAATGCTGGACTTGGATGGAGGAGAGGGGAGAGGAGAATTATTGCTTTATATGGATACAGGGGAGGTAAGAGAGAGGAGAAATGCCGGACATGAATGGAGGGGAGGGAAGACAGGAAGGAGATGCACATGGATGGGAGGGGAGAGAGGAGAAATGCTAGAAATGGATGGAGAGGAGAGCAGGAGATAGAGGAGAATTGCTGGACATGGATGGATGGAGGAGTTGGCGGGTAGAGAGGAGAAACGTTGGACTTGGATGGAGGAGAGGGGAGAGAGAATTATTGCTTTATATGGATACAGGGGAGGGAAGAGAGGAGAAATGCTGGACATGGATGGAGGGCAGGAGAGAGAAGAAGTGCTGGACATGGATGGAGAGGAGGAAAGAAAAAAAAAAAGAAGAAGATGCACATGGATGGAGATGAGGGAAAAGGAAGAGAGGAGAAAAACTGCACATGGATGGAGAAAATAGGCAAAAGCTGGATCCACGTTATACCTCCTCCAGTCAATTCCATGGAGGAGGGCCCAACTTTTACTTATGGATGTAGGCAGGGCCGTGCCAAGGGTCTCTGGTGCCCCCCTGAAGACTATCAGTTGGCGCCCCCCCCCCCCCCCCCGGTGTGGAGCTGAAGGATGGAGTGCATCTTTGTGGGATTACAAACCACTTTGTGGGTTTACTGGTAGCGGGCTGTTGGTGGGATTGGCAGTCTTCCCAATGTGTCTTTGCACTTGCCAACATTAAATCTCATCTGCTATTAGGATTCCCAGTTGTAAAGAATTAAAATACAGACTAACACAGGGGAGCCAGGGCAAATGTTGTGCCCACCCAAAATTGAACCTCTGGCTACACCATTATTTGGCCTAGTTGCAAAAAACCATGGATCCTCTACCAAATAAAAGTATATATATATATATATATATATATATATATATATATATATATATATATATATATATATATATATATATATTATAAAGAACAAAATGCACCAAGTCAAGAGATAAAGCTGCTATAAAAATGTTGTACCAGTTCTACCAGCTATTTTCAAAGCACTTAGACTTATAAAGTTCCATATCAACCTACAAACTTTGTAAGTCTAACTGCTTTGAAAATGAGCCCCTTATTAAACACTCCTGGAGCTGTTACTTGTCCTCTGTCATCTACTACTGCCAGAAAAAATAGGACAATACTTTAAAAGGGTCTCAACAGATAAAGTTCTTAAAACAGAAGCAGTATGTTTGATATCATTGTTTAACAGATCAATGTATCTACATGATTTGTACTCAATTCATGAGGAATTCAAGAGCATGAAAATATAAATAGCAAACATTTTTTGCCTTACTTTTTTAAACTAGAAGTGACCATCTTAGCTATGTTAAATAAAACTATGCAGTGTGGGTGACTAATATTAGTTTCTGATTTTTACATTTTTTTTTTTACTGATTTTGTTTTTTAATTTTCTGCTACAAATCCATTTTGGAAACAATGACAAAATAATTAATATTGAGCACACACGTCAAACTGCATCATTTGCATTCACAATATGAGCCCAAGAGGTACCATGCTAGGTGTAGTCAGTGCAGGGCACTAGGAAGTACCTGCCAGATCCCAAAGAGCTGATCCATTCCGTTGGTTGTTGCTTCTTCTTTCAAAAATTCAAAGATAATATATTTGAGTGGCTGTTATGTAAACAGGGCCTGTGACTGTGTATGTTTTCTGCTGCTATACCTTGTCCATTTTCTCGGTGTTTAACCGATGCTTTGGGGGCGGGCTCGATTCCAAAAACAAAAAATATTTACTGCCTGAACATTTAAAATATTTCAATAAAGACTCAAACTTGCTTATCACTGAGAACTAATTTTACAAACCCTGCTGTCCCTATCCTTGAATCCTAGAAATCACGGTACACGTCCGGACCCAGCTGCTGGAACCAATTTTATTCAAAGACTTTCCGCAGCCTCCCCCCCCTCCCCCCCAACATACCAGTCTTTTTGTAAATATAAATTCTGCAAAGACCGATAGGAACCATTTCCCCCATTTATTGAAAATACAACTACTTAACAGTATTACCTGATTCAGAAGCAGCGGCTCTCACTGCCTCTCAACGACGGCAACACCCGGCGGCGCCGGGGTCCAAATAACGCATGGGAAAACTAAGCTGGGCAGTGCCAAGAGAGCCGTGCGCTGAGCGCGGGAAGGCAGCACATGCGCATAGGCGCCAACGCGGTAAGTTTTATTATTATTTTTTAATTTGGATTTTAAATACTGTACAGCGGGATGGCGAGGCGCCCTTGTAGGCAGGCGCCCCCCTGCGGTGCTTACCCCGCTTACCGGGTTGGCACGGCCCTGGATGTAGGGCAAGAAATTTATTTTTATTTATGTATTTATTAGATTTGTACCCCGCGCTTTCCCACATATTGCAGGCTCAATGCGGCTTACATAGTAAATACAATTACAAGGTCTAGAGGAGAATATTACAAATTGTAATAAACGTAGAAGTTGGAAACGGAGTTAAGAGAACAGATAGAGAGCAGCAGAATCAGAGACTGGGACCAACATGGATAGAAAAACAAAGTCACTGAAGGAGTGGAACGCCGAATACTACCCTAATACTGCTGAACAACAGGACAACCTCATGTTTTGTGCCTACTGATGGACTTATGCACTCTACCTCTGCTTTTGGCTGTTTAGCCACACCTTATTACTGCACTGGACATTTGTGCCTTATCCAGTTTTACTGTTTACTAACCAAGAAGGTTGTTGTTTACTAATGTAAGGACAGAATGCAGGACTATTAGACATATAGCTTGTAACAGTAGTTTGCAAGGCCTATACAAGACCAGCTTGCATGTAGCAACGCGACCTTGGAGGGTGCTGACACCCCCTGCATTCCTGAGCCGAACCTTATCTCCTGTGCTAGAAAGGAGCATTGTGTGTGTGAAGAATAAGCTGCTAAGTTTCGTTTTTCTTGCCAGTATCATTTCAGTGTTATGACGTGAGTATGTACTGGGACTACAATTTTGTACTGTAAGAACTACAAAAGTTTACTGCGCATGCCAGTTGTGATGTGTAAGGGGCCAAATGCGCAGGCCCAGTAGGGAAGTATAAATGTAAGTGTCAGATGATTTATGACACACAGTGTCCCGAGACTACTCGGTGCTGTTCACTTGCTAGCAATAAAGTTGCCTTGTTTGGAACCAAAGTTTGCCTTTCGTCTCCTGATTTCCCACCTGTTTCATTGGCGACCCAGATGGGACAGAAGTAGAAAGGGGAATTGGATTATATTCTTCCCCTCCCCCACTGTGGTCGGGTCAGGTTATCGATCCCCACCCGAGAAGCTGGTGAGTGGCCACCGCTGATTTCAGCGTCCATCTCCCGGAGGAGGGTCGATCAACTCCGCCTGACTGTAGAGGGGGCTGTGTGGTTCCGGCAAAGCACCTTTTCTATTTCAGAAAGAAGCGTACGACGGCGCAGCCTGCGACCCCGGCGGACAGGCGAGTATACTCTACGTAGTGACCGGCCCAGTAAGGACCGAAGAAGAGGCGTGATCACCCTCTTTTAGCCAGTGACTAATACGGACTATTGGTATACGACTAGGTCCCGAAACTCACTAGGCTCCGGCGACGAAACCGAGCGGCGAACGGGAGGGTTTCTTGTGGCGTATGAAAGTGTGTGATTGGGCTTGCAGTTCCAGGCCGGGCGACCGCGTCCTGGTCAGGCCGAGTGTTGACCCTTTTGTGTCTGGTGGAACGAGACCCCTTACTCCTCCACCGCCCCTTCCCCCTTTGTCCGTCACCTGTCCTTTGGCACTCAGGTTAGGATGGGCGGGGGTGGGTCTTCACCGTTAGACTTAATGACGGAACACTTTAGCGAAGTGTTCGACCTAGATAAATGTAGCAGGGCCGGGATGATACAGAGATGTCAATTTATGTGGCCAGGGCTAGGAATTGCCGGATGGCCCCCGGGAGGGTCATTCGAGTATGAAAAAGTGGCGGCGGTCATGAATATTGTTATAGTTGAGGGAAACCCAGGCTGTCCCGAGGACATCCCATACATAGAAGCGTGGTTGGATGTAGTCCGGGACCCGCCGGCTTGGGCCCAACGGAAGGTAGAAAAGGCCGCCCTCATGGTGGTAAAGCAGAGAAAGGGCCGGAAAACTAAACTTAAGGCCCTGCCGACCCATGCCTTCGCTCTCCAAAGCTCGGCAACCGCTGCCGTTCAGAAGGCCGCAGGGCCCGCCCCCATACGGCCTACCGCCCCTAGCGCTGAAGCCACTGAGACCACGCCCCCTGCTACCATTGGTAAGGTAGGAGCTACGCCCCGTACGACCAACACACTTTCTAGAATGAAACCCCCAAAGGAAACCCTAGGGAAAGTTCAGGGTTTGCCCAAAAAGAAGCCTCCGAAGGCCCCGATACTTGCTACGGCGGAAGCATACGAAGACGACATCGCGCCACCGCCGTATGCCCCGATATACCCTGACATCGCGAGCCTGGAGGAGGGCCCGGATAACGATGATGCTTCCGGGTCAGAGTCGGAGGCCGGAGAGACGTCCCGTCCAGACTCACCTGAGTTACCGGGCCCCGCAACCATACGGAAGAGTAAACGGGTTGTGAAGAACATTACTCGGTTCCCCCAATCGAGTCCGCGCAACGCTCTCCCTTCGAGCAGGAAAGAGGGAGCCACTAACCTATTCCCAGTTCGACAATCTACCACCTATACCCCTAACCCGGCGGAAGGGGGGGGCCAGCCCATTGAATCAACAGTTTATAGCCACGTTCCCTTCTCAAGTGCTGACCTGTATAACTGGAAATTGCATGGGCCGTCCTACGACCAGAAACCCGAGCAGTTGGTGGAGCTGGTGGAAGGCATTATATACAGTTATAATCCGACTTGGGGGGACCTTAGGCAGTTGAGCGCCCACATCCTGACCACTGAAGAACGCCGCCTTTTACAACAAAATATGGAGCAAGCTGTCCGGGATGCGAACCCCACCCATGCCAACTTACAGAATCTAATAGAGACGGAGGCGCCCCTCGCTGCTCCTGCGTGGGACTACCGAACCGCTGAAGGCCAAACCCTTATCCGCCGATACCAGCAGGCGTACCTGGCCGCCTTAAAGAAGGGGAAACAGAAGGTTACCAATATGGGGAAAATTCACAGTGTAGTCCAACAAAAGGACGAGAGTCCGGGGGATTTTCTGGAACGGCTTATGGAGGCATTTAGAAGGCACAGCCCGATAAACCCCGAAGACCCCAGGAACCTCCCAACCGTAGTTATGAGTTTTGTTAGCCAGTCGGCACCGGATATACGAAGAAAGCTACAGAGAACGGAGGGGTTCGAAGGGATGAGCCTCAGCCAACTGAAAGCTATAGTGGATCGCGTATTCGGATATCGCGACCAGGAAGAGAAGACGGAGGCCCGAAAGGAATCGACCAGGCGGATGCGGGAGAAGGCAGATGTGTTGGCCACGGTGCTGGAAGAACGGATGAGGTCTAGACCAAAGGGGAGGGGCAGAAGGACAAGAGGAACGCGGTCCCCCATAGGACGTAACCAGTGTGCAAATTGTCGACAAGAAGGACACTGGTGGGCTGATTGTCCAGAGGAGATACGGGACAGCCCGAGAGAAGATGAACCATGGGACCGGCAGAGAGAGGAGGAGACGGGCGACCGTACAGGGGCCCCCAGACGAGGCCGGGGAAGGGGCCGAAGAGATAGAGGACGGGATGACCGGAGGGAATGGCAGATGGCCATGGAGGCTACCCGAGACAGTACCGCATGAAGAGACCGGGAGGGCAGAGTCCCCACTGACCCTCTGGTGGAAATTCGGGTGGGGACAGAGTCTATGAAGGCCTTACTAGACACGGGGGCCCAACGATCTGTTATCACCACCGCCATAGCCCCAGCCACGAAAGAAACTATACCAATTGTGGGAGCCTCCGGGAAATCCCTTGCAGCCCCCCTCCTCAAGGAACGCCAAGTCCAGATCGGAGGGACAATGGTGTCTCATCAGTTCATACACATCCCTGGATGTCCAGTCCCCTTGATTGGTCGAGACCTACTCTGTAAGCTCCAGGCCACCTTGAAGTTCAAGACCACGGGTGAAGTGGAAGCTCGCTTTGAAGATCGGCCAGTGACACTTATCTGCCCGGTAAGGGAAGAATGGAGACTACACGCTCCCCCAACCGTAGGGCCTGGCAGCTGCCGTTACGACCAGAATACCCCTTTTGCCCAGCAGAGGCGAGACATAATGGATGAAGTGCCTGGTGTATGGGCAGAAGTGAACCCCGGAGGACTGGCCGTTAACGCTATCCCCATCTGGATTGAACTCAAACCAAATGCTCAAGTTGTCAACCAAGGACAATACCACATCCCCTATGCAGCCCGGCATAGTATGCAAACTCATCTACAGAAACTCCTCCAACAAGGGGTCCTTAAACCGATCAGATCCGCGTGGAATACCCCATTGTTGCCCGTTAAGAAGCCAGGAACATCCGAATACAGACCCGTCCAGGACTTGAGGAAAGTCAACAACCAGGTGGCCGACATAGTTGCTCTCGTACCAAACCCCTACTCCATCTTAGCCCAAGTGCCAGCCCAGACCAAGTGGTACAGTGTCATTGATCTGAAGGACGCCTTCTTCTCCATCCCCCTCGCCGCCGACAGCCAGAAATTGTTTGCCTTCACGTGGGAAGACTTACAGACTGGTAATAAGCAGCAGTTTACCTGGACACGACTCCCCCAGGGATTCAAGAACTCCCCCACCCTCTTCGGCGACCAACTCGCTCAGGACCTGAAGACGTATCAGGACGAGTATGGGCCGGTCGTTCAATACGTGGACGACCTGTTGGTGGGCCGTGAAACGTTCACCGAATGTGCTGAAGCTACCCTCTACCTCTTGAAGACCCTGGAAGCCCAGGGGTACCGAGCCAGCCAGAAAAAGGCCCAGATATGCGAAATCGAAGTCGAGTATCTGGGGTTTCGCCTCCGAGAAGGAACCCGGAGTCTCGGTACCCCCCGAACCCAAGCTATCCGCAACCAACCCACCCCTGTGAATAAGAAGGAATTGCGAGCACTCCTCGGAGCCGCTGGATACTGCCGGATATGGATCATCAACTTCGCTGTTCTGACCCATGATCTGTACGCCAAGCTAAAAGGACCTGAACTCGAGGGCCAAAACCTCCAGTGGGAGAAAAACGAACTGAAAGCCCTTCAGGACCTCAAGGAGGCCCTTGTAGCCCCACCAGCGCTCGGACTGCCAGATGTGACTAAGCCGTTCCACTTGTTCGTCGACGAAAAGAAGGGACTGGCACTTGGAGTCCTCACCCAACTGATCGGCACCTGGCAGCGCCCTGTAGCATACCTCTCCAAGAGCATGGACAACGTGGCACGAGGATGGCCGGGCTGTCTCCGAAGCATTGCGGCGGCCTGTCTGCTGATACACGAGGCCAATAAACTCACGTTTGGCCAGACACTCTTTGTGACCACACCCCACACCATCCGCGGTCTACTCGAGAGCCACGGACCTAGATGGATGACCAACTCCCGATTGGTTAAATACCAGGCCCTCCTGTGCGAGAATCCGGAGGTGCGGATCCTGGACACGACCAACCTCAATCCTGCCACCCTCCTCCCGGCCCCTGAACCACCGCTTCACGACTGTGAAGAGGTAATGGCCACTGTGCACTCGAGCAGACCTGACCTGAAGGACCAACCCTGGCAAGGGGGCATCACCCTGTTCACCGATGGAAGTAGCCAAGTAATAGAGGGAAGTCGAAGAGCTGGCTATGCTGTTGTATCTGAGGACCACGTGATCGAGGCTATGGCCCTGCCGCCCGGAACGTCAGCCCAGAAAGCGGAGCTGATCGCCCTCACCAAAGCCCTCCTGTGGGCTGAAGGAAAAGTTGTTAACATTTACACTGACTCCAAATACGCTTTCCTCACCCTCCAGGTGCATGGAGCCTTGTACAAGGAGAGGGGATTTCTGACAGCTGAAGGAAAAGGACTCGCGAATGCCACTGAGATTTGCCAACTACTCGAGTCAGTCTGGAAGCCAAAGAAAGTGGCTGTGATGCATTGCAGGGCCCACACCGGCCGGACGGACCCTATCGCCCGCGGTAACCAACGGGCGGATGATGCCGCAAAAAGGGCAAGTCAGCTCCCTTACTCATCTCATCCTTCTGACCCCGTACTCGTCGTCCAGCTCCCCGCAGAGACCCCTATCTACACCCCCCAAGAAACGGAGTGGGCCCGACAAGAGGGCCTGGAGTCACGCAATGGATGGTGGATACTACAGGACGGGCGCATATGGATACCCGAAGCCCTGGCCTGGGCAGTGACCAAAGAGGCTCATGATCGCACCCACCTGGGCAGAGACGCTCTGGGGCGCCTACTTGAGAAAACTTACTACATCAACAGACTGTCCCTGTGGACCAAAAATGCTTCCAACCGATGCGCAACTTGTGCCCGGAACAACCCTCGAACGGGGCCCGGTCCTATGCCAGGACATGTTCTCCGAGGCACTAGCCCCTTCCAAGTCTGCCAGATTGACTTTACACACATGCCCCCGGCTCGGGGCTACAAAGCTATCCTCGTCGCCGTGTGTACCTACACCGGATGGATTGAAGCCCAGCCCACTAGAACGGAAATGGCTAAAGAAGTCACCTCCCTACTGCTTCATCAAATCTTACCCAGATACGGTCTCCCCAAGCAGATAAACTCCGACAACGGTCCTGCCTTTGCCAGTGAAGTAACTCAACAGCTCAGTACGAGACTGGGCCTCGATTGGAAATTACATTGTGCCTGGAGACCCCAAAGCAGTGGAATAGTGGAGAGAGCTAACCGTTCCCTGAAGAACCAGCTAGCCAAGCTATGCCAAGAAGCCAAAGCCAAATGGCCCGATCTGCTTCCACTGGCCTTGCTCCATCTTAGGTGTACCCCCAAGGCTACCGGCCTCACTCCTTACGAGATGATGTATGCTAGGCCACCACCACTACCCTCTTTTCCCGACTCCTTGCAGATACAGGGCGAGAGTTCCTTAGTGAGACAGATGAAAGCATTACACGAGGTAGTGCAAGACATCCAGCAATACACTGAAAGAGTAGCTCCCTTGGTTCTCACCAATCCCACACATCGGTTCAGGGTAGGAGATGAGGTCTGGGTAAAAGAGTGGGATGAATCTGACTGTCTAAAGCCCAAATGGAAGGGGCCCTCCCTTGTTCTCCTAACGACCCCAACCGCTGTTAAAATTGCAGGAAGCTCGGTGTGGATACATTGGACCCGACTGAAACCTGCCGCTCCCACTAACAGCACCCCGAAGCGTTGGACTGCTCATCACCATCCAGACGCTCCATTACGGCTGACCTTAAGAAAGACGTGAACCACCAGATTCATGCCTGCCCAGCAACAGGAACTCAGCTTCTGGACCCACTGCGTTTTTGGCTCCCTGTTTATCGCAGCCTTCATCGTGGGCCTCATTATTTTCTTGCTGCAAAAGCTCGGATACCTCCCACCAAATCTATAATGCTGAACATCTTCCTTCTCCTGTGTGCAGTCCCGAGCTATCCTACCACCCTGAGCAAGAATTGCACCGAATGTTTGCGCCTGGTGCGCCATCGTATAGAGGGAGGATATCACCTGGTTACCACCCTCATCCACCAGACGCAACCCCCAGAAGGCGGTTGCCAGCTTCTCCCGACTTGTGCCCTCATCACCCCGAATGGCCTCCAACAGTTCCACAGATGCCTCCAAGGCAATCTCACTATCTGCCATAGCCCTACCAAGCCAAGATACTACAATGTCACCCTCAGCGTAGGACTCCCTGCGTATGTGGCCGGGCCCCCGGGAGTCGAGGGCGATGGCATTCTATATTACGTAAATTCCACTCGCCTCCTCGTTGGTGGCATCCAAACTATAGCAACCCTAACCTTCGACGTCTGTGTCGCCATGGACAAACACCCTTGGTCTCGCAAATGTGGTAGCCAGAGTTGGCGTCAGGCATATGTGAACGACCACAAGTATGTCTGCCCCTTCAGTCCAGACATGAGATGCTGCTCCCCGTGGGTTTGGCTCCCATGCGCCGGTGACACTCGAGCCTCGGGCTGGGACCGAGTATGTGCTTATACGGGAGGAGGATATGCCGGATGCACCGGCCTGGGCGAGTTTCGTCGAGGTTCTGGTAACTATGTGTCCCTAGACTGGCCCATTCGAGGACACGACATGCCTTGGAGAGGGACGTGGGGCCTTGGCATTGACGGTGGAGGAATGGATCCCTTGACATATATTACCATATATCAGAGCCTCGAAACAAAGCCTCCTACGCACTACCAGACTACTGTCGTCGGCTACCAAGAAGTATTCGATGAAATTGCTCGTGCTGAACAGACCGAGACTAAGTTCCCCATCTCCCCAGAAGCCCGGAATATGTTCCTTAACTTGGCCGAGAACATTGCCCTCTCCCTGGGAATTGCCAACTGTTTCGTCTGTGGAGGCACCGACATGGGTGAACAATGGCCCTGGGAAGCGAGAGAGATCCGACAACAAACATGGGATGCACTTAACACCACTAACATTACCTTTCCCCAGCGGCCGAAGCCGTACGAATGGGCCTTGAGAACAAATATCATAGGCACCCTCTGCGCTAGTCGAGCGCCATCGAAGCGGTACTCTGTACCAGTGGGAGATTCTGCTTGCACGGGGGTTCTTCAGTATAATGGAAGCCGGACGACCTGGTGGCAAACGGATAACCTGCCCGCCCCGGAACCTATCTGGACAGAACCCACCTTGAACACAACATGGACATACGGAGGAAACGCCTCCCTCAAGTGGGTAGCCCCGGGGGGCTACTACTATATCTGCGGGCGCAGGGCCTACGAACAGCTCCCGGCCCGCTGGTACGGTACCTGTCTCTTGGGCACTGTTCGACCTAGCTTTTTCCTTCTGCCCCTGCGAATTGGCGAAACTTTGGGTATCCCCCTATACGTGGAAAAAGGGCCAGATAACCCTGCCAGACGTAAAAGGTCCTTTCTAAACACCAAGCCCAAAGTCCAAATTGGAGACTGGAAAGACAACGAGTGGCCGCCAGAACGCATCATTCATTACTATGGACCGGCCACATGGGCTGAAGATGGTACATACGGGTACCGCACCCCTATCTATATGCTGAATCGCATTATTCGCCTACAGGCCGTGCTCGAAATCCTTACTAACGATTCGGCCTTTGCCCTCAATATCCTAGCCCGACAAAACACTAAGCTCATTACCGCAGTTTACCAAAATCGCTTGGCTCTTGACTACCTCCTAGCCCAGGAGGGCGGGGTGTGTGGCAAGTTTAACCTCAGTAATTGCTGCTTACAGATTGATGACCAGAGCCATGTCATCAAAGAGATAACTGACCGGATGGTCAAACTAGCCCACGTCCCCGTCCAGACCTGGAATAGCGCGTGGGACTGGACTTCCTCCCTAACTAGCTGGTTGCCAACCTCCGGGAGCCTGCAAGGCCTCCTTGTCATGGGTGGCCTGTTTCTGTTGTCCTGTTTACTAATTCCTTTATCTCTTCCCTTAGTTTTCAGGTGTCTCCGCTCCACCATGGAAAGCATCGCTGACCGCCGTGCTGCTGCCCAACTTATGGCTCTCCAGATGTACTCTCCCATTCCCCAGTCTGATGAAGCTGACAATGAAGCACCTTGTGGCTGATGTGCACTTTGAACCCCCTGAGTCACTTAATGGGCCATTACCCTTGTGCCAGCAAAAGACCGGCTACAAAGGGGGGGGGATTCCTCTAGGGACCCTCCGTCTCAACCCTGGCGAAGCAACCAACGGCTGCGCAAGGGCTTAGGGCTCGCTTGTTGCCTCCCTCGCTGACTATCCTTGTCCTTTCTTTTCTTTTCAGGGTTCATGGAGGTGATACTCTCCACCAGAATGGATGTTCAAGTATCAAAAGGGGGGAATGAAGGAGTGGAACGCCGAATACTACCCTAATACTGCTGAACAACAGGACAACCTCATGTTTTGTGCCTACTGATGGACTTATGCACTCTACCTCTGCTTTTGGCTGTTTAGCCACACCTTATTACTGCACTGGACATTTGTGCCTTATCCAGTTTTACTGTTTACTAACCAAGAAGGTTGTTGTTTACTAATGTAAGGACAGAATGCAGGACTATTAGACATATAGCTTGTAACAGTAGTTTGCAAGGCTTATACAAGACCAGCTTGCATGTAGCAACGCGACCTTGGAGGGTGCTGACACCCCCTGCATTCCTGAGCCGAACCTTATCTCCTGTGCTAGAAAGGAGCATTGTGTGTGTGAAGAATAAGCTGCTAAGTTTCGTTTTTCTTGCCAGTATCATTTCAGTGTTATGACGTGAGTATGTACTGGGACTACAATTTTGTACTGTAAGAACTACAAAAGTTTACTGCGCATGCCAGTTGTGATGTGTAAGGGGCCAAATGCGCAGGCCCAGTAGGGAAGTATAAATGTAAGTGTCAGATGATTTATGACACACAGTGTCCCGAGACTACTCGGTGCTGTTCACTTGCTAGCAATAAAGTTGCCTTGTTTGGAACCAAAGTTTGCCTTTCGTCTCCTGATTTCCCACCTGTTTCATCACCAGACAACAAAGGTAGAAAAAAAATCATTTTATTTTCATTTTAGTGTTTAGAATATGTCCAATTTGAGAATTTACATCTGTTGTCTTATTTTGCACTGGGTATACTGGAGCTGTAACAGCTTACAGAAATGATTTATAATGAAAAAAAAAATCATGTTATTTTTTTCTCCTATACTGGTATAATATTTTCAATGATGTCTGTTTATATGCCGCTGCGCCATGGCTGGTATAAGGGGTGTGGCTATAATAGGGGTGGAGCCATATGTGGTGACCCCCTCCCCGCCCATAATGAGTACCGGCACCTTTTTTTCTACAAAAAAAGCACTGAATAGATGGATATGTATGTCTGAAACATATAACAAAGTTGAGATTAGCATATATACCCAACTGAGCATTTAAAAGTTTGTCCTTTTCAAGATATCACATGTTCAGAAATCCATAGCCATTAATATAGGCAGTTATTCAAAGATTATCACACGCACACACCAGAACAGGCATCCATCCCATTGCAAAAGTAAACAACTTCTACAGAGTACATCCAAAATTTAATTTTTATTTCCTTATTTCTATCTTCCAAAATTCCAGACAGCAGATGTACAGATCCGTATACTGCACAATCCGGCATGTTTGAAAATATAGTGAGATTAATAAAAAAAGCTACCAGTAATAAAGAACGACAACTTGGATGCAGCAGCCAATAGGTTTACTTGCTTTGTTTTGAGTGTACGGGGATGACGGCTGCGCAGAGATGGGGAAACTTAGATTGACCTAATTGGGTTCAACGTTTTGATGTCACTTGTATAGTAAACCTCCTTGTATCAATGTTGCTTCTTCGTCTTCATCAACCGACTCCAGTTTTTGCAGACGTGCGCTCGCCTCTGACGCAACTTCCTGTTTCCGGCAAGGCTGGATGTGTAGAGGGAGAGAGAGAGCCTGGGTTGTGGGTCGTGTGTAATGTAATCAAGGAGGTTCTACGTGTCATGTGTAGTAGTGTATCGTAGGGGACGGTCACAGGGCACCGGAGAAGGAAAGCTGTGGGATTGTTAGTGGGCGACCTTAGGTATGAGTTTGATCCGGGGTTGGAGGGGTGGGTTGAAGGAGAGGTGCTGTATCGCGGACAAGGAGGAGAGTGGAAGATAAGAGGGAGAGATGGCTGATCATGCAGATGGGAGGCCGATCACCGAATGCGATTCGTGTGAGTACACAGTTTCCTTTCTCCCTCTGCAGAGCCGGTTAGGAGGTATCTGACACCCCATATGAACCCCCACCATGAATGACTGAAGGCCCTTTCTCCCATGTCCAACATCTCCCATAATGCCCCACCCCTGAGGTGTCCAGTATCTCCCTTTCTTTCTCTCTCCACACCCTCCTTTCAGGTGTTGGGTATCGCCTTTCCTTGCTTTCCCCTACCCTTCTCTGCAGAGGCATCAGTATAACAGTCAGCTTACTTAAAGAAGAATTGTGGACCCACAGTATCTTGAACATGTATGCAGATGCTTTAAGGCTCCAAGTTGAGTCCTCTAGAGACCAGCTATTGGCTGTCTTGGCGCACCCCTCCCCTAGTTCAGTCTGTACTTAAGGATCTAGGCTGGCTGCTTGAATTAGTACTTCATCCCAAAATGTGCTGCTCCTATATAATTTTTGATAAATTAAGCACATGGCAGATTATTTGATCTTCTAAACTCATATATCCCAAGGAACTGATATTCATGCAAAGGACAGTTCTAAAAGGTGTGCTAGCATTTTTAGCTCATGCAACAAATCAGCTGGTACTAAATGCTGAGATGCCCATAGGAATGTAATGGGCAATCAGTGTTTAGTACCAGCTGATTTGTAGTGTGAGCTTAAGACTCCCTGAGTACCTGCATTTATGTACATAGCATATATTTACCCATGAAAGTGCCAGCAGAGTGCTTAAGTGCTGTTATATAACAGTGTATATAAGTAGCATAGTGCTTAAATGCATTTGGGGGCAGGGCTCCCACTTATGCACATAAGTGGGAGTGGAGGAGTGGCCTAGTGGTTAGAGCACCGGTCTTGCAATCCGGAGGTGGCCGGTTCAAATCCCACTGCTGCTCCTTGTGGTCTTGGGCAAGTCACTTAACCCTCCATTGCCACAGGTACAAACTTAGATTGTGAGCCCTCCTGGGACAGAGAAATATCCAGTGTACCTGAATGTAACTCAGCTTGAGCTACTACTGAAAAGGTGTGAGCAAAACCTAAATAAATAATGAATAACTAATACAATACTGTAAGGTATGTGTGTTTCTTCTGCATTGTGCAATCACAGTTATGCCAGATCTATGGCTGGTGTAACTGCATGTACATAAATGTGATGCATACTGATGCCAAGTTAAGCTAGTATTCTATAGTAGAATCTGGGTGCCCAGATGCAATTATAGACTAGGCTTTCACCGCGTGGCATTGGACCATCAACATAGAGGCACCCACTTGTAGACTCATTCTCTAACTTTCTTAGTCTTGCTCTTGTGTGAAAATTAATGATTATCCGAAGGCAAGTAGGATGTAGTATTTTCACTAATGAGTGATGTTATCCGACAGAACCTGGCATGGAAAACACTCCTCAGCATCAGTTCTAGGAGCATTTCAAGCAGTGAGGATGTGTTTCAAGTTTATTTAAAATTTCTAATCCACCAATCATCTATGCCATCTAGGCAGCTTACAATAAAATAATTTAAGATAAAAGGAAAAGAAATAGGAGTATATGCGACAAAACAGAAAGTGAGGGAAGAGAGGGGAAACCTCCTTATATTCAAGAAAAAGAGGGGGGGGGGCTGAACAAAAGGGAAAACTCTTAGGCATTTCGGAGGGTTACCTAGGCTTTGCTATAAGTAGTGAGGAGAAACCAAATGCATCTTGAAACTTCTGTTTTAAGGTCTCTCTTGAAAGTGGACAAAGAAGTCTGATGGCATAGGAAAGGTGGTAATAAATTCCAGAAAGAGGGGCCTTGAAGGGAAAAGGTTGAAGCTTGAGTGTGTTCATGGATCACATGTTATAACTTGGAACAACGAGCAAATGTTGATCTTGGGAATGAATAGTGCACAAAGGTATATATTGAATAAGAATATGGTGTAGGTATGAGAGGTCCTTGGGAGATAACGACAAGTTGAACAAGCTTGTATGTGATCCGATGGGTAATAGGGAGGCAGTGGGAGGCCCTCAGAAGGCCACGTCAGGTATTATTCCAAATAAATGCATTTGATTCCACTGCTTTGTTGTTTTTTTTTATCTAAGACCTTGTTTGTACAGTAATCCAATTGTGATATGACTAAGGAGCATATGAGAACGTTTAATGTTGTTTGCTGCAAGAGGTGTTGAACTGATCGTATAAGACGTAACTGAAATAGAGAGAGTTACATCACACAGACGATTTGTGGTTGGAAGGAAAGTTCATTGTCCCACATAGCTCATATCTAACGGTTCTTTCCATTGTGATTCACAGTGTTTTTCAGTTCTTTCAGCTGATCGAACCTGGACTAACTTTGACACCCTCTCGGATGATACCATCTTTCATGCAGTTAACAGATTCGCCAAATCCCACTGCAAACTAGACATATGTCCAAATCTACTATAATAAAACTCACCCTCAACGTTCCGAGGACACTGACGTCAGTGAAGCCAAGCCCTGACTGCCTTCAAAAAGGTTCGAAGGTTCGTGGTGGTGAAGCCACCAAAATCGCTCCGGGCCCCGCCCTCGAGGGCGGAGCAATGGCAGAACAACGAAGGGGTTGGCAGGGAGGCGTGGGGGTGGGAAATCACTCTGGGCCCCACCCTCGCATCAAACGTCATGACGTTGGGGGCGGAGCAATGGAAGAATAACGAAGGGGTTGGCCAGGGAGGGAGGGGTGTTGGCGACGAACACCTTGCTAGCGCCCATTTCATTTGCTCTGAAACGGGCCTCTTTTGCTAGTTATCTTATAAAATCTGCCCCTCAACAATTTATATCAGAACTTACAATAAATCTTGCAATTTGATATGTCTAGTGCATTCGACATGGTAAGTCATAAAATTTTACTATATATACTACGGAATTGGAGGTAACATTCTAAACTGGTTTAAAAGCTTCTTAACTACAAGAACTTACCAAGTGATATCCAAGTCGAGTATGTCAGCTTCATGGACACCCGAATGCGGTGTTCCCCAAGGATCCTCACTCTCGCCATCCCTCTTCAACCTAATGATGACACCACTGGCCAAGTCGTTGGCTAATCAAGGCCTTAACCCATACATATATGCAGATGATGTCACGATTTTTATCCCGTTTAAACGTGATTTAAAAGAAATCACGAAATCACCATACCCTTCAACATTAATCATAGCTTCCAAATTATGCACTCTTGGACGGATGCATTTCAATTGAAACTAAATGCAGAGAAAACTCAATGTCTAGTACTTACATCACAATACAGTACTAACAACTTTACCAATATATCCACACCAAACTTCACCCTTCCCATTTCAGATACCCTGAAAATTCTTGGAATCACTATTGATCGAAATCTTTCACTGGATAGCCATGTGAAAAACACAACAAAGAAGATGTTTCACTCAATGTGGAAACTTAAAAGAATTAAACCTTTCTTCCCTAGGGGAATCTTTCGAAACCTAGTATAATCAATGGTACTAAGTCATTTAGACTACTGCAATGGTCTTCTTGCTGGCTGTAAAGAACAAAGCATCAGGAAACTTCAAACTACCCAGAACACTGCAGCCAGACTTATATTTGGAAGAACAAAATACGAAAGTGCCAGGCCCCTAAGAGAAAATTTACACTGGCTTCCTCTTAAAGAACGTATAACTTTCAAAATATGCACTCTGGTGCATAAAATAATTCACTGTGATGCTCCAACCTATATGTTAGACCTTATTGACTTACCACCCAGGAATGCTAAACGATCGGCATGCACATTCCTAAATCTTTACTTCCCCAGTTGTAAGAGTCTAAAATATAAATTAATGCATGCATCCAGCTTTTCATACTTGAGTTCACAAATGTGGAATGCTGTACCATTGGACCTGAAAATAATCCACAACCTAGGCACTAAAGACACATCTCTTTAACATGGCATACCATAATAACTTATAATTGAACTGTATTTCACCATCATTTACTTAACAATAGGTTTACTCTCTTCCTACACTGTATTGTTTAATTTTAATATGCAATCCATGTTCAATCCATTTGTATTTTTTTAATACCATTTGTATATTTTTTTCCTTTTTATTTGACTGTTATTTAGCATTCATGTTCTATATATATTACCAATTGTATATTGTTGTGAATTTAGGGGTCCCGAGCCCCCCCAAGAAGGCTAGAGTGACCTTAATCTGACTCCATCTCCAAATAGCACTAGTACTGGGGTAATCAAGGAGTTATAAAGTTCTAAGAGGAATTGCCACTGAGAGAGACGTTAGATCTAAGAGACCCGCATTAGTCCGCCTCTCAGCACTGGCAAGGAATAGATACCAGCCTTATGACAAACTGGATTTAGGTTACAAGTTATACAATGCAGCGAATGATAGCCTGATACAGCAGAAGCATTTATACTTACAGCCTTTCATCATTAAGTGAAGCCCACAAATCATCATTTGGAATGAAGAGTTTATTTGCAAATCAGACTTTAATCAGATACATTCATCAGACAAATTCTGGATTCAGCTGACTGGAGCTCTGCGTCCTAGATACGCTGGGGAGAACCTCCGAAATATGCTTGGGAGACCAGTCCTTATATACCATCTGGTCCCCATACAAGTCTATTGAGAGGGACTTTTTTCTAATCTTGCTCAATCTATGAGTCATGCCCTCCGGCCAGGTGCCCCTCTTTCCGTTTTTGTAAACACTTCCCTAGATACGGACATCCAAACATCCAAACATTAGCTATTACAAGCTATTGTGTAATTTCCTTTTTTGTAAACACTTTGTTCTTATGAAGATATCTAAATATAGATATATCAATTTCATAACATCTTGTGATCTGGGTGCCAACTTATTAAAGACAGACTCCGTGTTATGAACCAAACTTCTTATCATTTCTGTCTTTAATTTCTACATCATGTGTGTTACACTCAATTTGGAAGTTGCACCAGGTTTCATTAGAACTCACCAAGCAGTCCTTGCTCTTGCAGGCTCTCTGCTATAAGGCCATCATCTTGTTATCAGGCCTAGTCAGTGCTTTTCAGCTGTTTAAAGCTATGTAGCTTGGCCCACCACTATTCCAGTGGATAGGTCTTAAGCTAGAACACATATTAACTTGCAGGAAAAGCAAGTCCTTGCTCAGCCAGTCATAGATTTTTAAACCTAGCTGGTATTTTACAGCCTGAGTCCTAAAATCTGGCCTTCCACCCTTCCGGTGGGCATCCAGTGAGAGCCTCTTGCTGTACTATAATTATACAATATGTATTCTGAAATGACATAAGTCATGACGGATAAATTGAAAGCCACATTGAGCCTGCAAATAGGTGGGAAAATGGGGGATACAAATGTAACAAATAAATAAATAAAAACATGACATCAGATAAAAGCTAAATGGCCCATCCATTCTGCACATCAGCTATTCCTCCTCTCCCAAAGATGAGGGTCCTCAAATCCAGTCTTCAAGTTCCACACTTTAGCCTGGTTTTCAGGATTTCCACAAAGGAAGCAGTGAATGCAAATAAATATCATACATATTCATTGTGGAAATCCTGAAAACCAGGTTGGATTGTGGACCTTAAGGATTGGATATGAGGAAACCTGTTCTAAGAGGTCCCATGCGCGTCCCAAGCTTTCTTGAATTGGGATACAGTCCACCTCCTCTGCCAGGAGGCTGTTCCACATATTCATCACCCTTTCTCTATATAAGTATTTCCTTAGGTTATTCCTGAGCTTACAACCTTTCAACTTCCTCCTATTCCCCTCATTCCAGTGTTTTCTTTCAGTTGAAATAGAATCACCTTCTGTACGTTAATGCCATGGAGTATTTAAATGTCCCTATCATATCCCCTCTTTCCTAACTTTCTTCCAGAGTAGTGTTGTCTGATTCTGCCAAAACATTTTCAATTCAGTCCTTTAAAGCCACTATCAATAAACAGAAAATAAAATTAATTTATCTACCTTTGTTGTTTGGTCTTTTAATTTTTATCTGTCGCTGTCCATATCCATCCATGTTGAATGTCTCCCCTCTCTGTATCTTTATTCTTGCCCTGTCCAGTAACACCCCTCAGGGTCTCTATCCCCCCCATTCCCCCCCTCCAGCATCACATCTGTGTCCCTTTCTTTCCTCATGTTCAGTTTCTCCCCTTATTCCTCCTTCCATCTCCCAAGTTCCTTCTCTCTTGTCCTCTCTTCCCCCTTCCATCCAGCCTCTTTCCTTCCCTCCATGCATGGTCTGCCCTGTCTCCTTTCCATGCAGCCTTTGCCCTCTCTGTCCCCCCACCTTTTCTATCCAACCACTGTCCAATCTCTGTAACCCCCAATCCAGCACTTGCCTCCTCTCTGTGCCCCCTGTATCATTAAACTTCCTCTGCACATGAGCAAACCTTAATTCAGGCCAAGGCTTGAGTTCTGCAGCCAAGACTACCTCCCATGATTCTCACCTGCCCGTTGACACCTTTGTATGTGAGCGAGGCCCAGCTCTATTGCTCTTTACAACAGATTGTGCAGATCTCACTTGGTTGTCATTGCCTAGGCATTTCCAGACCTACTCTCCACTTTCTCACACACTCTCACTTGCACATTAGCGGTTAGGACTGTAATGGTGGCACCTCCGGTCCTGCAATGCAGCTGCTGCAGCTTCAGCTCTACGTGTACTGAGGTACACAGCCATTGCCAAACCGAAGCCACCTGCTCTTTCTTCAGGTGCTGGATTCTTCTCCACCCTAAATCACAAAATATATGCTGTATTGAAAATATTGTTGATTTGTAAAATCTTTTCTCCAAGGACAAGCAGGCTGCATTTATTCTCACATGTGGATCACACAAAACTTTGCTAGAGTCTTTTGGCGCACAAGCGCGGACTGATTTTACCCCTGCTGCGCGAGCGTGTACCTCAGTTACTTTTTTCCCACGACGAGGTGCGGCAGGTTCCTCCTGTGCTCCTCGTTTTTGGCCCGGGAAGGAGTTTCTTCTTAGAGCGATTTTTTTTTGTGTGATTTCTTTTTGTTTTTGCTTTTGCTTTTTTTGTTCTCCTTTTATTGTTTTATTTAAAAAAAACAACAAACAAAAAAAAACTTAGAATTCCCGTATTAACCCTCAGTATTGTTTTTCCCTATTTCTAAGTTTCCTTTCTTTTCTACGTGGCCAGTTTTCTCTTCCTTTTTGTGCCACTTTTATTGGCACAATCGAGTCTTGATTTCGCCGGAGCTATTTTTCCTTCCATGTCATTGAAGACGTCCAGTGGCTTCAAATGTTGTACTCGGTGCAACCAGACCATCTTAGGTACCGATACCCATTCCTGGTGTATCCTGTGCCTTGGGCCTGACCACAGCTCTGGGGCTCGGTCCGGTCCTTCGACGTCGACATTGACATCGGTACAGAGGTCGTCAGCGTCAATATAGAGGGAAGCATCGATGTCAGGAGTAGAGGTAATGGCTGCTGAGAGGCCCAGACACGCTGGGAGTAGTGATGCGCCAAGAGGGTCTCCACCTGTCTCGAGGCCTCCTGCTGTGCAGGCCCCCCAGGACCGACCATCGTCGGACTCGACCCTGAGGAGACGTGAGGATTCCACGTTGTCCTCATCAGCATCAAGCGCATCTGGGCCCTGCTTCCAGAACTTCTGGAACTTCTCAAGACCAACTCCGTAAGGGTTCACCTCCGCTTTTCATCAGCATGTAGAGGGTAAGCCTATCTCTGGACAGCCTTTAGTTGTTCGCTTCATGAGAGGTTTGCTTTTGTCAGAGCCCCTTATCAAACCTCCACCAGTATCATGGGATCTCAACGTCATTCTCACCCAGCTGATGAAAGCTCCTTTCGAGCCACTGAATTCCTGCCATCTGAAGTACTTGACCTGGAAGGTCATTTTCTTGGTGGCTGTTACTTCAGCTCGTAGGGTCAGAGAGCTTCAGGCCTTAGTAATGGATGCACCTTATACTAAGTTTCCTCACAACAGAGTAGGCCTATGTACACACCCTAAGCTCCTGCCGAAGGTGGTGTCGGAGTTCAATTTGAACCAGTCGATTGTCTTGGCAACATTTTTTCCCCGTCCGCATACCCACCCTGGCGAAAGCAGCTTGCATACCTTGGACTGCAAGAGAGCATTGGCCTTTTACGTGGGGCGGACGAAGCCCTTCAGACAGTCCGCCCAGTTGTTTGTTGCTTTTGATCCCAACAGGAGGGGAGTCGCCACTGGAAAACACACAATCTCCAATTGGTTAGCAGATTGCATATCCTTCACTTATGCCCAAGCTGGGCTGGCTTTGGAGGCCCATGTCATGGCTCATAATGCCTGATATGTACAGAAGGGGAGAGGGATCTTGGGGTGATAGTGTCTGAGGATCTGAAGGTGACAAAACAGTATGATAAGGCGGTGGCTGTAGCTAGAAGGTTGCTAGGCTGTATAGAGCGAGATGTGACCAGCAGAAGAAAGGAGGTGATGATGCCCCTGTATAAGTCGTTGGTGAGGCCCTGCCTGGAGTATTGTGTTCAGTTTTGGAGGCCATATCTTGCTAAGGATGTAAAAAGAATTGAAGCGGTGCAAAGAAAAGCTACGAGAATGGTATGGGATTTGTGTTACAAGACGTATGAGGAGAGACTTGCTGACCTGAACATGTATACCTTGGAGAAACGGGTGATATGATACAGACGTTCAAATATTTGAAAGGTATAAATCCACAAACGAATCTTTTCCGTAGATGGGAAGGCTGTAGAACTAGAGGACATGAAATGAGATTGAAGGGGGGCAGACTCAAGAAAAATGTCAGGAAGTATTTTTTCATGGAGAGAGTAGTGGATACTTGGAATGCCCTCCCGCGGGAGGTGGTGGAGATGAAAACGGTAACGGAATTCAAAAATGCGTGGGCTAAACATAAAGGAATCCTGTTCAGAAGGAATGGATCCTCGGAAGCTTAGCGGAGATTGGGTGGCAGAGCCTGTGGGGGAGGTGGGACTAGTGGTTGGGAGGTGGGGCTAGTGCTGGGCAGACTTCTACGGTCTGTGCCCTGAAAATGTTAGATACAAATCAAGGTTGGGTATACAAATAAAGTAGCACATATAAGTTTATCTTGTTGGGCAGACTGGATGGACCGTACAGGACTTTCTTTGCCGTCATCTACTATGTTACTATAATGTCAGGGCCATGGCTGTGTCAGTGGCTCACTTAACCTCCATTGAAGAGATTTGCAAAGCTGCAACGTGGTCTTCAATCTGCACATTCACATCACAGTACTACCTTGAGCAGGATACCCGACACCACAGTCGGTTCGGGCAGTCAGAGCTGCAGAATATGGGTTTAGAATCCAACTCCACCCACCTAGGCCCGTTTTATTCTGTTCCAGGATGCACTCTCAGCTAGCTGTATCTAGTTTCAGGTCGACCTACGTTATGTCCTCACCATTGCAAGGCCCAATTGACCAATGTTTATTGTGTTGGGTGAGTCTCGATGCTAGGGATACCCCATGTGTGAGAATAATGCAGCCTGCTTGTCCTTGGAGAAAGCGAAGATATTTACCTGTAGCAGATATTCTCCGAGGACTGATTATTCTCACAGTCTCACCCATCTCTCCTTGGTGTTTATGCTTTTAGACTTAACTGAGGTACACGCTTGTGCGGCGAGCGGGAAGTCAGTCCGCCTTTGCGCGCTGCACGCACACCAGAAGACTCTAGCAAAGTTTTTTTTGTCTTTGCTATGGCAAAATGCCGGTTCCCAGGCTGACGCGGACGTTCGACCCATGTGTGAGAATAATCAGCTTGCTGTCCTCTGAGAATACCTGCTACAGGTAAGTATCTTCGCTTTATTGCCCTATTGTATATTTTTAGCTGCCCTCTGGACCGACTCCATCCTGTTTATATCTCTTTGAAGGTGTGGTCTTCAGAGTTGTACATGGTATTCTAAATGGGGCCTCACCAGAGTCTTATACAAGGGCGTTATAACCTTTTTTCCCTCTATGCTGGCCATTCTTTTCTCCCTATGTTCCTGAGCATCCTTCTGACTTTGGCTGTCGCCTTTTACTACTTGTTTGGCCACCTTAAGATTGTCAGATACGATCACCCCCAAGTCCTGCTCTTTCGTACACATAAGTACTTCGCTCTCTATACTATACCACTTCCATGGATTTTTGCAGGCCAAAAGCATGACCCAGCATTTTTTGTCATTAAATTTTAGTTGCTAATTTCTAGACCGTTCTTCAAGCTTCATTAGATCCCTTCTTACACTGTCCACACCCTCTGGGGTGTCTACCGTATTATAGAGATTGGTATGATCTGCAAAGAGGCAAACCTTACCAGACAGCTCTTCTGCAGTACTATTCACAAAGATGTTAAAAAGAGCCAGCCCAAGGACTGATTCTTGTGGCGCACTACTGATAACATTCTTTCCTTGTCATCTATACCAGACCAGTCCAGACTAATGGGTTGTGTCCATCTACCAGTGGAAGAAGACAGAGAAAATAGTTCCAAGTAAACCTTCCCTTCAAGGTATCGTGCAGCCTGGAATGTTCAGTATTATCTCTGTCTCCTAGCGGAAGGTGGACGGATCGTGCAGCTGCTCTGGATTGCTGGCTGGTAGCTCCTGTCCCAGATTCTTCTGGTGACAGTGGAGCCAGGGGTGTGCTGGTAGCCATGTCGGGGCTAGTTTTAGATGATACTCAGTAGTCCTGAGTTCCTCATCTGCCAGCTAGGGTGATGTCCGGTGACCCTGGTTACCTCCCTCCCCTTACCTCCCCTGGCTGTCTTTATAGCAGGGTGATGGTTGATTGTGGCATGGAGTAACTTCCTGTGGGGGTTCTTCTCTTCTGTGGTGATAGATATAGCTGAATTTCTGCCTCTGAGGTAAGCCTTTATTTATTCCTGTCACAAGTGAAAGAAGAAACTTGGGTTTTCTCTCCTTTTCTGCCTCTGTGAGGTAAACCTTTATTTATTCCTGTCACTAGTGAAGAAGGTTGTTTAAAAAAAAAAAAAGAAGGAAACTTTGTTGTTCTTTCTTTCTCTTGCCTGTTACCTGATTTATTTTTAGTTCCTTCTTCTCGGGGCCTCTTTTGTTTTTGGTGGGTGCTGTCCTTGCGTTTGGCTTCGCTTCACTGCTCTGTCAGGTTTTGTCGGGCCATTTTGTTCCCTTGCGGTGTTTTTGCTCTTTCCCACCTTTGGCAACGTATTCTAGGGGGCCACTTGTGAGGTTTCTTTGAATTTCACTGGCCGGCATCTGATTCTGATCTTGGACTCTTCCGAGCTGGTACCAGTTGCTTTGATTTTTTTTTTTTTTTTTGGTTGGGGCATGTCTTGTATCTGGATCACGAAACTCAGTTGTTTTTCTCCTCTTCACAGTTTTAGACGGTGGCTGGTTTAGAGGGCGGCCCCATTGCTGGAACTTATACCTTTGCGGTTCGGAGGTCTTAGTCTGCCGTTTCCAACGTGGGGGAAGTCTCTCGCTGTCTCCGTTTGGCTGCAGGCTCGGTCTTTTTAGTCCAGGGCTATTGTTTCTTTCCTGTCAGCCTTGCGCGGCTGTTGGTCAGTTCTTTTTCAGGCCGTCCTGTCTCTGCTGCTTCAGGCATCTTGCTTGAGATGCCCCTGTGATTTGATTCTTGTTTTGGCAGCAGTTTTTCCTCCCTTCCTTAGGGAGGTTCTGGTTCTCTCGTTCCAGTGGATCCCTCCTGTCTGCTCCGGTTTGTCTGCAGGGTACTTTCCTTCTGGCCGGGGTCCGAGTTGCCCTTGGTGTGCAACTGCTAGCTCATATCCCTCTTCTGAGTATCCTCGGAAGCGCCATTCTTGACAGTCTTTTGCTTGGACTCAGTTCAGTGTCTCTTTACGGGAATGTGCCTTTTTAGGACTAGTTTGCCACAGCTCTTCCTTGCTTTCCCTTGCTTTCGGGCGGGAATTTTAGCCTGGCACAGGTGGATTTTGCCTTTTCTAGTTTCAGGCGCCTCTCTCCTGGCACATTTGGCACTCCTTCCTTTTTCTGTAAGGGGCGCAGTTCTTTCCTGCTGAGCAGATCTATTGCTGTGCATCTGGATTATCGCCTCTTAGCTTTTCTCTACTTTTCTGCAGGGAAGTGGCTCTGTTCTAGGTCTGGAGTTTGACTCTCTCTCTCTGCTGGCTTTTCCTCGGTTTGGTGTTAGTGGCCAGCTACCTCTTTGTTCCTGGCCTGGCGAGTTTCTTCCTCACTGCCTTACGGCTGCCTTTTGCTCCCTATGGTCTGAGGATTCTAGATCTGTGGTTTACCTCCCTCTTGGCAGGAGTTCTTTCTCTACGTTGACGTCTGCTCTGTCTCGGTTGCCTAGGAGGGCGGTCATTGTGGCTCAGAGACCACTTGGGGGCTGAGAGTATCTCTTGGTGCACAGGGCCTTCTTTTCTTGTAGTTTTAGTCCCTCTGGGACAGGGGAGTGCAGCGCCAGGTCTACATTTCCACAAGTTGTGCTCCTTTCTTGTTGGCCTCCTGGCAGCACCTTCTTCTCTGGCTGTTCCCCAGGGCTCCATCTATGCATTTTGCTTATTGAGTGCAGCTCCATCGCTGCTTGTTGAGCGCAGCTTCATTGTTCTATGCAGTTCCATCGCTGCATGTTGGGCACAGTTCTAGGTTGGCTTTTAGCTCCATCGCTGTATGTTGAGGACAGCTCTATCATGACATGTTGAATGAAGTTCCTTTGCTGCATATTCTGCAACCTTTCATCTCTGCATGTTGAATGCAGCTCCATTGTCGCATGTTGAGTGTAGTTCTTTCTCTGCAGGTCTCAGTGTGGCGCGCGGCTCTGTGTCTGCCTATGGCACGCGACTCTCCACCACCTGTTGAGTGTAACTCCATCTCTTTGTGTTTAGCACAACTCTTCTCTGCAGGTTGGGCGCAGTTCCATGGCGGTATGTGGAGCACAGCTCTCTGACTGCAGGTGCTGCACAGCTTCATGTCTGCATAGGGAGCGCAGCTCCTTGCCGGCGTTTTATACACAGTTCCATCACTACCGCAGCTTCAGTTCTGCAGGTATCTCTAACAGCTCTTTCAGTGGGGCACTGCTCATCCTCTGTCTGTTACTCTTAGCTTCTTCTCTGCTTGTTCAGTGAATTTCTATCTTTGTCAGAGGTGTGCAACTCCTCTGCTCATGGTGCATGGCTCAGTTTGTGTGCTTTGAGTGCAAATCTGTTTGTTCTTGTTGAGCATGGATCCTATCCTGCCTGATGAGTGCAGCTTCGTTTCTGTACCTTGAGCACAGTTCAGTCTCTGACTGTGGCGTATTTTCACCTTTGCCTGTTAGGCACTATTTCACCTTCTCTGTCAACCCCAGCGCTTTTCTGCAGGTTGGATACAGTAACGTCTCGGCAGGTGTGTCATACCGCAGTTTAGATTGCTAGACAAGGCTGCCTTGTCTCCTGTTAGCTACCATTACTGTGGCACCTGTTCTTGCCATAGCCTTTTGGTGGCTGGCGAGAAGCTTCTCCATTGCTGGAGTTTGAATTCGTCTTTGCTCCTTTTATGGCTTCTTGGCACCTTGAGTCTTTTCTCCACAGTGTGGCTCTCGTTTTTCTTTCTTTTTGTCTCCTTTTTTTCTCTTGACTCTGTTGTTTCATCCCTAAGTCCAGAGCGAGCTGGTTTAGGAGTACTCACTTTCTACGGTTGTACCTTGGTATGCTGCTGCCCTTTTCTTAATGGTTCTTCTGGAGAGACTAGTGCTCCAGTTAGTTGGTTCTCTTGATTCTGGAGTCTCTTCTTGTTCTGTGGAGTTTGATTCTCTCACTAGGCAGGGTCTGGGTGGTTCCTGGGCCGTGCTTCCTTTCTTCTATGAATTGTGGCGCACTGTTTGGGGTTGCATACTCCTAGTACTTGTTAGGGTCATTTCCTCCAACCATCTTGGACTCAAGGCAGATGGCAGGTTTGGGAGTTAGTCTTTGTCTTGCCAGGGTTCGGAGAAGTGGATCCTGGTCTAGGAGAGACAGTTCTTCTCCTTGTTGCTCGGATATGACTGTTGCCTTCCTTCCAAGGGGGAGGGGGGGTCCTTTGGCGTAAGTATCTTTGTTGCTTCTTTTGCTACTCTTGGGACAGGGGTACGTAGTTTTTCTTTTGCTCGGGATGTTTGTTTTACGTCCTACGGCTTCAGTTCCTTTTCTAGTGTCTAACTCTGTTCCATTTTGATAGCCTGATGGTTCGGATATTCGAATCCTTTTCTGCTGATCAGTTTTTGCTGTGTGTATCGCTTTGTTGTTTTTCAACCTTCTGCATTCTTCTTTTCTCCCCCCCCCCCCCCCCCCCTTTTGGGAAACTGCTTTGCTACATCCCATTAGTCTGGACTGGTCTGTTATAGATGACAAGGAAGTAAAAATTATGTTCTTGCCGGATAATTTTCTTTCCTTTAATCATACCAGACCAGTCCAGATGCCTTCCCTGGCTAAAGTCTGTCAGTGTTGTTTCCTTTAGGTATCCCTGGCTGTTTCACAACGCTTCAGTACGGTGGGATGTCTTACAGCACTGCCTACTTCATCTTCTCTATTCAATCTCCTGCCACTTGTTGTTGTGCCAGCTTTGTATGACTCCTGTTACTTGGGATCACGGAGTTCTTTCTCTGGAGTCAGGGGTAGATCTCTATGTGCTTGGGCAAGCTTGGTATGGACCATTCCTTCCCGCTTACTTTACTGTGAGGGGAGGTTTCAGTTGCCTTTGGCCAGTGAGGATCTGCATATTGGCGCCAAGAGTTTGCCTGTTTGGTATTAACTGTGTTTTCTTCTAGACTTCAGAGCACCATTGCTTGGCTATTCGAAATACTGAACATTCCAGGCTGCATGATACTCTTAAGGGGGCGGTTTACTTGGAACTATTTTCTCTGTCTCCTGCTGGTAGATAGACACAATCCATTAGTCTGGACTGGTCTGGTACGATTAAAGGAAAGAAAATTATCAGGTAAGAACATAATTTTTCCTTTTTCCTCGGAGCAAAGTCCATCTACCACTACACTCTCTCCTTCCACATAACCAGTTTCTAATCTAGTCAGTCACTTTAGGGCCCATACCAAGGGTACTCAATTTATTTATCAGTTGCCTATATGGAACCGTGTTTTGCAGCTATTTTGTAAGCTACTGTGTGGGGACGCTATCATTTCTTCCCTTCTTATCTTCATCTTCCTAGTCAGTTTTCTTGGCACTTTAAGTTTTCTTTATTTTTTGTGGCTCCTTATTTATTTATTTAATACATTTATACCCCACATTTTCCCGCTAGATACAGGCTCAATGTGGCTTACATGAATATTCTGTAAGATTTGCAGCCTTTTCTTTGTTTCCTTACAGCCCACATAGATTCTGTTAGAATAATCCAGTTGAGGTAATATGAAGGTTTTAATGATTAGTCTAAATTGTTCAGGTTTTATATCTTCTAATCAGTCTTAGGGCCCTGTTTACTAAGCTGCGCTAGAGGTGCGTTATCGTTTTAGCGTGTGTGCTAACTGTGTAGATGCCCATAATATTCCTAGGGGCGTCTACACAGCACACATTAATTTTTAGTGTGCGCTAAAAATGTTAGCGCACCTTAGTAAACGGCCCATAGTTTATTTAGTAAGCTGGAGACCTTTTTTTTTTTTTATTATCGTTTGAACTTTAGGTTCAAAAGTCAAAAAATGATCCAAAATTTGCATAATTTTAAGTTATTATTATTATTTAATACATTTATATCCCACATTTTCCCATCAATTGCAGGCTCAATGTGGCTTATACAATCTGTAGAAAAGGCTACAGTGCATGAAGTACAATTATACAGTTTAAAAGTAAGATAGTAAACAACATTTGAAACAACAATATGTAAAGATAAGAAGATAATTAGTGTCTTTGAATCTTTGACTAGAAGTTAATTTGAATTATGTTGAGCCTGGAGAATAAGCCTTGATACTCCAATGTATGTGTAATTCCTTCTACCACTAGTTCTTTAGTAGGAGGGAAATTGTAAGGGCTGCTTAAAATTAAGAATTTTAGCCCTGTTTAATTTTAATCTAGAAGCAGCTGCCTAAGATTGTATTAAGATTCAAGCCAGTTTTAATTGTAGGTACTATCCTCAATACATCATTTGTAAGGAGTATGAAGATGGTAATGCCATCAATGCATTTAACAAAATGAGTGAAATAGGTGAACCCTGTGATACTCAACAATTAGCTTTTCATGAAGAGGAAATACCATCGGCCATTTTAATTTGATAAGCTCTATTGTCTAAAAAGCCCCTAAACTAACTACTTGCTTCCCACCTATTCTGTAATAACTCAAAATCTTCATCATCGCTTCATGATCTACTGTGCCAAATTCACTTGATAGATCTAATTGCATTAGTAAAACTTGATTTTCAGTGCTTAGGAACATAAGAATACCCATACTGGCTCAGATCAATGGTCCATGTAGCCCAGTATCCTGTTTCCAACAGTGGCCAATCCAGGTCACAAGTACCTGGCAGAAACCCAATTGGTAGCAAGATTCCATGCTACCAATCTTGGGGAAAGCAGTGGCTTCCCCCATGTCCATCTCAATAATAGACCATGGAAAAATTACAAGAGGACCTTACGAGACTGGGAGATTGGGCGTCTAACTGGGAGATGGCATTTAATGTGAGCAAGTGCAAAGTGATGCATGTGGGAAAGAGGAAGCCGAACTATAGCTACGTAGTGCAAGGTTCCACTTTATGAGTCACCAACCAAGAAAGGGATCTTGGAGGTGGTGTTAATGATATGTTGAAGTGCTCAGCTTAGTGTGCTGCTGCGGCTAAGAAAGCAAATAGAATGTTAGGTATTATTAGGAAAGGAATGGAAAACAAAAATGAGGATGTTATAATGCTTTTCTGTCTGTCCATGGAGTGATCGCACCTCAAATATTGTGTTCAATTCTGGTCGCTGCATCTCAAAAAAGATATAGTGGAATTAGAAAAGGTACAGAGAAGGGCAATGAAAATGATAAAGGAGATGGGACTACGACTTCCCTATGAGGAGAGGCTGAAGAATCTAGGGCTCTTCAGATTGGAGAAGAGACGGCTGAGGAGAAATATGATAGAGGTCTATAAAATGAGTGGAGTGGAACGGGTAGACGTGAATCGTTTGTTTTTCCCAAAATACTAGGACTAGGGGGCATGCGATGAAGCTACATAGTAGTAAATTTAATACGACCGGAGAAAATGTTTCTTCTCTCAGCATGTAATTAAACTGGAATTCATTGCCAAGAGAATGTGATAAAGGTGGTTAGCTTAGCGGGGTTTAAAAAGAGTACGGCCGGCTTCCTAAAGGAAAAGTCCATAGACCATTATTAAATTGATTTGGGAAAATCCACTGCTTATTTCTTGGATAAACATCATAAAATGTATTGAGCTTATCTGGGGTCTTGCCAGGTATTTGTGACCTGTATTGGCCACTGTTGGAAACAGGATACTGGGCTTGATGGACCTTTGGTCTGTCCCAGTGTGGCAATACTTATGTAACTTGTCCAAACCTTTTTTAAACCTAGATACGTTAACCCAGTGGTTCCCAAACCTGGTCCTTGAGGCACTCCAGCCAGTCAGGTTTTCAGGATATCCACAATAAATATTCATGAGAGATATTTGGATGCACTGTTACCCTTCTGTTTTTTCCTCACACGTAGGTTCTCTTTTGTCTCCATTGATGGGTTCCTGGCTAGATACCTAAGCTGAGTTCATGTGGTGCATTTTGCTGGCGAATAGCATGGGTTCTAACACCCTCTTATCTTGGATACATTTAAGAGCTGACTGAAACAGCAGTATCACTTGTTTTTAAAGAATAGAAAAAGGGGGAGGGGTATCAACAGCTACCACAGTGCTCTGCAAGTCACTGCTTAACATCTAGCATATAGAATGCAGAGCTGTTGTGACCCAAACAGGTCATAAAAAAGAGTGAAACTGTTGGTCAGCTGAAGATAGATTGATATTTTGGTCCAAGCTTGGTGCTAATTTTCTAGCTTCCTGTCTGCCACAGAGACAATTGCCGCTCTTATAGCCCATATAGAACTCGTGGCTGTCTTTATTGCATGTAGGGCTGTCACATGTTGGTTTATATTGCATCATGCTTGCAAGTTGGTTGGTTTTCCAACCTCAAGATATTTCTTTCACAGTAGTAACTTTCGAGACAGCATCTGCAGGAATGGATTTGGCTTTCCATCCACAGACCTGTTTCTCAAGGTGGCGTCCTTCGGAAGGGTCTTGAGGACAACATAACCGGTGTGGCTTCAGATACAGTGGCCATGGTTGTGGTTTCAGGTGCAATTGACGCATGTGTAGCTGTGGCTACTGTGTTTACTTTTGTTGCTTCAATTGCATCCTTCTATGTCAGATTCAGTAGCCTCCAGTGTGGCACTACTTGCCAAAGTCTATTGTTTCGTTCATCGGCAGCTATCTCTGTTTCCAGTTGTGGCAATCGGATATATCTACTCACTACTTCAATTTTCTTTATTGCTCCACCTGTCACACCCACCTGTATGGGACATTAACTGGCCTGCATGTAAATTACCAGACACCACACCGCCTCACACACTCCAATCTGGATAACTTGCTCTTTTGCATATGGATCAATCTTCAGTGCTGTTTGTCATGTTGCATGGTTTACTTGAGCTTCATTTTGTGTGGTATCCTCTGTATTTTCCCTGTAGCTTTCAGTTCTAATATCCTTTTTCTGAAGCATATTTGTGCTGTTGGGATGCTAACTTTTTCTGTACTTGAAAAAACAAAACAACCAAAGCAAGAGAGACCAGCTCCTGCCATTATGCGAGAAATTTCTTGAGCAGAGTATGTTGTCACTAGTGGCAGATTGTGTTTCCCCTTATTTTAGTTTTGGAGTTCTACTTGTTAGTGTTTTTAGTTATAACATATCTGATGTCACCTCTTTAGGGTCTTGCGTTCCATCCTTATTTAAATAAAAAACTGTATGGGGCTTTTGTTCTTCATAGCTACAGGAAGTCACCGTATGATACTGTACATGGCACCTTTTTCATGATGCTTCTTTGGTTGGCTCTAGTTCACATGGAGTAATTTCATGTTGGACCTGCAAGACTCTGCTCTCCTTTTTGTATTAAACTTTCCAGATATGTGTTTTAGCCACACTAAACATTTTTAGGATGGGCTGTGTGTTTTTTTTTTTATATTCTTTCCTTGAGCAGTCTCTTACATTTTAGCTGGCACAATTTTCTTTCTTTCGGAGCTGTTAAAGTTGTAGGCATGCTCAGATCATCTCTAGTTTCTGCTAGGTAGAGAGCTCTTTATTAGAACAAGTACATATGGATGTGCTCATACCTCGCTCTCAAGTACCAGAGGTCAGTGTGTGGGGGGACAGGGGTAGAATTAGAGGACTTGAATGCTGCCATTTTGATATCCAAAACTCAAGTGCCTAAAATTTTTGTGGCATCCTAACAATGGTGCTGAAATGGCAACAGCCAGAAGTCCTGGCTTGTGCAGATCAGGGGTTGCTAACTTAATTCAGAAACAATTCCACAAATGATTCTGAGAGAGAGAGTGGGCTTCCAGAGCAGGTACATTTTGCTCTATATGGATCTTTGGGGAGTGGAACTTGTGGTTGGCCCAGTGTGTGTACCCAGTCAGCACATTCACCTTGGTCACCACAACCAATACAGACATCCTATCTGCAGACAACCTTGCTAAATACTTCAATGAAAAAATTGCAAACCTAGGTAACATACTACCTCAGGACAACACTGATATCGAAAATGTCATCACTGGCTTGGACCCAACCCCCTTGTGAATACCTAATGGACCGAACCTGGTCAAACTTTGCCCTCCTCACCGCGGAAACGGTCACCCAGGCGACTAAAAGGTTCTCCAACTCTCACTGTAAATTGGATACCTTTCCTAGCTACCTAGTAAAATCTGCCCCCCACCGCTTCATAGCAGACCTTACATCCCACTTAAACTACATGCTTCAACAAGGTTTCTTCCCTAAGGAAAATGGTAACATCCTACTCACCACAATACCAAAAGATCCCAAGAAAAAATCAAATGAAATCACTAACCTACCGCCCAGTAGCATCAATCCCACTGGTGGTCAAACTGATGGAAAGCTTGGTAACCAAACAACTTACTAATTATATAAACAAATTCACAATATTACATGAATCACAATCAGGATTTCACCCCCTCCATAGCACTGAAACAGTACTAATTACCCTCCTAGCCAAATTCAAGCAGGAAATAGTAACGGCAGAAGCATACTTCTCCTCCAATTCGACATATCCAGTGCGTTCAACATGGTAAACCATAAAATACTACTAAGACTCCTAGATTAGTTCGGGATTGGCGGACACATACTTAGTTGGATCAAGGGTTTCCTAACCACTAGAACATATCAAGTGAAATCAAGCTCAAACAATCGCCACCGTGGAAAGCAGAATGCAGAGTACCTCAAGGATCATCACTGTCACCGATCCTTTTCAACCTAATGATGACCCCACTTGCCAAATCCTTATCCAGCCAAGGCCTTAACCCTTTCATCTATGCAGACGATGTCACAATATACATTCCTTACAAACGTGATCTGACAAATCACCAACAAAAACTCAGCTTGGATATCATGGACTCGTATGGCAAACACATTTCAACTAAAACTCAACACAGAAAAAACACACTGTCTCATCCTCTTATCCCAATACAATATGAACAAACCCACAAACATAAACACCCCAGATTATACCCTCCCTATCTCAGACAGCCTGAAAATTCTTGGCGTCACAATTGACCGTAACCTCACACTAGAGAACCAAGTGAAATCTACAACAAAGAAAATGTTCCACTCAATGAGGAAACTCAAACGCGTGAAACCATTCTTCCCGAGGGAAACATTTCGCAACTTGATACAATCAATGGTACTTAGCCATGTAGACTACTGCAACGGAATTTATGCGGGATACAAAGAACAAATTATAAAGAAACTTCAGACCGCTCAAAACACAGCAGCCAGGCTTATATTTGGAAAAACGCGGTTCGAAAGCGCCAAACTCCTCCAAGAAAAACTGCACTGGCTCCCAATCAAAGAATGTATTGCTTTCAAAATCTGCACCCTGGTTCATAAAATTATCTACAGTGAAGCCCCGGGATACATGACAGACCAGAAACACAACAGGATCAACACGAACATACCTAAATCTCCACTACCCAAGCTGCAAAGGACTCAAATACAAATCAACCTATGCATCCAGCTTTTCCTACATAAGCACACAACTACAGAACGCATTACCAAAAGCCGTGAAAATAACTTATGATCACCTAAACTTCCGGAAATCATTAAAAACTAACCTGTTCAAAAAGGCATACCCTACCGACCCAACTTAAATGCTGTTCCCTGCAACACAACGAAACAAAAGCTCGTAATTGACATATAATAACTCTTCCTCTCTATGATTCCCTAATGTGTCTGTACACACGAACTTTATTCTACCACAACATTACTGTATTTGTTCATACTGGAATTGGTGAACATAGTACCGCCTTTACGGTACTATGTAAGCCACATTGAGCCTGCAAATAGGAGGGAAAATGTGGGATACAAATGTAACAAATAAAATCATAATTTTTGTCATGTTGATCGAGCTTGCCTTCCATTTCTACATCTTCCTCTGATTCTGGCGGGGGACTGCGGTGAGGTTTTAGACCCTCAGTGGATTAGGTTAGGTGGAGGCACATGTGTATGGGGGAAGACACTTAAGAGATTGCCTTATTTGACTATAGTGTTAGGATTTGTGGACCCATGGAGGCTGTAACACCCTCTAGAGAGAGACTCTACACACATGGCGAGAGCCATCACAGTATGTTGAGGGTTCTTTCATAGGAGTAGAAATTGGGCCCCTGAGGATCTCTCATCATGCACACATAAGGATGGATGTGGAGGGGGTGAACCTAAGGGTGAGTCAAGAGAGAGAGACCTTTCCCACTTTGTGTCAGGTTCTGAGGTTTAAGATGTACTGGTGGGATAGCGGAAAGAATACTGTGAGTTTTGCAAACAACATCCTGGTCAAGTAGATGTGTTTTGGGGGGGAGGCACTGAGGCATTATATTGGGGGATATAATTGCTTATTTTTCTAGACAAAAGAAAGAATTAGCTAAGCAAATCGCCACCCTTGAGATGGAATTGCCTCGAGACAAAGCAAGCAATACAAATCAACCTTCACAGGTAACTAGGGCCCTTTATGTAGCTACACCAATAGCATTGAATATTGCAATCCTTGAATGTACTAAGACAGTGTTTGTTACATTTTTGATATACCACATTGTACCATGTGTTGAAGTAGTTTACATTAATAAAAAAAAAAGTTGAAAAAGAGAGGAACTATGTATCTTCTTATAGGACATAAAATATAAGCTTAACGCAATCCTTGAATTTACTAGGACAGTGTTTGTTACATTTTTGATATACCACGTTATATCAGGTGTCAAAATAGTTTACATTAAAGTCTAAAAAGAGAGGAACTATGTATCTTATAGGACATAAAATATAAACTTAAAAACTCAATAGTAAAGTTAAAGTACAAAAAAAAAGAAAAGTTGGAGAATTGACACACTACTGCCCCAGTAGTCTAAGTCTTCAAGAAAACTACAGAAAATACATTTTTATTGAACTACCTTAAATTTTGTTTCCTGGTTGTCTGAATAACGGGTGTTATCCCTTCCAATCAGCAGATGGAGGAGAGAAAACTGATCTTTTCCAGTGAACCACTGGCGCTCAGTGTAAAACCTCCAGTATTTTCTCTACCTCCAGCAGATGGTAGGTTGTTCAGGCTGGAGCTCCTGGTCCCTGGTCTTTCAGCCAGCTCTGCAGGCTGCATCTGCACAGTGTAGTTGACCTAATGCCTGCTTCCAGGTTTCTGGTGTTCCTCCCAGACCTGGTTGAGCTTGGATGAGTGATTAGAACCAGGTGAAAAAAGGGTCTGGAGTACACCTGTGAGATTGAGATGGGAAGGGGATGCCTGCAGATCAGCTTGCCTCTTCTCCTCCTCCTCTGCTTCCATATTAGTTGTTTCTGCTGTCTGGCCAAGGGATGTTGCCTGGGAGGCAAATTTGAGGCCCCTGGGCCACAGCTGACGTCTCCAGTTGCTGAGAACTCTCATTCTCTGCATCTCTTCCTTCCCTCTCCCTCCAATTTGGTGGCTCCTAGACCCAAAGAAAAATTTATGGTCTGTTGTGTCCATGTTTCACTTTCATATGTTACCCCAGAGAAAATGTATGTATTCTAATTTTTTCTTTAACTGTAATCGTCTTTTCTCCCTTCCCCACCCAACTTCTTTTCTCCAGAGCAGAGAGCAGCCCCAGTGGATATGCATCTCCCATAACACTTAACAGCGGCTGAGGTCCCATGATGGCTGCAAGTTTCAGTCATTCACGTACACTATTTCTAAATGAGAATGGCAGCCCCCTGCGTTTTTACCTGCGTCCAAGTACTGCCAAACTCCAGCTCTACCCACTGATCCTGCATGGCGGAGGTGTGATGTGCCGAACACAGGAGCCAGATGCCGTGCTGCTTTGGGATCCTGGGGAGTCGCTCCCTCTAGGAGCAGCCAGGGAAACCGAAGCCACTGGTTGCACTTACATTTCCACTCGCTACATCACAGATTGTGTGGAGCGCAATGAGAAACTGGACCTTTGTGCCTATCGACTTCAAGAAGAGGCAAGAGTGGCAGGGAGTGTATCTAGCTCCTGTACTCGAGAACTGCCAAGCTTCCGGCGATCAGGCCGCACTACTTTCTCCCAGGCAGAGGATATGACTATCCTGAGATATCTGCGGGACCACGCTGCTCCTGAGAGTGCATGCTCTGGTAATGCCATATGGAAGAAAATGGAGCAGCTGCAGCTGACTGGCCATTCCTGGCAGGCCATGCGTGATCGCTATCTCAAGCAGCTATGGCACCGTGAGCAGTCGTACCAGGTCCTTAATACCCACTCTTCCCAGTTCCCACAGCAGCCTAAGAATAAGAAGGAAATTCAGACTGGAACCTGCCCTCTACAGCCCAAGATGGAAACATCACTTCAAGGTACCACAAGCATCCACTTACCTGCTGCCCAGCCATCACAGGAGGACACATGTATCACTGAGGAACTTCCAGACAAAGTTGCTGGTAAGATGGCACAGAAAGCAAACAGACATTATAGCTCTTACACTAGTACATGTTTAAACTGTGGTAAACCTACCGTTTATCTTTATTCTGGGAAATGTCAGAACAGGTGGGAATTACCATTATAGATTGAGGCCCCATATACAAGCAAGAATTGTCAGGTGCTGTCTTCTAAAGGTTGGCAGCTGTGGTGCACCAATTTAGTCTGCCTTTCAACATGTTTCAGATCTTGACCATTATATTATTGACCAATGTTATTTCTTATTTCCTTTGTCATTTATTGTTCCCATCTACCTCTAACTTCCCTTACCCTATTTCTGATTGTATTTGTTTAACATCGACCCAATACGGTGTCTTGAAAGCTACATTGAGCCTGCTAGTGTGTGGGAAAATGGGGGATACAAATACTGCAAATAAATAAATACAATGAGACTTCCGGTGACGTCATGAGCTAGGAAGCAGCGCGTTGCTGAAGCTCCGAGACCCTGATCTCCACTAAAGTTATAAATACAGTGGTGGAACCTACGGAATCGCTCCCGTATATGGAAAAATACTTAAAAGCGCTACCGGCAGATATGGCTCAAAAATCAGTGAAGAAAGACAAGAGCAAAGTGAGTAGCGGGGATGTTAAAATGGCGGAAGAGGCCATGGTTCCTGGGCCCGCGTTCACAGAAGCCCAATTAACGCAACTTACCTTGGCAGTCGAGAAGGCCTGGGAACCTAAGTGGGTAGCACTCACTAATAAACTGGAATCGTACCAGACTGCGCTGGATGGGATGGGAATCTGCGTGGGAGACCTGGAGACACGAGTCTCAGCGGTGGAGGACGACTCTCGTGGATACGGCCCAGACATAGCTAACTTGCAACGTCAGCTTGCAGAGCAGAGGAATTTGCTCGATGACTATGAAAATAGGGCGCGCAGGAATAACATCCGAATCGTCGGATTGGACGAAGCGCTGCCTGAGAGAAATCTAGAGACTTGGTTAGAAAATTGGCTGTCCAAAGAACTAGCACTTACGGACACGATGGGCCCAGTAGTTGTAGAAAGGGCGCACCGCATGGGCCGTCGGCTGGAAGATCGAGGCCGCCCGCTTGTGGTCATTGCTAAACTCTTAAATTATCGGCACAAAGTTGAAATTCTCCAAGGTTTTAAACTCAAACGCGACTCGTTGAAATACAATAACAAGAACATTTTGATTTTTCAGGATTTTTCTACGCTTGTACAAGAAAAAAGGAAGCAATACCATACACTCTGCTCAAAGTTGGTGCAAAAGAATGTTCGTTTCGCGCTCCAATACCCCGCCCAGCTGAAAGTACATGTGCACGAGGCATGGCAGACTTTCAACACACCAGCTGATGCAAAAAAGTTCTTAATAGAACAAAAAATTTTTGACGCTGTCTGATATGGGACTTTAAAAATTACAAAGTGGTGGAGCGCTCTGTGGGGAACACATTGCTTTCATGTTATATGAACAAAATGTATGTATGCTGTATAATGTTAATTGTATTGTGGAGCTCGGGGTCTCAGGTATACACTGGGGTCTTAGCTTCAGCGCCTGACTAGATCGGGTGCATGAAGCAGGGTACTTGCACGGTTTGGGAGGTAAAGGAGTGGGAGGGGGTGGGGGGAATGGGAGGGGAGACTCTTTCCTAACTTTTAGCATTGGGAGCTGGCGGGTGTTCTTGCCGGCGGAGTACACATGTAAGCGGCAGGTAGAAGTTCTGTTGGAATTAGACACCTATATGGTTATGCAAAAGAACATTGTAGAGAGCAGGGCAGTTGGAATATTAGCGCCAATATGGAGATATGCCAATTAAAATAATATCTTGGAATGTGGGGGGAATAACGTCCCCAATAAAAAGGAATAAGATATTGACCGCTCTCAGAAGGCACAAGGCCGATATAGCTTGCTTACAGGAAACGCGCCTAAATGCAGTGGAACATACTAAGTTGCAAAGGTCTTGGGTGGGGGATTGCTATGCTGTGGACGCTAAGGGGCGTAAGGGAGGTATAGCGATCCTTTTTCGAAAAGGGTTAGCGGCTAAGGTAACAGTGGTGGAGAGGGGGGGACATGGTAGAACCATAATATTGAAGGTGTGGGCACAAGGTTCTGAGTTCTTGCTGGTAGGAGTATATGGCCCTAATGACGGTGATAGGAAGTTTTACCAATCCCTAGGAAGCAGCTGCCTTCAGCACAAAACGGATAAGTTGCTGGTTATGGGAGACTTTAACTTAGTCTTAGACCCAAAGGAGGACTCCACAAATCCGACCTCAGCACACTATTCTGGGCAGAGGGCGGGAGAATTAAAAATGCTTGCGAGAACATTAAATTTAGTAGATGCGTGGCGGGCACCGCATCCTGGAGAGAAGGATTATACGCACAGATCACGCGCACATGGTACTTTAGCGCGACTAGATTACATCCTGGTAGAGCGATCCATGTTTTCGCGGGTATGGGCAGCCCATATTGGACCAGAAGAGATATCAGCCCATGCGCTGGTGTGGCTAGACCTTGAGGCACCCGGGGACAGAGCTGAGGGGGGGGGGCAGGATGGAGATACCCAGTATACCTATATATGGAACCCGCTTTCCAAAAATATCTGTCAAGTAAATGGGGTGACTACGCGTATAATAATAGAGAGCATGTGCAGGCGGATCCCATCTTGTACTGGTCTGCCTCGAAAGCAGTCATAAGAGGAGATATTATAGCTTACTGTAATGTAAGAAAGAAGCGTAAGGCAGCAAACATTCTCCATTTGGAAAAACAATTTCTTAGAGCCAAGCGAGCACATGTGCACAGGCCCACGCCACAAACCTTAGAAAAGCTGAAAACAATGCAGATCACCCTGAATACCTTAATTCATGAATGCGAGACCAGATCGGCGATGTATTATAAATTGAAGTTACACCAATTTGGCAATAAAACGGGGCGGTTATTAGCCAGAGTAATAAAGAATTGGGGAGGGCCCCGGGTGGTTGCTACACTGCAGGATAAAAGAGGCAAACCCACTTCCTCGCAACAAGAAATTGGGAACATTTTTAGCAAATATTTTGCCTCACTATTCTTATGGTGAGGCGCTAGATATGTCAGTGGTACAGGATTACTTAGATAAAGCAGGGCTTGCAAAGTTGACAAGTGATGAGCAGGCAATGCTTAACGCCCCCTTAACCATGGATGAGCTGCAACAAGCCATTAAACGATTAAAGATGCGTACTGCCCCGGGACCAGATGGGTATTCAGGGGAATATTTTAAGACAATGCCCTTGGAAGCACAGGTAGCGTTGTTAGAATACTTTGAAGAAGTGATCACTAAAGGCAGCTTTCCCCTACACGCTAACACTGCGCTCATTACATTGCTACCAAAGCCCGGAAAACCGCTGAACAGAGCAGAGGACTTTAGACCAATATCATTATTGAATGTTGACACTAAACTATTGGCTGGGATATTGGCCGAGAGGCTTGCACAGTACCTACCTAAATTGATAAACTCTGAGCAAGTGGGATTCGTCCGAAATAGACAAGCCACACATAATGTCAGACGTTTATTACTTGCTATGGCATCCTGTCAGGAACGGCGGGACCCCTCTGTAGTGTTGAGCCTAGACGCCGAAAAGGCGTTCGATAGGGTGCACTGGGGATATTTATTTCATACCCTGGATGCTATGGGGATATCAGGATGGTTTTTGCAAGCTATTTAAGCTCTCTATTGTGAACCTGGAGCACGGGTCCCGGTCAATGGTGTGCGAGAGGAAGGGTTCAGGATCCAGAGAGGAACTCGACAGGGTTGCCCCCTCTCCCCTGCTTTGTTTGTAATCTCACTAGAGCCATTCCTACGTACAATTATGAATCAAAAAGGTATTAAAGGTGTCTCGGTGGCTGGTCAACAAGTAAAAGTATTGGCTTTTGCCGACGATTTGTTGTTGACTGTGACAGACCCACCTAGGTCTATGGATATACTTCTACAAGAAATAAACATATATGGACGGATCTCAGGTTTTAAACTAAATCTGGCCAAATCATCTGCCCTGGAAATAGTTAAGGGAACCCACCATGACTGGAAATCTAACTTTCCCCTGACTTGGGAAACAAACTCTATCAAATACCTAGGAATCCGTATATCAGCGGACCTGTCGCAATTATACGAACTTAACTTGCAAAGGTTGCTCACTGACACTAAATTGAGTATGCAGGCTTGGAGTGCGCTCCCTGTGTCCCTGTTAGGGTGAATAGCCTTGTTTAATATGATTATAGCCCCCAGATGGATATATATTTTTCAAACCATCCCATTATATTTGAGAAGGGGGGACGAAAGAACTTTGAATCAACAACTGCAGAAATTTCTCTGGAAAGGGAAAAAAGCCCACCTCTCTGTTTCTTCTTTAAGTATACCAGTGGAATATGGAGGCTTAGGGCTTTTAAACTTAAGATTCCTTAACATTGCCAGTGGAATGAGACACACAAACGATTGGTATAGGAACACCAGTGATTACACCAACACAACCTTAGAGTTAGGTCTTTCCCCGGGGATACATTTCAGCAACTATTTACATAATACTGGTGTACCCATGCCATACCCCCTGAAACACTCTGGGATAATGACAACAGCAAAGGTGACATGGGGTTGGATATGACGCTTGCACCACTTCTCTGCGAAGGTAACACCATTTTTGCACATATGTGATAATCATGCTTTTCCTCCTGGTCAAATGTACTCAGTATTTCGAAAATGGCAAAACAAAGGCATTATATATTTATTGCATGTGTTAACTAGAGAGGGTCGTGTTCGAGTGTTTTCAGAATTACAAGCAGAATTTGGACTGTCAGATAGTGATAGTTTTTATTATAGACAATTGAGTCATTACACTGCATCTCTACCCTGGACATCATTGACGGAAGATGCGCAGGAAGAACTTTCATCTGCCTTTTCGTTGGAATCACAACAGAAAGTGCCAATGTCTTATCATCATAGACACATACGAGACACAGCCCCAGAGTTGGAATATCACAGACTGGCACAACTATGGGAAATAGATTTGCAGGTACCAGTTACGTCACAGCAATCGAAAACCCACATTTTGCAGATAAGAAGAGTTACGACTCTGGCCGCACATTGGGAGCTACAATTTAAGATGGTCTTGTGTTTGCATATACCTCCTAAGAGAGCATTTCATATGGGACTCTCACCCTGGGGAGAATGTGCAAAGTGTGGAGCAGCTGGGGCAACATTGGGCCATATGTTCTGGTCTTGTGCTGGTATCCAGAAGTTTTGGAAACTGATTATAGCCTATGTTGCCAAAATATGGGGACAACAATGGCACTGTGACTCGTCTCTACTTTTTGGTTGCCCCAACCTGGGGAAAAAACCCAGAAAAGGATACACTGCATTCGCATTAAGGGCCATAATTGTTGGCAAGCAAGCGATCTTAACTGAATGGTTGTCATACCAATGCCCCACCTTGCGGCAATGGCGTACTCGTATGGTGCTCCTGTTGCGCATGGAACGCATGGCTGTACAAGACTTAGATTCCAAGATGGGCAAGGGGTTTCAACAGAGATGGTCACCATTTTGGGATACTATGACCGCCGCGGCAAGAAGCCACTTACTGAACTTTTAAGTCCGCTGCTATGTATGAGGAGATAAGAGAAAGGAAAGAGGGTGTTAAGTCTGGGGAGGTAAGAGGAGGGTGGGAGGGTTATCCGAAATAAGTTGGGAATCAAAACTATTGTTTTCTATTGTTGTTTGTTGGGTACTGTAGAAGGGATGTGGCAAACAGGGAGGGAGGGGGGAAAAGAAAAATGTTTACAAAGAGTGGATGCACAGGTGCCCTGTTTTTTTAGGTATCTAGATGTGTTATCTATATATTCCACGGATTGTATTGCTCTTACTCAATAAAAACAGATTTAAACATAAATAAATATAATGTCCTTACTGACTACAGTCTTCTGTCCTCTTTCTTTTGCCCTCTAGTACTAGATTAACCAGTAACTACATGAAATTTGGAACAAATCTTTTCCCTTTAAACTGGATCTTGTGTTGGGGAATTTCCGCTTTGTCATCTTATGTATCCTTATTTGCAATCATGTCTTTCCAACTAATCTTCAAAAATCATAGATCTAATTATTTGTTGTCTTGTTATAAGACAGGGTTCGACTCTTTTATGGTTTCAGAGGCCAATGGGGAGGCTGTAGGGATGAGATTTGATATACCGCCTTTATGTGGTTACAATCAAAGTGGTTTACAAATTATATGAAGGTACTTATTTTGTACTTGGGGCAATGGAGAGTTAAGTGATTTGCCCAGAGTCACAAGGACCTGCAATTGGAATCGAACTCAGCTCTCCAGCTTCTCAGGCCACTGCACTAACCATTAAGCTAATCCTACTACACAGATAAAAGGGACCTGTGCTCATCATAAGAACATAAGAATAGCCATTCTGGGTCAGACCAATGGTCCATCTAGCCCAGTATCCTATTTCCAACAGCGGCCAATCCGGGTCACAGGTACCTGGCAGAAACCCAAATAGTAGCAACATTCCATGCTACCAATCCCAGGGCAAGCTGTGGGCCATAGGAGAACAACTGCTGCTTTTTGATATTGGTGCACAGGGTACGAGCTTACTGAAGGATTGTTTAAGAGGGAGAGTGTTTGAGAAGGATGAGGGGATTGAAACATAATGTGAGCAAGTGCAAAGTGATGCTTGTGGGAAAGAGGAACCTGAACTTTAACTGTGTGATGCAAGGTTTCAAATTAGGAGTCACCGATCAGGGAAAAGGATCTAGGTGTCATCATTGGTAATAGTTGAAACCTTCTACTCAGTGTGCGGTGGTGGCTAAGAAAGCAAATAGAATGTTAGGTATTAAGAAAGGAATGGAAAACAAAAATGAGAATATTATAATGCCGGTGCATTACTCCATGGTACGATCACACCTCGAATACTGTGTGCAATTCTGGTAACCGCATCTCAAAAAAGATATAGCGGAATTAGAAAAGGTACAGAGAAGGGCAACAAAAATGATAAAGGGGATGGGACGACTTCCCTAAAGGCTGAAGCGGCTAGGCTTTTCAGCTTGGAGAAAAGATGGCTGAGGGGAGATAGGATGGAGGTATATAAAATATTGAGTGGAGTGGAATGGGTAGATGTGAATTGCTTGTTTACTCTTTCCAAAAATACTAGGACTTGGGGGCACACAATGAAGCTACAAAGTAGTAAATTTAAAACAAATTGGAGAAAATATTTCTTCATCCAAAAGCACTTAGCGGGGTTTATAAAAGGTTTAAATAGCTTCCTAAAAGAAAAGTCCATAAGCCCTTACTAAGATGGAGAAAACCCACTGCTTATTTCTAGGATAAGCAGCATAAAATGTATTGTACTGTTTTGGGATCTTGCTAGGTACTTTTTTTTTGTTGTTTGTTACATTTGTACCCCGCGCTTTCCCACTCATGGCAGGCTCAATGCGGCAGGCAATGGAGGGTTAAGTGACTTGCCCAGAGTCACAAGGAGCTGCCTGTGCCGGGAATCAAACTCAGTTCCCCAGGACCAAAGTCCACCACCCTAACCACTAGGCCACTCCTCCACTCTTGTGGCCTGGATTGGCCACTGTTGGAAACAGGATGCTGGGCTTGATGGACCTTCGGTTTGTCCCAGTATGGCAATGCTTTTGTTCTTATAATGAATTATTTCTCGGCGTTGGCTCAACCGTTTTGCACAAATGAGTTGTTATCCCTTTCTAAAAGCAGGTGGAGTTAAAGATGAATTCTACCAGTGACATCACTGGTATAAGTAGTGGTGATCCCTGGAAGATTACAGTATTTTTCTCTACCTTCAGCAGTTGGTAGGTTGCAGTTCAGTGCCCCTGAGTCTCTGGCCTAGCTCCCTGCTTTGCTAGTCATGACTGCGCAGTGTGATTGAGCCTGAGACCCTCTCCTAGGCTTATGGATTTGTTCTGTGTCTGCCTAGTCGAGTGTGGAGTTTGGCTACTGGTTGTGGCTTCAGGCTCAGTGCCCTTGGACCATGCTCCTCTGCAACTCTAGGTTCTTTTTTTTTTTTGGGGGGGGGGCCTGTTAGCTCCTCCCTGTGTTAGGGAATAGAACTGACTTTTATTGCTACTGCAGCTTTAAAATATCTGAAAAAAGAATGAGCAGCACAGAACTCAAAATCCCATTTACTTGCGAGTGAGGGGTTTCCCCGGTTAGTACCCTAGGAAAGCTCGAGGAGCATCGGGGCTGCCCGGACTTCTGGCTGAGGGAATCTCAGCCCTCCCCCCTCCCGCGTTGCACCTGCCATGTGGTCGTGAATTCCAGTGGGCAGGAACCGTGGCCATTTTCTCTTCACAGGTTTCTTCTGAAGCTGTTTTAATGCAGCAGGAACCTGTTCTTTTTTTTACCTCTTGTCCCCTACCCCCTTGGTCTCTTCTGCTGGGGAAGGCCATAGGTAGCTTTTGACTTCAGAGCTTGACTCAGATGGTCAAGCAGGCCCTGATGGCGGATGGTGGGGCCCCTCCTCTTGGGGGGGCATTCTGGAGCTGAAATAGTTCAGGGCAAAAGGTGTGCTTCTGGAAGTGCCAGTACCTTTGAAGGCAGCTATGGGGAGTTCGGAGGTCCTCCTGGACTTCCTCCCTGTCCCTTCTGGATTCCAATGCAGAGGGTCCCCTGCCCCCAGAGCTGGAGGAGGAATGGTCCCACATTATCTGGCTCTTTCAGAAAGACTAGTTGTCTCTTCTCATTGATGGTTATTACTTCTCTCTCCATGGTGCGGACCATGGATTTGAATCCTGTGGAAGGGGACCCTTTGCTGGAGGGGCTTTTTGGGCCCCCCAAGCATTTTCCTCTCATACAAGGCACTTACCTGCATGATGATGACGGAGTGGGACATTCCTGATGGCCCTCTTCGAGAGTATGTATAATAGATTTCAGAATAGGGGTGGTTAAGAAGGCATGTAGGCAATGCTCAGTGCTGTTGGCTATTAACAAGAAATGGTACACAGGTCCAAGGATTGCAAAATGCAGTTATGAAATATTGGTCCTTATTTTCAGTGTATGAGGCCACCCCTATTCTGAAATCTATTATACATACTGTATGCTTGTACATACTGTGAATTATGTGTACATAACCTTTTCAGTCTTATAAATTGACTCACTGGAATGATATTACCGGTAAGTTTTTTAGGATGAAAACTGTGTTCCTATCTGTAGATATTTTATAAGCCTGAATGTGAAATTGCCCATGGTCAAAACTTATCAAAGTATCCAAAAACTGCACTTGGTGTCCACCTATGTTTGACGTAAACTTAATATTGGGATCACGTTGACTTGAATAATCCAAAATTTCTCTCAATAATTAATTCACCCCCTCTCCAAGGCATGTAAGACTTGTTATCCTTTATTAACAAAATGATTAATTTAAGAAAAAGGAGTGCAACGTGGCTCTTTTCATACTGATTCTAGGGAGAGGGAGATCGAGATGCCATACAATATTTGGCCATGAGGCAAATCTTAGGCACTTTTGTCTTTAATATCCTTTGTTAAGGTAGTTTACAATCAACTGAATATTTTCTGTTTGCAGCAGAATTTCACCAGAAGAAAGGTGCTAAAATGCTGGAGGAAAATAAATTGAATGGTGACCAAGGCTTGAAGGTTCAAAAGAAAGCAGCAGAAAAACCACCAGCAGAGGAAGGAATCCTTCACATTTTTGAGATTGCTAACCAAGAATTTGAGGTATAAATCATAGTCTTGGTAAATTCATCTAATGTTAGTAGTAAAGCAGTATACGTGATGCAGGTACTTTTTTGCTTTGCTTCTTACAGTTTTCACTTATTTTGTTATTATTTTCTTATTTGGCTCACTTTCGTATGTTATTTGTTTTGCTTATCTCCCTTTTTTTCACTTTGTTCTTCCTCGAGATTTTTTTTTTCCCCTCCCACAACTCTCTCCAACCTCTCTACCTCACTTCTTTTCCCTAGAACTGTCAGTGGAAATGGCGGAACTGCAGTGTTTCTTCCCCCAGGACCTTTTAAATGGGTTAGCTGATCACCCAGCTAACTTAACTTATAATACTGTACAGTATTCCCGCACTCCCACATGACTAAATGATCTAGAGATTGGAATAACTAGTGAGGTAATTAAATTTGCTGATGACACCAAGTTGTTAAATTGCAAGAGGATTATGAAAAATTGCAAGAAGACTTTGGGAGACTGGGCATCCCTTGAGGGCCTCCTGGGCTGGTTTGGCCAGTAGGCGCCATCTTTGGGGTCACTTCCTCACCCCAGCGTTGCTTTCTCCTCCTAGCTATCTTTTGGGCTCTACCTTCCTCGTAAAAAAAAAAAAAAAGACTGCTCAGGCAGACAGTGCAGGGACCTGACTGTCCTGCACAGGAGTTGAGTGCATCATGCTGTTGGCTGATCCTGCCCTGAGATGATCACGACAGAGGAGACACGCACTTGATTTTATGGCTGTAGTGAGATTTGTTTTCCTTCCCTTTGAGCAGTCGGCGGTTGTTGACAAGTATGCAGGGAGCATGACTGCTGAAACAATCAAGTGCTGCTTCTGATGTGGAAAGCACCATTCGGTGGTGGGTCTCTGCCCCATGGGGTGTGCTTAGGGCCTCAGTAATTATGGCAGTATTTCAGCGGTGGAAGCAGTTTTCCTGCACTGACACGCCAGGAGCACACACCATCTTGATCCTTCCCGCCGACGCGCCAGATGAGCAGGCTGCTGCAAACTTTCAGAGTTTGGATTCCTTGCACCCTGCAGCACTTCAGGAGCTTGGTTCAGGCGGGTTTGTTGCAAGGTCCCCTTTGCCTGGACACATTGGGGCTCCTGGGGTCTCTTCTGAAGCCTTGTGGATATCCTGAAAACCTGACTGACTGGGGTACTTTCAGGTCTAGGTTTGGGAACCAGTGGTTTAGTTTTCCAGAAAACAAAAATAAATGACAGAGAATGAGGTGATCTTCCCTGTTCAGCTACGATTACAGTTTGTTTGTGAGGAAGGCTTCCACTGTGTTTCTTCTGCTTCTGTTTTGTGATGCGACATATGCTGACTAACTGAGGGCCTGGCCATCCAGGATCACTGTCTTCAATGCAATGTGGCCCTTAAAATAAATTAGTGCATGAGCCCTTATCACCATTTATTTTGTCGGTGGTAAGGGCTCACACACTAATCAGTTAGTGCATGGCAGTGTAGCTCTGCGGTAACTAATTAGCACAGAATACGCCCACTCTCTGCCCCCCCAGACACGCTCCCACTGCAAAAAAAATTTATTTTGTAGCACGTGAGTAGCGCAAGCACATCTTGAAATTGAAATTTAATGCAGGACGCTTCAGCACATCCCATGGTATTCCATTTTTTGCCCTTTGTAAGTTAGTAATCTTTATTATAAGCATAATGGCAGAATACCATAACAGGAAATCCAACATTTTCTTTATGTAATATTTCCACAACATACAATGGAAAACAAACATCCATAGGTTATTGTATTATCTAGATCTATACCTCGTGTATTTATAACCCAAGATCACGAGCTCGCCTACCTTCTATCAAGCTTAAGCATAAACCCATCCTTGAAACCATCCCCTTCCCCCCACCCTCCTACCCCTCTCGTCTTAACAACTTCAACCATAAGAACTACTTGCCCTACCTACGTAGTTACCCATTAGATCACTTAGTTCACCTAAACTCCCCTCAGTTCCCAACCCGCAAGTTGACCTTCCCCCTCTTGCCCTTTGTAAATGGGCCCCTTACAGTCTCAGAAGTGGTTACTTGGGGACAGTCATGGTCTTTGAACAAAATGTCAATCTGATTATACATTTATACTTTTGAAAAGTCTAAGACTTTATTCTTGGAAAGAAATTTCAATCTATCTTGATTTTATTAGAGTTATAGACAAGAATAACTGGCAATGTTCTTGATTAAGTGAAGAAGCACGTGGCCTGGGAGGTACCTTTTTTTTTCTAAGATATCCCTGCAGATGTCTTGTAAAATATTTGACAATTAGTTATGGTTTTTTTTTTATGGTCCAGAGCAGCTAAGAAGCATTTTTAGATGCAAAGAACGTGTTTAACCCTGTGACTTCAACTCCAAGTCAAGAAGGAGATGGATAGGCTGCATATAGGATTATTTGCTGTTAGTCACACTTAATAACTTTTTCTTTAGTGATTTTTCATGGTTATACCCCTGTTCCCCCCCCCCCCCCCAATGAGATAGTGGTATAATGTAGCTGGGGGGGGGGGATTTCCGTGTATATCTTGTTTATTCAAATAATGTAAGTTAACCATGCACTTTGCATATACAGAGATGCCATCAGTATCACATCAGTGAACAGAATTTACAGAGCAAAACAGCCCTCACCCCATCCCACCCACCCACCCCCCCTTCCCTGAACCAATCCCGTTGGCTGCATGTGGAAGCTAAAAATAAGTCCAAAGTCAATGAAGAATATGGTTATGGGCTGCCTACTGTAGTGTGGACCAAAATCTTTCCCAACAATGCTGGAAACTTTTCCCTTTGACTGATGTGTCCTGAATCCCCAGTCTTTTCATAGAGAGTAATGTGATCATCTGCGACCTCCAACTGGAAAGGAAAGGCAAGGCGAAGTGGTGTCCTGCCAGTGCTGTAAAATGATTTTTTTTTTGCCATGAGGACCTGTCAGCGGAGAAAGGCCAGCAATCCCGGAGGTGCAGGAGCAGATGAACTGTAATCCTTAAACAAGGGGATGGGAGCCAGTTGGTGGGCAAGCCCATTGGGCCATAGTTACTTGCATGACCTGAGTCTAGAATGCAAGGACCACAGGACAGCTCCAGAACATATGGCCTAGCATTGCGGGAGAATGCTGACATTTTGGGCACTCTGCCAAGGCTACAAAATTCACCCTTCAGGCTCAGTGTGGTGAAATACAGTGGGGGAAATAAGTATTTGATCCCTTGCTGATTTTGTAAGTTTGCCCACTGACAAAGACATGAGCAGCCCATAATTGAAGGGTAGGTTATTGGTAACAGTGAGAGATAGCACATCACAAATTAAATCCGGAAAATCACATTGTGGAAAGTATATGAATTTATTTGCATTCTGCAGAGGGAAATAAGTATTTGATCCCCCACCAACCAGTAAGAGATCTGGCCCCTACAGACCAGGTAGATGCTCCAAATCAACTCGTTACCTGCATGACAGACAGCTGTCGGCAATGGTCACCTGTATGAAAGACACCTGTCCACAGACTCAGTGAATCAGTCAGACTCTAACCTCTACAAAATGGCCAAGAGCAAGGAGCTGTCTAAGGATGTCAGGGACAAGATCATACACCTGCACAAGGCTGGAATGGGCTACAAAACCATCAGTAAGACGCTGGGCGAGAAGGAGACAACTGTTGGTGCCATAGTAAGAAAATGGAAGAAGTACAAAATGACTGTCAATCGACAAAGATCTGGGGCTCCACGCAAAATCTCACCTCGTGGGGTATCCTTGATCATGAGGAAGGTTAGAAATCAGCCTACAACTACAAGGGGGGAACTTGTCAATGATCTCAAGGCAGCTGGGACCACTGTCACCACGAAAACCATTGGTAACACATTACGACATAACGGATTGCAATCCTGCAGTGCCCGCAAGGTCCCCCTGCTCCGGAAGGCACATGTGACGGCCCGTCTGAAGTTTGCCAGTGAACACCTGGATGATGCCGAGAGTGATTGGGAGAAGGTGCTGTGGTCAGATGAGACAAAAATTGAGCTCTTTGGCATGAACTCAACTCGCCGTGTTTGGAGGAAGAGAAATGCTGCCTATGACCCAAAGAACACCGTCCCCACTGTCAAGCATGGAGGTGGAAATGTTATGTTTTGGGGGTGTTTCTCTGCTAAGGGCACAGGACTACTTCACCGCATCAATGGGAGAATGGATGGGGCCATGTACCGTACAATTCTGAGTGACAACCTCCTTCCCTCCGCCAGGGCCTTAAAAATGGGTCGTGGCTGGGTCTTCCAGCACGACAATGACCCAAAACATACAGCCAAGGCAACAAAGGAGTGGCTCAGGAAGAAGCACATTAGGGTCATGGAGTGGCCTAGCCAGTCACCAGACCTTAATCCCATTGAAAACTTATGGAGGGAGCTGAAGCTGCGAGTTACCAAGCGACAGCCCAGAACTCTTAATGATTTAGAGATGATCTGCAAAGAGGAGTGGACCAAAATTCCTCCTGACATGTGTGCAAACCTCATCATCAACTACAGAAGACGTCTGACCGCTGTGCTTGCCAACAAGGGTTTTGCCACCAAGTATTAGGTCTTGTTTGCCAGAGGGATTAAATACTTATTTCCCTCTGCAGAATGCAAATAAATTCATATACTTTCCACAATGTGATTTTCCGGATTTAATTTGTGATGTGCTATCTCTCACTGTTACCAATAACCTACCCTTCAATTATGGGCTGCTCATGTCTTTGTCAGTGGGCAAACTTACAAAATCAGCAAGGGATCAAATACTTATTTCCCCCACTGTATATAGTCTCAAGACAAATTTGTATTGTAACTTCCACAAAGAAACATTAGGTGTAGAGCTGTACACTGATGACAAAGAGCTTTTGTAATTGTTGCACCGAGATGGCAATCAACAAATCCTCAGTCCACTGCGTGGCCAGTTGGGTGTGATTTTAAATCCTCTGTAGTGTCTTACAAATATTTCTGTTGATATGCCAAGGGTACGCGGTTCTGTGAGCTTAAAGTAAGGGCCTTGTTCAAGGTTTCTTGAGCATCTTCACATACTCAGTCCAAGGTAGGTTCCGTATATAGTGCCCTAGTTGTACATATGCAAATCGATCTGTGTCCGGAAGAGTGTTTATCCTGCAAAGTGGCAAAGGATTGCAACTTCCTGTCGTCCAGCAGCAGTTGTGACAAGTAGTGTATTCCAAGTGTTGTCCAGCATGCAAGAACTGCCAAATCCTGTACCCTGTGGAAAATCAGGGTTATGTTGTAAAGCCAGGTATGGAGTCACTGCTGCAGAGAAATTGTTTGCAAATACCACGCCAAGCAGCCCACGCCATTTGCACAAAAGCATTAGCTTTCAAGAATGTGGAAGTACGACCAGTGTGGATGTGCCAACTAAAATGTACATTAGAAAATAAATTCATCTCTAATCACCTCTACCCTGATACCAGTCATTAATGTGCCTCATAATGCAGGCAACATTTAAATACCGTATATTTAAAAGACCTAACCCCCGTGAGATCTGGGCTTCTGCAGCACTGGGATGGAACAGCGGGCGCACTTTCCCTGCCATAAGTAAACTTGCAGTAGTCTATTAATCATTTGCTCCTTTCATTCGCAGATACAGGAGGAACTGCTGCAGAGTGTATAACCACTTGGGCACAATGATCATATTATACAAAGGTATTCGCTCCAGGAGTGAAATCGGGTAGGCACGCTAGATCTCCAGCATGCCCCTCATGGTGGACAATAATGATGTAATATATTTCTCTCATAGAGCTCGGAGAGTGCTACAGGGATGAAGATCCCTAAGTACTTAAGACCCCCTTCCACCCGATTAAGTGGGAACTCCCCATGTCAAGTCATCCGTATCCCGGGGTCAGAGGGAAGGGCCTGCAAATTCTCCATATTGAAGAGAAATTATGATAGTTTTCCATAATTCTGCAGTAAGTCTAGGAGTGTTGAGAGTGAGGACCGAAGATTCATTAGAGTTGAAAGGAGATCATCAGCAAAGGCTAGGGCTTTGACAGTCTGCCCTCGAATGGTCACTCCTTCAAGTTGTACATTATTCCGTATTGTGCATGGAAGGTGTTCTAAAGTAATGGGGATAAAGGGCAGCCCTGCCATGTTCCACAACAAATTGGAAAGGTCTCAGTTCAGACTCCATTGACAAAAAAGGCTGCCTGAGAGTCTGCATAGAGAGTCTCCACTGCCTGATAGAACCACCCAGAAATACCCATATAGGTAAGGGTTTCAAATAAGAACAGCCAGAGAACCTGGTCAAAGGCACGTTTTTACGTCCCAGCTAGTCACTAACATAGGGACCTCTCACCATTGACAGTATGATATAGCTAGGAAAAAATTTTCAGTCCACATTTATAAGTGATATTGGACAGTAACTCCTGTGGACAAGCAGGTGTAAGTAGAAGACTAACCAATATGGTATTTTTATAAAGAGGGGAGGTGTTGAGATTCGACTACTGCCTGAAAAAAGCTAACCAATGGTCCTACCAAGTGAGGTTGCAACAATTTGTAAAACTCCCCTGTCAATCCGTTGGGACCCGGTGCTGATCCCAGCTTGAGAGCCTTGACCGCTACCTGCACTTCCTTGGCCGTAATAGGGTTATTGTGAGAGTCCCTGAGTGTAGAGGACAAACAAGATATACCCAACCGCTGAAGGTATGTTAGGATATGTGTGGTTGTTGTCGGAGTCTGCCCTCTCAGCGTACAGAGCATAAAAATGAGCAACAAAAACCGCTGCAGTTTCCTTCATGTTGGACGTTATGCCCCCCCTTTGGTGTTTTAATTGTTGGAATATATCTGTGGCCTTCCCATGCACGAGTCACTCAAGCCAGTAATTTCCCTGCCTTATTTTCAAACCGAAAATATCTATGGAAATATCCAGTGTACCTGAATGTAACTCACCTTGAGCTACTACTGAAAAAGGTGTGAGTAAAATCTAAATAAATAAATTATGTTTACATTAATCTAGATGTGTGTTCGTGTATGTATGAATTTAGTGCAAATCTTGTTGCTTGTAAAGTTTCAAAGGCACAGGGTGTGGGATGAGCTATATAATTGGCACCTAGCAGCCTTCAACTTCTGCTCTAAAGTCAATAATCCCTTGCGCCAATTGCTTCTTTCTAGCACTTAAAAAGGCAATTATCGCTCCCCGTATCACAGTAATGGCTGGAGGGGGGCCATGAGAGATAGTGGGAAGGATGGAGGGAGGCCACAGAGAGACTAGGGGAAGGCTAGGAAGGGGACATTAGAGAAGTGAAAGCTGGGGAGGGAGCGAGAGACTGGGTTGGGTGAAAGCTGAGGAGGGGCAACGGGGACTGGAGGAGATAGGTTGGACACACGAGTAGTAAACAAGAACAGGGACACAGAAGAGAGGTGCTGGCAGGACAGATAGGGACATACAGAAGATGGATAGCAGACATGGAGAAAGAAGAAATGCAGAAGACATTGGAAAGGCAGGAAAAAAAAATCAGAAGACACGGACAAAATCAAATGGAAAAATAAAGTGCTCAAAATACAAAGGGATAGGTTAGATTATTTTAGTACAGGGGACAGGTTAGATTTCTGTCCCCATGCAACTCTATTTTGGAGTACTAATATCACACACCATAAGAACATAAGAATAGCCAAACGGATTACGGAGTCAGATCAGTGGTCCATCTATCCCAGTATGCTGCTTTATTTAGTTATTACATTTGTACCCTGCACTTTCCCACACAATGCAGGCTCAATGCGGCTTACATAGTAATTTGAAATACAAAGTCATATAATAGAAATTTCAAAACATTATAAGTTGTACTTGATAGTGTATGATTACATATTGTATACAGGTTCTAAGTACCTGTATACAATATGTAAGCTGCATTGAACCTGCTATGAGTGGGAAAGCGCGGGGTACAAATGCAACAAAAAAAAGTTGATCTTGATAATGTATGATTAGTATAAGAGAGGGTAGACAGGATAGGATAGTATAATTTGGGAGAAAAGGGGTAAGGAGGGATAAAATAAAGGGGAGAAGAGAAGGATGGGATGAGTAGAGGGGGAATGGGGAGGTGGGGTAAGTAAAACCAATGATGGGGTCGTTATCTAATTCAGAACAGAATTGGGAGTGGAGGTTGGTAAGATTAGGTTGGGACATTAGGATAGGCTTACTTAAAGAGATGAGCTTTCAGCATTTTTCTAAAGGCAAGTAGTCGTTAATTAATCGGATTCCAACAGTGGCCAATCCAGGTCACAAGTAACTGGCAGAAATCCCAGGGCTTAGTTGCCTGTATGTAGGCCTTTGGGTGGTATATCAAATTCATAGGCATTGGAACCAGGGGAAGCCATGGGTGCCATGGCACCCCCAAACATTAAGCGCAGAAGGTACACAAGGATATCCCCACTCTCACCTGACACCCTGCTCCTTGGTGCTACAGTGGTAAAATGATCATGGGGCCACCCTGCTCACTCTCTCAGCCGCTGGCTTTGCCCCAGATCAGAGGGAGGCAGGACCAATAGCTGCATGTATGAGCAGAGCAGCCCCGCACACTCTATCCCTGTTTTGTCACCGGCACCACTGTTGTCACATATGCAGTGCAAGACAGAGAAGGAGTGGGGAAGATAAGCTCTTTCCAAACAGAGAGAAAGACATATGGTTAAAAGACGTTTATTAATAACATTAAAAAAATTTGACTCAACACAGCCGTGTTTCGGCGCCGGAGTGCCTTCCTCAGGAGTCTTATGATGTAATATGATGTTGAGTTCCAACTAATCGTATTTATACCGAGCAATATATGGTGCAGTGTCACAGTCCTCACTATCTAGATCAAATGACTTCTGTGGACAGGAAATACAGTCACATATGCAGTATCATATCTGTTTTGATACATTGAATCAGATGAAAATTTGTAACATTTGGCTGCTGCTCAAGTTGATGAAAGGTTTGGAGAAGGGCTTGCATTGAAACTATATACACAAGCAATCAATTATTTTTATAAAAATGTAGCACTTAGTGAATATATAGCAGATATTTCATTTGTTTGCATGATGATGGCTTTTATAGCTAAATCATTCCTATTACTTTCTTCAGGTAGAATATGAAACAATAGCAGAAACTTTGCCTCATGGGAAGGATACCGAGAAAGAGGTAAGCCCTGAACCACAACCTATGAAAGAGACAGATGGACCGAAGAGTGTAACGACTGAGGACTCAGCCGTTACTGATCCCCATCCACCAGCAAGAGCGCCTGAGACTGAGGTAGAGACGCTCAAAAGGTGCATTCAAGGATTGATGGAGGAGTTTGGCTTCAGTTTGTCAGTTATTACACAAGCCTTTCTGAAAAACAGTGGTGAACTGGAAGCCACAAGATACTTTCTGAAAAACAGGAAACGTGCTGATGGGTACCCCATCTGGACCTGTCAGGATGACGTGCTTTTAGAGGAAAAAGATACAAAGGTCAGAAAGAAGTTAATTAAAAAATATGGGGCTGAAAATGTAGTTAAACGATGTAAGTTCCTAAATAGTTAAGTGGCTTGTTATTCTCTGGAAAATATGTCAGAGTACTACACCCTAATTTAGGTCCTGTAGTTTATAGAAAATGACTGGGTGCGCTAGTACTTGGCTAGTCATACCTGTCCTTGGAATCTCACAGCCACTTAAGTTTTCAGGATGTCTTCTATGAATGTGTATGAGAAAAATTAGTTTGCACTGGAAACTCGGTATGTGCTGTATTGTGCATATTCTGAAGACTCAATTAACAGTGGAGTCCCCAGGACAGGTTTAGAAGGTTCTGTTAGAACGGTGAAACCAGAAGAGCAGAAACTAAAAAAAAATGTAATATAGGATGAAAAAAATTATAAACACGGTATACACTAGAACAGGGGTGGGCAACCAGTCTTTGAGGGCCACAACCCAGTCGGGTTTTCAAGATTTCCACAATGAATACGCACAATGGAAGCAGTACATGCAGATCAATCTCATGCAGATTTATTATCAATCTTGAAAGGTTGACTGGGTTGTGGCCCTTAATGCCTGTGGTTGGTCACCCCTGCGCTATGAACACTATATGAATATTCACTGTGGATAACCTAATGACCAGACTTGAATGGTTTCTGGTTTTGCATTCTCCAACTAAATATTCATATAATATGTATGGTTTGTTTGGATATTTTTATTGTCCTATATTTAGTGCCTATTCATAGTTCTTGGACTGAAATTAACCTTTTTGTTGTGTATATGCTATGTACTTCACTTGGTATCTGTCAAATTTTATAAGATGGTTAATAAAGATTGCTGTTGTATAAAATCTTCTATGTTTAAGTGTTCATCTTGTCACTGTTTCCTTCGTTGTAATTATTCACAACTTTGAGAATGCTGGCATACCCATGCTAGTTATGTTCTTTGCTGTTCTCTGGGCTATAGATCAGTTAAGTCCTCTCGTTGTGCTTTGTGATCCAGCTTTCCAGACTTAAAGAAACTAAATAGGACCACAGAATTAGATTGAGGGCATGTGCTGGATGTGGTCCACTGGGATTTCAGCAAAGCCTTTAATACTGTTCTACAGGAAGCTCATAAAAAGATGAGCAGCCTGAAGTTAGTTTGAACTGGATTATTTTTATTTATTGGGCTTTATGAAGAGATTAGAAGCTGGTTGGCCAATTTATTCAGAGGAAAGAAAGGCAAGCAGTGGAGAGCTTCAAGGATCAAACCAAGGACCAATCTTGCTCGATATCTTCGAGTAATATCTCTGCAGGGTTTAGCGTAGGGAGGTGTGCAGTGCCCAGGAAAAATTTATACCCATCCCTGTTTCAGGTTTATACTTTTCTCTAGCAATAGGAAGGCTGAGAGAGAAAATAGTTCTGTGCGCATAATTTATAATGGCACAGCAAAAACTGAACAAAAGCATGAACTGATTATATTTTTTTAGCAGTAGTTTCATTATAAAAGTTTATAATAACTAATACTTTATCTCATTAGGGAAAATGTATCAGAAAGCTTGGTTCACATAACCAAGGATAAATTCCTCTAACTGACCCTGAGCCAAAAGGAAGGTAAAATAACAGCTGTAAATCTTTTATGACAGACATGACACAGACTCAGGATCCTGTGTCACAAAATGGCAGCACCTCCTCATTGGCTGGTTTCATTTCCCAAGGCTTGCTCTAGCCAGACCAGTCCTCAAGACAGTGAGCTGCATATGTGAACCTAAAGATAAGGTCCCCAATGACATACAAAGAGAGAGAAGAGAAAATCCAATGTCCGGTAGAGTTTGTGTGAAGGCATACCACTATATCCTTAGATAAGTCCCCTTTCTTCAGCCCCTATGAGCTTTGTTCACCTGCACAACGCTGGCAGCCTGTCTGTCTCCTGGCTCTTCTCTTGTCAGTCACCACCCTGTAAGTTCTCTGTACTAACTTTTCAGCATCACGATATTCCTCCATGTCGGGGATACCCCAAATTCACACATTATGCCTCCATGATTTGTTCTCCGTCCTCCATTTGACTCAGAATATCTATGTGGTCCTTTTGCTCATTTGTTGTGGTTGCATGGAGTTCCATGACTACTGCTTCTTGTTCTATGCACTTCTCTGTTTCTTCCACACACCCCATCAACTTGACATTCATTTTTTTTTTTTTAAGCTTGTGAGGTCATGGAAGAAAAGTCACTTTGTAACAAAGCATTGCGACAACTAAGTGCTGGACCACTGTGTTGAAGGTAGAATTTGATGCTCACTTTAGTAACTGCTAATGTCCACAGCATGAGCTGCAGACAGTGTATGGCTGTGCAAACAGTCCATAGGTAACTCAGTCCATGGAATACAGTCTAGACAACGTAGTAACAAAAGTTGAGGGTGGCAAATAACACACTTCGAGTGGATTAAAAAGTCCTTGCCACAGATGGAGAGGCTGACTGCTGAGAAAAGGAGAACCCTTCCCAAATGGGAACAAGTGTGGCTGCCTTTTCTGACTGATTGCTAGCTACAATAGATGATTGGTCTGGGAGGGGGTAGGGGGATGTACAGGGAGGGTGACTCGGGGGGGGGGGGGGGTAGAAGGGGAATTAAGTATGTGGGGAGAGGGTGGGAAGGGTCCTAATAAAATGGCTAAAAGATTGAAGTATAAAATGTGTTATTGGGGGGTCTGACGATTCTATAACGTAATTTTGGTTTTTCATTCATTGTTCTGGTTGGCTCACTTGGAATACGATGTTTAGAGCTGTGTATAGCATATTATGTTTTATGTTTATTCTGCTCAATAAAGACTTCTAAAAATTAAAAAAAAAAAGTCCTTGCCACAGGAGTGGTAAACACTTATGCTTAATAAGTCTCTGATGATGCATGCAGTATATGGTTCACGAAGGAAAGGTATACATGAGATATTTTGCAATAAGCACATGGAACAGATAATGTTCAGCATAAAGCAATATAGGTGCAATACAACATCAATAGTATAAGTTTACAGGCAAAGCCATTAGCAATACTATATATGAGTAGGAAAAACCTGTTCATGGACAAAAAAACCCTACAGAGTTTATTATTCAATATAGGAACTTAATTTGACATGTATTGTGATAATGTAAATAAAATAAATGTGACACTATAATAATGATACTTGGTCTAACTTATAGATAAACTGCACTATAGTAGGTATATATGTACTATAAGTAAAACCACAACAATGGAGAAACCCTTATCTTTTATCCTATCAAATAATAATATACTGGCTAAGCGTAAATGTAAGATGAGTGTATCACTTAAACGTATGACATTGTACGTGAAATAACACAATCGGTGTGACCATGTAAATATGAATGCTGAAACAAGTGTTGGTACCAACAGGCATATGCATTATAATATGAAGACACTCAAATTATAGCTATATAGACAAGTAGTTTAGAAAGGAAACCAGTACCTTTTGTTTAGGAAGTATGTATGTACATTTAGAATAACAGATCTGTTTCTTCTAGTTGTGGATATAATAACTTGGAATGCATGCATAAGATTTTGAATCTCAATTTGAATTTCAAAAGGAAATATAAGCAATTGTATATTGTTGCTTATACTACTACTGCAAATTGACCTTAAGGTATTGTAAGTCATGACTTGATTTATTTGCTAGCAAGACCATAAAACCAAAATTAATGTACAAGGCAAAAGATATTACAATCAAAGCACAAAAACGAGAATTGAATCATGACCCTTTCCTTGTTAAAGCATGAATTACTGAATTCAGTTCCCAAAAATAAAAATTGCATGCAGAAATTATTTATAAAGCCAGGAGCAAAGGAATCTATCGGACCTTCATCCATTGCTAAGGCGAAAGCAGATTCTATGGCAAAAATCAAACTGTGGTTTATTTCCTTGCTATAGCATGACAAAAAGAAAACCAGTGAGCACACCCTCATGGCAAAATGAAAAGTAAAATGGGGGTGCCCATCGGCACAAATGATTTTGTGTTTATACTACACAACACTACCTTTTACATGAAAGTTCAAAATGTTGCTTCAAAAATGATGTAGCAACCAGCTGGACAGTATACACTTAACCAACAAGGGGCAAGATACTGTCTTCCACAACACAACACTAACAATATTTACAGGGTATCACTTGGTCAGTCCTGAGACCACCTAGAGCAGTGATGGCGAACCTTTCAGAGACCGAGTGCCCAAACAGCAACCCAAAATCTAACCGCAAAGTGCCAACAGGGCAATTTAACCTGAATAACAGGTGTCGGTACTCATTATGGGTGGGGTCACATTTGACTCCACCACTATGACAGCCACACCCCTTACACTAGCCATGGCACATATAAACAGACATCATTGAAAATATTATACTAGTATAGAAGAAAAAAATAACGATTTTTTTTTCATTATAAATCATTTCTGTAAGCTGTTACAGCTCCAGTATACCCAGTGCAAAATAAGACAGCAGATGTAAATTCTCAAATTGGACATATTCCAAACACTAAAATGAAAATAAAATGATTTTTTCTACCTTTGTTGTCTGGTGATTTTGTTTTTCTATCCATATTGGTCCTAGTCTCTGATTCTGCTGCTCTCTATCTGTTCTCTTAACTCCGTTTCCAGGGCTTCCTTTCCATTTATTTCTTTACTTTCCTCCTTTCTTCATTTCTTGCCCTCCATCCATAAGTAAAAGCTGGGTCCTCCTCTGTGCAATTGACTGGAGGAGGTATAATGTGGATCCAGCTTTTGCCTATTTTCTCCATCCAGCACCAGGCACCCCACCCGGCATCAGGCATCCCACCCAGCACCAGGCATCAGGCCTCCCTCCCACCCACCCAGCACCCCCATCCAGCATCAGGCATCCATCCCAGCACCAGGCACCCAGCATCAGGCAGGCAGGCAGGCACCCCTCCCTTCCTCCCACCATCAAGCACCAGGCTTCCCACCCAGCATCAGGCCTTCTTCCCGCCCTCCCTCCCACCCACCGAGCACCAGGTTGCCCGCCTGCCCCCCCCTCTGTCGGCACGCGCGCCCAGCCACTTTCCCTTCATCCTTCATGCTACAAAAAGAAAAAAAAAACAAGCAATTGCGGCACCGCACGCTGTCCAGTTCCCGCCCCCCTCCCCCACTGAAATTTAAAACTCTGTCCTGCTCAGGGTTAAGGCGGCGTCGGCAGCAACAGCACCAGTGAAAAGTGTGCTGGCTCGGTGCGCCTTCAGCTTCCCTTCTGTCTCTCAAGCTCTGGTCCCGCCCTTGCAGAAACAGGAAATGAGGGTGGGACCAAAGCTTGAGAGACAGAAGGGAAGCTGAAGGTGCGCCGAGCCAGCACGCTTTTCACTGGTGCTGTTGCTGCCGACGCTGCCTTAACCCTGAGCAGGACAGGTATGAGTTTTAAATTTCGGAGGGGGGCGGGAACTGGATGGCGTGCGGTGCCGCGATTGCTTGTTTTTTTTTTCTTTTGTAGCACGAAGGATGAAGGGAAAGTGGCTGGGCGCGCATGCCAACAGAGAGGGTTCGCCATCACTGACCTAGAGGTTAGTGTTAACATCACACTCTAACATTTAAAGAAGGTTAGTATATTAGTAAGATTAACTTATATGGTCTGTGCCAGAACCGGTGGTGGGAGGCGGGGCTGGTGGTTGGGAGGCGGGGATAGTGCTGGGCAGACTTATACGGTCTGTGCCCTGAAAAGGACAGGTACAAATCAAGGTAACGTATACACAAAAAGTAGCACATATGAGTTATCTTGTTGGGCAGACTGGATGGACTGTGCAGGTCTTTTTCTGCCGTCATCTACTATGTTACTATGTTATGTTTCTTCCCCTCCTCTTCTTGCCAGAGCAGTCAGTTCTACAAAAAGAAGAGAGACTGGAGGAAGTGACGTCACGCAGAGTGATGGCAGCTTGAAAAAAAGAGCTCCATCAGGGCAAGTGAGTTAAAGTGCTAAAAACCCTTCCCTTTAGAGTCCCAGAGGGAGGAAAAGAGGCATAACGACGTGGCAAGATGCCCCCGAAGAAGGGGTTAGAAAAACAGACGTTCTCTGTGACCTCCAGAGGGAAGACGACGGCGATGTCGGCGGGGCATGTGAGGGGCTCCAACAAAATGATGGCGCCGTTGGGCGCGCGGCGGGACAAGCTTTCGGGAGAGGCAGCTTTGGAGGTGAGCTTGGCCGGGATTGAGGAGGCCCCAGAGGTGGTGTTAGGTGGACTGGCGGAGGAGCAAGGTCCGGGACGCCGTGCAGGCAAATTAGGGTTGCCCTCAACTTGGAGGGGAGCGTCGAGTGGCTCAGAGGGCACCCCGGAGACGGGGGGTGGGGGGCAGAGAGAGGAAAGGTGAAGTCAGCAGAGCAGCCCAGAGAACATGCGGAGCAGGGGGCCCTGGAGTGCAGTGAGGATATGGTGGTGGTGAGGGCTGAAGGGGGCGATGTGGAGGAGGAAGCGGGTCAAAGATTCTGTTCCGGTCACAAAATGGCAGAAGGAGGGGGCGAGAGGGAAGACAACTGTGAAGTCCATTTCTTGAAGGGCGGAGGAGCGGAGATGAACAGCATATGAATGGCATCCTGTAAAAGAGGACTGGGGTAGTATAAAGGGAATAGTTGGTGGGGTTCCGGGGAGGGACTTGAAGGGGGGGAGTTAGAGCAGAAGGGATAGTTTAAGGGGTGGAGGTAGAGGAGGGGGGAGAGGGAGGATGGAGGATAGTTAGGGCTTGGGTCATTAATAAGGGATGTTTTAGGCCCTGGGTCTGCGAGTCATTTCCTTGGTGATGACTGGTCTGCGAGTAGGTGGGTCCGGCACTAATGGGGGGGAAGGGGTTGGGGAGGGAAGTAGTGGGGGGGAAGGGGAGGAGAGATCGGGGGAGATAAGGGGGGGAGGAGGTATGGGGAAGGAGGGGGAAGGGAGTATCTTTGGTGGTAGGTACATAGAATGTGAATGGATTAAACAATCATGGAAGCATAGTAGAGTGTTTAAAGAACAGGAGAGATTGAAATGGGAGATTACATTTCTGCAAGAAACTCACCTGCGACCACGGGACAACCCATATGTTACGTCGTAGGCAGTATCAAGAAGTGGTGACACATTGGGGGGGTGGCAAAGACGGTGGGGGGGAATAGCTATCCTAATTAGGCAAAACTGTGGGTTTGTCACTAAACAGGTGTTTAGGGATAAGGAAGGGAGGTGTGTGGCCCTTAGAGGTTGGTTAGAGGGTAAGGAACTTACGCTGATTAATATCTATGCTCCAAATGGGAATTGGGGGGAATTTTTTCAAAAGCTAAAGGAGGAGCTGTTGGGTTTTGTGGGAGGCCATATAGTGGGGGGGGGGGGGGGGGGAGATTTCAATTTGGGCCCGGATGCTAGGCTGGATCACTCAAAAGGGGGAGGTTATCACAGTGGGCACAGGAGAAAGCCTTGTTGCAACTTATGAAAGGGTTAGAGGTGGTGGATTGCTGGAGATTGCTACATGGAACCCAGCGAGATTATACATTTTACTCCCATGCAGCGCAGTCATATTCAAGGCTGGATGGGATATGGATCCATCGCAATGTTGGCATATGGTGGAGGGGCGGAAATAGAAACAATTAGTGTTTCAGATCATGCGCCAATCTTGGTTAAATTGCAGGGTATAGGATCGGAGAATCGCAGAGGGGTCTGGAGATTGAATGAGACTCTTTTGGGCGATGAGGATATTAGGGAGAATGTCAGACAGGCTATTCAGGAATTTAGACATTTTAACGATAATGGAGAAGTGTCTGATGGTACTCTCTGGGATGCTTTGAAGGTTGTGGTGAGGGGGTCTTGATAAAATGGGGAGCCCATAGGAAGCGAGAGAGGGAAAGTGTTCTTTAGAAATGAGGAGGAGGCTGCTATATCTGGAACAGTTGCACAAGAGGAATCCTGATGCACGAGTCTGGAAGGAGTTAAGGGAGGTGAGAGAATTGATGCAAATGCAGATGGAGGAGGTGGAGTTTATGCGCTATAATTAAAGCAACAATTTTTTGAGTTTGCAAATAAATCTAGCAAAATGTTAGCCAGGTATTGAGAGCAAGAAAGGGTCGCTCTAATATCCAAAAGATTTCAAGGGGGGGGGGGGGGTTGGACGTATACGGATAGAGAGATAGGGGAACTGTTTTTTTAATATTACAGAGAATTGTATAGAGCGGGGGGGGGGGGTGGTGGGGTAGTGAGGAGGGTTGGGCCCAGTATCTGGACAGGATCCCCCTGCCGCAGTTGGACGCGGGAGGAAAGGCTAGAATTGGGGAGCCTATTAGATTGGGAGAGGTACAGGGGTGATCAAGAGGTTGCCAAATGGGAAAGCTCCGGGATTGGACGGATATTCAGGGAAGTTTTATAAATGTTATGCAGATGAGGTGAGTGACTTATTAGTGAGGGTGGGAAATGGAAGTTCTTGGAGGGGGGTGTGGCTTCCCAGGTCTCTGAGGCGGGGGTGGTGGTTATCCCCAAGTTAGGGAACGACCCTGCGAGGTGTGGATCGTATAGGCCTATTTCGTTATTGAATGTAGATGTGAAGATAGTGGCAAAGGTGTTGGCTAATAGGCTGGCTAGACTGTTGCCCAGATTAATGAATGCAGACCAGGAAGGATTTATTCCCAGAAGGCGGGGGGTGGGTGGCTAATATTCGATGCACTTTGCATTTGATATGGGAAGTGCAGAGGGGAGGGTAGGGGGATGATACTGTTGGCAATCGATGCAGAAAAGGCTTTAATAGGGTTAGCTGGGGATTTTTACGGGCTTTGTTGGAAACATATGGGCTTGGGGGGGAATTTTTTGTAAGTGGCTGACAGCCCTATATGATAATACACAAGGCTTGTCTTCAAAATAATGGGGGATATATGAGCTTCTTTCCGGTTGGGAGAGGGACCAGACAGGGGTCGTCCGCTTCTCCTCTTTTGTTTGCGTTGTATATGGAGCCTTTAGCAGAAGTAATACGCCAGCACCCAGATTTGAGAGGAGTTAGGTGGGGTGGGGAGAGGGAACATAGAATAGCATTATTTGCTGATGATGTGCTATTGTATGTGGGTGATCCAGAACAACGTTGCCCAAGTTATTGAGAGATTTTGGAAGAGTTTGAGGCGTGTGCAGGGTTTGGGTTATATGGATAAACGCGAGATACTGGAATATCGTTGCCCCAGAGGAGGCAATAAGACGGGTGGGAGATTTCCTTTAAATGGGAAAAAGTAAAATCCGGTATCTGGGGATCAAATCCCGGGGATCTTAATAGGGTGAGCAGTATTAATTATGGTAAGATTGTGGGTCAAATCAGGTCTGAGTTGTCTAGCTGGAAGGGATTGTGGCTGTCTTGGTGGGGGTGTATGGCAGTGATCAAGATGAATGTTTTTGCCACGGTTGCTTTTCTGTTTTCAGGCTTTACCAGTGGAACTCCCTAGAGGAACAATTACACAGATTCAGGATTGGTAACACAGTTTATTTGGAATGGGAAACACCCTAGATAGGGAGCCGGGTTACTGTGGGGGGCACCTGAGAGGGGAGGCAGGGCAGTCCCCAATATTGAATGGTACTATTGTGCGGCCCAGTGAGGATGCTTATGGATTGGGAGGGTGAGAATATGAAGCCTGGAAGTTCAAGTGGAAAGGTCCTCCAGCCCTCGTAAGGAACTGCATTCTTGTGGACCACGGAGGGAGCGGGAGGGTTATCTGAGGGGCAGTGTAATCTGTATGTGAAACACTTGATAGGCGTAGAAGTGGAGGAGATGGGGTCAGGTGGGTGAGGTATCTATGCTGGTGCCCCTACGGGGGAACTGAATTTGGGGCAGGGAGGGTGAATGCTAGATTTGGGTGCTGGGAGAGGAAGGGATTCATACATTTTCGCAGTGTTCTGCAGGGGGGTAAAATGTTGAGTTTTTGAGGTACTGTGTTCTAGGTATGGTTTGACAGAGGGGGATAGGTTTGCTTATCTCCAGGTCCAACATTTCGTGGGGGCAATGGGATGGATGGAGATAAATCCTCAAGACGGGGAGTGTTTAGAAAAATTTGTGGATAATTTTGAGAAGGATTCCCAGACCTATATCAGTGCTTTATAGATTCTTCCAGGGCAGTGATCCTAGTCCGTTTGGGTTTCAGGGGGCATGGGAAGTAGATTTGGGATGTAAATTTAATGACCAAGAATAGGAGATTATATGCCGCAAGGTATATAAAGCATCGGTGTGTGTCCTGGTACAAGAGAATGCATATAAAGTTCTCACTAGATGGTACTATACACCTGATATATTGGCGAAGATGTATCTGGGAACGTTGGGTGATGTTGGAGGGCAGGGGAGAGGAGGTTCGCTGGACATGGATGGATGGAGGGCAGGGGGAGAGGAGGGTCGCTGGACATGGGTGGATGAAGGGCAGGGGGAGAGAAGGGTCGCTGGACATGGGTGGATGGAGGGCAGGGGAGGGAGGAAGAAATGCTGGACATGGATGGAGGGAAGGGAAGAGTGAGGAAGGAGATGAGATGAGGGAAAAGGAAGAGAGGAGGAAAAACTGCACATGGATGAAGAAAATAGGCAGAAGCTGGATCCACTGGACAGTCAAGGTCTGCGGAGGACCAGAAATGAAGAAGAAAGGAGGAAGGAAAGAAATAAATGGAAAGGAAGCCCTGGAAACGGAGGTTAAGAGGACAGATAGCAGCAGAATCAGATACTGGGCCAGCATGATCAGAAAAACAGTCAACAAAGGTAGAAAAAAAATCATTTTATTTTCATTATAGTGTTTGGAATATGTTCACTTTCGCACATTTAAACATGAATTAGATTGGAACCTGGGATCTTTTAATTTTTTTTCCTGGAGTTATTCATTGCCACCCCCCACCCCCAGGCTCTCTCCCCGGCTATAGCCAGCTCCGCCATTTGGAGGGGGGCGCAGAGGGGGACCAGGGAGAGAGCCTGTTGTTAACATTTACCAGCACACCACTGTGTATATTGTTATTATTAGGCTATGGGGTTTGTTATGGGCCGGGTGGGGCCGATAAAGACTATTTATGTTAATGGGATAATGTCTGGTTGGTACTGAAGTTTCAATATTTCAATAAAAATTTAAAGTTTAAAAAAATAAAGAAGAGAGACTGTTAATTAGCCTCCTCCAAATCATGAGATGACGGCATTTGCTTTCTGTTTACAGCCTAGACAAAAACAGAAATTAGTAATGAGTAAGAAATGGGATATGCGAAGAGGCAGCATCACTCTCTGTGGCAACCTGTTATAGGAAGAGTTGTCTAAAACAATTATGTAAATCTTCCTTCCTCCAAGGTCAATGAGTTCTGTTGGGATACCTCTACCTGAAATCTGCTTGGTACCTATAGGCCTGGTGTTTCTGTAAGTTCTGAACTAATTGGTAACCTGAAAGAGGATAAATTAGGTTAGAGAGAGCAGAAACATAGCAACTTAGAGCGCTGGATTCAGAAAAAAAAGTAGAAAGAATAATTAATGACTAGAAGCACACAAAGGTCAAATTATGACCCAACACAATATAGCCCACCCATAAGAAAAGAATGGAACTGTACCCTTAGCAGTTCGATGCACAGGCTATATGTCTACAAAATACATGCCTTAGACAACTAACTGTGATTAGGTACATTCTGTTTATAAAGAAAATAACACTTAGGCCCTTGTTCATAGGTGGGCTAGGGCTGTTACGGTGTTGGTGCTCTAGGACTCAATGCACTATACAGTGGCCTGACTACAAAAGGCCTGCACCAGTTCCAGTTGATTCAGAATGCAGCAGCAAGATTCAGCAAGTGACGTGACCATATCACACCATTTTTGCAAAACCTGATCAGCTACCAGTACAATACAGGGCTAAATTTAAAACTCTATGTCTGATCTTCAAGGCCCTGAAAGGAAATGGCCCTGAGTACCTGAAAATAGGATGATCCTCCACACAACCACCAAGGACTTTCACTAACCACACCCTATCCAAGAGACATTACACAATGTGATACCCGCATGCGAGCCTTCTCCAGAGTAGCCCCCACACTCTGGAATGCACTGCCTGAAAGGCTGCGCTTAACACAAGACTATCTCTACTTCAGAAAGCAGGTGAAAGCTTGGCGCTTCAACCCAGGCCTTTAATGGAAGAAGTAACTAACTCGTTGTCTCACTCACACACACACACAAGGAGTGTGTTAGTCTCACTCACACACACATATACCGCAGCAGGACATGTTTATCCACTCCCACCGTAGCTTAGATAATATTTAACCATTTCTCATGTGCAACTTTCTTTAAATCAATCACCTTACTTTTGAACTCGTCCTACTTTCTTACCCTTCTATATGTTACATCTACTACTACTACTTAACATTTCTAAAGCGCTACTAGGGTTACACAGCGCTGTACAATTCTTTGCTTTACCCTTCACTATCAATTATAATGTTCTATTACGTATTATGTTGACACTGTAAATAGTAAACCATGCCATACTTTGTATTGTTTTTGAATATTTTTACTGCTGCAATTGTCTATTGCTTATGTTTGATCTATTTACTGTACACCGCCTTGAGTGAATTCCTTCAAAAAGGCGGTAAGTAAATCCTAATAAATAAATAGCACTGTTTTTTCATAGGTGAGTTAGGGCTGTTACAGTGTGGTAGGTTTTCGGTATAGGTTGTAAGTGTCTTTTTGCAGGGTTTTGTGTTATTTCACAGTGTCTGGCCCTATTTGAAAGTAGGCGTTGGGGCAATTGAAATGCTCAGGACTAGGGGTCTCCACGTCCTGTAGAATCGCCACACAAACAAAAGCCCCTTAGATGTAAACAAAGTGTCTAACAGTGGAAGGAGTGTATATGCTGTTCCTGAGGTGATGGTCAAAATTTTAATATTTTTATTGCAGTTACAGAAGACAGGCTGCTTGCCCCAGCCAGTGCCAGAACCTCTGCTGGATCCCGCCTCCTGATGTAATTTCCTGTTTTCCTCTTAGGCGGATGCAGCAGAGGCAGCCTGTGTTAATCATTGCTGGCCACAGCCATTGCAGTTTTGAGCAACAACATCAGCACCGCTGCTGGGCCGACACTGACTGGTGCTTCCACCTGACATGAAAACCAGGCTATGTCTCTGTTGTCGGCTCGTGCTGGGCCTCCCCCCACAGTGTCCCCTCAGATGATAGCACGTTACCCTCCACTCTGCCGACAGCTGCTGCCGTATCTGACCACTGGTCCCTGCCTCAGACTCAGTGTCATCTCCTATACAGGGAACACTGATGAATATCTATTGTAGTCTAACACCTGCCATTCTGCTGCAGCCTTCCCAACTACAGCCCTCCTCTAGAACGCAGCTTGCAAAGAATCCCATTGTCAGCCAAGTCAAAGATGTGTGCCTTGGTATGCAACGCTGCTGGAACCAAGGCGTATGGTGCATTGTGTACTTGAACAACGTGGCAGACAGCCACATAGGCAGGTGTGTAAGGAAAGAAGGGGTGAAAAGGGCAGAGTTACAGGAACACAGAGGTGAGGACAGCAGATAAAGGCACTGGTTGGTGAAGGGTGAAGGTGGAGTGGTGGAAAGAAGGCACCAAAACATGACAGATACTGGGGCCCTTCATCCACATAGCTGAGTGCCCCCCCCCCCCCCGACCTGACCACTAACTGGTACTCCCTGTTTAGTTTTTGGGTAATGGCCCCTGCTAACCAGGCTTCCATATGTCCTCTGGTGTTTTTTATTACAACTCAACCCTACTACCAGAGAATCTGTGCTACACATGGATATGGTATCACTGAGGCCCCCACACTGTCCCTGCCTATTGAAGGGAGGGAGGGAGGGTGACACAGAAAAACACACCACGTAGCTGTTATGACCCAAAAATACCAGATTCCTGAGCCTAGGCTGACGTATCCTGGCTCCCGATGCTGTGGATGCCCTCCTGGTGGAGGAGACCATATACTATCTGCTCTAGGCCAAGAAAGTGATCTAGGTGTTGTCGTTGATGATACGTTGAAACCTTCTGCTCAGTGTCCTGCTGCGGCTAAGAAAGCAAATAGAATGTTAGGTATTATTAGGAAAAGAATGTAAAACAAAAATGAGGATGTTATAATGCCTTTGTATCACACCTTGAATATTGTGTTCAATTCTGGTTGCCACATCTCAAAAAAAAGATATAGTGGAATTAGAAAAGGTGCAGAGAAGTGCGACAAAAATAATAAAGGGGATGGGACGACTTCCCTATGAGGAAAGGCTAAAGCGGCTAGGGCTCTTCAGTTTGGAGAAAAGGTGACTGAGTGGAGATATGATAGGTCTATAAAATAACGAGTGGGATTGAACGGGTAGATGTGAAGCGTCTGTTTACGCTTTCCAAAAATACTAGGACTAGGGGGCATGCGATGAAGCTACAATGTAGTAAATTTAAAACGAATCGGAGAAAATGTTTCTTCACTAAAAGTGTAATTAAACTCTGGAATTCGTTGCCAGAGACTGTGGTAAAGGTGGTTAGCTTAGCGGAGTTTTAAAACGGTTTGGGCGGCTTCCTAAAGAAAAAGTCCATAGACCATTATTAAATGGACTTGGGGAAACTCCTCTATTTTTGTGATAAGCAGTATAGAATGTTCTGTATTGCACCTTTTTGGGATCTTGCCAGGTATTTGTGACCTGGATTGGCCACTGTTGTAAACAGGATGCTGGGCTTGATGGACCTTTGATCTTTCCCAGAATGCAATACTTATGTACTTATGTAGGTCGCTGGTGTCTGCACTGAGAGAGTTGGCACCAATCTTTCTCCACACCTCATGCTTCAGCTATTGTTTATTGTTTATTCATTTTACTATACCGTTTCAAATTGTGGTTACAAAACAAAAACGGTTTACCATGTTAAAATAGTCCATCCTCCACCTCTGTTACAGTGGAATACAACATTCATCTGAGCATATATGCCCCCACTCTCTGCCCATGGTAGAGGCTGAGAGCCGTTTCCCCATGGGGGCAAACAAGTTGCCATGACTGGCTTTGATTTCCTTTACCAGCAGATGGCTCTCCCCATCCCTTAAGTTTTTCCTTTTTGCTAGGGCCTGCTTTTGGAGAGCCATGGTCACAATGGCATAAGGAGGTTTGAAAATCCTGATATGGACGTGGCCGGTTCAAATCCCATAGCAGCTTAACCCTCCATTTCCTCAGGTACAAACTTAAATTGTGAGAGAAATAGCCAGTGTACCTGAATGTAACTCACCATGAGCTACTATATGTATATGTATATATATATAATTGAGGTTCTAGGATGTATCATCGTGACCTCCATAGGTGTAGTTTGACTACTTTTGGGGGGGGGGGGGGGCAAGGGATTGAGAGTTCAGATTTGGTGGCAGAGGGAACATTTCTCACCTTCCATTCAAATAGGCACTGATTAGATTACTCTCCCCTCCATTTCCTTTGTTTTCATCTTTTCCTTGTGTTCCCCTTTATTTCCCTATACTCTTCCATTTGCCTCTCCTCCTCCTCCCCTCCCTTAATTTTCCGCACACTTTCTTCCTCCCCATAATTCTATTTACCTCCTTCCCTCATCTCTTCCTCCACCCTCCCTCTGGCCCTTTATACTTTTCCTCCCCACCCTTCTCAGCAATTCTTCCTTCTCTTTCATCTCTTTCCTTCCTCCTTCCTCACCTGCCTTTCCTCTTGCTTTTTTCATCTTTTCCCTCACTTTCTCTCCTTTCTTTTATTCCATTCCTTCTCACTCTCATATTCCCCCCCCCATATCTCTTCCGTCTCTCACCTTCCCACTCAGTACACAGTGCTCTCTCTTCTTTCTCTTCCTTCTCCTAATATACTCCCTCATCTCTCCCTTTCTCCTTTTCCTTCACCATCACCATCCTGGAACTCTTCTTCTGGGGCAGCAGAACATCTTTTTACTTGGAAGAGCCAAACAAGACAAGCTGTGCCCCTACCCCTTGCCATGGTCCCTGTGACTCACCCCATTCTGCCTATACTTGCCCTCCCCTCCCTTCCCCTCTCCCAGCACATTCTTCTCTTCCCACCTGCCTGACACTTTGTGAAGTTACACAAAATCCTCCAACGGACACTTAAGATCATATCATACCAGCACATGCCAGCAGAATCCTTTACCTCAGTTGCAGATAGAGAGGATGACTCTCACCTGATACAACATAGGGAACCACAAGAAAACATGCAGACAAAAACTAAAAGCAGAGATGCAGGATTCTACATGTTGTGCAACACCAGAGAAACAGAAAGAAATGCACATTCTCCACTACAGTGTAAAATAAATCCAACAGATGTAAATTAAATCACTAAACTGAAATAAAATCATATTTTCTAAAACTCTGACAATCTGCAAGAAGAATGACATAATTCCCAAAGGAAACCTCTCAAGCCATCAATTATCACAGCATGAAGTCTCTGTACTCTCCAAAGGACTTTCATTTTGCCCATCCAGCAAGCTGGATGAAATTCAATTGTACTCAGACCTGGAATAATTCTTTAGAAAATTGTGCCTGAAGGCACATTTCCACAATAAAGGAACCTCCAAGAGACTGGAATACAGTTTTAAACAAAAGAAACACATTTCACCCCACAGGATGGACCAGAATAACAAGCTGACAACTACTTAGAAAGCTTCAGCCATTGGGTAAAATCACAACTTTCCAACAAACAAAAGAAAATTCTGTACAATCTTCACCAGAAAGAGCGGCCATAAGAACTCTACAAAATAACCAACACATTATCATCAAACCAACAGACAAAGGAGGCTCAGTGGTGATTATGGACACACAAAAAATACATCGAAGAAGGGCACAGACAGCTCTCAGACAATACATACTACAGGAAACTAACTGAGGATCCCACACGGATTATACAAAACAGTTGAAAGACCTTATCAGAACATTTCCTAAACAAGTACAGCCACATCTGAAGAAACTCATACCAAAACAGTCTTCTGTGGGCACGTTCTACATGCTACCCAAAATCCACAAACCTGGAAACCCTGGCAGACCAATCATATTGGGTACTGACACACTCACGGAGGAAATATCTGGACTTATAGAGGGGATTCTGAAACCTCTCGTGCATAAGACAAACAGCTTCATACAAGACACCACAGACTTCTGAATAAATTGAAAAATATCAAGCAATTACCACCGAGTACCCTTCTGGTTATGATGTATGTAGAATCACTATATAGCAACATTCCCCATGCGGATGGCATAGCTGCTGTGGAGAAACCTCCTAAAACCTTCCACACTGGACCATCAGTTCTCACCAGAAACTATTACAAAATTAATCAAATTTATTCTAACTCACAACAAATAGGTGGGAAAATGTGGGATATAAGTGCAGGCAAATAAAATAAAAAACTATTTCCGCTTTAACAATGATATCTATCTACAAATCATGGGCACTGCGATGGGCACCAGGACAGCACCCCAATATGCCAACCTCTTTATGGCTGAGCTGGAAGAGACATTTCTCGAATACATACCAGACCAAATCCCTAAAATACTACCGGTACATTGATGACATTTTAATGATTTGGACTGAGGGGGAAGAAACTCTGAAACAATTTTACAGTTCCTTCAATACATACCATCCTACAATCAGATTCAAAATGACTACGCCCCAGAAAAAGTCAATTTTCTGGACACCACAGTCTCAATCAGCAATGGCTATATACAAACATCCATATACAAGAAACCCACAGACAAATGCAGCTACCTCCACAACTCTAGCTTCCACACTTCACACACAAAAAGATCCATTATTTACAGCCAAGCCACAAGGTACCACCGCATCTGCTCTGACCTAGGGGACAGAGACAGACATCTCAGAATCCTGACTGCATCCTCGAACCGAAAGGCTACAACCCCCAACTAATCTCCAAGAATATTGCCCTCCTCTCTCAAAACCCAGGGAAAATTGCTATAGTACAAGGAAAAGAAAGCCACAGACAGAATCCCCTTATAGTGACATACAACCCAGAGCTGGAAAAATTAAGAAAATCATAAAAGATCTACACGCCTCTACTCCAGGAGGATGAATTACAGAAAGAGAATTCCCTCTCCACCAATACTGGCCTTCTGGCAGCCACCCAACTTAAAACACAAGCTAATTAGAAGTAAGCTCCCAACACAGACTCAAAAAGAAGAGAATGGCACACATCCTTGCAATATATCCAGCTGCAAACTATGCCAAAACATTTTACTGGACCCCACGGTCATTCACAAAGGAAAAATATTCAACATTAAGGAATCTTTCACATGCTTATCTTCCAATGTGGTATATATCATATCATTCAATGTAAAACATGTGATGAAGGGTACTACATTGGAGAAACAAGTCAGATGCTAAAGAAGAGATTTAATTTACATAGACACCATATGAAAAATGCTAGTACCAACCAGGATGTCACCTCTGTGGGGCAGCACATTGCAAAACCAGAACACTGTACCAGCATTTTTATGGTAAGAATCCTAAAAGGGAACTTTAAAACAACACAGGAATGTAAGACCTTTGAAGTCAGAATGATTAAATATTTTGACACCCACCAGACAGGACTTAACAAAGATCTGGGTTTTCTAGCCCATTATAAACCATAAAATTGTACTGCTTTGTCACCCTCTTATCTCCATGCATATCTCCCGGTCCTTCATCCACCCGGTTTTCCCTGTCTCTCACCTAACCCACCCTCATCCTGTTAGACTGTCACTGAAATGCTTTGATGTTTCACTTATATATACTGTCATCTACCAACATTTGCTTATTTCTGATCTGACGAAGGGCTACCTTTGAAAGCTAATAAAAAATATATTAAGTTATGTCCAATAAAAAAGGTATCTTATTTTCTTTTCCATGTTTTATTTCTATTGAATACCTTTAAAAGTGGACTACCACATCTCTGTACTAAAAATAGAAACTCTGAATGTTGTGCACCTGATTCTCATAACATGATGTCTATTTAGTGGTCTTTTACCAGGAGAAAAAAAAAATCTCTGCACAAATATAACAGTACTAGGGTGTCTCTTTAACCAGCCCCTCCAAATGACACACTGATTACGATTTATAACAAATTACTATACCTATAAAAGGTTATTCTGTTATTATACCTCCTCTGTGTTCATCCATATGCACAAGCCGGCATGTTTGAAAATCTAAGTGAGATGAAATAAAAATTCCACCAACAATAAAGAATGGCAACGTGGATGCAGAAGCTCATAGATTTGCTTTCTTTGTTTTGAGTGCACGAGGAAGGGGAAACAGATAACCTTTTTTTTTTTTTTTTTTTTACAGTACCTAGTTGGCTCCACCTCTGTTTGTGTGGTGAACCCCATTAACTTTTCCTCATGTGCACATCCATTCCCAGGGTTCAGGAGGGACCATTGTATATATTGATTGTCATTTCCAGAGCAGTGAATGCACTCCTACAATCCTCCATAATGGTTCAAATTTGAACCTTCTTTCCAGTCCTGCAACCCCCATTTTCAATAGGACAAGAGGTGGGGACCCTCACCTTCTACAGGCCCAACAGCATATTTGTGGGAGGAGGGGAGGGGGGAACATCTGGTTACAGTTCCTGCAAGTGGCTCCAGGCTGGTGCCTACGCTATTCCCCTACTGATCCCAGATTGAGGCTATTTGTTCCTACGGGCAAGTTCCCCTGCTATTTAATACCTGACTGAGTGCAACTGTGATAAAATAAATGTGTCTAACTGTTCCTTTGATTCCTGACTCATGTATATATCCCCCACAGTTGTACATTGTTGATTTCCCTTTCCTCCTCACCAATGTATACCATTGCTGTAAGTATGTACTTGTGTAAATATGATGCAGCTGCCTGTTTGCATGTCTTTTCAGGTCCTCAACCATTTTGCTTGTGGTTAAGGAAGCATGACGAACAGAGAGTAAACTATATTCTAGGCACTGCAACTGCATATTTTCTGATTGGTAACAGGTGTGTTGCTAGTGTGAGACATCTTACCTTTAATGTGAGCAGCTCTATGGCATGTGTCAAAAGTGGGTGGGGCTGCAGGGTTTTGGGTGCTGGTCTCTTAAACAGGGAAATGATTTGAGTAGGCAAATTGTGGCCCAAATCAGTATATGAGGCCCTCTACCTGGCTGCTGCAGGGGATCAATATGCCTAGGAATTTTGGCACGAGACATCTGTGATGTGACCCAGCTTCCAGCATGGAGCTGGACTTGGCCATCAGCATGACATATGTCCGCCAATGCTTCTGTCACAGAACATGCAGTCCCATTAACTCTAGCTCCCCTCTGGAACAGATCTCAGGTGGCAGCATTGGTGTTGTAGAAAGGCCAGAGAGTTAACCCCCGGGGACAGATGACTACAGAGTGCATTGGTGAGATAGGTGGCCACTGTGGCCCATACTGTTACCTACATTGCTGAACTTGTGACCTTTTTCATCTCCTTATGTGCAGATCACTATACTCACATTATGGGATCTTCACCTAACCCCCCTAGAGGAACACTGCCTATGCTCTTGGGTATAGGGTATGTGGAGGAATATCCCTTCCCCAGCACAGGCTAGAGGCCAGATATTGGGCTACCAGGTGCTGGGCCAGGAATCTGTCTTCAGGCACATGTGCAAGCAGTGGCAACATTCATGTAACGTCTCTCAGACAGGTGTCCTGCCCATCTCACCAGCTGATGGATGAGCCTACCCCCAGGACCTAGCAGGTCAATATGTGGCCCCTTGACAGGGAACAGAAAAGGCCACACACAATCCAGCATAGCCTACAGTCATGAGCTTGCAGAATGGAGTGGAAAGAGAGACTTCAGGTATGTGGTTCCTAACCCCCCTTCCCCCTCAGGAGGGGGGTTTAAGAGCCCCTATATCAAATGCTGTGGTGGGCCACCTTAGCTCAACTGGTATCATAGGCTGGTGAAGGCCTGAAGACAGTTGATGTCACCTTAACGGCCTAATTGAGATCTACAGCATGATGGTTTGGGGTTTGAGCTGGGAAGGGGGGGCAGTTTTGAGACCTACAAGGTCTTTCTCTGCTGCAGGGCCCATTGGAGGCCTGTCCTGTAGCACAGGTCTGTGGTACAGCATTTGACATTAAGGGGGAGCTGCTCTAATTGTGTACACAGGTGGTCCTTTGCATACTGCCTTCCCCATAGTTTCCCTTTAGTAGCACACCACCAGCCAGCCTGGTAAGGCAAGCTTTCAAAACATTGTTCACAAAGTAGAGGCATGGACCTTTGTATGAAACATATGAAACACGTATTGCTAGGTAAAAAACAATGTACAAAATCGTTGTGTGTGTGTGGGGGGGTGTTTCCCCTCATTGAGGGTGCTGAGCCTCTGCTCCATGACCTGCCTCGGTCCAGCCATCTCCTGCAGCAAGTGGGTCTGCATGGCAGCCATTTGCTGCAGGAGTTGCAGTTGGGGGTCTACCTCAGTGGGCCCCCCAGCAGTCATGTCTGATGTTGCAGCGGGGTGCCACTGTTTTTCCTCCTCCTTTTCAACTCCCTCTAGAGGGGGCATGCCCTCCCAGGGGTCCACCCCCTCATTAGCCTACACCTGGATTGTGGTAGTGTTTGGAACCTCCCATTCCCCAATATTGGCCTTAGCATGGGCCACCATCTGGTGCTGGGCTGCTGGTTGGTTCTGAGCTGCCAGCTGGTTCTGGTCTTCTGGCTGGTGCTGGAGGGTGCCCTGTGTGTATAAAAGGTTTGCACTTTAGCTCAGCACATCCTACATGGCTTGCATAGTGGTGCTCCTGGCTGTCATGAGGCAGGAAAGGAGACAGTTGTGGGCAGTAGTAGTTACCTGGGGGTATGTTTGTCATGTGGTATCTATGAGATAACATAGCAGGGAAACCTGGAGGGTGGTCTGGCAATGGGCATGCAGGACGTGTTGGCAGTGCCCAGGTGTTTGTCAGTGTGTTCGGTTCCCACTGTGGGGGTGGGGTGGTAACTTTTGTATTTCCCCTGTCGTAGAGGCTGCAATGAGCAAGGTAGGTATGTGTAGCACACAGAGCCCTTTGGTTCCTCCCCTCCCATGTTCCTTTCCATGTCATCTCATAGGTTGGGGGTTGTGGGCACACTCTCAGGAGGGCAGCTGCATCCTCAGCCATTAATCTGGGACAGAGGTGTTATAGGGGTGCTGTTTGTAATTATTAGGTGGGACCTGGAGGCGCTGCCGCACATGCCGGATCAGCGCTGGGTTGTCCCTTCGGACACGCTAGTACTGATGCATCAGGGACTCTAGCTCCCTGTGGATGCCATACTGCCTGCAAAACACAAGTTTGTAGACCAGGTTTCAGGTGATGGGTCTTGTATTCACATACATTATTATTTTTTAAGCCAAGTTGTGCAGTGCTCCTCACATAGGCTGACAAATGGCAATAGGCAAATGAGGGGGGTGGCTGCCTTACACAAGCACATGTGATATGTGAACTGAGGTGGACATAGGGACAGAAAGTGGCATGTAGCCTTTCTGGGCATCATTGCAGGGATATGGAGATGGGCAGCGGGGTAAAGCTGGTGTTCCTTTGGGCATCTGCATGCACTTTAGGGAGCTGCTGCCAATGTTCCCATCACTATGTGGGTAGGGCTAGGGAAAGGGTGCAGGTCTGTGCAGTCCCTCAGTATAGCTCTGCATGGGTGTAGAGGGGGTGGCCCCCATACGTTCTGAGCATTGGATGTGGTATACATTCAGATTTCAGCAATATATATATTTTTCCCTTCCATTCTTTATTTATGGATGTGCACATTTACAAACATGATTACACTTGAATGAGGAACTATAATAAGATATTGGATTGGTGAGGGAGCTATTACATGTACTGCAACAGGAAAGGGACCTCGGTGCCTATACCCTGCCCATGTGTAGTGCTTGTACATGAATGGTGCTATGATCAGGGGGGGAGTAATGCTGGACACTTACCTTGCCAGGGTGTCTTTGATGTGTCTCCAGGCTTTTATGGAGACATTTCTAGGGGGCAGGCGGTGGTGTCTTTTGAAAATATGCCTCCTGTACCTTTGGCACAAGAGGACCAGGAGCTAGGTCTCTTCAGGGGAGTAGTTTGTCTCTTGCCTGAGTTACATCCTTGTACAGCACATGGACGTTCCACATGCAAAGCTATATATTGACCTGTTGCACGTGGAGGGAATGTCCTACTGTGGCCATACACATTTTGTGGCCGCTGGGACATCTAGTGATGATGGAAGTTTTATGCTGTGTAAATTGCAGGGACGTTTTTCACTACAGACAGTTTAGGGACATTGTTTCCATATGTCTATTTTCTGTATTTTTGTACCAAGGAAACATTTATATCTTTTTTTTTTCAATTATGGTCCTTAAGTTTTGGACGTTTTTTGATAAATGTCTGTGGCGTGATTTAGACATCATATCGAAAATACCCCTCCACGTAACTTTGTTAAGTCTTAGTGCTTTGAAAATGTGCCACATAGTGTTCAGCTGGAGGTAGCAATACATATCTTGCTCCTTAGTCCATATCTTTCTTGCAATATTATTTTTATTTAGTTAGATTTAGCTCACACCTTTTTCAGTAGTAGCTCAAGTGAGTTACATTCAGGTACACTGGCTATTTCTCTGTCCCAGGAGGGCTCACAATCTAAGTTTGTACCTGAGGCAAGGGAGGGTTAAGTGACTTGCCCAAGATCACAAGGAGCAGCAGTGGGATTTGAACCGGCCACCTCTGAATTGTAAGACCGGTGCTCTAACCACTAGTCCACTCCCAATATGGTGAACCGTAGCACTTGAAGTGCTTCTTCTTTTACGTGACTTATAATACATATCCTCTTCACTCTCCATGTTCTGAACCCTATGCCTTGCAGTCCCTGGGGAAATTCCTCATTACCCTTCCATAGTCAAATTTCCATGAGGCACCTCCCTGTCCTCCCACATCTTTTCCTACATAATTTCCAAGTCAATCACACGGAGTCCAGAAGGATGGTTGCTCTAAGATGCCCTGGTGTCATCTACTTGCATGCAAAGCATATTCTGGTGTATACTGTTTAACCGTCTGCTGTTTAAGGTCCTACTAGCCGTTGAGCCCGTAAAAACGGGCTAGTAAAGGAAGGGGGGGGGGGGTGGTTGAAAGCCCCCCCCCCCGGAGTCCCCCTCCGCCACCCCTCCACCCGGGCCAGGTACCTGGCTTCACTATTCAAACCGCCGGAACGCAGCACACAGCTCATCTGAGCTGCCGTCGGCCTTCCTTCTTCTCTGCGTGTGGTTCCGCCCTCGTGTGATGTAACGTCGGCGAGGCGGGACACGGCAGGTAAGGAAGGCCAACGGCAGCTCAGATGAGCTGTGTGCTGCGTTTCGGTGGTTTGAATAGTGAAGCCAGGTACCCGGGCCAGGTGGGTGGCGGCGGCGGACTCCGGGTGGGTGGGAGGAGCGGTAGCGCAACCCTGGGGGGTGGGACAGCGAGGGTCTACTACTGTGCTTTGCGAGTGAGTACGCCTCTTGCCATTTATATGTTTGATTACAAAAATTATTCCCCCCAAGCAATCCCTGGCTTGTCTTAATAAACACACCATATTGTATATTTTTAGGTCAGTAGACCCATTCTAATTCTTGGGGATCTTTCATAATCCCAACTTCATTCTGGGTCTCCCCCCCACCCCCTCTCCTGGGAAATTACAGACTAGTAAGCCTGACCAGTGCCAGGGAAAATAGTGGAAACTATTATAAAGAATGAAATTATGGAACACATAGACAAACATGGTTTATGTTTCAACAATTTTATTGGTTATATTAAAATCAACATACAAAACATCTGCAAGACAGTAAAGGTAAAATTATGTATCATACCTGATAATTTTCTTTCCATTAATCATAGCTGATCAATCCATAGACTGGTGGGTTGTGTCCATCTACCAGCAGGTGGAGATAGAGAGCAAACTTTTGCCTCCCTATATGTGGTCATGTGCTGCCGGAAACTCCTCAGTATGTCGATATCAAAGCCCATCCGCAGGACTCAGCACTTAGAGAATTACACCCACGAAGGGACACTCTGCCCAGCTCACCACCGCCGAAACGGGGGAGGGGAATTAACCCAGCTCATCCCCACACAAGTGGGGGAGGGGAATCCGTCCAGCTCATCCCCGCGGAGCGGTGGGAGGGACACCACACCCGCCGATGCGGGGGGATCTGGCCTTATCCTGCAACCGCAACCGCGGGGAGGAGCTGACTGACCCTAACACCGCCGAAGCGGGAGGGGTACAAAGTTGCCCTACAGCCGCACGAAGCGGAGAGGAGTGCCGGCAGAAATTTAAATCTCAATCCAGCCCCGTAAAACGGAGGGGGAGAGGAATGCAGCAGCTCACTGTAACACAAACTCGTCTCAACTCTTGAAGAATCCAAGTGAAAGAAGAACTTGAACACGAAGTCCTCCTGAAGTAACTGAAGGCTAAACTTGAACCTAAAATTCAACCAGAATATAAACAGTACAGATATCTGGGAGGGGCTATGGATTGATCAGCTATGATTAATGGAAAGAAAATTATCAGGTATGATACATAATTTTACCTTCCATATCATCAAGCTGATCAATCCCTAGACTGGTGGGATGTACCGAAGCAGTACTCACCCAGGGCGGGGACATAGAAATCAATGACCGCAACACTGAAGCTCCAACCGGGCCTCCGCCCGAGCAGCCACAGTCAAGCGGTAATGCCTGGCAAAGGTATGGGCCTTCCCCGCGGCCACCTAAGCCGCTGCAATGGCTTCCTTGCCCATCTTGCCACTGTAGGCTTAGAATCCTGCAGACCCTTACGAGGACCTGTAAACAGGACAAACAGATGATCCGATTTCCGGAAATCATTGGTCACTTCCAAGTATCTGATGATGACTCGTCTCACATCCAGAAATTGAGAGCAGAGTATTCCTCTGGGTAGACCTCCCTACGAAAGGAAGGGAGACAGAGCTGCTGAATCACATGGAAGCGAAAAACAATCTTGGGCAGGAAGGAAGGCACTGTGCGAATAGTCACTCCTGCCTCAGGAAACTGCAGAAAAAAACTCTCGACATGAGAGTGCCTGGAGCTCGGAAACTCTTCTGCCTGAAGTGGTAGCCACCAAAAAGACTGCTTTCAACGTCAGGTCTTTCTGAGATGCCCTCGACAAGGGTTCAAAAGGCGGCTTCTGCAATGCTCTTAGCACCAGGTTGAGATTCCACGCAGGCACCACTGAGTGCAGAGGAGGGCGCAGGTGATTAACTCCCTTGAGAAAGCGCACCACATCTGGCTGCGAAGCAGGGAAGCACACCTTCAGGCGGCCCCCTGAAGCAAGCCAGAGCCGCTACCTGAACTTTCAGGGAACTGAGCGACAGGCCTTTGTCCAGACCTTCTTGCAGGAACGCCAACACTGAAGAAATTGGAGCAGTGAAGGGAGAAAGTGAGCCTGCTTCACACCACGCTGCAAAGATACGCCAAACCCTGGCGTAAGCAGTAGAAGTAGAGCGCTTCCTCGCTCTCAGCATAGTGGCGATGACCTTGTCTGAGAAGCCCTTCTTTCTCAGACGCTGCCGCGCTCAATAGCCAGGCCGTAAGACCAAAGGGGGAGGGATCCTCCATCACCACGGGACCCTGATGTAACAGGCCCTGCTCCACTGGCAGCCGCAGAGGATCGCCGACTGAGAGCCTGATCAAGTCCGCATACCAGGGACGTCTAGGCCAATCCGGACCCACCAGGATTACCCTGCCGGGATGCTTTGCCACCCGGTCTAGCACCCTGCCCCACATGGGCCAGGGCGGGAACACATAGAGAAGCTCTTGTGTTGGCCACCGTTGGAGAAGAGCATCTACTCCCAGGGATCGAGGGTCCCGTCCTCTGCTGAAAAAGCGCGGCACTTGGCAATTGGCCGATGACGCCATAAGATCTAGGCTCGGCTGGCCCCAGCGCTTCGTGATGCCCAAGAACGCCTGAGCAGATAGCTGCCACTCTCCGGGCTCCAAGGTATGGCGACTGAGAAAGTCCGCCTTGACATTCATGACTCCGGCAATGTGGGCCGCTGACAGCTGTTCCAGGTTCGCTTCCGCCCACTGGCATAGATTCATGGCCTCCTTGGCTAGAGGGGCGCTCTTGGTACCTCCCTGGCGGTTGACATAGGCCACAGCCGTGGCATTGTCCGACAGGACCCGTACAGGCTTCAACACCAGTACCGGGATGAACTCCAACAACACCAACCGAATGGCTCTGAGTTCCAGGAGGTTGATAGACCACTTGCCTCTGCAGGAGACCAGAGCCCCTGCGCTGTCCTTCCCAAGCAGTGGGCTCCCCAGCCCATCAAAGAGGCGTCTGGTCGTGATGACAATCCACTCCGGGGTCACCAGAGGCATTCCTGCAGACAACTTGTCTGTCTGCGTCCACCAGCTCAGCACCTTGCGCACTGCTGGGTCCAAGGGAAGGCGCACAGCATAATCCTCCGACATCGGAGTCCAGCGCAGCAGCAGAGATTGTTGTAGTGGTCTCATATGAGCCCTGGCCCAGGGCACTACTTCCATCGTGGCCGTCATAGAGCCCAACAGCTGCACGTAGTCCCAAGCCCGAATAGGAGAGGCTACTAGGAACTAGTCCACCTGAGCCTGAAACTCGACAATCCGATTGTCTGGCAGGAACACTCTGCCCACTTGGGTGTCGAATCGAACTCCCAGATACTCCAGGGACTGAGTCGGGCGCAGCTGGCTTTACTCCCAGTTGATGATCCACCCCAGGGAGCTCAAAAGAGCAACCACCCCGGTTCACAGCTTTGCCGCACTCTGCATAAGAGGGGGCTTGGATCAACCAGTCGTCCAGATAAGGATGGACTTGAACTCCTTCCTTCCTCAGGAAGGCCGCGAAGACCACCATTACTTTGGAGAAGGTCCGCGGAGCAGTAGCCAACCCGAACGGGAGGGCTCTGAACTGGAAGTGTCGGCCCATTACTGCAAAACGCAGAAAGCGTTGATGAGGAGGCCAGATGGGAATATGCAAGTACGCTTCCTTGATGGCCAAGGATGCCAGGAACTCTCCTGCCTTCACTGCCGCTATAACAGAGCGGAGGGTCTCCATGCGAAAGTGCCGAACTTTCAAGGCCCAATTGACCCCTTTGAGGTCGAGGATAGGCCGTATAGAACCTCCTTTCTTTGGTATCACAAAGAAAAAGGAGTAACATCCCTTGCCAAGCTGATTTTCTGGCACCGGAACGACCGCCCCCAGGCAGATCAGATTGTTCAAGGTCTGCTGCACTACCACAGCTTTGACCGGAGACTTGCAGGGAGAGAGTACAAACCCGTCTTTTAAGGGTCGGCAGAACTCTAGCTTGTAGCCGTCTCTGATGACTTCCAGCGCCCAAGCGTCTGAAGTTATTGTGGTCCACTCGCCCATAAACGAGGACAGCCGTCCTCCAATCTGCCACTGGGGCGTGGACCAAGGCCCCGTCATTGGGTACAAGACCCTGGGGGAGGACCGGAGGGAGCACCTCCGGGACGGCGGTCTCTGCGAAAGGAATGCTTGCTTGGGGGAGAAGTTCCTCTTGAAGGAAGAGGGGGCAGAGGAGCCCGACCTGCCCGGGCGGTACCAGACGGGCTTCCTGAAACCGTCCTCTGGAGGTACCAGGGCGAGTACTAGCCCGAGCCCTGACCTCTGGTAACTCTTGCCCTTAGACGTGCCGAGATCGGTCACGATTTTGTCCAGCTCGACCCCAAAGAGCAGCTTGCCTTTAAAAGGCAATCTAGCCAGGCGGGATTTAGAGGCGTGGTCAGCAGACCAATGTTTCAGCCAAAGCCACCGCCGCGCAGAGATTGTCTGAGCCATGCCTTTCGCTGAGGCCCTCAAGACATCATACAGCAAGTCTGCCAAATAGGCTAAGCCCGATTCCCAGGGCCGGCCAATCAGCCCTCAAGGAAAGATCCGAGGGGAAAGCCCGCTGCACCATAGTCAGGCACGCCCTGGCCACATAGGAGCCGCAAATTGAGGCCTGCAAACTTAAAGCAGCTGCCTCAAAGGACGACCTTAAGGCCGCCTCCAATCTTCTGTCTTGGGCGTCCTTTAGGGCCGTGCCACCTTCCACCGGCAACGCCGTTTCTTAGTCACCGCAGTCATTAAAGAATCCACGGTAGGCCACAGATAGGCCTCACGTTCACTCACAGCCAAAGGATAGAGGCGGGACATAGCCCTAGCCACTTTTAAGGCTCGCTTCCGGGACATCCCATTGAGCCGAAATTAAGGTGTGCATGGCATCATGCACGTGGAAGGTTCTAGGCGGGCGCTTCGTCCCCAGCATAATGGCAGAGCCAACAGGGGCTGAGGGAGAACGTCCTCCGGAGAGGAAATCTTCAAAGTGTCCATGGCCTGTACCAACAGGTTGGACAAATCCTCTGAGCTAAAAAGCCGCGCTGCAGAGGGGTCATCCGCTCCATCCGAGCGGGGATCCGTCTCCTCCAAGGAATCTGCAAAGGACCGTTGGGAGACCTCAGATACGCTGCCCTCATCTACATCGGAGGAGACAAAGTCCTCCAAGGCCTGGGAATCAACCCGAGGGCGTTTACCTCTGGGAACCTCAACCTCTTACCAGACGAGGGAGCAGGGGCAGCGTTTTGCATAAGGAAGGCCTGATGCAGCAGCAAAACAAACTCGGGGGAGAAACCCCCAGACTGTGTCTTCCGCAGCCTGGGCAACAGCCCTAGACGCACCCTCAACTGGCGCTCGCAAGAGCGGGGGAGAGACATGCTGCGCATCCAAAATGGCGTCCGGCGCGACACTCCGCGAAGGAGCCGCGCGGGAAAGAACGGCGCTTAACTGTAGCCGCTTTTGTGCCGTCGCCCAAATTAAGGGCGTTCATGGCATTAATGTCTCCAACCTCAAGGGCGGCCCAAGAAGAAGCCGTCCGAGCTGCGTGGCCGGCCAAAAATGGCGGAGGCGAGGAGCGGGGGATGGGCGTTTATGGCGGGGAAAAACCGCCACGCCGGAGAAGGACCGGGACATTCATCGGTCACGAAACTGTCACCCAACAAGGGCGAATCAGGCTTTAAGACCCCCCGCATCCCCTCTAGAAGCGCTCAAGCGATCTGGGGAGCGACTCTTTGCGCCCTCGCCCTCCGACGCCATATGCCACGAGGAGAAGAATCGGGGAACCCCCTGCCCGCTATAAAAAGGTAAAAATTACCTGCTTGCCGCTCCGAGCTGTAACGACCTGGTGTCCCAGTGAGTAGCTGCAATAAACGTTTAAATAAACGTTGAAATAAACGCCTTTAAGGACGTTCAAAAAAATTTTTTTTTTTTTAACGGAGCCAGCGGGAGGGGGGAGAAGAAAGGAGGACCTGGCCCCACCAGGTTTGCACTTGCTCAAAAGAGCCCTCAATTTAACAATGAGTCAAAATAGACATCAATGAAGAGGGCTATAATGGCGTGTGATTGAACAATGCACAGCAATACCAGGCTGGTAATGTTTTGGGATCGAACTCACTTACCTCCTAGGCATGTCATACCCAAGGGGAAGGATATGTCATACATGGGCTTTGGGGAGGAGGGGAGGGGGGAGGCAGGTAGGGGATTGGGAAAGGGAAGTCAGTGGTAATTTTATAACTAAAAGTTGTTATATGTATGGTTGATAAAGAACTGAAAATTGTTACTTTAAATGTAAGAGGGCTTAATTCACCTACAAAGCGAAAGTTAATGTTTAAAGATATGGTACGCTTGCTGGCTGATATAGTTCTTTTGCAAGAAACTCATTTGAAAAAGTGCATGAGAAACTGGTGAACATGGACGATACTCTGTTATTAAGTTCTCCTCTTGTGCTGCTATGCCTAAAAAGCGAGGGGTTCTGATAGCGCTGGCAACGTCTCGTCCATGGCAGATTTTGAAAACTGTAAGTGATAAAGAAGGGAGATATCTATTGATGGTGGTTTCTGTATATAATACCACGTATACTATACTTAATGTGTACGCCCCTAATCAGGGCAGGGCCCTTTCTGGGAGCAGATAGAAGGGGTTCTGAAGCAACACCAGCAGGGCCACTTATTAGTGGGTGGAGACTTTAATGTCACCATGCCCCCCATATAGATAACTCTACAGGGTCTGCAGTGTATGCCAAAACAGATAGGAAATTATTGAAACAGTTAATGGCCCGGTGGGGACTGATAGACATTTGGCGAGAGAAAAATGGTAATGAGAGGGACTACACATATTACTCCCCCAACTATAAAACATATTCTAGAATAGATGGTTGGCTGGGAGATGTAAATATAGCAAGAAGACACAAGATGCTAGCATAGAACCTCGCACATGGTCTGATCATGCCCCGGTAACACTGACACTTATCCTAGGAACTCACCTTGTAGGCATACGATTGGCGACTAGACGATACCTTACTATATGATGAGAGAAATATACTAGAGATAGACAATATATTATGGAATATCTTAAATTTAATGATACAGGCGAGGTCAGAGTGAGTACCTTGTGGGAAGGTCTCAAGGCAGTGATCAGAGGGCGTCTAATAGCACTACGAGCCCATATATCGAAAACTCGCATGGACCAGGAAACAATGTTAGGAACGAACTCAGGCAAGCAGAACAGAAACACAAAGCACAACCAGACGATACTAATGAGGCAGAAAAGTACACCAGTTGAGATTAGCACTTAACGAACTCCAAATGGAAAGCCTAGCGGCGCAACTACAACAGACCCAGCAAGAACATTTTGAGTTTGGGGAGGAAAGCGGGTAGGCTTTTGGCCAATAAGCTTAAAAAACAAGTTCAGCGGAATCTATAGGGGGGATACGAGATACGAACGGGGAACACATCACACAATTAGATCAAATACAGAGAACCTTTCTAGAATACTATACCTCACTATATGAGAAAGAGTCCACATTGGAGCCAGCAATCGTGGAACGATACTTGAAAGAGAGTGGTATTCCCCAATTACAGGGAGTGGCGAGAGCGAAACACTATCGGCCCCCATAACATCGGAGGAAATTAAATGGGCAATTAAAGATAGTGCACATGGGAAAGCCCCAGGCCCAGATGGGTTATACTATAAAATTTTATAAAAACATTTGCAAAGCACCTGATCCCAATATTAGAGAGGGTATTTAATGAGCTGGAAGAGGTTCAAGAGATACCACAAACATGGAGACTAGCAGCAATAACACTGCTCTTAAAACCAGGCAAAGACCCCAACAATGTAGCTCCTACCGCCCGATATCCTTGCTCAACGTGGATTATAAACTCTTTACGAAAATATTAGCACATAGGCTACAGAAACAGCTCCCAAACTGATTCACGAAGATCAGGCGGGATTTATTATAGGGCGACAAACGTTTGACAACATTCGAAGCCTCATCATACTATCCAATACACCCAGATGAAAAATACCAGCAGTATTCTATCCATTGACGCAGAAAAAGCGTTCGATCGTGTTGATTGGGCATACCTCTTTGCGGTGCTTCGACAGGTGGGATTAAAGGGGCGGTATCTAACATGGCTGCAACTTTTATATAAAGACCCGAAAGCAATATTAAAAATTAATGGATCATATACTGCGGCCTTCCCGCTTCGGCGGGGAACTAGGCAGGGGTGTGCCCTCTCCCGCTTCTGTTTGCTTTAACGGTAGAGCCGCTCGCTGTATATTGAGAACTGATGAGGAAGTAAAGGCATAGTACGAGGGCGAAAAAGAGCAAAAGCTTCTACTTTTGCAGATGATATACTACTCACTCTTGCGCAGCCTGCAATATCAGTACAAAAAGCAATAGATCACGTGTCATATTATGGAGCAGTGTCGGGATTTAAACCCAATTTAACTAAATCTACCTTATTACAATAACAGTACCGAATGAAGAGATACCGGCTCTGCGAGAAGCATTTCCATTTGCCTGGGCGCAAAAATCCATTAAATACTTAGGAATACAGATCACACCCAAGATAGAAGATCTATTTCAGGCTAATTTTCCAGTAAAGATAGCTGAACTTTTTCAGGAATTAGATAGATGGGACGGGCCTCAATATATCTTGGAAAGGGCGTATACATGCTATCAAGATGATGTTGCTCCCCAAATTATTATACTTATTTCTGGCACTGCCCATACCGATACCTGCCTCCTTCTTCACGCAATTAAATAAGAAAATGTTTCGATCTATATGGAGGAAAAGGCCACCACGGGTTAATAGAGCCACGATGTATCAAACACTAGACCGAGGTGGTATGGGAACACCCAATTTTTATCTATATCACCAAGCAGCACAATAAGAATACTAGCTGACTGGGCTCCAGGGACAATAAAGAAATGGATGCATTGGGAGAGAGCATGGATAGGTAGGTACACGATAGAGGACATATTGTGGATATCAGGGAGAGATCTGACATCTATATTGCAGGAATTACCTATGAGTCTAAAACACCCGCTCCAAACGTGGTTACAAATTAGAAAGCATATGTTCCCGGAAAGGAAATATTACCGAAAAACAGCAATACGATGGGCGGAGGGTTTCCCACTTGGGAGATCAGAAAAGGTGTTTGATAACTGGGCAAAAGCAGGCTTATACACACTGGGACAGGTATGGCGGAGGGCAATATGATTAGTTTCCAGGAACTCAAGAAGAGTATGGTCTATCGGAAAAAGATCTTGTTTATTACTGTTGTCTGCGTAATTTTATTAAAAGACGAGCACAAGATGAATTAGATCTAGAAGAGGACAACTCTTGAATTAGCAATGCGTAAGGGAGGGGGCAGAGGTAGTATCTCCCGGCTATATCTTGCACTATTGGGCAGGACAGACCCTCAAATTCTTTATCATAAGAAATGGGAAAACGTTTTGCAATGTACACACCTAGAACAATTTGGATGAGCAATTATAAATATCTGCTCAAGGCATCCCCAGCACAATCTATCAATGAAAATGGCCCATAAGTTATTGTACTGGTGGTATTATACCCAGATAGATTGCAAAAGATATATCCGGGGACCTCGGGAAAATGTTTGGCGGGGATGTGCCTTCAGGGCACGTTTTACCATATTTGGTGGACATGTCCGAAGGTGGAATTGTTTTGGGAGGCAGTAGTGAAGTTGGTAAATACAGTATTGCCTCAACCATACCAAAGAAAGCAGAACATTGCCTCCTCCATTTCCGGCCTAGCTCAATACCCAGTGGACAACATAGATTGGCTACTCAGTACTTTGTAGCGGCCAAGATAGCCTTAGCCGAGCCTGGAAACAAACTGAAACACCAACACTACAAACTGATAGCTCGCAGAGTGGACTTTCTGTATCAGATGTCGAAATTGACTGCTAAGAGGAAAGGCACTATGAAAGTATTCACGAACATTTGGTCAATATATGAACAATCTCAAGAATCAGAAGCAACACCACTGACGGAGAAAGGGAGGGGGGGAGGGGGACCATGAACAAAATTGGTTACTGATATTTGATGTTATTTGGTTATGATTGTAATTTGCTAAATTTGCCAATAAAATATTGGAAAAAAAAAAAACAAAAACAAAAAACAAAAGGAGCCCTCAACCCCAGGCACTCAACAAAACCTAAGAATTAGGCTTGGAGGCCTAGCCAGAGCTGCTGCTGTGTGTGACCCACCACCTGCTGAGATAGAGAACATACTGAGGAGTTTCCGGCAGCACATGACCACATATAGGGAGGCAAAAGTTTGCTCTCTATCTCCACCTGCTGGTAGATGGACACAACCCACCAGTCTATGGATTGATCAGCTTGATGATATGGAAACATCCATTAATCAGTTCTCAAAAAGCAGCACAGAAAACACTATATGACTTTTCAACCGTCAACTCTACCCCCCCCCACACCCCCAAAGACCTCTTCAGAGGTTACTCCTCTCAAGTGCTATCATATATGCTCCAAATTCGACAGCCCCGCCAAATTCTTTATATTATATACTAGCCGTTAAGCCCGTAAAAACGGGCGGGTATTGGAATGTTTTTTTCCCCAAGGCCCCCCTCCCGTGCAGCTGCAAAGCCCCTGCCATCCTCCTTCCCTGCCAGCTCCAAGGCCCCCTCTGTCCCTCCCTCCCAGCTCCAAGGCTCCAGTCCTCCCCCCTTCCCAGCTGCAAGGCCCCCTGCCTGCCCGCCCTCCCCTCCCTCCCAGTTCCAAGGCCCCAGGCCCTCCCCCCCAGCTCCCCAGGCCCCCGGCCCTCCCTCCCTCCCAGTTCCAAGGCCCTCCCCCCCCAGCTCCCAAGGCCCCCTTCCCTCCCGCCCTCCCAGTTCCAAGGCCCCCTGCTCTCCCTCACAACTGTAACAGCCCCCCTGCCCTCCAGCTCCAAGGCTCCAGTCCTCCCCCCTTCCCAGCTGCAAGGCCCCCCGCCCTCCTCCCTCCCAGTTCCAAGGCCCCAGGCCCCCCCAGCTCCCAAGGCCCCCCACAGCTCCCTCCCTCCCAGTTCCAAGGCCCCCTGCTCTCCCTCACAACTGTAAGGGCCCCCCTGCCCTCCCTCCCAGCTCCCAAGGCTCCAGTCCTCCCCCCTTCCCAGCTGCAAGTCCCCCCGCCCTCCATCCCTCCCACCCAGTTCCAAGGCCCCCTTCCCTCCCTCCCAGTTCCAAGGCCCCAGGCCCCCCCAGCTCCCCAGGCCCCCTTCCTTCCCTCCCTCCCAGCTCCAAGGCCCCCCTCCTTCTGAGACGTCCCATGTCCCCTCCCCCCCCCAAGGTAGCCGCTACCGCCCCCCCCCCCACGCCGGAGTCGCCACCACCCCCCCCTTCACCCGGCCCTCTCTTCGTTATTCAACTTACAGCAGCGCCGAAACAGCAGCAAGCAGTAGCTCCCGTCGGCCTTCCTTCCCTGCCTGTGCCCCGCCCTCGCCGACGTGACGTCACACGAGGGCGAGGCACAGGCAGTGAAGGAAGGCCAACTGGAGCTACTGCTTGCTGCTGTTTCGGCGCTGCTGTAAGTTGAATAACGAAGAGAGGGCCCGGGCCGGGTGAAGGGGGGGTTGGTGGCGACTCCGGGGGTGGGGGGGGGCGGGTAGCGGCTACCTTGGGGGGGGGGGAGCGGTAGCGACGTCAGCGGTTCCCTCCCTCCCCTTCAGCGCAGTTTCCCTCTCTGTCCCGCCCCCCTTCCCCCGTCATCACGTCTTGACGCGGGGGCGGGACAGAGAGGGAAAGTCTCTACTGCGCCATTTGCAGGTGAGTCGGTCACTTGCCATTTATAGGTTTGATAATCGTTATAAAGACCACAAATAACAATATTTCCCCCAAATTAAAGCATTTCTTTTTTACTTTGTAGCAAATAATAGAATTTCTCTTTTCACGTTACACATCCATTGCCTTTCAATGAGCCTCTACTTATTAACCCCACTCAATCCGGAGCGGTACTGCATTCCTTTCAAACATTGATGAATTTCAATACTTACTTGAGCTACCACTATTTCCCCATTGTTCCCTCTTTCTCCCCTCCTCCAGCATCAAAACCCTCAACACTCCCATCCTAATCCCCCATGACAAACATGGTTTAATGGAACAGTCACAGCATGAGTTCAGCCAAGGGAAGTCTTGCCTCACCAATTTGCTTCATTTCTTTGAAGGCGTGAGGAACCAAAATGGCACCCACATCGTCGAGTCCTGCGCAGGCAACCGGCGCGCCTGAGTGAAGGGCCCCCAATTCATTCCCGATAGAAGTGGCGCAATCCACACTACAAACCCCCGCAGCCAAACAGCGCTTCCCGCTGCCTCTGCTGCCATTACCATGGCGGGGGGACAGAAAAGAACCGTTGGGAACTAAAACAGTGTCACTCACCCAAACGCAGAGGCAGAATCTTTCTAGACCACAGTCTACTAACTCTCCGGTCCAGTACACTGTCAGTACCTCTTCAGAGGGGTACTCCCATGCTGCACAGATTGAAATCCAAACAGCAGCGCCTGCTCTTTCTCATCTCTTTTTTTTCTTTTTAATGAGGAAGTTTTAAAGAGCAGTCAAGGGCACTGGGAGACACTGCATTCGCAGGGTGAGGCAGGGACATTCAATCAAGTATGCCTTCACAGAGGGTCAGAGACCACACACACCCCTGATCTCAACTGGCTAAGAGCCCAGGAGACCCTAAAGAACCAGAAAACCCAGGAGCTGGGACAGATCTGTCCACCACCTGCTGGAGATAGAGATATACTAAATGGTCCGAGGGCTGGTACTCTGATATGTCTCTCTGCAATTTAGTTCTCTATCGCCGCTGGCAGATTCAACCCACTGGCTTCTGGATTCATCTGCAGCTGACGCTGTGGAAAAAAGGATGCCCCTAGAGATAACATTTCCTGCCTTAGGGCCAAAAAGACTTTTCTAAGCTCCTGTCTGTTTAGTCATATCTGGAGAAAATCCAAACAGAAGACACTATCTAAACTCACACTGCATCCTCATCCCAGTTGTGCTTCTATGATGGCTGCGAGCACACTTTCAATATTAGGTACCCCACTCCACTGGAGAAATCTTGCTTGTAGTGTCTCTGTTAGCCTAGGTAACAATACCTGTAATCTGTTTGCAATTATCTAATATAATTTGCACCTCCAACGTTCTGAAGCTGGCAGCGTGGCAGTGAAGCCATGTAGTGTTCTTAGGGTTCATAATAGAGAGTTGCACGGGGACAGAAATCTTACCCGTCCCCATCCATCCCCGCAAAAATGTAACCTATTCCAACCTGTCCCCGCAAGAATTTAACCCATCCCCACCCATCACTGTAAGAATTTAATGATACATAAAAGAATCAGCTTCCCCAGTCTCTCTCTGGATTTGAGCCACAGCACTGTAGGCAAGGAAGGAATGGAAGCTGAAACTTGGAACACTGGTGTGCACATGTAAGATTTGTCTCTGATTTACTGGCACTGTGTGCTGAGAGGTCACCACATGCATGTGCCAGTAGGTCAGGTGACATCTGATGCTCATGCCTGTGTCAGAGCTGAGGTCTGCTCATCAGCTCGGGAGCAAAGAGGATTCATTGTAACATAGTAAGTGACAGCAAATAAAGACCTGAATGGTCCATCCAGTCTGCCCCCAATAGTCACACTCATTATCAATTCATGATTAAATCAACAAGTGTGATATTATATACATAAGTATGTGGTCTTTCTTTTGTGTTTCTGGAACATAGACCTTAGAAGTCTATCTGGCCCTATCCTTATGTTCCAACTGCTGGAGTTGTCGTTGAAGCCCACTACAGTCTATGCATCTTCTCATTTGTGGGACATAGATTGTAAAAAATCTGTCCAGAACTGTCCTTATGTTCCAGTCACTGAAATTGCTGTCTAAGCCCTTTCCAGCCCATCCTAAACCAGACTTACACATATTAGACACAGACCATACAAGTCTGCCCGGTATCAGCCTAGTTAATCATAGCCAGTCACCATCTAAGCATTACTCACACATCCACACACACATGCAGCCATTTAAGTTTAGTTTTTTTGTAACTTCCATTTTCTAACTAGAGATCCTCTGTGTTCATCCCACGCCTTTTTGAATTCCTTCATCATTTGTGTCTCTACCACCCTCCTTAATAGAAGGCTTTCCACATTTGTGCTGTTAAAGCAAGGAATAGGAGGAGGAGACAGCACTCAAAGAACTTGGTACTCGGTAGATGAGAGGCTGGTGCATGTGTAGCTTACACTTCCACGAGAACCCCGCAGAACTGCTTCCATCCCCGCGGGAACCCCACAGGAACAGCTTCTGTCCCCACGGGAACCCCGCAGAACTGCTTCAGTCCCCGCGGGAATCCCACAACCCTGTTCCCGTGCAGCTCTCTAGTTCGTAATCACCCCGCCCTCGAGGAAACTCTGTATAGTTTGCCAGCCCCCGCGCCTCCCTCCCTCTGCCCTCCAAGCACAACCTGTCCTCTGCAGCCCCTTGCCTTCCCAAGTACTGGCTGTATTTTAAAAAATTCTTACCTTGGGGTGCGGTGTCCACAGTGAAGGCGAGTGGCGCTTCAAACTGCCTTCGCATGTGTCTGAGCTCTGCTTCTGGTCCCGCAGTCTACCCTTTGCGGGGCCGTAGCCCACTCAGACCCCGGACCCAGAAGCACCCAGGAAAAAGGGTGTTTCATTGAGGTAGGGAGAAAGGGTCTCTGAGAGATAACACTGGGAACTAGGGATAGGGGTTGGAATACTCATGTTCCATTATATTACCAATTGTACATGTATTCTGAAATGACACAAGTCATGTCGGAAAAATTGTAAGCCACATTGAGCCTGCAAATAGGTGGGAAAATGTGGGATACAAATAAATAAATGAATACGAATCTAATGCTGCTGGTGCTGGGAGCTGACAAGGGGCTGGTGGCAGAAGAAAACGATTGAGTTTCCGCAGGCTCTGATATGCTACACATGATCTGGTTTATTTTAAGATCTCTACGGGTAATCAGATCCTGCCTGCTACTCGGTTGGTCATCTCGTTATAAGGAATTTTCCAAAAGCTGACGGAGACAAGACTTCTATCCTAGAAGAACGAAAGACTTGGTGGCTCGCTACAGGCAAGAAACGTAAGCTTACCAGTAGCATTAAAGGCCAGTATCAGAAGCCGTGAATTGTTTTTCTTACCCTTCCTGTATACTGTGATTTTATTTACTGTTGCTATTAATACTGTAGTTTGTAAATTGGGCTCTTCCGTATTTTCACCTTAACCTCTAAATTACTAATTTGCACCACAATAAATAATAATAAAGCTATCTGAATCTGTTGTAGGAACCTAAGACAGTCTCTTACATAGCTTTATTTAAAGTAAGTCAGCCAGAAATAAAACCTGTACCCTTGGGCAGAATGCATTACCCGACGCTCGCGGCCTCCGCTCGCGCTCCTTTTGCCTCTTCAGTCCCACGCCGGCCCCGCCCACTTCTTTTGACGTTTCTAGCTGGCGCGCGGCGCACAGCTGTGACGCAGCCTGAGGAGGTTGCGTTGGGGGATGACAACAAGTAGAGTAGAGTTTTGCTGCGCTTGAGGGAGTCAGAAGAGACCACGTAAAGCATCGGTAAATAAGGTAAGCAATTACAGTTGAAGAAGAACTCGGTGAGGGAAGGAAAGCGACTTGAGATAGACTCAGGGGGTGTGGAAAGGGCTGGGAGGCTTATGAGGGAGATGGGATGTTCAGGGGTAGGGGGAGACAGACCTATGGGAGGAATTCGGCGAGGTTAGAGGAAGGTAGCAAGCGGAAGGAAAGAAGCTCACTGGGGATAAGGTAAGGGGTGCTGACTTGTGGAGGAGATATTCACCGATGGACATACTCATATGGGGGGGGAGAGACTCATCAGTGAAACTCATGGGGGACAAGGGAAAGAAAAGGGATCATTGGAGGGCAGACATAGGGGAAGGGGAGATAGACTCCTAAAGGAAATCTGGGAAAATGTTGTTTTTTTTTTGGGAGGGGGTTAGGGATAAGAGGTGAAGTGGAATGGGGGATGTGAGTAAAAGGGGGAAGGGAATGGCTTGCTCAGGGATGATAAAAAGACAGAGAGAAGGGGCTAGTGGATGTCGATAGAAGGGAAAGAGATGGCTTACCACATCTTTCTGTTGTGTCTTAGGCCCAGATGCACAAAACTTTAACGACCCTTTAACGAAGAAATTTTCAACCGCAGCATGCATTAAGGCCATTTTTCTAACGACGCTAGCAGCTAACAAAAACGGAATGCAAACGAGTCACGTCCAATTGAAATGTGAACAATTCGCAATGCACTAATCATAACGACGATTGCAACGAATCATTTACTGTGATATATTTAACGTGAAGTCAGACCTGTCGTTAAGGCCTGAACTGTCATACAGACACTGCTCCCCGCTTCTCCCTGCAGCATAAAAATCCAAGCTGGCATGTTTGAAAATAAAAAAACCCCACACAAACACGTGGCTCCCCGCTTCCCCCTGCATAAAATTGAAAAGGCCCTCGTCAGGAGCGTCCTGTATGGACGCCCTTGCCCCCCCCCGCCTGAGGTCGACGCTGCTCCCCGCTTCCACCTGTATTAAAAAAAAAAAACTCAAAACTGTAGCAGCCACGGCCCCCCTCCCTTCCTCTCCCTCTATTTCTCCTTCTCCCACAGCTTTGAAAATTAACACTCTGCTCTCCTCTGAAGCCAATTTCCCGGTTCTGTAAACAACTTTAAGCTGCCCAGGTCCCCCTCCCTTCTTCTGTTTCCCCCAGCCGGAGGCGGGCCCAGGTCTCTCTGCTGAGCTGAAGGGGATCACAGTGAAAGAGGTCTTTTGTTAGAAAGGGGGGTTTATGAAGGACGTCCTTTTTGGAGTCTTGAGGAGGACGTCTTCAACAGCACTCTCCTGCTAGGATCACAGAGCTAAATGCTCGCACGTCCCGATCCCCCCCCTCACACGCCCCCATCTGACGTAAGCAACCTATGTAGGTTTAATACGTTTGTGTTGATGTTTGTGGCATGCGCAGAGCAGCCAGCATAACGCTTGGCTGCTCTGCGCATGTTTTAGGAGCCGATTACCGATGGGGATTACGAATCTGTAATGCATCGTACTTTACAATACCGCACTGAACATGTGCGACTTGTTTTTTTTGGTGCATTCTTCGTTTTTTCAAATTCGGTAAGCACTTTTACGTTTTAGATTTTTTTACGTTTGGTTGATGCATCTGGGCCTTAGTCCTAATGCAAACGTTTTGGAACCTTAGAGTTTGCTCTATCTGCCTCCAAATGTCAGCTATGAAAGATAAAATCCACAAACTCCAGAAGGAATTGGTTGCAGTTAAGGAATCATCCAAGACTACCTGATTCCTAGCCAATTTATCACCAGCACTGCCACAGAGAATAAAGCAATAGAAGAATAGATATGTCACAGTAGGTTCAGGTAGATTGTGACCTGTGTCACAGAGGCATTCACTCTCACAACCTTTTCCTCTTCCTTTGCTGTATTGGATCATTATGATATTCAGAAAAAAAAAAGTACTGAGGTGGAGCCAGAGGCAAAGAATGTAACCCAGTGCAAAGGACATCCTCAAAACGATGACAGATGGACTCAAAGCAGAAAATTCTTACTGCTAGGAGACTCCATTATTAGAGGCATTAACTTAGGAACCCAGTGCAAGGGTCCTAACCTAGTGAAATGCTTTTCAGGATCCTCTGCTACTAGAAGTATTAACCAGATACAGAATGTGATCCAAGATGAGAGTAAGGATTCTAATACTGATATTGTAATCCACCTGGGGACAAATGATGTAGCCAATAATAGCAAGTTTGGAGCACAGAGAGTGTTCCAGAAGCTTGGAGAGGGACTCAAGTCTTTGGTTCAGACTGCAGCTTATTGTGAAGTTATTTCTATATATAGGAAGGAAGAGGAAAGACAGTGTAAAATAGAGGAGTTCAATAAGTGGCTTGAAGCATGGCATAAAGAAGAAGGTTTTAGATACATAAGTACATAAGTACATAAGTAGTGCCATACTGGGAAAGACCAAAGGTCCATCTAGCCCAGCATCCTGTCACCGACAGTGGCCAATCCAGGTCAAGGGCACCTGGCACGCTCCCCAAACGTAAAAACATTCCAGACAAGTTATACCTAAAAATGAGGAATTTTTCCAGTCCATTTAATAGCGGTCTATGGACTTGTCCTTTAGGAATCTATCTAACCCCTTTTTAAACTCCGTCAAGCTAACCGCCCGTACCACGTTCTCCGGCAATGAATTCCAGAGTCTAATTACACGTTGGGTGAAGAAAAATTTTCTCCGATTCGTTTTAAATTTACCACACTGTAGCTTCAACTCATGCCCTCTAGTCCTAGTATTTTTGGATAGCGTGAACAGTCGCTTCACATCCACCCGATCCATTCCACTCATTATTTTATACACTTCTATCATATCTCCCCTCAGCCGTCTCTTCTCCAAGCTGAAAAGCCCTAGCCTTCTCAGCCTCTCTTCATAGGAAAGTCGTCCCATCCCCACTATCATTTTCGTCGCCCTTCGCTGTACCTTTTCCAATTCTACTATATCTTTTTTGAGATACGGAGACCAGTACTGAACACAATACTCCAGGTGCGGTCGCACCATGGAGCGATACAACGGCATTATAACATCCGCACACCTGGACTCCATACCCTTCCTAATAACACCCAACATTCTATTCGCTTTCCTAGCCGCAGCAGCACACTGAGCAGAAGGTTTCAGCGTATCATCGACGACGACACCCAGATCCCTTTCTTGATCCGTAACTCCTAACGCGGAACCTTGCAAGACGTAGCTATAATTCGGGTTCCTCTTACCCACATGCATCACTTTGCACTTGTCAACATTGAACTTCATCTGCCACTTGCACGCCCATTCTCCCAGTCTCGCAAGGTCCTCCTGTAATCGTTCACATTCCTCCTGCGACTTGACGACCCTGAATAATTTTGTGTCATCGGCGAATTTAATTACCTCACTAGTTATTCCCATCTCTAGGTCATTTATAAATACATTAAAAAGCAACGGACCCAGCACAGACCCCTGCGGGACCCCACTAACTACCCTCCTCCACTGAGAATACTGGCCACGCAATCCTACTCTCTGCTTCCTATCTTTCAACCAGTTCTTAATCCATAATAATACCCTACCTCCGATTCCATGACTCTGCAATTTCTTCAGGAGTCTTTCGTGCGGCACTTTGTCAAACGCCTTCTGAAAATCCAGATATACAATATCAACCGGCTCCCCATTGTCCACATGTTTGCTTACCCCCTCAAAAAAATGCATTAGATTGGTGAGGCAAGACTTCCCTTCACTAAATCCGTGCTGACTTTGTCTCATCAGTCCATGTTTTTGTATATGCTCTGCAATTTTATTCTTAATAATAGCCTCCACCATCTTGCCCGGCACCGACGTCAGACTCACCGGTCTATAATTTCCCGGATCTCCTCTGGAACCTTTCTTAAAAATCGGAGTAACATTGGCTACCCTCCAGTCTTCCGGTATTACACTCGATTTTAGGGACAGATTGCATATTTCTAACAGTAGCTCCGCAAGTTCATTTTTTAGTTCTATTAATACTCTGGGATGAATACCATCAGGTCCCGGTGATTTACTACTCTTCAGCTTGCTGAACTGACCCATTACATCCTCCAAGGTTACAGAGAATTTGTTTAGTTTCTCCGACTCCCCCGCTTCAAATATTCTTTCCGGCACCGGTGTCCCCCCCAAATCCTCCTCGGTGAAGACCGAAGCAAAGAATTCATTTAATTTCTCCGCTACGGCTTTGTCCTCCTTGATCGCCCCTTTAACACCATTTTCGTCCAGCGGCCCAACCGACTCTTTGGCCGGTTTCCTGCTTTTAATGTATCTAAAAAAGTTTTTACTATGTATTTTTGCTTCCAACGCTAATTTCTTCTCAAAGTCCTTTTTTGCCCTCCTTATCTCCGCTTTGCATTTGGCTTGGCATTCCTTATGATCTATCCTGTTACTTTCAGTTGGTTCTCTTCTCCACTTTCTGAAGGATTGTTTTTTGGCTCTAATGATTTCCTTTATCTTACTGTTTAGCCACGCCGGCTGACGTTTAGTCTTTTTTCCCTTTTTTCTAATACGTGGAATATATTTGTCCTGAACCTCCAGGATGGTGTTTTTAAACAGCATCCACGCCTGATGCAAGTTTTTTTACTCTGCGAGCTGCTCCTTTCAGTCTTTTTTTCACCATTTTTCTCATTTTGTCGTAATCACCTTTTCTATAGTTAAACGCTAGCGTACTTGATTTCCTAGTTTCACTTCCTTCAATGCCAATATCAAAACCGATCATATTATGATCACTGTTATCAAGCGGCCCTCGTATCGTTACCCCCTGCACTAGATCATGAGCACCACTAAGGACTAAGTCTAGTATTTTTCCTTCTCTTGTCGGCTCCTGAACTAGCTGTTCCATGAAGCTGTCCTTGATTTCATCAAGAAATCTTATGTCCCTTGCGTGTACAGATGTTACATTAACCCAGTCTATATGCGGGTAATTGAAATCCCCCATTATTATTGTGTTGCCCAGTTTGTTTGCGTCCCTGATTTCCTTTAACATTTCCGCATCCGTCTGTTCGTCCTGGCCAGGCGGACGGTAGTACACTCCTATCACTATCCTTTTCCCCTTTGCACATGGAATTTCAATCCACAGTGATTCCAAGGAGTGTTTTGCTTCCTGCAGAATTTTCAATCTATTTGATTCAAGGCTCTCGTTAATATACAATGCTACCCCTCCACCAATCCGATTCACCCTATCACTACGATATAATTTGTACCCCGGTATGACAGTGTCCCACTGGTTATCCTCCTTCCACCAGGTCTCAGAGATGCCTATTATATCTAATTTTTCATTTAGTGCAATATATTCTAACTCCCCCATCTTATTTCTTAGGCTCCTGGCATTCGCATATAGACATTTCAAACTATGTTTGTTGTTCCTAAGTACATCATGCTTAGTACTTGACAGTATTAATTGGCAATCTTTTGTCTGATTTTTATTGTTATTTAAAGATACCCGATCTACTACAATCTCTTTTGCAACCTCACTATAAGAGGATGGGGCAGTACATGAAAAAAATAACAGGCAGTACTGTAATTTTTTTTTTTTACATTTGTATCCCACATTTTTCCACCTATTTGTAGGCTCAATGTGGCTTACATAGTGCCGGAGAGGCCTTTGCAGGCTCTGGTGTGAACAAATACAGGGTGATGTGATAAGATCAACTTCAAATGGCACAGCCACTGAGAACGGAAGAGTTGTGTTATGTCCATTACGTGCTTTAGTTTGGTTCTGTTGCAGAGATTAGGCATTTAAGTTGGATCGGTAGGGCTATGTCTTTCTGTGACAGAAAAAAGAATTCTTGCGGAGAAATTCAGACAGTTTATTTCTAGACATTTTAACTAGAGGGTGGGGGTGACAAAAGGAAGTGAAGGAATTTAGAAAGTCACCCCCTATTAAAAACATGTGGCAGTGGGGAATTAATGTTAATATAGAAAACCATCTAAACTCACTTGACACATGGAAAACTATGAATACAAATGCTCGTTGTCTAAGTAAAAAGGTTCAAGATTTGTGAGTCCTGATGTTTGAGGAAGACTTGGATATTGTTGCTATTACTGAGATGTGCCCAGGGTCACAAGGAGCCTCAGTGGGAATTGAACCCAGGCTACTGGGATCAAAGTTAGCTGCACTTAACGTTAGGCCACTCCTCCATTCCAAATTCAAGCAAAGAGGGAACTACAGCAAATGAAATCACAGGTGGAAGAAAAAAATGGCTAAGGATGTAAAGAGAGGTGACAAGACCCTTTTCAGATATATTGGGAAAAGGAGAAAAGATAGGAATGGAATTCTAAGATTGAAAGATGCTGAGAATAGCTATGTGGAGAGTGAGGATAAAGTTAATGTGCTAAATGAATACTCCTGTGTTCACGGAAGAAAATCCTGGAGAAGGACCGTGGTTGGCTGCCGAGGGTATATCTCGGAATGGATTGGATATTGCACTGTTCAAGGAAGAAAGTGTTTATAAACAACTTGAAAATCTGAACGTGAACAAAGCTCTGGGGCTGGATGGGATACATCCCAGCATTCTCAGAGAACTCAGAGAAATCCTGGTGGGACCTCTTTTAAGTCTTTATTTAATAGATCTTTAGAGACGGGAGAGGTTTTGTGGGATTTGAGATGAGCAGATTTAATCTCTCTTCACAAAAGCAGATACAGGGAAGAAGTGAGAAACTACAGGCTGGTAAGCCTCTTGTCGGTGGTAGAAAAAATAATGGTATCGCTACTGAAGGAAAAGAGAGTTATGTTTCTAGAGGGTCATTCCATGTCAAGTGGTCTGGTGGTCCCTGCGCGACCATCACGGATTTTGATGAAATTTTCAGTGAACATTCATACATGTCCCCAATTAACATTGGTAAAGTTTTACGTTCGCCGATGCAATACTTGCTGAGATATACTAATACTAATGAAAATGATTAAAAAGAGTTTCCAGAAGGTCTTTTTTTGTAAAAGTGGGCTAAAAATACCCTATTTTTGGCGTTTTTGCAAAAATCATCAACTTTACACTCAATTTGTGAACTAATGGAAAATATTAGGACAATGAAATTTTATGTTTGAAAACCTTGTGTTGATAAGTTGTTGTGTGCAAAGTTTCACGTTTATCACACCTTTAATTCCAGAGATATAAAAAGCCAAACTTTACAATTTTTTCGTGCCGCAAATCTTTCGGACCAAGTTTGCTCCAAGTTTTCTTCATGGAAATCGCTCATGAAGATTTTTTTATTATTTTGTTTAATAGAGCGCAAAAAATTGTACAAGATGGCCAAGTTTTGTTTCTCTCAACAAAATATTGCCGGAGATACAGTGCCTCAAAGTTGCCGAAATCTCGGAGTCAACCTCAGGGAGAGAATATCCCTGAGGTTGACTCCGAGATATTCTCTCAACATGGGCATTGCCAGCCACGTACCTGGCGGGAAAACTCAACAGCCTGGCCAACAGACTGTGCAGGGTAATGCAGCCTCATGGATATTCTCTCAACATGGGCGTTGCCAGCGAGATTTTCAAAGAGTGGGGCACCCCCTTGCTGGATCTCTTTGTCGCTTAGTGCAATCACAAAGTCCCTCAGAACTGCTCCAGCCTCAGGTCACATGACACATTAGCATTGGATGCCTTTCTCCTTCATTGGGGAACAGGTCTTCTGTATGTGTATCCTCCCATTTCTTTCATAGGAAGACTTTGCTGAAACTCAAGCAAGACAAGGGAGCCATGATCCTGATTGCCCCATAGTGGCCTAGGCAGATGTGGTTCCCACTTCTGAAGTTATCTTCCAAGGAACCATGGAGACTGACTGACTGACTGTTTTCCAACATGCGTTACGTAGAATGAGGGGTCTTTTCTTCATCCCAACCTCCAGTCTCTAGCCCTAATGGCCTGGATGTAGAGAGCATAGAATTTGCTTCTTTGAATCTCCCGGAGAGTGACTCCAGGGTCTTACTGGTTTCCAGAAAAGAGGTGTTATACTTTCAAATGGAGGAGGTTTGCCATCTGGTGCGAGGGCAAGGCCCTAGATTCTCTTTCTTTTCCTACACAGAACTTGCTTGAATATCTTCTGCATCTCTCTGAGTCTGGTCTCAAGACTAACTTTGTAAGGGTTTATCTCAATGCAGTTGGTGCTTACCATTACCTTGTAGAAGGTAAGACCATCTCTGGACAGCCTCTAGTTGTTTGATTCATGCGAGGTTTTCTTTTGTTAAACTTCCACTTGTGTTATGTGACCTCAACTTCTTCCTTACCCAGCTGATGAAAACTGCTTTTGAACCACTAGATTTCTGGCCTCTTAAGTACTTGACCTGGAAGGGCTTGTTTTTGGTGGCAGTTACTTACTTCAGCTTGCAGGATCAGTGAGCTTCAGGCTCTAGTAGTGGATCCACCTTACACAAAGATTCATCATAATAGAGTAGTTCTCTGCACTCACCCTAAGTTCCTTCCTAAGGTGGTGTCTGAATTCCATCTTAACCAGTCAATCCTCCTGCCAGCATTCTTCCCAGACCCGATGCCCATCCTGGCAAAAGCACACTGCACACCTTGGACTGCAAGTGAGCTTTGGCTTTCTTCCAGGAATGGACTAAGCCCTATAGACAGTGCACTAAACATTTTGTTTCTTTTGATCCAACAGGATGGTTGTAGCCATTGGTAATTTCCATTTGGCTAGCAGACTGTATCTCTCTCACTTATGCCCAAGCTGGGCTGACTCTGGAGGGCCACATCACAGCTCATAATGTCAGAGCTTTGGCTGCGTCCGTAGCCCACTTCAGATCAGCCTTCATTGAAGAGATTTTGCAAGACTGCAACATACTCTTCAGTCTATATATTCACATCTTCTGCCTTGAGCAGAACACCCGACTTGACAGCTGGTTTGGTCAGACAGTCCTGCAGAATTTGTTTGTGCTCTAGAATCCAACTCCACCCTCTTATGGCTGTTGTATTCTGTTCCAGTCTGCACCTTCATGACCAGTGTATATAGTTTCCGCATAATTGATGTACTTGGCCTCGCCATTGCGAGTCCCTATCATCCTAACGTTGTTGTTTTCGGTGAGCCTGGAAGCAAGAGATTCCCACATGTGAGAATTTATATGGCCTGCTTGTCCTCGGAGAAAGTGAAGTTGCTTACCTGTAGCAGGTATTCGCTGAGGACAGCAGGCCAATTATTCTCATGTACCCTCCCACCTCCGCTAGGAGTTGAATTTAGTTTTTAGCTATGTTTGTACTGCTGGTCCCGTGCTTGTGAGTCAGGTGGGAAGGCACCTGCGAATGCATGGTGGGGGCGCTGTCTTAAGGTCTTAAAAAGATACTACGCTGGGCAGTGTTTCCGCACCAGGATGTGTGGATGACCTCATCCACTTGTGAGAATAATTGGCCTGCTGACCTGCTGTTCTCTGAGAATACCTGCTACAGGTAAGTAACTTTGCTTTTTGGACAACGCCAGAGATGCTTTAAGTTAGGAGGAAGGTCTTGCGTAGTGGAGAGAGACGCTGTTAGATGAGTGTATGAACTTTTATTCTTAACTTTTTTTCTGTTGGACATAACATATACATTTGTTTTATAGCCCAGAAGTAAAGTAACGCACAATCTCTATTGTGTGTCTGACCTTATGTATGTTCTCTGGTATGATTGTACTCTGCTATCAAGCTATAGAGTTCCTTTCCAGTTTCTGATATCAAATTTTATTGTAACTGTAAACTGTCTTGATTCATTCTGATTAGAAATGGTATAGCACATCTAATAAATGATTATGCTTTTTGAACCTTTCCTTTTGTTTTCTGATGCAGCTTTGTAGACATAAGTTGTTTACAGAGAGGTGAAAGATGTCACGGGGTACAGGCACTACCTTCTCACGTCGCAGCTACAAGCTGAACTCTGAATCAGAGAAACCGAAGGCCACAGGTACTTGATGCATATGTTTCTTTGTTTGATTTCTATTGAACGGAGCAGTTTCCAGTCATCAGCTTGCAAGTGGTGACTGAGAATTCAAAGTGTGTTTATTGTCATAACCAGTAGGCTGCAGGAGGAGGTGGAAACAATAGAATGTTTTATTGCTCCCTGTATAGTATTGTATCATTGTATAGTGTGAAAAGGAAGGGGGAATTAAAGGAAAGGTGGCTGGGGAAGAGAGGAGGAGCAGAGGAACAGGGTTGGAGTGCAGCACTTTGGTAAGGAAAGCTGGAGTACAAACATATGTGAAAGAAGTAAGAGATGTTAAAGAGAGGAAAAATGAAGAGAGTGAAGGGAGGAGGTGGTGATAAGAAAGAGAAACAAAATATAGATGATCGGTAAAGCTGGGTGTTACTCAATGCTCTTTGGAACACAAGAGTGCTAGAGATTGCACATTTTGCATCAGTGCGCCTTAGGTACAAGCATTTCTACAAACAAGGTACATAAGTACATAAGTAGTGCCATACTGGGAAAGACCAAAGGTCCATCTAGCCCAGCATCCTGTCACCGACAGTGGCCAATCCAGGTCAAGGGCACCTGGCACGCTCCCCAAACGTAAAAACATTCCAGACAAGTTATACCTAAAAATGCGGAATTTTTCCAAGTCCATTTAATAGCGGTCTATGGACTTGTCCTTTAGGAATCTATCTAACCCCTTTTTAAACTCCGTCAAGCTAACCGCCCGTACCACGTTCTCCGGCAACGAATTCCAGAGTCTAATTACACGTTGGGTGAAGAAAAATTTTCTCCGATTCGTTTTAAATTTACCACACTGTAGCTTCAACTCATGCCCTCTAGTCCTAGTATTTTTGGATAGCGTGAACAGTCGCTTCACATCCACCCGATCCATTCCACTCATTATTTTATACACTTCTATCATATCTCCCCTCAGCCGTCTCTTCTCCAAGCTGAAAAGCCCTAGCCTTCTCAGCCTCTCTTCATAGGAAAGTCGTCCCATCCCCACTATCATTTTCGTCGCCCTTCGCTGTACCTTTTCCAATTCTACTATATCTTTTTTGAGATACGGAGACCAGTACTGAACACAATACTCCAGGTGCGGTCGCACCATGGAGCGATACAACGGCATTATAACATCCGCACACCTGGACTCCATACCCTTCCTAATAACACCCAACATTCTATTCGCTTTCCTAGCCGCAGCAGCACACTGAGCAGAAGGTTTCAGCGTATCATCGACGACGACACCCAGATCCCTTTCTTGATCCGTAACTCCTAACGCGGAACCTTGCAAGACGTAGCTATAATTCGGGTTCCTCTTACCCACATGCATCACTTTGCACTTGTCAACATTGAACTTCATCTGCCACTTGCACGCCCATTCTCCCAGTCTCGCAAGGTCCTCCTGTAATCGTTCACATTCCTCCTGCGACTTGACGACCCTGAATAATTTTGTGTCATCGGCGAATTTAATTACCTCACTAGGTATTCCCATCTCTAGGTCATTTATAAATACATTAAAAAGCAACGGACCCAGCACAGACCCCTGCGGGACCCCACTAACTACCCTCCTCCACTGAGAATACTGGCCACGCAGTCCTACTCTCTGCTTCCTATCTTTCAACCAGTTCTTAATCCATAATAATACCCTACCTCCGATTCCATGACTCTGCAATTTCTTCAGGAGTCTTTCGTGCGGCACTTTGTCAAACGCCTTCTGAAAATCCAGATATACAATATCAACCGGCTCCCCATTGTCCACATGTTTGCGTACCCCCTCAAAAAAATGTGATTTTGTTTCACTTTCCAAGACAAGTTTTCATTGGATTAAGACTGTAAAAAGATGAACATTTTTTTCCAGGGAGAGAGAGCTGTGAAAGTAGATAAAGGATTAAGGCCCTAAAAGTTAGGTATAGAAGAGGAAAATGAGCAATCTCAAGATAGAAGTTTGAAGGACACCAACGTCCAATAGCTGCGATTAATCATGATCCTTTTGACTGGTGAAGAAAAAGAATCATTCATGAACTACACTAAAAAAAAAACAAACCTGGTGAAGAACAAGTGGAAAGAAGATAATTGATGGCAGTATTAAGGCAACTGTAAGCTCAAGAAAAATGTGAATAATTGATGAATAAGGAAGCTTGGAAGCCAACAGGTGGCTGAATAGATAGAGGCAAGGTTGCTCACCAGTGGAAAAATGCACTCACCCTGCTCTCCTTCCTCTTCCTTCAATTTTTCAGCAGAAAAGAGGGTAGCGGAAGTACATGGTGAGACCGTTGGCTAGTCTGAGGGGCCAGGTGCATTTTCCACAGATTAGAAAGGTAGGCCTGAGATTAATTTGAAAAAAAAAAAAAGGTTGTAGCAGTGGGATGCTCCTGATTCTAATGGGGCATCTTTTGACTGAGTTTTTTGTAAGACTGGCTACTTTTTAAAGACTGAAGCTTGTTTTTGTTTCCTGTTCTTCAAAGCTTTTGTTAGAGATGACGGGTACAGCAGCCTGTTGGAATGCATTTGTACCAGTAACTGCAGATTTGCTGAAGGAGATTATTTGTATTACCTGCGGCGCTTGTCCTCATGGAGTAGTCATATCTTTTAAACATCTCTGCTTAAGGACTATTCCTTAGCGTCCCTCTGGACCGGCCTAGACTGTGACTGATGGGTTGTGCACGCTTTCCAGCAGGTGGAGACTGAGAATTCTGATTGAACTGAGTGAGCCAATAAGAGCCTTCGGTAGGACTAGAGAGATCATAAGTACATAAGTATTGCCAACACTGGGAAAGACCAAGGGTCCATCAAGCCCAGCATCCTGTTTCCAACATTGGCCAATCCAGGTCACAAATACCTGGCAAGATCCCAAAAAAGTACAAAACATTTTATACTGCTTATCCCAGAAATAATGGACTTTTCCTTTAGGAAGCTGTCCAAACCTTTTTTTAAACTCCGCTAAGCTAACTGCCTTTACCACATTCTCTGACAAGGAATTCCAGAGTTTAATTACACGTTCAGTGAAGAAAATTTTTCTCAAATTTGTTTTAAATTTACTACATTGTAACTTTATCGCATGCCCCCTAGTCCTAGTATTTTTGGAAAGCATAAACAGATGCTTCACATCTACCCGTTCAACTCTACTCATTATTCTGCGGGGGTTATGGAAAATTCTGAAGTGCCCTGAAACCAGTCGTTGATATGTCTCATTGCACAAGCAATAGAAAGAAATCAAAGCCCCATTCCCCTATGTTCTCGTGGCGTGGCAATTGTGTTCAAAGGGAGTCTGCGTCTTTTACCTTGCCAGATGTATTTTTGAGTAGATCTATTTAAAATCTTCTCGTCCCTACCCTTCAGGAACAAGGGCAATTGTTGGAACAGATATAGCCACTTGGGAGCTATCAACATATTAAACAAAGCTATCCGCCCCCATAATGTAATTGGCAGCGCTTGCCATAAGGTCAACTTACTTCTAGTTAACTCCATCAGAGGTCAAACATTTATTGGGTATAGTGTAAGCAAATCTCTTGGAATGAGGATGCCTAAATATTTTACCTCCTTGTCTGCCCATTGTAATGGAAACACTCCTCTCCATAATTGCTGTATCGACTCATCCACTGCCAGGGCGCAGGATTTTTGTAAATTTAATGAGAATCCTGATAGTGTGCCAAACTGCTCCATCTCAGCTAGGGCCTTCTGCAGGGAGGCCTGTGGATCTGATAAAACCATAAAAATGTCATCTGCATACGCTAATGTCTTCACTACCTCCGCGCCTATGTTCACCCCTTTGTGTTTAAATTTGTTTATTAATTTTTCATTAAATACAAAGATATCATCTTTGATAAGATACATCAATATAAGTAATTTTTCGAAGGAATTATATAATTATATTAGTTTAACAGTCCACAAACATTATGAGTGATTCAAGATAGTTTGAAAACCAATGGAAGTTGGATAATTAAGAATAATACAACTTAAAAATTAAGCAGGAGGTAATGTTCACCCCTTTAATACCCTCTGAGCCATTCAAAACTCTTATCAGGGGCTCTAGTGAAAGATCAAACAGTAGGGGGGACAGTGGACAGCCTTGCCTCGTTCCTCGCGGTATAGGAAACCATTCTGATCTCCCCCCGTTTGCAATAATCCTTGCCCCCAGTCCTGCGTATAATACTTCAATAATCCGTCTAAACCCCCGTGGTAGTTCTGACCACTCTAATACCTGAAATAGATAGTCCCAATTTACATGATGAAAAGCCTTTGCAGCATCAAGGCTAACCAACATAATAGGGTCCTATTTATACTCTTAGCCATAGCTAAAAGAATTTGGCGCACATGAGTCACCAAGTATCTATCCGAGATGAACCATACCTGTGCTGTACTTATTACATCCGGAAGATGCCCAATCAGTCTATTTGCCATCATCTTAGCTAGGAGCTTGACTTCCACGTTTATTAAGGAAATTGACCGATATGATTCGGGGTCCTCTGGCTGTTTACCCGGTTTGGGTAGCAAAGCAATCAGTGCCGTGTTTTCGTATTGTGGAAACTCTCCAGATTCTACGACTGCCGTATAATAATCAAGTAAAGGTCCAAGAAGAGGTAGCTGTAAGGTTTTGTAAAATTCCCCGGAAAACCCATCCATCCCGGGCGCCAAGTTCAATTTCTTTTTTTATTTTTTTTCCTTTATTAACATTTTATAATGTGTCACAAAACAATGTGATTAAGAAATCGGCATTCATTTTACAAGAAAATTAAATACAATAAGGAAAAATAATAATAACAGCCTTTCCGTCCACAAATAAAGAAAAACTGACTCCAAGATTTCAAGAATCTAACAGGAAAATTATAAATCTCACAGTTGCTACCTCTGTATTTAGACCGCAGCCTGCTACTTGGGAGGACATACAACATTCACATCAACTCTAGCATCAAGAAATTCTTTAAGCTGTTTAGGGTCCATAAATTGAAATTGCTTACCCTCAAGCATTACATTACAAATACGAGGAAAACGTAATGCAAAATTTGCTCTCATAGCTTCTACTGTGGGGCGCAATTTTAAAAAAGCCCTGCGCCGCATCTGTGTAGGCTTAGAAAGATCTGGAAAAATCCTAACTTTTGAACCCAAGAACAGATTTTCTAAGTGTCTTAGGGAAAGTCTTAATACAGCATTCGATCTGGCTCCAGCACAAAAGTGACCTGCATCGTTGTCCCTTGGGTAATCACATCCAACGAATTTTCTAGGAAAGAAGTAGATTGGGTTTTCCTACCGTCCCCTTAAAATTCCAGATGTAATAAGCAGTGTAATGGGAGGTAATGAGTCTTTGTCCATTCCTAAAATTTCAATCATATATTTTTTCCCATTTCTAAAGGCGAAATTAACAGCGACTTGGGAAATTGAGAAACCTAAGGTTAAGTCTCTAGCCTGGTTCTCAGTATTCCAAACGTTTATGCAGAAATTATTGTCCTTAACTAGAACGGTTTCCAAAGTCCCCATTTCCTGAATTTTAATACCATCACTTTTCCATTTTCAAGGATGCTGTGCAGTCACTTTGCTGTATCTGAGCAGCTTCCAAGAGAACTTTAAATCATTAGTATTTTCTTTCATAGTACTTTTGCATAGAGGATTGAATATGTAGACCATATCCCACAGTGACTCAAGCGTCACAATGGCCGGTTTAGTTATACCACTTGTTGGTAAAGGAGAGTGAGGCTGAACCTCGGTTTGAGAGAGTTTAGAAACTCTATCTTGAGGCAGTACCTTTAAGGCTAATTGAGCTGATATATCTGGAACCTGGGATCCGCTCGCCACTGCTTCAGTCCTCCCCTCAAACAGGTCAGGTTGCACCCCTCTGGTATCCGTCTCTGTTTGGGCTGCTGCAAACAATCCACTCCCCGGCTGGCGTGGTGCCATGCGTTCCACAGGGCTCAGAGAAGCCCCGTCGCCGCTTTCTATCGACGTCAATGCGTCGACAGTTGCAGAGGGGGTCGAAGTACCCAGAGGACCCGGTTGATTCTTAGAGAACTGCAGGGTCGTTTGCTTCAACGATGACAAGGCTCCAGGAGCCAAGGGGTACTCTTTCACCTTTCCCCTCTGTTTCCCCATCGATATAGACGGGTTGAGGGCAACGAAAGAAGCTTAAGACCGGAGTGATCTCTAAGAGCAAACACAGGTGCGTCCGTTCAAAGCGCCATCTTGGAATCACGCCAAGTTCAATTTCAACCGTTTTATTGCTGCCTGCAATTCTTTGGATTGCAAAGGCATGTCCAACAAATCCTCTGTTGGAATTTTTGCATCCCTGTCTTGCCCAGAAAGTCTGCTACCTCTTCTTTGTTAATGGGACCACTGCAAGTATATAGTTTTTGAAAGTGCTCCTGAAGAACCTGCAACATCTCTTCTGTACGATTTATCATCTGCCCCCTCGTGTTTTTCAAGGCCACTATGGTTCTATTCCCCCCCCCCCCATGACTTAACTAACTTAGCCAAGAGGCCTCCTTGGCGATTTCCATATCTCTGCAGTCTATACTTTTGATAAACCATTTGCTGTTGTGCTTGTTCATGTATCAAAGAATTAAGGGTCACTTGCAGTGTTAAATAATTGTCTTTGTTGATATGAGATGGGGAATTTAGGAATATGCGCTTGGCCCGCCCCAGGCGTCTGGTCAAATTGAGGATACTGGCTGCAATTTTCTTTTGTCTCGCTGCCATGTATGAAATAATTTCACCCCTCATTACAACCTTAGTTGTACACCAAAACAACTGTGGGACTATCCTATGTTGGTCATTATGAAGAGCAAATTCCTCCCATTTCCCTTGCAGATAATTAACAAAATCTGGGTCTTTTATTAAATAACTAGGGAATCTCCAGCTCTTTACTGTTTGGCACCCCGCCTGGGCTTCAAAATCTATCAAGACCGGGGCATGATCCAAGACCACCTCTTGCTCCATTCGCGCTTCTGTGACCTCAGAGAAGAGACTGTCTGATAGAAAAATATAATCCAGTGTTGCCCAAGACCCATGTGCCTGGGATCTATGGGAATAATCCCTTTCATCTGGGTGCAGCGATCTCCATACATCAATTAACCCCAAGGATGTTACAAAGGAAGATAAGATCCCCCTCCTCCCACCACCCGCTAGCCCCAGATTCCTAACCCCTGTGCAGTCCATTTCCGGGTCCATCATTGCATTCATGTCGCCAACAATTACCAATTGCTTATCTTGGTATGGGATCTGTTTTTCCAAAAAGTTCGAGAAAAACCCCAGGCCATGTGGAGTGCGTGCATAAACAGCAAATAGACCTCCCTTCCCTGCAAACACAGCTTAACCAGTAAAAATCACCCGCTCTCATCTTGTAATATCTTTTCAGCCGAATAGACCAGGGACTTTCTAAAAAGAATCGCTATGTCCCCTCTTCGTGCTCCCGAGGATGCCCATTCAATTTGTCCCACCCACATCCTCTGTAACTTCTTATGTTCCTCGTTCATCAGTCTTGTCTCCTGGAGACAGGCTATATCCGCCTTAAGTCTGTTCAGATGTGTCGATATTTTTTTGCGTTTTATCGGGGAGGAGATACCTTCCACATTCCATGTTACAATTTTACATTGAGTTGTCTCCTTGTTAGAAAATCAACACAGATTATTATTAAGTTATCTGAGTCTGGGGGCCCAGTCCTCCCCCCGAACTACTGCTCCCTGTCTCTTTGCTGCATGGGAGCTATGAACATAAAGAAATTAGAAACTCTGGAGGTGTTCTCATCAGCATTCCCAGGTTTACAACTTGTCCACCCTCCCTCCTTATCCCTTTCCCAAGCTACTCGTCCCAGAACCCCCCCTCCCCCCAACCCTTTGCCCACAGAAATTGAATCTTCAAACTCCCCCCCCCCCCAATCCTGCCATCTCCCCTTCCCAAAAACGCATGAACTTTACACAACTATTCGATGAGCCTACGCTCATCTCGGTATATCACATGTATGTTGGAGCCCCCGCTCCTCTCCACAGACACACATTATAAAATCAAGCCATCTCACTGTACCAATTACTATTAATGTTCTTCTATTGACAATCCGTCTTCTTCTGCGATCAAAGCTTATCGCGGGGATTCATGCTGCCCCTCCAACTCCTTCTTGACAAAAGCCTCGGCCACGCTAACTGAATCGAACACGTTCCATTTTCCGTCCTTCTGAATCATTTTAATACTGCTGGATAAGTTAATATGAAACGGATCTTCTTCCCGGCCAGTGTGGTACACAGTGGGTGGAAGCGCTTTCTTCTCTCGTGCAAATCCGCTGAGTAATCCGGAAAAATCTGTATTTTATTTCCTTCGTACGTTAGATCACGTTTAGCCTTGAAGCCCCGCATTATTTCTTCTTTGTGAATATAATTATGAATTTTAATTATTATCACTCTTGACTTGGTCTTCTCTGCTTGTGGTCTCCCGATCCTGTGCGCCCGTTCTATACAGAACGCTCCATTACTGTCTGATAGAGCAAATTCTTTTTGCAGCCATTTTTCCAACAATAATCCTAGGCTTCTCTCCGCAACAGATTCCGGGAAACCCATGATTCTTACATTTGAGCGCCGTGCTCTGTTTTCCAAGTCTTCTATTTTCTCACTTTGAAAGTTAAGCTTTTTTACCACTTCCTTAAGTGTAGGTTCATTTTGATTCCATGAGTCCTCTATTTCGGAAATTCATTTCTCCAAATCCAGTGTGCGTTTCAATAACTCAGTTATCACCGATTCCATTTTGACCTGAAACCTCGGCGCTAGTGCAGATCCCACAGCCGTCAAGATTTGTGCCAGTTGTTTTTCAGAAAACTCAAATTGAGGCCCCGGCACAGCTTCCGCTGTCTTTGGTTCTGTGCCTGCTGGCGAAGTTTTCCCTTTTTCCACTTTGACGCTTTTTCTTGAGCTTCCTGACGGCATCGAGACCAAATATTGTTCCATGCACTTTCCCGTGCCTTTCCTCGCTTCTCGATCGTTTATCAGAAGGCAATGTTGTCAAAATTTATGAGAGAGATGATCGGGGTCCCTGGAGCACAACTACAATGCAGCCGTTGCTCTCAGTGCATCACGTGATCCCTCTAGGTTATTTATAAATATGTTAAAAAGCAGCGGTCCCAGCACAGACCCCTGGGGAACCCCACTAACTACCCTTCTCCATCGAGAATACTGACCATTTAACCCTACTCTCCGTTTTCTATCTTTTAACCAGTTTTTAATCCACAATAGAACACTACCTCCTATCCCATGACTTTCCAATTTCCTCTGGAGTCTTTCATGAGTAATCTCAGTCTCCAGCAAGTGGAAGGTTGTGAGCCATTCGGTTTCTCTGAATTTTTTCTTTTCTTTCTGTGGCGAGTCCTTTATTTTTTTTCCTTACCTCTGAGCACCTGGGCTGTATAGAATAACCTGTTCTCTGGAGGCTGAGGGCCATAGGGACCTATTCCAGCCTCGGGGGTATTCTACCCGGGTGGCCGGGTCCCTCCTCCCTAATCCTCTCTTTTACAGTCTTCAGTGATATGCTGGTTGAGCCTTAGCCTCTTCAGGGGAAGAGTGTCTAGGCAAGGAGAAGCAGCCGTTTTCTCTTGGTTCACAAGAGAACTTGTCAGTAAAGTTTATTACAAAAATCCCAATGAAGGTGTCCGAGCCCAGTCTCTAGTGTCTGTAGGGGTGCGTTTGGCGCAGTTTTACTGGAGGTGGGCCCAAATCACCTCTGACCAATTGGATTCTGGAGGTTATTTTAGAAGGGTACGCTTTAGAGTTTGTGCGGCCTCTTTCAGATGCATTTCTTGAGTCCCCTTGTCGGTCTCGTCTCAAAGTGGGTGTCTTCTGGGGAACTCTGGAAAGGCTTCTTAACCTTCAGGCTATTTGTCCAGTCCCCTCGTCAGAGCTCAGGCAGGGATGCTATTCCATTTATTTCGTCGTCCTCAAAAAGGAAGGCTCTTTCAGACCCATTTTAGATCTCAAAGTAGTCAATCGGGCACTAAAGATATCCTCCTTTCTTATGGAAACTCTACGGTCAGTTATAGTAGCGGTCCTGTCCGGAGAGGTTTTGACGGCCTTAGATCTCACCGAAGCATATCTCCACTTTCCGATCTGCCCCTTGCACCAGCGGTTCCTGCGCTTTGCAATTCTCGGCCAGCATTTTCAGTTTCGGACGTTGCCCTTTGGTTTGGTGACAGCTCAACACACTTTCACCAAAGTAATGGTAGTGGTTGCAGCAGCCCTCAGAGTTGACAGGATTCTGGTCCATCCTTATCTGGACGATTGGCTGGTCAGAGCGAAGTTGCACAGCGAGAGTGTTCAGGTCACGGAGAGAGTAGTCAATTTCCTCCAGTCCCTTGGATGGGCAGTCAGTGCGCAGAAGAGTCGGCTACAGCCATCTCAGTCCTTGGATTAAATGGGAGTGTGCTTCAACACTCAGAGAAGTCGAGCGTTTCTCACCCAAGACAGGATTTTCAAGTTGCAGATGTTGATTCATCGGTTTCTGCAGTCTGCGCTCCCATGTGCGCGGGATTATCTGCAGGTTTTGGGCTCCATGGTGGTGACAGTAGAAGCTGTAGTGTGAGTCAGGGCGCATATGAGACCTCGTCAATAGTCTCTTTTCTCCAGGTGGTCACCGCAGAGGGACTCCCTCCTGTGAAAGTTACCAGCATAGGAGAGAGGCAGTCTTCGCTGGAGGCTCCGGATGCCTCTGGAGACCCCGCAGTGGATTGTGGTCACGACAGATGCCAGTCTTTTGGGCTGGGGAGCTCATTGTCAGGGGCAGTATGCCCAGGGCCTATGGTCACAGGAGGAGGCATCTTGCTTGATCAACCTCTTGGAGACCAGAGCAATATGTTTGGCCCTCAAGCGTTCTGTCCTCTACTGAACGTTGCATCATTCTGCATCATGTCCGACAACACCACGGCCGTGGTTTATGTCAATCATCAAGGAGGAACATGAAGTCATGAGCTGGGCGGAGTTGCATCTGATGGCCTTCTCGACGGCTCATGTAGAATGAGTGGAGAATGTTCAGGCGGATTTCCTCAGTTGCACCACTCTGGATCCCGGGGAGTGGGCTGTCTGCGACAAGGCGTTTCGGATAATGATGGATCGATGGGGGTCTTCCGGTCTTGGATCTCTTCGCCTCGGTGTCCAACGCAAAAGTCCCTCAGTTCTTCGGCTGCCAAAAGGACCCAAGGGCGCAGGGAGTCGATGCGCTTCTACAGCCATGGCCGTCGGATCTTCTGTATGCTTTCCTCCATGGCCCCTGATAGGTCGTCTGCTTCAACGGGTAGAGTCACATCTGGGTTGTGCCAGATTGGCCTCGCAGCGGTGTGTCGATCTCCAGCGTTTGCTCGTTGAGCCTCCTCTCAAGCTTCCCGAGGATCCCGACCTGTTGGTCCAGGGTCCGGTGGTTCATCCAGACCGGCTCGATTTTGTCTTACAGCTTGGTTCTTGAGCGGGTACGGCTAACTAAGAGAGGTTTTTCAGCGAGTGTCGTCTCCACTGTGCTTCGCTCGAGATGTCAGTCCACTTCTCTTAACTATATTAGGACATGGAGACTGTTTTGAGTGGTGTGCCGACTTGAGGTTCTCTCCCTTTCGGGCCATGGGGCTCAGATTCTAGAGTTTTTGCAGTGGGGTTTGGAAAAAGGTTTAGCGCTTTCTTCGTTTAAGGTCCAGGTGGCGGCCTTATCCTGTTTCAGGGGACATGTTCAGGGTAAGTCCCTAGCTTCTCATCCAGATGTTGTCCGTTTTTTGAGAGGGGCAGGTCTGGTTCGTCCCCCCGGCGGTCGATTTTTCCTTTGTGGGATCTTAACCTAGTTCTCTGAGCTCTGTCTCGCACTCCTTTAGAGCCTTTGACATCCTGTACCTTGAAGGATTTGACTCTTAAAGTAGTTTTTCTGGTGACCGTAGCCTCGGCCAGGAGGGTGTCAGAGTTGCAGGCCCTTTCTTGCCGGCCACCGTTTTTGGAGTTTGCTAAAGACCGAGTGATCATACGGTCGGTCCCTTCCGTTCTCCCCAAAGTTGTGTCGTGCTTTCATGTGTCTCAGTCCGTGGTTTTGCCGGTGTTGGGGGTTTTCTTCTAGCTCGGAGGAGCAGCAGCATCTGAAGTGTCTGAATATCAAGAGAGTTCTCAAGCATTACTTGAAGATTACAGACGAGTTCTGTCAGACGGCTCGACTGTTTTTATTGATTGGGGGAGTTCACAGGAGGAGTTGATTGCCTCTGCTTACCTCCTGGCGGGAAGATTGGTACCTGACGCTGTGAAAACTCACTCTATTAGGGGACAGGCAGCTTCTTGGGCTGAATGTTGTTCTGCCATTCGAGATTCGAGCATTACCAGTTGGATGTGCAAAGTCAGGACGCAGATTTTGTAGCGCAAGTTCTCACAGCAGGTTTCCCATCAATCACAGGCTGGGCTGGTCCGGAGGGATGCTAAGGAAGGAGAAATTAGGCCTTACCTGCTAATTTGCTTTCCTTTAGTCCCTCCGAACCGGCCCAGAACCCTCCCATTCCTGTTTGCTGTTGTTGATGTAGTTAGATATAAAACAAAAAGTGAGGACAGTGGATGAGGATACCAACACTTGTATATTTTATTTAAAAATGAAAAATTAAAAAATGACAATGTACATAAAGATGACCCGACACGGCCATGTTTCGGCCAAAAGGCCTGCCTCAGGGGTCTTTAAAACCTTGGTAGATGTAACTCAGAATGTGTACTCCAAGGGAACTGTCGAGACACAATCCTCTTAGGTCTCCTCTCTTCAAAAAGGGATATATAAAGTATATAATAAAAGGCAAAACGGACTTGTAATACTCCTCTCTCGCAATTGTAGACATCTCTTCGGAGAGGAGTATTACAAGTCCGTTTTGCCTTTTATTATATACTTTATATATCCCTTTTTGAAGAGAGGAGACCTAAGAGGATTGTGTCTCGACAGTTCCCTTGGAGTACACATTCTGAGTTACATCTACCAAGGTTTTAAAGACCCCTGAGGCAGGCCTTTTGGCCGAAACACGGCCGTGTCAGGTCATCTTTATGTACATTGTCATTTTTTAATTTTTCATTTTTAAATAAAATATACAAGTGTTGGTATCCTCATCCACTCTCCTCACTTTTTGTTTTATATCCCACGGTTTCGTGAGGGTTTCACCTCCTTTTTTGTTGATGTAGTTAGCCCAAAACTTGTTGATCTTGCTAAGGAGAGTCGTGTTGTGTGTTTTTAGTTATTATTAAAAAAAAAAAGTCAAAATGAGCACAGCTTTGCATACTTGAACAAGTTCCTGCAGTGCTGTTAGTGCCTTTCTGTCGATGGGCACACTCCGTATATGGCACAGGGTCGATGGTAGTCTGGTGCTGGTGGCTGCTGAGGTTCTCAGGCGCACAGAATGTGTCTCTGTTTTTCTTCTGCTTTGGTACGATATACTGGATCTTTCTAGTCCTACCGAGGGCTCTTATTGGCTCACTCTGTTCAATCAGAATTCTCAGTCTTCACCTGTTGGAAGGCGTGCACAACCCATCAGTCACAGTCTGGGCCAGCCCGGAGGGACTAAAGGAAAACAAATTAGCAAGTAAGGCCTAATTTCTCCTTTGCCATATTAAAAACAAACAAACAAACAAACCCTCAGTAAGATCGATATATATATAAGAAAAAAAAAAGCTTATTTGGATGTTGGGGATCTAAAAGAGTGATTTGAGTTTTCCTTTGCTGGCAACACTGAACAGTCTTTCCATTTACTACTGCAGGAATTTTTCTTTGACGTGCTGTCAGTTTGGGTTCAGACATGGATTTAATGCTGTTATTAATGTACTTTGGAAACTGGTCTATACCAGTTGTAGTCCATTGTTGAATTCAACCTAGTGTACTGTTTGTTTCTGCTTTGTAGACTGGCAAGTTATAGTGTTGGTTCAGTAGTTCTCTTGTAGTTCTTACGTGTCTCATTGAACATAACGAATAATGATGGGCAATCAGTTATCTGCCTCATTTGGGATTTGGATTTGGATGTTTATTGTAAGCCACATTGAACTCAAACTTGTTTGGGATAATGTGGGATATAAATGTCACAAATAAAAATAAATAAATCCTTAGTCCATTGATTGTAAGCCAAGAAGAGATCAACTACCAAACAGTTGGTTCAGGAGGAGCACTAGATTATGGGGCTCATTTTCAAAGTACTTAGACTTAAATAGTTCCATAGGTTACTATCCAGCTGATTTTCGAAAGATCGTCGGCCATCTTCCGACACAAATCGTGAGATGGGTGGCGATCTCCTGAATTCGGCCAAATCGGCATACTCGAAAGCCGATTTTGGCCGGATTCAACTGCGTTCCGTTGCGGGGCCGGCGAAAGTTCAAGGGGGCGTATCGGCATGGTAGCGAAGGCGGAACGGGGGCGTGAGTTGAGATGGCCGGCTTTGCACGATAATAGAAAAAAAGAAAGCTGGCCTTCACGAGAATTTGGTCCGCTTTATTTGGACCCTTTTGTTTTAGGTCCAAGTCCAAAAAACTGCCCGAACTGACCAGATGACCACCAAAGGGAATCGGGGATCACCTCCCCTGACTCCCCCAGTGGTCACTAACCCCCTCCCACACACACAAAAAAATTTAAAAACATTTTTTGCCAGCCTGTATGCCAGCCTCAAATGTCATACCCAGCTCCCTGACAGCAGTATGCAGGTCCCTGGAGCAGTTTGTAGTGGGTGCACTGCACTTCAGGCAGGTGGACCCAGGCCCATCCCCCCTTCCACCTGTTACTCTTGTGGTAGTAAATGTGAGCCCTCCAAAACCCCCCAAAACCCACTGTATCCACATGTAGGTGCCCCCCTTCAGCCCTTAGGGCTATGGTAATGCTCTAGAGTTGTGGCCCGTGGGTTTTGGGGGGGGATTTGGGGGGGGCTCAGCACCCAAGGGAAGGGTGCTATGCACCTGCAAGCTAATTGTTTTCTTTTTTAAATTTTTTACAATTGCCCCCTAGGGTGCCCGGTTGGTGTCGTGGCATGTCAGGGGGGACCAGGGCACTACAAACGCTGGCTCCTCCCACGACCAAAGGGCTTGCATTTCGCTGGGTTTCATATGGCTGGGCCCGGTTTCCATTATGGCCGAAAACCGAAGCCGGCCATCTGTAAACCCGGTGATCTCAACATTTGACCTAATTGTTGAGATTTAGCCGTCCCCAACCTTATTATCAAAAGAAAAGATGGCCAGCTCCGCCTCTTTGCGGAGCTGGCCCCGAAGATGGCTGGCCATATAGATGGCCGGTGCTGTTCGATTATGCCCCTCCATGTAACTTTGTAAGTCCAAGTGCTTTGAAAATATTCCTTGTGGTGTACTTAGATTCCAACAGGGTATGGTAAATGGAGTTCATGCTGAGGAAAAGGATGCTACCAGCAGTGTCCCACAGGGATCAATCCTTGGTCCAGTTCTTTCTAACATTTTTGTAAACAATATTGCAAAGGGCTATCTGGTAGAGTTTGCTTCTGCAGATAACTGACTCTGTAATAGGGTAGACAGCCCTGATAAGTGTGGATAGCATGAGGAGAGATCTAGAGAAGCTTGAAGAATGATACAGAAATTGTGGAATATAAGAGAGTATTATTATTATTATCATTACCATCTACCTTTTAAGTTCTATGCAGCTATCGAAATCTTCAAGAAGATCAGGCAAGTGGGGGTTCTTGAGCGTTGATTCTGGATGGTGGCATAGGAGTGGTGCCTTATCCAGTTAACCCTATCAACTGGATTAAAACTGAACTATTACCACTTCCATAGCGTCCCACAGAACAATCCAGAGACTTGTGGGTTATGTCCCTCTACCAGCAGGTATCACTATACAAGGGTTACAATCGATATTATACGTCTTACTTATTTTAAACCTTCTTTTAATTAGACTAGTACATATATTATATTATACATGAATCAGAAAGATTTTTTCGTTTTTATTAGTGATAATATTTCACAACACCACTGTGGATTTTGGATACATTGGAGATCAGTGGTGAAGAAGTGCTATATCCCATAGGAATTGTAGAAGATTGGGAATATTTTTGGACTTCACTTCCTGTATATCGGACTATCTTATGGGACTTGATGTGAGAAGTGTGGGATTTAGTGGTGGTGTGAAATATTATCACTAATAAAAATGAAAAAATCTTTCTGATTCATGTATAATATATGTACTAGTCTAATTAAAAGAAGGTCTACCAGCAGGTAGAGAGAGAGAGAACCTCCGAGGTTTGCAATATGTGGTCCTGTGTGACCAACTCAACCTCAGTATTTTCTCTGTGTAGCAGGTGGAGGGACATACCTGTGCAGCTGTGGTTTGATCCGGCTCCTGGTGTCCTTTGGGCCTGGTTGAGTACGGACTGGGGTTGAGTTTCTGCTTGCAGATATCTGGTGTACACCTGCTGGTGCCAGGTCCCTCCCGGTCTCCCCCTGCCATTGCCGCCGTCATCCCGGGGCTGGATGCCTGACCGGGTGCTAGCTTTCTCCCCTGCCTCATTAAAAAAAAAAAAAAAAAGGTAAGCAGTATGTTTAAGCTTTTTATTTTTAAATTGATCAGACTGAGGAGCTTTTGGCAGTGGTGCCATGAGCGTCTTGGGTGCAGTGCTTCATTTTTTGGGTTATGTGTGCGCCTCCTGAGGTGGCAAAGTGCTTCTCCTGGTGTGGGAACCGGAGAGCAGTGTCAGGAGCCTGTGAAACATGCTGGAGTCTGGCTGCCGCGAGCAGACAGCGCAATGGAGATTCCCTTCAAGCAGAGTCGCCGGGGGTTTCTTTGGTGGGAACCTTGGGGCAAGTGATGTCGCAGGCGTCATTTTCTCTTGTCAGGCATGTTCCTCCACGCACGTGGCGCTTGAGCATCAGACCGCAGACCCCGTATCCCCAGGTGCGGCCCCAGGCGAGGGGGGCCTCACGGAGGGAGCCAGGGAAGCTATTTCTGAGCCATTTTTGCTGGAATTTGTTTTATTAATGCATAATGCTTTTCTTTTGAAGAGATCAGGAGCTTCTCTTCAGCTGGCCCCTGCCGTGGCCCAGCAGGTTCCTGTCCCCTTGGCTTCTCGATCTTTGCTGCTTAAATGTCCCTGAGTAGATTTTGTGGACCCTGAGGACATCTTGGACCCGGATGACCCAGTTTTGTCTGAGGGCTCTCCCTCAGGTTCCATGGATGAGGACGGCGATGATCCCACTGCAGCCCGCCTTTCCGCAGGGAAGAGCTTCCCTCCCTCATAGTGCGGGCGTTTGAGATTTTGGACATTTCCCCCCAGAATCTTCTGGGACATCTGGCCTGGTGCCCTCGATTATGTCGGGCACCAAATGCCCACCTCGTTCCTTTCATGTACATGAGGCAATGAAAATCCATATTTCTGCGCAGTGGGATACGCCGGACAGTGGGCTCAAGATAGCTAGGGCTATGGCGTGCTTTTATGCACTGCCCGCCTCTGACTTTGAGCTGTTAAAGTTGCCTACATTGAATTCTTTGATCACCAACAAGACCACGCTCCCGGTAGAGGGTGGCACGGGTCTTAAGGACCGTCAGGATCGCAAGTTGGAGACCTCTCTTAGCTTTCCTTTGAGGTTGCGGCGCTCAGCCTGCAAGCCTCTGTGTGCGGCTCCTATGTGGCACGGGCTTGTCTGTCCTGGGTACGGAAAGCCTCCTCTCCGGAGGAACTGGTCACTTTTCTTTCAGCCTTGGAGTCTGGTTTGGCCTTCCTCGCAGATCTTTATGATCGCTTGAGGGCTTCGGCTAAGGGTATTTTCCTTGCAGGCACTGCGTGCCGGTGGCTTTGGTTGTGGCATTGGGCTACAGATGTGGCTTCCAAATTGCTGCTGGCATGGCTGCCTTTCAGGGGAAAGCTGCTGTTCAGGGCGGACCTGGACAAGATTGTGAAAGATCTGGGCGACTCCAAAAGCCAGCACCTTCTGAAGGACAAGCCTAGGACTGTTTGGCCGGCAGGGCCTAGGCCTGATTAGAGACACCTGACCTTATCGTCCGGGTCGCAGAGCCTCCTTTCAGAGGACCCACTTTACTCAATGGCATCAGCCCTTTCGTAGTGACTGGCGGGCCCCACTCGCAGGATCATGAAGCTAGCCTGCGGCCAGATCTTCTTAATGATGGGACCCTGGTCCATCTCCTGTCGGTCATCGGGAGAAGGCTGTCCCTCTTTCTGGCAGAGTGGACCAGGGTAATGTCTGATGAATGGGTCTTGGAGGTCATCCAAGACGGCTACAAATTGGAATTTGCTTGACCTCTAGCGGACTCCTTTCTGGAGTCTCTTTGCAAATGCCCCACCAAGGTACGGGCGGTTCGGCAAACCCTGTTCAACTTGCGGTGCCTGGAGGCAATACAGTTAGTACCTCCTGCAGAAGTAGGTTTTGGTCGCTACTCCATTTATTTTGTGGTTCCAAAAAAGGGCAGTTCTTGGAGGCCGGTACTGGATCTCAAGTACGTCAACAGGTCCTTGCGGATCCGCCACTTTCGCATGGAGACCCTGCGCTCTGTTATCGCAGCAGTACAACCAGGGGCATTCTTGACGTCCCTCGGTCTCAAGGAGGCTTATTTGCAAATTCCGATTTGGCCTCTCCACCATCTGTTTCTTTGGTTTGCAGTCCTCGGTCATCATTTTCAGTTCAAAGCTATGCTCTTTGGCCTGGGCTACAGCGCCTCATACCTTTTCCAAGGTACTAGTGGTGGTTGTAGCCTTTTTCAGGAAAGAAGGAAATCAGGTTCATCCCTATTTGGACAACTGGCCCATGCGGGCGTCATCTTATGAGGAGAGCCAGTGGGCGACCGACAGGATGATTGGTCTGTTGCAGGCTCTTGGTTGGGTGATCAACTTTGCAAAGTGCACCCTGGAGCCCTCACAGACTCTGGAATACTTAGGGGTATGCTTCGACACCTGGAGGGGGACGGTTTCTCTTCCTCCTGCTCAGGTTCTGCGATTACAGAATCAGTTGCGAGGTTTGTTCTGAACTCCAGCCTTGCGAGCGTGGGATTATGTGCAGGTACTGGGGTCCAAGGTGTCCACCTTGGAGATAGTAACATGGGCCAGTTGTCACATGTGCTCGCTGCAGTGGCACCAGCTCAGTTGTTGGTCTCCTCTCTCAGAGGATTATGTGATCCGGGTGCTGTGGTCATCCCGTCTCCAAGCGGACATGCACTGGTGGTTGATCCAGAGGAATCTGTTGAGGGGCATTCCCCTGGCGCCTCAGGAGTGGAAGATTGTGACTACGGATGTGTCGCTCTCCGGCTGGGGAGCTCTCTGCCTTCATCAGACGGCCCATGGTACTTTGTCCCCGACGGAGGTGACTTGGTCCATCAACTGTCTGGAGCTAAGAGTGATTCACGGCCCTTCGGGAGTTTCTGGCCCTTTTATGCGGCTGCCCCATGCGAGTTGTCTCGGGCAATTCGACCGTGGTAGTGTATGTGAACAGACGAGGGCACCAGGAGTGCTCCCCTAGCGTGCAAGGTGGCCCTGCTCTGCCATGGGGCAGAGAACCATCTCTACCTCTTGTCAGCAACGCACATCGCAGGGTCGCAGAATGTTCAAGCGGACTTTTCAGTCACCACAAGCTGAATCTGGAGGAGTGGAAGCTCTTTCCTCTAACCTTCAGTCAGATTACAGCTCATTGGGGGCTCCCAGTGATGGACTTAATGGCTTCCAGCAACAATGCCAAAGTGCCCTGCTTTTTTTGCAGGTGTCAGCAGCTGGGCTTGGAGGGAACGGATGCTCTCCTTCAGCCTTGCCCCTTTGGCCCATGGTGGGCAGTTTGCTAGCTCGCATCGCCAGACACCACTGTCGAGTGAGTCTGGTGGCCCCGGATTGGCCGAGATGGTCTTGGTATGCTGATCTGATCCGCCTTCTGTTCGATCGCCCCCTCCTGACAGCAGCGGACAGGCTTCTGATTCAAGGTCTGGTCAAGATTGAGGAACCCTCCCTCTTTGGTCTTACAGTCTGGCCCTTGAAAGGGCGCGGTTGAGAAGAAAGGGGTATCTGAACGCGGTTATTGCCACTTTGCTTCAAGCACAGAAACGCTCCACCTCGGTGGCTTACACTAGAGTGTGGCACACTCTCGAGTCGTGGTGTTCGAGTTCGGGAGTTTCAGCTGCTTCGGTGTCTGTTATTCTCGCCTTCTTTCAAGAGGGCTTGCAGAAGTATCTCTCTTTAAGCTCGTTGAAAGTGCAGGTGGCTGCCTTGGCCTGCTTCCAGGGTTTTCTTCAGGAGGTATCCATTGCTGCTCATCCTGATATAGTTTGCTTCTTGAGGGGCATGAACCGTTTACGCCCAGCTCACACGCCAGTACTGTCAGTCTGGAATTTAAACCTAGTCCTTCGAACTTTGTCGGGAATTACTTTAAAGGATCTCACCTTGAAGGTGGTTTTCCTGGTAGCAATCTCTTTGGCTAGGAGAATTTCAGAGTTACAGGCCCTTTCTTGCAGAGATCCCATTTTGCAGTTCACGGAGGCAGGGGTGTCTGTTAGAACAGTTCCTTCGTTCTTGCCCAAAGTGATTTCTCTCTTCCATCTGAATCAGTCGCTGCATTTGCTGGTCTTTCGCTGGGAGGATTATCCTGAGCACTTCTGGGTGCTTTGTTGCTTGGACGTGAAACGGATTCTTCTGAGGTATTTGCAGGTGAATGAGTTTCACCTTTCGGATCACCTCTTTGTGCTTTTTGGGGGTTGCAAAAAGGGTGATATGGCCGTCGCAAGTTTGGGCATATTGTACAAGGGCTCAACCTTCCTCGTATGTGGAGTCCCGTTTGGTTTCTTTGGAAGATATCTGCAGGGCCGCTACATGGACGTCGACCTATGCCTTCATTCATCATTATTGGATGGATGTGGCGGCTTGGCAGGATGCAGTGTTCGGTGCTTCAGTGATTTTTTGCCGGGTTGGGGTTGTCCCGCCCTGCTTGAGGACTGCTTTGGTACATCCCACAAGTCTCTGGATTGATCTGTGGGACATTATGGAAGCATTAAGGGAGATTTTTCCTCTATTCCTATATGCTGGTGCAGGGATGATATTAAATACCTAGGTCTGATTTTCAAATTGTCCATTAATTACACTATAACAACCAGTGTTGCTCATATTCTTGAACAAATTAATACCTGTTGCTCAAAATAGTCCCCACTCTACCTCGGCTGTTGGGGTAAACTGAATTCCATTAAAATGGTGTTAGCTCCTTAGATAATATATATGTTAAGCATGCACCTCTTTCAATTTCCTGAACAACTTTTTAAACATATAGAAAAACCTCCTGCATGTTTTTTTGTTTTTCAACATTTTTGTTGATGACTTCTCATAATAAATACAGCCAATAAACACAGCCAACAATTTCAGTACAGAATAAATCGAATAGCAAAACATATTGAGGGAAAACAGAATAAAGTCAGTTTCTGCGCCTCCACCCCATATATCATTTTATTGATTCAGAATTCCTGTTATTAAATACAAACACAGAACAATGTAACAAGTACAAGGACAAAACCCCCTTACTACCCTCCCCCCCAGTAACTACAGAACACTTCAGCAAGACAAAACATATAAATGACAAGTGACCGACTCACCCGCAAATGCGCAGTAGAGACTTCCCTCTCTGTCTTGCCCTCGTGTCAAGACGTGATGACGTCAGAGGGCAGAACAGAGAGGGAAATGGACGCTGCCGCTTGGAGATGAAGGAACATCGCCGGCGCACCAACCTCCACCCCCCCCCATCCCCGACGTCGTCGCCACTGCTGCTCCTGCCCCCCTCCATATTGGGCCCCCTGCACTGACATGACAGCGCCTCTCACCTCCGTGTGGAAGCGCTGCAGGCAGCAGCAGAGCGATCTGCTGCTGCCTGCAGCGCTTTCACACGGAGGTGAGAGGCGCTCTCATGTCAGTGCAGGGGGCCCGGCACGGAGGGAGGTGGGTAGCTGGATATGGGGGGAGGGCAGGGGGAAGAGAGGAGGGTTGCTGGACATGGGGGGAGGGCAGGGGAGAGAGCAGGGGGGAGGCCAAGGGAAAGAGGAGGGTTGCTGGATATGGGGGGAGGGCAGGGAAGAGAGAAGGGTTGGTGGACGGGGTGAGGCCAGGGGAGACAGGAGGGGCTGCTGGACATGGGGGGGAGGGCAGGGGAGAGAGCAGGGTTGCTGGACATGGATCGATGGAGGGGAGGGCGGGGGAGAGAGGAGAGTTGCTGGATATGGGGGGAGGGCATGGGAGAGAGCAGGGTTGGTGGACGGGGGGGGGGGGAGGCCAAGGGAAAGAGGAGGGTTGCTGGATATGGGGGGAGGGCAGGGGAGAGAGGATTGTTGGTGGACGGGGGAGGCCAGGGGATACAGGAGGGCTGCTGGACATGGGGGGGGCAGGGGAGAGAGCAGGGTTGCTGGACACGGATTGGGGGAGGGCAGGGGAGAGAGGAGGTTTGCTGGACATGGATGGATGGAGATGAGAATTATTATATTTTGCAAAACACAAATCTCGCCCGTTTTAACGGGCTTAACGGCTAGCACAATATAGATGGTAACTGGTACGGATGAGACCTTTTCTGTTAGAGCTCCAATTAGCTGAAATTAGAACATTCCAACCCCCCAACAGAATCCCCCCATCTCACACTGAGCTATGCCTGAAACCCACAGATCTTGCCAGGTACTTGTGACCTGGATTGACCACTATTGGAAACAGGATACTGAGCTTGATGGACCTTTGGTCTGTCCCAGTATGGCAATGCTTATGTTTTTATGAAAACTGATTTAAAACCTGACTACATGCTGTAGGTAAGATAGATAGATAGATATAGATATATCTTACCTACAGCATGTAGTCAGGTTTTAAATCAGTTTTCATAAAAACATAAGCATATATATATATATATATATTTTTTTTTTGTAGGTAGGCATCCACTACAGCAGGAATGTGGGTTTTTTTTTTTTTTTTTTGCTTCTTCGGCGATTAATAGGCACCATGTATGGAACAACAAAACTCCAAGAATTGCCCTTCAAATATGTAAAACTTCCTAAGGTACTCAGTGGAGTAAATTTCCTGTATTTGAACACTATAACCAGGCTTTTTTGTTACATGCTGCCTCTTGGTAGGCCTCTGACTCTCTCAAAATCTTCCCCTTTATTTATTTATTAGGGTTTATTTATCTGGTCCAACCCATTCCTCTTATATTTAAAATTGGATTGTTATGCTGAAACAACAATAAATATTCTTCTATTATATGGGACACATTTATAGCTGTTAAAATAATTAGACAATATCCTCCCTATTTCTGTAAATAGTACTCTTGAGGCTCCACTATTTATTTATTTATTTATTTGTAGCATTTGTATCCCACATTTCCCCACCAATTTGTAGGCTCAATGTGGCTTACATTTGCCGTAGTGGCGATTGCCATTTCCGGTTAACAAAATTACAAATGGTATGAGACAATCCCTTAATCCATATTGTTTATGGATGGAGTGGAGAAGTAGCCTAGTGGTTAGTGCAGTGGACTTTGATCCTGGGGAACTGAGTTCGATCCCCACTGCAGCTCCTTGTGACTCTGGGCAAGTCACTTAACCCTCCATTGCCCCTGGTACAAAATAAGTACCTGAATATATGTAAACCGCTTTGAATGTAGTTGCATTATCAATAGAAATCAAACAAAATAAAACATGGAAAAGAAAATAAGATGATACCTTTTTTATTGGACATAACTTAATACATTTCTTGATTAGCTTTCGAAGGTTGCCCTTCTTCCTCAGATCGGAAATAAGCAAATGTGCTAGCTGACAGTGTATATAAGTGAAAACATTCAAGCGTTACTATGACAGTCTGACAGGGTGGGAGGAGGGGGGTGGGTAGGAAGTATGCATGGGGACATCAAAGCATATCATTGATATTCTAACAGGATGGGTGTGGATAGGTGAGGGGAGGGTGATCAACAGAGACATACAGCTTTATGGTTTATAATGGGCTAGGAACCCCAGATCCTTGTTAAGTCCTTTCTGTTGGGTGTTAAAATATTCAATCATTCTGACTTCAAAGGTCTTACGTTCTTGTATGGTTTTAAAGTTACCTTTCAGGATTCTCACTGTGAAGTCACTAGTACAGTGTCCTGGTCCTGTAAAATGTTGACCAACAGGCGTGGGAACCCTGCTGGCACCAGTATTGTTCATATGATGTCTATGTAAATTGAATCTTCTCTTAAGCATCTGGCCTGTTTCTCCAATATAGCATCCTTCGTTACATTTTTTACACTGAATGATATATACCACATTGGAAGATGAGCAAGTGAAAGATCCCTTTATGTTGAATATCTTTCCTTTGTGGATGAGTTTGGGGTCCTGTGAAATATTTTGGCATAGTTTGCAACTGGATAAATTACAGGGAAGTGTACCCTTCTGTTCCTTTTCAGTCTGTGATGGAAGTTTACTTCTGATTAGCTTGTGTTTTAAATTGGGTGGCTGTCGGAAGGCCAGTACTGGTGGGAATGGGAATATCTCTTTCAGTAATTCATCCTCCTGGAGTATAGGTTGTAGATCTCTTATGATTTTCCTCAGTTTTTCCAGCTCTGGATTGTATGTCACTACAAGCGGGATTCTGTCTGTGGATTTTTTCTTTTTGTACTGTAGCAGATTCTCCCTGGGTGTTTTGAGGGAGGAGGCAATATTCTTGGAGATTATTTTGGGGTTGTAGCCTTTCTGTTTGAAGGATTCAGTCAGGCTTTTAAGGTGTCTGTCTCTGTCCCCTCAGAAATGCGGTATATCAAGTCCCATTTCCCATTTATCTGTCTTAAACAAGAAACATATATTAAGGAATTCCAATGCATTAACAAAAGAGGAAACATTCCTTAAAAGAGCCCTCCCTGGAAGTTGACCCCTTTTGTCAGCAATGATGATCTGTTGAGTTGGTGGTTGACTCAACCATACTGAATTAGATAAGAATGAGGGGAACACTCTGCTCATTCCTAATCGGCATGATATATCTACTCTGCTTGTGTGCCACTGCGACAACCAAGTTAAACACCAAGGTCAACACTTTATTGAAGGAGATATCTGAGCTGCAGGATTATAGATTATTTAAACAAAACCGCTTCAGAAATGTGTTAAGTGCCACAAATTATGTGGTAAGTATCAAGAACAAAAGATGATAAACCTGCCAGCTTGACCGGCTTAGTATCAAACTACCGTTTGTCTACATGGGGCTGAATGTCTTTGGACAATGGTCATTCATGTCATTATGAACAAAAGGTGGATGGGCAAACAGCAAATAATGGGCTGCCATGTTCACATGTATGCTGTTCACATCGAGGTTATTGACTCCAAGGATACATCGAACTTCATAAATGCTCTTCCAAGATTCTTCTCATCAAACCAAGCAGATCTGTTTTGACAATGGATCCTGCTTTCTGGCTGCTTGCAGAGAGCAGAACATTATCTCTGAAAAACCTGACAGTCCCATTATCAAAATATGCTTGTGTGACCAAAAATATACATGGGTATTCAATCTCCCTCATTCTTCACATATGGGAGTAGCTTGGAAACACATGGTTGGGATTGCTTGACACAACCGCAGTTACAAGCTGTCAAAAACTGGGCCTACTCGGCCCACCCATGAAGTCTTAGCCATTATCAGTGCAAGACCTTTGGTGTCAGTATCCATCAATCCTGAGTCACCGTTTACCCTGACACCAGCTATGCTTTTTATAGAAATGGCTGGTATAATCCTACTCTGAGGGTTTCAATAAAAAGGGTGTCTATAAGTAGCTTTGGAGACGGATCCAAAACCTCTCTAATACCTTCTGGAGCTAATGGAAATGTGAGTAGCCTTCCACTCTTGCCAAGTCACAGTAAATGGTAGTCCAGGTAATCTGACATCTGAAAGGATGATGATGTTCTGCTTAAGGATGGCCAGGCTCAGCCTAACAACGGTCTCATTCCCAGCAACAATGGAAGTGTTCATAAGACTGAAGTCAGAACTGTATATTAAGAGAAAGCAAAATGTTCCTTCATACTATCACCAAGGCGGTGCTACTTGTATCCCATGAAGACACATACTTTATAGACCACTGTTCATTCCAGAAGACTAAGAACTTGGAGATGTTCTCTTTATGTTGTCCAACGTTGTTTGTTTTGTTTCAGATTTTACAAACTGAAAAAGAAATTCCTTGAACGACTGAGAGATCCTGATTTCTATATTATGGACTTTGCATGTGTGTGTTTTTTTTTTTTTTTTTTTTTAAGAGTAACAATAATAGGCTTGGAGTTTTCTGCCCTTCACTGTTGCGTTTACATGTTTACATTTGTTTGTATTATGTAATTCAAACTAGCAGTAACTTCCTGGTAGGACTTGTAATGTCTGTTTTTACAGGTCATACTTTGCTTGTTATTTCCTTCAGTCACTTAAAGACTTTCCAGATTCAAGATTCAGCCATAGTATGTACTCTGATCATAATAGTCATTTTCTAAGCCCCATAGTTCTACATCCCTCCCTGCAGGGCAGAATTATCCATCTTGGGCTCAAGAGTAGGCAGTCCACTGCTTCACTGCCTCTGGAAAAAGTATCCTCTTTTTACTGATACCCAACATCCTTGTTTCACTGAACCCAGCAAACATCTAGTCAACAGATTAGACATCCTTCTTTCACTGAAGCTTAACATCCTTCTCTGGAGTAATTCAAAATCTCTCTCTCGTCACTCAACATCTACTCCTTGAGTCTGTCACACAGTTTGTCATCCTGATCAGCATCCAGTTTCAGACTCATCCCTCTAGGTCTGAACTTTTTGTTTCACCTACCTACATGCAGAAAATTATATGGTTTACTTATTTATAATAAAAGTTGGAAATCAAGAAAAGTGAGTCTTCCTTTTGGATGTTGGGCTGGTTTAGCTAACTGTGTAGTACATAAGTATTGGCACACTGGGACAGACCAAAGGTCCATCAAGCCCAGCATCCTGTTTCCAATGGTGGCAAATCCAGGTCACAAATACCTGGCAAGATCCCAAAAAAGTTCAATACATTTTATGCTGTTTATCCCAGAAATAAGCAGTGGATCTTCCCCAAGTCATTTTAATAATGGTCTATGGACTTTTCCTTTAGGAAGCCGTTTGAACCTTTTTAAAACCCCGCTAACTGCCTTTACCACATTCTCTGGCAACGAATTCCAGAGTTTAATTACAAATTGAGTGAAGAAACATTTTCTCCGATTCATTTTAAAGTTGCTACTTTGTAGCTTCGTCGCATGCCCCCTAGTCATGTATGGCATACACATTATGAGAACAGTAGAAAGGGCGGTCCGAGTGGGGCTGGTAAGTCCACTGAAGGACCTGTTCAGCATATCTTTGCAAACAACCAATTCCACAAGACTGGAGAAGAGTGGTTGTAATTTGCTCTTAATGAAAGTGGTAATAGAAACAAAGTAGGAAATTACACGGCACTTAATTTTCCCACCACCAGGGTCAGACTAATGAAGATTCTGCTTGAAGCAGACAGTAGTAAAGTATCTAGAATCCAGTGGGATGCAGTAGTCAAGTTAGCTTGGGTTTACTAGAAGTAGGTTATGTCTAATCTGATTAATTTCTTCAGTAGAATGAGCAGAGAACTAGATCAAGGACACGTGCGGAATGTGGTGTACTTTGATTTCTGCAGTCCTTTTGGATAAAATAGTATGGTTGCTGGGAAAGTCCACTTTAAAGATAATAAATGGAAATAAAACAAAAGAAAGATTAAGTAAGGTGAACCTTTTTTATTGGACTAACTTAATACATCTTTTGAGTAGCTTTTGAAGGCCACCAGAACTGCCTTCAGGACGAGTGTGAGAAAAAGATGGCAACATTAAAAAAAAAAATCTCTCTCTCTCTATATGTATTCTATTTATCTATATATATCTCTTTCTATATATATATGCATGTATTTATGTCACGGGGAAAAGGGTTATTGCTTAAAGGTTTTCTTTTAAGCAATCCTTGTCTTCCGCTTTTTTTTTTTTTTTTTGCTTTCAAAAATCCCTGTCATCAAAAGACTATTTGAAACAAATAGATTAGTCCCAATGGGTATGATACAGTTCTTGGGGAAACCTTTATTCCCCTTGCACCCATCCTGAGTGCCTGGTTGAAGTTCCCCTAGTAAAAAATTACAAAAACTCCTTCTTAAGTGACAAACACCGCTTTAATCTTCTCCAGCCAGTTCCCCCTGCTGTACTTGGCTCAAAATTGTTTGCAGTTTTTCTGGCAGAGGATATATAAGTCTCTTTTAATCCAAGGATTCAACTGATATACTAGATTGAAAGAATAACGGCACCTCAAATCTTAGCAGAAGCACCAAAATTACTCCATTTCCAAGTGAAATAATTCAGAGGAAGGAAATTGAGAAATCTCATTGGAATGAGCGTCTGATATTGATCTAGGATGCACTGCTGTTTTAAACTTAAAACTGGAAGGTATGGAAAAACCTAAAACATATGTGTATTTTGCTTTGTGTCACAGGGATTGTAAATGAGAAGCTGCTCAGTGATTATCTTTACCGTATCTTCCCCAGTACAGAAAGAATTCGTCCGGCTGCAGCTTACAGGTATGGTATATGGTTTATTAAATTTACTGTACCACTTGGCTTTATTTAGAGCACTGTGTTGGAAACAGGATACTAGGCTTAATGGACTTTTGGTCTGTCCCAGGATGGCATGTCGTGCATGCAGATCTAACTCTTGAATATTCATTGCTAATATCTTGAAAACCTGACTGACTGGGGTTTCCTCCCAGGGCAGGGTTGGGAACCACTGTCCTAGACATATTGGAAAATTCATCAGCTGGTAATGGGAATTGTTTCAGATTTTAAGCCATGATTTGCCAGTTCTCCAAGTTTTACTTAATTGTGAATGCATATGGAGGATGTGTTGCCAGTTTTTTTGTTGTTTTTGTTCGTTATTTCTCTGTGCGGTGCATGCTGACCACATCTTCTTTTTCTGTATCCAGGAAGCCCTTGTCATTCCAGAACCTGCAGGAGCACCTGGAGCAGCTGCTCAATAGTGACGATGGAGAAGAAAGCAATAAAGGTAAGAGACTCTGGAAGCCTGATGATGATGGGTAGATGCTACCAGTTGGAGATGGTCTGAGATTCTGGCAGGAGGTTGGGTGGTAAGGGTGTTTGAGAGAGTGATGATGGGCAGGGGGGGGGGGGGGGGGGGTTGTTATGGATGGGGAGAAGCTTGGAGAGGATGATGATGGAAGATAGGTCGTGGGGGTTATGGATACTCCAAACAAAGTTGGCTTTTAGAGTATATGACTGAATAGGCTTGGCATTGGTCCAAGTAAGGGCACCAAAATCTAGACTGGTGGTTGTAGACCTTCAAGCAGGGGCAGCAGTAGGAGTTAAACTCGGCGTAGAACCTTTGAGCTAGCAGGTCTTCCTTCACCACGTGTTGCTCCTGTTCATCACAAAAGTTTCCTTGATAACGGGAAACCCATGTGGAAGGAGACAGAGCTGCTGCAGTGCCTGTGTATGCTTATGAACTCAGAGGTATCATGTTGATTTTTTCTTCTATTGCTGCTGCTTTCTTAAGAAGATCTCTGCTGAGCTCACCAGAGGAGGTGAGGAGTGAGGTGGAACTGGGGAGGACCCAGATATAAACAATGGGGAGTAGTAGCCCCACCTTTGGACAGAGTCTTCCTCTTCCCCAGAACTTTCAAAAGGGATGTAGGCCATTTCTGTCTCCAAGAGCCTGTAATAAGATATGGCTGTTAGGGGTGGGAGACTCTCAGAGCCTAAAGATGGGAGGAGGAGGAGGCACAAGAGGCATGGTGAGGCAGATGACAGTAGGTGAATGGTGTGGATGCACAGCGCACTTGGGAAGTGTACTGTTCAGTAGGGAACAGTCTGCTAAGCTGAAAATTGGAAGGAAGAGGCTCTAGGTCAGGTGCTTGCCACAAATTTGTTTTCAAGAAGCAATATTGAACCCCTGGTCACTAGAGGCTTGCAATGTAAACAGCCCCTGTAATACTGCAACTTCCAGGTTTTATTGTATGTATTGCTTGTTTTTGGGACTCCTTCAGGGTATCTATTTTTCACCAGTGCCATGGCTGAGGGACACAAACGAGATCCTGGGGCCTGGTGACATCTTATTATTTTAAAAAATATTTATGCATTTAGCTTCACTGAATGTTAACAAGTGGGGAAAGCACGCAGGGCATGGTTCATAGAAATGTTTCCAACTCCTCTGCATTTTTTGTGTTGCTCTGTGTTGCCTTTGTGTGTTTTGTCTGTTTTATCTGTGAATTTATATGTCTGTGAACTTGTGTGTATTGTGTATGAGTTGTCTTTGTGTATATATGGGGCTAATTGAGGGGGGGATAGTTTTGAGGGCTGTTGGGGTTCGTTTAGGAGAGGGTGCATTTTGTAGTGGAGCAGTTATGGGGGTGGTGATGCGGTTGGGGCAGTTTGAGAGAGAGTTTTTGGCAATGAGGCGGTTTGTGTAGGAGTAGTTCTGAGAGTGGGGGAGTTTGGTGCGGCAGTTGTGGGAGATACTTTTGGGGTTGGGCACTTTGTAGGTTGGCGTAGTTGCTAGTGTTTATTTTTGGTGGCAGGGTATTTGGAGGTAGTTTTGTAGAGTGGGGATAGTTTGGGGTAATGTGGAGGAGTTGCAGGTGACGGGAAAGTTTGTGGGATCTTGGGGCAGTTGCGGGGAATAGATTTGTAGTGTGGGGGTGGTGGTGCAGTTGCAGGAGTACTTTTGTGGAGAGAGAACAGTTTTTTTGGGGTGAAGGACTGTTATGGCATGTGAGCTTAGAGAATAGGGAAGAGGCATTTTTACAGGAGGAATTCCCTAAACTATGTTTCACTGTATGAAAGTTTCTGTGCTAGACAAGGTGGAGCTTCTTCTCCCATAAAAACGCATTGGGACATTTATTTTTCTGAAACTGCAGCTCGGACTGGCCATTTTCAAACTTGATATGTCTTTTCATAGGTTTGTCCCCCATACCAAGTTTCATCCCATTCCATTTAGTTTTTGGAAAGTTAATTTGCCCCTAGACAGACATTCCGTGACCACTTTTGTATAATTCTTTCAAACTTTTGTTTGGGCTGGAAAGAATAAAAAGGGTGACTAAAGGTAAATTGAGATAATAAAAAGGAATCTAAAGGAAATTGCAAGGGTTAAAATTCTGCATGAGGTATAAAGATTGTTTAACAAACAAAATTCCACCCAGAACCCACAGAAGAAGTGTATTCTACAAGATTAAAAAAATAGTAGTAAAAGAAGCATACAGAGCAAGCCTAAGGGAATTCTTTCAACCTCTGCAACTGTCAGAGAAGCAAGCGAGGTCCAAATGAGCTAGCGACACCCAGGATGATCACACAGTCACTTTATTAGTTGCAACCAAAGCAGAGTATGATAAAGGGACTTGAAGGACTTGACATGGCTATCTTTCAGCAACTGTGTCTGCATCAGGAGTCAAACAAGACCTGTATAACACCTGGATTATTTATCAGTCCAGATAGGCAGAACAGACAAACAAGTGTGTTTTTCCTCCGAACTTGGAACATGTGCAGTTGACTAACAGTAACAAGTAACTGAAAAATAGATCAATTAGAAAAGTAACTAAAACATTTGCATACTGTCTAAACAGTACCTGGGAAGATCAGAACATATAATTTTTCTCAAAGCCTTAGCAAAAAGATCTGTCTCCTTTTTTTTTTTTTTTTTTTCCAGGCTAAGACTGAAGCAACAGTCAGCAATACTGGGTAATTTCAAACTCCAGGCCAATCAGAGCCCAGTCAACAAGTTTTAACAGCATACTGCTGCTTGCTTCCTGCTTTTGTTAAAGAAAAAGAACACTCAGTTCCCTATAACAGCTTGAAACATAAACGTGCACTATCTGCTGGCCAAATAGGAGAAATACACTTTAGACATAATTAAAACAGGGAAATATCCAATACATTTTACAGGCTTAAAACACACTTTCTTCACAATACTTTAGACTTCAAGCAAGCCTTAGCCTTTTATCTGGAGTGAACTAAAGCCCATAGATGGTCCACCCAGCTTTTCATTTCTTTTGACCCCAACAGGATGGGGGTGGCCATCGGCAAACACACACTTTCAAATTGATAGCAGACTGCATCTTGTTTGCTTATGCCCAGACTGGGGCTGACTCTTGAGGGGACATGTCAGAAACATGGCTGTATCGGTAGACCACTTGAGATCAGCCTCCATAGATATTTGCAAGGCTGCAACGTGGTCTTTAGTCCACACATTCACATCCTACTACTGCTTGTATCAGGACACCCGAAATGACAGTCGGTTTGGACAGGCAGTTCTGCAGAATTTGTTTGGTGTCTAGAATCCAAGTCCACCCTCCTAGTCCCTGTTTTCTTCTGTTCCAGGCTGCGTCTACACAGCTAGTATGTATATAGTTTAAGGTTGTTTGGTTTTGACATTTCAAGGCTCCATTATTTTAGCTTTCTTGTTTTCAGTGAGCCTGGTAGCTAGGGATTCCCACATGTGGGATTAACGTGACCTGCTTATCCTTGGAGAAAGCAAAGATACCTGTAGCTGGTGTTCTCCGAGGAAAACAGGCTGCTTATTCTCACATAACCTCCCACTTCCCCTAGGAGGACTTTTTCGTTGTACTGTTTTTCACCTGACTGAGGGACCAGTGCTCGTCTATCAGGTGGGGTGGCACCAGTGCATGCATGCATGGTGGGACGCTGCTAGAACTTCTTTAAGCACTGAGGTTCCATTGGATGACGTCATCCACATGTGAGAATAAGCAACCTGCATAGGATGATCTCTGCTCCGAGCAGGTAAATTTCAAATAGTCCATTTCTGCTGTTAGAACATTATTGAACATACGAAACTGACTTTGAAAATTGCTGTCTTAGGGGAGAGGGTGTAGTTTTATGACTGTGCTTATATGATAAATTAAAAAATATGCCTATTTAAGCCTCTCTTATAAAGGCAATATAGGCACCTAGGTATCTGTATGAAACAGGCTGCCAAAACAAGGTGCAGTAGCACGCACATGCCCATAAATAAATGTGTAGATCAAACAAGTCTACAATGTCCCCAAATAGTGCAAGTGAATGAAAGGCTGCCTGAACAAATAACATGTAATTAGTGTCTACAGAAAGAAAAACGGCCTCAAAGAGCTCACAGATATAGTATATCTAAAGAGCTGAACCGGATCTAAAAGATCCTTTCTTCATCATTGGCCCGTAAAAAAAACCTTCTGGAATGGAGTGTCGGCCACGGAACTGAAAAACGTGGCAAATCATACATCAATTGTTCATCTTTAAATAATCTCCATTTATAGTTAAACTTCAGGCTAAGCAATCATTGAATGTGCTTAAATACAAAGAAGGCACTTATCTTATGGCTGGTGCCAACAGGCTTATCTTGTGCCTGTGTCTGTTAAACGAATCCGTGTGCAACTAGTGCACTGTCTGCTACAGCGGCAGTTAAATCTTCATGCCCCGAGCTGACGGTGGCCAGCGTTTCGTAGTGCTGCATCAGGGTCTTGGAGGCTAGGATACAGTGAAGTAATATAATGTTTAACTTGTACATACGCGAACCTGTTTTCCCAGGACCTCCCTATTCTAGCTTGCAACTCTTCATAATCTATTAAATCTCCTTCCCTCCCCAGTATGTGTTCAATCTTTGTGATTCCAACCCGCTCCCATTTAAGGAACATTGGGTTGTCCTGCCCCGGCCCGAAAGCTGGGTTACCCCTAATAGTTAATAAGTTGGACACCATAGGACTCCCTCCCAATCTCTTCACCAGCCCCCTTCCAGGCCTCCCGTAATGGATTCAGTATCAGACACTGTTTAAAATGTCGTGGGAGTTGCCTCCTAGTCTGGTGTAACAATGAAAAGAAATCAAAGCGGGCGAAGTACTCCCGTTCCATATCAATCGGGGTATACACACTAGTCTGACAAAACCAATCACCCAGGTGACGCAGCAAGCAGGCTTGATTATACATATTTAAGTCCGGAATCCCAAAACCCCCGTGTGTCCAGCTCCCTAGCATATATGATAATCTTAACTTGGGCTTCTGCCTCGCCCAGCAAAACCTGCTGAGGGCCCTATATAAACTTTTCAGATCCTTCTGCAACAATCGGAGTGGTAATGTCTGCAACACATACAGCCAACGCAGAAATATAATCATCTGCACAAGATTCACCCTTATCGAAGGACAACCTAAGATATCTCGTATAAGGGGATCTAATGATAATACAAATAACAGAGGTGACAACAGGCATCCCTGCCTCGTCCCCCGCAAAACAGCAAAGGTCTTTGATTCCACACCGTTCACCAGAACCCTAACCTGGGGGGAACGGTACAAGGCCCGGACTGCAGATATAAAACACCCCGTAAACCCATACTGCTCTAAAGTAGTGAACAAGAAATCCTAGTGGACTTATCAAACGCCTTCTCGGCATCAAAGCTTATAAGCATTGACGACGTCCCTCTCCTTTTCCGAACCTCCAGTGCCGTCAGGATTTTCCTTAAATTCTTTGCTACTGTTCTTCCCTCCACAAACCCCACTTGTGCCTCATGTAAAAGACCCGGCAAGATTCCCACCATGCGATTGGCCATAATTTTGGCCAGTAGCTTCGCCTCCACATTCAGTAGCAATATAGGGCGATACGACTCGGGTCTTGTCGGATCCTTACCTGGCTTTAGCAGAACTACTATTTGTGCCTGAGTAAGGCTAGGGGACAACTCCTCTACTTCCACCATTCTATTAAAGTATCTAGTCAAAGTTGGTATTATATCTTCTCCCAGGACCTTATAGAACTCCATTCGGAATCCATCCAGGCCTGGGGCCTTAAACAAAGAGCCCCTCGCTATCACCGAAGCCACCTAATCTTCCTTTATTGGCCTATTTAGCTTATCTAAATCTTTCTGCCTCAAAGAAGGCAAATCAAGATTATTTAGATAAAAAGAGTCCCGGCAGCCCCTGCTCAGGCGGAGTTTCATACAGCTGACTGTAAAATTTATAGAAGGCCTCGCATATAGCCTCATTTGTATGTACCATAGCCCCTTGTCCATTCCTCATCTGTAAAATCCTTCCCTGTCCCCCTCTAGGTCTCGCCAGCCGTGCCAATAGGCGCCCCGCTTTGTTTCCGTATTTACACAGCTAGAATTTGTAATAGGCTTGAGATTTAGAAGCACGTTGTTGCAGTAGTTCATTCAATGCCGTCTGCATTTCCTCTAAACGGAGTCTATGAGCATCCTTATGCGTCCGTCCAAAAAGTGCATGGGCCTTGCACACCTGAGCTTAGTCTCAGTATCTCCCTATTCCGAGCTACCTTCACATAATGTGACTAGCTAATAATTTCACCACGGAGCACTGCTTTCGCTGCGTCCCATTGTAATTTTTTTTATGTTAAACTGTACCTGCTGTACACTGCCTTGGGTGAATCTCTTCATAAAGGCGGCTAATAAAGCCCAATAAATAATTAAATATGGTTCTTGTGTCTGTTTGGGCAGTACCTGGGGAGAAGTAGTTCTTCGGTGGCCAACTGTGGAAAGAGAGAGTTTTTAGGGATGGGACTGTTTGTGGGGTGGTAGTGTGGGTGCAGAGGGTTAGTTTTAGGGGTTGGAAAAGATGTGGGGGCGATTTTAGTGGGTGGGGCAGTTTGTAAGTTGGTGAATCAGGTTGGTGGGGCAGATGTTGGGGTGGTTTTAGGGATTGGAGCAGTTTGCATATGATTTGCTTTTTTTTTTTTTTAATATTTGTTTCTTTTGTGCTTTATGTTTTTGTGGTTATTTTAATTGTATTTCTTCATTTGACTTTTTTTTTTAAAATATATTGTATACCACTTACTTGGGCTTTTAGTTCAAAGGGCGATTAAGCAAGTTTTTCAAATAAAAAGAACCCTACAAGGGAGCCATCTCGATTACATGACCAGTAACTAAAATGACTGCATAGGGATGAGAAGGCCATGAAAAATGAAATTAATTCTTGTTCACAGTCCACACTACAAAGGTTCTTGGGAGATTACTTCAAGGAATTGTTCCATTGTAGTTATGATTCAGGGGAATTGTCACACATTATAAATCTGGAAGAGGTGCTGCTTCAGATTGACAAACTAGTAGCAAATCTCCAGGACCTGTTGACTATTCACCTTAGAGTTCTAAAGAAACTCAGATATGAAACTGCATATACCTGCTGTTGATAATCTGTAACTTATAATAAAATGTGTTAGTTTACCTGGCAACTAGAGTTCTCCTCTACTTAAAAAAAAGAAAGACACCAGGATCTGGGCAAACTGTTGGAAGCATTGGTCAAGGACAGAATTACTGGACATTTAGATAAACAAGTCTTAATGGGGAAGAGCCAGCATAGTGGATTTTAATAAAGGGAAGTCTTATTAATGTTCTTTTAGGGCAGACGTCAACAAATTTTCTTAGAATCTAGGAGCCAGACTCAAAATGACTGGAATTATTTATGCACGTTTGTAAATTGCACATTCATAACATGATCATTGTGAAGTACAGCAATCTGTCTATTACAGAAACAGGGAAGGAGTGGATAAGATGATACTGCTATTCTTCAGCCTATCTGGCAACGGAGAGAGTTAGGCTATGGTTGTTGAGGCAATGGGAGACAGGCTGAAGCTGCAGCTACTAGGGATAGACGGGGAGTGCACCCATTCACCTACCCCTAGAAGATGCAGCCTTAGCCTGTCTCTGTTGCCTGCCTGCCCCCATCAGCTGCAAGCTTTAACCTCTCGTCCACCCGCTCCCAGCATCCACAGCCTAAAGTCTTTCTTTGGCACCTACCCACCACCCCAGCAGCTTTGGTGTCACATCCTGGCCCCCAGCAGTAGCCTCTCTGAATCTCTCTTCTACCCCTAGCACTCTGAATCTCTCCTCTCCCCCCTCCCCCTAGCCAGCAGGAGCCTCAAAATCCCTTTCTCCCAATCCAGAGTTGCCTTCCCTCCTCCCCCCACCAAAAAAAAAAAAAGGGAACCAGACTGTAAAATTTTAAATTGATCCTACCAACACGGCTGCTGAAGAATCTGTGAGATGTTTTTGTGCAGGTCGCAGCCACAGCCATTCATGCTTAAACACTAGTTGGCAAGTCTTCGTCCAACCACCTATAGGCAGCCAAATATGGAGTCTTTGCGGGACACAAACCATAAAAGTCTGCCCGGCATCTGCTTTGGTTCCCACTACTCTTGCCTAACATAACACCTTAACAGCCATGTCGTGTTTCTTTTTAGCCATCCCCTCTGTCTATCCCATGCATTTTTTAATTCACTAACCATTTTTGACTCTACCATCTCTCCTTGAAGGGTGTTCCAAGCATCCACTACTCTCTCTGTGAAAAAGTGTTCCCTGACATTACTCCTAAGTCTATCTCTTTGCAAACTCAATTCTTGCCCTCTAGTTCTTCCGCTCCTTTGTCTCTGGGAGGTTCCCAACATGCAGGTAGGGGGTGTGTAAGACCTCAGCAGTGGGGTACGTGGTAGACTTACCTCACTTCTCTCCTGCTGTCGCCCCTATCACTGCTGATGTTTCTCCAGACTAGCAGAAGCAGTGGCAGCAAAACAATCTGAAGCAGTCTTGGATCCGCAGTCTCCTTGTGTGCGTGCTGTTGACTCTGCTAGTCCTCTGCCCTTGAACATAGAAGCATAGAAAAATGAAGGCAGATAAAGACCATATGACCTATCCAGTCTGCCCATCCATGGCATCTACTATCCCTTGCTGTCCCTTAGAAATCCTATGTAATTGTCCCAAGTTTTCTTGCATTTGGATACATTTTTCATTACCACCACCACCTCCACTGGGAAGCTGATATCAGAGGACTGAGGTACTGACAGAGCTGAGACTGCATGTGCATGGAGACTGTGGCCCCTAGACCGCTTCATGTTGTTTTGCCCTTAATTGTGTACCTAACCAGTCCATTATGTCCCCTCTCCAAAAAAATGTCCAGTTCTTGCTGCTATGATGTATCATTTATACTCTGCTGTCATTTATCATATCTTTATTATATGATTGCTGTTTAATTCTATATATTTCTGATACTATATCCTGTTATTCCTTTTTCTAAGCTTCAGTTTGCTATCTCCAGGTTTGCCTTATTGGTTTTATTTATGCTTATGTTTGATCATTTCATTATTATGTTAACAAAATTGTAAGTTTTGTACCAAGTATGCCTGCTGTAAACTGCCTCGTGTGAATTTCTTCATAAAGGTGGTTAACAAATTCCAATAAATAAATAAATACATTTGGAAATAGCATAGCACACCTTTCACAGCTTCATTCTGGCTTTCTCCAGGCCTTTAGCAAATGTCTTGGCTTCTTACTGTGTGCATGTATTTTCCTTTGTATTCCACCTGCAGTTTGGTGGGGTTAAGAAATGTATTTGATTCTGCAGTTTTGCAGCTCTTGTTTGATGATCATAAATCCTTGTCTAATTTTCTACAGCTCTAATGACAAATCAATGAAAAAATAGATCCTTTTTGTTTTTACAGCACTCGCCCCTGTCCTGAGCAGAAAATAAAATTGTAATTTATCCTGGGCATTGTACACTTGATCCCAAAAAAGAAGTAGGCAAATGGTCTTCTAAGTCCCAAAGGAAGGAAATTGTGGAGGCAGACACGGTCAGAGTGGAAGGACTTTCGGTCAGAGTGGAAGGAATTTTAAAAATCTTTATTGAAGTAAATTAAAATGCTGCTGAACACGGCTGTGTTTCGCCCTGCATGGGCTGCTTCAAGGGCTTAACTTCTACTGGAAAAATCAACAAAGCATGTCTGACTAACAAGTCACATAACACATTAGGCTATGAACAAAGCATAAAATGCTAATAAATAATACATAATAAATTTCCATAAATAAATAATCATATGTAAACCAAGGTAAACCTTAAAAGAAACGCATGAAAAAACTACAGAGACTCATTCTATACATATAAAGTGTATATGGGAACCAGGTCAGACTGTGTTATATACCCTTGTGGTGTCCGTGAAATACATCACTAAAAGGCATTGCTGTAGACAGTTAAATGTTCTCACTGTATTTTTTTTTTAACTCAAAATTATAGTACTATTTAACCAAGGCACTACTTCTAAAATGACTTACTAGGATCTCTTGACTACAAAAGGGGAATTCCTGCATGGGCATCATGGACTGTCAGTGAAACTGCTACATTTAAGCATTTGCCACATCATATGACCTTCACTGATGTGCTCTGAAACAGTGAGGCATAAAACTATTTCAAACACAAAATAAAAAAAAACAATAATAAACATGAAAACAAATGTCAGAAACAGCTAGTAAACTACTGAAAACTGTCTAAAAAATATGTATTTTGGGACCTCTTCTTTTTTCCATCTATACTTCTTCCCTTGGCACTCTGATCTCATCCCATGGTTTTCAGTATCATCTTTACGCTGATGACTCCCAGATCTACCTCTCCACACCAGAAATCTCAGCTGAAATCCAGGCCAAAGATTCAGCCTGCCTGTCTGACATTGCTGCCTGGATGTCTCAACGCCATCTGAAACTAAACATGACCAAGGCTGAGCTTCTTATCTTTCCCCCTAAACCAACCTCTCCTCCTCCCCCATTCTCTATTTCTGTGGATAACACTCTCATCCTTTCTGTCTCATCAGCTCATAACCTTGGGGCCATCTTCAACTCCTCCCTCTCCTTCTCTGCACATATTCAGCAGACTTCTAAAACCTGTTATTTCTTTCTCTATAATATCACCAAAATTCGCCCTTTCTGAGCACACTACCAGAACCCTCATCCACACTCTTATCACCTCTCTCTTAGACTATTGCAACTTGCTTCTCACAGGTCTCCCACTTAGCCATCTCTCTCCTCTTCAATCTGTTCAAACTTCTGCTGCATGACTAATATTCCACCAATGTCACTATGCTCATATTAGCCCTCTCCTCACTTCACTGGCTTCCTAACCGTTTCCGCATACAGTTCAAACTCCTCTTATTGACTTATAAGTGCATTCACTCTGCAGCTTCTCAGTACCTCTCCGCTCTCATCTCTCCCTACACTCCTCCCCGGGAACTCTGTTCACTGGGTAAATCTCTCTTATCTGCACCCTTCTCCTCCACGGCTAACTCCAGACTCGTTCCTTTATCTTGCTGCACCATATGCCTGGAATAGACTTCCTGAGCTGGTACGTCAAGCTCCATCTCTGGCTGTCTTCAAATGTAAGCTAAAAGCCCACCTTTTTGATGCTGCTTTTAACTCCTAACCCTTATTCACTTGTTCAGAACCCTTATTTTATCATCCTCACTTTAATATTCCCTTATCTCTTATTTGTCCTGTTTGTCTGTCCTAATTAGATTGTAAGCTCTGTCGAGCAGGGACTTTCTCTTCATGTTCAAGTGTACAGCGCTGCGTAGTCTAGTAGCGCTATAGAAATGATAAGTAGTAGTAGTAAAATGCCATTAAAGCTGGCAATCCAAGATGGTAGCCATGACAAAAAAAGCACATAAGACCTTAATAAAGCTTCATTTTCTGAGAACAAAACATATCCTCATGAAGGGCACAACACCCTCTTTTACATTCTATAAACATTTTTTACATTTTGTGACATGAAAAAAATTGCTAAAACAAGATGACTGTCGTGACATAAAAACATAAGTCGCAAAATAGCCTCATTTTCATCAAAAATTACTTTATCATAGAGGGTATCCTTCCCTTTAAATACTAGTAAAATAGGCCCGTTTCTGACACAAATGAAACGGGCGCTACCAAGGTTTTCCTTGGAGTGTTTGTGTTTGAGAGAGAGTGTGTGTGAGATTGACTGTGTGTGAGAGAGAGTGAATGTGCAAGTGTGTGTGTGACAGAGAGTGAGTGAGACTGCTGGGTGCAAGTGTCTCCTCTGTTCTTTGCCCCCCCCCCTCCAGCCAAGCCACCCACCGATGCTCTTTTCTCCCCTATTCCCCCTCCAGCCACCCAGTGATGCTCTTCTCTCCCCTGTCCCCCTCCAGCCACCCAACTATTGTCCTGTCTCCCCTGCCCCCCCCTCCAGCCACCCAGCGATTCTCCTTCCCCTTACAGCACCACAAAACACAAGCAAACAATGGCCGCGCCACAGCCCTACTCGGTGGTTGGTTTCCACAGTGCGCCTGCACACTCCCACCTTAGCAGCTAGGCCTGCGCATTACACATCAGCCCCACCCATTGACCTCTCTGGGCGCGCGCTCTGCACGGTGAGCCAGCCTACCCGTCAACCGGCCAATTGGTGCTATGTACATTGCTCAGCGCCCTGCCCACCAACCGCCACAGCATTTTGGGTCTAACGATACCGCCCAAATTTCTGCCTCTCCGCCAACTGCCCAACCTCCACTGCCGTGCACAGCTCAGCGTGCATGCCTACTGAACGATAGACCCAATCGCCGCCGTGTGCCCGCCCTCCCACCTGTGGTTGGTCAGTGCTGCGTGTGACGTACCCGGAAATACGCTGATGTCAATTCAGGAGATGGATACAGCCTTACAGAGAGCACGAATGCTTCAAGGCTTCACTGCCACGGAGTCAGCTTCAGAACGTTGGAGGTGCTTTTTATTATATAGGATGTTTATTTGCAATTTTTAAAAATATTAAGTGTGGCCATGACTTAAAAATGGCCATAAAACCTTAAAAAAACATGTAGAGCGTAACTATATTTAAAGTCATCACAAAATTGCAAAACTTTAACCCCCTAAGAGGTGAAGAGAGTTAATTGGACCTGCCTTGTTTAAATAAAATGTTCATACAGTTGAAACAATACCTTGGTGATGTTTCTTGCTGTACAAATATCAGAGGGAATCAGGTAATAAAAATCAAGTAGGTTACAGAAAAACTGAGAGGTGTAATTCTTGGTCAGGGGCGTACTACTACTTAGCATTTCTATAGCGCTGCCAGGGTTACGCAGCGCTGTACAAGTTTAAACACGGGGAGGGACAGTCCCTGCTCAAGAGAGCTTACAATCTAACGGTAACAGACTACGTAGTCAGTGTAGGTAACAGGAATGGGGAAGGTGGTTAGGCGCCAAAAGCAAGGGAGTACTACTACTACTTAGCATTTCTATAGCGCTGCCAGGGCTATAGGCGTAGCCAGACCTTGCAGTGGGAGGGGCCTGAGCACGAGGTGGGGGGGCACTTATTGGTCTGCAGCCTCGCCACCCCCCCACCCACTGCTGCAGCAAATACCTTGGCTGATGGGGGTCCCCAACCCCCGCCAGCTAAAGCATTGTCCAGCGCCGGTCTCTGGCCCTTCTCTGTCTTTCCCTCATGTCCTGCACATTCCTTGTGGTGAAATTGAGCATGCTTAGTTTCACTAAAAGGAGCATGCTGGACATGAGGGGAAGACAGAGCAGGGCAGGCAATGCGGCAGCGCCGGAGACTGGCGCTGGAGAACACTTCAGCTGGCAGGGACTGGGGACCCCCGCCAGCAAAACCAGGAGCCCAGAGGAAATTGGGGGGGGGGGGCCAGGCCCCCGTGGCCCCACATAGCAATGCTATTGCTCTTGGTTAAGGCCAGTGGGAGAGGCAGTGTTAAACCTAAAGATCAATCTCTGTTCCAATCTCAGTAGACTCCTGTCTGTCTCCTTCTCTCCAAGAAATCCTGGGTCTGGCTAAATCAAAAATCTGTAGTTCTTAAAGGAATGATTATTCTCTGTTGAGTGGACACCAGGGGCCTTATTTGTTGCTCTTCTCTTAATGGGCAAATTGCTGCATATACTCCTCCAATGGTCTTATAGTTTGAAAATGTCTTAAGCCAATTTTTACAGTAGTCTGGGTTTGTAAATTCTTTAGTTCTTAGATTTACTCCACAGAATGAAAAGCTCTCACATATAATGTGTCCAAATGATAGTTGCGTGGCTTCTTTTCTCATGCTTGGAAGTGCAGACGGTACTAATAAGTCTCTGAGATTTCGTCCTGTTATACGCCACAATCAGTTTCTTGTTTTTGAATTCATCCAGGTATTCAATTATATGCCCATGTGTCCTTATTATCCTGGTAGTGTTGTTCCTGGAAAGGTTGTCAAGGGCAGTATGCAAACAATACTAGCTTGTGTTGTTCTGGTGGCTGGATGCAGTAGATCAGCTCTATCCATGCATTTCATCAGATCTGATCTGGAATGTGGCTCTGCTTGAACAAAGGACATAATATACTCTGTCCAACGTAATATGGCCATTTTTTGCAGGAGACCCAGGACCTTTCAGACACTACACTGTATGAATTTTTCATACTGTCTACAATTTCTCCTTGCTTCAGTATCCTATCACTCTCACGTTGTTCCTTTTGGTGCTTTTTTAAGCATCCTCCCATTGTTCAATGATGGCCTTTAATTTCCTTTCCAATGCTTCAAGTTGGTGCAAGGGAGGTGATAATGCCATCTCCTGCTCCTCTAGTTTTGGCTGTACATGGTCAAGGCATTTGCGTATTGCTGTAGCCTGGTCCTTCTTGACTGAGAGTACTCCAGTCCGCCTTTCTGGGTACAACCAAATCAGTTTTCGTGTCTATTCTTGCGACAATTTTAGTGGAGATTACCCATCAGTTCATTAATCAGCTCCCCTGTGTCAGCAGTTTCAGGGATCTCTGGGCTGAGTTAGTTGTTGGAGATCTGACTGTCAGAAGGCTTCTTGGGTGCCATTGTTTTTTACTGGCTTCTTTGCACAATATGCAAGTTGTTCATGCTTGTTTAAAAGTTTTTAGATAGGATGTAACAAGAGTGGAGCAAGAGCTCAAGGATTTAGCTTGTGACCCCAATTTATATTATTATTTCAAATATTTTGTCCCACGCTTAGAAACTCATGATTTAGTGCTGTGGTGGCATGGGTTGTGGCCAGGCTTGGGAGCCTCAACAAACACAGCTAGACAGGGTGTAAAATAAACAAAAGAACTCAATTAGCCATCCTAGCAATAGCTTGGTAGGGGCCATAGAAATAGCTTCTTTGGGAACTCGATACGATTGTATCATGAATTCCACTCATAGGAGGTTTATTGTGCAGTGACTGGGGCCCCCCTCCCCCATTCCCCATGGAGTTCTGAACCCTTTTGTAGCATTCCATTCTTTGCTGCCTAGGAATCGAACCAAGTCTCTTGCAAGACCCTGCACTGGCTTCCTTAGGCCACTGAGCCAGCCTGGGATGCTAATCACTGGCAATATTAGCTACACATTTATTTTTCAAAAAGGTAGCAGGTATTATCTGAAAGCTGTGCAGAGTCAGAAGAACTGTCATTCATGGCAGTAGCTGATCCTAGGCTGAAGAATATAGATAGACCTGATTCCATCTGATCCTGGCCTTTATTGTTATGTAGGTGGAAGGATGTATTATGACTGTGACTTCACTGATTGTGTGCTGATGACTGGTGGGGAGTTTCACAAGTCATTGCTGTTGAGCACCTAACAAGTAATTTAAGTGGAAAAATGTGGAAGTCACACAGTATGGATGTATGAGGGTTAAATTTACAGTAATGCCGCCACCTCCATAACTCTTGCTTTAATGAAGATATTGTAATGAGTAAAATACAAAATTAATACTTGAAATTTTTATTACGTTTATTTACATTTCTATATAGTTACCACCATTTGCCACATATTTCTGTCAACAATGGACAAGTTTTTGAAGGCTGTCATGAAAGTATTATGCATCTTGTCCTTTCAACCAGTTACTCACAGACCTTTAAATTTGAGTGTTATTTATTTATTTAAAAGCACTTAATATTCCGTATACACCAGGAACTGGCATGTAAGCAGTTTGTACAAAGTACCTCATGAAAGACTCCAGAGGAAATTGGAGAGTCATGGGATAGGAGGTAGTGTCCTCCTGTGGATTAAAAAGTGGTTAAAAGATAGAAAACAGAGAGTAGGGTTAAATGGTCAGTATTCTCAATGAAGAAGAGTAGATAGTGGTGTTCCCCAGGGGTCTGTGCAGGGACCGCTGCTTTTTAATATATTTATGAATGATCTAGAGATGGGAGTAGCTAGTGAGGTGTAATTACATTTGCTGATGACACAAAGTTATTCAAAGTTGTTAAATCGCGAGAGGATTGTGAAAAATGACAAGAGGATCTTACGAGACTTGAGACTGGGCATCTAAATGGCAGATAACTTCTAATGTGGGCAAGTGCAAGGTGATGCATGTGGGAAAGGAACCCGAACTATAGCTACGTAGTGCAAGATTCCACATTAGGAGTCACTGACCAGGAAAGGGATCTTGTCGTCGTCATTGATGATACATTGAAACCCTCTGCTCAGTGTGCTATGGCAGCTAAGAATGCAAATAGAATGTTAGGTATTATTAGAAAAGGAATGGAAAACAAAAATGAGGATGTTATAATGCCTTTGTATTGCTCCATGGTGCGACCGCACCTCGAATATTGTGTTCAATTCTGGTCGCCGCTTCTCAAAAAAGATATAGTGGAATTAGAAAAGGTACAGAGAAGGGTGACGAAAATGATAAATGGGATGGGAAGATTTCCCTATGAGGAAAGGGTGAAGCGGCTAGGGATCTTCAGTTTGGAGAAAAGATGGCTGAGGGGAGATACGATAGAGGTCTATAAAATAATGAGAGGAGTGGAACGGGTAGACGTGAATCGCTTGTTTACTGTTTCCAAAAATACTAGGACTAGGGGGCTTGCGATGAAGCTACAAAATAGTAAATTTAAAATGAATCAGAGACAATTTTTCTTTTCTTCACTCAACTTGTAATTAAACTCTGGAATTTGTTGCCAGAGAATGTAGTAAAAGCAGTTAGTTTAGCGGGGTTTATAAATGTTTGGATGGCTTCCTAAAGGAAAAGTCCGTAGACCATTATTAAAATGTACTTGGGGAAAATCCACTGCTTATTTTTAGGATAAGCAGCATAAAATGTGTTCTACTTTTTTTTGGGATCTTGCCGGGTACTTGTGACCTGGATTGGCCACTGTTAGAAATAGGATGCTGGGCTTTAATGGACCTTCGGTCTGTCCCAGTATGGCAATACTTAAGTACTTATAACTAATCACAATTGTGCTGTGCAAAAGAGAAACATGTACACACAAACAGGTAGGGATGGGGAGGATACACCAAAGGGAAGAGAGAGGTTTTAACAGCTGTTTTGAATTTGACAAGAGAAGATTAGAACTGATATATGCAGGGATGGAATTCCAAAGCCCTGAAGATTTTCCTTCAATTATGAAAAAAGATGGAAAAAGAAGTTTTTGGTTGCAGTATAAAGCTTTGAGTGATCCTCTGATTGTCCTTTATGAGTTTGTCAACATTTCTCATGTGAGACTTATACATTGTTGTCGTGAGTTGTTTACTTTGTTTTTGATCACACTTAAATCAGCCCTTCGCAGTACTCAAACCAACACAGTCATCACTATAAACAACCCGCATGTGGTGACGAATTTCAGTTGGAAGAACACTTTCAACAGTAAGAAATTCTATCTTTGCACCGTGCGTAAATCATACCAAGTGCTTACTGTACTTTTCCATTTCACAAACAATAGCAAATAATCTCTTTATACAGATACCTCACCAGCTGAGGTGAAGCAAGAGATTTCAGAGAACAAGTGAATGTGTAGCATGTCAGCGCTGCCATTTGTTGATGAATTATGGAGGTGGAGGCATTAATTTTCATTTAACCCTTGTATATGGAATGTAAATTTCATTTCATTTATTCCTTTGTAGCCTGCTTAGCTCTGAGCGGGTTACAGAAACATATCAACAATCATAGAACATATATAGCATGCTTTTCACCAATATGGTATTACTTTGGCTGAAGGATTCTTTATATCTGTTCATTCTGCTGTCTCTGCCACAGAAAAGTTCTTCAGCTTGTCTAGAATGTATGAAGTGTAATGCAGAAGAGCATGGGGAGTGCCTTCCTATTTCTTGTGTGTAATATTTACTCTTGTTCATTTCAGATCAAGCCGTAGAAGGACGGCTGGGGCCCTCAACAGTGGTTCTCGATCACACCAATGGCTTTGAGGGGTTACTTCTTGTTGATGATGACCTTTTGGGGGTGAGTACAGAGTTGGATTGGAATGGGTGTCTGCTATGATAAAGCAGTCTGTTCATGAAGACTGAGGTCATTTCCTGTTTGCCCATTCCTTCCCTAGACATCACCCATTATAAGCATTGTCATATGTTTATTCAAAGATCTGATATACTGCCATAGGGAGAGATACCATCATGGTGGTTCACAATACAATCAATATTACAAAAAAAGAAAGGAAATACAATACAAATAAGAAAGAAAATAGAGAAACTAGAGTAGTAGAGCCATCTAGTTGCTCAGAGTCAAAAGGGCACTATCATGTGGGAATGGCTGGACCCTGTGGTGGTGACGGAGGACAGGATTTTGTGCAAGAAAGCACAACTCCAATGCACTTATTGTAGTTAAGATTGAGTTTGTTGGTACGCAGCCATGAAGCAATCCGATTAAGCTTTGGTATTAAGGTGGTGAATGGAAGATAAGATGTAGTTTCTACCTTAATTTGTTCTTTGAGAAGTTCCCTAGCTGCTCCTTGCTTCTGCCCTCTAGAACACATCCAGAGGTAGGATGCTGAGCTTGATATACCTTTGGTCTAATTGACTCAGTATGGCATTTCTTATAATCCTCTGTTAGATGTGAATTAGGCAAGTGAAAGCACCTAGTGGTTGATATTAATTAATTTGTCTTTATTACTTTGTAGTTATTTATTTATTTAATTTGATTTGATAACATACCTCGGTCAAAACCTCTCATAGTGGGAACCTCCAGTGATGCGTGAAGTGAGTGCTCCATCTCTCGGAGAGCGTTTACCCTTATTTAAGCAACTGACCCCCCACTTCTGCGTTTCTGAAGTTGCTCCAGTTGGTGGAGGATCCAGCCTACAATCTGCCATGCCAGTTAAAAAGCGCCCAGAAGAGCCACGGAGAGTTCCTCATTGGGGACCCGAGAAGATGAAGAAACCCTCCAATATTGTGGAACTGCTTCTCTCAGGGGAGAGTGAATCAGAGGAGGGAGCAGGGCCTCTGAGTTATCGGGGGGCCTGAAGCATCTGAAGAGGCTGGAGGTGTTGCCAAAGGAGACTAAAAGTAAATTCAAGAGGGTGCGGGGCTGCATTAAAGAGGTGGTGAAGTATATTTGCACGGATGTAGCTGAATTAGTGGGCCGGATGGATGAGGCTGACTGACTGATCAGGGAGCAGGAGGAGCTTGTTGCCGACCTCTGTGAAGCAGTATGGGGTCTGCAGCAAAAGCAGTCAGATTTCCTAACCAGGGTGGAGGACCTAGAAAATAGGTCCCACTATGAGAATGTTTGAGTTCGTGGAGTCCTTGGAATGGAGGCTTATCAAGATGCTAAATGGGTGGTTCAACAGGTCTGCAAGGAGCTGATGATGACCTGGAAGGGATGAGGAGGGGGGATGCTCTTCCCCCTCTCAAGGTAGAGCGGGCTCATAGGACCTTGGGGCCCAATTATAAAGAACTACCACATGATATAGTTTTATGCTTGCACAGCTACAAGAATAGAGGCACTTTTGCGGAAGGCAAAGGAGTGTGGCCCTCTTACTTGGGACAATCAGATAATTGAGATCTTTCAGGATTTGTCCGCCATTACACTTCAGCGATGGCGAGAGTTTGGGGACATTCTGGGGGCCCTCCGTCAAGCGAGCACACGCTAAAGGTAGCTCTTTCTATTTGACCCCCTGGTTTTAATCAAGAGCCACAATCACCGAGTTACTACTGTAGAGGAGGCTAAGTTGGTGCTACAAAAAGCGGGAATACCTGTCACTCGAGTGGAGCAATCTCGACAGGTGACCATGTAGAATCTAGCCAAGTACAGATAGCAAGTAGTGGAGCCGCCTGATCGCCAACTGAAACTGAAGACCTCCACTACGACTGCTGAAAATAATATAGGGTGGTTTGTGACAGACTTTGGTGGAGTGGGAGTGGCGCTGACTTTATCTTTCTCTTTTACAGCATATATGTGCAATAAGGACTTGGACATTTAGGTTGGACTTTCAGAGCTTTTGTGGGGTTGGGGTTTGTATGAGTGCAGATTTGGGGAGTTAGGGTGAGTGTGTGTGTGTTTTACTGGATGAAGGGGGGTGCCTGTGGGTGTATAACTGGTACGGGTAAATGGTGGTGAAGTGTTAAGAGAGCTGCGGACACCTTGCTGATTTCATGGGAAGTTGGGGGAGACTGGAAAAAGTGTATACTTGGGGAGAGGGGATGGTTTGAGGGAGCGAGATGGTCATCTGGGTGGGTATGATATATGGGGCCCGAACAACACTGGTGAGTGTATATGTTCCAAATTCGGGTCAGGGAGCCTTCTTCACCCACTTGTTAGATGTGATTTTACAGTGAGGGAACGGACATTGATTATTGGTGGGGATTTTAACCTTGCACACAATCCCACCTGGGACAGGACGGGGGCTAGAGGTGAGAGGGATAGGCATAGTTTTCACACTTCCCTGGACATTCTGGGGCTGGTGGATGCCTGCAGTGAACGGAATTATACTTTTTTCTCAGCAGTCCATTACTCCTGTTCTTGCATTGATTATATTCTGGCAGAGAGGGCGCTCGGGAGTCAAATTGGGAAGGTGGAGATAGAGCCTATTAGCTGGTCAGACAATGCACTGTTGTGGCTAACGCTGCAGCCTGGTAATACCAAAGAGGGTATCAAATATTGGAGATTAATTGATAGCCTACTTCAAGATCGCATATTGCAGGACCACATGGTTGGAGTCATCCAGGATTTTCTTCAACATAACCCTTTTGATCGGTATTTGGCTCTTACCATCTGGGAGTGCTTGAAAGCAGTGTTAAAGGGGGGGGGGGGGGGGGAATTTATGTTGATGGCCGCAACTAAAAAGGAGAGATTGGGAAGGAGACAGGTGTCATTGAATGCTCTTTTTGATGAACAAATCAAATGTCAATTGGACTGGTTAAAGCAGAAATTTTTTGAATCTGGTAACGGGTCAGTAGATTACTTGCCCATAGGCTAAAGCTCAAACAATCAAAGGGAGAATATTATGTCCATTAAGGACAAGACCGGGAACATATTGCTTCAGGTGAAAGATATCCAGGAGTTCTTTTATGTTTCAATGGTTTTTATTTGATGACAAAACAAGATATCCAGGAGTGCTTTTAAAGCATTCTATGAACAACTATACATGCCTGAGCAGAAAGGGGAACCTCAGGCGGTGACTGCATACCTTGCATCACTTTGAATTCCAACCTTGGAGGAGGTGAAAGCTCAGGTTTTAGATATTACCGAGAAGGAGGTACTTGGTGCCATTAAAGGATTGAAATTAGGGAAATCGCCCGGTTTAGGCAGTTTCATGGGCTTGTTTTACTACTACTACTACTACTACTTAACATTTCTATAGCGCTGCTAGGGTTACGCAGCGCTGTACAATTTAACATAAAAGGACAGACCCTGCTCAAAGAGCTTACAATCTAAAGGACAAGTGAGTAGACGATACGATGGGGGCAGTCAATTTGGGGCAGTCCAGATATCCTGAAGGTAAGAGTTAGGTGCTGAAGGCAGCATTGAAGAGGTGGGTTTTAAGCAGAGACTTGAAGATGGGCAGGGAGGGGGCTTGACGTAGGGGCTCAGGAAGGTTGTTCCAGGCATAGGGTGAGGCGAGGCAGAATTGGCAGAGCCTGGAGTTGGCAGTGGTGGAGAAGGGTACTGAGAGGAGGGATTTGTCCTGTGAACGGAGGTTTCGGGTGGGAACATAAAGGGAGATGAGGGTAGAGAGGTAGTGAGGGGCAGCAGATTGAGTACATTTGTAGGTAAGAAGGAGGAGCTTGAACTGAATGCGGTAACGTATTGGAAGCCAGTGAAGTGACCTGAGAAGAGGGGTGATATGAGTATATCGGTTCTGGCGGAATATAAGACATGCAGCAGAGTTCTGAACAGATTGAAGGGGGGATAGATGGCTAAGTGGGAGTCCGGTGAGGAGTAAGTTGCAGTAGTCAAGTTGGGAGGTAATGAGAGCGTAGATGAGAGTTCGGGTGGTGTGTTCAGAGAGGAAAGGGCGAATTTTGCTGATGTTGAAGAGGAAGAAGCGACAGGTCTTGGCTATCTGCTGGATGTGTGCCGAGAAGGAGAGGGAGGAGTCGAAGATGACTCCGAGGTTGAGGGCAGATGAGACGGGGAGGATGAGGGTGTTATCCACTGAGATAGAAAGTGGAGGAAGAGGAGAAGTGGGTTTTGGTAGAAAGACGATGAGCTCAGTCTTGGACATGTTCAGTTTCAGGTGGCGGTTGGACATCCATGTAGCAATGTCGGTTAAGCAGGCCGATACCTTTGTCTGGGTCTCCGCGGTGATGTCTGGTGTGGAGAGATACAGCTGGGTGTCGTCTGCATAGAGATGGTACTGGAAGCCATGAGATGAGATGAGGGAACCCAGGGAAGAGGTGTAGATTGAGAAGAGAAGGGGTCCAAGGACAGATCCCTGGGGAACACCAACAGATAGCGGGATGGGGGTGGAGGAGGATCCATGGGAGTGAACTCTGAAGGTGCGGTGGGAGAGATAGGAGGAGAACCAGGAGAGGACAGAGCCCTGGAACCCGAATGAGGACAGTGTGGCAAGGAGTAGATCATGATTGACAGTGTCAAAAGCGGCGGATAGATCGAGGAAGATGAGGATGGAGTAGTGGCCTCTGGATTTGGCAAGGAACAGGTCGTTACAGACTTTAGAGAGTGCTGTTTCTGTCGAGTGTAGAGGGTGAAAACCGGATTGAAGTGGATCAAGGATGGCATGAGAGGAGAGAAAATCAAGGCAGCGGCTGTGAACGGCACGCTCAAGTATTTTGGAGAGGAAGGGTAGGAGGGAAATGGGGCGGTAGTTGGAGGGACAGGTACGGTCAAGTGATGGTTTTTTGAGGAGAGGTGTGACTACGGCGTGCTTGAAGGTGTCAGGGACAGTTGCAGTGGAGAGAGAGAGGTTGAGGATATGACAGATGGACGGGGTGACAGTATGAGAGATGGTGTTAAGTAAGTTGGTGGGGATGGGATCAGAGGAACAGGTGGTACTTTTCGAGCAGGAAAGAAGGCGAGCGGTTTCCTCCTCGGTGATGTCTGGAAAGGAGGAGAAAGAGGCCTGGCTTGGTTGGTCGAGGGTTAAAGGGTGAAAAGGAGGAGATGGTTTGGTAGTGAACTCAAGGTTGATCTTTTGCACCTTGTCACGGAAGTAATCGGCCAGTGATTGAGGGGAGAGTGAGGGGGGGTAGGAGTGGAGGGCACTTTGAGGAGGGAGTTAAGGGTGGCGAAGAGACGACGGGGGTTGGAGCTGAGAGAATTGGTCAGTTGGGTGTAATAGTCCTGTTTGGCAAGGAATAGGGAAGAGTGGAGGGAGGATAGCATGAATTTGTAGTGAAGGAAATCTGAATGGGTGCGAGATTTCCTCCAGAGGCGTTCGGCAGATCGGGTGCAGGAACGAAGGTAGCGGATGCAAGGGGTCAGCCAAGGCTGGGGATTAGTACGCTTTGTGGGACGGGAGGTGGATGGAGCGAGGGTGTCCAGAGCAGAGGAGAGAGTGGCATTGTATGTGGAGACAGCCTTGTTGACAGACTCGGAGGACAAGATGGAGAGGAGGAGATTGGAGATACAAGAGGATAAGGTGGGAGGGTCAATAGCCTGGAGATTCCTGGAGGTATTGGTTAGAGTTGGACGGGGCTGAGGTGGGGTGTGAAGAAGTGTGAAGGTGATCAGGTGATGATCCGAGATAGGAAAAGCTGAAGTGTGGAAATTGGAGGGGAGCCGGAGGAGGAGAGGACGAGGTCAAGACAGTGGCCGTCTCGGTGAGTCGAGGCGGTGGAGCATAGCTGGAGGTTGAAGGAGGATGTTAGAGTGAGGAATTGAGACCTTTTGGGCTCAGGTGGCACCATTATTAATTAACCTGTTTAATTCCTTGCAGGCAGGGGATGCACTGCTGTGTTATATGAGATGGGGATTACAGTGCTACCTAAGCCTGAAAAAAATATTCCAGTGTGTGGAGGATACAGACCCATTTCTTTGTTAGGGATTGACACAGAGATCATGGCCAAAGTGTTAGCGGAGCGCTTAGCCCAGCATATGCCCTCTTTAGTACACCCTGACCAAGTAGGGTTTATTATGGGGTGATAGGCAGCTGATGGTATTCGTCGAGTGCTCAACCTTTTTTGGTTGGCACGCCAAAGGCAGAGATGCCCTTGATCATGGTGGCAGTGGATGCTGAAAAAGCATTCGATCAAGTGGACCCTGAGGGTTCATGCTTGGGATGCTATGGAAGGTGGGCAAGAATATTATAATGCCACTGTATCGCTTCATTGTTCAATTTCACCTCGAGTATTGTGTTCAATTCTGGTCGCCATATCAAAAAAAGATATAACAGAATTAGGGGAGGTTCAAAGAAGAGGAACCAAAATATTAAAGGGAACAGAACCCCACCCATATGAGAAAAGGCTAAAGAGGTTAGGGCTCTTCAGATTGGAGAAGAAATGGCTGAGATGGGATATGATTGAGGTCTATAAAATCCTGAGTGGTGTAGAATGGGTAAAAGTGAATTGATTTTTCATTCTTTCAAAACGTACAAAGACCAGTGGACACTCAATGAAATTACATGGAAATTGTTTTAAAACAAATGGGAGGAAATATTTTTTCACTCAAAGAATAGTTAAGCTCTGGAGCTCGCTGCTGGAGGATGTGATAACAGCGGTCAGTGTATCTGGGTTTAAAAAAGGTTTGGACAAGTTCCTTGAGGAAAAGTCTATATAGTCTGTTATTGAGATGGATATGGCGGAAGCCACTGCTTGCCTCAGGATTGATAGCAGGGAATGTTGCTACTAATTGGGTTTCTGCCAGGTACTTGTGACCTGGATTGACCACTGTTGGAAGCAAGATACTGGTCTAGATGGCCCATTGGTCTGACCCAGTATGGCTATTCTTATGTTCTTATGTTTTATCGCAGGGGAGAGCAACTAAATCCAGTTTTGAATTACTTGTGGGTACTTCCGTGGGGTGGGGTTATATCTCTACACTGTATGGCCTACTTGATGGGTTAGCAGTTTGGAAGGCAGGGTATCAAGGGGCATGGGAGAGGGATATGGGTAGAGCGGAGAGAATGAATGGAGGGAATTTTCCTTGCGTTCTCATAAGCAGTCCTAAGCTTATTGAGAATGACCTTAAGGTGTTAGTGGGATGCTACTACTCTCCTTCCAGGATGCAGGCTACTCTGAAAAAGGGGGATGGCCTTTGTTGGAAGTGGTCAAAGGGGCTCTTATTTTCACATTAGGTGGGTATGCCCTCAGGTTTCTATCCTATGGCAGCAGGTTTTCAAGTATGGCCAACAATTAGTGGAGATACCACTCTAGTGTACAGCTGAAACTGCTTTGTTGAATCGGAAGGTGGCAGGGTTAATGGAAGCCATGGACATACTCTTACTGCTACCCGGATGGAGCTTGCATCTCACTGGCATACCTCTGAAGTCCCAACATTGCCCCCCCCCCCCCCCCCACACACACACAAACTGCATGTCTGGAAGAGGAAAGGGATGTGTAAAAGATAATGTTGTGGGGGGGAGAGGTATGGGGGGTACCTCCTCCCCCCCCCCCCCCCCAAACAATCTGGGAGAGGAAAGGGAGGGAGATTACTTGTCCTAGTGTGGTTTGTATTTTTTGGGTTATGAGTGGGAGTTGTCCTCCCTGGTGTGCTGGGAATTAGTTCAGTGGTAATTGTCCAGATCGGAATTGGTGGGTGGAAACTGTCCAAATATGAACTGACCTAGAACAGTTACAGCATACTTCTATTGTCTGTACATACAATACTAGCTGCTGAGTGAGAGAAGCATTTTTTTCTGTCAGTGTTGATTATCAATAGATACATCTGCCTCCTCTGAAGAGATGGACATGGATGTCAGCTGTGTCTTATATCCAGACAAAATTGGACACAGCTCATAAGCTATGTGGCTGGGCTCTGTGTTTCTCTTCCCAAATCTGTCCTGGCGACTCCACAGCCATTCTAATTTTCAGAATGTTCACAATGCATACACACGAGAGAAATCTGCATTCATCAAAATCCCAGTCTGTATGTAAAATCATATCGTGAACATTCATTGTGGGTATCCTGAAAATCTGATTGTTACTTGGTGTCCAGTGTAGGTTTGATAAGCCCTGTTCTAGAAATGCATATTCCAGAGCAATGCCAAATGCTGCTCCATGAGTGCAGTGTAAGGGCTACCAAGGACCAAAGAGCAGCAGTCAATGACCTCCACTACATGGAGTACATAATTTCTAGGATTTTAATTCTTTGATATATATGATTGTCTATCAGTAAGATTAATGTTATTACTGTTTAGCTTTGTGCATCCTAGACATTCTAATAAACATTTGTAATCCACATCAGACTAATGTAATTTGCAGAATATAAATTTGTATTTGTATTTGTAACTACTGCTGCTTAGTATGAGCTGAGGTCTGGGACTTGGTGTCTTGAGTACTGATTTTGTCATCTCTCATTCTTTCCTCTTGGTTTAGGTCATTGGACACAGTAATTTCAGTTCTATCAGAGCTACCACCTGTGTGTACAAAGGTAAGTACAAATAAGAAACCGGAACACAGGCCTGTATAGGAGTAGTGATGCAGTTATTTTGTCTGCATTACATATCCCTTAGTGATGTTACTAGGGACAAGACTGAAACCCCTAGCTATCGCGTGCGAGGAATGCTTCTTCTAGGGGAGAAATCCCTTCTTTCAGTACCCTTCTCCACCACTGCCAACTTCAGGCTCCGCCCTTTCTGCCTCGCCTCACCTCATGCCTGGAATAAACTCCCTGAGCCCATATGCCAGGCCCCCTCCCTGCCCATCTTCAAAGCCTTGCTCAAAGCCCACCTCTTCAATGTCGCCTTCGGCACCTAACCACCATACCTCTATGCAGGAAATCTAGACTGCCCCTATTTGACATTTCTCCCATTAGATTGTAAGCTCCTTGGAGCAGGGACTGTCCTTTTATTAATCTGTACAGCGCTGCGTAACCCTAGTAGCGTTCTAGAAATGTTAAGTAGTAGTAGTAGTGGGAGTTATTACATGCACTGAAGCACACCCAAAACTGTCAGCTTGTTCCAATGAGACTTCATATTTTTATTTAATTTTCAGTTTTCTCCTGTGTTATACATAAAGCATTCTAGGCGAGTTATTTTGTCTGTGTGGCTTCTGCCTGCTCCTGTGGATTTCCATTTGTTTCAGAACAGGCCTCTATGGGCTACGGTGTCATGGTTTTCAAAAATTATTTAGCTCTCTACCTCTTCAAATCATTTCAAAGATATTCCTTACATACACCCTGAGTTAAGCTGCTGGGTACTGACATGTGATGATTGGGAACCGCCTTCCTGCTCTCTTCTCTTTCTTTCTACAATTTGATAGTGTTCTTTTTTGACCTCTCTATATTTATTGATGTACATCGTCTTGTTCTGTTATTGATGAAAGGTGATTCAGTAAGTGTTAATAAACTATAAACCCTCCCTCCCATATCTTACATAAGTACATTAGTATTGCCATACTGGGACAGACCAAAGGTCCATCAAGCCCAACATCCTGTTTCCAACAGTGGCCAATCCAGGTTACAAATACCTGGCAAGATCCCCCAAAAAGTACAAAACATTTTATGCTGCTTATCCCAGAAATAGTGGATTTTCCCCAAGTCCATTTAATAGTGGTCTATGGACTTTTCCTTTAGGAAGCATCCAAACCTTTTTAAAACTCTGCTAAGCTAACCACCGTTACCACATTTTCTGGCAACAAATTCCAGAGTTGAATTACACGTTGAGTGAAGAAACATTTTCTCTGATTCGTTTTAAATTTACTACTTTGTAGCTTCATCGCATGCCCCCTAGCCCTAGTATTTTTGGAAAGTGTAAACAGACGCTTCACGTCAACCTGTTCCATTCCATTCATTATCGTATCTCCCCTCAGCCACCTTTTCTCCAAGCTGAAGAGCCCTAGCCGCTTTAGCCTTTCCTCATAGGGAAGTCGTCCCATCCCCTTTATCATTTTCGTCGCCCCTCTCTACACCTTTTCTAATTCCACTATATCTTTTTTGAGATGCGGCGACCAGAATTGAACACAATATTCGAGGTGCAGTTGCACCATGGAGCGATACAAAGGCATTATAATGTCCTCATTTTTGTTTTTCATTCCTTTCCTAATAATTTGCTATTTGTTTTCTTAGCTGTAGCAGCACACTGAGCAGAAGGTTTCAACGTATCATCAACGACGACACCTAGATCCCTTTCTTGGTCCGTGACTCCTAACGTGGAGCCTTACATGATGTAGCTATAATTTGGGTTCCTCTTTCCCACATGCATCACTTTATATTTGCTCACATTAAACGTCATCTGCCATTTAGATGCCCAGTCTCCCAGCCTTATAAAGTCATCTTGTAATTTTTCACAATCCTCTTGCGATTTAACGACTTTGAATAACTTTGTGTCATCAGCAAATTTAATTACTTCACTGGTTACTCCCATCTCTAGGTCATTTATAAATATGTTAAAAAGCAACGATCCCAGCACAGACCCCTGGGGAACCCCACTAACTACCCTTCTCCTTTGAGAATACTGACCATTTAACCCTACTGTCTGTTTTCTATCTTTTAACCAGTTTTTAATCCACAATAGAACATTACCTCCTATCCCATGACTCTCCAGTTTCCTCTGGAGCCTTTCTTTTTTTTTTTTAATTTTATTTTTTAACTTCTTCAGTACACAATACACTCATAAAAAGCAGAAAAAACATAGTCTAGGTCACTCTGCACACCAATACTGATACAAAATTCGACAGAACAAGGAAACATTATCATAAAAGTGAGATGTATTCCATACTGAATTTTCTTTTATAACCCTCCTTTTTTCCCCACTTTCACACACTAGCAAGCCATCATGCATACACATCCCATCACAACATTCGTACTCCACGCACCCATCTACCCATACCCTTCCCCCTATCCCCCTCCCCTCCTACTATCATGGAAGCCTTAGCCCATGATATTTAAACATGAAGCCCATATGTAAGCGTACTGTCTATTGGCCAGTCTGGGGGATCCCCTGTAGATCTGATTCTCATATTTGCCTACTTCCCTCATTTTTGCCTTCCAAGCTTCTGCAGGTATGGGCTCCGGTGACACCCAGAAATGCAAGACTGTTTTTCTAACCAGCAGCAGAGAGACATACACAAATCGACGCTGTGGATATCGCAATCCCTGGACCACCAATAATGACTGATCCCCTAACAGTAAAGTTGTATAGTCCCATTCCAATTCCCGCTGCAACACGGCAGCCAATAATTGAAAAGCCACATTCTACAGTGATAGAGCCGAGCATTCCAAGAAAGAGTGTACAAGGGTTCCCCCCTCAGTCCTGCACTTAAGGCATCTGTCATCTGTCCAGAGTCCTATGGCTGCCCCCTTTGCTCTAGAAATAAATGCTCTATGGAGGATCTTGTATTGTGTCTCCTGCAGGTCAGCAGCTCTAACCATCTTATACAGGTTAGTGAAAAGTTTCCCAAACTCCTTTTCCGTGTACCTAGATCCTACATCCTCATTCCAGCGCATTACCAGCTGTTCCATGTCCCCCCACTGCCCGTTGTTAGGATCTTATACCAAGTAGACAAACTGTTAGCCTTAGTGGGCATACGTAACAAAATCTTATCTAGGGGACCCCAAAGCCAACCGTCTCCATGTTGCGCCTTTATAGTAGACCAGTAGTGTCTAACCTGCAAGTACCTCTGGAGCCTTTCATAAGGTACTTTGTCAAACGCCTTCTGAAAATCCAGATACACAATATCAACCGGCTCACATGTATTCACATGTTTGTTCACCCCTTCAAAGAAATGTAATAGATTGGTGAGGCAAAATTTCCCTTCACTAAATCCATGTTGGCTTTGTCTCATTAATCCATGCTTTTGAATATGCTTTGTAATTTTGTTCTTTATAATAGTCTCTACCATTTTGCCCGGCTTCCTGCTTTTAATATACCTAAAATTTTTACTATGTGTTTTTGCCTCCAACGCAATCTTTTTTTCAAAGTCCCTCTTTCCCTTCCTTATCAGTGCTTTGCATTTGACGTGTTTGGATAACAGTAATTAAAGTCATAACTGCATGGGACTTTTCAACATGAACAGAGATAAAGATTGAGTTGTGAAATAACAGTTGGATCATGTATTAAACAACATCAAGAGAAGATAAATGATAACTACCAGTTTATGTATTTTGTAAAATAAACCTCAGGATGGTTTGTTTAGGGAGTTAACAGCACTTTTTACATTATTGAATATTGTGGTTGATTAATCAGTGGTCCTTTGTGTAAGTGAATGAGTGGGTTTTGTAATAAAGTAAAAGTATTTTATATCTAGAGTATTCAGTTGTTGGGCATTCCTCTGTACACCCAAACAACCTTCTGTCTTTTGCCATTGTCTCTTCTACCTCTTCATCATATCTAATCAGCCTCAGGTCCCAGTTTTATTACATGCACAAAAGTACTTCACGCCTTATACTGTAATGCTTTTCTTGTGCTTTTCCAGCCCAGATGTGTTTTTCTAGATCATTTCTAGATCATTCTTCAAGCTTTAATCGTTTTCACAGGTTGTCCTTACTTTCCAAGGTATATAACCAGTTGCAAATTTTGGTAACTTAACTGTTTTTTAATTTTGTTTTCTCTTATTGATTTGTCAGCAAGTTTACTTTGGAAAACAATAAAAATAAAGAAAACAAAATCACATTAAATATGTTAAAAGGTAGTCTGGAGTATGTTCCTTGAAAGATCTGACTCAAATTTCTGCATCTGCCTGTATCATTCTAGCACATTAAGTAGTAATTTCTTATTGCCCATGCTAGATCAGCCCAGACAATTGGGTTATGTACCCCTGCCAGCAGATAGAGAACAAAAGCTTTATAGGGAGTTTGGTGGTGTCTTCAACTTCTCAGTATTTTTCTGTTTCCTTCAGATGGTACATATGTGGCTTGATACAGCTGCTAGGAGTAGGCTGCTCGCAGGTTCCTAGGGCCTGAGGGATGCTCTGGGAAATAGCCTTTTGGCATGGATTTCTCTTCCCCTTTGGAAAAAAACTCTCACTTGGGGTCTGAGTTGCCAGAACAGTGGGTCCAGCACTTGGTGGTCCATGGTGACTTTCTCCCTTTGGTGGGTCCAGCAGCAGGAGTTATTAGCAACACTACCTTCCAGTCTCCTAAGGTGCTGTGTTGGATTTGGTCTAGGTCAGGGGGTCTGAATTAGTTGGATTCCTTCATTTACTCCCTCTCTCCCTTCATTTACTGCAAATATATCTGAAAAGAGGGAGGTGATGCACTGTGGGTAAGTTACATGTGCTTAGTGTGTCAGTTAGTTCATTTTGGCCTGCCTTGTGAGCAGACAGGCAAGTGCCAGGTGGGTGAGTTGATGTGCAGTGCAGCCAGATAGAAGTGAAGATGGCTGGTTTCTCCAGATTGAGCTCTGAGTCCTGTGATGGCAGGCAAAAGGCAACACTGTGGTGTGTATGGAACTGGGTCTTGTTGCTGCTCCCTTCTTTGGTGGGATCAGCAATTGTTTTACTGCTCACTTAATGCCAAAAATACATAAGTATGCTGGGCTCATTACCTCTTTTTCTTTCCTCTGATATATGAATGGGAAAATTCAGTGGAGGTTGCATATCCTCGCTGTACTTTATTTTTAGCAAGTGACTTTACAGGCATAATAGAGCCTCTGCTAATGTAAGATTATTGCATGCCCTAGGCGAACTAAAAACCAACCTGTTCAAAAAGGCATACCCTATCGACCCAACCTAAATACATAAACCCTGCAACACAACGAAACCAAAGCTTGTTACAGACTCTGCATAACTTTTCCTCTCTACGATTCCTAATGTTTCTACAACACATGGACCTTAATCGACCACAACAACTCCTTGTAACTGTCTCTCTACTGGAGATGGCGAACGCCTCTACGGTACTATGTAAACCACATTGAGCCTGCAAATAGGTGGGAAAATGTGGGATACAAATGTAACAAATAAATTGTGATAAAGTCACATTCAGGATAGTTGGGTTAAGGCAGTGTCAGTTTGAAATACAAGTCCCAGAAGGCATTGCAGGCAAGGAGCCAGGGGGTGAGATGAGGAACCCGGACTGGATTCCTAGCTGCAATAGGGGAAGACATGGGTGTAAGCTGGCAGGATGTGTAGATTGGCTGCCACTAGGAGGAAAGAGAGATAGGAAACCCTGTGTGCAGGAGCTCATCATTAGTCTAATGCTTAACTCAGCTGGTATGGGTGTGGGGGAAGCTAATGGAAGGAGAATGATTGGTTGTGAGAGCAGAAGCCAGGGATTGATTAGGCAGATGGGAAGGAGAGAAGCAGTTGCAAGCTGAAAACCCTTGGGTAAGAGAGGTCCCTAAAGTACTGAAGCAGGCTGAAATCCCTTGAGTGTGAGGAAGTCCCAAAAGTATTTGCAGGCTGAAAATCCTTGGGTAAGGGAGGTCCCTAAAGTATTGAATTTACCAGTGAAGCTGATGCAGGGTGAAATCCCTTGGGTATGAGGAGTCCCTAAAGTATTGAACTCTCCTGAAGGTCAAGAGAGTAGAAGGTAGAAACTGCTGCTTTGAGATTTAACTGTGGTGATGAATTGAATGAATTGCTTCTATTTGGAATTGAACTACTGTTTATTGTGCACTGGATAAGGAGCCCAGACTGGAGCGGAGTGTGAACCTGTATTGAATCCTGATAGGTGCTAATAGCCTACTGCTTAAAGAGGACTATTTGCCACACACTTTCAGGTGGCTTATATGTGCTTAAGATTGAAGGTGAATGCTGCTGTTGGAACTGTGTATCAGATCTACTAGAAACCTGCATGGAATAAAGTCCTTAAGATTGAAGTTGCTGGTGGAAATTTATTTCTTGACTGTACCGGGAGCCCATGGCTGGAGGAGATTGTTCTATCCTTGGCTGCACTTAGAGGTACCTGGTTACAAAATAAAACTTCCAGACTCGTACCCACTCACTCCAACATTCCCTTCTATCTTCTCCCTCACCAGCCCTACAAGTTTCCTCTTTTTCTTCTTCCCTTCCTGAAAGCATTTAGGATTCCCCTCTTTCTTCTACTCCCCTCCCTGCACCAGTATCCTCCTCCTGGCCGTCCACTCCCGTCCCTCCACCATCAGCAGCATTCCTCCATCTAGAACCAGGGGTTTTCAGTGTAGTCCTTGGGACACACCAAGCCACAATGGATTTCTGGTTTAGCTTCCGTGCTAAAAGGGGAAGTCACAGGAAGAAGATGGGTTCCCTGCAGAGTATTATAAAGTTATGAACCCAGGGGTGTCACCCATTTTGACTAGGTTGTTTGGTGACATTGCATAGGGGGCTGTCTTACCTTCCTCCATGTACAAGGCGAATGTAGTTATATTGCCCAAGCTGGGAAAGGATCACACGTGGTGTGCTAGTTATTGTCCCATTTGCTTTGTTAAATAAGGATATGAAAATTTTTGCCAAAATATTAGCAAGTAGGCTAGATAGTATTCTCCCGAAACTCATACACTGTGACCAAACGAGATTTGTGCAGGGCCGCCAATTAGGGGACAGCGTACGTAGGGTCATAGACATCATCACTAGGAGACTTATGTACTTATTTTCTGTGATGGAGTCTATGGGACTGGGGGGCACATATGGGAACTGGGTTTGATCCCTCTACACAGCACCAAGGTTAATGGGTTCCTCTGCAATGAATTTCAGTTAGAACATGGTACCCAGCAGGGATGCCCATTTCCCCTTACTGTTTCCTGTAGCCATAGAACCATTTATTGCATGCATTCGCAACTTGATCAGATTTCCCCCATCATTGTTAAGGAAGAGCCACATAAAATTCTATTGTATGCTGATGACACCTTGATTTTTATTGCTAATTCACAAAATTCTTTGCCCCACACACAAAGCTTTTTAAGGGGGATCTCAGGATTCACAACTAATAAACTGAGGCCTTATTATGCAACATGACACTTTCTGAGTTTCCCTCCTTTCTGTTTAAAGTGGTCACCAACGGATTCAGATATTTGGGAGTTATTATTTCAAATAACAGTGGTGGACCTTTATAAACTCAGTTATGACAGGCTCAGACGCCAGGTTCAGCAGGACCTGGATGTGTGGGAACCATTATGATTGACCTGGTGGGGTAGGGCTGACACATTACGGATGATGATTTTTACCAAAATTTCTCTTCCTGTTTGCACAACTTCCTATTAAGATACTAGCGAGGCAATTAAAATTTGGGACCACGTGGTGTACCTTTATCTGGAAGCATAAAAGGCTGAGGATACCCTGGGAGACATTGTGAAATCCTAAGGAGAGGGGGTGGGAGTGGGGCTGCCCAACTTGCACAGATATTATTAGGTTGGTGTGTTGAAGGCCCTAAGGGGTCACCATAAGTACATAAGTAATGCCACACTGGGAAAAGACCAAGGGTCCATCGAGCCCAGCTTCCTGTCCACGACAGCGGCCAATCCAGGCCAAGGGCACCTGGCAAGCTTCCCAAACGTACAAACATTTTATACATGTTATTCCTGGAATTGTGGATTTTTCCCAAGTCCATTTAGTAGAGGTTTATGGACTTGTCCTTTAGGAAACCGTCTAACCCCTTTTTAAACTCTGCCAAGCTAACCGCCTTCACCACATTCTCCGGCAACAAATTCCAGAGTTTAATTACACGTTGGGTGAAGAAAAAATTTCTCCGATTTGTTTTAAATTTACTACACTGTAGTTTCATCGCATGCCCCCTAGTCCTAGTATTTTTGGAAAGCGTGAACAGACGCTTCACATCCACCTGTTCCACTCCACTCATTATTTTATATACCTCTATCATGTCTCCCCTCAGCCGTCTCTTCTCCAAGCTGAAAAGCCCTAGCCTCCTTAGTCTTTCTTCAAAGGGAAGTCGTCCCATCCCTGCTATCATTTTAGTCACCCTTCGCTGCACCTTTTCCAATTCTACTATATCTTTCTTGAGATCCGGCGATCAGAATGTAACACAATACTCAAGGTGCGGTCGCACCATGGAGCGATACAACGACATTATAACATCCTCACACCTGTTTTCCATACCTTTCCTAATAATACCCAACATTCTATTCACTTTCCTAGCCACAGCAGTACACTGAGCAGAAGGTTTCAGTGTATTATCATCAGTCCACACATTCACATCTTACTACTGCCTTCAGCAGGATACCCGATGCGACAGTCAGTTTGGGCAGTCGGTGCTGCAGAATCGTTCGGGGTTTAGAATCCAACTCCACCCTCCTAGGCCCATTTTTGTTCTGTTCCAGGCTGCACTCTCACTTAGTTGTGTTTCTTTTCAGTTCAGTCTCTGTTATGTCCTCGCCGTTGCGAGACCCAATTGACCTATGTTCATTGTTTTCAGTGAGCCTGGGTGCTAGGGATACCCCAATCGTGAGAACAAGCAGCCTGCTTGTCCTCGGAGAAAGTGAAGATACATACTTGTAGCAGATATTCTCCGAGGACAGCAGGCTGATTGTTCTCACAAACCCACCCACCTCCCCTTTGTTCTAGTTCTCTGGTTGCTTTTTATTAAACTGGGGATGACATGCTCATGCCACGGCCAGGAAGCCGTTGCGCATGCGCGGTGCGCTCTGCCCGCATGCAGAGCGTTCTCTAAAAATTTTTATTTTGCTTGCAAAATTTTGCCAGTTTCCTGGGCCGCCGCGGACGTTGACCCAATCGTGAGAACAAGCAGCCTGCTACAGGTATGTATACTGAAGATTGGTTAAAATTATTTGATGATCCAGTATTACTTGAAGTCTGTCCAAATGAATATAAGATCTTAAACCTCCCAAATGAAGGATGAAGAGGTAGGATAGCATTAATATGTAAAGATTCTTTAATATCAAAGATTTTAGCATGTGAAATATCAAGACAGCTCATTGTTTGCAAAGCTAGGTTATATTTTGTTTTTTGAGCCCCAGGTAAATGGTCTGAGGGAAAATCATAGTTTCATGATTTTATTTTTCAATGTTCTTTAATGTATGAGAATTGTGTAATTTTAGGAGACATGAATCTAAGCGGAAAAGTAGATCATAACCAGTTTTGGTCTTCTACCTTACCTTTGGATCAGTAGTGTCATGCAGTCCAGGATACCCTGGTTGGCATTGTCCCACTGACTAAAACATTTTACTTTCATGAAAAGATATACCGTATTTTTCGGACTATAAGATGCACTTTTTTCCCCCCAAATTTGGGAGGAAAATGGGGGGTGCGTCTTATAGTCTGAAGGTAGCGAGATCCGATTTCGGGATCGCCCGCCCCCCGAGTTCGGGATCGCCCTCCCCTACTCACGTCACGTGATGTTCCCTGGTGGTCTAGTGACGTCGGGGCAGGAAAGAGCTCCCTCTTTCCTGCCCAGCGCGCTGCTCTCCGTCCTCCTGTATGCTCCCTGACGGTCTCGGCGAGATTCAAAATGGCCACCGAGAATTGAAGTCTCGGCGGCCATTTTGAATCTCGCCGAGACCGTCAGGCAGCATACAGGAGGACGGAGAGCAGCGTGCTGGGCAGGAAAGAGGGGGCTCTTTCCTGCCCCGATGTCACTAGACCACCAGAGAACATCGCGTGACGTGAGTAGGGGAGGGCGATCCCGAACTCGGACAAGACGCACCGGAGCACCTAGGTTTTAGAGGAGGGAAAAAGGAAAAATTTTTTTTTTCCTATTTCCCTCCTCTAAAACCTAGGTGCGTCTTATGGTCCGGTGCGTCTTATAGTCCGAAAAATACGGTAATCCTTGGTTTAATGTTGTCTTACAAACTTTTAAAATGTGATTCTACAAGTTTAGAACGGCTATGGTGTGAAAAGGAGGACATTAATATAAAATTAAATCACAGTGGTAAAATGCAATTAGGAAGTATAAATATGATTTAGTCCTAGCTTAAAAAAAAAAATTTAAAAAATTGTTCTTCCTTGATACGAAAACATCAAATGGATTCAAAGAAACTCTTTCAAGTACTTGACACCATTACTCAAATAGAAGAAATAATGTCTTCAGATTCCATTAGTTAAGCTATACTGACTGCGAAAGAGCTATCGGATTATTTTAAAAATAAGATCATTAGGTTTCAACTTAATTATTCACTGAACACTGATATTAGTCAAACAAGAGGTTATTCCCCTGCATTGCATTTATTATTATCTCCCCCCTCTTCATTTTTGTTATACTATGGTTCCATACTTGAGTGTTGGCTCTTGGTTTATTTCCTACCTCTTTTGATCATATTCTGCTAACTCCAGTTCTAAATTTAAAAAGAAAAAGCCCTATTTTGGAGGGACATATGATCTGATTGCCAGTATCTCTTTTTGTGAAAGCATTGGAGATGTTGGTAGCTAAACAATTAACAGACTATTTAGATGTACATTATATTCTTCATTCAACACAATCTGGATTTCAAAAAGGTTTCAGCATTGAAACTCTTAAGTGCATACATTTTTCTAAGAAATTCATAACCTTCCTTTTTGCAAAATTTTTGGAAGTTTAATTTTGTAGTTTATTTTGTCTGTTCTCTCTGTATTTGGCTCTCTTATTGTGACTCGGGAAAAATGTCAGAAAGTATTTTTTCACGGAGAGAGTGGTGGATACTTGGAATGCCCTCCCGCGGGATGTGGTGGAGTGAAAACAGTAACGGAATTCAAAAATGCGTGGGATAAACACAAAGGAATCCTGTTCAGAAGTTTCACGGAGATTAATAACATATTGGGACGCAAAGCTAGTGCTGGGCAAACTTCTACGTTCTGTGCCCTGAAAATGGCAAGGGCATATCAAGGTCAGGTATACAGTGGGGGAAATAAGTATTTGATCCCTTGCTGATTTTGTAAGTTTGCCCACTGACAAAGACATGAGCAGCCCATAATTGAAGGGTAGGTTATTGGTAACAGTGAGAGATAGCACATCACAAATTAAATCCGGAAAATCACATTTTGGAAAGTATATGAATTTATTTGCATTCTGCAGAGGGAAATAAGTATTTGATCCCTCTGGCAAACAAGACCTAATACTTGGTGGCAAAACCCTTGTTGGCAAGCACAGCGGTCAGACGTCTTCTGTAGTTGATGATGAGGTTTGCACACATGTCAGGAGGAATTTTGGTCCACTCCTCTTTGCAGATCATCTCTAAATCATTAAGAGTTCTGGGCTGTCGCTTGGCAACTCGCAGCTTCAGCTCCCTCCATAAGTTTTCAATGGGATTAAGGTCTGGTGACTGGCTAGGCCACTCCATGACCCTAATGTGCTTCTTCCTGAGCCACTCCTTTGTTGCCTTGGCTGTATGTTTTGGGTCATTGTCGTGCTGGAAGACCCAGCCACGACCCATTTTTAAGGCCCTGGCGGAGGGAAGGAGGTTGTCACTCAGAATTGTACGGTACATGGCCCCATCCATTCTCCCATTGATGCGGTGAAGTAGTCCTGTGCCCTTAGCAGAGAAACACCCCCAAAACATAACATTTCCACCTCCATGCTTGACAGTGGGGACGGTGTTCTTTGGGTCATAGGCAGCATTTCTCTTCCTCCAAACATGGCGAGTTGAGTTCATGCCAAAGAGCTCAATTTTTGTCTCATCTGACCACAGCACCTTCTCCCAATCACTCTCGGCATCATCCAGGTGTTCACTGGCAAACTTCAGACGGGCCGTCACATGTGCCTTCCGGAGCAGGGGGACCTTGCGGGCACTGCAGGATTGCAATCCGTTATGTCGTAATGTGTTACCAATGGTTTTCGTGGTGACAGTGGTCCCAGCTGCCTTGAGATCATTGACAAGTTCCCCCCTTGTAGTTGTAGGCTGATTTCTAACCTTCCTCATGATCAAGGATACCCCACGAGGTGAGATTTTGCGTGGAGCCCCAGATCTTTGTCGATTGACAGTCATTTTGTACTTCTTCCATTTTCTTACTATGGCACCAACAGTTGTCTCCTTCTCGCCCAGCGTCTTACTGATGGTTTTGTAGCCCATTCCAGCCTTGTGCAGGTGTATGATCTTGTCCCTGACATCCTTAGACAGCTCCTTGCTCTTGGCCATTTTGTAGAGGTTAGAGTCTGACTGATTCACTGAGTCTGTGGACAGGTGTCTTTCATACAGGTGACCATTGCCGACAGCTGTCTGTCATGCAGGTAACGAGTTGATTTGGAGCATCTACCTGGTCTGTAGGGGCCAGATCTCTTACTGGTTGGTGGGGGATCAAATACTTATTTCCCTCTGCAGAATGCAAATAAATTCATATACTTTCCACAATGTGATTTTCCGGATTTAATTTGTGATGTGCTATCTCTCACTGTTACCAATAACCTACCCTTCAATTATGGGCTGCTCATGTCTTTGTCAGTGGGCAAACTTACAAAATCAGCAAGGGATCAAATACTTATTTCCCCCACTGTACATATAAAGTAACACATACGAGTTTATCTTGTTGGGCAGACTGGATGGACTGTACAGGTTTTTATCTGCCATCATCTACTATGTTACTATGATCTGTAGTGAGCCTAAACAGAGGGAGTGACGGCTTGGACTTTTCTCCCAGAAGAGAGGGCAGACACCTTGACAATGCTACCCTTGTAGGTCACAGTGCGGCAAATGTTGAGTTTGATTGGCCACATGGTCTCAACACTGCATGTTGCTCCCGTGGCACAGCTGCATTTGAGAGCATCCCAGTGGACCCTAGCTTCCCAGTGGTTCCAGGTGACTGGAAATCTAGCGGATGGAATCCAGCTTCCGCCAGATTTAACTCATGTTCTTCTCTGGTGGACAATTGATTCAGTTTAACTGTGGAACTACCATTCTGAATTCTACCTCCTCAGAAAGTGTTAACAATGGAGAAGGAGTTTGTTACACCATTAAATTTTAAATGCCAAGCTAATTATGACTTATTCAGAAGGAATTTGAAAACTCTGTTATTTGATAGAATCATTAAGCTTTTATTATGTACTAGTAAAAAAAGGCCCGTTTCTGACACAAATGAAACGGGCGCTAGCAAGGTTTTCCTCGGAGTGTGTATGTTTGGGAGAGTGTATGTGAGAGTGACTGTTTGAGAGTCAGAGTGAAAGTGTGAGTGTGTGAGAGAGAGAGAGTGAGTCTGGGTGTGAGTGTGTTTGTGAGAGAGTGTGTGTGTGAGAATGAGAGTGTGTGCAAGTGTGTATGTGAGACACAGTGTGAGAGAGAGTGTGTGTGTGTGGGCGAGAGAGAGAGTGTGTGTGAGACACAGATTCTCTGTGAGAATGAGTGTATGAGACCAAGCGAGTGTGTGAGTGACTGTGTGGCACATAGAGAGTGAATGTGATACAGTGTGAGACAGAGTGTGTGAGAGTGAGAGTCAGAAAGACATTGTATATGAGAGAGAGAGTGTGAGCCCTGCCCTCCCAATCCATGGCCATCTGTCCCCTGCCCCCTCCATTCATCCTTTTCCAGCAATTCCCCTCTCTCCCTGAGCCCTGCCCTCCCAATCAATGCCCATCCATGCTCCTCTGTCACCTGTCCCCTCCATTCATCCCTATCCAGCAATTCCCCTCTCTCCCTGAGCCCTGCCCTCCCAATCCATGCCCATCCATGCTCCTCTGTTCCCTGCCCCCTCCATTCATCCCTTTCCAGCAATTCCCCTCTCTCCCTGAGCCCTGCCCTCCCAATCAATGCCCATCCATGCTCCTCTGTCACCTGCCCCCTCCATTCATCCCTATCCAGCAATTCTCCTCTCTGCCTGAGCCCTGCCCTGCAATCCATATCCATCCATGCCCATCTGTCCCCTCCATTCATCCCTATCCAGCAATTCCCCTCTCCCTGAGTCCTGCCCTTCCAATCCATGCCCATCCATGCTCCTCTGTCACCTGCCCCCTCCATTCATCCCTATCCAGCAATTCTCCTCTCTGCCTGAGCCCTGCCCTGCAATCCATATCCATCCATGCCCATCTGTCCCCTCCATTCATCCCTATCCAGCAATTCCCCTCTCCCTGAGTCCTGCCCTTCCAATCCATGCCCATCCATACTCCTCTGTCACCTGGCCCCTCCATTCATCCCTATCCAGCAATTCCCCTCTCTCCCTGAGGCCTGCCCTGCAATCCATATCCATCCATGCCCATCTGTCCCCTCTATTCATCCCTATCCAGCAATTTCCCTCTCTCCCTGAGTCCTGCCCTCCCAATCCATGCCCATCCATGCTCCTCTGTCCCCTGCCTCCTCCATTCATCCCTTTCCAGCAATTCCCATCTCTCCCTGAGCCCTGCCCTCCCAATCCATGCCCATCCATGCTCCTCTGTCCCCTGCCGCCTCCATTCATCCTTTTCCAGCAAGTCCCCTCTCTCCCTTCCATGACCCCCTCTCGCATCCATGCTCCTCTCTCTCTCATGTCCCAGCCTGGCCCGCCCTCTTCTCCCCCCCCCTTCGCATCCATGCCCCTCCCCTTCGCATCCATGCTGTCGCATCCATGCATCCCTTTTTGTTTTTTTTCTTCTTTTTAAATTTACCTCCGTGGCGGTTCCGGCAGCGAAGCGTCAGGGAAGGAGGCGGCGCTCCCGACGTCTAGCTTTCCCTTCGCTGTGTTCAGCCTTCTTTTGACGTCATCCTTGACGTCAGAAGAAGGCGGAACACAACGAAGGGAAGGCTAGACGTCGGGAGCGCCGCCTCCTTCCCTGACGCTTCGCTGCCGGATTTGTTTTTTTTTTTTTTTTTTTTCCGCCCTCGACGTCATGACGTTTGACGCGAGGGCGGGGCAGAGACGGCTGGCTGGCTTGAAGGCTTCACACCACGAATCCACGAACCCTTCAGCCTGGGAGTGACGTCAGATGGCTTCATGGCTTCAGAACGTTGTCCTCAGAACGTTGAGGGTGCGTTTTATTATATTAGATAGTTTGTAGTCTATAATTTGTAAACTGTATTGACTTGTTATTGTTGCCCGCTTTGAACCTCTATAGGGTGTAGGTGGGCTATAAATGTCAATTTAGAATAGATTAGATGGGCTTCACACCCAGGGAACTTGGTCAGCTCAGTAAATGGATCTTCGTATCAGCCTCCTCGAGCTGAGGGCCATTTGGAATGCTATAAATGCCTTCAGAGATCAGCTGCAGAACCAAATTGTTCTGATTCAGACAGACAGCCAGGTTGCAGTGTTCTGTGTAAATAAGCAGGGGGGTACGGGTTCCTACCCCTTGTGTCAGGAAGCAGTGGGAATGTGGCAGTGGGCCCTCCTTCATGGAATGGTACTTTGAGCCACATACCTACCAGGAAAGGACAACTGCCTGGCAGACAGACTGAGCAGGGTTTTGCAAACTCATGAGTGGTTTCAACATGGGCGTAGCCTGCAAGATCATTTGAGCATGGGGCACCCCCTCAGTGGATCTTATTGCTACTCATCTCAACAACAAAGTTCTCCAGTTCTGTTCTAGACTCAGATCACACAGCAGACTAGTGTCAGATGCCTTTCTTCTACATTGGGGGAAGGGTCTTCTGTATGCTTATCCTCCAATACCTGTCATAGAGAATACATTGCTGAAACTCAAGCAGGACCAGGGAACTGTGATCCTGTTTGTGCCGTACTGGCTGAGGCAGATCTGGTTTCCTCTTCTAGCGCTGTCTTCTGAAGATAAGTGGAGATTGGAATATTTTCCATCCCTCATCATGCAGAACGAGGGTTCTCTTCTGCATCCTAACATCCAATCCCTGGCCCTCACGGCTTAGATGTTGAGATTGTAGAATTTGAATCCGTAGACTTGCCAGAGGAAGTTTCCCACATGCTGCTGGCTTCCAGGAAAGAATCCACTAAGAGGTGTTCCATTTAATTGGACGCAGTTTGCCGTCTGGTGTGAGGGCAAGGCCTTGGATCCCTTCACCTGCCCTACACAAAAGCTGCTTGAATACCTCCTGCACCTTTCTGAGTTTGGTCTGAAAACCAACTCTGTAAGGGTTCATCTAAGTGCAATCGGTGCTTATCACATGTAGGAGTTGAGTCCATCTCTGTACAGCCTCTAGTTATTCGCTTCTTTAGAAGTTTGTTACTGACAAAGCCCCCTGTCAACCTCCAACTGTGTCATGGATCTCAATGTTGTCCTCACCCAGCTGATGAAAGCTCCTTTTGATGTACTTGATTCTTTCATCTGAAGTATTTGACCTGGAAAGTTGTGATTTGGTGGCGGTCACTTCAGCCCACAGTCAGTGACCTTCAGGCGTAGTAGCTGATCCACCTTACACTAAGTTTCTCAACAGTAGAGTAGTTCTTCGAATGCATTCTAAGTTCCTTCCTAAGATAGTGTTGGAGTTCCATCTTAATCAGTTAATCGTCCTGCCAACATTTTCCCCAAAACCAAATGCCCATTGTGGTGAGAGTGTACTGCATTCCTTAGACTTCAAGCGAGCCTTAGCCTTCTATCTGGAGTGGACTAAAGCCTATAGACACACCACCCAGCTTTTTATTTCTTTTGAGCCAAACGGGATGGGGGTAGCCATAGGCGAACGCACAGTTTCCAGTTGGCTAGCAGATTATTGCATCTCCTTTATTTATATCCAGGCTGGGCTGACTCTAGAGGGTCATGTCAAGGCTTATAGGCTTATAATGTCAGAGCCATGGCTACGTCGGTAGCCTACTTGAGGTCAGCCTTCATAGAGGAAATTTGCAAAGCTGCAACCTGGTCATCTATACACACATTGACATCTCATTACTGCCTTCAGCAGGATACCTGATGTGAAAGCCAGTTTGGGCAGGCAGTCCTGAAGAATTTATTCAGTGTCTAGAATTCAACTCTACCCCCTTAGGACCAGTTTTGTTTAGTTTCAGGCTTCACCTTCACAGCTAATATTTACATATTTTCAGGTTAATTGACTTCCAGGCCTTGACGTTTCAAGTCCCTATTTTCCTAGCATTTTTATCAGTGAGCCTGGTAGCTAGGGATTCCCAGCTGTGAGAATACAAAATCTTTCTTGTCCTCAGGGAACACCTGCCACAGGTGAGTAACTTTGTTTTCTCCAAAGCACATATTTTACCTATCACACTAGTATTCTTTATAGAATAGGCACCTAAATATAGGCTTGCTGTAGCAAAGTTACTCACCTGTAGCAGGTGTTTCTCACATACCGTCCCACCTCCCCTTGGAGTTTTATTGTTTAGCTATTTGTGTATAACTGAGGGACCAGTGTTCGTGTGACAGGCAGGCCACCAGTGCACGTGTGGTGGGATGCTACTGGAAAGTTCTTAGTCTCGCTAGTCAGTGTTTGCACCCGGCTCTGTCAGGTGATGTCACCCAGCTGTGAGAATATTTAGCTTGCTGTCTTCTGAGAGCACCTGCTACAGGTGAGTTAACTTTGCTACAGTGCGCCTATATTTAGGTGTCTATTCTGTAAAGAATGCTAGTGTGGTAGGTATAATTGTGCCTGAATGATGAAGATACAAACTTTTAGCATTGTCTAGGTTTCACATGTAAATGTGAGTATCATCCAATGCTCCATCCATGTGAAATAATATCCTGTGTAAGATACGTGCATATTTATAGAATAGCGCTTAGGTGGATTTTTGACTTTGTGTATTTATTTGTGGTACATTTATACCCCACATTTTCCCACTAGAGCGAGCACAATGTGGCTTACAATGTTACAAAAGGTTTCAATGCAAGGAGGGTAAGGACACGACAGGTCAGAAAGACGGGAAAGAACAGTAGGATTACACAAGGATGCATGACTAGATTGAAGTAGCAACGGGTATAGTCTATTGTATGCGCACACTTGAATGTATATGCCATTATTCTAATCATTTATGCACTTGGTGTGTAAATATAAGCATTCACTTTGTAGAATTACCCCCATATATGTCTGGTTAGCACCCACTCAAAACCGGCTATTTTGGGGGCATTCTGGGGGTGGAGTCAGCACTTGGCCACTTAAGTGCTGATACGGTGTTAGTGGTATAGAAATACAATAAACTGGCCAGGTTAACTACATAAATAGGATGGCATGAAAATTAGTCCTATCTTTTAAGTGGTTCTCCATAGCTGGGTCAGTGCTGAATATTGCATTTAATTGACCAAGATATCACTGTCTCCGTACCCTGAAATTCAGTTCCGGAGCCTGTACATGGCCAAACATTGAATTTCCAGGTATAATGCCAGTGGAGCTCAGCAAAACACTGAGCGCTGCCAGCTGACTATCGACCCCATACTGTAGAATGTATATAGAAACATGACGGCAGATAAAGGCCCTATGACCCATCCAGTCTGTCCATCCTCTGTAACCCCTAATTCTTCCTGTTCCTAAGCGATCCCACATGCTTATCCCATACCTTTTTAAATTCTGGAACAGTCCTCGACTCCACCACCTCCACTCGGAGGCCATTTCATGCCTCCGCCACCCTTTCTCTGAAATAGTACTTCCTTAGGTTACTCCTAAGCCTGTTCCCTCTTAACTTTGTCATATGCTCCCTCATTCCAGAGCTCTCCTTCATTTGAAAAAGGCTCTCTTCCTGTACATAAATGCCCTTGAGATATGTAAACGTTTCTATCATGTCTCCTCTCTCCCTCCTCGCTTCCAGTGTATACATGTTGAGGTTCATAAGCCTGTCCTTATAATTTTTGCATTTTATATATAAAATTTGCTTGTGTATAATATGTCCCTCTGTTTTTAATAAGTTGTATGAGTGGTGGTTGTTGACTCCTAGTGCCACGTGCATAGCTGGGTGGCAGACAGTATTTTATGTATTTATTTAGATTTTGCTCACACCTTTTTCAGTAGTAGGTCAAGGTGAGTTACATTCAGGTACACTGGATATTTCTCTGTCCCAGGAGGGCTCACAATCTAAGGAGCAGCAACACACACCACACCATACCACACACACATACCTTACTCTGATACACAATCGTTGCATCTGCTCCCCCTCCCTATTTATTCCATACGTTCCATTTCGCATGCTTCGCTCATCTCAAAATTTCTGCTTTACTTGCTCTCACCAGCCCAGCTGCTTTTACATGTTACCCGGGAGGCAGCCTTCTCTTATGCAGCCCACCAAACTTTGAAATAACCTTCCTTTGGCAGTCAGATCAGAACCTTCCCACACACGATTCAAAGCTCTCCTTAAGACATGGCTGTTCTCATGTACTTTTCCTGATTAGATTTCCTTTTTTCTCTACTAACTTTTAATTATTGTAAACCACTTTGATGTATTATTACGAGTGGCAGAATATTGAGTTTTAATAAAATGAACATACACAAAAACCTTGGTACCCCTGCCCCCCTTTTTTAAAGTTGGGCTTCCTCTGTGATGGTTGAATAGCTGACATTTTGGCGAGAGATTCAGAGGTACAGTTTTGCACAAGTGAGTGTTTCACTGAAGATGTACATGTTGCAGAAAATTATTTATTTTTAATTGCAGGTAAATGGCTTTATGAGGTTCTAATCTCTTCCCAAGGGCTCATGCAGATTGGCTGGTGTACCCTAAATTGCAGGTTCAACCAAGAGGTAAGCAAGTAGTTTCAGTATCTGGCCTCATTTCACTTCTCTCCGATATAGGCTATTCCCAGGTGTTAAGCAGAAAATCCTCGCATGTTTACTAATGCCACATTTTCCTGTCACAAGCTGTGCCCAGTGAGGTGGGGTTGCTAACTAGCCTGTTTCCATATATCCATGGCATGGACTTTAGCCAGCAGAAGAACTTAAATTGTGTACATGTGTCCTTATGCCTCTTCTGACATAGACTGTACTTAGGAAGGCATTGCCAGTGTTTTCCCTCACTCATTTCCCTGATGTAGACTGTATTAAAATATAAACTGATACTTCCTGTGTATGTCCTTCCTCTAGTCTGCCTGACATAGGCTATATCCAGTGGGTATTCAAGGAATTTCTGTGTGCATATACAGTCCACATTTCTCAGACAGACTGTAGTCAAGAGATAAGTGGGGAGCACCATAGTAACATAATAATGATGGCAGAAAGACCTGTACTGTCCATCCAGTCTGCCCAACAAGATAAACTCATTTTCTCCGAGGACAAGCAGGCTGCTTGTTCTCACTGATGGGTTGACGTCCTCGGCAGCCCCCTCCATCGGAAAGTTTACTAGCAAAGGCCTTTGCTAGTCCTCGCGCGCCCATGCGCACCGCGCATGCGCGGCCGTCTTCCCGCCCGAAACCGGCTCGAGCCGGCCAGTCTTCTTTCGTCCGCACTCGGTACGGTCGTGTTACGCCGTTCGTGCCCCAGAGAGTCGACCTCGCGCATCCTTTTCGACGTGTTTTTGTCCTTTTTTTACCTTGCAAAAGTTCGGGAAGCGCTCCGGTAGTATTCCGGAAGACCCTTTCGGGTTTTCTGCCCTTCCCGTATTTCCAGTTTTTGCCCCGTAAGTCTTCTTTCGTTGTCGGGGTAGGCCTCTTTTGGCCTCGGTCGAGATTTTTCTCCCTCTAAATTTTGGTGCTTCAATTTTCGCCATTTCGGCTTTTGATTTCGCCGGCGTGATTTTTCCGCCCATGACATCGAAGCCTTCCAGCGGCTTCAAGAAGTGCACCCAGTGCGCCCGGGTAATCTCGCTCACTGATAGGCACTCTGCGTGTCTTCAGTGTCTAGGGGCCCAGCACCGCCCTCAGAACTGCAGTCTGTGTTCCCTGTTACAAAGGCGGACTCAGGTAGCGAGATTAGCCCAGTGGAACGTTTTGTTCTCGGGCTCTTCGTCGGCATCGGCACCGGAGGCATCGAGTGCATCGACGTCGTCAGCGTCCGGACCATCTTCCTTGGCTGCCGTTCCATCGACTGCATCGAGGCATCGGACCTCTGCATCGGCGCCGAGGCATCGGGCGACTGTATCGACGTCGGTGGTACCGAGACTTCGTCTGCTGATGTCGTCGGACGGAGGTGCATCGTCAGGAGTGCAGGTGAGGGCTGTCCATTCCCCTGCTGGTGGCGGTGAGCCTTCGGGTGGGTCTCCTCCTACCCTGAGGGCTCCTGCGGTACAGCCCCCCCGGGATCGACCCTCTTCGGTCTCGGCCCCGAGGAAGCGACGGATGGATTCTACGTCCTCCTCGTCGGTGCCGGGGAGCTCCGGTGACATGCTTCGGAAGAAGTCGAAGAAGCATCGACACCGGTCTCCTCCCCGTGTCGGCACCGAGAGCTCTGGGTCGCCGAGGGATTCGGCACCCAGCAGGCATCGGCACCGAGAGGACCGCTCACCCTCTGTTCAGGAGGTGTCGATGCGCTCCACTCTGGACAGCCCGGAACAGCCTCCTCGCCCGGAACAGGTTCTGGCGTCGACGCCTGCATCGACCCCTCAGCCTTTCTCTGCAGCCGCTCTAAACGAGAGCCTCCGGGCCGTTCTCCCAGAGATTCTGGGAGAGCTGTTGCGCCCTACCCCTCCGGTACCGGCGGTGCTTGCGCCTCCGGTACCGTCGAGTGTGGCGCCGGCTGGCCCATCGCCCAGGTTGAGGTCCCCGACGTCGGTACCGCGTGCGGTGCCGACCGCGGCCACCTCCCAGGAAGGCTCCCCGACTACGTCGGCGGAGGGAGCTTCGCCGATGCGGGCGAGGGAGTCTACCTCTCGACGCCCCCACCGTGGACGGGGTTCCACCGAGTCGAGCAGGGCGAGGTTGCAGACACAAGTCCGTGAACTTGTGTCTGACACCGAGGGTGAGGCCTCGTGGGAGGAAGAGAAGGACCCCAGATATTTCTCTGACGAGGAGTCTGAGGGTCTTCCTTCTGATCCCACTCCCTCTCCTGAAAGACAGCTTTCTCCTCCCGAGAGTCTGTCTTTTGCTTCCTTTGTCCGGGAGATGTCTACGGCCATCCCCTTCCCGGTGGTTGTGGAGGACGAGCCCAGGGCTGAAATGTTTGAGCTCCTGGACTATCCTTCTCCACCTAAGGAAGCGTCCACTGTTCCCTTGCACCATGTCCTGAAAAAGACATTGCTTGCGAACTGGACCAAGCCACTAAGTAATCCCCACATTCCCAAGAAGATCGAGTCCCAGTACCGGATCCATGGGGACCCAGAGCTGATGCGCACCTAGTTGCCTCATGACTCTGGAGTTGTGGATTTGGCCCTAAAGAAGGCTAAGAGTTCTAGGGAGCATGCTTCGGCGCCCCCGGGCAAAGACCCTAGAACCTTAGACTCCTTTGGGAGGAAGGCCTACCATTCTTCTATGCTCGTGGCCAAGATCCAGTCTTACCAGCTCTACACGAGCATACACATGCGGAACAATGTGCGGCAGTTGGCGGGCTTGGTTGATGCTCTTCCCCCTGAGCAAGCCAAGCCTTTTCAGGAGGTGGTCAGGCAGCTGAAGGCGTGCAGAAAATTCCTGGCCAGAGGAGTTTATGACACTTTTGATGTTGCGTCCAGGGCCGCTGCTCAAGGTGTGGTGATGCGCAGGCTCTCATGGCTGCATGCCGCCGACCTGGAGAATAGACTCCAGCAGCGGATTGCGGACTCGCCTTGCCGTGCGGACAACATTTTTGGAGAAAAAGTCGAGCAGGTGGTAGAGTCTCTCCACCAGCGGGACACCGCATTCGACAAGTTCTCCCGCCAGCAGCCTTCAGCCTCTACCTCTACAGGTAGAAGATTTTTCGGGGGAAGGAAGACTGGTCCCTATGCTTCTGGTAAGCGTAGGTACAATCCTCCTTCTCGACAGCCTGCGGCCCAGGCTAAGCCCCAGCGCGCTCGCTCTCGTCAGCAGCGTGCGCCTCAGCAAGGCCCCGCGGCTCCCCAGCAAAAGCAAGGGGTGAGCTTTTGACTGGCTCCAGCAGAGCATAGCCGACATCCAAGTGTCAGTGCCGGGCGACCTGCCAGTCGGGGGGAGGTTGAAAGCTTTTCACCAAAGGTGGCCTCTCATAACCTCCGATCAGTGGGTTCTCCAAATAGTCCGGCAAGGATACACCCTCAATTTGGCCTCAAAACCTCCAAATTGTCCACCGGGAGCTCAGTCTTACAGCTTCCAGCACAAGCAGGTACTTGCAGAGGAACTCTCCGCCCTTCTCAGCGCCAATGCGGTCGAGCCCGTGCCATCCGGGCAAGAAGGGCTGGGATTCTATTCCAGGTACTTCCTTGTGGAAAAGAAAACAGGGGGGATGCGTCCCATCCTAGACCTAAGGGCCCTGAACAAATATCTGGTCAAAGAAAAGTTCAGGATGCTTTCCATGGGCACCCTTCTCCCCATGATTCAGCAAAACGATTGGCTATGCTCTCTGAACTTGAAGGATGCCTACACACACATCCCGATACTGCCAGCTCACAGACAGTATCTGCGATTTCAGTTGGGCACACGCCACTTCCAGTACTGTGTGCTACCCTTTGGGCTCGCCTCTGCGCCCAGGGTGTTCACAAAGTGCCTAGCTGTGGTAGCAGCGGCACTTCGCAGGCTGGGGGTGCACGTGTTCCCATATCTCGACGATTGGCTGGTGAAGAACACATCCGAGGCAGGAGCCCTGCAGTCCATGCAGATGACTATTCGCCTCCTGGAGCTACTGGGGTTTGAGATAAATTACCCAAAGTCCCATCTTTCCCCAGTGCAGAAACTCGAATTCATAGGAGCCCTGCTGGCTTCTCGGACGGCTCGCGCCTATCTCCCAGAGGCGAGAGCCAACAACTTGTTGTCCCTCGTCTCGCGGGTGCGAGCGTCCCAGCAGATCACAGCTCGGCAGATGTTGAGATTGCTGGGCCACATGGCCTCCACAGTTCATGTGACTCCCATGACCCGCCTTCACATGCGATCTGCTCAATGGACCCTAGCCTCCCAGTGGTATCAGGCCGCTGGGGGACTAGACGACGTGATCCACCTGTCCACGAGTTTTCTCGAATCCCTGTATTGGTGGACGATTCGCTCCAATTTGACTCTGGGACGTCCCTTCCAAATTCCTCAGCCACAAAAAGTGCTGACCACGGATGCGTCTCTCCTGGGATGGGGAGCTCATGTCGATGGGCTTCACACCCAAGGAAGTTGGTCCCTCCAAGAACGCGATCTACAGATCAATCTTCTGGAGTTGCGAGCGATCTGGAACGCTCTGAAGGCTTTCAGAGATCGGCTGTCCCACCAAATTGTCCAAATTCAGACAGACAACCAGGTTGCCATGTACTATGTCAACAAGCAGGGGGGCACCGGATCTCGCCCCCCGTGTCAGGAAGCCGTCAGCATGTGGCTCTGGGCTCGCCGTCTCAGCATGGTGCTCCAAGCCACATATCTGGCAGGCGTAAACAACAGTCTGGCCGACAGGTTGAGCAGGATTATGCAACCTCACGAGTGGTCGCTCAGTTCCAGGGTAGTGCGACAGATCTTCCAAGCGTGGGGCACCCCCTTGGTGGATCTCTTCGCATCTCGAGCGAACCACAAAGTCCCTCAGTTCTGTTCCAGGCTTCAGGCCCCCGGCAGACTAGCATCGGATGCCTTCCTCCTGGATTGGGGGGAGGGCCTGCTGTATGCTTATCCTCCCATCCCTCTGGTGGGGAAGACTTTGTTGAAACTCAAGCAAGACCGAGGCACCATGATTCTGATTGCTCCTTTTTGGCCGCGTCAGATCTGGTTCCCCCTTCTTCTGGAGTTATCCTCCGAAGAACCGTGGAGATTGGAGTGTTTTCCGACCCTCATCACACAGGACGAGGGGGCGCTTCTGCATCCCAACCTCCAGTCTCTGGCTCTCACGGCCTGGATGTTGAGGGCGTAGACTTTGCCTCTTTGGGTCTGTCAGAGGGTGTCTCCCGCATCTTGCTTGCTTCCAGGAAAGACTCCACTAAGAGAAGTTACTTCTTCCATTGGAGGAGGTTTGCCGTCTGGTGTGACAGCAAGGCCCTAGATCCTCGCTCTTGTCCTACACAGACCCTGCTTGACTACCTTCTGCACTTGTCTGAGTCTGGTCTGAAGACCAACTCTGTAAGGGTTCACCTTAGTGCAATCAGTGCATACCATTACCGTGTGGAAGGTAAGCCGATCTCAGGACAGCCTTTAGTTGTTCGCTTCATGAGAGGTTTGCTTTTGTCAAAGCCCCCTGTCAAGCCTCCTACAGTGTCATGGGATCTCAATGTCGTTCTCACCCAGCTGATGAAACCTCCTTTTGAGCCACTGAATTCCTGCCATCTGAAGTACTTGACCTGGAAGGTCATTTTCTTGGTGGCAGTTACTTCGGCTCGTAGAGTCAGTGAGCTTCAGGCCCTGGTAGCCCAGGCCCCTTACACCAAATTTCATCATAACAGAGTAGTCCTCCGCACTCATCCTAAGTTCTTGCCAAAGGTCGTGTCGGAGTTCCATCTGAACCAGTCAATTGTCTTGCCAACATTTTTTCCCCGTCCTCATTCCTGCCCGGCTGAACGTCAGCTGCACACATTGGACTGCAAGAGAGCATTGGCCTTCTACCTGGAGCGGACACAGCCCCACAGACAGTCCGCCCAATTGTTTGTTTCTTTTGATCCCAATAGGAGGGGAGTGGCTGTAGGGAAACGCACCATATCCAATTGGCTAGCAGATTGCATTTCCTTCACTTACGCCCAGGCGGGGCTGGCTCTTGAGGGTCATGTCACGGCTCATAATGTTAGAGCCATGGCTGCGTCGGTAGCCCACTTGAAGTCAGCCTCCATTGAAGAAATTTGCAAAGCTGCGACGTGGTCATCTGTCCACACATTCACTTCTCATTACTGCCTGCAGCAGGACACCCGACGCGATAGTCGGTTCGGGCAGTCAGTTCTTCAGAACCTGTTTGGGCTTTAGGATCCAACTCCACCCCCCGAGGGCTCTGTTTGTTCTGTTCCAGGCTGCACTCTCAGTTAGTTGGTAAATTTTTTAGGTCAATTTCATTTATGTCCTCGCCGTTGCGAGGCCCAATTGACCATGGTTCTTGTTTTGAGTGAGCCTGGGGGCTAGGGATACCCCATCAGTGAGAACAAGCAGCCTGCTTGTCCTCGGAGAAAGCGAATGCTACATACCTGTAGAAGGTATTCTCCGAGGACAGCAGGCTGATTGTTCTCACAAACCCGCCCGCCTCCCCTTTGGAGTTGAGTCTTCCCTTGAAGTGTATTGTCTTGCTACATACTGGACTGGCCGGCTCGAGCCGGTTTCGGGCAGGAAGACGGCCGCGCATGCGCGGTGCGCATGGGCGCGCGAGGACTAGCAAAGGCCTTTGCTAGTAAACTTTCCGATGGAGGGGGCTGCCGAGGACGTCAACCCATCAGTGAGAACAATCAGCCTGCTGTCCTCGGAGAATACCTTCTACAGGTATGTAGCATTCGCTTTACATGGTATGTGATACTTTATATGTATATCCGAGTTTGATTTGTCCTTGCCATTTTCAGGGCACAGACCGTAGAAGTCTGCCCAGCACTCTTCTTGTACTAAAAGTTCTGAAGCTAATGTCAAAGCCCCTTAAAATTTACACTCCAGCACATCCATATCTATTCAGTCACGATCAGGGCATAGACTGTAGAAATCTGCTTAGCACTGGTTTTGCTTCCCAATTACCAGTGTTGCCACCCAATCTCCGCTAAGATTCCGTAGATCCATTCCTTCTAAGCAGGATTCCTTTGTGTTTATCCCACGCATGTTTGAATTCCATTACCGTTTTCATCTCCACCACCTCCCGTGAGAATGCATTCCATGTATCCACAACCCTTTTTGTGAAAAAATACTTCCTGACGTTACTCCTGAGTCTGCCCCCTTCAACCCCAATTCATGTCCTCTAGTTCTACTGCCTTCCTATCTCCGGAAAAGGTTTGTTTGCGGATTAATACCTTTCAAATATTTGAACGTCTGTATCATGTCACCCCTGTTTATCCTTTCCTCCAAGGTATACATGTTCAGGTCGGCAAGTCTCTCCTTGTATGGTTTGCAACGCAGGTCCCATACCATTTTTGTAGCTTTTCTTTGCACTGCTTCCAGTCTTTTTACATCTTTAGCGAGATACGGCCTCCATAACTGAATACCAGTATGAATACATGCTTCACCACTTCTTGAAATAGGCCCAGGAGATGAGAGGCATAAGGGTGTGTTCTTGCTCCACGTCTCTGAGGGGCAGGGTATACCTAGGAGGCAAGTTGAGTACCTGTTTATTTAGTTAGGTCTGTCTGTTTGATAGAGCCTATAGAAAGGATGTAGGTGAGCAGTGGCAGCTTGTGTTTCATGCCATATCTCTTGGATAGGTTATACTTGGTGCTAAGTGGGCATTAGTAGCTTGTGCCTTCAGTGCATGTTTTTCCAAGTCATTTTTGGCATAGCGAATGTCTGAGCAGATACTGAGAGCAGTGAAGTGGAGAATGATACCTCAGATGTGTGCGATTGCATATAGAGGGAAGCAAGAGAATAAGTTAGATGCATTTTACATTTTTAATTTTGCACAATTCATGGTAGTCCTCTTTATATACAGGAGGGGGTTGGCGATACCCCAGATTCTTATGCTTATGATGGAAACCGTGTGCGGAAATGGAATGTGACAACAACAAACTATGGAAAGGTGAGCACTTGAAAATATTGCTTTGCAGTCTGAAGCCATGCAAAAAGCTGGCATTTGGGGTGTTGTAGTCCAGCATGCTGATGAACAGAAACCTCTTGGAATTATGTTCCACATTTTGATATTCCTATGATGTTTTGACCTGCTGGAGATTTCTGCTTGTAAATGCTAGTTAGATATACTGGCTAGCAGTAAAAGCAGCAGTACTCCTTGGTTGAGTCTGCTTTTCAGCTGTCTTTGCTGACCTGTTACCAGTATGATGTCAGTTTGGGGATCTGATGAGAACAGACACAGTACTCCCCATTGATTGAAATTAATGTGTAAAGCAGCTTTGCTTGCAGATTAAAAGCTTCCTTGCTCAGTTTTGATGTTTTTGTTCCTTGATCCTTAAATGTTGAAAGATTATTGTGAAACTGAACAGTTTCCAGATTCATGCTTTCATTGTGTACACTGGGTTCAAGAGAAAAATGCATAAGAACCAGTTAGCAGAATCATGTCATGTGGTCTGCTGTTCTAAGATTAGTGGCCCTCCTCCTAACACTTTCTAAGATTTAAGGCTGTTGCTGTCCTAAAGATCATCCTAGTAGGGCTTACTTGTGTTATTGACCTCTTTATAAAATATAGGAGTCTCTGTGAGGAATTGTTGAGAAGGCTGCCCGCTGATATAAGAATATTCAAATAGTGTTCAAGATTAAGGAAAGGCCACTACAAAAAAGTGGGGTGATAAAAATAGATAAAATAATGACATAATATAAACTGTAGTGGTATTACATAAGAATAGCCATACTGGGTCAGGCCAGTGGTTCATGTGTTCATTTCTTCTGGTAATTACTATGACTATGTATTGATAACATCTCACTTATGTACGTTAGGATATATAGGTGGTTGTTTTGTATGATATGGGAAGAAGAAAATGTTTTCTTTGCCTATTGCTTCATACTAGAGAGTTGCACGGGGACAGAAATCCTACCCATCCCCACCCGTCCCTGCTGGAATCTTACCCGTCCCCACCCATCCCCGCTGGAATCTTACCCGTCCCCACCCATCCCCGCAAAAATTAAAACCATTCCAACCCGTCCCCACCCGTCCCCGCAAGAATTTAACCCATCCCCACCCATCCCCGTAAGAATTTAATAGTACATAAAAGAAAGTTCCAGTCAGCTCCCTTTCTGGATTTGAGCCACAGCACTGTAGGCAAGGAAGGAATAGAAGCTGGAACTTGGAACACTCTGGTGCGCACATGTAAGATTTGTCTCTGATTCACTGGCAGTGTGTGCTGAGGATGAGTCCATTCACGCCACATGCACGCGCCAGTAGGTCAGGTGACATCTGATTCTCGTGCCTGTGTCAGAGTTGAGGTCTGTGCACCAGCCTGGAAGCAAAGAGGATTAACAGTAACATAGTAAGTGACAGCAAATAAACCTGAACGGTCCATCCACTCTGCCCAATAGTCACACTCATGATCAATTCATCATTAAATCAACGAGTGTGATATTATATACTTGATTATGGTCTTTCTTTCGTGTTTCTGGAACAAAGACCACAGGAGTCTATCTGGCCCCATCCTTATGTTCCAACTGCTGGAGTTGCCATCGAAGCTCACTCCAGCCTATTCATGTTCTCATTTGTGGGACACAGACCGTAAAAGTCTGTCCAGCACTGTCCTTATGTTCCAGCCACTGAAGTTGCTGTCTAAGCCCTTTCCAGCCCATCCTACACCAGATTGCCATGTATGAGACACAGACCATACAAGTCTGCCAGGTATCAGCTCTAGTTCATCACAGCCAGAGTCGCCATATAAGTGTCACTTGACATATCCACACACATGCAGCCATTTAAGGTTAGCTTTTATATAACTTCCATTTTCTAATTAGAGATCCTCTGTGTTCATCCCACGCCTTTTTGAATTCCGTCATCATTTGTGACTCTACCACCTCCTTAATGGAAGACTTTCCACATTTATGCTGTTAAAGCAAGGAAGAAGAGGAGGAAGAGACAGCACTCAAATAAATTGGTATTCGGTAGATGAGAGGCTGGTGCAGGTGCAGCTTACACTTCCACGGGAAGCCCACAGAACTGGTTCCATCCCCGCGGGAACCCCGCAGGAACTGCCTCCGTCCCCGCGGGAACCCCGCAGAACTGCTTCCATCCCCGCGGGAACCCCGCAGGAACTGCCTCCGTCCCCGCGGGAATCCCGCGGGTTCCGCGGGATTCCTGCGGGGACGGAAGCCGTGCAGCTCTCTACTTCATACTGCTTGACAGAAAAAGATACAATTGTGTAGAATTTCATTAGATATCATTTATCATTCGTTGTTGCTGGTAAGCACGTTTGATTACTACAGTTTATACTGATTGTCATTATTATATGTATTTTAATTGTAGAATTATTGTTGTACTCCTGATAGATGTGTTTTTTTTTTTTTTACCATTTATTTTATTATTTTCATATATAAACATATCAAAGCATAGAACATTTCTAATACAACCATATTGCTAATCACATTTCCTGAACTGTTTCACATTACTAGTTCCATTCTTTCTGTTTTACCAAACCCCTCCCTCCCTCCCCCCCCTCCCCCATCGCTTTAGCCCACTCATTAATGTCATATACTTTACTACCCCGTATTATGCTGGGAGGATAACCATTGTTCATAGAGCTTCCAAGTCTTTTGATGTTGTACTAGACGACCAGTCCGTAGTGCTGTAAGTTTTAACATAAGGCAGATATAGTCCAATTTCTGCAGGACTTTCCGAAGGCCTGGCAGTGACGATTGTTTCCAAGCCGCTGCTAACACCAGCTTGCCTGCCACAAACAGTTGTCCAGCAAACTGATGTATTGGATTTTGGACTCCTTTAGGTTTAAAGTGTATCAAACAATAGTCCATCTTCATTGGGTAGGTCACCCCAGTGACCTCAGGCAAAAATTTCAAAAGCATAGCCCAGTATGTCTGGGCATGTGTGCAGGCCCACCAAATGTGGAACATGTCTCCTATAGCATCGCACTGTCGCCAGCATGTAGCTGAACTTCCTCTAAACATCTTTGCAATGCGATGTGGGGTATAATACCAGCAGTATAATATTTTATGTCCATTCTCGATCATGGAGCTAGAAATCGAGACTTTAAGCAAAGATTTAAATGTTAATTTCCACTGCTGGAAGGTGTATGTCTGATAGATGTTTTGAAACCTAACCTTGGGGGAGCAAGATGGCAGCAGGAAGTAAACATACAGTCCTAGATGCAAATGGGAAAGCACAAAGGCAAGATTCTTTTTCAACATATAGAACACACAGTCTGTGTTCAGCTCAACTAATGGCTAGAAAAGAGAAACTGGCTAGATCCATGTCAGTCTGGTTTCAGACCTGGTTATGGACAGAGACTGTACTTGTATCCCTACTAGAAACCGAGAGAGGGGTTTTGCCTTGGCATTAGGCTTCTGGATTTCTCAGCAGCTTTTTGACACTGTGGACCACAATATCATGCTAGCACGACTGGCAGAAACAAGTATCAGTGACACAGTACTTGCCTATGTGATAGGATCTGAACCAGGTAACAGTCTACACTGTTTGGCTTCACCTCATTGTCACCTTGGGTGCTGACCTGTGGGTATCACAAAGAACAATACTGTCACCTGTTCTGTTTAATATCTGCCACTAGCCATGTTGATTTTGTGGATGGATACTCACAGTTCTGCATCTATGTGCATGACATGCACTTACTCATGCCCACTGAATCAGACTTACCTACAGCCCTGAATAAACTGACTACTTGTCTAACAGCAATTCAAGAGTGGGCTAAAAGCAACAAACTTTGTCTGAACCCAAGTAAAACTGAGCTGTGGGTCTCTAACACAAGTGGGCATATAACTTGATATCAAACGTTTTGGGAGATATGAACTGCCCCTTAAATTACAAGTCACGATCCTTAGGATAAAGCTAGATTCAACATTTATGCTGATCTCTCAAAGCCAAGCAACTTTCAGGAGCTGATCCATCATCTGTGACAACTACACAGCCTCTCTCCATATATTAAGAAGGCAAGTCTTGTCACGGTGGTTTATGCCATGATAACTCCAAGACTGGATTACTATAATGTACTCTACATTGGTCTGATTACAAAAGGTTTGCAGCAAGACTGATAGAAGGTTGTAAGCAATGTGATCACATAGATAAAAGGTTGTAAGCCCCCTCCCTACCCATCTTCAAATCCTTGCTCAAAGCTCACCTCTTCAATGTTGCCTTCGGCACCTAACCTTAGACTGCCCCAATTTGACTGCCACTACTTGATTGTCTGTACATTTGTCCATTAGATTGTAAGCTCTTCGAGCAGGGACTGTCCTTCTATGTTATATTGTACAGCGCTGGGTAACCCTAGTAGCGCTTTAGAAATGTCAAATAGTAGTAGTAGTAGTAGTAATGTGATCACATCACACCATTTCTGCAAAAACTTCACTGGCTACCAGTACAATACAGGGCTAAATTTAAAACTCTATATCTGGTCTTCAGTGCCCTTAAAGGAAATTGGCCAGAGGACTTGGAGGTGTGTACAGGAAGATCACTAAGGTCCTCTCAAGGATTATCCCTAACCAAACCTCCGAAAGACATCACTTGATGTAACACCCATCTATGGGTCTTCTCTGGAGTAGCCCCCACACTCTGGAATGCCCTCCCCTCTTTGTGCACAAGATTCTGCACACAAGATTCAACACAAGATTCTATAAAGAAACTTCAGACCGCTCAAAATACAGCAGCCAGGCTTATATTTGGAAAAACGTGTTTTGAAAGCACTAAACCCCTCCGAGAAAAACTGCATTGGCTCCCAATCAAAGAATGTATTACTTTCAAAATCTGCACCCTGGTTCATAAAATTATCTACGGCAATGCCCCAGCCTACATGGCAGACCTCATAGACCTACCAACCAGAAACACAACAAGATCAGCACGAGCATACCTAAATCTTCACTACGCAAACAGCAAAGTCCTCAAATACAAATCAACGTAAGCATCCAGCTTTTCCTATTTAAGCGCACAACTATGCAACGCTCTGCCAAAAATAGTAAAAATAACATACGACCACCTCAGTTTCCGGAAAGAACTAAAAACAAACCTGTTTGGGAAGGCATATCGCACCAATCAAACATCAAGCATATAAATGGCAAGAGGCGTACTTACTCGCAAATGCGAGTAGAGACCCTCTCTGTCCTGCCCCCGCGTCAATACGTGATGACAGGGGCGTGACAGAGAGGGAATCTGCGCACCTGCGAGTGAGGGAACCGCTGTCGCCACCGCTCCCCTCCCCCAGGGTTGCCGCTACCGCTCCCCCCACCCACCTGGAGTCGCCGCTGCCGCCATCCACCCTCCACCCGGCCCAGGTACCTGGCTTCACTATTCAAACCGCCGGAACGCAGCACACAGCTCATCTGAGCTGCCGTCGGCCTTCCTTACCTGCCTGTGTCCCGCCCTCGCCGATGTTACGTCACACGAGGGCGGAACACACACAGAGAAGGAAGGCCGACGGCAGCTCAGATGAGCTGTGTGCTGCATTCCGGCGGTTTGAATAGTGAAGCCAGGTACCCGGCCCGGGTGGAGGGGCGGCGATCTATCCGGGGGGGGGGGCCTTTCAACCCCCCCTTCCTTTACTAGCCTGTTTTTACGGGCTCAACGGCTAGTCCAACATAGAAGGCTGATTACGTGCAACACAACAAAACTAAAGATCGTATTGGACACACCCAATTTCCCCCTTCCCCCCTAAGTTCCCCATTATATCAACCCTATTCTAACACAATAACACCTTGTATCTGTTCATACCAGAACTGCCGAACGCCATTACAGTTCTCTGTAAGCCACATTGAGCCTGCAAATAGGTGGAAAAATGTGGGATACAAATGTAACAAATAAATAAATAAAAACACTTCAGGAATCAGGTGAAAATGTGGCTTTTCTCCCAAGTCTTTAACTAAACTGCTAGTTTCACATATGTAAGGACTAACCCTGGCTGAAAATACAGTACTGTCGCAGGACTTGCATATCTACTCCTATCCTAGCTGAAATTATTTATTTATTTATTTGTTTGTTTGTTTGTTTTTGTGGATCCAGGAACAAGGTATTTCTCCGAGGACAAGCAGGCTGCTTGTTCTCACATGTGGGTGACGTCCACGGCAGCCCCAGGTCCGGAAAGTCTTCCTAGCAACAAAGCTTGCTAGAGCCTTTGAGCGCGTGGGCGCGCGCACCGCACATGCACGACCATCTTCCCGCCCGTCGCGTGAGAGTCCTGCTTCAGTTTTCTTTTTTCCGCGGTCAAGAGCAGCTGTGTTACGGTGGTTCTGTTGCCTCAGGAAAAGAGCATTCGCCGGCTTTTTCGCCGTCTTTTCTTTGTTTTTCTTCGTTCGTTTGGTACAGCTCGTGCTTGAGCTGTTCCATTTCAAAAAAAAAATTTTTTTCCCCCTTATTTCTTAGTTTTTGTCCTAAATAAGTTTCCTTTCGTTTTCGTGTGTGGCCTTTTTGGCCGCCCGTATGGGTTTTTCCTCTTTTGTGCTCTTCTTTTGGCACCATCGTGAGTTTTGATTTTGCCGCCGCTGTTTTTCTGTCGATGACATCGAGGATCGCCAGCGGCTTCAAGAAGTGCACTCGGTGCAACCGGGGAATCTCAGGCACTGACCCTGACGCATGGTATATTCAGTGCCTTGGGGCTGAACATCGCCCCGACGCCTGTAAGTTATGTCTTAGCCTTAAAAAGCGGACACAAGCATCGAGAGAAGCTCAACGGGAACGTCTGTTTAGAGCTTTGCCCGGTGCTTCGACGTCGATGGCAGTTCCGAGATCGGTGGCAGTGTCGATGTCGGCACTGGAGAGTGCATTGACCTCAGGAGCGCAGGTAATGACTGTCCAGAGACCATCACACGCTGGTAGCAGTGAGCCATCGAGTGGGTCTCCACCTGCCTCGAGGACTCCTGTGGTATAAGCCCATCGGGACCGACCTTTTTTGGACCTGACCCCGAGGAGGCGTGTGGATTCCACGTCCTCGTTGGTACCGAGGGATACCGGTGACGTGCCTCGAGTGAAGGCGAAGAAGCATCGTCATCAGTCCCCTTCTCGTCACGGTACTGAGAGCTCTGGGGTGTTGAGGGATTCGGCACCCGGGAAGCGTCGACGCCGGGAGGACCGCTCACCCTCCATACAAGAGGTGTCGATGCACCGGTCTCCGGACAGCCCGGTACCGCCTCCTCGTCCTCGGCAGATTCTGGCTTCGACTCCTGCACCGCTCCCACAGCCTTTCTCAACAGACAGTCTTGAAGAGCGCCTCCGAGCCATTCTTCCAGGGATCCTGGAAGGGCTGCTGCGACCCTCAGTTCCGGTACCGGCGGTGCTTGCGCCTACGGTACAGTCGATAGATGCGGCGGCTGGCTCCCCGCCTGTGGTGAGGCCTTCGATGCCGATGTTGCTTGCGGCATCGGCCTCGGCTGCCACCCAAGTTGACTCCCCATCGACATCGATGGAGGGAGCTTCATCGCCGCCGACACGGGAGTCAATTTCTCGGCATCGCCATCGGGGCCATAGCTCCTCGGTGTCGAGTTGGGCTCGGCTTCGGACTGCAGTCAGGGACCTCCTGTCCGATACCGAGGCAGAGGAAGACCCAAGATATTTCTCTTCTGAGGAGTCTTGTGGTCTTCCCTCTGATCCCACTCCTTCGCCAGAGAGAAAGCTTTCTCCCCCTGAGAGTTTGTCTTTCTCGTCCTTTGTGTGGGAAATGTCTACGGCCATTCCCGTCCTGGTGGTAACTGAGGATGAGCCCAGGGCTGAGATGTTCGAGGTCCTGGACTATCCTTCGCCACCTAAGGAGTCATCCACTGTCTCTCTACATAATGTCCTCAAGCAGACATTGTTCAGGAACTGGATGAAACCATTGTCTAACTCCACCATCCCTAAGAAGGTTGAGTCCCAGTATCGGATTCATGGGGACATGGAGTTGATGAAGACCCAGTTACCTCATGACTCTGCGGTTGTGGATTCCGCTCTCAAGAGAGCCAAAAGTATGAGAGATTTCGCCTCGGCGCCCCCTGGCCGGGAAGCTCAGACTTTGGACTCTTTTGGGAGGAAGGCCTACTAGTCCTCTATGCTTGCGGAATAATGTGAAGCAACTGGCAGACTTGGTCCATCAGCTCCCTTCGGAGCAGGCCAAGCCTTTTCAGCAGGTGGTCAGGCAGCTGAAGGCGTGTTGTAAATTCCTGTCCAGGGGTGCTTACGACTCTTTTGATGTGGCGTCCAGAGCCGCTGCTCAGGATATAGTGATGCATAGACTCTCATGGCTGTGTGCCTCTGACATGGAAAATCGAGTCCAGCAGCGGCTTGCAGATGTTCCTTGCCGGGGGGATAATATTTTCGGCGAGAAAGTTGAGCAGGTGGTGGAGCAGCTCCACCAGCGGGAAACCGCACTCGACAAACTCTCCCACCGGGCGCCTTCAGCATCTACCTCATTAGGTAGACGTTTTTACGGGGGAAGGAGGAATGCTCCCTATACTTATCATAAGCATAGGTACAATCCACCTTCCCGCCAGCCTGCTCAGGCTCAGCCTCAGCGCGCTCATTCACATCAACAGCGTGCGCCTCGACAGGCCCCTGCAGCTCCCCCGCAAAGGATGGGCTTTTGACTGGCTCTAGGCGAGCATAGCCGCAATCAAAGTGTCCATGCCGGACAATCTACTGGTCGGGGGGGAGGTTAAAATTTTTTCACCAAAGGTGGCCTCTTGTAACCTCTGATCGGTGGGTTCTTCAAATAGTCCGACGGGGATACTCCCTCAATTTTATCTGCAAACCTCCAAATTGCCCAACGGGAGCTCAGTCCTTCAGCTTCCAGCACAGGCAGGTACTTGCATAGGAACTCTCCGCTCTTCTCAGCGCTAGTGCGGTCGAGCCCATGCCACCGGGGCAAGAAGGGCTGGGATTCTATTCCAGGTACTTCCTTGTGCAAAAGAAAACGGGGGATGCGTCCCATCCTAGACCTAAGGGCCCTGAACAAATATCTGATTCGAGAAAAGTTCAGGTTGCTTTCCCTGGGCACCCTTCTTCCCATGATTCAGAAAAACCACTGGCTTTGCTCCCTGGACTTAAAGGATGCTTATACACACATCCCGATACTGCCAGCTCACAGACAGTATCTTCGATTCCGTCTGGGAACACAGCACTTCCAGTATTGTGTGCTGCCCTTTGAGCTCGCCTCTGCGCCCGGGTGTTCACCAAATGCCTGGCGGTCGTTGCAGCGTCGCAACGCGGGCTGGGAGTGAATGTGTTCCCTTATCGCGACGATTGGCTGGTGAAGAACACCTCGGAGGCAGGAGCTCTACAGTCCATGCAGATGACTATTCAACTGCTGGAGCTACTGGGGTTTGTCATAAATTACCCAAAGCCCCACCTTCTTCCAGTTCAGAGACTAGAATTCATAGGAGCTCTGCTGGACTCGCAGATGGCTCATGCCTACCCCCCCCAGAATCGAGGGCAGACAATCTTCTGTCACTGGTTTCCTTGGCCAGAGCATCTCAGCAGATCACAGCTCAGCAGATGTTGAGGCTTCTGGGCCATATGGCCTCCACAGTTCATGTGACTCCCATGGCCCATCTTCACATGAGATCAGCTCAGTGGACCCTAGCCTCCCAGTGGTATCAAGCTGCTGGGGATCTGGAGGATGCAGTCCAGTTGTCCACCGCTTTTCACAATTCCCTGGTATGGTGGACAATTCGCTCCAATTTGACTTTGGGACATCCCTTCCAAATTCCTTAGCCTCAAAAAGTGCTGACTATGGATGCATCTCTCTTGGGGTGGGGAGCTCATGTAGATGGGCTCCACACTCAGGGAGCTTGGTCCCTTCAGGAATCAGGTCTTCAGATCAATCTCCTGGAGTTGCGAGCGATCTGGAACGCTCTAAAGGCTTTCAGATATCGGCTGTCCAATCAAATTATCCAAATTCAGACAGACAACCAGGTTGCCATGTAGTACGTCAACAAGCGGGGGCACCGGATCTCGCCCCCTGTGTCAGGAAGTCGTCCAGATGTGGCGTTGGGCTCGCCATTGCGACATATCTCCAGGCCACGTATCTGGCAGGTGTAAACAACAGTCTGGCCGACAGGTTGAGCAGGATAATGCAACCTCACGAGTGGTCTCTCAACAGGACAGTTTGTCCGCAAGATCTTCCGAGAGTGGGGCACCCCCTCGGTGGATCTTTTTGCCACTCAGATTAATCACAAGGTCCCTCAGTTCTGTTCCAGACTTCAGGCCTACGACAGGCTAGCCTCGGATGCCTTTCTCCTACATTGGGGGTCAGGCCTGTATGCGTATCCTCCCATACCTCTAGTAGGGAAGACTTTGCTGAAACTCAGGCAAGACCGTGGAACCATTATTCTGATTGCTCCCTTCTGGCCGTGTCAGATATGGTTCCCTCTTCTTCTGGAGTTATCCTCCGAAGAACTGTGGAGATTGGAGTGTTTTCCAACCCTCATCACTCAGAACGAGGGGGGCGCTTCTGCATCCCAACCTCCAGTCTCTGGCTTTCACGGCCTGAATGTTGAGGGCATAGATTTTGCCTCCTTGGGTCTTTCTGAGGGTGTCTCCCGAGTCTTGCTTCCATGAAAGATTCCACGAAGAGGTGTTACTCTTTTAAATGGAGGAGGTTTGCCGTCTGGTGTGATAGCAAGGCCCTAGATCCTCGCTCTTGTCCTACACAGACGCTGCTTGAATACCTTCTGCACTTGTCAGAGTCCGGTCTTAAGACCAACTCCGTAAGAGTTCATCTTAGTGCAATTAGTGCTTATCATTATTATCGTGTGGAGGGTAAGCCTATCTCTGGACAGCCTTTAGTTGTTTGCTTCATGAGAGGTTTGCTTTTATCAAAGCCCCCTGTCAAACCTCCTACGGTGTCATAGGATCTCAACGTCGTCCTCACCCAGCTGATGAAAGCTCCTTTTGAGCCACTGAATTCCTGCCATCTGAAGTATTTGACCTGGAAGGTCATTTTCTTGGTGGCTGTTACTTCAGCTCGTAGGGTCAGTGAGCTTCAAGCCTTGGTAGCGCATGCTCCCTATACTAAATTTCATCATAACAGAGTAGTCCTCTGCACTCACCCTAAGTTCTTGCCGAAGGTGGTGTCAGAGTTCCATCTGAACCAGTCAATTGTCTTGCCAACATTCTTTCCCCGCCCTCATACCCGCCCTGCTGAACATCAGTTGCATATATTGGACTGCAAGAGAGCATTGGCCTTCTATGTGGAGCGGACAAGCTCCTTCAGACAGTCCACCCAAATGTTTGTTTCTTTCGACCCCAACAGAAGGGGAGTGGCTGTCGGGAAACGCCCCATATCCAGTTGGCTAGCAGATTGCATTTCCTTCATTTACGCCCAAGCTGGGCTGACTCTTGAGGGTCATGTCACGGCTCATAGTGTTAAAGCCATGGCAGCGTCGGTGACCCACTTGAAGTCAGCCACTATAGAAGAGGTTTGCAAGGCTGCGATGTGGTCATCAGTCCACACATTCACATTTCATTACTTCCTTCAGCAGCAGGATAGCCGACGTGACAGTCGGTTTGGGCAGTCGGTGCTGCAGAATCTGTTCGGGGTTTAGGGGTTTAGAATCCAACTCCACCCCCCTAGCCCCATTTTTATTCTGTTCCAGGCTGCACTCTCAGATGTTTCTTCGTAGGTCAATTTTTGTTATGTCCTCGCCGTTGCGAGGCCCAATTGACCCTGTTTGTTGTTTTGAGTGAGCCTGGGGGCTAGGGATACCCATATGTGAGGACAAGCAGTCTGCTTGTCCTCGGAGAAAGCAAAGTTACTTACCTGTAGCAGGTATTCTCCGAGGACAGCAGGCTGATTGTTCTCACCAACCTGCCCGCCTCCCCTTTGGAGTTGTTCCTTTCTTTGGTTTTGCTTCATAAGTTGACTGAGTCGGGACTCTTGCACAACGAGCAGGAGGATGGCTGCGCATGCGCGGTGTGCGCGCTCGAAGGCTCTAGCAAGCTTTGTTGCTAGGAAGATTTTCCGTACCTGCGGCTGCCGTGGACGTCACCCACATGTGAGAACAATCAGCCTGCTGTCCTCGGAGGAAGCCTGCTACAGGTAAGTAACTTCGCTTTATTGAAGCATTCAGAATGGATTTCTCATTCAACACTGCAGCTTGCACACCCCTCATGAACAGGACATCTTTATAGAAACACACTGAGCCATACGCCAGCAGGGCCGGGGCAGTGGATTTCAACATGAGTTCAGTGCTTCTAAAGACATATCTGCCAAAGTTACTAGGATAGCAAATCTCACAGAAACAGAAAAGAAAGAAAGGAGGGAGGGGCTGCCGAGATTTGCTTTAATTCTTGTCTTTCCTGAAATGACCAGTACGCCAGCAGTGTCCGTCTGTGCTGAGGAATCTGGAGATTACCAACCTGAAAACTAGAGGGTAGTGCTAGGTCAGCATCATCCTCCTTGATGCTGAGATGGGAGCAGTTAGGACGATCCAGGAAGGAAGGACGCACTTAGCAGCTGGGTTCTACTTTTCTGTCTTTTCTCAACCTTGTGGCAGGAAGTGAGGGAAGGACTATCATCACAAGCTCAGCACAGTAGTGCAGCATTCTCTCCAGAGGACTGGAAGTGAAATGAGCAGACAGTGAGTGGCTGACTGCAGGCATGCTTTCGAAGGTTGCCCTTCTTCGTCAGATTGGAAATAAGCAAATGTTGGTAGATGACAGTATATATCAGACGACTAGTATACAACTCCATCCCAACCAGCAGAATAACGCCCCCTCTAACGGAGCCTCCCCTGCCCCAGTCAGCAGAGCGCTGACCAGAGCCATAGTGCGCTGCGCCCAGGACACCACTCCAGAGCATATAACTGTGAGTAATTTATCTATTCTATACTGACACGATAATGAACACAACCAAAATACTCCTGGTAATCTACTTCCTTTCACTGGTCCACCTAACACTATCCATCCCACTCACAGAACGCAACACTATACCCATCCTACAAAACCACCAAAGACTGATCAAACATTCCACACTCTACCAAACTGACACCCACCAAATCAAAGGAAGATTAACTAAACATGGACAATGCCAACAAAACGGAAGGAATGATCACAACAAACACACACCGCCCAAAAAATGACAACTAACAAAAATCTATTTAACACCAAACCCAACAGCCCCACACCAAAATATCCAAGTGGGCTACATCAATGCTAGGTCCGTAATTAATAAAACAGCAACAATATCAGACTGGATCAGCTCTGAAAACCTCGATCTTGTCTTTATCAATGAAACATGGATCCACAATCAAAAGGACCCAAAAATCCTTGAACTATGCCCTCCAGGTTATAAAATTATTCACTGGACCAGATTGGAAAAGAGAGGCGGAAGGCATAGCAGTAATACACCGTGAACAACTCACCACCAAAACCATAGCCGAGTCCATAACACCCCAACTAGAAATTGCCTCATTAAGAATACATAACAAATCCCTGATTGATCACCTAAATTGCGTCCTATTCTACAGACCACCCAGTAACTGGAACGAAAGCCAGCCTGTCTTCACGGACTTTATATCAAACACTTGTGTAAACAACTCCAACACACTAATACTAGGTGACATTAACCTTCACCTAGAAGACCGCAACTCCCCCAACGTACGTGAATGCAAAAACTTCCTGCAGTTCTGGGATCTCATATGGCCTCACATGCAAACAACCCATATCAAGGGACACACACTAGACATTTTATCACATAAACTGTCCATAGACCATAACCTATTAATAACAGACATCAAATGGACAGCAACACCATGGACTGACCATTACAAACTGAAGCTATCTTTAAACTGGCGAAAGAATGGATTCAACCGCACACCAGCACATACAACTTACACTACAAGAGGGCAAATAGATCCACAAGTATTCTGGCAACAGATATATGACAACGGATGGACAACACTAACTAATTCCATATGTTATCTCAATCGCTAGGAGGATAGATGCAAAAACATACTAAATGAAATGTCACCCTTAAAAATAAGAATATCTAGAAGACAGACCATGATACCCATGGTTCAATGACGAACTAAAAAAACTCAAAACACAAACCAGGAAACTTGAACGAGCATGGAAAAAAAAATAAAAGATGAACATACACTCAATGCATGGAAACAAATACATAGACAATACAAGTATGCAATAAGACAAACCAAAAGGTCCTACTACAAAACCAAACTAGGACCGGATTAGAAAGATATGAAGAAACTCTTTCAACTCGCAAACAAGTTACTAGACACCACCCCTATCACCACAACCAACATAGATATCCCACCCGCAGACAAACTTGCCAATTACTTTAATGAAAAAATAATAAAATTACGCAGCACTCTCCCTCATCACAACACAGACATCGAAAACTTCTTCAACGATCTGGACATAACCCCTGATGGATACCCAGCTGACCGCATTTGGACAACATTTAATACCCTCAACACCGAGTCAGTTACACAAGCGACTCGTAGGTTCGCCAACACCCATTGCAAACTGGATACCTGTCCCAGTCATCTACTTAAATCTGCACCTGATCGCTTTATAACAGACCTCACATCCCACCTAAACTTCATGCTACAACAAGGTCTCTTCCCCGAGAACTATGAAAACATCCTACTCAGCCCAATACCAAAAGACACCAAGAAAAGCACAAACGATCTTACCAACTACCTCCCAGTTGCGTCTATCCCACTAGTAGTAAAACTGAAGTAAAACTGATGGAGAGTCTGGTGACCAAACAGCTTATAGAATACTTGGACAAGTTCTCAATATTACATGACTCACAATCAGGATACCGCTCCCACCATAGTACTGAAACTGTCCTAGTCACCCTCCTGGCCAAATTCAAGCAGGAAATAGCCACAGGTAAAAGCATACTCCTCCTCCAGTTCGAGTGCATTCGACATGGTAAACCACAATATACTACTAAGACTCCTTAGCCACTTCGGAATTGATGGAAACGTACTTAATTGGATCAAAGTTTTTCTCACCACCAGAACATATCAAGTAAAATCAAATTCAAACATATCACCTCCGTGGAAACCAACCTGCGGAGTACCTCAAGGTTCACCACTATCACCAATACTCTTCAACATGATGATGATCCCTTTGGCTGTCCTTATCCAATCGAGGCCTCAACCCATTCATTTACGCAGATGATATTACAATCTACATTCCCTTCAAACATGACAGAAATAACCAATGAAATCAGTGACGGCCTGAACATCATGGACTCCTGGGCAAATTCATTCCAACTGAAACTGAACACTGAGAAAACACACAGCCTTATCTTCTCCTCTCAACATAAATATAAACCCACAACAATAAACACCCCAGGATACACCCTCCCTATCTCAGACAGCCTAAAAATACTTGGAGTCACACTTGACCGCAACCTTACTCTCGAGAGCCAAGTAAATTCTGTAATAAAGAAAATGTTCTATTCAATGTGGAAACTCAAACGAGTAAAACCTTTCTTCCCAAGGGAAACTTTTTGAAACCTAATACAATCAATGGCCCTAAGTCATGCAAACTATTTCAACGGTATCTATGCGGGATGCAGAGAACAACTCACGAAAAAACTTCAGACCGCCCAAAACACAGTAGCCAGACTGATATATAGTAAAACCCGATTTGAAAGTGCCAAACCCCTCTGAGAAAGGCTGCATTGGCTCCCAATCAAAGAACGGATCATCTTCAAAATCTGCACCTTGGTCCACAAAATTATATATGGCGTAGTCCCAGGATACATGATAGACCTTATAGATCTACCATTAAGAAACAATATCGGCCCCTCTGAAGGGACACCACCTTGTAGTGGTGGAGGGGCTTCTGTGTTTCAATGATTCAGAGGGCTATGCTGAAGGGTTACTCATATCAAACAGGCCTCTGAGGAGAAACCAGACAGAGTGTCCCGAACTGGGAGAGTGATATGATGGCGACCTGTAGTTCGTATGCCCAACAGCCTAGCTGCCCTCTGAAGTTTTGTCTTTTCTACGTAAATTTCCTCTCTGCAATTGCAGTTACCTTAACTGAGAGAAAGGGGACAACCGGTAGTCAGCCGCCGATGGCCAGCGTTTTGTCCCCTGAGCAGCAAGTGTGGGACCGCTGCGCGACGAACTGCCCACAGATGAAAGGGTTGGCGAGTCCTTTGATTAGCGCCGGCGAAGGAGCGTCGACGCTCTTGGACCTGGAAAAAACAACTCCCATCACTCCCGAATTATTCAACCACCATGTCCAAAGGAGTAGAGGAGTGAGTTAGAGGCATATGCTGAAATGGAGGACATTTACAGCAGAACCCGAATCGGCGGAACTACTCCTAAACACCTAAGAGAAATCAGCTTGGAGTTTTTGGCTCCCGTGGAGGTTACATTGAATATCATCTGGAAGGCTTCGGGACCTAACGGTGGCAGTAAATAATTTTGTTTCAGATATAATCTTATTAGAGAGTTACATGGACAATTTAACTGAACCCTTTGAGAGTGAAAAATTGATATAACAAATGAAGTTCTACACGAGCAAGAAGTGGTTATGATCTTGAAAATGATAATAGACCAGAAACTTTGAATAATAAAATGAATATTACTATAGATGATTAATATCGAGATTACTGTTTTTCCCAGAGTTCCGGATATGACTCCTAAAGTTTTCCTCAGAAATATTTCCTCAATTATTACTTTAAAAGGAGTGAAGCCTGTGAAAACTGGGATTACTTTAATCAGTGAGATCTGAGTTAGAGACTTAAGTATATGTATTGTTAAATAACTTCTGGTTTTTAAAAGAGAAAGAATGTAATCAGATGTATTATTTCTAGCTAATATTGGATAATAAGTATGTTTTCAATGAAATGAATTGACTATACACCGTATTGGGCTTGAAGAAGCCAACCAGATGATCAATGTGGAATAATGAATTAGATGAGTAATATCTGGGGATAAACAGGTTAATCCCACATTTTTTTTTTCTGTTTACTGTTTAATTGATGATCTTGTCTTGTTTCGCTCTCCCTATTTAGTGGTCTAAGGAAGAGAATAGAATTACCTGATTGAAATAATTCCTATATATTACTTCTCTGTATTTCTGGCAAGTAGTTTTATCGCTTGTAAAAATTTAAATGGTTATAAATAAAATAAAAAAAAAAAAAAAAGAAACAGTATTGGATCATCATGGTCCTACCTAAACCTACATTACCCAAACTGCAAAGGACTTAAATACAAAATAACTTACACATCTGGCTTTTCCAACATAAGCACACAACTATGAAATGGACTCCCTAAAGCTGTGAAAAAAATCCATGACCACCTGAACTTCAGGAAATCACTAAAAACCAACCTCTTCAAAAAGGCCTACCCCAATGATCCAACGTAAACCCTTCACCCAGCAACACGGCATGACCAATGATCGTACCGGGAAAATATACAATCTTCATTACCTTCGACCCTCTACAACTACCTCATTCAATCACTATATACCCATGTATTTATTATCAACCGACCTGGCGAACGCCTTGACGGTACTATGCAAGCCACATTGAGCCTGCAAATAGGTGGGAGAATGTGGGGTACAAATGTAACAAATAAATTACAAAGATGTTGGTTTCCATGTGCAGTCTTCACAAGTAGGCACACATGGATTTGCATCCATTTGGTTGAAGAATCAAAGTTAATTTGCATCATGGTTACCTTAAAACCCAGACCTGTCTGGAGCCAATGAGAACTGAGGCTGAGAAGCCCTGATCATGGAGCACTCTGTGCTGCAGAAGAGAACCAGAGTCTGATGAAAGTCTAGATCTCATGTTTCTCAGAAGCTCACCAGATGCCTCCTCACCTTTTACCAAAACAGAAGTGCCACTATAATTGCTGTTCTCCAGATGGGCCTGGCTCGGCATTGTGCAGACTGAGGGGCAGATGCACTAAGGTCCTCGGAAGAGCCCTTCCCTTACCGATTCCATAGCGAATCGGTAGGGAACGGCCATGCATCAAGGAAAGGGAATGCAAATGAGCTGCTCGTTGTAGCTTACTTGCATTCTCTATTCCCTCGGAAGCCAGTCGGCTGGTCTAGCATGCGCAGAGCAGCCAAGCGTTATGCTGGCTGCTCTGCGCGTGCCAAGGACGTCCTTTATGGACGTTCTTCACTCAAAAAAACAACAATAAAAAAAAGACGTTCCTGACGAGCAGGAAACTTGTCAGCAGCCTGAAACCTCAGAAGAGAAGCAGTGCTGAAAAGAGCCCCAGTTAATTTAAGTGCTACTGCTCTTAACATTTCCATTGTTTACTGCTTTGCATGTTAAAGGCAGGCTTACATCAGGCAATTAGGAAGGACTTCTCTGAAGAAAAAAAAAAATCTAAGTGCTCGTCAGGGACGTCTAACAAGAGTTGGACGTCTTCCTGTAGCTTTTGTGATGGGCGTCCTTCTTGGACGTGTTTTTCTTACCTGCAATTAGGAAGGAATTCTCTGAAGAAAAAAAAAAAAAGGACATCTCTGTTTGTCTTACCTGCCTAAACTGACCACAACCACAGTTCTCTCAACAGTCCCCTCCAAGGTTGTTTTCATCATGCGCCCCCCCCCCCCAAGGATCGGGACATGCGAGGATGTCCAAATCAAAACTTTTTGTACGTCCCTCCCTCCAGGTCTCTCTCAGCCAATCCCAGTGCGTTTAGCTGATACTGGTAACAGCTAAACGCACTGGGATTGGCTGAGAGAGACCTGGAGAGAGGGACATACAAAAAGTTTTGATTTGGACGTCCTCGCACATCCCGATCTTGTGCGGGGAGGGGGGGGGCACAAGCTGAAAACAACCTTGGAGAGGGGACTGTTGAGAGAACTGCGGTTGTGGTCAGTTTAGGCAGGTAAAAAAAACAGGGACGTTCTTTGTTTTGTTTTGTTTTGTTTGTTTGTTTTTGTTTTTGTTCAGAGTCCTTCCTAATTGCCTGATGTAAGCCTGCCTTTAACATGCAAAGCAGTAAACAATGGAAATGTTACACAAGCGAAGAGCAGCAGCACTTAAAGCTGCAAACTTCCAAGTGCTCGTCAGGGACGTCCTTTTTTGTTTTTGTGAGTGAAGGACGTCCATGTTAGGCACTTTAGAAGGACGTCCCTGACGAGCACTTGGATGTTTTTTTCCCCGATTTTTTTGTTTGTTACATTTATAGAAGTTTTTAGAGGCTGGTCAGCCCCAACGAGAGGTACAGACCTCCCGTTAGATTTTCCACGGTTAGGCAATTGGAAAACGGTAGTGCTTCTCATTACAATACGATTTATACACATTGGGGTACTAATTTGCTCATCTGCATTCTGTTTTCGTTAGCTGCTACCATGATTGGAAAATGGCTCGGAGAAGCATTTAGTGTATGCCACAGTTTGCTCGTTAATGGCTCATTAAGTTTATTGCATCTGGCCCTGAGAGTTCATTCTCAACACGACTTCTGCTTCCTAAATTGGCTTGTGCATGGGATGCTGTGCAACAGTGACACCTGGTGGCAAGATTTAGCATGCTTATCCTGGTCAGTGCTGTGGTGACTGGGCTAGACAGAAGGGCAGTGAGAATTAAAACTGGGAACTGTTTGCCCATCTCCCCCAAGAGTAGGTAAGAGTAAAGGTCTAATGAGCTAGAAACCTACAAGAAGGGGAGGATACTGCTCAGCAAAAAAATGTAGTCAGCCACTGCTGGGTACCAAACTCTGGCACTGTGCTTTTTAGTACTGCACGGAAATGTCTAAAGTTTTTGAGGGGAAGCTCAGGAGTAGAAAAGCTGTGTTCCTGTCCTTTAACAGGTCTACAAAGTGCTTTCTTGTTACTGAGTGCAGAAACCATTGAATAGAAAATAATTCCCCTTCCTGCTGTCCTTTGTCCCATGGCTTTTTTCGTACTTCCAAATCTAGTTCTTCTCCCTCTGGCACTATGAGATGAACTTCTAGGCTATAAATGAGAGAGAAAAGCTTGTAGCAAAATGGCAGAGTAGACCGTCTCCCACCACCAGCCTGCCCACTAGAATCTGGAGGACTTGGGTTTGTTTTCATAGAAGTTTTATGACCTTTGATCCTACATGTGGTGAACAGTATAAGTACAGAATGACATTCCTTATACTCTGAGTAGAAAATAGTGATAACTAACACAAGAACAAGAGACAGAGGAGCAGAAGAGGAACCAGTCACATCCTTATCCCTTTATCTCAAATCCCAACCTGTTCTGGGAACTGGAGTCCAGCTTCTCTCCTTCATCTCCCTGCAAAACAACAGGACTACAAGACCTAGAAGGCCATGGGGTGGCAAGTTAGAAACCAGAGCCCCCCCCCCTCCCCCCCGCTGGGAGGATACCAACTTAAGGAACCTTCCCACCAACATAAAAATGTAAATATATCAGCACATCAGCAACTCCCAGGGACACCAAACTGTAATAGCTGCGTGGCTTATGCTATTTGCTCAGAAAGACAAGACAGAGCCCAAAAGACAGGAAAAGAGTGAGGTTTTATTACCCACTACAAACGTAGCTGGTATTTGTAGCAAACATTAGTAATGTCACAAAACCTAATATCAGTAACTTTGGTAGTTATAAAAAGGCAGGCTAAGTGTATCTCTTTACAACTTGTTATTTCTGTAATTTGATGTATCCATACATTGTGTTATCTCTGTTACACATTGTTCCCATTTATTGTAAGCCGCACTGAACCTGCTATTGAGCGGGAAAGAGCGGGGTATAAATGCTACAAATAATAATATAAAGAACAGACGTATCATGGGCTCTGAGCTTTGCCAATTCTGTAAAGTATGATACATAGAAACTATCATATGAAGAACACAAAGCTGAGAGAATGGAGAGAGAAACAAACAAAAGAATAAAGAAAGAATGAAAGATTCTTAGCTGCAAAAACCAAATCCCCACCCATAGTCACGGGGGAGGGGGGGGGGGAGCACATACATCCGTCCCAGGGAATATGCCCTACCTACCAGAAGAATATATTCCAGCGTTCCATAAATGTGCACTCACTTATATACACCTTCCATCACAGAATTCCTTCCATGAGGAGAACTTCAGGAATTTTATGGGAAATGCTAACGGTTCAAAGGTGAAAAATGGTGGGCTGAGGCCAAGATGTGAATTCTGGGGTGGATCCTGGATCTGGATTTGTTGACTCTGCTCTTGGCAGTTTCACCCATCCAAGTCCTGGTATTCATCAAAGCTGATCTTACATAAGAACATATAAGCGTTGCCAAACTGAGACAGACCAAAAGTTCATCAAGCCCAGTATCCTGTTTCCAACAGTGGCCAATCCAGGTCACAAGTACCTGACAAAATTCCAAAACAGTAAAGCTAATTTTATTTTGCTTGTCCAAAAACAAGCAGTGGATTTTCTCAAGTCCATCTTGATAATGGTTTATGGATTTTTCTTAATGGAAATTATCCAAGCCTTTTTTTATACCCTGCGAAGCTGTTTTTTTTTTTATTTTTTTTTTTAAATCACATTCTCTGGCAACAAATTCCAAAGTTTAATTACACGTTGAGTGAAGAAATATTTTATATTTACTAATTAGTAGCTTCCATATCATCATGCTGATCAATCCATAGACTGGTGGGTTGTGTCCATCTACCAGCAGGTGGAGATAGAGAGCAATCCTTTTGCCTCCCTATATGTGGTCATGTGCTGCCGGAAACTCCTCAGTATGTTCTCTATCTCAGCAGGTGGTGGTCACACACAGCAGCAGCTCTGGCTAGGTCTCCAAGCCTAATTTTTAGGTTTTGTTGAGTACCTGGGGTTGAGGGCTCTTCTTGAGCAAGTGCAAACCTGGTGGCGCCAGGTCCCTCCTTTTCTCCCCCCTCCCACTGGCTCCGTTTAAAAAAAAAAAAAAAAATGTTGAACGTCCTTAAGGGCGTTTATTTCGACGTTTATTTAAACGTTTATTGCAGCTACTCACTGGGACACCAGGTCGTTACAGCTCGGAGCGAGAAGCAGGTAATTTTTACCTTTTTATAGCGGGCAGGGGGTTCCCCGATCGATCATCACGTGGCCTATGGCGTCGGAGGGCGAGGGCGCGAAGAATCGCTCCCCGGACCGCGTGTGCGCTTCTAGCGGGGATGCGGGGGTCTTAAAGTCTGACTCGCCCTTGTTGGGTGTCAGTTCGGAGGCCGGTCAGTGTCCCGGGTCTTCCTCCGGTGCGGCGGTTTTTCCCGCCATAAACGCCCATCCCCCGCTGCTCGCCTCCGCCATCTTTGCCGGCCACGCTACTCGGACGGCTTCTTCTTGGGCCGCCCTTGAGCTGGGAGACGTTAATGCCATGGCCGCCCTTGATTTGGGCGACGGCAAAAAAGTGGTTAAAGTTAAACGCCGTTCTTCCCACGCGGCTCCTTCGCGGAGTGTCGCGCCGGACGCCATCTTGGATGCGCAGCATGTTTCTCCCCCGCTCTTGCGAGCGCCGGTTGAGGGTGCGTCTAGGGCTGTGGCCCAGGCTGCTGAAGTGCACAGTCTGGGGGGTTTCTCCCCCGAGTTTATTTTGCTGCTGCATCAGGCCTTCCTTATGCAAAATGCTGCCCCTTCTCCCTTATCCGATAAAGGGGTTGAGGCCCCCGGAAGTAAACGCCCTCGGGTGGATTCCCAGGCCTTAGAGGACTCTGTTTCCTCTGATGTAGATGAGGGCAGCGTATCTGAGTTCTCCCAACGGTCCTTTGGGGATTCCTTGGAGGAGACGGATTCCCGCTCGGATGGAGCGGATGACCCCTCTGCAGCGCGGATCTTTCGCTCAGAGGATTTGCCCAACCTGTTAGCGCAGGCCATGAGCATTTTGAAGATTTCCTCTCCAGAGGACGTCTCTCCCTCAGCCCCTGTTGGCTCCGCCATTATGCTGGGGACGAAGCGCCCGCCTAGAACCTTCCACGTGCATGATGCCATGCACACCTTAATTTCGGCTCAATGGGATGTCCCGGAAGCGAGCCTCAAAGTGGCTAGGGCTATGTCCCGCCTCTATCCTTTGCCTGAAAGTGAACGGGAGGCCTTTCTTTGGCCTACCGTGGATTCTTTAATCACTGCGGTGACTAAGAAAACGGCGTTGCCGGTGGAAGGTGGCACGGCCCTAAAGGACGCCCAAGACAGAAGATTGGAGGCGGCCTTAAGGTCGTCCTTCGAGGCGGCTGCCTTAAGTTTGCAGGCCTCAGTTTGCGGCTCCTATGTGGCCAGGGCGTGCCTGACGATTGTGCAGCGGGCTTCCCCCTCGGATCCTTCCTTGAGGGCTGACTGGCCGGCCCTGGAATCGGGCTTGGCTTATTTGGCAGACTTACTGTATGATGTCTTGAGAGCCTCGGCTAAAGGTATGGCTCAGACAGTCTCTGTGCGGTGGTGGCTTTGGCTGAAACATTGGTCTGCTGACCACGCCTCTAAGTCCCGCCTGGCTAAGTTGCCTTTTAAAGGCAAGCTGCTCTTTGGGGTCGAGCTGGACAAAATTGTGACCGATCTCAGCACGTCTAAGGGCAAGAGGTTACCAGATGTCAGGGCTCGGGCCAGTGCTCGCCCCGGTATCTCCAGAGGACGGTTTCAGGAAGCCCGTCGGTACCGCCTGGGCAAGTCGTGCTCCTCTGCCCCCTCTTCCTTCAAGAGGAACTTCTCCCCCAAGCAGCATTCCTTTCGCAGAGACCGCCGTCCCGGAGGTGTGCCCTCCGGTCCTACCCCAGGGTCTCGTGCCCAATGACGGGGTCCTGGTCCATGGCCCAGTGCAGATTGGAGGACGCCTGTCCTCGTTTCTGGGCGAGTGGACCAGGGTAACTTCAGATGCTTGGGTGCTGGAAGTCATCAGAGACGGCTACAAGCTAGAGTTCTGCCGACCCTTAAGAGACGGGTTTGTACTCTCTCCCTGCAAGTCTCCGGTCAAAGCTGTGGCAGTGCAGCAGACCTTGGACAATCTGATCCGCCTGGGTGCGGTCGTTCCGGTGCCAGAAAATCAGCTTGGCAAGGGGCGTTACTCCATTTACTTTGTGGTACCAAAGAAAGGAGGTTCTGTACGGCCTATCCTCGACCTCAAAGGGGTCAATCGGGCCTTGAAAGTTCGGCACTTTCGCATGGAGTCTCTCCGCTCTGTTATAGCGGCAGTGAAGGCAGGGGAGTTCCTGGCATCCTTGGACATCAAGGAAGCGTACTTGCATATTCCCATCTGGCCTCCTCATCAACGCTTTCTGCGTTTTGCAGTCCTGGGCCGACACTTACAGTTCAGAGCCCTCCCGTTTGGGTTGGCTACTGCTCCGCGGACCTTCTCCAAAGTAATGGTGGTCATCGCGGCCTTCCTGCGAAAGGAAGGAGTACAAGTCCATCCTTATCTGGACGACTGGTTGATCCGAGCCCCCTCTTATGCAGAGTGCGGCAAAGCTGTGGATCGGGTGATTGCTCTTTTGAGCTCCCTGGGGTGGATCATCAACTGGGAGAAAAGCCAGCTGCGCCCGACTCAGTCCCTGGAGTATCTGGGAGTTCGATTCGACACCCAAGTGGGCAGAGTGTTCCTGCCGGACAATCGGATTGTCAAGCTTCAGGCTCAGGTGGACCAGTTCCTAGTAGCCTCTCCGCTTCGGGCTTGGGACTATGTGCAGCTGTTGGGCTCTATGACGGCCATGATGGAAGTAGTGCCCTGGGCCAGGGCTCATATGAGACCACTACAACACTCTCTGCTGCAGCGCTGGACTCCGGTGTCGGAGGATTATGCTGTGCGCCTTCCCTTGGACCCAGCAGTGCGCAAGGCGCTGAGCTGGTGGCTGAAGGCAGACAAGTTGTCTCCAGGGATGCCTCTTGTGACCCCGGAGTGGATTGTCGTCACGACGGACGCCTCTTTGACGGGCTGGGGAGCCCACTGCTTGGGAAGGACAGCGCAGGGGCTCTGGTCTCCTGCAGAGGCAAAGTGGTCTATCAACCTCCTGGAACTCAGAGCCATTCGGTTGGCGCTTTTGGAGTTCCTCCCGGTACTGGCGTTGAAGCCAGTACGGGTCCTGTCGGACAATGCCACGGCTGTGGCCTATGTCAACCACCAGGGAGGTACCAAGAGCGCCCCTCTAGCCAAGGAAGCCATGAATCTATGCCAGTGGGCGGAAGCGAACCTGGAATAGCTGTCAGCGGCCCACATTGCCGGAGTCATGAATGTCAAGGCGGACTTTCTCAGTCGCCATACCTTGGATCCCGGAGAGTGGCAGTTATCGGCTCAGGCGTTCTTGGACATCACGAAGCGCTGGGGCCAGCCGAGCCTAGATCTGATGGCGTCATCGGCCAATTGCCAAGTGCCGCGCTTTTTCAGCAGAGGACGGGACCCTCGATCTCTGGGAGTAGATGCTCTTCTCCAACAGTGGCCGACACAAGAGCTTCTCTATGTGTTCCCGCCCTGGCCCATGTTGGGCAGGGTACTAGACCGGGTGGCAAAGCATCCGGGCCGGATAATCCTGGTGAGTCCGGACTGGCCCAGACGTCCCTGGTATGCGGACTTGATCAGGCTCTCAGTGGACGACCCTCTGCGGCTGCCAGTGGAGCAGGGCCTGTTGCATCAGGGTCCCGTGGTGATGGAGGATCCCTCCCCCTTTGGTCTTACGGCCTGGCTATTGAGCGGCAGCGTCTGAGGAAGAAGGGCTTCTCATACAAGGTCATCGCCACTATGCTGAGAGCGAGGAAGCGCTCTACTTCTACTGCTTACACCAGGGTTTGGCGTACCTTTGCAGCGTGGTGTGAAGCAGGCTCGCTTTCTCCCTTCACTGCTCCAATTTTTTCAGTGTTGGCGTTCCTGCAAGAAGGTCTGGAGAAAGGCCTGTTGCTCAGTTCCCTTAAAGTCCAGGTAGCGGCTCTGGCTTGCTTCAGGGGCCGCCTGAAGGGTGCTTCCCTGGCTTCGCAGCCAGATGTGGTGCGCTTTCTCAAGGGAGTTAATCACCTGCGCCCTCCTCTGCACTCAGTGGTGCCTGCGTGGAATCTCAACCTGGTGCTAAGAGCCTTGCAGAAGCCGCCTTTTGAACCCTTGTCGAGGGCATCTCTGAAAGACCTGACATTGAAAGCAGTCTTTTTGGTGGCTATCACTTCAGCCAGAAGAGTTTCCGAGCTCCAGGCACTCTCATGTCGAGAGCCTTTTCTGCAGTTCACTGAGGCAGGAGTGACTATTCGCACAGTGCCTTCCTTCCTGCCCAAGATTGTTTCTCGCTTCCATGTGAATCAGCAGCTCTGTCTCCCTTCCTTTCGTAGGGAGGACTACTCAGAGGAATACTCTGCTCTCAAATATCTGGATGTGAGACGAGTCATTATCAGATACTTGGAAGTGACCAATGATTTCCGGAAGTCGGATCATCTGTTTGTCCTGTTTGCAGGTCCTCGTAAGGGTCTGCAGGCTGCTAAGCCTACAGTGGCAAGATGGGTCAAGGAAGCCATTGCAGCGGCTTATGTGGCCGCGGGGAAGGTGCCGCCTATCCAGCTGAAGGCTCACTCTACTAGAGCTCAGGCGGCCTCGATGGCAGAGGCCGGGTCCGTCTCCTTGGAAGAGATATGCAAGGCGGCAACTTGGGCATCGGCCCATACCTTCTCCAGGCATTACCGCTTGACTGTGGCTGCTCGGGCGGAGGCCCCGTTTGGAGCTTCAGTGTTGCGGTCAGGGATTTCAATGTCCCGCCCTGGGTGAGTACTGCTTCGGTACATCCCACCAGTCTATGGATTGATCAGCATGATGATATGGAAGGTAAAATTATGTATCATACCTGATAATTTTCTTTCCATTAATCATAGCTGATCAATCCATAGCCCCTCCCAGATATCTGTACTGTTTATATTCTGGTTGCATTTCAGGTTCAAGTTTAGTCTTCAGTTCCTGTTCAGGAGGACTTCGTGTTCAAGTTTTTTCAATTGGATTCTTCAAGAGTTGAGACGAGTTTGTGTTACAGTGAGCTGCTGCATTCCTCTCCCCTCCGTTTTACGGGGCTGGATTGAGACATAAATTCTGCCGGCGCTCCCTCCCGCTTCGTGCGGCTGTAGGGCAGCTTTGTACCCCTCCCGCTTCGGCGGTGTTAGGGTCAGTCAGCTCCTCCCGCGGTTGCGGTTGCAGGATAAGCCAGATCCCCCGGCATCGGCGGGTGTGGTGTCCCTCCCCCGCTCCGCGGGGATGAGCTGGACGGATTCCCCTCCCCCACGTGTGGGGATGAGCTGGGTTAATTCCCCTCCCCCGTTTCGGCGGTGGTGAGCTGGGCAGAGTGTCCCTTTGTGGGTGTAATTCTCTAAGTGCTGAGTCCTGCAGATGGAGCTTGGATATCGACATACTGAGGAGTTTCCGGCAGCACATGACCACATATAGGGAGGCAAAAGGGTTGATCTCTATCTCCACCTGCTGGTAGATGGACACAACCCACCAGTCTATGGATTGATCAGCTATGATTAATGGAAAGAAAATTATCAGGTATGATACATAATTTTACCTTCTTTATATGTCCCCTAGTCCTAGTATTTTTGGAAAGGGTAAACAAGTGATTCATGTCAACCTATTCTGCTCCACTTAGTATTTTATAGACCTCTATCATTACTCCCCTCAGCCGTCTCTACTTCAAGCTGAAGAGCCCTAGCTGCTTTAGCCTTTCCATCTTGGATGAAATAAGAGAGCTAAAAGATATGCTCTCAGACACAAAATAAGACATTGGCGATATAAAAGAGGACCTCTCCACAATTAAGGTAGATCTGGCATACTTCAAAACAAAAGTGAGGTCACAGGAATGAAGACAGTCAATTGTGGAGGAGAATGAGAGCGCCAGTGTTCTACAATTTCTCCCAGAGTTGAGCAAGAATACCCTGAAGATCAGAAAGCAATTTCTTGCTTTAGACCCAGGCTTCGGGAGATAAATGCTCGCTTTGGTCTTTTTTTTTTCTGACACGAATGTGAATCACTTACAGCAACTGCACAAAGGACTTTATGCATCCTAACATGCTGGCTACTTACCTAGAAGAAATCTCCTCCAGCTCAATAGATTCGGTTTGACTGGCTTCAAGAGGTTACACACTAATTTTAATTATGCTGCATAATTTACACTTGTCATTCTACATTATATTATATAATGCTATATCTCAGTAATTAACCATTACAACTATAATTGCTTTTATTATGAGGTGCTGTTCACCATTATGTTGTAATTATTATAATTTAATATGGGTGAATATCTGCTCTTACTAATTCTTTCTATATTCATATACACTCATTCAACTAAAATGTTAAGACTCTGGTGGTTATCATAATTAAGAATTTTATTTCACTATCATTCCATCTAATACTACTACTACTACTACTTAGGGTCAGTTCCAGGTGGCTGTTTTTCCCTTGGTCTCATCAGCTCATGGTTTATACATTACATGTTGCTTCTATGCATATTGTTATGTTTTTTACGAATACCTTTCATATTCTCAACTGCTAAGGTATGCTTCTCTATCATATCCCATACTTTGCTATACAACTACACAACTGATTGGCGTTAACCTCAGTAATATTTTATATTAATGGCTGTTACCTTCATTTCATTGAATGTTAAAGGATTCAACAACCACATAAAAAGAAAAAAAAATCCTTAACTCACTGTTTAAATTGTCACCAGATTTTATACTTTTTCAGGAAACGCATTTAAATGTGACCAAATCAGCTAAGCTACAAATGAAATGGTCCTTACCAACAATTTTCTCTCCAGCAGATGGCAAAAAAAAAGCTAAAAGGGTAGCCACCTTGATTAGGAAAAGAACAGACACACAATTGATATCTCACGACAGTGATACTACTGGATGCTGGGTTAAAGTAAAAGTCACTATCAGGGCAACCCTTTGATCATAATGAACATATATACTCCTAATTTTGTTACTGCTAAATTAGCTGTATATGCCGATCATGCCCATTTATATACTACCTGATCATCCATACCAGCCATACTTAACATCATTGCAAATTACTTGGATATATATAGGTATAAGCTCAATACCACCAAAACTGAAATGACGCCCATAAATTGCCCCAATTTGATATATGACACAGATAAGTACCAATTTAAATCATCCCCTAAAGATATGAAATATTTAAGCATTATTTTGGTCTCACCATTTAAAATGTGATTCATTTAAATACAGAGTGGATTCTAAAAACCAGTATTGACTTAATCTCCAAATGGTCCCCTCTACGTTTATCCTGGTGGGGAAGACTGGATACCAATAAAATCATGATAAGTACCCAAAATTAATTAATTCACTCGTTATGATTCCCACACTTCTAAAGTTGGTACTTACAAAACTATGGAAAAAAGTCTAACCAATTTTCTATGTGCTAACAACTACATATAGCCATTAAGAGGTTAAATGGAGGGGTAAACTTCCCGAGTTTTTTGAATACCATCTGGCATTTTTACTATGTCAAAATGCTAACTGGATTACAGGCCAAGACATATCAAAATCTCCTCTGTGGTTACAATTTGAGGCAGAAAGATGGAATAACACTCCTCTAAAGGCCCTTCCTTGGGCTTTCCAACACTCCAAACAGCACAATAGTATATTAGATGCAGCCCAAACTGCATTGAAGACACTTGACTCTTGCTAAGCATCCATATAACACTACCACAGGTGCCCACATTTGGAACAATCCTTTGTTTAAAATAAATAGCAAGCCGATTTATTGGGCAGAGTGGATTAAAGCGGATATATGGTTCTTACATCAATTACTGGAAAAACTCAGTGGATATCATTTGAAGAGTTTCAGAACAAATATAACTTATCTTCCCATCATTCCTACCAATGGCTACAACTTAAACATAGGTCAATACCACAAAACTATTAGAGGGAACACTAAGATCTTTCCACCCTTAGAGGAAACAATTACATTAAAAAAAAATCAAAAATCCTGTAGGAAAGATAATCCTTTACACTGTGTGTCTTAGTTGAAGATCAAAATATTTTTTATGCATGCTTATAATGTATGAAAGACTAACACTGACGTACAATAGGCCTTTCTTTCTTTCTATTCTAATTTGGTGTTAAATATCAAAATATTTTTTGTGTGCTCAAAGTCTTAGAGATTAACTAAGACACACAGTGTGAAGGATTATCTTTCCTAGAGGATTTTTGATTTTATTTTACAAGTTAAAACATTGCATATTTTCTACCTTAGACATCAAGGACTTAATTCTATATATGGCGCCTAAAAATACTGCGTGCTATAGGAATTCGCTTAAGCATGTTCTATAAGTGCAAGGCACTCTATATAAAATATGCCTGTCCTAAAACTATGTGCTTGGTTAAAGGCGTTCTATTTAGAATATGCTCAAATCGGGTCCACCCACCGATTTCCGCATGGTATAAAGAATATGCTCAGAATTAACGCATGATACCAATGCACATTGACATCACAATGTCAGACCTGCAGGGACATTTACCAAAATGCCAGGAAAAAAAAGAGGATATCAAATTTTGGCCCACAAGACTTTGCACTCCTAACAAGACTGTTTCTCCACAAGGAGGAACGGTACTTTGTTGTCCCAGTATACAGGAAGTCCTACCTGCTATACAGGAGAAGCTGGGAGTGACTGACAGCTGCATGCAATGCAGAGGCCCTGGTCCGCAAGGATGTGAGTATACTAAGTAGTGTCATCAAGTTATGTTTTTTTTTTTTATTTTAGTAGTTCACCTCCTCCCTTATTAAAAATTATCTATATATATCCCAGTACACTGTATTGTGGAAAACCAACTGAGGTGTACCTAGAAATGACTCATATTCTCATTGTTCTCATTGTTCTTTACAAAACTCCATACAGTACAGTAGTAATCTACCCATCATTCATCTACATATTCTGAAAGAACATTTCATTACAAACTTTGTCATCAGACCTTAATCCTTAAGCATGTCTGTGTGATATTGTACTATTAACACTGGAATGACTGTTCTCAAGAAGGAGAAGGCAAGTGCTCTAACCACTCTGCCACTTCCTTCCTTGAGCAACAGAGCCTTAGCCAATGTTGAAGGTAGCATTAGGAGGGGGAATTGAGCAACACACACGTGGCTTGGTGGGGAGGGGGGAGCCATGCTGTACTGATGGGATTTGAACCAGCTACTCCAGAAGGAGAAGGCAAGTGTTTTAACCACTCTGCGACTTCCTTCCTTGAACAACAGAGCCTTGCCTACTGTTAAAGGTAGCATTGGGGGAGGGGGAATTGAGCAAAACACATGCTCCACTGATGAGCTTTGAGCCAACTACCACAGAAGGAGAAGGCATTTTGCCACGTCCTTCCATGAACAAAGCCTCAGGCAATGTCAAAGGTAGTATTATTTTTTTTTTGGGGGGGGGGGGGGAAGAAAACTGAGCAAAACACATGCAGTTTGAGGGGGGCCACCCTCCACTGATGGGATTTGAAATGTACTACTGAGGAGCAAAGTGGAAAATGCAGACAATCAGGGGAGGGCATCAGGTCACAGAGATGTATACCAAATTTGTTAGATACCTGCCATTCAATCTCCTTCTTCCCTACTTCCTCCCTCCTCTTTCTATACATATGGAGGACCTCCTCAAGAGGGCCTGCTACCTGCAGCAGCAGAGCGACAGTTTCTCCAGGGTACAGACTGAGATGGATGCTGAAGCAGGTGGGTGAAACTGTAGTCTCCAATGACCCTCTCTACTTCCTGCTCATCGTAATGCCAACCTCTCTCTGCCAATGTGTAATCAATAGTCATAGGTTGGTCCTTAATAACCATGCTCAACTCGCAAACCTCAATGGCCACATCAACTGAGCAGGTGATAGAGAGCATGATTGTAACCAATGTCTCTCTTTCCCACCTTTGTAGCGCTGCCACGAGCTGACCCAACCCCTGGTGCTTTCGCAGAGGCAGCTGGAGAGGAAGAGGACAAGAAGGAAGACGATGGCGACAGCAGCAATGACAGTGATGACCTGGGACCTTCCCCCACCTTCACAGATCCCACCTCCCCCACCCCACCCAGGACTTTCTCCATCCTCACTGATCACACCCCCTGGACTCCCGCACCCCACCCAGGATCTTCCCCCTCCCTCAGAAGGTGATCATTGTGTCAGGCGACAGTGGCTTCCCACATGTATCCCCATCTTCCCCAGCACAGTGAGCTGATGCTCATGTGGATCCAGGTGAGGGTGATGGTGCAACCCCACCTCTGCCCACACCTTCCTCTGGATCAGAAGCTGGCTGGGAGGAGATGGCATACATGTGGGATGCTACTGACTAAGGGCCCTGGAAGCTGGCCAGCGTGGAAGCTGGTCAGACCAGGCTGGAGGATGCCCTAGACCAGATCCTGGCCACCCAGGCCATGATTCTATCTACTATAGGGCATCCTGCGATCCCTGGATCCTCCATCTCCCAGGATCCTTAGTCCGCCATACCTCCTGAGGCATCTCCTGCTGCTCTTTGGGTCTTCCCCCTCCTTCCCCTCTCCCCCAACTGACCCTTTCCCCTTCACTATTAGACTGTAAAATGACACACTGTTGCTTGGACTCTCAAAAATGAGATTTTCCAGGTTCATTGCAATCCTCACAACAAAACCGTTCTGGCTTCAAGTTCTACTGGCTGTAGGCTCCATGTATAACATTGAAGAAGAGCAGTCTGGAGATGGGGTCTGCAGAAGATGCTGAAGATGGGCCTCCAAAACATTCTTTTTTTTTTTTTTTTAGTCCATGTTTGTTTATTAAAAAAATTAATAAAATACAATGGAAGTAGCATTATCCAGAATATTTTGATTTCATTTGGAATTTTGAAATCCTAATGAACCTTTGGTTATTTGCTCTGTGTCAAAGGACAACATTATTTAAATATGGTAGATGCCCGAAAACAGATTCAATGACGAACACCACCACCTACCTCCATCACAACTTCAAGCTCAAGGGTCATAAACCTTTGTTTAACAGGTACAAGAGCCAAACATACTGGGTATCATGAATTGGTAGAACTCTTGTAAATTGTGTTTTTGGACTATTTTCACATTCTTCTGTTGAATATATTAGTGGATGCTTGTTTTCTCAGGCACATACGGACAGAAGTATGTCTAGTTGTTGGAATGATGCTGATTTCAGCACTTTTAAGTAAGCTATTGTATTTTACAGCATTTATTCACTTGAGGGAAATGAATCTGATTTACGTTGATATCTTATTTAGTTGTATTTTTTTTTACATTGTACAAAGTTGCAAAGAGTTATCCAAAGTGTGATAAAAATTTGACGTTTATATTGGTGTCCTGCCTTTTCATTTCAATGCCTGTGGCTGCTCTATCTGATATGAAGGTTCAAGGCCTACTACAGAGGTTTCATGAGCTCTGTGAAGAGCGGAAGGGAGAAAGGGCTAAGCAGTCCTGTCACATGTCTTTGAAACACTAGCCTACCTCCTGCAGGTTATTCCTCTCATGGTGATGAAATCTTCTTCCCTGGGGGGGGGAGGGGGGAGGAAGTGCTAAATGCAAGGTGGGCAAGGAAATTGCTAGGTCTGTGTTACAGCGTGTAGTGGCTGGTGGGGAATCAGCCACCCCTGAATAATGACTCATGTTTCCACCACTAGCAAAGCCCTGAATGAGAGGAGAAGAAAGGAGAAAGTGAAGAGGACAACACCTCTGCTGGCCTGATGGCTACCATTTGGCTCCCTCAAAATTGGCCATTCTGGACCCCATCTCCAAACTCAGAAGCAGCAGGAGTAGCCTCAGGAGAAACTCAGGTCTTGCTGGGGGTGGGGGGATGGAGAATGGGCACCTGCATTACCCTCCCTCCTCTATAAGACTGACAGCTGAGGCTCAGCCACTTTTAGGGACAGGCACAGCTGTATGTTGCCTTGCACCTGCCCCTGGAAGTCAGACTGATTTATTAGAGAGGCAGGAGGCAATGCATCCTAAGTTTATACTGATACGTTGTGCTGTCTAATCCCAAACTCCTTTATTGGAATGAAGCACAGTTTATGAGGCGTTTATTGGCCTCCCACAATCACAACAAAAACATGCATTTAAAGCATGACTGCAAAGTCAGTGTAGCCCAGCAACGGGTAGGAGACAAGAGAACATTAACACCACATTCTGCATCAAAACTGATCCATGATGCAACCAGGCCAGTACCCTGTGTACCTTCTATCACTTGTTTAATCTCACAGTACTCCTGTCTGGGTGTCTGCCCATACCTACGCACACTCTCCTGCACCATTATAAGTCTGTTTCCAAATGAGGACCCTCTGTGCCACCAAGTATGAGGACACAGGGCAGAGTACAGCAAGTCTAGTACTCACCCCCTGCTGCAGCTGGCACACAGCAGAAAACCACTGAAAGAAGCATGCATCTAGTAGCGCTTTAGAAATAAGTAGTATAACAATAGAAGGGGAACAGGCTCTGTTGAAAACCTCCCTTTGTAGATGTTTTGGGAGGATCCAATTTATACCTCTGAGGAAGCTACCCCCAATCTAGAACCTTCCATCAGCTGCTCTGATATGGGGCCACAGTGCTGAAGAAGCTTTGAAGCCAGATATCCTATTTAACTAACATAGAAATCCTTTTTAGATGTGCTCGTTAGAACCCGGGCATATTTCTTAACCTAGTACGCTTAGATGTTAGTGCATAGAAATTCTAATTAATGCCCATTACTGCGCTTAATTGCTTCTTAGATTCCAGTCGTTGGTGCTTATTAGCATGTTCAGTATTTAAAAAAAATGCATTCTTTTAGAATGTGCTTAGATTTTTGTGCAGAAATCTGGATGCGATATATAGAATCTGGGGGCAAATCTCTTTCTTCGGACAACCCTAGTTGCTGGGAACTATTTGAACAACTATATAAAGATTTTAGCTTAGCATCCAAGTGCTATAAAATATTACACCAGTATAAATTTATTACTACTTCCAGCTTACAACACATATGGGTAAAAGACTTAGACATATCCTTGACTGAAGATCAATGGAAGGCCTTTTGGCATCTTCAACTAAATCTACAAGGTCAACTGCTTATTCCCAGACAATCTTCTTTTTATTGCATAAGGCCTGTTGGACTCCTCACCAATTGTCTAGTATATCTAAAAACGATGATGATAAATACTGGACCTGTAAATCTGGTATTGGAACTTTAGACCATCTGCTCTTTAATTGCCCATTTATGATTTCTGTGTGGAAATCAGTCGGTCAAGTTTTATCTATAGAGGAACCATTTACCTGTGAAACAGTAATAATTGGTGATATAGGTTTGATAACTACACTGGATGTTTATAAAGCTAAGCTACTGCGTATATTACATATTGCTATAAAAATGATAAGTCATTGCTGGAAAGACTTATCCAAACTAAATTATATCTTATGATGGAACAATGTGTGTCTAATAGCTGAATCTGCGAGATTGGGAGCAGAAAAGACAAGATCATTATCATCTTATCAGAAAGTTTGGGCAGCACCTCATAGAATTCTTCAAATCACCATTGCTAACGCACTTCTTTTAAAGCACGGATGCAACTTTTGCAGAAATGACAAATTCTGTGTAATATGGGTATTCCTTAATGTTATGAATCATCTATATCAATATAGATGCTTACTCATTTTATGCAAAAACTTAACTTTTGAATGCAAAAAAAACTGTTGTTCTCTCCTTCCTTCAGTTTATCATTCTCTCTGATTTCCTCCTCCTCTTCCATATTTCTTCAGTTTCCTTCCCTCTTCATTACATTCAGACATTCTCATATGCTCATCCCTCCATTTCTCTCTTTATACATCTTCTCTCCCGCCATTACTTAAATACTTTTTGGCCTGTATTATTTTTTCAAACTTCTTTTGCTCCAGACTCCCCACTGCAGCTTTTTGTCCTCCTCCTTCAACCTTTTCCTAATTACTTGTTTCCTATATATTTTTGCACAGCCCCAGGCTGCTGCTGCTGCCTTCCTGCTTATCTAGCAGACAGAACTCCAGGCTTGCCCTGTGCATCTGCTGATCTGTGGGTCAGGCAGGGTGTGGAGCCCCTTTGTAGCTTGCAAGAACAGAAATGCATACAATGAACAAAATGTGACAGAAGCAGGTGGTACCTTATAGACTAACCATGAACTTCCTTTGTGTATGCAATAGTGCTAAGAGAGAGATTAACAAAGAAAGCATAGACCCTTGCAGAACCCCACAGTCTATCTTTTCGGGGCAGCATTATATTCTTACCCTCAGAAAGAAACAATAATAGCCAATTCCAACCAGTGCCTGTGACTACAATTACTTCAGGTGCCATAGTGAAATCATATGGTTAACGGTATAGAATATTACAGTTAAGTCCAGAAGTATGACCAGAAATCAGATATGTGCTGTAGACTATGCCATTTGCCCTTCTGGGAAACCAGGGTCTTCTGGTCTTCGTGTAATCTGAGGTGTGTTCTTGATGCCTGCATTCTGCAGCACAACTTAATTTCTGGTTACATACCTTCCTTACATGAATAGACCCCCCAAAATATAGGGGTTCTGTTGCAGGACCAGCTTCTAAGCTTCAGCCAGTGATTGAAAATGGTCATAAAAAAATGAAAGAATACTGAAATATTTTTTCTTGTTTCTTTCTAAATCTAGTCCTGGGCAGCTGGAGACATCGTCAGTTGTTTGATCGATCTGGATGAAGGGAATATTTCTTTCTGCCTGTAAGAGAAGAGTGATCTGCAATTTACTGTTATCAAGGAGTGAGCTGGTAGGGGGCTGTGGGGCAGGGGTGGTGCTATTAGGTTTAGAAGTGCTATTTCACTTTTCAGAGTATTCAGTGCCGTTTCAGGTTGAGGCTCTATGCTTTTTACAGGCTTTCTGGCTTGAGTTATCACTTTTCCACTTCAGAAACATGTCAAAGACCCAGAGCACAAGGAAATAAATGGGTGTTTAGACTAATCCATCAAGGCATGTATTCTGCCATTTTGTAATCACAGACCAGGCTGGTTCTTTCTTCTTTGTGGATTGATTTACAGTACCATGCAAACATAGGAGCCAACTTTTCAAAATGATTAGGGCAGTGGCGTTCCTAGGACGCTGACACCCAGGGCGGATCCCAGATGCACCTCACCCCCCGGAACAGCGCGACGCCCCCCCCCCGGTGAAAGAACCCCCCCGGATGCACGCTGCTGGGGGGGGGGGGGGTGCCGCGCGCCTGCCGGCTCTTCGTTTTCATGCTCCCTCTGCCCCGGAACAGGAAGTAACCTGTTCTGGGGCAAAGGGAGCATGAAAACGAAGAGCCGACAGGCGCACGGCACCCCCCCCAGCGGCGTGCACCCGGGGCAGACTGCCCCCACCACCACCCCCTTGGTACGCCACTGGATTAGGGGTACTCCACTCGGCACACATTACCAGTTGTGTCCATGACTCGGCAGGGTCATGGACACAACTGGCCAGAACATATTTAGATGTTGTAAAGCTCCTGGCTGTTAACCCCTGGGTCTGATTTGTTTGAGAGAAGATGAGTATTTAAGTAGAGTGTTATAAGACTTTATAGAAAAAAAATATATTTGAAAAAAAATGTGGCATCATGGTGAGCCGATGAAGAGTTGTGTGCACATTTTATTGCCATAAAGTTGAGTTGGCAATATGCACAACTGAGGTTCCTTGAGCTATTATAAGAGTATTCTAATGATTGGAAGAAAAAATATATATATTGAATACATGAGTTGAGGAGAGGGAGTCATTGATAATATATAAAGAGAGTATTTTTGGACTCCCGCTATTGATTGTATCAACAATCAGACGAAGAGCTTTGTATTTCTGGTAGGATATCGCCATCTAGCGGCCTCCTCAGGGTAGGACAGGCCTGTGTTTATCACAATGTAGAGTATAGAAGTACTGTACACACTGGGAAGACTCGTGACTAAAAGAAGAGCTAGGGAAGCACTGAATGTCCTTTTGGTCTCTCTTCTTCCCCAACCCCATCTCATCCTTACTAGTTTATTCCACTTTTCTTCACCTTTCTCCCCCTTGCACCCGCAACCCATCTATACTACAGTCATATCCCTCTAGCCCAGCCTGTCCTATCCATACTACTGACGCTCAGGTGGGATGATTGTTTTATTGTGTAAAAGGAAAATGATTTTCCTCTCCATTTCTCTTTCAATTTAAGACTAGGTCCTCTCCATTAGAGCCTTTTCAGACCATGGCATCACATACTACCAAAACTCCCTCTGCTCCCCCATGTCCCTTCAGTAAAATAACTTATTTATCTTGGTGACCGTAGGGCTTGAGGAGAATGTAAAATACCAGCAATTCCTCACGCTTGACCCAGCCCAGCTAGCTCAGAAGTCTTTACTAAACTTAAACAATGTTCAAACATTTGTGGCTATAGTCTTTTATATCTTCTGTCTGCTTGTTTGTTCTTGGTCTTCTCTTATGCTTCCTCTTTGCTTTCATATTCTTTGTCTTTTATGAATTCTTTTCCAGGGTATTATTTTTCATATGTCTTTACTCCATGTGTTTGACTCTTCGTAGCCTTTCTCACTACCTTTTCTCATCTTACTTCCTTCTAATGTCACCCCTTCGTGCCACTTCTCTTCCTGTTCTCACCTTCATTTCTCTTCACTCCATTGTAACCTCTGTTTTCTCTCACCTTTCTTTCAGCCCCGCTTTTCTCAATCCTACACATACACTCCATCTTTTTCAGCTCCTCTTTCCTCTGCATTTTGTGTCCCTTCTGCTTGCTCTTCCTGTCTCCAAAATCATATCTCTTTCTCTCAGGTCCCTTCCCCATTACAGCCCATGCTCTCTCTGAGCTCCTCTTACCCTCACAGCCTGTTACTTCTCAACTCGTACAGCTCCATTCCCAGTTGCTGTCCCCATCACTCAGCTTCTCTTCCCTTTAGAGCAGGGGTTCTCAACCCAGGCCTCAGGACACACCCATCCAGTCAGGTTTTCAGGATATTCACAATGAATATGCATGGGATAGATTTGCATACAATGGAGGCAGTGCATGCAAATCTATCTCATGAATATTAATTTTGGGTATCTTGAAAATTGGCTGGCTTGGTGTGTCCCAAGGACTGAGTTGAGAACCCCTGATTTAGAACTTTCACCCACTTCCAGCTTTTTACAGCAGTGTTCTGTCTCCCAGCTTATAACCACTTCCCTATTACGTCACCAAAGGATCAGCCCAGACTAATGGGTTATGCCCATCTGCCAGCGAGTGGAGATAGAGGACACTGATGAGCTGTGCTTTATAAGGTCCTGTGGAGAGCAGCTCAGCTAGTATTCTCTATCTCCAGCAGGTGGAAAGTCTTTCTTTCTTCCCTTTCTCGTCAGCTCAAGCTGCAGCATCAGATCTGCAATCTTCTATCTCTTTCCTGCCTGAGGGCCTAGGATTATGTTAAAGTTTTTGGATTTATGGCGGCCACCTTGGATATTTTCCCTTGGGCCAAGATCCATATGAAACCAGTCTCACCTGTTGAGCCTTTGGTCACCAGTCTCTGAGACTTTTATGACGAGTTGCAACCGTGGACGTGTCCATCTGTCCATCCGTTGGTGGTCCTACCCAGAGCCTGGCCACCAAGCCAGTGGACTGAAGCAGGTGCAGACTCAGGTTTCTCCTCAAAGAGTTTGATCAGGAGTTTGAGGTTCTCTTGGAGGAATAGTCCCTTGGCATCCTGTCAGATCCCACTCTGCCTCATGAAAGGAGATCATTTCCCCTGATGAATTCTCCATTACTGATTTTGTTAGGGAGATGGCTAAGTCCATCCTGTTTCAGTTGGACACCGAAGATGAATGTATGACCGACTTGTTGGATATCTTTCAGTTTGGAACCCCACTAAAGGAGGCTGTGACAATGCCCGTGCACCAGCATCCTTAGGACAGTGCAGATGAAGCAGTGTGAGACCCTCCTCTTCTCTGTGCAGTCTAGTCACAAGAAATCTGATTCTATACATACAGTTCAGAAGGTTCTCAGACTTGAAGCTACAGGTTCCACACCACTCTGTGTTTGTCAGATCCACTCTCAAAAGAGCCAAGAGCTCCAAGATTCACTCCCCAGTGCCCCTGGGGAAGGATGCTGAGACACTGGAATCTTTTGAGAGGAAGGTTCTCAGAATACTGTGCTGTCCTCTTGCATTCATTCTTACTAGCTTTTCATTAGCATATACTTGCAGAACTTTGTATGGTGGAATTTGCAGACACTCTACCTCTTGAGAAGGATGCAGAGCTCTGCCAGTTGGTAGCCAAGCAGAAGGAATACAGAAAGTGGCTCAGGCAACCTCTGATGCTTTTGACATGGCATCCAGGGCCTCTACAATGGGTATTGGGATGCAGACTTGCCTGGCTGTATGCCTTAGACCTCAAATCAGCAGTTCAGGAGAAGCAGGCAGACATCCCATGCCAGAGAGACCGTCTTTTTGGTGACAAAATGAAGGTGGTCACGACTTCATCAAGATGCGTACTGATACCATGAAGTCACTGTCCGAGCCCACTCCTTCCATGACCTCCTCTTCTGGGTGGTGCTCAGCGGGAGGGCAACGGAGAACCTACTACTTGCACAGGTGAAGGTACATTCCTCCCTCTTGTCCGTTCTAGCCAGCGCAGCACTTCTGCCCCTGTCAGTTGCAGCAGAGAACTGGCATAAGCAAGGGGCAGGCTTTTGACTGGCTCCAAGAGAATATAGCCACAGTAAAAGCATCCATTCTGGATGCTTGTAGGAGGGAGACTACATTTTTTCCAAGCAAGGTAAGCCTTTGCAACCTCAGACCAGTGGGTTGTCAAAATAGTCAGGACAGGCTACACCCTCCATTGGCAGAAAATCCCTTCATTGCCCACTGAGAGCATCAAAATTAAGGTGTCAGCACTGGGAATTACTTATAAAGCTATGCAGGACAGAGCAATCGAAACCAAGCCACCAGGGGAAAAAAGGAAGGGATTTTTCTCCAGGTACTTCCTGATCCCCAAGAAGACGGATGGATTTTGCCCCATCCTAGGCCTAGACCCTGAACACGTACTTATTAAAACTGAAATTCAGGATGGTGACCCTGGGCACTTTCCTTTATATGATTCAGGAAAATGATTGGCTGTGCTTTCTGGACTTAAAGGGGAAACCCATATTATCGAAACAAGATAGGCGTCCATCTTTCGTTTGATCATACGGTCGGGGACGCCCAAATTGCGAAATTTAGGTTGACCTTAGAGATGGTCGTCCCCAATTTTCGGCGATAATGGAAACCAAGGACGCCCATCTCAGAAACGACCAAATCCAAACCATTTGGTCGTGGGAGGAGCCAGCATTCATAGTGCACTGGCTCCCCTGACATGCCAGGACACCAACCGGCATGTCAGGGGGGACTTCAGAAATTGCACCCAATAAAACTGCTCCTGGGACCTGTCATGGAGCTGGGTATGATATTTGAGGCTGTCATAGAGGCTGGAAAAAATATTATTATTATTTTTTTTTTTTTAGGGTGGGAGGGGGTTAGTGACCACTGGGAGAGTAAGGGGAGGTCATCTCCGATTCCCTCCGGTGGTCATCTGGTCATTTAGAGCACATTTTTGTGGCTTGGTCGTAAGAAAAAAAGGACCAGGTAAAGTCGTCCAAGTGTTCGTCAGAGACGCCCTTCTTTTTTCCATTGTCGGTCGAAGACGCCCATGTGTTAGGCACATCCCAGTCCCGCCTTCGCTACGCCTCTGACACGCCCCCATGAACTTTGGTCGTCCCTGCGACGGAAAGCAGTTGAGGACGCCCAAAATCAGCTTTCGATTATGCCGATTTGGGCGATCCTGTGAGAAGGACGCCCATCTTGCGATTTGTGTCAAAAGAAGGGCGTCCTTCTCTTTCAAAAATAAGCCTGTAAGTGTCTCGTAGTAGTCACAGCATCGCTGCATGAGACTGAGGGGGTTCAGGTGTTTCCTATATGGGCAATCAAGAGCACCTTAAAGGAAGTCATTCAAGAATCAATGCGAATAACTATTTGGGTGTTAAGCTACTAGAGTTTTGTCATAAACTACCCCAAGTCCCATCTTCTTCATACACAATAGCAGTTCATAGGAGCCCTATTAGACGTGGCTCAGGCCCAAGTTTTTCTTCTGGATCAGCGAGCAAATGCATTGGTCTCTATAACGGTTACAAGTTCATCAGAGCCAACAGGTTTCAGCTCTGCAGATGTTGAGATTGTTAGGTCACATGGCCTCGACTGTGACATGGCACAGCTCCATTTGAGGCCTTTCCAGTGGTCCTAGGCCACAGTGAACCTAACAAATGCCATCACTGTCATTTCTTCTCTGGAGACAGGAGCTCTCAGGTTGGAGCATATGTAAATGAGCTCCACACCTAAGGTTGGTGGTCCTCCCAGGATGCTCATCATCACCTCCTTGGAACTACATGCCATTTGGATAGATCTCTTTGCCACTCACATGAACAACAAGGTCTCTCCATACTGTTCTAGATTCGGATCATATGATAGACTAACCTTGGACACCTTTCTCCTTGACTGAGGAAAGGGATTTTTTGTATGCATATTCTCTCATACCTCTCACAGGGAAAACTCTCCTGAAACTGAAGTATGACAAGAGAACTGTGATCCTTGTTGCCTCTTATTGATTGAGGCAGTTTTGGTTCCCTCTACTTCTTAATCATCCAGGACCCTTGAGGCTGAAGTGTTTTCTGACTCATCACTCAGAACGAGGAGTCCCTTCTACACCCTAACCTTCAATACCTAGCCCTCACGGCTTGGTCGTTGAGAGGTTAGAAGTTGATTCTCTCCAACTGAGGCCCCAAAGATCAATTCCCCATGCTGTTCCAAAACAGTGCCCTAAAAATAGTGCTGGAACAGCATGGGAAATTAACTTCCCAATGATCAATGCTAATAACATGCAAATTTAGGCACATTATTATTGTTGATCATTGGGGGAAAATGAGGGAGGAGATTTTTTCTGGGCATGCGCTCAGGTACAGTCCTCCCAGACCTGTCAAACATTCAGCTGGAGGTACATAGGACCCCCTGGACTCCACCAAAGGCAAGGCTCTGGTGGCCTAATACCCTCCAAGCCCCTCCCGCCCCGGACAGCAACATGGGGGGACTGGAGTCCAGTGAACTTCAGTCCCCCGACATGAGGGCACGGGGGGGGGGGGGGGGGGGGGGTGGCTGGAGGCCCAGTGGCCTTTTAGGCTCCCTAACCCCCCCGACACAAAAAGTAACTCCCTGGTGACCCAGTGGGCTACATACCCCCTCCCTCCCTGGTGGTCTAGCAGCCCCCTCACCTCCCTGTACCTTGTAGTAGTGGAGGAAGGAGTAGCACTCCCTCCTCTTTCTAGAGCTGCCTCCAAAATGGTGGTGCCCTGCCCAGTGCATACGGGGATGTGCTGGGTGGAGCTTCTCTACCATATAAGGGGGGCTTGGGGGGCAGTAGGCAGTGACAGCCCAGGGGGGAGGGGAGGAGGAAAAGCCGTAACCCTAACGTCAGCTACGAGCTGGCGTAGGGTTAAAGTACCGGCCCATATGATCAGAGCACAGTGCTCTGATCATATGGGTGGAATACCAGAGAGCTACATTTAAATACAATTTAAATGAGCTCTTTGTAACAGACACGATCTGATATCCACTCTGGGTAAATGCGGGTGCTAGTCCGGCACTAGTGGCCTTTAGCGCCCACATTTACTTTTGATGATTTGGTCCTGAATGAGAGTGTCACCTGCTTGCTTCCAGAAAAGATTCCACTAAGAGTTTTTGTAATTTCAAGTGAAGGATATTTGCTGTCTAGTGTGAGGGCAAAGCCTTAGATCCTTTTGCCTCTCTTATACTAAAACTGCTTGAATACTTTCTACTCGTTTCAGTCTGGCCTTAAGACCAACCCAATAAGTGTTCTCAGTGTTACAGTTAGCAAATCTTCAGAAGTTCATTCCCTGAGACAAAAGACTTTGTAGTTCTAAAAGCTGTATCGGAGGGTGGAGGTGAAAATCTGAAGAGAGAGAGCTTTATTGCAGAGGTGGGAGAGTGGTTGAATGAATTCAAGCAGTTCAGAGATTGTGCAGTATCGTGAGGGAAAGAATGAATGAGGTGTAAAGATGAGTTTTCTTCAGGGGATCAGAAAGACAAGTGCTGTGGTGGCAAGATGGAGAATGTGCGTCATGGAGACAAGGAGGTCAGGAAAAGCCGCACACATGCCTATGCTTATTCCCTACATTGTCAGTTAAAATGTTCTATTATGTATTGTGTTGACATTATAAGTATTATTATTTGAATATTTTTACTGCTGTAATTGTCTATTGCTCATGTTTGATTTATTCTCATTGTACACTGCCTTGAGTAACTTCTTTGAAAAAGGTGGTAAATAAATCCTAATTTAAAAAAAAAAAAGTTGGTGCTTACCATCACTGTGTGGAAGGTAAGCCCATCTCTGCTTAGCCGTTTGTTATTTGGCTTCGTGAGGGCTTGTTATTATTCAAACCTCCCCTCAAGCCTCCTACAGTGTCATGGGATTTCAACGTTGTCCAAACTCAGTTGATGTCAAGCTGAAACATTTGACCTGGAAGGTATTGTTTTTGGTGGTGGTCACTTCAGGTTGCAGAGTTGGCGAGCTCCAGGCCCTAGTGGTAGATCTGCTTTATCTGAGATTTCATCATAACAGAGTAGTTCTCCATACGTATCCTAAGTTCCTTCCATTTTACCTTTATACAATTTGAGGTTAAAGGTCAAATTTAATTACTGTTCTGTTAACAAGAATGTAGATGGAATGCGTATTCAAGTGATACTTATTTTATGAAAAGTAATATAATTAGATCATTTTCACCCTGATGAGTCCAGTAGGAAGGCATCAGGAGAGAGGTGGTGCACCAGCGTAGGTTAACACAGTAGCACAGTAAATGATGGCAGATAAAGACCCGCACGGTCCATCCAGTCTGCCCAACAAAGTGGCCAGAGCCACGCCCATCACTCTGTGTAGGCCCCAGTCACCCATTTTTATGCGCTGGTTGTCAAGTCTCCACCATGCCAACAGTATAGGGAAAGCAAAAGGGGAATGGGACTTGATAATATTGCCTTTCTGTGGTTACAATCAAAGCGGTTTACATATTATATACAGTTACTTTATTTTGTACCTGGGACAATCGAGGTTGTAGTGACTTGCCCAGAGTCGCAAGGAGCTGCAGTGAGAGTCGAACCCAGTTCCCCAGGATCAAAGTAGGCTACTCCTCCATATAGGCAGCCAAACATGATGGAGCCCTTCTTATAACCACATATGATCTCCAAGTATTGCTGACAGTATTAACTTTACCAATCAAGATACATTCTCCTCTCCCTTGAGCTGCACAGCACCCTAACTTATAGCAGCTTGGGAAGGCATAAGTAGAGAAACTGCATAAAAGCTTCCCTGATATATAAGTACATAAGTAATGCCATATTGGGAAAAGACCAAAGGTCCATCGAGCCCAGCATCCTGTCCACGACAGAGGCCAATCCAGGCCAAGGGCACCTGGCGAGCTTCCCAAACGTACAGACATTCTATACATGTTATTCCTGGAATTGTGGATTTTTCCCAAGTCCATTTAGTAGTGGTTTATGGACTTGTTCTTTAGGAAACCGTCTAACCCCTTTTTAAACTCTGCTAAGCTAACCGCCTTCACGTTCTCCGGCAACGAATTCCAGAGTTTAATTATGCGTTGGGTGGAGAAACATTTTCTCCGATTTGTTTTAAATGGTACTACACTGTAGTTTCATCGCATGCCCCCTAGTCCTAGTATTTTTGGAAAGCGTGAACAGACGCTTCACATCCGCCCGTTCCACTCCATTCATTATTTTATATACCTCTATCATGTCTCCCCTCAGCCGTCTCTTCTCCAAGCTGAAAAGCCCTAGCCTCCTTAGTCTTTCTTCATAGGGAAGTCGTCCCATCCCCGCTATCATTTTAGTGGCCCTTCGCTGCACCTTTTCCAATTCTACTATATCTTTCTTGAGATGCGGTGACCAGAATGTAACACAATACTCAAGGTGCAGTCGCACCATAGAGCGATACAACAACATTATAACATCCTCACACCTGTTTTCCATACCTTTCCTAATAATACCCAACATTTTATTCGCTTTCCTAGCCGCAGCAGCACACTGAGCAGAAGGTTTCAGTGTATTATCGATGACAACACCCAGATCCCTTTCTTGGTCTGAAACTCCTAACATGGAACCTTGCATGATGTAGCTATAATTCGGGTTCTTTTTTCCCACATGCATCACCTTGCACTTGCTCACATTAAATGTCATCTGCCATTTAGCCGCCCAGTCTCCCAGTCTCATAAGGTCCTTCTGTAATTTTTCACAATCCTGTCGCGAGTTAACGACTTTGAATAATTTTGTGTCATCAGCAAAGAAAGCATAAGAGCTGCCATTTTGAATCAGAACAAGGGTTCATCTGCCTCAACATCATGTCTGGGAATGTGACATGCAGTAGGTACTTAAATAAGTGTGTAAGAGATGAGATGTCCATCTACTATATTACCCTTTCAGTTTCTAGCATGGTTTTAGGGCAATGGTTCCCAAAGCTGGTCCTGTAGGCACCCCAGCCAGTCTGGTTTTCAGGATATCCATAATGAATATTCATGAGAAAAATTTGCATGTAGTGGAGGTAGTTCATGCAGATCTCTCTCTTGAACGTTCATTGTGGATATCCTGAACACCTGACTGGTTGGGGTGCCTCCAGGACCAGGTTTGGGAACCGCACTGGTTTAGGGATATCCTGAAGTAGGTGAAATCTATGCCATTGATATAAATATCATAAACTTGTATGTCCTTAGGTTTGCAATCATCCTGGGGTGATTTTGTAATCAGTTTCATGCTTATGTGGCTGCCTATGAAATGCTGACCAGCCTAAGGGTTTGCTCTTTGACATGCTCCGTATTTTTTAAATTCGGAGCTTGAGTGGAGTTGAAAAATGGGTGTGTAGATTATGAAATACACAAATTTATGCACATACATGAATCATCTAGGCATGAAGTTTTGCAACTGGCGCTAGTATTTTGTAAAAGCACAAAGACACCTGTATGTCTTGATAAAATGGTACCTACTTGCCCTCTTAAGCCAGGTGCCCGGTTATAGAATTTATTTATTTTTGGTACATTTATACCCCACATTATCTCACAAAAGCGGGAATTACCCTCTCTCTGCTTGGCAGTAAAGTTCCATAGGGTAACAGTGGATCATACTTTTAAATTTGTTGGCTAATGAAGTCCAGGTGCTCCCTAGTTCTTTTATTATGATATGTAAGAGGGAGTCTATGCATGATGACTCTCTGAAGAGAACCAAGGAAAAGAGTTGGACATAAAATAGTGCAATGTCTTTCTTCAGTTGTGTGGCTTTGGCTTCTCTGTTTGTGTTGTGAAAAGTGGGAAATTTATTGGTATGGATTTGCTGTGTGTTTAATTGACTGTCGTTTCTGTTTCAGAAATGGTGTCTCCCTGGGAACAGCGTTCAGCAACATTGTGATGGGACCGGGTATGGCTTACTTCCCTGCCATCAGCCTGTCCTTCAAAGAATCTGTTGCTTTTAACTTTGGGAGTCGCCCTCTTCGATATCCTTTAAAAGTGCTTTTAATTAATTTACATAGATTTTCAGCCTGATTTAGTTATCTAGGTTTTCAATTGACAGTTCTCCTAAATTTAGACCTGCAATTTATTTATCTAGACTTTTGCACTTAAGCTATGTGCCTAGTGCTGCAAATTAATGCTAAGCACCTAACTTTTTCTCTCTGCCTTAACTCATCCTCTGTAGCTGCCAACCTTTTAGACACCAAACTTTTGGTACCCAGTTAAACTAGTATTCTAAATTTTCGTGCCCATTGCCCAGTCCTTGTTAGTATTTCAGGATGTTGATTTAGGTTCATAACATCCAAAGTTTGAAAGTTGGCCTCATTGTAATTAATTTGATATGCTCAGATTACTGTAGTGCAGAGATTCTGCTGGTGTTTACATTCCTCATGATATTAGTATGTGGCATATTCTATGGAAATTGTGTAGTTCAGAGATATTAGGCAGTTAATCTAATATCAACAGTTGCATGAAATACTTCAGTTATTGTCCAGTTGCATTCTGTCACGAGACACCACCTCATTCCCCCTTTTTTTTATAAAAAAAATTGTATGCCTACAGTTTCAAACACATCATGATATAAATTAGTATCATATCTGTGGCTGTTCTAATGCATTCCTATTAGGTGTTTCATTGGTATTGTGCAGACGTATCATATCTATGTTTATTGAATGTTATTCTGTGCTGTCTATTTTGGTATCATTTGTATTGTATTGACCTTTGTCATATCTCTGTTATATGATTGTTCTACAGTGCTGTTAAATGTTTAAGACACTGTCTCATGTTAGTCCTATTACTAGATTTCAATTTGCCATTTCCAAGTTGACTGTATTGATTGCATTTATTTTTGTATTTGGTCATTTTACTAATGTTATGCTGTTAACAAAATTGTAAGTTTTATGTTACACTATCTTCTGTACACCGCCATAGGGGAATTACTTCATAAAGGCAGTTAATAAATACCAGTAACTAAATGCAATAATGAAGTAAGAGGAAGGAGGGAGCAGTGTCTTCAGCTCTACAGGTGGGGCCTCTGAAGAACAGGTGGTGCCTTTGGACCTGATCAAGAGTTGTCTTTGATCCCAAAATGGTATAGGAGGTTAGAAGAGAGTAGAGAAAGAGGACTGTTTGAGATAAAGGGGAGAGGGGAGAATGAGAGTGAAATTATAGGAAGAGAGATTTGATTCTTCCTGTGAATATATAAAAATAAGATAAGATTTTCATTAGGAACAAAATGAGAATGAGCTCTCAGAAAGGATTTCAACAACTTGATTGGGGTTACCATGTACTTTGATCTCAAAAGGTTCATTTAAAATGTCATTTACTCAGTTTTTGAGCTGTTTTTGAACTTTTATTGAAACCATGTTCAAGAGACCAGTCCAAAAACAGTCATACAGATACCAAGCAAATCTCTTGGTAGCGAGGTTTGCATGGATGACTTAAACTGAACATGGTCTTTTTGTTTCCTAAAGCAGAATATTGAAACACTAGTAAAAAAAGGCCCGTTTCTCAAACCAATGAAACGGGCGCTAGCAAGGTTATCATCTAATGGCGATTATGTTTTTAAGGGAACTGTTAGGAAGAATGTGCGGTGATGATAAAGAATAATTGGGAAGGGTGTATAATTTATTTATTTATTTGTTGCATTTGTACCCCACATTTTCCCACCTATTTGCAGGCTCAATGTGGCTTACTCAGTACCATAAGGCGTTTGCCAAATCCGGTAGAGAACAGATACAAGGTTATGTTGTGTTCGAATAAGGTAGGTGTATTCCAAGCTCCATTATGGTCGAAAGGAGGGAGGTTGTTTATTGTCCAGTACGGTCTTTGATTTAGTTGTGTGGCTGGATGTGGGGATTTACGTTGGATCTGTAGTGTAGGCCGTTTTGAAGAGGTTGGCTTTTAGTGATTTTCTTAAGTTTAGGATCCATATTTGTGTGCTTATATAGGAGAAACTTGATGCATAGGTTGCTTTGTATTTGAGTCCTTTGCAAGTTGGGTAGTGAAGGCTTAGGTACGTGCGAGATGATCTGGATCTGTTTCTGGTTGGTAGGTCTATGAGGTCTATCATGTATCCTAGGACTACACCGTAGATAATTTTGTGGATAAGGATGCAGATCTTGAAGGTGATCCGTTCTTTGATTGGAAGCCAGTGTAGATTTTCTCGGAGGAGTTTGGCACTTTCAAAACGTGTTTTACAAAATATCAGCCTGGCTGCTGTGTTTTGGGCGGTCTGGAGTTTTTTTTTTGTGAGTTGTTCTTTACATCCCGCTTAGATTCTGTTGCAATAATCTGCATGGCTTAGATCCATTGATTGTATTAGGTTTCGAAATATTTCCCTCGGGAAGAAAGGTTTTATGCGTTTGAGTTTCCACAGTGAGTAGAACATTTTCTTTGTTACGGAGTTTATGTGGCTCTCAAGGGTGGGGTTGCGGTCAATTGTGACGCCCAATATTTTGAGGCTGTCTGAGATAGGGAGGGTGTGTTCTGGGGTGGTTATGGTTGTGGGTTTGTTCTTGTTGTGTTTAGATGAGAGGATGAGGCAATGTGTTTTTTCAGTGTTCAGTTTCAATTGGAATGAGTTAGCCCATGAGTCCATGGTGTCCAGACCTGCTTTGATTTCATTGGTTATTTCTGACAAGTCATTTCTGAAGGGAATGTAGATTGTAACATCGTCTGCATAGATGAATGGATTGAGGCCTTGGTTGGATAAGGACTTTGCCAGTGGGATCATCAATATGTTGAAGAGTGTTGGTGACAGTGGTGATCCTTGAGGTACTTTGCAGACTGCTTTCCGCGGTGATGATATGTTTGTATTTGATTTAACGTGGTATGTTCTGAAGGTTAGAAAGCCCTTGATCCAATTGAGTATATTACCATCAATCCCGAAGTGGGTGAGGAGTCTTATTAGTATATTGTGGTTTACCATGTCAAATGCGCTCAACATGCCGAATTGGAGGAGAAGTATGCTTTTACCTGTAGCTATTTCCTGCTTGAATTTGGCCAGAAGAGTGACTAGGACAGTTTCAGTACTATGGTGGGAACGGAATCCTGATTGTGAGTCGTGTAGTATTGAGAATTTGTCCATGTAATCGGTAAGCTGTTTGGTCACCAAGCTCTCCATCAGTTTGACTACTAGTGGGATAGATGCAACTGGGCGATAGTTGGTGAGATCGTTTGTGTTTTTCTTGGTGTGTTTTGGTAATGGGGTGAGAAGGATGTTACCATATTCCTTGGGGAAGTGACTTTGTTGTAGCATGAAGTTTAGGTGGGATGTGAGGTCTGCTATGAAGCGGTCAGGGGTGTATTTAAATAGATAACTGGAGCAGGTATCTAGTTTACAGTGGGTGTTGGCAAATCTATGAATTGCTTGTGTAACTGACTCAGTGGTGAGGGGAGTAAATGTTGTCCAGCTGGGCATCCATCAGGAGTTAGGTCCAGACCATCAATGAAGTTTTCGATGTCAGTGTTGTGCTGAGGAAGTGTACTGCGTAATTTTGTTGTTTTTTCATTAAAGTAATTAGCAGGTTTGTCTGCGGATGGGATGTCTGTTTTGGTTGTGGTGATTGGAGTGGTGTCTAATAGCATATTTACGAGTTGAAACAGTTTCTTCATGCCTTTATAATCCGGTCCTATTTTGGTTTTGTAGTAGTATGTTTTGGCCTGTCTTATTGCATATTTGTATTCTCTGTGTATTTGTTTCCATGCGTTGAGTGTATGTTCATCTTTCCTTTTTTTCCATGTTCGTTTAAGTTTCCTGGATTGTGTTTTGAGTCTTAAGTCGTTGTTAAACCATGGTATCGAGTTTTGTCTTCTTGATATTCTTGTTTTTAAGGGTGCTATTTCATTTAATATGCTTCTACATCTATCATCCCATTGAGTAAGGTAATGTATGGCGTCCGGTTGTGCTGTCCAATCGTTGTCGTATATCTGTTGCCAGAATATTTTTGGGTCTATTTGCCCTCTCATACTGTATGATGTTCTGGTATTCAATTTAATCCCTTCTTCCGCCAGTTTAGTGGTAAGTTCAGTTTGTAGTGGTCAGTCTAAGGTGTTTCTGACCATTTGATATCTGTTATTAGTATGTTATGGTCTGTGGACAATTTGTGTGATAAGAGGTCTAGTGTGTGTCCTTTGGTGTGAGTAGCTTGCATGTGAGGCCATTTGAGATCCCAGGAGTGTAGGAAGTAATATGGTCCAGGGGTATGATATGTGAATTTTTTTTTTAATCTTTGTGTTTTGTTTTAATTTTTATTTATAGTATATTTCCAAAAAGCTAAAGAGTACACAGAAATTATTTTTTTTTTTTTTGTAGAAATATAATGCTTGTTTACATTTGCAAGATTTCTTTATAAACAATATTTTTAGTGAAAACTTTGTTACATTGAGGGAAAAGCTTTCCTTGTTCAGGACCATCTATGACTTTTACAATTGCATCAGAAGAGTTTCGAACTTTTGAAAATGCTACATACAGTTGCCTATGTGTAAACACTGGTTCTGGGAAGAAAATGCCAACTTTTTCAAACGTTTGTCCTTGTGACTTGTTAATTGTCATTGCAAAAGCCAATTTCAGAGGAAATTGTTTTCGACGTAATGTAAATGGGAGGTCAGTGTTAGATGGTGTTAGTTCAGAGAGAGTGTGTGAGAGAGAGACAGAATGTGTGTGTGTGAGAGAGAGAGAGAGAGAGAGAGAGACAATGTGTTAGAGAGACTGTGTGTGCGAGAGAGAGAGTATGTGTGTGTTATTGAGAGAGAGTGTGTGTCTGAGAGACAGACTGTGTGAGTGTGTCTGTGTGAGAGAGAGAGTGTGTGACAGTGATTGCACGGTCTGTGTGTTTTGTATCCTTTTTAGATATTATCCTGTTTTTTCTGTTATGTGCTGTGTCGTCCGCTGGGTACCTCGCGGTTCCGTGTCTGCCTAACATCAGCTCAGCTTGCCTCCAGCTTTCCCTTCCCTCTCACTGTTCCGCCCTCTGACATAACGTCTTTTTGCGAGTGCGGGACAGTGAGGGAGAATGTAGCATTGTAGGCTGTTCTCCTTTGCCTCTCAGTCTCGCACCATTGCTTACTGCGTTCGCCTGCTTCTCGCCACCCTGCTGCCTAAATTGTACCCTGGTGTTCCATCACTGTCTGCCTGTCTGTTTTCGTAATATCCCCTAACGTCAGTTCAGCTTGCCTCCAGCATTCCCTTCCATCTCACTGTTCCACCCTCTGACGTCATTACGTTTTGACGTGAGGGCGGGGCAGTGAGGGGGAACGGAACGCTGGAGGCTGGCTGACGTCATTTGATGTTATGAACCTAGGCAGCCAGACAGCGATGGAACGTTTGAGATGCAAATAATTATATAGGATGTTGGATTGGACTAGTAGCTACATGATTTGTTCCATTCTGATTCATTGCTTTTTTGCAAGATAAGTTTCAATGTATGTTGACATTTTGTTATGTATGAATTGCTGTTTTTGAATTTATGTTGTTAATAGAGAATGGAAGTCATAAGTACATAAGTAATGCCCCACTGGGAAAAGACCAAGGGTCCATCGAGCCCAGCATCCTGTCCACGACAGCAGCCAATACAGGCCAAGGGCACCTGGCGAGCTTCCCAAATGTACAAACATTCTATACATGTTATTCCTGGAACTGTGGATTTTTCCCAAGTCCATTTAGTACTGGTTTATGGACTTGTTCTTTAGGAAACCGTCTAACCCCTTTTTAAACTCTGCTAAGCTAACCGCATTCACCAAGTTCTCCGGCAACGAATTCCAGAGTTTAATTATGCGTTGGGTGAAGAAACATTTTCTCCAATTTGTTTTAAATTTACTACACTGTAGTTTCATCGCATGCCCCCTAGTCCTAGTATTTTTGGAAAGCGTGAACAGACGCTTCACATCCACCTGTTCCTCTCCACTTATTATTTTATGTACCTCTATCATGTCTCCCCTCAGCCGTCTCTTCTCCAAGCTGAAAAGCCCTAGCCTCCGTAGTCTTTCTTCATAGGGAAGTCGTCCCATCCCCGCTATCATTTTAGTGGCCCTTCGCTGCACCTTTTCCAATTCTACTATATCTTTCTTGAGATGCGGCAACCAGAATTGAACACAATACTCAAGGTGCGGTCGCACCATGGAGCGATACAACAACATTATAACATCCTCACACCTGTTTTCCATACCTTTCCTAACAATACCCAACATTCTATTTGCTTTCCTAGCCGCAGCAGCACACTGAGCAGAAGGTTTCAGTGTATTATCGACGACGACACCCAGATCCCTTTCTTGGTCTGTAACTCCTAACGTGGAACCTTGCATGATGTAGCTATAATTCGGGTTCTTTTTTCCCACATGCATCACCTTGCACTTGCTCACATTAAATGTCATCTGCCATTTAGCCGCCCAGTCTTGTAAGGTCCTTCTGTAATTTTTCACAATCCTGTCGCGAGTTAATGACTTTGAATAACTTTGTGTCATCAGCAAATTTAATTACCTCACTACTTACTCCCATCTCTAAATCATTTATAAATATATTAAAAAGCAGCGGTCCTAGCACAGACCCCTGAGGAACCCTACTAACTACCCTTCTCCATTGTGAATACTGCCCATTTAACCCCACTCTCTGTTTCCTATCCTTCACCCAGTTTTTAATCCACAATAGGACATTTCCTCCTATCCCATGACCCTCTAATTTCCTCTGTAGCCTTTCATGAGGTACCTTGTCAAACGCCTTTTGACAATCCAGATACACGATATCAACCTCCCCTTTGTCCACATGTTTGTTTACTCCTTCAAAGAATTGAAGTAAATTGGTCAGGCAAGATTTCCCCACACAAAAGCCATGCTGACTTGGTCTCAGTAATCCATGTCCTCGGATGTGCTCTGTAATTTTGTTTTTGATAATAAGGTGCATTGGTACTTACTCGCTCTGAGGCATTTTCTCATTCGGTTTTAATGGTTGTGGCATGAGCTTTCTTTGTGACAGTTCTCTGACTGCCTTAACGCCTCAGTCTTGTACTAATGGTTCAGTTTTCCCCTTCTCTCTCCTCCTATCCCCAAAACCTCTCCCACCTGCACTTCAGTGATTAAAATCCAACTACTGTTAAGTTTTAGTTTCGCAGTTTATAACGGCTCAAATCTCCAGGTATCGATGAACCCTGTGATGATTAACATCAGTTATTTTACAGTTATAACCTTGTCTGTCTCCCAAATCTATTCTTAAGCAGATCTTCTCCATCTAATTGCAGTCAGACATATGGCTTGCCACCATGCAGTATGCAATAAGCTTTCCCTCATTTGCTTCACATTTCACCTTTATTATTACTAATTCTTTCTATAGCGCTACTAGACATATGCAGCGCTGTATTCATTATATGCAGTTTTTTGTACCTGGGGCAGCCCAAGGTCACAGGGAGCTGCAGTGGGAATTGAACCCAGGTTGCCAGGATCAAAGCCCGCTGTACTAACCATTATTTATTTATTTGTAGCATTTGTATCCCAACAATTTGCAGGCTCAATGTGGTTTACATTTGCCGTAATGGCGGTTGCCATTTCCGGGTAACAGAATTACAAATGGTAATGTGTTAAGTTGCATACATACATGGTAACATACATGTAACATAACATATGTGAACAGATCATGGTATAGATATATATCATGTGCATATATATGTTAAGGAAGAATAAATTATAGCAATACATGAATGTTCCTGAGTACGAAATTGGGTTGTATCATTCTTTAGGTCATCGACTATGGAAAGACCATATTCGACACAGAGATTGAAGTGGTTATGCTTATTTATTAGTGGTAAGGAGGTTGATCAGTTAAGTGATAAGATTTCAATTATGTCTATGTCGTGTAAAGTCTTATTTTTTGGTGTTTAAGATGGGTGTTTATGGTGTGCCTTCTTGAACAGATCTGTTTTCAGTAGCCTTCGGAAGATAGGTCTTGCTTTATTTTTATGGCCTTCGGTAGTGCGTTCCATAGCTGCATGCAGATGTATGAGAAACTGGTCGCGTATGTGGATTTATATTTTAGTCCTTTGCAGTTAGGGTAATGGAGATTGAGGAATGTGCGTGCTGATCTCTTTGCATTCCTGGTAGGCAAGTCCCCCTCTTTATTTAGGCTGTTCCCCCTCTTTATTTAATATACCACCAAGAAAATTAATATTTAAGTGGTTTTCAGAGACAAAATAATTAAATAGAAAATAAGAAATTGGGACAATGTAGAGGTAGCCTAAAATACAAACATAAAATTAATATAAATGATGTAGTAATGATTTTCTGAAACACAAGAAAGGATGAATACTAACATTTAAAAAATACTCCCTCCAAAAGAACTGTCATCAGCAAACACAAGTTTGGATTTATCCCCAAAATTAGCAATATCACCTCTTTCACCAGACCCATTATAATTTCCCAAAATTGTTGAATTTTGGGACATTCTCACTACACATTAAAGAAACTTCCAACTTGATCACAACCCTGCCAGCATCTCCCATCTCCAGTACCACCCCATTTTAAGACCCACTCTTATATAGTACTTCTTAACAAATCTCATATAAGGCAGTTGAAATATTTATCTTAGCTATAGATTCATAAATTTTCCCTCACTCTTCTCCCTGCAGTTTCTCTCATAGATCTTTTTCCTATGTCTGAACAAATGCTGGCATCTCCTTCGACTGGGTCAATAAGATCCCATATAAACTGGATAGTACCCCTGAGTTTAAAAAAAAAAATCCCAACTTTATACAGTTATCTCCTAGGTGGTTTACTCGCTTTCATTCTGTAAGATAATGTCTTATTTGTAAGTACTGCAATATATAAAATCCTTATAGGGCAAATTATATTTCTCCCATAATTCCTCAAAACTCAACACTAAATGCCCTAAACTCTTTTTATATTTTGCAAAAACTTCACTGGCTACCAGTACAATACAGGGCTAAATTTAAAAAACTGTCTGATCTTCAAGGCCCTTCCTTAAAGGAAATGGTCCAGAGTACTTGAAGAACAGGATCACCCACTACACACCTCCATGGTCACTAGGTTCTTCCAAGGAATATCCCTAACCACACTCTCTCTAAAGAACATTTCTGACCTCATGTGTAATTTTCTTAAATTAGTCCCTTTATTTTCTTACTCCTGTTACTTTATCTTACGTTACACCATATTCTGTCTATTAAAATATTTTATTACTTTGTGTTGCTGTTTGAATATTTTTACTGCTGTAATTTTCTATTGTTTGACTTATTCTTGCTGTACACCACCTTGAGTGAATTCCTTCAAAGTGGCAGTAAATAAATCCTAATAATAATAATAATCATTCCCCAGCCTAATTTATTATACCAAATGGAGTTAGACCTGAATCCCCCTCCCCTTATACACCTTTTTCCTAACTGTTTCCCAAATAAATATAATCATTCTCAAATGGATTGCTCATATCTTTAACAATGTCTTAGATTTGGCAGCCATACTAAATCTTTCAGTGACATTTCCTTTGCTTGTACTTGTTCTGTAATAGCCCAGTGCTGATCAATCCCAAATAGCCTGAATTTGAGCAGGTAGGGGTTTTGCCTGGTTTGGGTAGCATTTTTATTCCTGCTGTCTTTGAGACCCCTATCACTTCTCTAATGCTGTTAGATACCGTCATCAGGTGTGAGGCCAATATGTAATATTCAGATCTTTTGTATATAAACTGTCATAACACCAGGAAAAACCAAACCTAATTTCTTTGTCATTCTGGTTGCATATTTTCACTTTCACAATTAGGGAATAAACTAACTTTTTTTTTGCCTTCAGTTTATGAACCAGAAGTCTGCTGTCCTTGTTGCTTTCTTTAAAATAGCACAACTTAAGCTACAGTAAGCTAGATGTCACTTGTGCAGATACTAGTAGATGAAGCTCCCCCTTTTCCTTCAATTATTACCTATATACCTCAGCAGACAATGGTCCTCATTTTCAAAGCACATAGACTTATAAAGTTACATATGTGCTTTGAAAATGAGCCTCAATATCTCTGTGTTTCTTTTTCAAAAATCTTATATGCTGTCTAATCTCTTCCTGCTTCTTAACTTTTCTTTATTTGTTGCATTTGTATCCCACATTTTCCCACCTATTTGCAGGCTCAATGTGGCTTACACAGTACCGTCGGCGTTCGCCAAGCCAATAGAGAACAAATACAAAGTGGTATTATGGTAGAATAAGGTTCATGTGTTACAGATACGTTTGGGAATCATAGAGAGGAAGAGTTGTGTTATGTCCATTACTAGTTTTAGTTACTTGCGTAGCAGGGTTCAGGCAATTAGGTTGTGTCAGTATGGTATGCCTTTTTGAATAGGTTGGTTTTTAGTGATTTTCTGCAGTTTAGATGGCCGTATGTTGTTTTCACGGCTTTTGGTAGTGCGTTCCACAGTTGTGTGCTAATATAGGAAAAGCTGGTTGCATAAGTTGATTTGTATTTGAGGCCTTTGCAGCTTGGGTAGTGAAGATTTAAGTATGATCTTGTTGATCCGATTGTATTTCTGGTTGGTAGGTCTGTGAGATCTGTCATGTATCCCGGGGCTTCACCATAGATAATTTTGTGAACCGTGGTGCAGATTTTGAAGGCGATACGTTCTTTGATTGGGAGCCAGTGCAGTTTTTCTCGGAGGGGTTTGGTACTTTTGAAATGCGTTTTTCCAAATATAAGCCTGGCTGCTGTGTTTTGGGCGGTCTGTAGTTTCTTTATGAGTTGTTCTTTGCATCCTGCATAAATGCTGTTGCAGTAGTCTACATGGCTTAGTACCATTGATTGTATCACGCTGCAAAATGTTTCTCACGGGAAGAATGGTTTCACGCGTTTGAGTTTCCATATTGAGTGGTACATTTTCTTTGTTGTATTTTTCACTTGATTCTCTAGGGAAAGGTTTCGGTCGATTGTAACGCCAAGGATTTTCAGGCTATCTGAGTGTGGTCTGGGGTGATTATATTTGTTTGTTCGCGTTGTATTGGGATTGAGAGGATGAAGCAGTGAGTTTTTTCTGTATTCAGTTTTAATTGAAATGCATTTGCCCATGAGTCCATGATGTTCAAACTTAGATTGATTTCGTTGGTGATTTCTGTCGGATCGTGTGTGTAAGGAATGTAGATTGTAACATTGGCATAGATGAAAGTGTTAAGGCCTTGGTTGGCTAAGGACTTGGCTAGTGGAGTCATCATTAAGTTGAAGAGGATCATTGATAGTGGTGATCCTTTACTCAGCAGTCTGGTTTCCACGGTGAAGATATGTCTGTATTTGATTTCACTTGATATTTTTCTTGGTTTGTGCTCTTCTCGCCCTCTGGTGGCCAGAACAGGTAGCTGCCATAGACTTTCGAGACTCTCTTTTTGGTCCGGTCCAGATATTTTAGCCCTCCAGTCTTGCTTGGAAGTTTGGCAGCTAGCCTCACCCGTAGTTGCCTTGTGATTCCTGCAGCTTGAGCCTCAGCTGCTGATAGGCTTATTAGCTACCTGGAGTCTTTCTGCTTGGCCTTTGCAACGCCAAAGGTTGAGGTTTGTGTGCTTTGTGCACTTCTGCCTTGTATTTTGCCTTGTTTCTTGTCAGTATTCATAGTCTTAGTCTGTATTCCTAGCCTGTTTGAGTCTCCTGTCTTGAATCCAGTCCTGATTGCTCCCTCCCTTTCTGCTTTTGGCTTCCTTTCCTTTCTGGTTGTGAACCTTGTGTTTGTTTCCTGCCTGTTTGAGACCCTGTACCTTGTACACTGTTCTAGCCAAGCTTGTGTTTGTTTCCTGCTTGTTTGTGACCTGTACCTTGAATCCTGTTCTAGCTAAGCTTGTGTTTGTTTCCTGCCTGTTTGAGACCCTGTACCTTGTACCCTGTTCTAGCTAAGCTTGTGTTTGTTTCCTGCCTGTTTGAGACCCTGTACCTTGTACCCTGTTCTAGCCAAGCTTGTGTTTGTGTCCTGCCTGTTTGAGACCCTGTACCTTGTATCCCTGTCTAGCCAAGTTTGTGTTTGTGTCCTGCCTGTTTGAGACCCTGTACCTTGTATCCCTGTCTAGCCAAGTTTGTCTTGATCCACTCCATCCAGTAAGTCCTGCCGGCTGCCTGTACCTAGGGGCTCAACCCCAAGGGAACGGCGGCCAAGCGCAGGTGAAGTATTGTTCTAGTCACGCTAGTTCCTGTTTCCTGTTCAGTCCTAGTTGGTGGGTTTTTGCCTGCTGCTGTCGCTCCTCGTCAGCAGCCCAAGGGCTCACGATTCCAGACTATCCGTGAGAACCTGACAATATGTTCTGGTGGTTAGGAAACCCTTGATCCAACTAGTTATTTTTCCACTAATCCCGAAATAATCCAGAAGTCTTAATATATTGTGGTTTACCATGTCGAATGCCCTGGACATGTCGAATTGGAGGAGAAGTATGCTTTTTCCTGTTGCTATTTCCTGTTTGAATTTGGTTAGGAGAGTAATTAATACTGTTTCAGTGCTGTGGAGGGGGCGAAATCCTGATTGTGACTCATGTAGTATTGTGAATTTGTTTATGTAATCAGCGAGTTGTTTGGTTACCATACTTTCCTTCAGTTTGACTGCCAATGGGATGGATGCTACTGGGCAGTAGTTGGAGATTTCATTTGTTTTCTTCTTGGTATCTTTTGGTATTGGGGTGAGTAGAATGTTGCCATTTTCCTTAGGGAATAGACCTTGTTGGAGCATGTGGTTTAGGTGGGCTGTGAGGTCGGCTATGAAGCGGTCGGAGATGGATTTTAATAGGTAGCTGGGGCATGTGTCCAGTTTGCAGTGAGTGTTGGAGAGCCTATTAATCGCCTGGGTAACTGTTTCGGTCATGAGGTGGGTGAAGTTTTACCAGGTTCAGTCTGCTGAGTGTTCTCCAGGGGTTGGGCCAAACCATTGATGAAGTGTTCGATATTGGTGGTGTCCTGAGGTAACGTGTTGCGTAGGTTTGCATTTGTCATAGAAGTGTTTGGCAAGTTTGTGTGCTGATGGGATGTCTGAGTTGGTTGTGGTGACCAATGTGGTGTCAAGTAGTTTATTCACGAGTTTGAATAGTTTCTTCGCATCTTTGTAGTCTGGCCCTATTTTAGTTTTGTAGTATGACCTTTTGGTCTGTCTTATTGCATATTGACTAGCAATAAAAATTAATGACCACCTTGTGCACACTTTCATACCTTCCCATAATCAGACTGCATCAACTCCCTGTTGTTATTACACTTAAAATATTCTTCTACTATTTTCTTACCACCTCTTTCCCAACAAACCCGCCTTCCTATTGTAAATTAACATACACCAGTGTCAGAGTGTGGTCAGACAATGCAGTAGATTCTACTCCTGCAGGCTCTCCTCCCCCTATCTATCTATTAAAGGCACATCCATCAATATCATATCTATCTTGGAAAAAGTCCTATATACCTGTGAGTAAAAGGTATAATCTCTCCTCCCTCCTTTTTTTAAACCTTGCACATGTATGAGATTTAATTTTCCCAGAAATCCTTTCCGTTTTTTTTTCCAGTCATCTCAGAGGCTACCTTGCCTCCCCTATTATTTAAGTATCCACCCATCAGCAGGCATCTACCAACATGTAAGCACAGAGAAAGAAAAACACCTTGCAATCAATTACTACAAGAATCCCCCCCTCCTCTCTTTCCATTCAGCTCTTCACTTTTGCACAGGAATCAAACATCTTCCAGGACTTTCACCCTTGTGCACTCCAGCACATGTCCCCACTTAAAACATGCCTCTTATCCATTCCCAGAAATCTTCAATCATTCATTGCACCGCTGCCATGCCATCGTGCTTTACTGCTTGTTGAGTCCTTACCGCCACTTGTTTCCTCCTCGTTCTTTGTTGCTGTTGTTTGGAGACCTTCTGCCACTTGTCAGCTTTTGCCCATACCTCTGTCCTTTACTGCTTTAAAACCAAACCTTTCTCTTCCACCTCCTGCAGCACACACATGGCATAGGACACTGGATTCTACACTGACTGTAAAAGCAAGCCCCAAAGCCAGCAAAACCGAACATTATCTTTTTACATTCACCTCCTTGAATTCTCTTCTTCTTTATGGTGTTGCAGGGGACAAAACTGTGTATACGGCAGTCTTTTTGCTTGAAGCTTCATCCTTAGTAGAATTGTTTCTTTTACCCAGTAGTCATGCACACATATTCTTTTGTCTGTAGATATGTTTGGCCTTGGTTTGCCCAGTGCATGATGCACTTGATCTAATTTTATTTCCATATTACTACTACTAATCATTTCTATAGTGCTACAAGACATACGCAGCGCAGTACAATTGAACATGAAGAGACAGTCCCTGCTCGACAGAGCTTACAATCTAATTAGTTCTCTTATGGAATTCTCCCCTGAGGCTAGCAAGCTTTTTATTTATTTATTTTTAAATGCATATTTCACCTATAACAAAGTGAATATAAATTCTTTATAGCCACATATGTCTCCAGCAAACCTCTAATATGCAAGTTTCTAGAGGAAATGTCCATAGTCTGTTATTGAGATGGACATGGGGGAAGCCACTGTGTGCCCCAGGATTGGTAGCATGGAATGTTGCTGCTGTTTGGGTTTCTGCCATGTACTTGTGACCTGGATTGGCCACTGTTGGAAGCAGGATACTGGGCTAGATGGACCATTGGACTGATCCAGTTTGGCTATTCTTATGTTCTTACAGTGGAACGTGTTCTTAATACCTTCTGCTTATTTCAGAACCTGAGATAATTTCTTCCATCCCTTTAAGGCTAGAATACATGGCCAACATCTCTTCCACTTGCTCCTCAGTCTTCCCTTTTGAGTCCTGTACTGTCTGACTCAGTTCTGCTCTGCCACATCCATTCTCAACTTCAGTCATCAACTCTACTAGATTACCAAGTGGCATAATTTCATCTTTCAGCTCCTTGAACTATTGCTGAAAGTCCTGTCTTCTTATCAACACTTAAAGATTTTACCTTGATGTTTCATCATGTGCCATGCCTCCCTTGCTTTTTTTGCTGCTCGTTTTACATATGCCTGCCATCCTTGTTGCTGTATGTGTTTCAGCTTTACTCACAGGAAATCCACAGATGTAGAAGAACACCAGAATTCCACAAAAATACAAACAATGGATAGTAGTGGGAAGTGATAATGGCACTACGGAATCAGACCAAGGGACAAAAAAGATGAGAAGTTAATCTTTTATTGATGATTCAACTTGGGCTTGGGTTGGGGTATGTGTTGTTACTAAGGAGGCAAGGTAAACTGGGTTGTTGACAAAGGCTTTGTGGGTCAAGATCAGGATTCATTTTGTATCTTAAAAGCAATTGGGAGCCAAGGGTGACAAATCAACAAGGGACTAATATGATCAAATTTTCTTGCATGTGATAGGATGCAGATAGCAGTGTTTTGAACAGATAGTATACTTTGGAAGAAAGACGAGGGAGGGGAGATATGATAGAGGTGTTTAAATACCTACATGGGATAAATGCACAGGAGATGAACCTCTTTAAATTGAAAGGAAGTTCTGGAATGAGGGGGAATAGGATGAAGGTGGACGCGGACAGACTTAGAAGTAACCTGAGGAGATACTGCTTCATGGAAATGGTGGTAAATTCATGGAATGGCCTCCCAGTGGAGGTAGTGGAGATGAAAAATGTATCTGAATTTAAGAAAGCTAGGGACAAATACATAGGATCTCTAAGGGAGTGAAAGGAAGAGTAGATGGCATGGATGGGCAGATTGGATACACCATATAGTCGTTATCTGCCTTCATTTTTCTCTGTTTCTTTGTAAATATTTAATTAGACTGGCACTAAAACCATCATAGACAATGTTGCAATAGTTGAGAGATGATTAAAACATAAAGAAGGGTCAAGCATACTGATTCATCAAGAAAGCCTTGGACTGTTTGAAAGTGTCGAAAAGCTACGAAACTAGCTTTGGTGGTAGAGGCCACCTATAAGTTGAAGGCTAATTGTTGATTAAGATGTATTCCTAACTATTTAAACATGTCCACTAATAGTGTACCATGAATAGTGTGAGGGATGGAAGAAATGACCAGTGATTCAAGACGCAGTAGTCTTGACAGGAATAAAATTAAGACTGGTCACTTAAACGAGTCAGTGACAGAATTTAGACAGAATTGAATCAAGGTAAGGTCAAGATTCCTGGGATCATGTTAAGAAAAGAATGTAGGCAGTAATAGCCAGATCTTGAATGAGGGTTGCCAGAGGACTAAGAAAAATATAGGAAAGAAGGGGGGGGGGGGGGCTAGCTTCTGCATTTCAGATTACATTAGTCTTCTGCTCTTACCTCTGGTAACTGGACACGCTCATCTCTTAACATTAGAATCTCTTATCTAATGGTAGGATGATAAGGTGTATGCATAATGATTGGATGGGCGTACCAGGAGTCTATAGCAGCTTGGGAAAATGTTGTTGCAAATAGCCAGAAGTTTCTGTTATGACTATTACTTTAAATTACTTTGTTTAAAATTGATAAAAACACTTGAGGAAAACATTTTAGTAAATTAGCATTTGAGGTAGTACTGTTCCTATTCATTGTGTATAGTCTGGCTAACACATCTACTCTTCTTTCACTCTCTTAATTGGCAGGAAACATTCAATTTCATGATGTTGCTTATTTATTAGTAACTTGATTTCCATTAGGTGACTAATACTAAACATTGCTGTGCAGTGTGTTGATTTCTCCTTAATGTTCTAGCACATATCCAGTGGAAGGCTATTGCCCCTTGCAGGATCCTCCCAGCACTGATCTTCAAAAGGTTTACCGGCTTTTGGGTTTCTTGAAGAATGTGATCCACACAGGGATAGATGGACTGGTAAGTTGCTGCTTTAAAAACTTTTGTCACTCTCTATTACTCTGCACCCTGGTTAGCATTTTTGTAGTCAGCAGTTGCTGATGTTAGAGATTGGTAGGGATATACAGCATGGACTGGCTGAAAAAATCACAATGTAGCAAGACCAGTCTCTTAAGTCTCAAAATGTAACAACGCTGCCAGCTATCCAATGAGAGGATTATTGGGTTCTTTTCACACAGTCACAATAAAAGCCATCCATTTTACAAACCCTTTTTCCTGGAGTAAATGTGGTTGCCCTCTTAAGTCGAGAGTAATCCTGGAGGACTGGAGAAGGGCAGAGGTGGTCCCTCTCCACAAAAGTGGAAGTAAGGAGGAATTTGGGATCTACAGGTTGGTTAGTCTGACCTCTATGGTACGTAAATTAACAGAAACGCTTCTAAAACAGAGAATAGTGAGGTTTCTGGAATCCAATAGATTGCAGAACTTGAGGCAGGTCTTGTCTGACAAATCTGATTAATTTCTTTGACTGGCTGACCAGAGAGTTGGATCGAGGGAGAGCACTGGATGTGGTGTATTTAGATTTTAGCAAAGCCTTTGGCAGTTCTGCATAGACAACTGATAAATGAATGCCCTCAGTATGGGCCCTAAAGTGATTGACTGGGTTAGAATCTGATTCAGTGGAAGGCGACAGAGGGTAGAGATAAATGGAGCTTCTCTGAGAAAAGGGATGTTACAAGTGGTGTGCCACAAGGATTGGTTCTTGGGCTGGTTCTTTTTTTTTTTTTTTAATTTGCAGAAGTCTTTATTGAAAATTGAGAGATATAACAAAGGCACATAAATTACAGCCAATATCATCTGCAAATACAATACAACTGTAAATCCATACAACGACAAACTGGCACTCGACAAAAGTCAACAGCTAAGAAATCTCCCAAGATGAAGACAATCACAAACAAAATACTCCTAGGATTTTTGAACAAGAGTTTACAGATTCCCACTCCCCCCCCACCTGGAAACCAAACAAAACATAGGGAAGGAAAAAAAAATTCGTGTTATCTTCATCTTTCTCCTCCCCCTCCCCCCAACCTTAGGCTCTCAACATGAACAACGTTGTCACAAAGGGCCCCCAGATAGCTCTCAACATGAACAACGTTGTCACAAAGGGCCCCCAGATAGCTTCCCACTTAGAGAGTGTTTTGCGATGGATCGCCCAAAGTCTCCATTTCACAAATATACCATAGCTTGTTTAACCACTTTACCAAAGCGGGAACGTGAGATTCCCAGTGAGCAGCCAAAGTAACCCTAGCTGCAGACATGGCGAACTAATATTGACTACATGTTGAGAGCGAGAGAAGGCATTCATGGTTTTAAGAAATGGGCACTTTATCGCATAACAAATGAAAAATAAAAAAGAGGCACTTTAAAGAACTGGGTTAACACTCAGCTGTACAGAGCGTTCCACCAGATCCGCACTTGGTCACTTTAAGTACAGCGTTTGCTGTTTATATTGTCATCCATAATAATAGCATTAAGGTAGGCAGGGAGGGTTGACGGTGCGATGATGCCACTAGTGGTGGTGATTCAGCTGCTTGTCAGCCTCACTCACGTACCCAGTTCTGAGCACTGTTCACTTTAGTTATTTAATTTTTTAAATTTTAATTGTTCAATATATAGAAAATTCAATCTTTATTCAGCTATTTAGCTCTGAATTGCAGCAAGAGATAAGGTTTTTAAATAACATAGGTTTCTATTTAGAATGTCAGTTTAGATACACTGTAGAAACCTCAAATTATGTATCCCCAGTTTAATTAGTTGGGATGTAGTAAGGCCAGGTGGTTTTTTAGAAAAAAAAATTCAGGGGACCATTTAATAGGCTTAGAGAGCCAGCTCTGATCTATGCTGTACCGCTTTCCAAAAAGCACATACCTTAACACAAGACCACCAGAGATGACCCATGGTGCCTTGCTTCCCACACTCTCTCCAACAAAGTGGGGAGACCGTAGGGAACATGTGGTGAAGGCGGGCAGGAGTCAAATACCATCTATATAAGACTTTAACAGCATTTTCTTTAAAAGGAACAGAAATAGAAATCTTTAATAAAGCATGTTCCATAAGAGTCCAATCGTCATCACCCAATGTCACTCCCAGCTCTCGATGCCATCGCAGGTGATACTCAACAGGGGCTCGCACCTGTCTACGCTGATAAGTATATAGACAAGTTATAAGACTTCTCGTTTCCTTCGAGTTCACGCACAAATCCTCCAAAAAGGAGTCTTCTCGAGTTACCTTAGCCTTTATCTCAACAGCAGAAAGAAAGTGTTTCACCTGAGTATATGCAAAGATATCCCTAGGAGAAAGTGCATATGTTTCCGCCAATGTATTGAATGGAATAAAAGCCTCATCGTCAAAGAATTGACCCCAAGTCTCTAGCCCTCCGGAAAACCAATGAGAAAAAGGACCGGGGTCAAGACCCGGTGGAAAAAGTGGGTTGTATGTTAACGGTGTAAGCTTGGATAAAAACAAGTTAGGCTTTGCAAACAAACTATCCCAATAGTAAAAAGTTGTCAAAATAGGACAAACATCCCTACCCACTAAGCGATATTTTCGAGGAAGCCACATAGACGACCGCAAGGGACACGGGCCTACCGAGGCCTTTCTCCAACCCAATCCACCACTTCTGCGGACTTGTGTGGAACCATTCAATGGCAGCCCGGGCCTGGGCAGCCCTATAGTACCAGTACACATTAGGAACACCCAACCCACCCAATTTCTGATCCCCATATAGCAACATCCGAGAAAGATGTGGCCGCTTATTAGACCAGATGAAGCGAAGAAGGCGATTTTGGAGCCCGGAGAGAAAGCTACGAGACAAACGAAGGGGAAGAACTTGAAAAAGATACATCAATCGTGGCAATGCATTCATTTTTAAAGTAGCAATCCGCCCAAACCAAGATATCTCAATGGAACCCCAAGCCTCCAAATCTTTATATGTCTCTCAAGAGGGTGGGATAATTAGCCTTGAATAAATCAGAGAAATTTTTAGTAAGAAGAATCTCTAAATATTTGATACCGCGCATTACCCACTGAAAAGGGAAAGCTTGTTGTAAGGAATGCAAAATTGAATTTGAAATACCAATAGCCATGGCTTCTGATTTAGGGCCAGATGCACTAAACTTAATGAGCCATTAACGAGCAAGTAGTAAACCCTGGCATGCACTAAAGGCCATTTTCCTATCATGGTAGCAGCTAACAAAAACAGAATGCAAATGATCCAAAAGAGCTGCACTACAGTTGCAAGGCTATTATAATGAGATGCAGTAACGTTTACTGATTCCCCTTACCGTTGAAAACCTAATGTGAGGTCTGCACCTCTCGTTAGGCTGGGGCTGCTGTGAACGGACCCATGGAGACCAGTGGGAAAGCGCCGAACACCCATCTAAAAAAAAAAAAAAAAAGAAAAGCTGCGTGTCCCAAGTGCTCGTCAGGGACATCCTTCTAAAGTGCCTAACATGGGCGTCCTTCAAGGACGTTTTTTCCTCCCCCTTCCTGTTTACCGATGGAATAGACGGAATAGATGAGCTGCCCCACCCCCCCAGGTCGCTGCCGCCGCTCCCCCCTCCCCCTGCATTGAAATGACAGCTTCCCGCAGCCCCTGCCTCCCTGCCATCCTCCACCCCCCTGTTGCCCCGCCGCCCCCCCTGAAGTCCTCGCCGCTGCCGCTCCCCCCCCACCAGCTCCCCTCCACCTGCCACCGGCAGGGCCCTCACAGCGCCTCTCACCTCCGTGTGAAGGCGCTGAAGTAAGTAACAGCTGATCACTTCCCTCTTTTCCTCTCTGGCCCGCCCGGTGACAGGTGGAGGGGAGCTGGTGGGGTGGGGGGGGGGAGCGGAGGCGGCGAGGACTTCAGGGGGTGCGGAGGATGGCGGGGAGGCAGGGGCTGCGGGAAGCTGTCATTTCAATGCAGGGAGGAGCGGCGGCGGTGACCTTGAGGGGGGGCAGCTCATCTATTCCATTGGTAAACAGTCGACTGGCCGACTGTTTATTGATGGAATAGAGCAGTGATGGCGAACCTTTCAGAGACCGAGTGCCCAAACAGCAACCCAAAATTGAATTATTTATCGCAAAGTGCCGGTACTCATTATGGGCGGGGTTACCACATATGACTCCACCCCTATGATAGCCACACCCCCTATACCAGCCATGGCGCATATAAACAGACATCACTGAAAATATTATACTAGTATAGGAGGAAAAAATAACATGATTTTTTTCATTATAAATCATTTCTGTAAGCTGTTACAGCTCCAGTATACCCAGTGCAAAATAAGACAGCAGATGTAAATTCTCAAATTGGACATATTCTAAACACTAAAATGAAAATAAAATGATTTTTTCCTACCTTTGTTGTCTGGTGATTTTGTTTTTCTATCCATATTGGTCCAGTCTCTGATTCTGCTGCTATCTGTTCTCTTAACTCCGTTTCCAGGTCTTCCTTTCCATGTATTTCTTTACTTTCCTCCTTTCTTCTTCATTTCTTGCCCTCCATCCATGTCCATCAACCCTCCATCCATGTCCAGCAACCCTCCTCTCCCCTCCAGCCACCCATGTCCAGCCACTCTCCTCTTCCCTCCAGCCACCTGTGTCCAGCTGCCCTCCCTCCCAGCACCAGGCTGCCCTCCCAGCACCCAGCCTCCCTCCCACCCACCCAGCACCCAACATCAGGCCTCCCACCCACCCAGCAGAAGCACCCAGTAGCAGGCCTCCCTCCCACCCAGCACCACCCAGCACCAGGCCTGCCGCCCTCCCTCCCAGCCACCAGGCAGGCAGGCAGGCAGCCTCCCTCCCACCCAGCACCCAACATCAGGCCTCCCTCCCACCCAGCACCAGCACCCAGTAGCAGGCCTCCCTCCCACGCAGCACCAGGCCTGCCGGCCTCCTTCCCAGCACCAGGCCGCCCTCCCAGCACCCAGCACCAGGCCTGCCGCCCTCCCACCCAGCACCCAACATCAGGCCGCCCTCCCACCCAGCAGCACCAAGCCTCCCTCCCACCCAGCACCAGGCCTGCCTCCCGCCCTCCCTCCCTCCAACCCAACAAGTATCAGGCCGCCCGCCCGTCCTCCCTCCCTCCCAGCACCAGGAACCCCCCTCCTCCTGTGAAATTTTAACAGCCTACCGTTCCTCGGGGTTAAAGCAGCGTGCAGCGCTGGCAGCGAAGAAGCGCGTGTTCTTCACTCGGCGCGCCTTCGGCCTTCCCTTCGGTTTCTCAAGCTCTGGTCCCGCCCCCTCATAGGTGTGGTTAAGGGAGCTATGCATGTGGGAGCATTGAAGTCCACCGCACTGACCTCTAGGGTGCCCAGTTGGTGTCCTGTAATGTCAGGGAGTGAGTGTACTACGAATCGTGGCCCCTCCCACGACCAAATGGCTCAGATTAGGACGTTTTTGAGCTGGGCGTTTTAGTTTCCATTATCGCTAAAAAAAAACAAACGCCCAGCTGAAAAACGTCCATTTTTTTTCGAAAATACGGTCTGTCCTGCCTCTTCACATACCCGTTTTCAGACATAGACGCCCATGGAGATAGGCGTTCGCGTTCGATTATGCCCCTCCACATAAACTAAACGACACTTTTATATTAGGCTAATATCCTTAATACTGTAGCAAGTTTTAAATTATTGAAAAACTCAAAAACACTAAGATGGAGTCAGCAGTCCAGCAGCGAGAGGGTTGCTATCCAGTCTTTTGCATTGAGTGTCACATGTATGATTATCTCCTAGTTCATAGGCGCCCGGTATAAGAGGCTTGGGGAGGCTAAGCCTCCCCTGCTGCAGCAGGATGGATCAGCTGTGGAGTCCCACTGCTCTGGGGGGTTTAAATTGATGATTTACCTCCATCCTCACAGCAGGAGCTGCAGTGAAAGCCCAGTTGTAGAAATTGGTTTATGGTTTAATTTGTTTACCTTACTGCTGGGAGAGCAGGGGGGGGGGGGGGGGGGTGTTGGCTGGAGGTATCCTGGGTTGCCAGGGAGATATTTAACGAGGATGACTTCCTGACCTGCACATGAGCAGTTCATACCAAAGAGACTTGCACTGACACCTGAGGACAGATAGCAGCAGAATCGGATACTGGGCCAGCATGATCAGAAAAAGTCACCAGACAACAAAGGTAGAAAAGATCATTTTATTTTCATTACAGTGTTTGGAATATGTCCACTTTGAGAATCAGGTGCTCAACATTAAAAGTGTATATTTATTTACTTATTTATGGCATTTTATCCCACATTAAACAGCCAGCTTCACAGCTTGCTCATCTGCACGCACTTCCAAATCCTCTGCCCAACTCACTTAAATCCACGCTCAATACATCCATTCTGTCAAGTATTTCTTCCTTGGAAGCTTTAATCTCTTCATGAATTTTAGTTAAACATATAGTCAATTAGAAAGACCCCTTTTAGAGGAGGTTTTACCCACTTCATTTAGGGACGTAGCAGAGTCAGAGTCTGAATGGGAAGCGCGGGCCAACGCGAGCACATGGCGCCTCAGAGCTTTGCCAGCCTGCCGTTCAGAATGGCGTTCACTATCCTTCCGAGCGGTCGACATGACAGCCAGTGAGCCCGTCAATCTCTGCTGCACAACAAACGCCGTGCCCCGATGCGAAATTTTCCCCGATGCAAGGACGGATGGTTTCTTATTTTGCTAAAAAGGAGAGGGGTGCGTCGGAGCCATGGACGTAGGCAGCCATTCGGGCTCATGACGTCACTTCCTCCCTTGGGCTGGTTCTTTTTAATGTTTTCTGTGCGATAATGCTGAAGGGCTTTCTGGTAAGGTTTGCCTCTTTAAGGAATGGTCCAAAATTTGGCAGTTAAGATTTAATGGTAAAAAATGCAGGGTCATGCATTTGGACTGCAAAAACCTGAGGGAGCAGTACAACTTAGGGAGTGAAGTACTTTTTCCATGAAAGACGTGGGTGTGATCATAAATGATGATCTTAAGGTGGCTAAACAGGTAAAAAAAAAAAAAAAGGCAGAAAATGAATAGCAAAAGCCAGAAGGATGCCTGGGTACCTATGGAGAAGAATGGCCGGTAAGAAAAAGGAGGTGAGAATACCTCTGTATGAGTCTCTGATGAAACTTCATTTAGACTACTGTGTACAGTTCTAGAGACCATACCTTCAGAAAGATATAAACAAGATAGAATTGGTCCAGAGGGCAGCTAATAAAATCATCCATGGTGTCTGTTATAAAGCTCAGGCATCCTATGATGCTTTTGATGTGGTGTCCAGAGTCCTCTGCTTTAGGTATCAGCATGTACAGATTCATCTAACTGCATGTTTTGGACCTAGAACCAGCTATTCAGGAGAAACTGGCAGATGTCCCTTGCTGAGGTGGTGAACTTTTGGGGGGCAACGTGGAAGAGGTCGCTGATGTCCTCATGAAACACACTGGTAACAACAAGTTCCACTCCTGAGGCTTTCACTTCTTGGATATTTTTGGGTGGCAGTCATAGGAGACCCTACACCTCTGAAAGTGTAATTCACTCCTCCTGCCTGCCCTTCCCAGCAATCCCAGGTTTTTTGCTCCCTCTCCCTACACCAAAGTACCAGCCAGTTCCTCATTCAAAACGGGGGATGAGCTTTTGACTGAATTCATGAGAGCATAGCCACAGTAAAAGTAAGCATTCCAGACGACCTACTGGTGGGAGGGGGGGGGGGGCTGATTTTTTTTTTTTCAAGCAATATGGCATCTTGTGACCTCAGACTGGTGGATTCTCAAAATAGTCCCCGTAAAGGAGGGTGGGGGTTACACCCTTCATTGGCAAGAACTTCCTCCAAATTGCCCATTGAGAGCAATGAAGTTCAGCTCTCTGCACCGGGCCATGCTTGTAGAGGAAGTCTCTTTCCTTCTAGAGGCCCACATTGTTTAGCCCGTGCCACATCAAGGGAAGAAGGAAAGGGATTCTATTCCAAGAACTTCCTTGTGCCCAAGAGGACAGGGGGATTTCAATCTCTATCTGGCTTTAAGAGCACAATCATCTGTGCAGTTTGAGCAGATTCCAGCAAGTTCTTTTGCTGGATCATGTGCTCAAACATGTTTATTTATTTATTTATTGCATTTGTATCCCACATTTTCCCACATATTTACAGGCTGAATGTGGCTTACATTGTGCCGGAGTGCCCGGATTGAGAAATACAAAGTGATATTGCATTAGAGTTCATAAATGATAAGGTAGATTACAAAGTAGTGTTGCATTAAAGTTCATAAATGATCTCTCTATATAAAAGGCACCACCAACGTTCTATGAAGCCTCCAGCCGGAAGTGTGAAGGGGGGGAGATATCCGGTATTCCCATGAGTGTCTGCCCCGCCCTCTCTGTAACACAAACAGTCAGTGAAGGAAAACACAGCAAAGCACGAAATCAAATCGCGCTTTCTGTAACAGTGAAGGACTCAGAGGGGGGAGGGGAGAGAGGGCAGAGGGCAGGGACACACACACTCCCACATGCACACAGAAGAAAACCTTGCTAGCCCCCGTTTCATTTGCATCAGAAACGGGGCTTTTTTACTAGTAGAGTATAAAGTTAGACAATCAAATATAGAAAGTTCATGTCTTGCATGAGAAGTAAAGTGGTAGTGAGTAATGCGTAACGTTCATTAGTGGCAGTGTAATTGCCTAGAATAGACTTCCTGAACCTGTATGTCTAGCTCCATCTCTACCTGTTTTCAAATCTATGCTGAAAACCCACCTTTTCACCACTGCTTTTGGCTCCTAGCCACTACTCAATTGCCCTCCCCTTGTTCCTTCTCACCCAGTACTTCCCTCTCCCTTAATTGTCTTGTCTGTATTTTTAGAATGTAAGCTCTATTGAGCAGGGACTGTCTCTCTGTATCAGGTGTTCAGTGCTGCGTGCGTCTGGTAGCGCTATACAAATGCTAATAATAATAATAATAAATGAAGCAGTCAAGTGTAAAGAGTTTGGTTTTGTCTAGTTTTGGTGAAGTTTCGTTGTCTAGTATTTAGGATGGATCTTTGTGGTATACTTTTTTTGAACAGGTTGGTTTTCAGTGATTTTCGGAAGATTGTTAGGTTGTGCATTGTTTTTATAACCTTTGGTAGTGCGTTCCATAGTTGCGTGCTTATGTAGGAGAAGCTGGATGCATATGTTGATTTGTATTTAAGTCCTTTGCAACTGGGGTAGTGTAGATTTAAGAATGTGCGTGCTGACCTTTTTGTGTTCCTGATTGGCATGCTAAGGAGTAAGGGTCTGATTTGTTCCTGTAAAATCTTGTAAAATTCAGCCCGGAGGCCATCCAGCCCAGCGTCTTAAGGAGCGCACAACCCCAGAGGGCTGGAGCCAATTCACCATCCATAAAAGAAACATTAATAACTTTCTGAGAGGGAGTACCACAGGGAAATTGGACATTGTCCAAATAAAGCAAACCATCCATGGTATCCGCAGCTGGCGATGCATATAACTGTTCATAAAATGTTTAAAAATAGCATTGATGTCAGCATTTGAGGACGTTTTCCTCCCCATGTCATCCACCATTTGCAGAATCCTGCATGGACCATGCCTAGTCTTTATTAAATGAGATAATTTGCCGCTCTTGCTACCATGTAGGTAAAGTTGATATTTGTAATAAGCTAAGGACTTAACAGCTCTCTGATGTAGTAAGGTATTGAGAGCCACCTGGGAGGCCAGAAGTGTCTCTTAGCAGCCATAGATTTCCTAGCATCCAGTGCTACCCTTTCCCGGATTACCTTCCTCTCCAGACATAAAATTTCTTTGTCTCTAATAGTCTTACGGCGAATGGCATAAGCAATAACTTGTCCCCAAAGTACCACCTTAGCCACATCCCAAAAGAGAAGGGGCTGTGTCACATGGGCTGCATTATGCTGTGCGTGTTCTCTACACTTTTCTATTAAAGAATGACACGAGTGGTCCCAATGGAGTTTGACAGGAAAATGCCACCGTATCTCCTCACGGTCCAAAGGAACCAAATCCAAAGACACCCAGATCAGTGCATGGTCCGAGACACCATAGGGATCAGTCTCTGAGGTAAGTAAATGTTATAATCTCTCTCTCCTGAGTGAAATAAATGCCAAGAGTCCACCAGATCTAAAGTATTGCATATAAGAGGCAACCCCCTAGATTGGTGAATCCTTAAATCCCCAGTAGGGCGGGAGCAATCCATTGCGGGGTCAAAAACAGTATTAACCCCCCCCCCCCCCCAATAATAATGCCATGTCAAGTAAGTAAGAAGGGCCGAGCGCCTCCTGGCCTAAGCATAAAACAGATACATTTTTAAAGATCTGTCGGCAGACTCAGCAATATTATACTGCTGAAACTCGCTTAGCTCTTCTCTAGGCAGATCCGGGAGGCTGGCAACTTTACCCAACAATGTTTTAAGATTTTTAATGCTCTCATTCATCCTAATCTGATGGTTGCTCAACTGCTTATCGTACTTTACCTCTCTAATAGAGAAAATTAGGGTTCCATTTTCGTCGGTATTACAGTCTGCCTCTTCCGTTGTTCTTCCATTATGTGAACTTTCTTCTTTGGTCAATACTGCAGTATGGACAGCATTCACAATATCCCATCATTAGCATTGATAACCAAACTATTATCTCAACTTAATGTGATTTACTGCTCCCTGGACCTGTTCCCAACTAAGCATGCACTTGTCAAACCTATTTTGAAGAAATCAACTTTATATCCATTGGAACCAAATAACTACCACCCTGTTTCTAATCTCCCTTTTTTGTCAAAGATACTTGAAACTCTGGTTTTTCACCAACTCCAATGTCACATTGAGTCAATAAATGCTGTATATTCCCACCAATCAGGCTTCAGGTCAGGTTACAGTACCGAAGCTATTCTTACTGCACTTCTAAGTGAACTTCATTGTAATCTTGAGAAGGGTAGAATTGCACTAGTTGTATTTTTAGATTTCTCAGTTGCCTTTGACCTGATTGACCACTCACTTCTTCTTCAACATTTTTTTTTGTAACATTTATTTTATTTATTTATTGCACTTGTATCCCACATTTTCCCACCTATTTGCAGGCTCAATTTGGCTTACAAAGACCTGTTATGGCATCGCCATTCCAGGGTCAAAGATACAATTGGTGATACAAAAAGATCAAGGATGACAAAAAAGATCTAAGCAGACAGTTATGGAAATATGACTTTCAGAATAAGGTGAAGTGGTGAGGTGTTATAATTAAGCTATGGAGTCTCGTGGGAGGCCTTGTTGAAGAGAGAGGTTTTCAGAGATTTGCGAAAGTTAGTTAATTCGTTAATTGTTTTCAGGTTAGTTGGTAGTGCATTCCACAGCTGTGTGCTCATGTAGGAAAAGCTGGTCGCATGTGTTAGTTTGTATTTTAATCTTTTACAGCTGGGGAAGTGTAAATTAAGAAATGTGCGGGCTGATCTTTTAGCATTTCTGGGGGGCAGGTCCACGAGGTCTAGCATGTAGGTCGGGGCATCTCCGTGAATGATTTTATGAACAATCGTGCAGATCTTGAATGCAATACGTTCTTTAAGTGGGAGCCAGTTAATCTCTCTTAGGGGTTTTGCACTTTCATATTTTGTTTTTCCAAATATGAGTCTGGCTGCGGTATTCTGGGCTGTTTGAAGTTTCTTGATAATCTGTTCTTTGCAGCCAGCGTAGAGTGCGTTGCAATAATCCAGGTGACTTAGCACCATTGACTGTACCAGGTTGCGAAAAATGGATCTTGGGAAGAAAGGTTTTACTCTTTTGAGTTTCCACATGGAGTGGAACATCTTCTTAGTTGTATTCTTCACGTGAGTTTCGAGTGTGAGATTTCGATCAATGGTAACGCCAAGAATTTTCAGATTATTTGAGACGGGAAGTGAAAAGTTTGGTATGGATATGGTGGCGTATTTACTTGTGTTATGTTGTGAGGTGAGTATAAGACATTGTGTTTTTTCTGCGTTAAGTTTTAGCTGGAATGCATCCGCCCAGGAGTGCATGATTTGGAAGCTTTGGTTGATCTTGTTGGTGATTTCCTTTAGATCATGTTTGAACGGGATATAGATCATGACATCATCTGCATATATGTAGGGATTGAGGTTCTGATTGGCTAGTAGCTTGGCTAAGGGTATCATCATTAGGTTGAAGAGGGTTGGTGAGAGGGGGGATCCTTGGGGGACTCCATATTCAGGTGTCCATGGGGTTGATATATCCGCGTTCGCTATTACTTGGTATTGATCTTGTGGTCAGGAATCCTCTAAACCAGTTAAGAACGTTACCTCCAACTCCAAAGTATTCTAGGTTATGTAGTAATATTCCATGGTTGACCATGTCGAAGGCACTGGACATGTCGAATTGTAGGAGAAGTATGTTGTTGCCAGTTGCAGTTGTTTGTTTAAATTTATTCATTAAAGTCACTAGTACTGTTTCAGTGCTGTGGTTCGACCGGAATCCTGAATGAGACTTGTGAAGGATTGAGTATTTATTTAGGTAATTAGTGAGTTGTTTCATCACTACACCTTCCATAAGTTTGGTTATCAGTGGGATAGATGCTACTGGGCGATAGTTGGTTAAGTAACTTGTGCTTTTCTTTGTGTCTTTAGGTAAAGGAGTGAGAAGAATGTTTCCTTTATCCTTTGGGAAGAGGCCATTTTGTAGCATGTAGTTCAGGTGTCTTGTGAGGTCTGTTTTGAGTTGTTGAGGGGCAGATCTTATAAGGTTATTGAATCTTTATTGCAGTTTTTAAAGAACAATATAGCAAACATGGGTAATTCTCAACCAAGAGAATCAAAAAACAATTTAACATTCCATGTATATTCATTACCCCCCCCCTCATAAATCACACTGAATTCCGTGGATTCTTCAAAGTGCTGCTTCTTCAACATTTATCTTCTTTGGGGATTGTAGGAACTGTTCTTAAATGATTCACTTCTTTTCTGGAGCATTGTTCTTTTGCAGTCATCCAATCTATATCTACTATTACTTCTCATGCACTTTGATGTGGGGTTCCTCAGGGTTTGGTTCTTTCATCTTTTCATAGTAATATAGTAAGATAAAGACTTGAATGGTTCATCCAGTCTACCCAACAGTAACATTCATTCTCAGTTCTAGATTGCATCAACAATGAACTTGATGATATATACTTGATCATGGTTGTTCTTTGTTGTTTCTGAGACATAGACCGTAGAAGTCCACCCAGCTCTGTTCTAATGTTCCAACTACTGGAGATGCCGTCAAAGTCTATCTGAATCCATTTTATCATTTGTGGGACACAGACCATAAAAGTCTGCCCAGCATTGTCCTCGCATTCCAAATTACTGGAGTTTCTGTCGAAGCTCTCTGCAGCCCATCCTAAACAAGATCGCTGTATGTGGGACTCAGACCGTAAAAGCCAGTCCAGCATCGGCCTTAGCTGATACAGTTCTTTAAGTTTTGTTTTTTATACCATTCATTTTCTAATTAGAGATCCTCGGTGTTCATCCCATGCCATTTTGAATTCTGTCACAGTTTTTTTCTCCATCACCTCCCTTGGAAGGGCATTCCAGGCATCAACCATCCTCTCCGTGAAAAAGAATTTTCTGACATTTTTCCTAAGTCTACCACCATGCAACCACAATTCATGTCCTCTAGTTTTACCATTTCCCCTTCTGTGGAAAATGCTTGTTTCTATATTAATACCTTTCAAGTATTTAAATGTCTGTCCTTGTCCCTCCTCTCTTCTAGGGTAAAACATATTCAGGTCTTCCGGTCTCTTCTCATATAAGCCACATTGAGCCTGCAAATAGGTGGGAAAATGTGGGATACAAATGTAACAAATTCTGTCTTTTGGCGCAATCCCCATTTCTTTTTTGTCGCCTTCCTCTGGACCGCTTCTAGTCTTCTTACATCTTTAGCAAGATATGGCCTCCAAAACTGAACAAAATACTCCAGGTGGGGCTTCACCAACGACTTGTACAGGGGCATCAACATCTCCTTTTTTCTGCTGGTTACACCTCTGTGTATACAGCCAAGCATCCTTCTGGCTACAGCCGCCGCCTTGTCACATTGTTTTGTGGCTTTCATATCCTCAGATGCTGTCATTCCAAGGTCCCTCACCATCTAACACATATGTATCGCTTGGATTTCTACTCCTTAAGTACATCTCTCTGCACATCTTTGCATTGAATTTTAATTGCCCAACCTTAGACCATTCTTCTAACTTTTGCAGATCCTTTTTCATGTTTTCCACTTTCTCCAGGGTGTCAACTCTTATAAATCTTGGTATGATCCGCAAAAAGACAAACCTTAGCTTCTGATCCTTCAGCAATGTCGCTGACAAATATACTAAACAGAATCAGCCCCAGCACTGATCCTTGAGGCACTCCACTAATCACCTTTCCTTCCTCCAAGCCCAAAGACAGCCCTTCTCTTTTTAATCTTTTTGTCAGCCCGCTGGCATTGCTTATCCAGACCTTTGGCATTAGTAGTTATTCTTATGCCGATTACTTTCTTTTGGTTTATTATATTGATCCAATGTCCATCAATTTAGGACTACTTCAGAATTGCTTGTGGGAGGTAGCAATTTTGCTAAAGGAGCATCATCTGGTTCTCAATCCTGAGAAGACAGTGCTTGTTGGATCATGAGTTCCTCTTCTTTTCCTTCTTTAGTGCCTCTGCTTTTTGACAAAAAGGTTACACCTGTCATTTCTTTTAGATAGCTTGGATTAGAGAGGTGTGGTAGCCGTGTTAGTCCACTTTTAAAGGTAATCAATAGAAATCAAACAAAATAAAACATGGAAAAGAAAATAAGATACCTTTTTTATTGGACAAAACTTAATACATTTCTTGATTAGCTTTCGAAGGTTGCCCTTCTTCGTCAGATCGGAAATAAGCAAATGTGGTAGATGACAGTATATATAAGTAAAACATCCAAGCATTTCATTGACAGTCTAACAGGGTGGGGATGGGTAGGAGGTATGCATGGGAATATCAAAGCATTTCAGAGATAGTCTAACAGGAGGGGGGTGGCTTGTCCTCCTTTCCTGAGGTCACTGATGAAGAAACATCACATCTTCTCTCCTCCTCAAAACGAACTACCTGCTCCTCTGATCCCATTCCTACCCACCTTCTTAACATTATCTCTCCTGCTCTCACCCCTTTTATCTGTCATATCCTCAATCTCTGTCTTTCCACTGCGACCTTTCCTGATGCCTTCAAACATGCTGTGGTCACACCGCTCCTGAAGAAGCCTTCGCTTGACCCTACCTGTCCTTCCAACTATCGTCCCATCTCCCTCCTCCCCTTCCTTTCCAAGTTACTTGAACGCGCCGTTCACCGCCGCTGTCTTGACTTTCTCTCATCTCATGCTGTTCTTGACCCACTCCAATCTGACTTTTGCCCTCTTCATTCAACTGAAACTGCACTTGCAAAAGTTTCCAACGACCTGTTCCTAGCCAAATCCAAAGGTCTCTATTCTATCCTCATCCTTCTCGATCTATCCGCCGCTTTTGACACTGTTGATCATAGCTTACTTCTTGATACGCTGTCTTCATTTGGATTCCAGGGCTCTGTTCTTTCCTGGTTCTCCTCCTACCTCTCGCTTCGCACTTTTAGTGTACACTCTGGTGGATCCTCTTCTACTTCTATCCCTCTACCAATCGGTATACCTCAGGGTTCTGTTCTTGGTTCTCTCCTGTTCTCCATCTACACTTCTTCCCTTGGCTCTCTGATATCATCTCATGGCTTTCAATACCATCTCTATGCTGATGACTCCCAAATTTACCTCTCTACCCCTGAAATCTCAACCAACATCCAGTCCAAGGTTTCAGCCTGCCTATCTGACATAGCTGCCTGGATGTCCCAACGTCATCTAAAACTTAACATGGCCAAAACTGAGCTTCTCATCTTTCCCCCTAAGCCTACCTCTCCCTGCCTCATCAGCTCATAACCTTGGGGTCATCTTTCCTCTCTCACCTTCTCTGCTCATATTCAACAGATTGACAAAACCTGTTGTTTCTTTCTCTATAACATTAGCAAAATCCGTCCCTTCATCTCTGAACACTCTACCAGAACCTTTATCCACACTCTTATCACCTCTCGTCTTGATTATTGTAACCTGCTTCTCACCGGTTTCCCTCTTAGCCATCTCTCTCCTCTTCAATCAGTCCAAAACTCTGCTGCGCGACTCATTCTCCGCCAAAGTCGCTATACTCACGTTAGCCCCCTCCTTAAGTCACTTCACTGGCTCCCTATCCGTTTCCGTATTCAGTTCAAGCTTCTCTTATTGACCTATAAGTGTATCCACTCTGCTGCTCCCCAGTACCTCTCCACTCTCATCTCTCTCTACACCCCCCCTTGTGTACTCCGTTCTGTAGATAAATCTCTCATATCCTCCCTTTCTCCTCTACTGCTAATTCTAGACTCCGTTCCTTTTATCTTGCTGCACCCCACGCCTGGAATAGACTTCCCGAGCCTGTGCGTCTAGCCCCGTCTTTGGCCGTTTTCAAGTCCAAACTTAAAGCCCACCTCTTTACCACTGCTTTTGACTCCTAACCACTTCTCACCTGCCCTGTCCTTAACCTCACCTATTTTTCCCTTAACCTTAATTGTTCTGTCTGTTTGCCTGTCTTATCTAGATTGTAAGCTCTTCGAGCAGGGACTGTCTTTTTGTGTTTGGTGTACAGCGCTGCGTATGCCTTGTAGTGCTATAGAAATGATAAATAGTAGTAGTAGGAGGAGGGTGATAAACAGAGCAATACAACTTTATGGTTTATAATGGGCTAGAAAACCCAGATCTTTGTTAAGTCCTGTCTGTTGGGTGTCAAAATATTCAATAATTCTGACTTCAAAGGTCTTACGTTCCTGTATTGTTTTTTAAGTTACCTTTCAGGATTCTTACTATGAAGTCAGCTTGAAAAAATTATTGACTCTGATCAGTCCTTTACACCGCAAATATCTCAGGTTATGAAAATTGGTTTCTTTTTTTCTCTGTCGTCTCAGGTTTGTTTGTAGTTCTGTAGATACAGCTTCACTCTGTTCTTTGTTGTACGCATACGTTAATTCTCACTATGAGTATTGCAATTCCATCTATGCAGGTGTTACTAAGGCTAATTTAAAACATCTTCAAACTCTTCAAAACACTGTGGCCCATATAATCTGTCATGGAAAATGTTATTGTGTTTCTCCACTGTTGCAGTGTCTTCATTGGTTACCTATTGAGTTTTGAATAAAATATAAGATTCTTGCAATGACACACAAAATTGTGCACACTGCTACCCCTTCCTACTTGTCCTGTTTGATTCTTCCCTACACTCCTGTATCGTTCATTTACTTATGGATAATAGGCTTGTTATACCTCACCCTTCTAAGACATGATGGGACTCTACTTGGTCGTCAGCTTTTTTTTTTCTTGCACTTGTCCTCTGGAACTCGCTTCCCAAGTATTTAAGGTTAGATGACTCATACTTCTTTCCGAGCATCCTTGAAAAACTATTTTTTCATGCTGGCTTCTGGACTGTAATGTCCTTTCTGGTTGGATTTCTGTAACAGGGGGAGGAAGTGCAAAACAATTTATAAATGACTGCTCTATGCAAGCTGGATGCCTGTGTACTATTTGGCTGGTCTTGCGTTGTGCTTTCCTATCTATTTTATGGCGTTCCTTTTAATTTAGTTCTGCTTTATGTTTATTTTTACGTATTGTAAACTGTTGAATTTGCATGCAAAGAGAAGCAGTATAGCAAACTCAAGAGCATTAATTAGTCTGGAAAAATAACGTTTATTATAGGAATTGGGAGCATTGACATTACATAATATCAATGGATGTTTATTGACAGTCATTCTTACCACTATAAAATAACATTCCAGCCCCTGAATGACTGAATGGAGTTTGAATGTCCAGGGATTTCCTAAAGAGGATAAGAACCCCTGCTTTCCTCTGGGAAGCTGGGAACTCCACCAGGGAGCCCACCCACCACTTCTGAAACTTTTGATGTTCTTCCGAGGAGAGATGGGTTTCTTGTAATAGTGCAATATCTGTTTTATGTTGATGGAGAAATTGCAATATTTTTTGCCTTTTAATGGGAGATGCCACCCTCCCTACATTCCAAGGTATTTGAAGAGGGCTTATTTACCAAACCCATGGCTACTAATACCAGAAAATAATTATCACCACACCATTGTGAAGCGCCCCCCCCCCCCCCAGCCCCAGGCCTTCCCACCTCTAATAAGGCAAACATAGTCCCTTCACCTCGAGATGTCCCCCACACAGAAAGAAAAAAACAAACAAACCAGAAACACTTCCTACAACCCCTGCATTCAATCCCTCACCAAAAAAACCTTCCTCTATCAATCAAAGACCACCCACCTGGTGTCTTCATCCCTGAGGACTGCACCCCCCCCTTAAGAAAATAAAATCGACATCGACCTCCATGTCCCATACTCATTCAACATCTAATACACCCCTGAAACAGCAACCAACACATAAACGCAACCTTCCCTGCTAGCCCCGTACAGATATATAATCTTAAGACATATGCCAAGAGGCAAATCGAACTTGTGCCCAACAAATGAATAAGTTAGTACTCCAGAAATCATAACAGGTCACATGTCCCACAAGTCTAACAGTCCGCAGGCATCAAACAGAAAAACAGGATAGTCAAGGCTGGAAACTCGGGTGTCAGGCTAACCAGTACTCCAGACATCCCCCATGAACATGTGCTGCATCACCGCAGGACTGTTACCAGGACCAACAAGAAACATATGAAAACTCCTGTCACCTCTTGTCAAAGAGGGGAGGAGGGTGTTAATTTAGCCACAAACTGTGTAGCCTCCAAGACAGAATCAAAAGAGTGCATAATACCATTATGGAAAATTTGCATCTTCGCAGGATAAGCCAAAGTAAAATAGATATGCTGTTTTATTAAATTGGTGCAGATGGGAGCAGAAACCTTTCTTGCTGATGAAACAGCTGCAGAATAATCCTGGAAACAAAGAATGTCCTTCCCCTTGTAGTTCAGCTGCTTTCCACTGATCTACAATCCCTAAGAATGCCCACTTTATGGACATAGTTGAGCAGTTTAAGAATAACCACATGTGGCTTGGCGGCTGGATCCCGTCGATGTCCCAAATGATGGACTCTTTCAGTCCGCAGTGGGCCACTGTTGCGCAGAAAAGAGAGTGATTTTGTAATCCATGCTTCCAAAAATGCCCTCAGATCGGACTCTGGGAGCACTTCAGGTATACTGTCCAAGTGGAGATTATTTCTCCGAGAGCGGTTTTCCAGCTTGTCCAATATTTTTTCCAGGCTCCAAAGTTTAGTGGCCACCTGGTGCTGCCGGTTTTGTAAAGCTCGCACCATGACCTAAACGTCTCTTACCGTCTTCTGCATCACCTGGAAATCTCTGGTGAGGGTAGTAAAATTAGATTCTATGGGATCTAATTTATCCAGTATGTGCTGAAATTCATTCATTCATTATACTTTCTGTACTGCCTTTTCTAACCGGCAGACCAAGGCGGTGCCAATCTAAATACAATTTGCAATGGTTCAAGAGTAATGAAAAGAACTACAATGGTTGAAAGGAAAGAAAAAGCTCAGGCCCACAAAGATCGTACTTTACAAGGGAGGGAGAAAAAGGGGAAGGACTTAGGCAAGGGCAAGATGGTCAGTAGATGTAGAAAAGGGTACAAAAAGGTCAATCTAGCAGCCCTAACATACTTCAATGGTCATTGAAACCTGAGTGAAAAGCCATTAGAAAGATCTTAAATTGCTTCAAGGATGGTTCGACACAAGTAGAAAGGGAAGGTGCAGCAAAAAAAGAAGGCCTGGTACTCAGTGGATTCGAGACTGGCCTGGTGTTAGACTTGCTGCCCACATTCTCCACGAATTAATATGTTACAAGAAATTCTACCCACTTCTCCAGCTTATTGATATGTTGGAAGAAATGATTTATTTTGGGGAAAATAGCTCGAGAGCAACTCGCTACTGTTTATAATTTAAGAGCAAGCGCTGTATTTATAAGTTTTAGGATATTAATTTCTCCACCAATCACCAGAGGTGATAATTGCAATAAATTAAATATATTAAGTATATATATATTCAGAACACAAAGAGACCATATTTTTAGCTTCAAAAAGATTGATTTAATATACAATTTCACACGAGAGGTAGGTTTTTAAGAGGAATCTTTACAGGTAATCTGTGCATAAAATAGAACAAAGTAGCAGCTAGATCAACTTACAAGTCCTTGTTACAAGCATGCTGTGGTCCAGCTTATTGATGAGCACATGTTTCAGGAGCAAGGCATCAGCAGATGAAGAGGATCTGACTTGCTGGCAGTTGATGAGAATCTGAGTTGTTTGCAGTGAAGAGAATCTTGCTTGCAGTTGAAGAGAATCTGAGTCTTGGGAAACAGCTTGTCCTTTTATATCTTGCAATCTGCAGGAGCATATGCCATGTGGATCTTTGTCCTGATTTCCTGGTTTCCACACGACCCCTGAGCATTTGCAAAGCATTGTGGTATCTTGGTCTGCACACGACCCCTGAGTTGGTCCCATGTCTTATGACATCACGAGACTTACAGTCTGGACTTTGCTGGCAAATGTCTTTTGATGTCCTGTTCAGTCTCTGGGGCAGATACACATTACAAGTCCTTCCTTTCTGCACATGTCTGGAAGCTGATGGGAGGGGCAGGTATACCTTTGACAAGCAAATGTCCTGTTTATGGTTCCCCTGAGTTTCTTTGTTTTATTCAGGTGTCCACCTTAGTCCATCTTTTTGTTAGGTGGGAGGGCAGAGGAAGCTCTTTTGTGTTTGTTAAGTGTTTGTAGTTAACTTATTCCTGCTCTCAGAAGCTCCCAGAAAAAGGAATGGAGAGAGAGAGGCTTGAAATAAAACTATTCTCTCTGCTGCTGTGTCAAATATATATTTTTAAAAGATACACAAATATATTGCTGTATATATATCCAGCAAATATGCTACATATTTCAGTAATAAACTGATACCGTTACATTCCCTCTCTTGGCTCCGAGTGAAAATAAATTTTTAATATATTGGAATGAGGAGCCATAAAATGAACTATAAAAGCTAAAATTAAAAAAAACAACTCTAACTTAGTACAGTAGCATAATTTCAAAGGAACAATAGCAAAGGTACTGAACTGTTTACATGGGCATGTGTATTTGAAGAGGTGAATCTTTTAATAATGGACATTGAACAGACTGGGCCGTGCAGGTATTTTCCTGCCGTCATCTACTATGTCACATCACTATGAATCTTGGAATATGTCCTTAGCTGGAATATGACTGTTATAAGCAAAAGACTCATCATTATTACTTTTGTTTACTCATGACTTACATTTAGGTAGCTAGGGTTACGTTTTCTGTGGTCAGTTTCATTAGGCTTCCGTTCAGTCAGGTGGCAGAGTATGGCTTTGCTCTGGTTTAAAATAGGATTGCAAGTACACCTTATATGACTTCAGCCACACAAGCGTCATTTTGCTCTATTTCCAGAGACCACCTCTGTTTGTGTCACCTGCTCAGGGGCATAGGCTGCTCCCAAGTTTGTGCCACAGGATATCTTACCCAGTATGCTAGCCAAAATCAATAGCATGAGAGTGCGCAATTGACCAATTTACCACCGCAATGGGGTGGAACAATCTATTCAGTCATATTTTCAGCATTTGACATTCCAAGGAAAAATATTCTATGAATGTTTCCTAACACTGTGAATGTTTCCCTATATTCTCTATTTCAGAGGCTAACTGAGGTATTCACAGCAGTGATAAGCAAGAGTGTAAATGTGGAGCTATTATACTACTGTTTCATTAGAAACAAGAAAGACATATGTAGGCAATTATAATAATTTCCTAGGTTACTATTACACACAAAATAATTATTCTATCAATCCTATGCAATAATATTTACTTAATCATTGACCAAATTAAAAAAAAACAGAGTCATGGTATAGTGCCATGAACTACCTTTCAGAGAGAAACTTTTTATTTTTCAGAGAGAAACCTTTTATGGGTAATGAGTGTGGTAAAAGGTTACCATATTTATCTGCTTTAGCAGTGTTTAATGTAGCACTTTAATAGACAATACTCATGTGTTTAATGTTGTAAAGAATTTAGAAAAGATATGTTAATTTTACTTTGCACACAGCCAATATTTCATTCCAGGGAGAGACCATCCAGCTTATAATCGAACGAGAAAAACGCCCAAGTTCCGACCTAAATCGGGAGATGGGCGTTTATCTCACAAAAACGAATAAAGCGGTATAATCGAAAGCCGATTTTGGACGTTTTCAACTGCACTCCGTCGCGGATGCGGACAAAGTTGATGGGGGCGTGTCAGAGGTGTGGCGAAGGCGGAACTGGGGCGTGGTTATCTGCCGAACAGAGATGGGCGCATTTCACAGATAATGGGACAAAAGTATGCGTTTTTAGCTAGAATTTAGGGCACTTTTCCTGGACCCTGTTTTTTCACGAATAAGGCCCCAAAAAGTGCCCTAAATGACCAGATGACCACTGGAGAGAATCGGGGATGACCTCCCCTGACTCCCCCAGTGGTCATAAACCCCCTCCCACCTCAAAAAATGATGTTTCACAACTTTTTATTTTGACCCTCAAATGTCATACCCACCTCCCTGGCAGCAGTATGCAGGTCCCTGGAGCAGTTGTTAGGGGGTGCAGTGGACCTCAGGCAGGTGGACCCAGGCCCATCCCCCCCCTACCTGTTACAATTGTGCTGCTTAATGCTTAGTCGTCCAACCCCCCCCCGAACCCACTGTACCCACATGTAGGTGCCCCCCTTCACTCCTTAGGGCTATAGTAATGGTGTAGACTTGTGGGCAGTGGGTTTTGAGGGGGATTTGGGGGGCTCTACACACAAGGGAAGGGTGCTATGCACCTGGGAGCTCTTTTACCTTTTGTTCTGTTTTGTAAAAGTGCCCCCTAGGGTGCCTGGTTGGTGTCCTGGCATGTTAGGGGGACCAGTGCACTACGACTCCTGGCCCCTCCCACGAACAAATGCCTTGGATTTATTCGTTTTTGAGCTGGGCGATTTCATTGTCCATTATCGCTGAAAAGCAAAAACGCCCAGCTCACAACTTGGCGAATAAAACATGGACGTCTAATTTTTTCGAAAATACGCTTGGGTCCGCCCCTTCACGGACCCGTTCTCGGAGATAAACGCCCATGGAGATAGGCGTTTCTGTTCGATTATGCCCCTCTATGTGTGCGTTCTGGCTGTAATGTAGAATAAACTAAAAAGGTCAGAAACATTCCCTGTACTGATTGTACCTAATAGATCATGTAAAGAGAAACCTTCGCTCATATTTTCAAATATATACATGTGAATATATAACCTTAGATAGCAATTAGTAGAACTTATTATACGTGAGCCATAGCTTGAATGATTCTTTTCTATAGCTTGCCTGCCAGTGAAAATGGTCTCTCTTTTTTTTCTTTCTTGGACAATGTGAACTAATGGAGGGACTGTTAGTAGGGAGGGTCTATGAATGTCTGTGTATAATTTCTTGATACCCCATAACATAAAACAAACATGTAACATGGAGACCACATAACAAACAAACAAAGAACTCTATTAGGCCTTTAGGTCTCCGATCGTCCATTCCAGATCCAGGATTGAGCTTAACCTGCAAATAAAGCACAAGAACACAAAAGCAACGTACGCAGCATCCATCTTGGATTTGCCAAAGCATTTTCATTCATTTAGAACTAAGCAACAATTAGCAAAATTAATAAAGCACCAAAAGCATCATCTGTGGCATCCATTTGGATTACCACAGCAGTTTCATTTACTATCTCATAAGTAGAACAACATAGATCTGTTTATTTTTAAAATATCCTAGCACCATAAAAATATTAATCTCGTAAGTAGAACAGAATCAGATCTATTTATTTAGAAGAGTATCTGAGATAGCCATGTATGTATTCATTACTAGCGCCATAAAAATAAGCAACAATTAGCAAAATTAATAAAGCACCAAAGAGCACCAAGAGCAGCACCTGCGGCATCCATCTGGATTACCACCGCAGTCTCATTCATTTAGAAATAAGCAACAATTAGCAAAATTATATATGGTTTTTATCTCAAGTAGAACAGCATAGATCCGTGTATTTTTAAAATATAAGTAGAACAGGATCGGATCTATTTATTTAGAAATATATCTGAGATAGCCATATATATATTAGTTACTAGCACCATTAAATCTTAGATTTAATCTTAGATTTACACTCGAACTCTGAAAAAGACAGAAAAACATATTATACATTAATTTAGCAGGTCACATGGCTCTCCGGTTCTGGTGGGGGGGGGGGGATCCCTCTCTTGTTCACAGTTCCTTCCCATAATCTTATATCATTGTATGCGAGCAGCAGCGTGCAGTGCAGACAGGCTTTACTTTCTTAAGCTTTAGTTTCTTTTCTATAAAAATAAGCATATCTTGTTAATTCACATTAAAGCACAATATTAAGTTTCAGCTCCAGCGGGAGTTACCTATTATAAGGAGGCATTTTTAAAACTTCTTACCCAGTATTTTAGTTTCAACTCCAGTGGGAGTCACTCATCAGAAAAAAGACATGTCTAAATCCTTATACAATATTATATCAAAAACAAATTACAACAGCATGGTATCATAGAGAGACATTTTAAATCTGACTTATTGCACAGAGACATTACTAAATCTTATACATTCAAAAGAATAATAGAAGCTATATTTTTAATTAAAAGAACAATAAAAGCTACATTTTAAATTCTTTTCAGTGTTACAAAGGGTTAATAGCAAAACTTTTTCTATTTTCCGGTCCAACATATTTTAAAAATTAGCACCTGGATTTCCCTGCCATCTGCAGAGTGGGTCATGCTGTGGAGAAGTCCAGTCCAGGCTGGATGCATCTCCTCATGTTTCTAGGAATTAATCTGCAGGAAGGGCTGACAGAATGTCAGTTTCTGGTCCAGCAGGACCTGCAGTTATAAGTTTCTGTTTATCTGGTGGCAAATTTCTCTTTTTATTGTTAGCTATCTGCAATATCTGCAAGGCTACATGAGAGTTTAAAATGTCACATGCTTGCTGGCGGTTTTCAGTAGCTACATACTGAGGAGCTGATTTCTTTATTAGAGGTTCCCTTCTATGGGAGCTTAGATCAGAATGCAGCCCAGGTGGTGCATCTGTGTGCTGAGGAGCTGAATCATGAGCATTTAAATTAGACTGCAGAACAGGTTGTGCATATATGTGCTGAGGTTTTGGATGCTGTGAGGGGGTCTGAGAACTAATGGTTCTAGTTAAACCTCCTGCTACAGGTGAGGACTGTGATACTGTTACCACAGCTGAAACATGCATGGCTGTAGCTGTATTTGGGTCTGGAGGAGCACATGGGAGACCCGTAATGGCTGACCCCTGCAAATGTGAATCCTGTACATGATCAATATTCTCATCTATATGTGGCGTTTGCAGTATTAATTCTCTGATTAAATGCTTCAAGTCTGGAACCTGGCTAGCCTGCATTTCTAAAGCTAGAATTTGGGCTTTCATTTTATTTTCCTGAGCTGCCTGGCTTTGTACCTGCATTCTAAGGGCGTCTAATTGATCATTTAAGCAACTAACCATTGTGATTAGAAAATCCTTTTCTGTGTTTACCTGCATGCATTCTCTCTCTTTGGCCAGTAACTTCTCATTCAATTCTGCATGTTCTTTTAAGGCTTTCTTACACATGGTCCACATTAACCAAGTGCATGCAGAAACTCTCTTGCTCCCTTCTTTAATTGAATATAAATCAATATCAGAGGGGGTGGAAATATCATCAGTTACATTATGGGTCCAAGGATTAGGGCCAGAGGATTCTATGCATTGCTTAGGCAAAGTGGGGTTATCTATGTCCTTCTCAAAAGAAACTGCAAAATTGTTTTTTATTTTATGCCAGAGCATGCCTAAAGATTTGATTATGAGATACATAAAGTACATGAGTGCATAAGTACCTAAATAAGACCAAACATCCATCCAGCACAGCATTCTGAATGCATGAAAACCTTATCAATTCATCAATCGGAAATTTAATTAATGAAATCTGATACTCAGTTCTCTATAAAGCAGCAAAATAATTTAAGAACACTGCTATTTTGGCACAATATTCCTGCGCGCAATTCTCCACCAATTAATATGTTAGACTTGCTGCCCACATTCTCCACGAATTAATATGTTACAAGAAATTCTACCTACTTCTCCAGCTTATTGATATGTTGGAAGAAATGATTTATTTTGGGGAAAATAGCTCGAGAGCAACTCGCTACTGTTTATAATTTAAGAGCAAGCGCTGTATTTATAAGTTTTAGGATATTAATTTCTCCACCAATCACCAGAGGTGATAATTGCAATAAATTAAATATATTAAGTATATATATATTCAGAACACAAAGAGACCATATTTTTAGCTTCAAAAAGATTGATTTAATATACAATTTCACACGAGAGGTAGGTTTTTAAGAGGAATCTTTACAGGTAATCTGTGCATAAAATAGAACAAAGTAGCAGCTAGATCAACTTACAAGTCCTTGTTACAAGCATGCTGTGGTCCAGCTTATTGATGAGCACATGTTTCAGGAGCAAGGCATCAGCAGATGAAGAGGATCTGACTTGCTGGCAGTTGATGAGAATCTGAGTTGTTTGCAGTGAAGAGAATCTTGCTTGCAGTTGAAGAGAATCTGAGTCTTGGGAAACAGCTTGTCCTTTTATATCTTGCAATCTGCAGGAGCATATGCCATGTGGATCTTTGTCCTGATTTCCTGGATTCCACACGACCCCTGAGCATTTGCAAAGCATTGTGGTATCTTGGTCTGCACACGACCCCTGAGTTGGTCCCATGTCTTATGACATCACGAGACTTACAGTCTGGACTTTGCTGGCAAATGTCTTTTGATGTCCTGTTCAGTCTCTGGGGCAGATACACATTACAAGTCCTTCCTTTCTGCACATGTCTGGAAGCTGATGGGAGGGGCAGGTATACCTTTGACAAGCAAATGTCCTGTTTATGGTTCCCCTGAGTTTCTTTGTTTTATTCAGGTGTCCACCTTAGTCCATCTTTTTGTTAGGTGGGAGGGCAGAGGAAGCTCTTTTGTGTTTGTTAAGTGTTTGTAGTTAACTTATTCCTGCTCTCAGAAGCTCCCAGAAAAAGGAATGGAGAGAGAGAGGCTTGAAATAAAACTATTCTCTCTGCTGCTGTGTCAAATATATATTTTTAAAAGATACACAAATATATTGCTGTATATATATCCATAATACTATTGCTTTCGTGCTCTCTATAATTGATAATAATAAATGTAATCTCTGCACGTAAATCGTGTTCACACAGTCTTTTTCCTCTTTTAGTTATTTAATCTTTTAGACTTCAGATTTCACCGGTGTGTCTATTACATATCATAAACTACACCTCACCGCTATGTTTAAAAATAAACTGCGGGAATCCTCATTAGTCTTAAATGTTCTTAATTTTTTTACTTCTTTTTTACATGTTTTATAACCCTTAAACGTAGCACTTATCTTGTTTTCCGGTTTTTTCTACTGGTTACTAAGACGCTCTACAGTGCGCTTCTGTTTCGTCAATCCTTCGTCTGGAGCGATAACTTTAGTGTGCCAGTTCTTATGCCCTACGATAAAACATTTTATAATTGTTACTTCTTCTGCTGTGTTAACATTATTGTCTTATCTTTATAAATGCTCAAGTACTCACAGTTAGGTCTTCAAGCTGCTTAGTTTTTCGGACTTTTTTTATATATATATATTGCTCACAATGGCGCTGATCACATGCTTATATAGCGTCAGACGCCTAGCTGGCCTCTGCTTCCTGTAGCCTTTCCGAATGTTCGGGAAGCTATATCAATATCCGATCTTGTTTATAGAAGTCCGATCTTGTTTATAAAAAGACTTTCCATTCAATTTTATTATTTAACCCGATAGGTGTTAAAGATTCGAGTCTATAAATCCAACGTTGTTCTTTCTGCATCAATTTTCTGTTACGATCACCTCCTCGTATATCTGCTGGGACGTGATCTATTACCAGACATTGGTATTCCTTAAATTCGTGGTTCCTTTCTAAACTATGTTGTACTAACGGAGCTTCTTTCTTTTTAAATTTGAAATTATGTTTATGGTCACTCATTCTAGTTTTTAATGATCTTTTTGTCTTTCCCACATATAGTTTCTGACACGGGCAAATTAGAATGTATACGACATATGTGGATTCACAGTTAGTCTTGTGTCTTAGATCATATATCTTCTTATTTAATGGATTTTCAAATGAATTTGTCATTCTCATTATACCACAATATTTGCATTTTCCACACTTAGTGTGTCCTGTTGTGGTAGTTCCTAATTGTATCTGTTGTTCTTGAAGTAGTTCTTTTAAATTTTGATTTCGAGTGTAAGCTATTCTTAAATTATTATCTCTAAATGCTGGATGCATTTGCATAAGTTTCCAATTTTTCTTTATGCTATTTGCTATCTGATTATTACCGTGTGTGTATCGAAGTACACACGTTTGGATATCTGGATTAATCTTTTCCTTATCTTCCTTTTTTGATAATAATGTTTCCCTATGATTGCATTTAGCTCTTGTATATGCTTTGTTAATTGTATCTGTTGGATATCCCCTTTGCACAAATTTTTCTTTCAATGTTTTAGCTTGTTCTTTAAATGTATTTGTGTCTTTGCAAATTCTTCTATATCTCAATAGTTGCGCAATTGGTAAACTTTCTTTCATTCGCTGTGGGTGATTACTAGTGTAATGTAGTAATGTATTACGATCTGTAGGTTTGATATATATTGCGGTATCTAGTTCATTCTGGTGTTTAGAAATCTGAATGTCCAGGAAATTAATAGTAGTATCTGATGCTTGCATGGTGAAGGTGATATTTTCGTCTCTTTCATTTAACCAGTTTGTGAATTCTGTCAATGCTTCTGATGTTCCTTCCCATAGTGCAAACACATCATCAATATATCTGTGCCATTTTTTAAGGTATGCTTTCCATGGATTTTGAATCAACCACTTGTTTTCAAACTCTACCATGTATAAATTAGCGACTGAGGGAGCACATGTGGCTCCCATTGCTACTCCCTTTAGTTGTTTGTAGAACATACCATTAAATATAAAGAAATTATTGGACAGGGTTATTTCTGTCAATTTGACTAGAAACTCGGTAGGTATTTGATGTGGTCTATGTCTTGTAGTCAAATTTTGTTCAACTATTTTCAAGCATGATTCTAATGGTAACGAAGTATATAATGAAACTACATCCAAAGTCACTAATATAGTGGAATCCGTAATATTATGTATCTCTGCCAGTATATTTAGAAAATGGGTGCTATCTTGTATGTAGGATTTGCTTTTTTTGACTATTGGTTGTAAAAACCAGTCCACATATTGGGATAATGGTTCTAAGATGGAATTTTTGGAAGCCACAATTGGTCTTCCTGGAGGGGTCTGTGCGTTTTTGTGTATTTTAGGTACTGTATAAAATAATGGTACCTTAGGATGGATTTTATTTAAAAAAACCATCTCTTTCCTCGTGAGGAAGCCAGCCTCGATTCCTTCCAATACTGTTTCTTTAATGGTGTTCTGTAATTTTTCTGTAGGATCTTCCTTAAGTTGTTTGTAAGTCTGGGTGTCTGATAGTTGGTTTAATATTTCTTCATCGTAGTAATTTTTATCGAGTATTACTAAACCCCCTCCTTTATCCGCTCTTCTTATTATTATTTGTTTATCTTCTTGGAGAGACCATATCGCTTTTTCTTCCCCTTTTGTTAAGTTATACTGTGTATATTTTTTATTATTCGCGTTTTTTCTTACGTCATCCAAGACCACAGTTTGGAATGCTTTTACCAAAGGATCTAGTTGTCCGGGGGGGTTCCATGTCGATTTATTCTTTTTGATAGATCTATCCGATATTTCTTCTTTTCCGTGAAAATATATTTTTAAATTTAGACCTCTGATGAAACGTTCTAAGTCTATTTGAAATTGAAAAAAATCAAATGGTTTGGTTGGTACGAAAGATAACCCTTTTTGTAATAGTTCAATTTCTTCTTCCGTTAATATGTGTTTAGATAAATTAAAAATTATTTGTTCCATTGGTCTTGGGATCGGGTTGACGGACGGTTCGCTGACTCTACTCTGTATATGCGTCCCCTTGGTCTTCTTCTGTAGCTCCTTCCTCTGTCTAAAAAAGGTCATCTTGATTGTAATTCCTCTCCTGAGCTGACTGATGAAGATGTACCTGATTCAAATTGAACAGCTCTATAATTTTTATTTTTTCTTCTTCTACGAGAAGAAATATTAAACCAACTATCAGACACCCAGACTTACAAACAACTTAAGGAAGATCCTACAGAAAAATTACAGAACACCATTAAAGAAACAGTATTGGAAGGAATCGAGGCTGGCTTCCTCACGAGGAAAGAGATGGTTTTTTTTAAATAAAATCCATCCTAAGGTACCATTATTTTATACAGTACCTAAAATACACAAAAACGCACAGACCCCTCCAGGAAGACCAATTGTGGCTTCCAAAAATTCCATCTTAGAACCATTATCCCAATATGTGGACTGGTTTTTACAACCAATAGTCAAAAAAAGCAAATCCTACATACAAGATAGCACCCATTTTCTAAATATACTGGCAGAGATACATAATATTACGGATTCCACTATATTAGTGACTTTGGATGTAGTTTCATTATATACTTCGTTACCATTAGAATCATGCTTGAAAATAGTTGAACAAAATTTGACTACAAGACATAGACCACATCAAATACCTACCGAGTTTCTAGTCAAATTGACAGAAATAACCCTGTCCAATAATTTCTTTATATTTAATGGTATGTTCTACAAACAACTAAAGGGAGTAGCAATGGGAGCCACATGTGCTCCCTCAGTCGCTAATTTATACATGGTAGAGTTTGAAAACAAGTGGTTGATTCAAAATCCATGGAAAGCATACCTTAAAAAATGGCACAGATATATTGATGATGTGTTTGCACTATGGGAAGGAACATCAGAAGCATTGACAGAATTCACAAACTGGTTAAATGAAAGAGACGAAAATATCACCTTCACCATGCAAGCATCAGATACTACTATTAATTTCCTGGACATTCAGATTTCTAAACACCAGAATGAACTAGATACCGCAATATATATCAAACCTACAGATCGTAATACATTACTACATTACACTAGTAATCACCCACAGCGAATGAAAGAAAGTTTACCAATTGCGCAACTATTGAGATATAGAAGAATTTGCAAAGACACAAATACATTTAAAGAACAAGCTAAAACATTGAAAGAAAAATTTGTGCAAAGGGGATATCCAACAGATACAATTAACAAAGCATATACAAGAGCTAAATGCAATCATAGGGAAACATTATTATCAAAAAAGGAAGATAAGGAAAAGATTAATCCAGATATCCAAACGTGTGTACTTCGATACACACACGGTAATAATCAGATAGCAAATAGCATAAAGAAAAATTGGAAACTTATGCAAATGCATCCAGCATTTAGAGATAATAATTTAAGAATAGCTTACACTCGAAATCAAAATTTAAAAGAACTACTTCAAGAACAACAGATACAATTAGGAACTACCACAACAGGACACACTAAGTGTGGAAAATGCAAATATTGTGGTATAATGAGAATGACAAATTCATTTGAAAATCCATTAAATAAGAAGATATATGATCTAAGACACAAGACTAACTGTGAATCCACATATGTCGTATACATTCTAATTTGCCCGTGTCAGAAACTATATGTGGGAAAGACAAAAAGATCATTAAAAACTAGAATGAGTGACCATAAACATAATTTCAAATTTAAAAAGAAAGAAGCTCCGTTAGTACAACATAGTTTAGAAAGGAACCACGAATTTAAGGAATACCAATGTCTGGTAATAGATCACGTCCCAGCAGATATACGAGGAGGTGATCGTAACAGAAAATTGATGCAGAAAGAACAACGTTGGATTTATAGACTCGAATCTTTAACACCTATCGGGTTAAATAATAAAATTGGATGGAAAGTCTTTTTATAAACAAGATCGGACTTCTATAAACAAGATCGGATATTGATATAGCTTCCCGAACATTCGGAAAGGCTACAGGAAGCAGAGGCCAGCTAGGCGTCTGACGCTATATAAGCATGTGATCAGCGCCATTGTGAGCAATATATATATATAAAAAAAGTCCGAAAAACTAAGCAGCTTGAAGACCTAACTGTGAGTACTTGAGCATTTATAAAGATAAGACAATAATGTTAACACAGCAGAAGAAGTAACAATTATAAAATGTTTTATCGTAGGGCATAAGAACTGGCACACTAAAGTTATCGCTCCAGACGAAGGATTGACGAAACAGAAGCGCACTGTAGAGCGTCTTAGTAACCAGTAGAAAAAACCGGAAAACAAGATAAGTGCTACGTTTAAGGGTTATAAAACATGTAAAAAAGAAGTAAAAAAATTAAGAACATTTAAGACTAATGAGGATTCCCGCAGTTTATTTTTAAACATAGCGGTGAGGTGTAGTTTATGATATGTAATAGACACACCGGTGAAATCTGAAGTCTAAAAGATTAAATAACTAAAAGAGGAAAAAGACTGTGTGAACACGATTTACGTGCAGAGATTACATTTATTATTATCTATTGTATATATATCCAGCAAATATGCTACATATTTCAGTAATAAACTGATACCGTTACACTGGGACAACCAAAAGGTGATCATTAAGGGACTGAAGTGCGTGGGATGGCGAATAAGGATTGGTGAGTGCAGATAGATAGTCGGGAAGACCAAACCAGATGGCTTTGAAAGCAAGTAACAGTGTCTTATAAATGAGTAGTTGCTCATCTGGAAGCCAATGGTGTTTATGGAGTAGCGGTGAAACGTGATCATATCAATGGGCATGACATAGGAGGTGTGTGACTGTGTTTTAAAGAGTCTGTAGCTTTCGTAAACGTGAGGGCAGCCTATATAAATGATGTTGCAATAGTCCATTCTAGAGGTTAGTAGGGAAACAAGTGAGTGAAGGGAGTCATGGTCAAAATATCGTCTAATAGAGTGTAATTGTCTTAAGCTAGTAAAACCAGATTAGCATACAGCTGAGATTTGTTGAGAGAAGGAAAGTTGTTTCACAATAGAAGATTCCATAGTGTTCACCTCCGCTATTATTTGTGCAGCCCACTCAGAGCTGGGAGACGATGGTGTGCTCTTCTCCGCAGTTTTTGTGTCAGTCATGTGGCCCTTAGGTCCTTTTTGGTAAGTTTTGAGGCCATCCAAACGCTAAGACTGCACCAAATCAGTATATGGGGTGCAAAGGTGGGAGGATTATTCGATCAAAAGTCAACAAGGGACTGATGCTGGCAATGAAGTGCAGATTAAAATTGGGTGAGCTGGAGCTCTCAGACCTCTGTCCTCACTCCACCATTACCCGACTGGAAGTGCCCTTTGTGACTTGCTTAATATTTTGTAGCTGTTTGCTTAAGAGTTGTATAAAAATGTACTAATAGTAATAGTATTTCTAGTATTATCAACTGTTTCTTTGTGTGCCCATACTGTTTTAACCTTGTAACTTTGTTGTAGGAGGGTAAGCTAGTGGAGAGAGACCCTTCAGCATGGGAGTTGCAGGGAGACCCCACAGTTCTCATCACACTAGCTCACATCTTCAATCATTTTTCCCCTTTGATGGTAAGTGCCTTTCATTTGTAAGTGGGAGAATGGTGTAAGAAATTTTGAAGTTCAGCACAACACAAGTGTTGGTGACTTCATGAGGATCAGGGGTGTCCAACCTCTGCCCTCGCCAAGTCAGGTTTTCAGGATTTCCACAATGGATATGCATGAGATTTATTTGCCATACAATGGAAGCACTTCATGCAACTAGATCTCGTGCATATTCATTGAGGAAATCCTGAAAACCTGACTTGATTGTGGCCCTTGAGGACCGAGCTGGGACACCCCTGATGTAGATACTATTGACTGAACAAAGTTTCCCTGTTTTGTTTGTCGTAGTACAAAAGAACCAATAAACAGGGCTATCTCTGCTACTGGGTGGACCAGCTATCCACCTAGAATAGAGGTATTTCCTTATTGTTTGGGGGGGGGGGGGAGGGGGGTTGTTGCAGCAGCAGCAGCAGCATAGTGCTAGCACAGCTGCAGACTTTTGAGTACCCATACATGTTTATGCCTAGCTGCATTCCACCTCCTCCAAAAAGGAGGAAGAGGTTGCTGTAGGCCTGGACCACAATCAGTACTCAAGGGCCCTGCACTATGTTTCCTTCTCGTGCAAAGAATGTAGGTAGAACAGTGGTTCTCAAACTTGACCTGGGGGGGTGGGGTCCCCAGCCAGTAAGGTTTTCAGGATATCCACAATGAATATTCATGAGAGAGATTTGCAATGATTGTTCATTGTGGATATCCTAAAGACCTGACTGGCTGGGGAGTTCCTGGACAGGTTTGGAAACCACCGAGGATTGCGAAGGGGTGGAGAAAGAGATTATGGACACCTTGAGTGAAGGTACAGAGGGGAAGATGCAGGATAGGTATTTGATACCCTAGGGCTGGTCCTGCCAATATAATGCACAAAGTCACAAAAAAGATTGATTATTGGGGTTCATCTGAAAAGAAAACATAAAAATGCAAGACTACCAGGGATGACAGGGTCCAGTATAGTCCTGTTGATTACTATAGCCTTAAACCAGCTTTGAGTAGGACTGGGCACCTTCTAATGGTGAGCTGCCTGCAAAGAGTCAGATTTACTTGTAAGCTCTCTAAAATTTCTTACAAAAACTTGTCCAGAATGTAGTTGCTCAGCTTTTGATGAAATTGGGCTTGCATAATCACATTGCACCAATTTTTTCTCCTTGCGTTGGCTTCTGATTGAGAAATGTTGTATCTCTAAAATGCTGGTGTTAGCATTTAAGGTTTTCCATGGGCTGGAACCAAAATATATTTCAGATAAGTTGCCAGTCTATGTTCCTAGACGTTTGTTATGCTCTCAGTGCGAGAGCCACTTTCTTTTGCCTTCTGCTAGGTCTTTCCATCTTGAGTGTTCTTATTCTGTGACCCAGCTGTGGAATAAAGTCTCTCCCTCTGGAAGTCTAATTGATAATTTATTAGGGTTTGGTAGAGCTGTAAAAACATATTTGTTTAATATTTTTGATGAATTGTATATTGAATCTGTGATGTTATGTCTTTATTTAGTTTTATATTAGCTGTGCTGTTATTTTATGTTTTATGTTTAACCTTATTATGTATGTAACTTTGTAGCCCATGCAAGGCGTTATCGGGAGGATGGGTTAAATAATGGAACAATCAAACAAATAAAATACTCAATTTTTTAAAGAAAAACCTTCTAGAATTCCAGTCTGACAATAATTGTGAACCTCACTATGCAAATTCTTTAATAAAAATTCATTGATACAAAAAAAAAAAAAAAAAAGATTGTGAACTCAATCAGACGTAATAGAGGTTGAAATTCCTTGTAGGCATAATATCTCCTTAGCAAATATGATCACCAGTTGGGAAGTGGAGAGTAACTTAGCAATTAGAGCAAGACTAAGGCTTAACTGCATAGGAAGTGGCTGCAGGAAGCACCATGGGCGAAAAGTAAGGATTTTAGTCCTAATCTTCACATGGAGGGCCAGAACAAAGGATGCACAGTCCTTATACATAGAAGACCATCAGAAGGCAATGGAGAATAGTTCAGCTGTTTTCTTAATCCCTAATCAGACAACTTAGAATAATTCCTCTATTTGAAACACTAGAGGCAAAAGGCTGACCAGCAAGAACTGGACCTGGGATTTGTACACAACACGATGCTTGGAATTTTCTCCAGAAGCTCTGAATTAACAATATTCACAGTAGTCTTGGAAGTGGGAATGATGAGCCATTTATCGACTGGGTCTAGTATGTACTTGGGTGTGTGTGTGTGTGGGAGGGGGGGGGGGAGTGCATTGGCCTTAATGTTTTCAAATCCATATGATAGGAGATGATAAACTGGAATTGAACAAAGAACATGGCCCGGTAGGCCTGGCAGTGGTTCAGATACCTGGTGGTTTTAATGTGCATCAAATTCTTGTGATCACTGAAGCTCATTTGATATACCACCTATTATTTATTTGTCTCAGTGGTTACAATACAGTAAAATGGGGGAAAGGTGAGAGAAAAGAGAGGTTAGATAATTTAAAGATTCTGGAAAAGCCATCGTGAAAAAAAAGGGTAGATTTGAATTTGCTGAGCGAAGATTGTGATCGTATATAATATGGAAGGGTGTTCTAGAGAGTCGGAGCCAAGACACTGAAACATGTCTAGTATTATCCAGACGAATTTGGCAGAAAGTTTCAGAATAAATGGAAATGTTACATCCTGTTATAAAAATGTTTCTGTCCTTCCAAATCCCACTTATTTGGAAAAATTTCCTAGTTCTACAAATTAATCACACAGAGGTGAAGATAAGCTTTGGTGTTTGGTCTTTGTGATAATGTATGGGTATGAGCCCCTGCCACAAATAATGAGTGCTTTACAGAGCTTGCCAACTTGTGACTGAGGTATTATGAATACCTATCAGCAATTCTGTAGTGCTATGCTTTAATACAGAGACCTTTGCCATAAATTGGAACTCTGCTGAGTCATTCTTGTTCTAATTAGACATTTACATGTCCAAACATTCCCGGGTCCCTGTTAAGTAACCCGGCTGATGCAAGACTATGAAATATGTAAGGTTCTTGTTCACAATGACCTTCAAGATTGTTTGGAGCCAGAATTTGACGAAAGCATTGAGGATGATATCAAAAGGTTGACCTCAAGTCTCTTCGGAGCCCAGAGTTTCAAGAAAAGCATCGAGATTGACATGAAAAGACATTCCTTTGGTTTTGTAAACCATAACAAACAGGACACAACCAATCATCTCTCACGGTGTTATCAAGACATCGGCAACAGTGCTGTTATCAGAATGGTATAAAAGGCATCAATTCATCTTGTCTGTCAGAGCAATGACTCATTGGAACCTGGCTATTCTCCATGGGCAGAATCTGGTCACCACATCTCAAAGAAAATATAATGGAATTAGAAAAGGTGCAGAGAAGGGCAACGAAAATGATAAAGGGGATGGGATGACTTCCCTATGAAGAAACACTAAAGCGACTAGGGCTCTTCAGCTTGGAGAAAAGATGGCTGAGGGGAGATATGATAGAGGTCTATAAAATAATGAGTGGAGTGGAATGGGTAGACGTGAATCGCTTGTTTACTCTTTCCAAAATTACTAGGACTAGGGAGCACGCAATGAAGCTACTAAGTAGTAAACTTAAAACAAACCGGAGAAAATATTTCCTCACTCAACATATAATGAAACTCTGGAATTCATCGCCAGAGAATGTGGTTAAAAAACAGTTAACAGATTTTTTAAAAGGTTTGAATAATTTCCTATAAGAAAAGTCCATAGACCATTATTAAGATGGACTTGGGGAAAATCCACTGCTTATTTCTAGGATATACAGCATAAAATCTGTTTTACTGTTTTGGGATCTTGCCAGGTACTTGTCACTTAGATTGGCCACTGCTGGAAACAGGATACTAGGTTTGATGGACCTTTGATGTGTCCCAGTATGGCAACACTTATGTTCTTATATCTTATCACAAAGGTCATAAGGCAAGCTCTGTAACTGCTTTCCCTCGGGTAATGACCAGGAGGTGTGCTTTCAAAGCACCTAAACTTACAAAGCTACATAGTAACCTATGGAACTTTGTAAGTCTAAGTACTTTGAAAATGATCTTCCTGGTGACCTGGTTGTTTGCCATAGAGAGCTATGTGTGTTTGTCTTAACTATGACCTGATTAGTTCTGTACAATATTTTAGAGAACTGATACTTTACTTTAATTCTGCGATTTTCTAAATGTTACTATTTGTTTCTTTCTTTTTTCATTTGTTTGCACATTACTCTTGTAAATATTTCTTCATTCATGTAAATAAATTTGCCTGTTATTTTTATGAGCTATGTGTTTTATGGTACATACATATATTGGGTGTCCAAACTCAGTTTAGTTCATTACGAGATGTGATAAATAATAAACATCCATCGGGCATAATGTAATTACTTGTTTCTATTCTATCACTTCTAGTGGTAATTGTATCACTCTTACAGTAAGACCACCCCAGTTCCACTTTCTGATGCATCCATCTCCAGGTTGAATGACTTGGATGGGTCTGGATGGCTTAGAGGCACAGAAGCAAAAGGTTATTTCAGTTTCTCAAAGGTCTCCTGAGCTTTGGGCCTAGCTGTTAGATGAGTCACTACCTTGGAGACATTCTGGATAAATTGCCTATATTAATTGGGAACGGTTAAGGATTGCTTAAAGATCCTCACAGCCCATAGGAAGCCTTATTGTCAATCTACTTTTCTAAGTTGTATTTCTTTTCTTTAACATTGTTATCTAATATATATTTTTTGACCCAAGAATCTTCTATCCGTTCTCTACTGTGCATACCTAGAGGGAAACTACTTCATCTGTCAGGCTAACTAGCTGCTTTATATCTTCAGTGTAAAGTGTACCTGGTGAAAGATGGTCTGATGAACTTCTTGTTGAGCATCCTGGAGGGGGGAGGGTCTGTGGAAGAACACCCCCTCATCCAGCAGCTGCTGGAGGTCATGTGGCTGCTCATGGAGGTTAGTGTTTCCCTGCAGATAGTCTCACACTTGGCACTCATATTTACACCTACAAACATGCACACTCAGATTACTACACCAAGACCTCATTTTTTGCCTTAACTGACTCCACATCTCTCCTTATTAACATTTGGCACAGATGTCAGTAGGTAGCCAGTACTATGTGGTGTTTTCAGAAAGCTTATATATATGTGGCAAAATGGGACAAGATAGTGGAGGTGAATAGTGAATAAGCATCAGTTCTGTCAAACTGCATTGCTATTTAGACTGTCTGACTAATCTGTAGTTTTTTGAGATAGGCTTGTGCCCAGGATGTGACTGTGTAGCCCCATAATTATAGCTAGAGAATGACACGGGGACAAAATTTGGCCCCCGTCCCTGTGGGTTCTGTCTCCATCCCCGCCCCATCCCGCAGGCCCTGTCTCCGTCCTCACCCTGACCCCGCAGGTTCTGTCCCCGTCCCTGCCCTGTCTTCATGAGCTCTGTCCTCATCTGCAGAAGCCTTGAACAATTATGATTTTGTATTTAAATCTTTTTATTAAAGTATGAAAAGGAACAATATGCTATGCAACTATAGTGAATAAGTTACAAATAGAAAGCAATAATAACAGTGAGCAGCTATAATAACGCTCCTCACCACCACCCTCTAAAGTTCCAACCCTAACAATAGCTGATTTCTACTACCCCAAGGAATCCTAATCCACTCTGCTAAAATGTCCAGGGGTACAAAATACAACCCGTTCTGTATTCCCTAGAGGGGAGAAATATGCCCTATGAAGCACTGTTACGATTTTTTAATCTGTGGATGAATAAGAAGTCATCAGCAATCTCAGGATTCAGTCTAGCTCTCCTGTCTTCCACAGTCCTTCCTGCAATAGAAGATGTCTTCTTAGATGTGCTGGTAGCAGGAATGTACAGGATCCCCCATGAAAATTTTGCTAGTTGTGGCCAGCATGTTTGCTTGTTTTTCCAAAAAATCAAAATATTGTTGTCCGCATCACTCAAACACAAATAGCAATCCAGTTCATTAACAGGCTTCCAAGTAGAAAATGACACAGGGACAAACTTTATCCCCGTTCTCGTGGGCTCTGTCCCCATCCCCGCGATTACTGTGGGTCCCCGCCCCTGTGCCATTCTCTAATTACAGCATGAAGTATAATGTCTCAAAACTGAGTTTGCAATTGGTGTCTTCAGTACATTATGGCTTTATTCGGGTTTCTGCTTTTTCTATAGCCTTTCCAGGTCAGCGTTGCTCAACTATTAGTTTCCAGCAATTTTAAGAAATTATTAAAAACACAGCTTTTTGTTCACGCATACTGTTGATATAGTGCAGTACTAGAAGTTATGACAGCAGCACCTTATGTTTTGGATTATGTTAGTAGTATTTTATGTTATATTTCTGTTAATTGATAATGTTTTGTTTTACATTAGTATGTATGTTTTTATGGAAACCACCTAGTTTATAGACTAGTTAGAAGTGTTTTAAATAAATGAATAAATAAATCTTCCCTGTGTGGTAACAGGGAAAATTGTACTCGTTCAACAAAAAAAATAAACAATTGTAGCATGCACAAAAAATATAGCACATCATTTCTAACTGAATGTTGTCTCCATGTTCAAGGGCTACATTTTGATTCAAAATTTTAATTGAGATTAATTGAATGATTAAAGAACCAGTATCTTCTTCCCATTGTTCAACATCTTTTTCCCCCCTTCCTTCCACCTGTTGTCCAGCATCTCTCCCTTCCTCCTCTCTACCCCCCAAGTATGTTCTCTTCCTTTTGTCATTCCTTCCCTAACTCTCTCCCTTCCCTCTACCCTTGGGATCCAACATATCTTTTTTAAGGGGAAAGGAGAAAAAGGATGGGATTTGATATACCACCCTTCTCTGGCTACAATCAGTGGTTAAACATATTATATACAGGTACTGTTTTTGTACCTGGGCAATGGAGGGTTAAGTGGCTTGCCCAGAGTTACAAGGAGCTGCAGTGAGAATCAAACTCAGTTACCTGGTTCTCAGGTTGCTGCACTAATCATTAGGCTACTCCTCCACTCTACTCTTTTTCACTCCCAGGTCCATTATCTCTCTCTCCTCTCCTTCTTTCATCCCTTCCGGTCACCCATTTTCCTGGCTCTCTCCCTTTCCATCCATAGGTCCATTATCTGTCTGTCTTCCCTCCTCGTGGGGCCTCTCCCCCAAGCCCCACTATTTTTCATTATCTCTCTCTCTTCTCCCTTCCTGTGAGTCCAGTATTTCTTCCTCTTCCGTCCTGCCCATTATGCAAAATTTCTTTCTCTTTCCCCTCCACCCCCAGATTCTTATCATTCTTTCCATCCTTCTTTTCCTCCCATTAGTCACCATTTCTGTTTCCTTCCCTACCACCAGTGCATGGTCTGGAATCTGTACCCCCCCACACACTCTCCTCCTGCTCCACCGGTGGTTCAGCATCTCCCCTCCCCCCAGGTGGTTCAGCATCTCCTCCCCCCGTGCACGTTACCTCACTTGCCCACAGTTTGACAGCTCCTTCTCTCTCAATCCCCCTCCCTGTCCACCTTAAATTTGGTCTCTGGCAGCGACAGCAATAGTCACATTCTGCTTATGCCCTGTTCAAGAGCTTTCTCTCTGACCCATCTTCTTTGAAGGGCTGAACAAACGTGGTTAAAGGTGAGCCGGTTGATATTGTGTATCTGGATTTTCAGAAGGCGTTTGACAAAGTACCTCATGAAAGACTCCAGAGGAAATTGGAGAGTCAGGGGATAGGAGGTAGTGTTCTATTGTGGATTAAAAACTGGTTAAAAGAAAACAAAGAGTAGGGTTAAATGGTCAGTATTCTCAATGGAGAAGGGTAGTTAGTGGGGTTCCCCAGGGGTCTGTGCTGGGACTGTTGCTTTTTAACATATTTATAAATGACCTAGAGATGGGAGTAACCAGTGAAGTAATTAAATTTGCTGATGACACAAAGTTATTCAAAGTCGTTAAATCGCAAGAGGATTGTGAAAAATTACAAGAGGACCTTACGAGACTGGTTGACTGGGCGTCCAAATGGCAGATGACGTTTAATGTGAGCAAGTGCAAAGTGGTGCATGTGGGAAAGAGGAACCTGAATTATAGTTACGTCATGCAGGGTTCCACATTAGGAGTCACTGACCAAGAAAGGGATCTAGGTGTCATCATTGATGATACTTTGAAACCTTCTGCTCAGAGTGCTGCTGCGGCTAAGAAAGCAAATAGAATGTTAGGTATTATTAGGAAAGGAATGGAAAACAAAAATCAGGATGTTATAATGCCTTTGCATTGCACCATGGTGCGTCCGCACCTCGAATATTGTGTTCAATTCTGGTCACCACATCTCAGAAAAGATATAGCGTAATTAGAAAAGGTACAGAGAAGGGCGACGAAAATGATAAAGGGGATGGGATGACTTACCTATGAGGAAAGACTAAAGCGGCTAGGGCTCTTCAGCTTGGAGAAAAGGCGACTGAGGGGAGACATGATAGAGGTCTATAAAATAATGAGTGGAGTTGAACGGGTAGACGTGAAGCATCTGTTTACGCTTTCCAAAAATTCTAGGACTAGGGGGCATGTGATGAAGCTACAATGTAGTAAATTTAAAACGAATCGGAGAAAATGTTTCTTCACTCAACGTGTAATTAAACTCTGGAATTCGTTGCCAGAGAATGTGGTAAGGGCGTTTAGCTTAGCAGAGTTTTTAAAAAGGTTTGGATGTCTTCCTAAAGGAAAAGTCCATAGACCATTATTCAATTGGACTTGGGAAAAATCCACTGTTTCTGGGATAAGCAGTATAAAATGTTAAGTACTTTTTTGGGATCTTGCCAGGTATTTGTGACCTGGATTGGCAACTGTTGGAAACAGGATGCGGGACTTGATGGACCTTTGTTCTTTCCCAGTATGGCAATACTTATGTATATATTGTGCCCCCTCTGTCACAACTTCCTTTTTCCACATGGGTGAGCACAGGTCAGAGAAAGCTCTGGAGCAGGCCCTAGGCAGCATATGAGTATTGCTGTTGCTGACGAAGACCAAGAGAAGACCAAATTTAAGGAAGGCCCGGGAGGTGGTTTTGGGGGGGAGGGGGGGTTTAGAGAGGGGAAGTTGTTGAATTATGGATGAAAGGGGAATGGTGCAAGAAATGCTGGCTCATGCCCTGGATGAGGGGAGGAAGGGGACTGATGAGAGGGAGAGATGTTGACAGGATGGGTGGTTGTTATTATTTTTTAATTGCAACTAATAAGTAAGGCAATCGGACAGTTAACAGTGATTAATATGCAGTCCTACCTCTTAGTGATTATTAGAAGTGCTAGAGGTGCTCTCTCTTCCTGTAATGTGAGAGGTGCAGATACAATTTGAAATCTCACCTACGATGTTTACTCGTTAAGAGGGGCTTTTCTCACTTTGTAGGACTATGAAGTGCATGAGTGCCTGAAGCAGCTGATGATGTCCCTGTTACGTGCTTACCGATTCTCTCCCATCATTCCTGACTTGGGGTTACAGGTAAGCAGATGTTCCTGAGCAGTATTCTGGCTTTCAGTCAAAAATTCCCGATGACTGGGAAGATTATTAATGGATCCTAGTGTTTGGCTGTATATATTTTTTGACTTTCTTTTTATTGTTTTTCTGTAATTACAAACAAAACCTCCGAATACGACAGCCAATCCGTACAATATAATCTCAGTGAAATCCCCCCCCCCCCCCCCACACACACACAAAACAAAGTACAAACATAGGATGTGTTTTCTTCACCAGTATGCATACCTAGTCCCACAAGCTGTTTTTTTTAAAGTAACTATAAATGTGCAACCTCTCCAGCATTAACATGGAGTCTCTGATTAAATGTTACTTAATTGAGCTTCAGTCAAGTTTGATAGGGTACCTTACACTACGTATCTAGGTGACTAGTAGGGATGGATATTGTTCTATTATTATCTCAAATAGTAAGCCATTGTGAATCGGTGACTATTGCCTGTAGTTCCATTTCCCACTTTTTTTAAATAAAGAAATTTATCTTTAGGTGTGTCGGTATTCAAATTAACTTGGCAGTGGCTGTCCACTGGCACCTTAAATGGGAGAGAGTTCATAAACAAGCTATAATAGTTTAAATAATACCCTATTCCATGTCTTCCATATACTGAAAATATACATGCATGAGAATTTGTTTCATCACATGGAAAGTTTTGATCTGCGAAATCATCCAGCATTTCTCTCTTTTCTGTCTCTCTATTACATGCTGTAGCTTGTGGTTCTTTTATCAAGGAGCCAAAGCTCTCCACGAGAGTCACTGACAGCCTCATTGCACTGAAAGTTTCAAGTTAGTTTATTTACTGTACCGCAAAAAGCCAGAAAGAAATGTAAGTGAGTTACAAGAAATAGGTGATTAAAATATAAGCTGAAGACTATAATTAAAAAAAAATGATACCATGTAGAACACAACAGGCACAAAAGGGGAGATTAAAAAATACATTCTGGTCAATATTCAGCTCAAGGTGGTCAGTGTTATACCCAAATATTCTCTGCCAGGCCATGTTCGGGCACCAGTATTGAGTATCCGTGTGTTATGCAGGTCCTGGTCAATATTTAGCCAGATCCACATAAGATGTTTATATGAGTCCTGGCCGAATATCGGCAGGGACCTGTATAAAAAAAGATTCTGGCCAGGTTAGGGGATGGCTGGCTAGTGAGAATATTCAGCAGACCTGCTGATTTTTGCTAAATATCCCTGCTTAGCCCCAACTGAGTGATTTAAAAGGTCCAGGAGCATCTCCTGGCTAGTTAAATCACTTTGAGTATCTACTTCATCATATATAAATTATATTGCATATAAATTTAGTATAAAAGAAAAAAATACAAACTGCATCTTACAAGTAAACACATAAGGTAAGGGAAGACAATACATTCGTGTTCGGCACCTGGCAATACGCCACACCAAAAATAATGAAGTACATTCCTGTTAAAGAAATTTCAACCAAATGGCTTTTCATAGAAAATATGTTAGCTGAGCCTTGAATTTGGTCAAGGAAGATTCTAGGCGAATATAAAAGTGAATTACATAGCATGGGGGCCATCACAGATATAGAAGAGTAGTGAGCATTTAGACAACTTTGTTGATGAGAGCGAATAGTGAAAATATTTTGTTGTGAAGAATGTACAGATCTGACCAGAGGGTACGGAATAAGATCTGAAATAAAAAAATGAGAAGACCAGAGTAATAGATCTGATGTATAGTAAGCAAGTTCTTAAAAGATGTACGAAAAGAGATTGGAAGCCAGTGCTCAGTAGAAAGAAAAGGTTATAATGGTCATTTTACTTTATTGTAAAGTAATTTAATAGAGATGGACACAGTATTGGTGGGGTTGGTTCCTATAGAATTGAGTCAGAGTATTCTGAGGTCCCTTCTTATAGACTTTGACAGTTAAGTGTCTGTTCCAAGCTCAAGAAGAATACTGGAACTATGTCTGCTGTTTTTTTATGTACCCTGGAGCTTCTTGTTCTCTGAGGACATGCAGGAAGAAGTTATTCTTACTGCTGAGTGATGTCGTGTGGATGGAGCCCACACAGGAAAGCTCCCCAGCATCTGTTCTAGGAGCTTTTGGAAATCACACCTGTCCCCATTGTGCAGGTCCAGCTCAAGTTCATATTTTCCATAGAGCAGTGAAGACCTGCTGTGTAGCTCTCCTTCACACTGTGTTTCAAGAGAAAAAAAAAAGTGGAACCCCCGAGCACACCAAACAAGAGAAAAACAAAATAAAGAAAGGGGTAGACCAATCAAATTCCAACACAAAGAAAAATGTTTAATAAAATCAAAATATTCATTAAACATTTGCCCTTGTGTTGGAATTTGATTGGTCTACCCCCTTTCTTTCTTTCTTGCAAGATAAATTTTTCCTGCCATTTTTTTCCTACCAGCTTTCCTCGGATAGGTGGCTAGTGTATATCTCTTGTTGCATGGGGCCTCTATTCCTGTCAGTTTTTTTTCATGAGGTACGTTTTTTGGGGTACCTTTTAAGCTTCCTTTGCTTTGCATGGAACAACCTAAAATTTTCAATAAAATTCCACCAAGCCTCAAAATTACAGATGCTCACTGTCTATGCCTGATCATGATTCCTCTATCTGTAAATTATGTTTGCAGATGTTACAAAGAGGCTTCAAAGGTCATGAGAGGCAGCACAAACAAAATTCTGGTGCCGAGAAGTATTTCCCATTGACTTTGGCATTGGAGGCATCAGTCTCGGTGATTAAGAGAGCTGCCTCAATTACTGGGGATGCATTGGCACTGAGAGAGAACACCTTCGACATTGAGCACACACCAATGCGGTGTGTTGGATGCAGGTCAGAGGCATCATCATTGATACCCTTAAAAGCACAGAGTCAAAGGCACTGAGGTCATCAGTATTCTTGAAGTGCCCCCCCCCCCCCAATGTGAGGACACTCACTGTCCTAGGAACTGAATGGGGTGCGACAGTCTCCATTGAGCCAAGACCAGGTGGTACTGAAGGACATGGCTAACACATAGTAGATGACGGCAGAAAAAGACCTGCACGGTCCATCCAGTCTGCCCAACAAGACAACTCATGTGTGCTACTTTTTGTGTATACCCTACTTTGATTTGTACCTATGAGACGAAGCCAAGTCTCAGCCTTCGTCGATCAGCAGCCCTCGAGGAGGTGCTCAGGGATGTTCTCCAGGAGCAGGTGGAGTGCCTAGTTGCTCTTCAGGAGGCAATTTATCAAGAGCATCGATGCTGACACCTGAGATGGTTCAGCCTATTCTTCAGGTCCGCACACTGCCTATATGTAGTGCATCAATATTGAAGCCTTGAAGGGCTTTGGAGCTGATGTATATTGAACCTAGTGTCTATTTCCAGTCCCTCAGGGGAGGAAGCTTCCCTAATACATAAGGAATATTTATTATCTCGCTGCCCCAGGCTCAGGCCTGACCTTGGTATTCAAGGCAGGCAGAGATGCAAATGTTTCCGGGGGAGTACTTTTGTGAATCAGACTCAGAGTGCTCTTGGGTATCTGAAGAAGCACCAGAGGTCTCCTTGGAAAATGGGTCCCTTGTTCTTCCATCAGAGTCCTTCCCGCGAAATGAAAGATGGAAATCTTCTGAGGAGTTGTCATTTTTTACTTTATCAGTGAGATGGCTAAGTCCGGCCCATTTGATTTGGACATGGAGGATGAGCCCAGGGCTGAGACATTGGACATCCTTCAGTTTGACAACCCCTCAATGGAGGCTGTGACAGTGCCCATGCACTGAATCCTTAAGCTTGTGCAGAAGCAGTGGGAGATCTTCCTCTCTGCACGGCTGGTGAATAAGAAGGTTAATTCCATGTACAGAGTTCAAAAGGCTCTCAGATTTGAGAAGCTTCTGCTTCCTCACAGTTCCATGATGGTCGAATCTTCTCTCAAAAGGGTCAAGAATTCTAAAGCCTCACTCTTTGGTGCCCCTGGGGAAGGAGGCTAGAACCTTGGAATCTGTTGGGATAGAGGTTTTTCAGAATGCTATCTGACATCCCGCATTGCTTTTTATTATTTCATAATGAGCATGCACTTGTGAAATGTAGTGCACATTGTAGCGGCTTTCACAGGAGAAGGATGAGGAATTCCACAGGCTAGTAGCCAAAGAACAGGAGTGCAGAAACTACCTAGTTTGAGCAACTTATGATGCCTTCAGTACAGCACCTGCTGTGGGATTTGGGATGCACAGACCTCTGAGAAGCTGGCGAACGTTCTGTGCCATGAGGTAATCTTTTTGGTGACAAAGTGTAGGAGACTGCTGACCTCATTAAAAAAAGTACTCAGATGCCATGAAGTCACTTTCCAAGCCTGCTCCCAGCTCAGCCTCCACATCTAGGAGGTATTGTGGTAGAAGGCAACAGAGGACCTACTACCCTCAAAAGCATAGGTATCCTCTCTCGAGATCACCCTAGGCAACAGAGGTCCCAGAAGGCCCAGACAGCCCCCTAGTCAAAGCAGGATACCAGCTTTTGACTGGCTTTAAGAAGTATAGCCTCAATCAAAGTAACAATTCCAGCAACCTACTGATAAAAGGGAGGCTGAATTTTTGAATTTTGGTTAGCCAAGTTGGCACCTTGTAACCTCAGACCAGTGGGGGTTTGAAAATTGTCCAAACAGGTTTCATTCTTGAATTTTTGCTAAGTTACCAACCAAGAGCATCAAAATTAAGCTCTCAGCATCAGGAGTTTCTTACAAAGGAACCCTCTTACAGGTCAAGGGGGTCAAACCTGTTCCACTAGAGGAAAGAGGACAGAGATTTTATTCCAAGTACTTCCAATTGACAGACAGATTTCATCTCATCCTAGATCTCAGGGCCCTGAAGAAATATCTGGCCAGATAAAAGTTCAGGATGATTTCCCTGGGTACCTTTTTGTAGGTAATGACTATGCTGTCTGGACTTAAAGGATGGCTATACCACTTACAGATACATCCCAGTCACAGGAAGTATCTGAGACCCCTAGTAGGGAAATATCACTACCTATATCGTGTACTTCCATTTGGCCTAGCATCTGTGCCCATGGTGTTCACAGAATGCCTAGTAGTTATCACAGCATCCTTACACAAACTTGGGGGGGGGGGCATGCATGTGTTTTCCTGTTTAGACAATTGACTGATCAAGAGCACATCAGAAGAAGGTGCAAGGGAATCAGTGCACATGACCATTCAGGTGCTGGAAATACTAGGGTTCATCATAAATTACAAAATAAAAAAATAAACTGTGAGCTCACATCTAACTTCACAAAATACAAAAATCAGTCCACTTCAATAAATAGTATAAATTGTATGCTAGAATCACGTCATATTGACGACATCTGCTTATAGTTCACCACACACACTTGTATTTTCACAATCTTATTTACTCAATAAATGAAAATAGGAGGAAAAGCCTCAGAACTCAGCTCGGGGTACAGATTCCCTGCAAACCTTTGTGGGTCACCACCTAGGCATAAAAACCTCCACCTATCAAACTTTAAACTGTCAAATATAAATACAGTTTTTAAATGTTAAATGTGAATACTTATACATTCAAAAAATGTGTGATCTGAAGATCATTGTAAACTTCTCAAGCTGCGAGCACTATTACAGGGTCCTACCGATGGTGGCCAGTGTTTCTCAAAGAAATGTTGCTTCAGGGTATTCGGGACCAGCTTAATCTAAAACATTCATATGAATGTCATCAGTCAAAATCAATTGAAACTAGCACTTAAAAACATCACTATAAATAAAAGTAATCTTATTTAACTTTGGCATCTCTGCTCATCCACTCGCTTTTAAAACATGGCTGCCACTGGAACATCCGGTTTTAAATAGGTTGCATGATGTCAGTACAGATTGTTAGGGGGCGACCAAATGACTTCCAGTAGAAGCTTGGTGTATTGTGAACTTTTATTGAACATGCATTATGCAGGGGATCCAACACGGAAGGTGACAAAAATGATATGGGGGCTTGTGCTAAAACATGCATGAGAACAGGTTAGGGCTCTTCAGCTTGGAAAAGAGATGGGGTGGGGGGGACAGGAATATGATCGAGGTCTATATAATCCTGAGTGATGTAGAATGGGTAGAAGTGAATCGATTTTTCACTCTTTCAAAAAGTACAAAGACCAGGGGACACTCAATGAAATTACATGGGCATACTTTTAAAGCAAATAGGAGGAAATATTTTTTCACTCAAAGAATAGTTAAGCTCTGGAACTCGCTCCCAGAGGGTGTGGTAACAGTGGATAGCGTATCTGGGTTTAAAAAGGGTTTGGACAAGTTCCTGGAGGAAAAAGTCCATAGTCTGTTATTGAGATGGACATTGGGGAAGCCACTGCTTGCTCTGGGATTGGTAGCATGGAATGTTGCTACTAATTGGGTTTTTGCCAGGTACTTGTGACCTGGATTGACCACTGTTGGAAGCAAGATACTGGTCTAGATGGCCCATTGGTCTGACCCAGTATGGCTATTCTTATGTTCTTAGAGACTGGAGGACCTCAATATGTATACCCTAGAGGAAAGGAGGGATAGGGGAGATATAATAGACATTTAAATACTTAGAAGGTATAAATATGCAAACTAATTTTTTTCAGAGACAGGGAAGTGGTAGAACCTAGATGTCATGAGTCGAGGTTGCAGGATGGTAGATTTTCATGAAGAGGGTGGTGAATGCCTGGAATGCCGTCTCAGGGACAAAAATGGTAATGGAATTCAAGAATGCATAGGATAAACAGAGGATCCCTATATTGAAAAAGGATGGAATCCAATTAAAACACAAATTACCTCATAGCTGGACTGAGTTTTGACAGCAGCTGTAGAGGTTGCCAAGTAAGACTAATGCTGGGCAGACTTGTATATTCTGGATCCTGTAAATGGCAGTCAGATCAGGATCATGATTGGAGTATGCTTCTGTGGCAACTCCACTAGCTGGAAAGTAGAACTGGAGCCAGGAAGACTTCTATAGTCTGTGCCCCAAAATTGGCAGGGAGAGATTGTGATATGATATGCATATACTTTAATCTCTGCATGTGCTATGATTGCAGGTGCTGCATATCTCTATGGGGGGGGAGGGGTAGAATCATAAAGTTGATATTAATGAATAAATGATGCTAGTGTGCATGGGGGAGGGGAACACATCCTTAGGTTTGAAAGCAATGGTACATTCCAATATTGTATCATATAACTGCCCTTATGAGGTTGGCAAGGCAAATTGCTGACTGCTTAATCATGAAAAAGTGGAACCTACACAGAGTGCCAGATACAACTCTGGACACCTTGTTGGGAAGACTAGATGGACAATACAGATCTTTATTTGCCGACAGCCTTGTCTTCCCAGTGGTCGCAGACCATGAGGAACTTGCAAGATGTAATGTTTGTCATGTTACCTCCCAGGGAGCCTCTGTCATGGTGGCTAATTGTGAGCAATTTAAACAAGGGAGTGCAATTACAAATATATATACACCTGCCAGGAAAGGACAACTGTCTGACAGACTGAGTTGGGTCCTTCAACTTCATGAGTAGTATTTGAATGTGGGCATCATCCAAAAGATCTTTCAAAAGTGGGGCACTCTCTCAGATCTTTTTTGCCACTCATCTCAAGTCCGTCATTTCTGCTCCAGACTAGGACCACATGACACACTAGTCTTGAATAAACAATTATAATAAATTCGGAAGGCAATCTCCTCCTACCTCTGCTGTTTGTATAACAAATACAATAATGAAGGAGATATCTGAGCACAACTGGCACTACTTCTGACCAAAGATCGAATCTTTTACTCATAGAGATATTGCCTCAAAAAACCCCCGGCTGTATAGCAAAAAAAGCTCACGGGGGCTGGGCTGTTTCATCACTGGCAAACACCTCATATAAAATTTTATATTTTTTACATATATCTAATCGTTTTCATTCTCTTAATGCTTCTCTTACGGTATGAGAATATATATTCTATACGTCATTCTAAACTTGAAAACTACTTAGCTTTTTAGAAGTCCGATATTTTTCTTTTTTTCTTTTTTATTTGACGCTGAGCACAACCACGACCAACGATGGCCAGCGTTTCGTTACCTGCCTCAGGGTCATATGGTCTGCGTCAATCTACAACAGAAAAATATGTTAATAAAAGCCTAGCCCTCGACTATATAGAAGTATACAGTATTCTCTATATAGAAGAGAATACTGTATACTTCTATATAGTCGAGGGCTAGGCTTTTATTAACACTAGTCTTGAATGCCTTCCTCCTCCATTTTGGGTGAGGGTTTTCTGTATTTGTATATTCCTTTACCTCTGATAGGAAAAACTCTTCTGAAACTCAAGCAGGGTCAGGGAACCATGATATAGATCACAACCTGGTGGCCTAGGCAGATATGGTTCCCTCTTCTGGAGCTAGCCTCCAAAGGCCCTGGAGACGGACTTGCTTCCTGACTTTATCACTCAGGTCAGTGGTTCCCTTCTACATTGCGACCTCCAGTCCCTAACCGTCATAGTTTGGATGTTGAGAGGGTAGTAGTAGATTCCGTGAACATCCCAGAGAGTATCTCCTGGGTCCTGCTAGCTTCCAAAAAATATTCTACTAGGAGGTCCAATGGTTTCAAGTGGTGGAGGTTTGCTGTTTGGAGTGAGGACAAGGACATAGACTGTGAAAAAGGGTCTACACATAAACTGCTTGAATACCTTCAATACTAGTCTGACTTAGGTCTAAAGACCAACTCTGTGCAGTTCACCTCAGTGCAATTGCTGCTTATCATGAAGAAGGTAAATCCATCTTTGCTCAGCCCTTAGTTCAATTTATGAGGGGCTTGTTTCTAATGAAGCCTCCCATCAAGTTCCTGACAACGTCATGGGATCTGAATGTTTCCCTGACTCAGATGATAAACGCTCCTTTTGATCCACTGGACACCTTTGTCCTGAAGTATCTGACCTGGGAGATCTTAATTTTTGGTGGTAGTCACTTTGGCCCATAGGGTCAGTGAGCTCCAGGCACAAGTAGTTGATCAACAACAGGCTGGCCACATGCATCCTAATTTCCTTCCTAAGGTAGTATTGGAATTCCATCTTAATCGGTCAGTTCTCCGAGCATTCTTCCTGAAGCCACATGCCTATCAAGGTGAAAGCGCATTGCACACTTTGGACTGCAGGAGAGCCTTGGCTTCTATGAGGAATGGACTAAAACCCATAGAAAGACCACCCAACTTTTTTTTTTCTTTTGACCCAAACAAGGTGGGGCTACCATTGGCAAACACACTCTTTCTAACTGGATAGCAGATGGCACATCTTTTGCTTATGTCCAATCTAGGATGACTGTAGAGAGGGTCATGTCACAGCTGATAATGTCTGTAGCCCACTTGAGATCAGCCTCCATAGAAGAGATGTGCAGAGTTGCAACATGGACTTCAGTCTACACATTCACATCTCACTACTATTTGGGACAGGATTCCTGACACAACAGCTGGTTCGATCAGATGGTCCATCAGAATTTTTTGGGAGTTTAGAATCCAACTTCATTTTCCAAGGCCCATCTTTTTTTTTTAGTTCCAGGCTGCCTTCAAAAGAAAAAAAAATTATGTGTGATTTAACTTTTCTAAGGCCCTGCCTGTTGCAAGCCTGCTTATTCTCCCCTTTTTTGTTAGACATCCTGGTAGCTAGGGACATCCAACAGTAAGAATAACTCATCTTGCTTGTCCTAGGAGAAAACAAAGTTACTCACCTCCGCATAAGTTGCATTCTATAAGCTGTACAGGTTAGACTAAGCTGGTTACTTGTGAAAGCAAAAGGTGGGATGACATGCGCATTCACTTCCGAAAGCAGCTAGAACGATGGATGCTAGGGAGTGTTGCACAGTGTGTTCTGTCCAGGTGACTTCAACCAATAGTAAGAATAATCTTGCTGTCCTTGGAGAACATGTGCTACAGGTGAGTAACTTTGTTGTATTATCCTCTGGATATGCTTTCTGATCAGGCTTCTCTCTCTGTCTTTCCAGATTCACTACCTGAGGCTCACCATTGCTATTTTGAAGCATGAGAAATCCAGGAAGTATCTGCTCAACAATGTGTTGTATCCTTTCCTTTGTTTGTAGCTTAATCCTAGAAATTACTGGACATTAATGTGATAGGAATGAAATGTTTCTAGGCTACAATAGCAAGGAGATAATGGTTATTGTTTTTTTTTCTGTTGTATGTGGTGATGTGCTGGGACCTGATTACTTATGGAGACTAGAACCATCCTGGGCATTGTCTGTCACCTGCTGAATATGCTTCTCAGAGTTCTGATTCGGATTAGCATTTCAGCTTTAGTGCTCACATAATCTGAGAGGCCAGAGCAAAGTATTGCTGTTGTAATGATATTTGTCCTGAAATTAACTTGAGATAAATGAGCAACTGTAAATAAAGGCATGGGGGCAACCTACATGATGGGCAGTTAAATCCCTAACCACCAGTGGACAGACTATGTATGCCATTTAAGTCTTTCTCTGCTGTCATCTGCTGTATTAGATCTACCATCCTCGTTTTCTAGGCCTCTAGAAATGACAACACTTAAGCTGATTTTAGTTAGGAAAATATTTGAGAGTTAAAAATAGAACATTATTTGGTTGCCATGATGGTTTCCTGATGAATCCATATGACTGATCCTTGATGAAAACAAATGGGAAAGAGCACAGAGGTGAGCTTTGCAGAGAAGGCATACTGCAGATACCTTGTTCCGTTCCTTAAACTGTGATGCAGATTTGATGTTCTACGCTCAGTCGTGTTCTTCTATATTAAGAGTCCCTTGAGAGTGGAAGAGGCTGGCCTTCAGGAACTTATTCCAACCACATGGTGGCCCAACCGCTTTAACAAAGATGTAAGTAATAGGCCCCATGTGCAGGTGCACAATATCCCTTGATATAATGTGGAAAGCTATTTTAGATTTGCTATACCACCTTACTCAAACTGAAAGCAATGTACATAAAATGAAAATTAGGTGCCCTTTTACTAAGCTGCGTAAGGCTCTACGCACACCAAAATGGAGTTACCACCCTGCTATCGTGTGGGTCTTGCAGTAATTTCATTTTTGGCGCGCGTCTGAAAAATAATTTTTATTTTCGGACGCGCGCCAAGTGGCATTTGGCGCACATAGATCATTACCGCCCAGTTACCGCTAGGTCAATGGCCGGTGGTAAGGTCACAGACCCAAAATTGTGATAAAGTCACATCCAGGATAGTTGGGTTAAGGCAGTGTCAGTTTGAAATACAAGTCCCAGAAGGCATTGCAGGCAAGGAGCCAGGGGGTGAGATGAGAAACCCGGACTGGACTCCTAGCTGCAATGGGGGAAGACATGGGTGTAAGCTGGCAGGATATGTAGATTGGCTGCCACTAGGGGGAAAGAGAGTTAGGAAACCCTGTGTGCAGGAGCTCATCATTAGTCTAATGCTTAACTCAGCTGGTATGGGTGTGGGGGAAGCTAATGGAAGGAGAATGATTGGTTGTGAGAGCAGATACCAGGGATTGATTAGGCAGGTGGGAAGGAGTCCCAAAAGAGAGAAGCAGAGGGAGAGAAGCAGTTGCAGGCTGAAAACCTTGGGTAAGAGAGGTCCCTAAAGTACTGAAGCAGGCTGAAATCCCTTGGGTGTGAGGAAGTCCCAAAAGTATTTGCAGGCTGAAAATCCTTGGGTAAGGGAGGTCCCTAAAGTATTGAATTTACCAGTGAAGTTGATGCAGGGTGAAATCCCTTGGGTATGAGGAGTCCCTAAAGTATTGAACTCTCCTGAAGGTAAAGAGAGTAGAAGATAGAAACTGCTGCTTTGTGATTTAACCGTGATGATGAATTGAATAAATTGCTTCTATTTGGAATGGAACTACTGTTTATTGTGCACTAGATAAAGAGCCCAGACTGGAGCTGACTGTGAGCCTGTATTGAATCCTGGTATGTGCTGATAGCCTACTGCTTAAAGGAGACTATTTGCCACACACTTTCAGGTGGCTTATATGTACTTAAGATTGAAGGTGAATGTTGCTGTTGGAACTGTGTATCAGGTCTACTAGAAACCTGCATGGAATAAAGTCCTTAAGATTGAAGTTGCTGGTGGACATTTATTTCTGGACTGTACCGGGAGCCCGTGGCTGGAGGAGATTGTTCTATCCTTGGCTGCACCTAGAGGTACCTGGTTACAAAATGGACACGTGGCAATTTTGATTTTGCTGCATGTCACTGGGCTGTGCTGGCTGGCTGGGTTCACATCAGGTTCTGCAGCTTAGATTAAATAGCTACATTTTCTGCTTATTTTCTGCTTATTTACAACCCAAACTTTTACAGACTTCTGCTCAGTCTGTGTTAGGTACCAGTCCTCAATTTCACTTGGAAATTCTTCCATTTATTTTGGTTGGAGAAAGGAAATTTTATCTCCCCTAAATAACTCTCCTCATGCTCTGAGATTGGAGCTGGATCTTTATTTACATCTATCCTTCCTCTGGAAAAACAAAGAAAAAGCCTACAGCAACCTGCATCAATTGGACCATCCAAGGATATCAGAACCAGAAACTCTAACGTTCATACCTGCAATCTGTGAGTTAAAAAAAATTATTTGAACTACATAATCTACTTCTATAACTCTGAATCTTTTAGATTCCTTAAAACTAAAGGAAACCTATGCACTGTCTCCAAGAATTTCACATAGAAGTGGGAAGTGCAGCCATTTATTTCTCTATTTGATAGAAGACTTTGATCTCACAGACCTGGTCTGAATTTACAACTTTAAAAGGTCTGTTCTTTCAGCTATTAAAGCCTTAACCCTGCATTGCCAACTAGGAAGACTTATGATCTACAGGGTGTACTCCAAAGAGTGGATTGCAGCGCCACCCAGTGAAATTTTGTCTAACTAGCTTCTGACACAAAAATGTGTCATGCAAGCATCCCAGTGGTGTGTGGGAGAGAAAACCATAACCCCCACAAACCAAAGAGAAGGCAAAAGTGCAAGAGGTCAAACATCTACATAACAGTACTTAAAAGATCACCTCATTGTCACACCAAAGCTACCCACAGCACCCCCAGACCACCCTTGGGAACTATAGGACTGGTGAATGCCAGATCAGCTGCAAAGAAATCCTCGGTGATCCATGATGCCATAAATGAACAGCATCTTGACATCCTAGGAATAAGGGAAACCTGGCTAGATGAAAGTGGGGGGTTTACCACTGGCTGAACTGTGCCCAACAGGTTTCAATATCCAACATCAACCAAAACCAGGAAGACAGGGTGGAGGGGTAGCAGTATTGATTCGGGACACAATCAAACTGCATAGAGTATCCATCCCCCAGCTACATGGATCAGAATCTCTTTTAATCCAACTTGAAGAGGAGAAGCCAATCTGTCTGCTCATAATTTACAGAGCACCTCGTAACAACACATTATCTGTGCAAGAACTCCTAGACCTGATTACTCAAGTTTCCCTGAATTACCGTAGGCTGGTGATCATGGGAGACTTCAATCTACACATCAAAACCCCAGATACCACCACGACTGCCTTTCTGGATGCGATGACAGCACTAGGATTTACACAGGTAATCAATTCTCCAACTCACGAAAAGGGTCACCTACTAGACCTGGTATTCTACAAAGGGGTGGATATCCCAGAATTCTGGGATAACAGTATTGAAATAACACCCCTATCATGGTTTGGAAGGAGATCAGAGACAAAAAAAAAGCTGACCGCTGAGAATTTCCTAGAGGCCTTGGACTATCCACATGTAGATGAAAAGAAAACAGTGTCAGAACAAGTTGACATGTGGAATACACACCTAGCCAAGACCTTAGGGAAAACAGCACCACTGAAAAAGGTCTTATGCCTCACTCACAAACGCTCAGCTTGGTTTTCTCCAGAACTTTGGATCCTTAAACGCGAAGGACGAAAACTGGAAAGGAGATGGTGCAAATCTCACCTTGATGAAGACAGGCTAAACTGCAGGACGCACATGGCAAAGTACCGCCAAGCCTTAACAGCAACCCAAAAACAGTATTTCTCTCAGTGCATTGCACAGGCTGCCAATTCAACCAAGCAGCTGTTCAGTAAAGTAAACAGCCTACTGCAACCCCCACAACAAAACCAGCCTGCCCAGTCTAAACTGAAATGCAATGATTTTGCTGCATACTTTGCCAACAAAATTAAAAGTCTCCATCAGGTTTTACAGGCAATCCCACCCAGTGCCCAACCAGTCAACCAGGGGTGCACAAACTCGCCCCCTCCTAACAGACACAGATGGAACACTTTTAACCTAATGACAGAAGAGAGCCTTGACAAAATCCTAAGAGACCTTCGACCAACTAACTGCTCCCTCGATCCCTGCCCATCAAAGATAGTGCAGCAGGCAAGTTATGGGCCTTATAGAAGGTTCCACAAAAATTGTGAACACCTCTCTTTCTAATGGGCAACTACCAACAGCATTAAAAAGGGCAGTGGTTCGCCCTCTGCTGAAGAAAAACAACCTTGACCAGGACAAACTTGAAAGTTACAGGCCAGTATCCAACATCCCGTTTCTAGGGAAACTCATAGAATAAACAGTCTATTTTCAACTTAATGAATGGCTAGAAAAGAGTAACTGGCTAGATCCATGTCAATCTGGATTCAGACCTGATTATGGAACAGAAACGGTCCTCGTATCCCTACTAGATGATCTTCACAGAAACCGAGACAAGGGATTTGCCTCGATGTTAGTTCTGCTAGATTTCTCAGCAACTTTTGACACTGTGGATCATGATAATCTTGCTAGCACGACTGACAGAAACAGGTATCAATGGAACAGTACTTGCCTGGTTCAGATCCTATCAGACAGGCAACAATCTATAATGTTTGACAGCAACTCACCACCACCATGGACACTGACCTGCGGGTTACCACAAGGATCGATACTGTCACCTATTCTGTTCAATATCTACTTCAAGCCACTAGCTGAGCTGATTCGGTCAATGGACACTTAGTTCTACATCTATGCAGATGATGTGCAGCTACTCATACCCGTTGAACCTGACTTACCTACAGCCTTGAATAAACTGATCACTTGTCTAACATCAATTCAAGGATGGGCTAAACATAACAAACTTTGTCTGAACCCAAGTAAAACCAAGCTTCTCTGGATCTCTAACACAAGTGGATACATACCTGACATCAAAATCCCTTTTGGGAAGTATGAACTCCCCCTCAAATCATAAGTCAGGAACCTTGGAATACAGTTAGATTCAACACTTACTCTGACTCCCCAATCCAAGCAACCTTCAAGATTTGCTTCTACTATTTGCAACAGCTACGCTGCCTCTCTCCTTACATCGAGAAGGTAAATCTTATCCCAGTTGTGCATGCTATGGTAACATCAAGACTGGATTACTGCAATGCACTATACAATGGTCTGACTACAAAGGGCTTGCACCAGCTCCAGTTGATTCAGAATGCAGCAGCAAGACTCTTAGAAGGTTGCAAGCGACATGACCACATCACACCATTTTTGCAAAAGCTTCATTGGCTACCAGTACAATACAGGGCTAAATTTAAAACTCTATGTCTGATCTTCAAGGCCCTGAAAGGAAATGGCCCCAAGTATCTGAAGAATAGGATGATCCTCCACACACTGCCAAGGACACTAAGGTCCTCCCAAGGACTTTCACTAACTACACCCTCTCCAAAAGACATTACACGATGTGATACCCGCAAGCGAGCCTTCTCCGGAGTAGCCCCCACACTCTGTAATGCATTGCCTGAAAGGCTCCGCTTAACACAAGACTACCTCTACTTCAGGAAGCAGGTGAAAGCTTGGCTCTTCAACCAAGCCTTTAATGGAAGAAGTAACTAACTTGTTAGTCTCACTCACACACACAAGGATTGACTCGGGCTGCACATACTGCAGCGGGACATGTTTATCCACTCCTACCCTAGCTGAGATAATATGTAACCATCTCTCTGACCTCACGTGCAACTTTCTTCAAATCAGTCACCTTACTTTCTAATTCTTCCTACTCTTTTACTCATCTGTGTTACAACTTTGCCTTACCCTTCACTACCAATTATAATGTTCTAGTACATATTGTGTTGTCATTGCAAGTAGTATACCATCTAATTCCTTATTCTATGTCCCAGTTGGTGATTGAGTATTGCTCTCCCAACAGATGTCTGAATTATTACTTTTCTCCAATTGGACCTCAATGCTTCTGTTATCTGTTGGATTGGTCGTGAGCCCTTGAGCCCAGGCTGAGGCCCGCTGGTAGCAGAGGCCAAGGCCTAGGGGAGACCGACCCGCCACTACACACCCCAGCTATCCAACACCCCTTGCCTACACACACACAGCACCTCAGGAAGAAAGGGAAGTAGGCATACAAGCGGGTCGAACGGGAACCGATACACTCAGACACACTCCTACGGGCCTCACGGCCAAACTGGAACCGATACACACCCAGGGAGGGGGAAAGGAACACAGGAGTCCCCACGGGACCCAAGGTGCCAGCAGCGCACTGAACACCAGCCACAGGGCGCAGGAAAAATAACCAACCACAGAGTCTCCACAGACCCAGGACAGAAGCCCCCCCAGACTAACAAGGAAAGACACCACAGGAACCACAGTGGGGTGCAACACCCCCCCAGGGAACTAGTGCAGGAAAGGAGAACTAGTACAGGAAGCACCCCGTAACCACAAGGGAATATGGAGAAAACAACTAGAAGCCTGGGCTGCCACAAGAACACCGCAGCCAGGAATCCCCCAGCACAGAAGGGAAAAGAACTAACTAAAAAGCCACAAAAGCCAGAGACAAATACAGCAAACAAAAAGGTAGACTAGCCCCCAACCCAGAGGCAAAGACACAAAAGGGAGGAAGAAAATCCTCTGTCTTAAACACACAGAAGTCAGAGGCAGAGACACAGTACACAAGGGGTTAACAATTACTGAACCAGAAGTCAGAGGCAGGAACATGGAGGAGGAAGATAACTAAATAAACAAACCTGAGGGAAGGCCCGCGGACCAGCAGCCTGCCGACAGGGCCGGTCTTAGGCCGAGGTGGCCGCATAAGGCCTCGTGCTTAAGGGGGCCCTGCGCAGCGCGCCTCCGTCAGCCTCCTCTGCTCCATCCCGGTGCTCCGGTAAATTTACCTTGCTCCAACGTCGCAGCAGCTGCGCATCAGTGAAAGCGCTGCCCGACGTCTCTAACCTTCCCTTCGCTTGTTCATTCCCTCTCAGTGTCCCGCCCTCGAGGAAATGATGTCAGAAGAAGGCGGGGCACTGAGGGAACGAACGAGCGAAGGGAAGGCTGGTGGAGAGACGTCAGACAGCGCTTTCACTGACGCTGTGCAGCTGCTGAAACGGAGGTAAATTTAAATACTAGAAGATTTGAGAAGAGGGGGGTGGGCAGGTGGGCTTGGGAGCAGGAGAGATGGGGAGAGAGGAGCATTGATCGATGGACATGGATGGGAGGCCAGGGCCCAGGGAGAGAGGATTAATTGCTGGACATGGAGGGGAGGGAGGAGAATTGCTGGATATGGATAGATGGAGGGGGGCAGTGGAGAGAGGAGCATCAATGGACATGGATGGGAGGGCAGGGCCCATGGAGAGAGGAGAAATTGATAGACATGGAGGGGAGGGAGGAGAATTGCTGGATATGGATGGATGGATGGATGGAGGAGGGAAGGGGAGAGAGGAGCATCGATGGATAAGGATGGACATGGATGGGAGGACAGGGCCCAGGGAGAGAGGAGAAATTGCTGGACATGGAGGAGAGGGCAGGAGAGAGAGGAGAATTGCTGGATATGGATGGATGGAGGAGGGAAGGGGAGAGAGGAGCATCGATGGACAAGGATGGGAGGGCATGGCCCAGGGAGAGAGGAGAAATTGCTGGACATGGAGGGGAGGGCAGGGGAGAGAGGAGAAATGTTGGGCAGGAATGGAGGGAAGGAAAGACAATGGAAGGAGATGCACATGGATGGAGGGGAAGGGAGAGAGAAGAAATGCTGGACATAGATGTAGGGGAGGGGAGAACAGCTGATTAGAACGGTATCGGGAAGCTAGCTGGGAGGAGAAACTACCACTCACCATCTATATAACAACCTGACAGAAAAAAGAGGAACTGCTGAATAAGATAAGTGTACTTGTAACTGTGACGTATTGGAAAGTTTGAATATTCTCTACAGAAAGGTTACTGACTTATTTGGATATAAATAGGAAAGTCAAGGAAAATATTAATAAAGTAAGAAAAGTCAACAGGTGACAGATTTCCATTAATTTGTTTGTTGAATATTGTTCTCTCAATAGTAGGATATATTTAGGGACATAGTGCTTATGGTTAATGGTTTTTCCTCCTAGGTTTTTGGTTTTTTTTACATTAACCTGTGAGCACTGGGTCCTATTGAAAATGGACTAATGATAAGACTAACTCCAATAATAGCGTGGCTGCTCATTTAAATATTAAGCAAAGTGTGATCTCTTTGAGACCAGTCAAGCTTGGAAGCATTGAGGTCCAATTGGAGAAAAGTAATAATTCAGACATCTGTTGGGAGAGCAATATTCAATCGCCAACTTGGACATAGAATAAGGAATTAGATTAAAACCAGTGGTTCCCGTATTTAGATTGTGTTAAGTAGTATACCATGCCATACTTTGTATTGTTGTTCGAATATTTTTACTGCTGTAATTGCCTATTGCTCATGTTTGATCTATTCTTACTGTACACTGCCTTGAGTGAATTCCTTCAAAAAGGCATTAAATAAATCATAATAATAATAATAATGTCCATTTTCGGCAAAAATTTAAAAAAGGGTTTTTTTTTACAGGCGCGCTCAAAAATGGATTGGCGCGCGCCCAAAGCCCACTCCTACACTACCACAAGCCATTTGTCAGCGCTCCTTAGTAAAAGCACCACTTAATGTCTTACCTTCTTTTTAAAGGGAAGTGTTACTGTACTGGGTCAAACATGGAAGGGTTAGAAAAACTGTTTTTGTTATGGGATTTTTTTTTTAACGTTCAATAATTTCTGGGATTAAACGTTATGCCTTTTTTAACATATGAGTCCACATGTATGTTGGTTTTGTTGTAATTTGTTTTTTTTAACCTCCAGTAATTTCTGGGATTAAGTGGTATGCACTTTTTAACTATGAGTTCACATGCATGTTGGTTTTGTTGTGGGATTTTTTTTAATGTCCAGTAATTTCTGGGATTAAGTAGTATGCACTTTTCTAATGTATAAATTCACATATATGTTGGTTTTGTTGTGGGATTTGTGTTTTTAACATCCAGTAATTAGGATTAAGTGGCATGCACTTTCTAAAGTACAATTCCACTTGTATGTTCTTGGGGTAATTAGTGTATATGTGTTCATATTTTTATGTATACTTTGGTATCTAAAGAATGACTATATGCAGAACTAACCTCAGTTCTTTAAACGGCTGAGTTTGCTGCTAACTCGTTTCTTGGTTTCTGGGAGGAAGACGTTTCCATAATTACCTCTGATCTAAAAGTACACCGTAAGAGCATTTGAGAGCAGAGAAGTATATTGTAAAAATAACTAGATTATTTTTCATGGCACAAATCATATGCTTTGCAAAGTACATAAAGAATGGAAGATATGAACGTAGATACCAACATTTGAAAATGATTGGTGTGCCAAACAATTCATATTTCCTCTCCCTGAATGCAGTGAAGGAACTAGCTTAATATTGGGGGTTCTCCACACCTACTGCGTCGAAAGAGCTGGATCCTATGGAACAAAACAGCCACACACAATAAAACTGAAATGGAGATTTGGAAACTAGTTTCTTTAGTTGTGAAGAGAAAAACAGTCTCTGTGTTGGTTATGCTGATCAGTTGTGCTGCAGTGATGGCTGTGGATCAAATTCTGAAAGATGTGGTTAAGATTTATTAAAGTGTAATGGAGGAGCATACTTGAATACAGCTGTATTGGGTTTGGTTCTCATTTTCTACCTAGTTAGATTGGTCTCTCTCTCTCTCTCTCTCTCTCACTCTCACTCTCACTCTCACTCTCTCTCTCACTCACTCACACATATACCCTGCTTCCAGTGCATCTGCTCAATCACATCACACTAAAGAACTACACAGAGAATGGGGATCATGGGATTCCCGTGGGAGTATAGTCAAAATATTTGGAGTGCCAGAATGAGGCTTGAAATGTTCAGGCAGCCAGAACACCAGACTGAAGCTTGGAACACTCATTGGTTGATTAGTGAATACTGGCCAAAAAACCGCAGGAGGCTGCTGGGGTTGGGAGACTGCAAGCAAGTAAGTAATAGCATTGACTCCTGTGAGTAGTGGTGGGGATGGAGGAGATTAATCGTGAGGATGGAATGGATCTTGGTGGGTATGTGTTAGATTCCAGTGGGGATGGGAGAAATTTTTATCCCTATTTAACTCTTTAGATCACACAGAATTTGTTTTTACAGAGTTGCTTCAGGGCTGGTGAAGTGATTTATTTGAAGGTGAGGTAGGAGGTTGAAAGGAGAGGATCTGGGTAGGGATGATTTTGGGGTGATTACTACACACTCATGACTTCTGGGTATCCCCACTGCCTGTGAATACCTACAGTTTAAATGCATCCCTGGCTGTCCACAGTTAAACCGTGTTGTATCTCTGTGCTTGCAGATGGACCCAGCTGCTGCCTTATCGTTATTTTATTTATTTGTAGCATTTGTAGCCCACATTTTCCCACCAATTTGCAGGCTCAATGTGGCTTACATTTGCCGTAATGGCAGTTGCCATTTCTGGGTAACAGAATTACAAATGCTGTTGCATTAAGTTGCATACATACATGATAACATACATGAAATAAAGCATACGTGGAACAGATCATGGTGTAGATATATATCCTGTGCATATACATGATAAGGAAGAATACATTATGGTAATGCATGAAGATTCCTGAGTAGTATATTAGATTGTAGCATACTTTAGGTCATCGATTATGGAGAGACCATATTCGACATAAAGATTAAAGTGGTATTGCTTGTTCATTAATAGCAAAGAGGTTAATCAGTCCAGTGATAAGATTTCAGTTATATCTAGGTCGTGTAAAGACTTATTATTTAGTATTTAAGATGGATGTTTATGGTATGCCTTCTTGAACAGTTCTGTTTTCAGTAGCCTTCGGAAAGTAGTTAGGTCTTGCGTTATTTTTATGGCCTTCGGTAGTGCGTTCCATATCTGAGTGCAAATGTATGAGAAACTGGTCACGTATGTGGATTTATATTTTAGTCCTTTGCAGTTAGGGTAGTGGAGATTAAGGAATGTGCGTGCTGATCTTTTTGCATTCCTGGTTATGTTTGGACGTGAGCCCTTGGACCTAGGCTGAGGCCTAAGTGAGAGTGACCCGACACTAGCACAGAGACTAAAAGGCTACGAAGCCCAGCAAACTCAGGGAGACCAGAGAGCACAACCAGGGAGGAAAGATAGAACACTCATATGGGCCGCAAGGCTGAACTAGAACCCACACAGAGTGCAAGCCCACAGGCCACAAGGCCAAACTGGAACCCAATCAGTCAGGAAGAAAGGAGAAAGGAACAGAACAAGATCCCCTAAGAAAATACTGACCACTCGCTAATCCGGAACTACCCAGAGGCTGCTGCCACCGGGCTACTGCAGCAACCCGTCGATAGTTCCCATCCCCAGCGCACATCAAAAACACACACTGATGCCAGCGCACGCCCCCTTTTACTGCAGCTTGTTAAAAGGTTCCCTTATTACCTTTTTTTTTTTTTTTTTTTTTAATTTCCTTGTCTTGGATCCAGTTTCCTATTTTGTGGACGAAAATGAAAATAGTGCCTTATTTTGCAATGGAGTATTTGGGGATCTTTGCTTTCGGTATATTTCTACCATCTCTGGGAAAAGGTGACTAATGTAGTGTATCCAAGATGTTGAGCATAGCTGATTTTTCATGACCTACTTCCATAAGTCTGCAAAAGTTCCATGTTTGAACTGTAACTTTTGTTCTAATAGAATTCATTAAAAATTCAGTTTTTATTTCTGGTGCAAAGTTTTGTGGCGGTAAGGTTCACATGATAATCATGTAAGCGAACTCTGCTTAGATGATGATATTTATGGATGATTGAATGTTGCTTTTGCCCTTTCTTTACATTCCTGTTTGGTACCTAACAAAATTGCCAAACGATAAGTATTTGGTTTGATATATTATCTAATTTATTATGTCTCATATGTGGGTTGCTGATATATCTGATTACATGAAGCTTATTTCCAGTATTTGGGATCCTGTTGAACGTATCTTACTTTAAATTTCAGGGAAAGGAGAGCAAAGAGCTGAAGGAAGAGTCTGCAGAGGAGAGGATGAGACGCCGGGCTTATGAGAGGGGCTGTCAAAGGCTGAAGAAACGTATTGAAGGTCTGTTCTGATCAATCTTTTAATGGAACAAATTACTGATATCCTGTGCTTCTCATGCCCTGTGTAATATCAGGGGCGGACTGACCATTCAGGCAACCAGGCTGTGCCCGAGGACCCAGAGACTCTGCCTGGTTGCCTGCTGTCGCACACTACAGCCTCCACAGGGCCCTGGTGGTCTAGTGGCCGCTGCCGCTATTCTCCCTGGTTGCACCGCTGTGTTTACAAAATGGCTGCCGAGATGCCCAAGTCTCGGCAGCCATTTTGTAAACACGTCGTCACACTGGGCAGAGTAGAGGCAGCGAATGGGCAAGAAAGAGGGGATTTATTTCTTGCCCCCGAAGAAGCCACAGCCACTAGACCACCAGGGCTCTTCAAGGTGGGGGGGGGGGGGGGGGGGGGGGACAGCGGCGGCATGGTGGGAGGGAGGTAGGGGTGGGGTACTAGTGGCGGCGGCGGCAGCATGGCGGTGGGTCCAGAGTAGTCTCAGTGCCTGGGGGTCCAGAGTACTCTCAGTGCCAGGGGGGCTCAGAGTAGTCTCAGTCCGCACCTCTAATGTGATCCATTTCCTCTTGAGGAAGCAGTGCAGTCCACTGTGGACCCAACTAGTTTTGGTCTTCAAATTTATTAAGCTGCACACCTGTGGAGGAGTAGCCTAATGGTGAATACAGTGGCCTGAGAACCTGGGGAACTGGGTTCGATTCACGCTATAGCTCCTTGTGACCCTAGGCAAGTCACTTAACCCTCCGTTGGCCCACGTACAAAATAAGTGCCTGTTTATAATATATAAAGTGCTTTGATTGTAACCATTCCCATCCCCTGTGATTGTTCCTGATCTCTGGGAGTAGGCCTGCTCAGACTATTGTCAGTGTACAACATTTATGAATTAGATTAGTTTGTGCTTTATATATGTGATGTCATGTGTCACTGTTCATCTGTCAGAGATAGTGTATGTGAAGTAATATATGGTTGTTTTCTAAATACAACTACTTTTAGTAGCTCAGAAGGGAATGGCCTAGTGTTTTATGTTTGAACATTTTTTTTATTTTTTATTGCATTTCAAAACAAACAAATACACAGTTATCCATTTGTTTTAAGAAAATCAGAAAGAAACAAGCCAGTACAATATCTTTCTCGTATAACACTCCAATAAAATAGTAAAGATAATTTCTTATCAGCAACATAGGAGAATTAAAACAAAAAACAAACTAAGAAATATAAAACAATCCTCAGACCACCAATCAGGAGGGGGTTGGAAAAAGTAAGACAATAGAAGAAATTAAGACATAAAATTCTAACAGAAAATGCTATAGCATGAGAAACAGCCCCCTATAGCAATCTCCAAAATTAAATCTAATTCCCTGGAAGCTTCTTCATGTCTAGGAAAGACCTTAACTGCTCCGGAAAATAGAGCAAATAGAGAACTATAATAGAAGATTGAATCTCTGAATTTTGAACTTTCCAAAGTCCTCTGGCATTCTTCCTGGAGATTTGTTTAAAAGATATTTAGAGGTCTTACAAATTGCTCCTGAAAATGTCCGCCCACTTAATCGAGTTTATTATTTACCTAATGCTTCTAGTTCTACAGGAGATAAATCAGGGACTCAGATTAAGGAAGGTGGTACTGATGTTTGCACATTTTATTTATTAGGACAGGGTGAGTATGTCTGTGTGCCATCTCCTCTTTTAATATATTTCCTTTCACATGGTGGAACATTAGAAACACAAAGGGCCCTATATACCAAAGATTTATGCCTCTGGCTTTGAGTTAAATTGGCCACCGAACCATTATTAAGTCTGTGTTACTAAATTTATACTCAAAATATCACTGAACGCCTAAATTTAAGACCATTAACGTGGATGACAACAGGGATTGATTTAGGACGGGGAAGGAAAGTTAGGAGCTTAGCACTGATTTTCTAGGCTTATAAATATAGGCAAATAAATGGCAGGCCTATATTTAAGCACATGATAATCAATTCATCCACATGCCCAAAAATAAACTTCACAGGTTATTCCAATAGCCCTTACCTTCAAATATAGCTAGATGGACCATCAAACTGCTAGCATACAGACTTAGCATTGCATCATCATCGGTCCAGTTTCTTAATATGGTTCACTTGTGAGTAATATAACAAATCCAATACTTATTTGAAATATAAAAAATTTCTTAGCTTTACCATTCTGTACAACAATTTATCAAAAGAAATTTTGCTTATCTTAAAACACAGGGGAACAGCCTTCAAATATGTCTTTACATAAATTGACAACAGAAAAGGGGTGGGGAAAATAGGCTCTATTCAAACAATGGGGGAGACGTATGGATTAGTTAAAACAATGATATTTATTATGAATAGGTGACTCAACACAGCCGTGTTTTGGCGCCGTAGCGCCTTCCTCAGGAGTCTATAAAAACAAATATAATAACAGATATAATACATAAATACTGCATACAAAATACATATATCAATGTACGTATATACTAAATAAACATCTCAGAACATATATATGAATAAAAACCAAATGAACATATATAGATGTAAAAAACAAGAGCAAAATTATAACCAATTTCAAATCCATAGGGATAATATTAAAATAATGTCAAGTAATCTCTAAAAGTATTAACTGTGAATAAAATGGTGTTGCAGAATGAATGCATGCATCAGTAATGCAAAAACAAATGCTTGTACAGGGAGTAACGTAAAGTGTGATGTTTACATAATAGACAGCAAACACAGGGTTTCAACAGTATCTGATGAGTTACATACAAGAGTCTGTAGGTGTCCAAAGATTGTTGAGCAGAAAGAGTGCAAGGAGTATACAAAGAGTGACAGAGTGACAAACATGATATATAGGCAAATGGAGTGTATAGTTGATGAAAGGTGAGGTAGGTTTGAAACATGCACATGAAAAAAATAGTGTGTATGTGTAAATATGTGAGAAAATAGAGAGTGAAGATGAGGTGCTCAGTGTGTGTGGGGGCTAAGAGAAAGAGAGGGGGTATGGGGGGGAAGGGAAGGAAGAGGAGAGGAAGGAGGGAGGGAAAAACAGGACTAAAATAGAACTAACAATATCAAAAAAGGGGTGTATCAAAAAAAATCAGATTGAAAAATTATATCAGAAAATTTCCAAGTGGATGTATAACTAACCTTCCGGAAGTGTTTCAGTCTTTAAGGTGATTGGCACAATCCTTTCTGAAAAAGAAATAAATAGGTATGGTCAAAGTAGATATTCTAAAGGGAAGAATGGGAAATGACAAATGCCAGAGGGGAGAATAATATGAAGAAATAAAAAGAAATAAAAAGATTATATATAAAAATATAAATAAAAATAACAAGGCATTAAAATGTAATAATGAAATAATGCATAGGTAGGAATCAGGGGGTAGAGAGATGTAACCAAGGAGAAACAGGTAAAAATAAAAAGTATTTACTAACCTTCCAAAGGAGTATTCAATGGTTAGATGGATAACACTCAGGAAGATAATAGCATAAAGGAATGTACAGTTCCTCTTGAAAGAGGTAATGGGTATGGGAAAAGGTCAACAAAGACTATCGATTGTAATCAAGGAGAAGGAACCATGTGGATAGGAATAAAAACCGTGATGTGGATTAGCTGATGGGAAAGCCTTTGAAGGCTCACGTTGGGAATGACAAATGTAAAAAAGTGTAGAATAAGAATGGGTAGTGCACATCTACTGGGGAGCTATGGAGAAAGGTGTAACTGAGGAAATAACTCAGCATCATCGTCAGATGACGTGAAGAGAAGGAGAAACGTGTGGTAGTCTGCTTATGTGGACTGCAAAATGAATATATGAAAGATCAAGTAGAAACGAACTAGAAAGGGGAGTGATGAAACTCGCACAGGTAGACTAAAAACGCCTAAGAAAAAACATGATAACATATGGCACCAGTATGGCAGAGTGTATATCCAAAAAACGTGGGGCAGAGGTTTTAAACATAATGAAATGCCACGAAAAAGGATGCTGGAAAAAAATAGTGCGTCCATAAATTAGCGTGCAACGTGCAGTAGGAGAATAGAGGTTAATAGTCAGCATATTTACCTTAAGAACGAGCAAGTGGCGATGCAAAAATCACGAGAATATTTGCACATCCAAAACCGGCGTGCGGTTTGGCCGGAGGATAAATGCCTGAGAAACGCGCCAAAATGAAGGGGCATGGTCACGTCCAGAGCGTCAAACATCATAGTGAAATGTGTGGCTGTGTCGCGTCTCTCGCGCTTGGCGCGCTCTCGAGGACCTTGGCATACCTTCAGGCTTCTTCCCCGGGAGCGCGGGGTTTGTGAGTCCATAGGCCACTACCGTGGAGCGGCAGTGGCAGGCAAAATCACCTTCCAGGTAGAGCGGAAACAAGACTGGACCGGAACTCCGGACTGGAGTGCTACACCGGAACACTCGGAACTGGAACGCACCGGACGGGTGCGCACTGGAGTGGGGCCCGCTGGACTGGACACACTGGAGTGGCCCCACTGGACTGGAACATACAGGAGTGAAACCCGCTGGACTGGAACACACTGGAGCGGAACTCGCGGAACTGGAACACCCTGGACCTAGGCTTCACCTACACTTGACTGCCTTTCCCCGAGGGTTGAGCCCTAAGGTTCTGGCAGCCGGTAGGACTTACTGGAACAGCAGGAATGAAGATCCAGGAGTGCCCCCTTGCACCTAGGCGAAGGCAAGGCAGACAAGCAGGGACTGTCCGGGTTCTGGCAGTCGGCAGGAATCAACACAATGACTAGTAAACTGTACCCAGGCTAATAGGAACGCTATACCTAGGCAAACCAGTCATACACAGGAACATACACAGAGCAAACTCAGGAGACTTGGAAGGCTATACACAGCTAACAACTAAGCTGTGCCCAAGCTAACAAGTCATGCCCTGGAAACAAACGCAGAACACTAGCAAAGCTTTACACAGGCTACAAGCCAGACGGTGCCTAAGCTGGCTAGTCTGCACTAGGAACAAACACAGAGAACTAGCAGAGCTATGCACAGGCTACAAGCCAGACGGTGCCTAAGCTGGCTAGTCTGCACTAGGAACAAACACAGAGAACTAGCAGAGCTATGCACAGGCTACAAGCCAGACGGTGCCTAAGCTGGCTAGTCTACACTAGGAACAATCACAGTCTTGGGATAGTGGCTAGCAAGGGCGGCTAGTCTAACACTAGGAACAGACACAGAGAACTAGCAGAGCTATGCACAGGCTACAAGCCAGACGGTGCCTAAGCTGGCTAGTCTACACTAGGAACAATCACAGTCTTGGGATAGTGGCTAGCAAGGGCGGCTAGTCTAACACTAGGAACAAACACAGTCTTGGGATAGTGGCTAGCAAGGGCGGCTAGTCTAACACTAGGAACAAACACAGTCTTGGGATAGTGGCTAGCAAGGGCGGCTAGTCTAACACTAGGAACAAACACAGTCTTGGGATAGTGGCTAGCAAGGGCGGCTAGTCTAACACTAGGAACAAACGCAGAGAACTAGCAGAGCTATGCACAGGCTACAAGCCAGACGGTGCCTAAGCTAACTAGTCATGCACTGGAAACAAACACAGACTTGGGATAGAGGCTAGCAAGGGCGGCTAGTCTAACACTAGGAACAAACACAGTCTTGGGATAGTGGCTAGCAAGGGCGGCTAGTCTAACCCTAGGAACAACCGCAGAGAACTAGCAGAGCTACGCACAGGCTACAAGCCAGACGGTGCCTAAGCTGGCTAGTCATGCTCTGGAAACAAACACAGAGAACTAGCAGAGCTATGCACAGGCTACAAGCCACACGGTGCCTAAGCTAGCTAGTCATGCACTGGAAACAAACACAGAGAACTAGCAGAGCTATGCACAGGCTACAAGCCACACGGTGCCTAAGCTAGCTAGTCTACACAAACACAGAGCACTAGCAAAGCTATACACAGGCTACAAGCCACACGGTGCCTAAGCTAGCTAGTCTACACAAACACAGAGCACTAGCAAAGCTATACACAGGCTACACACGGTGCCTAAGCTAGCTAGTCTAAACAAACATAGAAACTCACACAGAGCAAACACTGAAACTGTGTACAGAGCACTCTATACACCAGGACCTTTAGATGAGATGCAAAGGCCAGGACTGTAGTCTCCAAGTGACTAATAAAGCCCATCAACACCAGAGCCACAGCTGCAGCAATCACCTTGTGACCAAACAGAGGCTTGACACTCAGAGCAGTCAGCCCATAGGAAGGAACAGCGGGAGCCATCTTGGATACTGGCAAAGAGGAGGAGGCGGCAGCCATCTTGGAAGGGGCAAAGCCCACACAGGTGAGGTTCAGTAAGGCAATCAGCACACAGAGCCAGAGAGAACCTAAGACAGACACAGAGACAAGCAGAAGCCAGCACAGACACTGACTCCCAGAAACAGGGTAAGTCTGAGGGTTGTCACGGCCACAGACGGGACAGGCTGAGAGGTGATAGGTCAAAAAGGAACAGAAATAGGATCATACTGGGACATGTATTGTAAATAGATGGATTTAAAAATGTGTTTCCCAAATGGATGAATTTTAATATGGAATATGGATTGTGAATCAATGAATTAAAAATGTTCCATCTAGTGGCAAACGAAAGTAAAAACATCATACTTATAAAGTTGAAACCTGGATTATGCAATGAGTTAGAAGGGTCAACGCTGGTGGAAATGGTAGAAATAAAGAATCTGGTCAAGCTTCAAAAGAGAAAAAAGACGGGGGTGCAGCACGTAACAGTGGATATGTAAGATGGGATTGTGGGGAAAAAAGACTTAGGGCAGTCAAAAAATGGATCTTTAGAAGACTACAAAATCTATGCATCTAAACATATAATGATCCCAGAATGTATTGAGAAAATAAATATGGGACAATAAATAGAACAATATGAAAAACTAGGAAAAAATGCCCGTTTCTGAGCGGAATGAAACGGGCGCTAGCAAGGGGCCCCCTCCCTCCGTCCCTCGAAGTTACTTGCCTTGTTCGCTGTGGGCTGTTTCGGCCGTCGAGTGTCAATAGCTCCGCCCTCGACGTCATGACGTTTTGACGCGTCATGACGTTTTGACGCGAGGGCGGTGCAGACACTCCAGGGCACACCGGATATCTCAGGCGCCTCAACTTCCGTGGAGGCTTCAGAACGTTGGGGTTGCCTTTTATATATATAGATATGTAAAAAGATAAAAACAGTGATAATCAGAAATATATACAAGCTAAATGAATGATAAAAAATGAGAAAGAATTGTAACCAAAGAATAGAAATCACAGATTGTGTGTATTGAATAGACAATAAAGAAATGGATCAAAGGGAAAAAGGAAAAGGGAGGGAAAAGGGGTGGGGGGGGGGGGGGGGAGAAGAATGCAAAAAAGAGGGAAGAAGAGCACAGGAAGCGTGAAGATTAGAAAAAGGGGAAGATGAAGAAGATATACAGAAAAATAAGATAAAGCAATTAAGAAAGTGGGTCTCAACAGGCACAGAATGGAGTCTTTCAAAACTGGCGGAATCAAACCAAACACGTTATGTATATGCTATAGAACTTATGGGCATTACAGAAAATGTTTATATTCAATCTCCATGTTGAGGCCCAAAGGTTCCAAACGTTGTAATTGGAAAATCCACTTTTGTTCTTCCCGTAGCAGGATAGTATCCGTAATCTGCCTGCGCCAGTTGTCTGAAAAATGTTTAAAAAGTTGACACCATGTTTTTGTTTTATTCAGAAGACGTAAAAAGTCAGACAGTGAAGTCACCTGAACTTCCTTAAGTTCCATCCCATTCAGCCTCATTGCTTTCTCTACTTTTACGTTAGCTAGCTCTTCACAAACAGTCTTCTGAAAATCATCCAAGGTACAGCAACTCCAATAGTTGGAACATCAGGAGACAGCCGGGCGGACTTCTATGGTCTATGTCCCAGAAACAACAAAAAGACCATGATCAAGTATATTATATCACGTTCATCGTTGTTTAATCTAGAATTGAGAATGAATGTGACAGTTGGGCAGACTGGATGGACCATTCAGGTCTTTATCTGCCGTCACTTACTATGTTACTTCTCTTCTCTTCCTATCTGTGTTTTTATTTATTTATTACATTTGTACCCCGCGCTTTCCCACTCAAAGCAGGTTCAATGCAGCTTACATGGTAATTGGGATTACAAAGTATTGGTGGAGAGAAATAAGTTGAATATTATCGGAGTAATAAAAGAAATAAGAAAGTAGAAATGCAGGGTTGAGGAGAGTAGGAGAAATATGAGCAAGGATAAGTGAGCAATTGGAGGGTAGATGCGGTGGAGGGGAATGGGCAAGAGTGAAGGGAGTAAGAGAGGTGTGAGTAAGGGTAGGTGAGCATTGGAGGAGGGGTCGATGAGGCGAAAGGGGATAGAACAGGGGATAAGCAGGGAATAATGTGGTGGGAGATGTAGTCTAGGTCGTTGTCATTGTCTCCTGGATATGTGATGAATAGAAAGATTTGTGGGAATTAATCTGGATCGTTTGGGTAGGCTTGCCTGAACAGATGGGATTTTAGTGATTTCCGAAAGGGCAGAAGGTCACTGATTGATCGGATTGGTCTGGGGAGGGCATTCCAGAGTTGGCTGCCTAAGAAGGAGAAGTTAGATCCATAATAGGTTTTGTACTTGAGTCCTTTGCAGTTGGGATAGTGTAGGTTGAGGTAGGTTCGTGAGGTTGTAGACATGTTCCTGGTGGGGAGGTCGATCAGGTTGAGCATATATCCTGGAGATTCACCGTGGATAATCTTGTGGATTAGTGTGTGGATTTTGAAATTGATTCGTTCTTTGATAGGGAGCCAATGAAGTTTTTTTTGAAGAGGTGTTGCACTTTCAAATCGTGGTTTGCCAAAAATGAGTCTAGCTGCTGTATTTTGGCAGTCTGAATTTTTTTCAGGATGTGGTTCTTGCAGCCTAAGAAAATACTGTTGCAGTTATCGGCGTGGGTAAGTACTGTGGATTGCATCAAGTTCCGGAATGTTTTTCAGGGGGAGATATGGTTTTACGTGTTTCAGTATCCACATCACGTTGAACATTTTCTTTGTAGTGGATTTTGCATGATCTTCGAGCGAGAGATGGTTATCTAATGTCACTCCAAGGATTTTTAAGTTGTCAGATATGGGGATTGTGGTGCTGGAGATGTTAAGGTTGGTAGGGAGGGGCGCGGAGTGCTGGGATGAGAGGATTAGGCATTGCGTTTTTTTCTTTGTTCATTTTCATCATAAAGATGTTGGCCCAAGCGGTTAAGATGTGCATGCCCAAGGATATTTTGTCGGAAATTTCAGTTAGATTAGATTTGAAGGGAATAAATATGGTGACGTCATCAGCATATATGAAAGGGTTGAGACCATATCTGAATAGAGCTTTTGCTAGTGGGATCATCATAAGGTTGAAAAGGATAGGGGATAGAGGGGAACCTTGAGGTACACCGCAGTTTGGTGACCAGGGAGATGAGATAGTTGAGGTTGATTTGACTTGGTAAGATCTTGAGGTGAGGAAGCCTTTTATCCAATTAATGATGTTTCCACTGATTCCAAGTTTATCCAGTAGTTTGGTTAGTATATTGTGATTTACCATATCGAATGCACTGGATAAATCGAATTGTAAGAGGAGGATGTTGTTTCCAAGTGAAATTTCCTGTTTGAATTTGGATATTAGGGTGAGTAGGACGGTTTCTGTACTGTGGGCTGAACGGAAACCCGATTGCGATTCATGTAGAATGGAGAATTTTTGTATAAAGTCGTTTAGTTGGGAGGTCACCCTGTTTTCCAATAATTTAATTAGCAAAGGGATGGATGCGACTGGACGATAGTTGGTGACATCACTTGCCGGTTTCTTGGGGTTTTTAGGTATTGGTGTAAGTAGTATATTGCCATGTTCTGTAGGGAATGAGCCTTGTTGTAGCAGGAAGTTCAGGTGGGAGGTAAGATCTGTGATAAAGCGTTCTGGGGCATCTTTCATTAGGTAGTTGGGACATGGGTCGAGATGGCAGTGAGATTTGGAGAGCTTGGTGATTGCTGTAGAAATTTCTTTTGTGGTGAGGAGGGTGAAATTTGTCCATGAGCGGTCAGCTGGGATTTCATCTATGTATGAGTCCAATTCATCAAGAAAGGTATCAATATTTGCACAATCTTGGGGTATCGTGCTGCAAATATTGGTAATTTTATCATTGAAGTATTTGGCTAGTTGGTTTGCAGATGGGTAGTTTGAGGGTGATGATGTGATTGGGTTGGTGTTGAATAGATTTTTTTATGAGTTGGTATTGTTTTTTTATGTCTGTGCCACTGGTTATAATTGTTTGTGTGTAGTATGATCCTTTAGCTAGTTTAATGGCATTTTTGTACTTTCTGTGTGATTGCTTCCATGCATTGTAGGTGAGGTTGTTTTTTGATTTACTCCATGTTTTTTCTAGTTTCCTGGTTTGTGATTTCAGGTTTTTTAGTAGGTCGTTAAACCATGGTGATGGGTTGCGCCTACGTACAGTTTTAGTGCGTAGTGGGGCTATTTCGTCCAGTACAAGTTTGCATCTGTTGTCCCTTTCTGTTAGGAAGTGATTTGAGTCTGGTTGGGTAGGCCAGTTGTTATTGTAAATTTGTTCCCAGAACCTTTCCTTGTTGATCCGTCCTCTAGTGATGATTTTTGCGAGGTCTTGCGTTTTAGGCTTGCCATTTTTTCACCAGTGTAAGAGTAGTGTCGATTTAAGGTGATCCGACCAGGGGGTGGCAGACCAGTTGATATCGGATATGTAGATGTTTTGGTCCATAGAGAATTTGTAAGAGATGATGTCGAGCAAGTGGCCTTTGCAATGGGTAGGTTGAATAGGAGGGAGGTTGAGGTTACAGGTTGCAAGCTTGCTCCTGGCCCTTTATCCATGAACACAGATCGGCTTCTACATACTCCTCTCTTTTATCCTTGAGTCTGACAATGCATTTCCTTCTGTCACTAACATATTAAAACAACAAAACAAAACACAAACTTGTCTCTCCCTTTGTTCTGTATTAGCTATTTTTCTTCCATTTCTATCTTACATTTTTTGACTATTTTACCAGCTTCTCTTAGCTTTTCCAGATATTGTTGCTTGTGTTCCTCTTTTTGCAATGTCCTGTAGTTTATGAAAGCTGACCTGTTTTTTCTTACCTTTCCAGCTACTTCTTTTGAGAATCATAGAGGCTTTCTTTTCTTTTTATTAGAAAAATAAATGTTAACCTTTTAAATCTCCTTTCAGCTATGTCTACTTCTTTTCCACTTCTCCAGATGTTCACATCTACCTAACAACTCTTTAAAGTATTTCCCCATCATGACCAAATTATTTTTCCTGAAGTTTAGGACACTCATTTTTAAACCCTCTCAACGTGTGTCCTAATACTGAATTACATCAAGTGATCACTGGATGCCAGACTATAACATCAGAAACGTACACTCCATCCATAAGCACCAGGTTCAGTATTATGGTCCTCTGTCATGTGGGTTCCATTACCAGTTGGTAGAACAGCTCTCTCTGTAGAGAAACCCAGGATCTCCCTATTTCTAAATGACAGCAGCAAGGTCCCCCAGTCATCACCCAGTGTATTGCACTCACCTGTTAATAGTACTTTCTTTTTCATAGCAATATACACATCCCAGCAGCAGTGCCTCATGCCTTTCAAGTATGTGGCAGAAAATCTAATTAAACGTATGTCACATGACTGCCTCTACAGTACTTTTTACTTAGATGTGTAAGCTCCATATGTTTCAGGGACAGTTTTCATGTTGGCTCTAAAGGTTGGTTATAAAACAGTGTATGCTATGTTCATTGCATGTCTAATGAAGTCAGTACAGTGCCTGAATTCTTTCTCTGAACAGTGGTGGAAGAACTCCAGGTCCAAATACTGATGCTGCTACTCAACAATAAAGATAAAAGCAAGGTAAGCAAAGCTCCAGAGACTGCAAGATGTAATGTATAGCACATCCAGTCGCTGAATGCAAGAGACTGCAAAGTATCTTGAGCAGTACATGCCTTCATGTACTGAGTTGCAGACATTCCAATACAGCAAATGAAGTTGCAAAGCACCAAAGACTAAAAGGAAGATCTGTGTACATATATGCACTAATATACAAAGTGATATAGAGGGGCATTTTTGATACGACGTCTAAATCTGAATTTGGACGTTTTACACAAAAGTCCAAATTCTGAACAGGAAAGAAGGTCATTTTCAATAAACAAAAACGTCTATCTTTTTCTTTAGAAAATACTGTTTAGAAAAACGTTTTGTGATTTGGACGTTTTATTTTTTTGGTCCATTTTCAAACAAACAAACGGCCAAATGCAAAACATCTAAAACAGAGGAGCAGTGGCTTAATGGTTAATGCAGCAGGCTTTGATCCTGGTAACATGGGTTCAATTCCCACTGCAGCTCCTTGTGACTTGGGCAAGTCAAATGCACGAGGAGCATTTTTGGAGATGACGTCTAAGTCTAAATTTGGACATTTTTGTAAAACGTCCAAAATCAAAACCGGAAAAGGTCATTTTCGAAAAAAAAAAAAAAAAGTCTATCTTTTCCTTTTGAAAATGCTGTTTGGAAAAACATTTTGTGATTTGGACATTTTATTTTTTTGTCTACATTCAAACAAAAGTCCAAATGCAAAATGTAGAAAATACACAACAAAATCCACAATAGAGTGAAACCATTCACATGTTCTAAGTGTTGTAAAAGCTTTGGTTGTAATGTAAATCTCAAAGTGCATCAAAGAGCCCACACAGGAGAGAAACCATTTGCATGTATAGAGTGTGGTAAAAGCTTTGGTTGGAAAGAAAGCCTCACATGGCATCAGAGAATCCACAGAGGGATGAAACCATTTACATGCACTGAGGAGGTAAAAGCTTCAGTTGTATTGGGACATATAATTAGGGAATGTACACTTTTGCTATGAAGTATGGAAAAATAGCACTATGGTATTTAGATATTTGTAATGAGACCTCCTTTTTATCTATAGATTTGAATTCAAAGCCCAAATCTACTGATAAATAATAAACACAAGGCTCAGATGTTATAAAAAAAAAATAGAAAGCTTGGCATCAGGTAGAATAGTGGAAAAATGACATCCCAGGAAAGCAATAGGGCATCCTTGGGGGCACTGCAGTAGACTTTATAAAATGCTCCCAGGTACACAGCTCACCATTGCTCTCGTGCCTTCCCTGCTGAGCCCCCCCAAACCCACCCAAAACCCACTACCCCCAACTGTACACCACTACCATAGCCCTTACAGGTGAAGTGAGCACCAATATGTGTATACAGTGGGGTTCTGTTGGTTTTTGGAGGGCTCACAGTTTTCTCCACAAGTGTAACATCACGTGACCCCCTTCAGGACAGTATCTCCTATCCCATGATTCCCCAATTTTCTCTGGAGTCTTTCATGAGGTACTTTGTCAAACGCTTTCTGAAAATCCAGATACACAACATCAACTGGCATACTTTTATCCACGTTGGTTTACCCCTTCAAAGAAATATAATAGATTGGTGAGGCAAGATTTCCCTTCACTAAATCCATGCTGGCTTTGTCTCATTAATCCATGCTTTTCAATATGCTCTGTAATTTTGTTCTTTGTATAGTCTCTACCATTTTGCTTGGCACCGACATCAGACTCGCAAGTCTCTAATTTCTTGGATCTCTTCTGTAACCTTTTTAAAAAATCGGCATTACATTGGCCACTTTCTAATCTTCCGGTACCACGCTCGATTTTAAGGATAAATTACATATCACTAACAATAGTTCCGCAAGTTCATTTTTCAGTTCTATCAGTACCCTGGGATGAATACCATCCGGACCAGGAGATTTGCTATTCTTCAATTTGTAGAACTGCCCCATTACATCCTCCAGGTTTATAGAGATTTCATTCAGTTTCTCCGAGTTGTCAGCTTTGAGTACCATTTCTGGCACCGGTATCTCTCTCAAATCTTCCTCCCGCCTTGAACACGCTCCTGGCACACCCCCTTGAGATTTAGACACACTTCTGATGGACTTCCGAGAAAAACGTCTAAAAAGAGGTTTTGAAAATACTGATTTGGACATTTTTGTGAGAAAACGTCCAAATGTAGACTTGTCACTTTTTGGACATTTTTCTCTTTTGAAAATGAGCCTCATAATCTCTTGATATTATAGGTTCATAGGTACTGGCTCCTAGTGTCAGGAGTTTAGACTTCTTCTATATTTCTGTGTTTTTGTAAATGAATTTGGGACAGTCTGTGGGCCCAGAGCAGCAGACATTGCCAGGTCTATTGTAAAGGTAATCGCTGTAAGGGAGGGGTCTCAAAGATGTATAAATTGTAGAGTCAGGCCCTTAGATCTTGCTTTTTCAAGTGCAGGTGAAGCTGAGAGGAACTTCCAGGCTGAGTTCATTGGCTTTATTCAAAATGTTTTCTTCTAGATTGGCTAGCATTTAGTATTTTGCCTATCTCTTTTATATCTTTTAGTTGTGGCTTAATTTACTCTGATTGCTTCTGTGGTGGTAGGATATACATCTGCTTAAAAAATGAAAAAAAAAAAGCTTGTTTCCTCTCCCTAATACAGAAAGTTACATTACATTACATTACATGCTTCTAAACCACAGTGTCCCTGAAGAGTTCTCTGTGGTGCACAGTCAATAAAGTAGCAGGACAAACCCTGGAAATACACTGATTGTCTTTAGTCTGTTTTTTTAACTATCTGTATTTAAAAAAAAATCATAAAAATGAGTTTTTACAGCTTTTTAAAATGAAGAGTAATGAGATAATTTGCTGAATATTTAAAGGTAGTAGATTCCACCAATGTGAAGATAAAAGAAAATGTACCACTAAATAAAGTTTTATAAATCATGCCTTTTAGGCTTGGAAGTTGTAAAAGAAAGGGTAATCTACTACCAATGGCTGTGTTCCTAACTGACAGTTGAATTAGATTTCCCAAATGTAACGGGGGAAAACATGAAGAATTTTGAAAAAGTCATAGTTAAAAATAATTTGAGTCCTGACTGGAAGCCAGTGAAGCTTCTTTAACAATGGCAGAAACTTGTAAGTATGTTTTATCATCAGAAACAAAATGATTATTCTTCAACGCTAAAACAATCAATTCGCTAAGAAAACTGGTAGGAACTGGACAAGGATGTGGTTGATTTTCCAAAGCTTGTTGCACAATCAAAAGCGCTTCATGTTGAGGGATAGAAGTGTATAGAGAATGTACATCCAGCATGGCTAAAATAGTCTGTTTAACCTCTAACTGAGAAAGAGTTTCTGGCATTGCTATAGGTGGTTCTTTTGCCCCTTCTATCGCCAGCTTATTTATGGGATATTTTGAAAAACACTATGGGGCTCATTTTCAAAGCACTTAGACTTACAAAATTCCATAGCTTTCTATGTAACTTTGTAAGTCTAAATTCATTGAACATATACCTCTTTGTGTACTCCTTGCAGGTTTTCAAGTTTTCAGTGTAATAAGTTTGACTCGTTTGTCCTAAGGACAACCATCTGGTCATTTAGGGCTTCCCTCATCTGTCAGCAACTCTCTTCTATGAGAGAGGAAATCAACAGACTCAGACAGGAATTAGCTGCAATTCAGGGATCTTCCAGGACTACACTGCCTGCAGTCAACTTACCACCACTGCCTCAGGGGCAGGGGCGTAGCTACGGGTGGACCTGGGTGGGCCCAGGCCCACCCAATCTTGGCTCAGGCCCAGCCAAACAACGACGACTGGAACGGCGACTTTTACCCGAAGTCGCAACGACGAACGGGCAGGTAGCGCTGCAGTAGTAAAAGCAACAAGGAGACTGGTTCGACTCTCCGTCCTTCACTCCCTCCCTCTGCATCCCGCCCGAAAGGAAATGACGTCAGAGGAAGGCGGGACGCAGAGGGAGGGAAGTGAAGGACGGAGAGTCGAACCAGTCGACTTGTTGCTTTTACTACTGCAGTGCTGCCTGCCCGTTCGTCGCTGCGACTTCGAGAGTACAATGGAACGGAAGTGAGCCAGCGGCCAGCCTATCACGTCCACTCACTAGTAAAGATCACTGTTTGCACTCCCCCGCGCAGCTGTCACCGTTCACTTACACAGCAAGCAAACCTGTGAGCTGCTGCATCCACGTCATTCTTTATAGGTGGCTGGGAGATGCTGTGAAGGGGGAGGGGGGAGACGCTGGATAGAAGGGGGAAGGGGATGGACAGAAACAGGATGGGCAAGGGAGAGAGGAGAATTGCTGGACAACAGGGATGGATGGAGGGGAAAGGGGAGAGAGGAAATTTGCTGGAGATGGATGGAGGAGAGGGCAGGGGAGAATGGAGAGTTGCTGGACGGAGCGGAGGGCAGGGGAAGGAGGAGAATTGCTGGACATGGATGGATAGAAGGCAAAGGGGAGAGAGGAAATTTGCTGGAGATGGATGGCTGGAGGAGAGGGCAGGGGAGAATGGAGAGTTGCTGGACATGGAGTGGAGGGCAGGGGAAAGAAGAAAATTGCTGGACATGAATGGATGGAGCGGAAAGGGGAGAGAGGAAATTTGCTGGAGATGGATAGATGGAGGAGAGGGCAGGGGAGAATGGAGAGTTGCTGGACATGGATGGATGAATGGAGGGGGCAGGGGGCAGGGGACAGAGGACATTTGCTGGATAGTGGAGAATGGAGAGTTGCTGGACGAATGGCTGGAGGGAGGGGAGAGAAGTCAGGAAGGAGGTGCACATGGATAGAGGGGATGGAAGAGAGGAGAAATGCTGGACATGGATGGAGTGGAGGGCAGGGAAGAGAGGAGAAATGTTGGACAAGGATGGAGGTAAGGAAAGACAAAGGAAGGAGATGCACATGGATGGAGGGGAAGGGAGAGAGGAGAAATGCTGGACATGGATGGAGGGGAGGGAAGACAGAGGAAGTAGATGCACATGGATGGAGGGGAGTGAGGAGAAATGCTGGATAAGGATGGAGGGAAAACTGCTGAGTTTAAGGGCTGGTTTGGAACACATTGAGGGCAGATACTGAAACTAGAGGAAGGATAGGGGCAGGGCTACAGATGGTAGACAGGACGCATAAGGACACAGGAGGATGGTGGACATGGTGAGTGAAAAAATATCAAATGGAAAGAAACACTGCGTAAAACAGAAGACACTGGGACCAAAGTGAATAGATCAGACAACAAAGGTAGAAAAAAGTATTTTATTCAGAATTTATTAATTTGAATATGTCATCTTTTGGAAATGTGCATTTTTGATATTTTGCATGTAAGTTTCAATTTTTCTGGTATTGCTGCATGCTGAGTCTGACTTCTTGAGTTAACTTTCCAGTTCAGGGGGAGGAAGTGACGTCATTGGAGGTAATGGCTGCTTGAAAGCCTGGCTCCGATAGTCCTGAAGTGAAATAAGCAATTACCCTTCTCTGTGAGCGATCGAGGTCAGCCTAAAAAGCGGGAACGGTACACAGAGCTGCACCGGAATAGATTGAGGAGATGGAGAAGCGTGGGGAACCGCCTAATCTTTCCCAATATGCGTTTTCGGGCAGCGGCCTACCAAAACGCGTGGCAGACATGGAGGACGAAGACTTTAACACGCCGGAGCTCTTCGCGGAACAAGCGAGCACCGATAAGCCCCTGACACAAGACTCGGCAGAGGAGGCTGAGAAGGGCTTCCCGGAGCTACGTTCGTGGTTGAAAGAGATGCGCACCGATATTAAAGCGGTGCGAACAAAGCTGGAGACTCTAGGAGCCGAACTACGGGGTGAGATAGCAGAAATCGGGCATAGAGTTGAGGAGGTCGAGAGCAGACTGGAGGATCACACAGAGGATATGGGGGCGATGGATAGAAGAATTACCGATCTGCAAATCGGGCAGCAGCGAATTGATGGTCAGCTTGAGGATCTAGAGAACCGCAGCCGTCGCTGCAATCTACGGTTTCGCGGGCTGCCCGATACCCCCACCTACCAGGAGGCAGAAATGGTGGTACAGCAAATAGTCAGCTCCCTACTCTCGACTGCTGAGGCCCCGATAGCGCCGGACCAGGTGGCACTGGAGCGTGCACACCGAACCATGGGGCCCACTCGAAATAACCTCCCGAGAGATATTATCGCCTGTTTTCGAGACTTCAAACTAAAAGAAAGAGTTTTGAAGGCGGCTCGTCAGAAAGATGACTTTAAGTGGGATACATACCATGTGGAAATCTACCAGGATCTCGCAGTGGCGACACTAAAGCGCCGAGCAGAACTTAAGCCAGTCACAGCTAAGTTGAGAGAGCTGGGCCTACGCTATCGCTGGAGGCATCCATTTGCGCTGGTTTTCTATAAAGATGGGCAGCAACACCAAGTCAAGTCGCTGGCGGAGGCCCGAGCGGTAATCCCGGAGGGAGAAATAGCGGAGGGACCAGTGGGACCTGGATCACAGAAGTCATCTACGGGGAAACGACCCCACTCAAAGTGGCAAAGGGTGGGCCGCAAGAGGCTAGAGCGCCAACAATCGGCAACTCGCCTCACATGAAGAAATGGAGATAGCCCTGAACGGTTGGTTCTGGTGAATGGCCCTGCACACGGAGTGAAGCAAGGCCGCCAAGTACGCTCTGGTTTTATTTAAGTTAAGACTGGAAGATTAATGTTGGGACTTTCTTTCTATTTTGTATATGATGGACAAGACTGCACTTCCCCCTATGAAGCGCCAATTCCATAGGGAAGAAGCGCAAAGGTTGAAAGGGTGGGGGGGAGAATTTAATATTAAGGGGATTAGTAATTGGATCTATAAGGGGCAGGAGTTAAGAAGAGGGGATTATAGGGCACAAGGGGGGAAGGGAATCGAACGGGGAGAGGGATTTTTCAAAAATTGGAATTGGCAGCATAATGATGACCTGTTTAATATGTATAGATGGAATGCAAATGTATAACTATAAATGTTAGAGGCCTCAATACTCCTCAAAAACGAAAACAGGTATTTGGAGAAGTGCTTCGCCTGGGGGCGGATGTAGTCTTCCTTCAGGAGACGCACTTGAAGCGCAAGCATGAGCATTTGATGCGTCATAAGCGATATCCTGGGATATATTGTGCGTCCAGCTCAGATGGAAAAAAGAAAAGAGTAGTACTGGTGGCTCTCTCAGCTAAATATGCCTGGGTTGTACATCGTGTGATAAAAGTCGTAGCAGGCAGATATGTATTGATAATAGCGTCCTTACAGGATAGATACTATACTATGATAAATGTTTACGCCCCCAATGAGGGACATAAGAGGTTTCTGGAATCCCTGGAGAAGATTATTCAAAACCACGCTAAAGGCCAGCTCTTGGTGGGAGGTGATTTTAACCTAACTATAGATCCACGGGTTGACAATTCTGGCGGGGAGGTGAAATATGCCAAGAATGATAGGCTAGCATTAAAGGCATGGTTAGAGCGTTGGAATTTGCGGGACCTTTGGAGGGCCCAACATGGGGGTGAAAAAGACTATACTTACTATGCTCCTCAGTATAAATCATACTCCAGAATTGATTTTTGGCTGGGCGATGGAGGGCTAAGTGGATCACTAGGGAAAATAGAGATATTGCCATGTAGCTGGTCGGACCACTCATTTGTGGCACTGTCCCTGAAGATCGGAGTTGAGCACAAAAAGCGCAAATACTGGAGGCTAAACGAAACCCTTCTCCTAGATCCACAAGTCATCACACAAGTAGAACAATATATAAGGGAATATATTCAGATCAATGACACTGAGGAGGTGCGCCCTACGAGTGTATGGGAAGGATTAAAGGCAGTATTGCGGGGTAAATTAATAGTGTTTCAGACACACCTATATAATAAACAAAAGGCACAAGAGTCAGAGATACGCCAAAAGTTAGAGAATCTGGAGAGGGACCATAAGGTAGACCCAACTAATCTTACTATAGAACAGGATCTGCATCAGGCTCGGCTACACTTAAATGAACTACAGTTAGCAGAGATCACTATTCAGCTTCAACGGGCGCAACAAGAACACTTTGAATTCGGGAATAGGGCCAGTAGACTACTAGCACACAAACTTAAGAAACAGGCACAGCGCAACTGGATCTCGGGCATTATAGATCAGGATGGGGTCCGGTACACACAAACAGAACAAATCCAGGAAGTCTTTAGCCAATTTTATGAGCAATTATATCAATCAGAGCAAAATGCATTCCCTCGAGATATAACAAGTTACTTGCAGGAGACGTCACTACCGAAACTTACAGGAGATGAATTACAGAGGCTATCACAGGATATAACCCTAGAAGAGATAACTGAAACAATAGAGGCCCTCCCCACTAATAAGGCTCCAGGATTAGATGGGTTTCCCGCGCGGTTTTACAAAATAATCAATAAATGGCTGGCCCCGGTATTGTTAAAGGCGATTAACTCCTTTGGAGCCTTAGATGAACTCCCATACTCCTGGAGGGTGGCGGAGGTGATCCTTATCCTGAAACCAGGAAAGGATGAATCCCACTGTGGGTCCTATAGACCAATCTCCTTATTAAATATAGATTACAAAATTTTCACCAAAATCTTGGCCCGTAGGATTCAGGGACTCTTGCCTGGGCTTATACATGAGGATCAAGCAGGCTTTATAGCAGGGAGACAGACATTTGATAATGTCAGGAGTTTGATGCATGTAGTTCAATACTCTGAGGAGAATACGGCGGTACCGATGATCCTTTTTTCGGTTGATGCCGAGAAGGCGTTTGACCGCGTCGAGTGGTCGTTCCTCTTTGAAACATTAAAGCAAATAGGTATAGAGGGCAGATACTTGGGGTGGATCCAATTGTTATACACCAATCCATTGGCAATACTGAAGATAAACGGATCCCACTCTGAACCCCTAAATTTAAGAAGGGGAACTAGACAGGGATGCGCAATGTCGCCCCTTCTATTTGCATTATCCATTGAACCATTGGCCAAAAGGATTAGAGAACATGAGGGAGTGTCGGGGGTGACAAGGGGCTGGAAAGAGCAGAAGATTATGCTATTTGCAGACGATATTCTGCTGACATTGACACGTCCCCAGAGCTCACTAGCGAATGTCATGCATATAATAACACAATTCGGCTTGAAATCGGGTTTTAAAATTAATGCCACTAAGTCTGAACTCCTTAATCTTACCACACCCGACTCAGAGATCCAGCAAATCCAGAAAGATTTTCCTTTTAAATGGGTTACCAAGGGCATTAGATATTTAGGAGTGACGATTACTCCGAAAATAGATCAGATTTACCAGGCAAATTACCCACAAAAGGTGAAAGAATTGTTCGCTGAATTAGATAGATGGGAGGGCTTAAATTTATCCTGGTTGGGAAGAGTTCATGCCATAAAAATGATGCTATTGCCCAAACTATTGTATATGTTTATGGCGTTACCAGTGCCAATTCCTCGCATCTTCTTTCAACGTCTTAATAGAAAAGTGTTTGCGTATATCTGGAACAAACGGCCTCCTAGGGTACGCAGGGCAGTGATGTTACAAGCTCCAGCTCAAGGCGGGATGGGAGTCCCAAATTTTTATCTTTATTATCAGGCGGCCCAACTGCGTATATTGGCGGACTGGGACCCGATGACTATAAAGAAGTGGCTTCACTGGGAACGGGCGTGGCTATGTACACGATTCCTAGGAGACGTACTATGGAAGTCAGAAAAAGAAATAACGAGAATACAGCGTAGGATTCCCATAGGGGTGGGACACCTATTGAGCACCTGGCTTCAGTTATGCAGGAAGGTGTTTCCGGAATGTAGATACTTTTTGCAAATGGGGATTAGAGGTGCCCCGGGGTTCCCGCTAGGAGAATCAGAGAAAACATTCCAACAATGGGCGTACAAAGGGTTATATAAACTAGATCAAATTTGGCAAAATGGAGACATAAAACCTTTCGAAACACTTCAGGAAGAATACAAGCTAGACAGTAGGGATTTGGTGTACTACAACTGTCTGTGGAACTACATTGCTCGTAGGGCGAAGGATGAGTTAGAGCTAGCGGAAACAAGGCTCGAAAGGGCGTTGAGGGGAGGAGGTAGAAAAGGTAGTATTACTAGGCTTTATAAAGCATTACAACTCCTCACTACACCACAAGACCATTATACTGAGAAATGGGAAAGGGCCCTGCAGAAGAGTTTCTCTCCGGAATGGTGGAAGATTAGCTATAGACAGTTGCTGAAGCCCTCCATCGCTCAGGCCACAATAGAAAACGGGTATAAAATATTATACTGGTGGTATTACACACCGGAGAAATTGCATAAAATATACCCCCGAGTTTCAGCAGATTGCTGGAGAGAATGTGGAGGTCGGGGCACATTCCTGCATATTTGGTGGGAGTGCCCAAAAGCTCAGAAATATTGGTCACAAATTATTGAATTAGTGAAAAAGACTGTACAAGTGGATTACCCACAACAGGCAGAAATATGCTTATTACACTCCAGGCCCCCGGGAAGCAAAAAATATAGCCATAAACTGGCGACCCAGATGCTAGTGGCAGCAAAAATGGCAATGGCAAAGGCCTGGAAAAGGACGACAATGCCCTCCACTAAAGAGGTGTTGGCTAGAGTTGATTACTTGCACATGATGTCTAGGCTGACGGCGATGAGAAAAGGTGAGATGCATATCTTTCATAAAATTTGGCAACCATATGAGACGGTCAAGCAAACTCTTTCATAATTCCAATGCTGCAGGGGAGGGGGGGGGAGGGAAGGGGGGAAGATACAAGGGGGGGTTTCTATAGGTAATGTGTAGTAATCTGGATTGATAGTTCTGGAAGTCCATGTTTATCCTGTCATATGTTATTGACTGATGTTCTGTTGAGATGATTATATGTAAAGATGTAAAATTTGGAAAATTTCAATAAAAACAATATTAAAAAAAAAAAAAAAAAAACTTTCCAGTTCAGTATTTTGCCTTCATATTTTTTGATTTCTAGTTCCTTGTGTCATGTTTGTTGTGTCATGTGTTTTTCAAGTGTGATCAAGGTGCAGTATTCTGCTAGCATGTAGTATTCGCAGCCCTTTTTGTTTTGCTTTTTTTCACGAGGTAGTGTATTGGTGTTTTAGAGCCTAGTGTAATTACAGTTCTGCCTTTTCAAGCATAAGGTTGTAGCTCATCCTGTCCTTGGAATTAGTGCTGTTATGGTTTTAAAGATATGAGTGTGTTTTTGCACAAGTTTGTGTATAGCATTTTGCAGTGGAGAGATTGTGGGATAATGTAATTATATTTAAAAATATCAATTTTTCCATTAAGTATGTATGTGGTTATACTGATGCAGGGCAGCTGTTGGCAGACTACTTAGAAATCCATCATCAAGTGAATTCTTAGGCATTATTTTGTAGGATCCCAAGAGACACTACTCATACTTATATAGACAGTGCGTGCCCACCCATATTAGCTCTGGGCCCACCCAAAATCTCAGGTCTGGCTACGCCACTGCTCAGGGGATAAAACACCACAAAGATAGATGGATGATTATAGGCTCCGGTAGATTACTACAGGTGACAGAGGCATCCTCCCTACCAATTATTAATAAATAAATGAATTATTACCCCTACATAATTCTTTTGCTGTATTAAGAGTATACTGATGCATAGAAAATAAGCTCTGAGGTGAATTTACGAACAAAAAAATGTAAATCAAAACAAAAGACACCCACAGGTTTGTACAGTACTGAGGGAGATACATAGATTATATTTTTGTATTATGGAATTGCTATATTAGAGCATTCTGATGCATAGAAAATAAGCTCTGATGTGAATTTACAAACAAAAAATGTAAATCAAAACAAAAGACACCCACAAAGCACTGACAAAACAGAAAAATAATTCTTGCTGTTAGGGACTTCATTATCAGAGGCAATAACTTAGGGACCCATTTCATTGGACCAAACAACCTTCCTGGATCCTCAGCCATCAGGGATACCAGTCACATACTGACTGTGATCAAAGAGAATAAGGATTTTCAAACAGACATTGTAATGCACTTGGGGACAAACATTCTAATTTTCTGGCCAAAAATGGCACAGAGAACTTTTCAGAAGCTGGGGAAGGGTTTGAAGTCTTTGGTACAGACTGTAGATTTTTCTGAAGTACTACCTACCTGTGGAAAGAGAAAGGAAAGACTTTGTAATAGAAGTTCAGTAAGTGGTTCAAAGCCTGGTATCATCAAGAAGGTTTTAGATATATAAGAGGAATATCTATCTATCTATCTATCTATCTATCTATCTATCTATCTATCTATCTATCTATCTATCTATCTAAACAAAAGGCTATATTGTAAGGATGACCTACATCTTTCTGTGGCAGGAAGAGTAATCCTTGGGGAGAAATTCAGACAATATTTTACTAGGCATTTAATCTAGCATGTGGGGGTGACAAAGGGAAGCAGATGAAATTAAAAGTCACCCATAGGTAATGCAAAAATGCAACAGCAGTGGGGAACATAATGTTAACACCGTCATCAACAAAGGAGAAAGAGAGAGTAGGCAAAACACTATACTGAAGATATAGTAAAATATGGAAAGCAATGAGCACAAACACATGTAGTTTAGGTAATAAAGGTCAGGATCTCCAAGATCTGATATTAGAGGCTGACTTGGATATTGTTGCTATCACAAAGACATGGTTCAATGATTCCCACGAGTGGAATACAACCATACCAGGCTATAACCATTTTCAGAAGGATAGGGATAGCTGAAGGGGTGGAGGAGTGGTGCTGTATGTGAAAAACTGTATTAAAGCAGTTGAAATACAGGGGACCTGGAGGAAGTGTTATGGATTAGCTTGAAGAGAGAAGAAGGAACCTCCATACACACAGGTGTCATCTGCTGCCCTCCAGTGCAAACAGAGAAGCTGGACAAAGATCTGGTTACAGGTATCCATAGATTGGGTCTGAAAGGAGAGGTACTGTTAATAGGAGATTTCAACCTTCCTGATGCAGATTGGAATGTCCCAAGTGCAAAATCAGAAAGAAGTAAAGAGATTGTGAATGCTCTTCAAAATGCTCTGCTCAGACGAATGGTGTCAGAACCCATGAGAAAAGGGATGATGCTGGATCTGTTAGACACAAATCGAGAAAGTGTTTCTAATGTCCGGGTGGGTGCCCACCTGGGTAGTAGCAATCATCATGCAGCATGGTTTGATGTAAGAGCTAAAACGGACTATGGACACACACAACTTAGTCCTGCTGATTTCAGTAAAATGGGAAAGTTCCTGAAGAAAGAACTGATGGGATGGGAGAGATATAAGAGAAATGGAAAGAAGTGGTCCAAGCTGAATGTATGTATAAAAATGGCAACTGAACTCTGTAAGGAAATTTAATAAAGGCAAGAGGAAAAGGAAACTGATATGGTTCTCCAAACAGGTGGCTGAAAAAATAAAGGCAAAAGAGGAATACAGAAAAACTCAAGCAAAGCATAGAAAAGCGCAGGTGGAAGAAAAAAGGGCTAGAGATGTAAAGAGTGGAGACAAGACTTTTTTAAAAAATATATTAGAGAAAGGAGGAAGACTAGAAAAATGTAATTGTGAGACTTGAAAAATGCTGAGAACAGCTATGTGGAAAGTGATGAGGAAAATGCAGACGTGCTAAACAGAAGAAAAGTCTGGAGAAGGACCTCAGATGGCTGACAAAGGTATATATGGGCATGGAGTAGATATCACACTGGTCACAGAAGAAAATGTTTACAAACAACTTGAAAAACTAAAAGTGGACAAAGCCATGGAACCAGACGAGATCCATCCTAGGATATTGAGGGAGCTCAGAGAAGTTCTTGCAGGTCCTCTCAAAGATATCTTTAATAAATCCTTGGAAATGGGAGAGGTTAACTTGAAATTCCAAGAACGAATGTGGTCCCTTTTCACAAAAGTGGTAACAGAAAAGAAGATGGAAACTATAGGCTAGTAGGCTTCACTTTGTGGTTGGAAAAAATAATGGAGACTCTGCTGAAGGAAAGAATAGTGAACAACTTGGAATCCAGTGGGTTACAAGATCTGGAAAATCGTGCCAAATGAATCTGATTTCTTTGGGTGACTGTTGAATTGGATTGAGAACATCACTAGATGTAATCTACCTGGATTTCAGCAAAGCCTTTGACACGGTTCCTCATAGGAGGCTCATCAATAAACTTAGCAAACTGAAGTTAGGACCCAAAGTAGTGAACTGCATTAGAAACTGGCTGACTGACAGATGACAGAAGGTGATGGTGAATGGAATTTCCTTTGAGGAAGGAAAGGTGAGTAGTTACGTGCCTCAGGGATCAGTACTGGAGCTGATTCTGTTCAACATATTTGTGAGGGATATTGCTGAAGGGTTATAAGGAAAAGTTTGTATTTTTGCAGATGACATTAAGATTTGCAACAGAGTGGACACCCTGGAGGAAATAGAAAACATGAGAAGATATGCAAATGTTAGAAGAATGGTCTAATTTTTGACAGTTAAAATTTAATGCAAATAAGTGTATAGTGATGCATTTGGGGAGTAAAAATCCAAAAGAGCTGTATGTGCCAGGGGGCGAGAAGTTGATACGCAAGGACCTGTAGAGGGACCTTGGGTTGATAGTGTTTGAGGATTTCAAGACTACATAACAGTGCAACAAAGCAGTGGCTGTAGCTAGAAGGATGCTGGTCTGCATAGAGAGAGGAATCACTAGCAGAAAAAGGGAGGTGTTAATGCCCTTGTACAAGTTGTTGGTGAGGCCCTACTTGAAAAGATGACTGACCAGCTTTCAGCTTCTTGGATTGCTAAGTGTAGGGTACCACAGGGTTCACCAATATCGCCCATACTGTTCAATGTTACGATGTCTCCACTCGACAAAAAACTAGAACAATTGGGCTTTAACTCATACATATATGCCGATGATGTTACAATCTACATACTTTTCAACAATAACATCTCAGAAATATTGCTGAAGATCAAAAAAGGACTGGATACCATGGAAAACTGGGCCACAACTTTCAAACTAAACAGTGAGAAAACCAAATTCATGGTTCTATCAAGCCCACACAACCCCACTTCCTACCAAAACTTCACAATCGACCAACAAGCATACCAAATTGAAACACAACTAAAAATACTAGGATTCATCCTTCATAAACACCTCTCTCTTGAAAACCAAGTATCAGTGCTCAGATCAAAAAGCTTCAGAACACTATGGAAATTGAGAAGGATTAGAGACTACTTTCCCAGACAAGCATTCCGTCTAATAGTGCAATCGCTGATAATGCCACAACTATACTACTGCAATGCAGCATACCTAGGGTGCAAATAAAACACACTAAAATCACTACAAACCGTTCAAAACACGGCTGCAAGACTGATATTCAAAAAATCCAAATATGAACTATCTCCAAGAAGTACAACCCCAGAAACTAGAAGTTATCTATTACTTCACCTACGTAATTTTAGAAATATATCCTACAAGTCCATATATATGGCTGGTTTCAGCTCTCTGGGATCCAAATGGTGGAACTCAATGCCAAAGGTCATGAGAAACATCACAAACTATCTTCAGTTTAGAAAATAATTGAAAACCTACCTCTACAAGAAATTTTATGGCTAACCGTGCACACCATAGTGATCATCCCACCAAATTTAACTGTATTAAATCAATGTAATTTCGCTAAATGTAAAATTGTAAGCCACGTTGATTCACTTTTTACTGTATTGCATCAGTGTAACCTCGCTAACCATAAAATTGTAAGCCACTTTGAACCAAAACTTGTTTTTGGATAACAGCGGGATACAAGAATGGAAATAATAATAATATTAATAACATTGTGTTCAGTTCTGGAGGGTCGTACCTTGCTAAGGATATAAGAAGACTCAAAGCGGGTCCATAGAATGATGATGAAAATCATATCAGGATTGCACCAAGAGACATATGAGAAAAGACTTGAAGACCTTAATATGTATACCCGAAAGGAAAGGAAAGATAGACGAGATATGATAAAGACGTTTAAATACGTGAAAAGTACTAATCTTCAAACAAATCTTTTTCAGAAGCGAGAAAGTGCTAAAACTGAAGGACATGAATTGAGGTTGATAGGCTTATCTAATTTAATTTAATCCAATTGCCACATTTATTTTTGCTAGATCCTCATTGGAGCCCAAAGCAGATTACAATAAATTAACTAGCAAGTGCAACTGGGAATTACAGTTTCTCTTAATTTATATTTTACAATGGTAAAATGGTAGCTTGGGGGGGGGTCTCCTTATTCTTTCTCTTTGGGGTAAAAAGTAAAAGGAGAGAGAGAGACCTTTGTGCATGATGTCTGATTAAGTGGGCACAAATATGGGCGATGGGGATGCATTGTGACATACAGCACTGTAGAGGGCATCATTGTATCCCTGTGTGATATGTTTTATTTACACACAACTGGTGGCTGTATTGTGTTTGTCTGTTTGGCTGTGTTTCTCCGGTTAATAAAAACATTTTAAAAATATATATACAGCCCTCTCTGGCAAAGCTTCCCCATCTCCCCCTTTCAACTCTGCTTCTCTTCATATTGCTTCTTCTTGTGGACTTTATCACTTCGATCCAGTTACTTGTCCTCTTTTGTTTCAAGCTTTCCCTGATTTATTTTTGATTCTCTTCCCTTGTACGAGCAAGCCCTTTCCTGGGATCAGTCTATCAATTCAGGTCTAGATAAATTTACTCCTTTTAGACCTCAGACCTGTGCATCTCATTTTAAATTTCCTTGGTATCATGCCGGCCGTTGCTTATTTGAATGGAGAGTCCATAGAACAGAGCACCTCAGACCTTGGCACTCTCGTCATGTCTGTAGACAAGAACTTTGCTATTTTAACTCTCAATTACGTCAAGCTAAAAAAGGTTACTTCCAGTCTAGGTTCTCTTCCTCTTATAATACTACTAAATGTCTGTTTCAAATAATCTCTGATCTTACATCCACCAAGAATGGTAGCTTCCTGTCCTCTCCTTCAGCAGACTTTGTTGCCCAAAACTTAGGTAATTTCTAAAAAAAAAACTTTATCTCAGCTGACTTCTGTGGTGCTTTCTCTGTATTCTCAGGCTACATCACTTACCCTGGAGCCCAAATCTGGTGACTCATCAACATTGTCTTCATTGAACAAATTCTTCCTTCCCACTTTGACTTCATTATCAATGCTGTTAGCTTCTATGAAACCTACAACCTCTTTTCTCTTGACTCTATTCCATCTTCCTGGCTCAAAGTTCTTCTCCATGGCTTAATTCCACTAGCTTTCATTTTGGTCACCGGTAGCCTTTCCTTTGGTTTGGTTCCACCTACCTGAAAGAGAGCCCTTATTCGTCCCATACTTGAAAAAAAAAAAACAACTCTTTTGATCCTGCTGTTCCAGCAAACTATTGGCCTGTCTTTAACCTTTGTTTTCTCTTGAAACTCACTGAAAAAATTGTTTATACACAACCAAGTACATCGACCACATGTTGATTCTTCATCCTCTGCAGCAATACTGGGGTAACACTCCGTTCTCATTTCCAAATATCAAACTATGTACTACATAGAAACCGCTTTACTCCAACAATTCCTGTCTCTTTTTTTACTTTTTTTTATTGCTGTGAATATCAGTGTGAATACACTATTTTATCATTGATGAAAACCAGTTTGAGTTTTTAAATTTCACATATCTACACGGATCACAGCTTCTGGCTACAATCTGAGTAACGAAGCAGGCATACAAGCACCAGCCCACAGCTAAGTACCTACTTCTTGAAATCAATATGCATTTTTACATCTAGTCTCATGGAAGAGGCTCGGAGGGCTGAAGTGCAATGATGCTTGTGAAACATATCATCACTTTACTAGCCAGAGGGATATGTTATTTACTGAGCACTTCTATCACCACTAAAATAGTGTATTCACATTGATATTCACAGCAATAAAAAAAAGTAAAAAAAGAGACAGGAACTATTGGAGTAAAGCAGATTCTTCATCCTCGCCAAGTGGGTTTCTGGCAACGCAACGGCACTGAGTCTGTGGTCACTTCACTCCTTAGTGAGGGTGGCCAATGTAACGCCCATTTTTAAAAAAGGTTCCAGGGGAGATCCGGGAAATTATAGACCAGTGAGTCTGACGTCGGCGCCGGGGAAAATGGTAGAGGCTATTATCAAAAACAAAATTACAGAGCACATCTGAGGACATGGATTACTGAGACCAAGTCAGCACGGCTTTTGTGTGGGGAAATCTTGCCTGACCAATTTACTTCAATTCTTTGAAGGAGTAAACAAACGTGGACAAAGGGGAGCCAGTTGATATCGTGTATCTGGATTTTCAAAAGGCGTTTGACAAGGTACCTCATGAAAGGCTACAGAGGAAATTGGAGGGTCATGGGATAGGAGGAAATGTCCTATTGTGGATTAAAAACTGGTCGAAGGATAGGAAACAGAGAATGGGGTTAAATGGGCAGTATTCACAATGGGGAAGGGTAGTTAGTGGGGTTCCTCAGGGGCCTGTGCTAGGACCGCTGCTTTTTAATATATTTATAAATGATTTAGAGATGGGAGTAACTAGCGAGGTATTTAAATTTGCTGATGACACAAAGTTATTCAAAGTCGTTAACTCGCGACAGGATTGTGAAAAATTACAGAAGGACCTTACGAGACTGGGCGGCTAAATGGCAGATGATGTTTAATGTGAGCAAGTGCAAGGTGATGCATGTGGGAAAAAAGAACCCGAATTATAGCTGCGTCATGCAAGGTTCCACGTTAGGAGTTATGGACCAAGAAAGGGATCTGGGTGTCGTCGTCGATAATACACTGAAACCTTCTGCTCAGTGTGCTGCTGTGGCTAGGAAAGCGAATAGAATGTTGGGTATTATTAGGAAAGGTATGGAAATCAGGTGTGAGGATGTTATAATGCCATTGTATCGTTCCATGGTGTGACCGCACCTTGAGTATTGTGTTCAATTCTGGTCGCCGCATCTCAAGAAAGATATAGTAGAATTGGAAAAGGGGCAGCGAAGGGCCACTAAAATGATAGCGGGGATGGGACGACTTCCCTATGAAGAAAGACTAAGGAGGCTAGGGCTTTTCAGCTTGGAGAAGAGACGGCTGAGGGGAGACATGATAGAGGTATATAAAATAATGAGTGGAGTGGAACGGGTGGATGTGAAGCGTCTGTTCACGCTTTCCAAAAATACAGTGGTGGAAATAAGTATTTGATCCCTTGCTGATTTTGTAAGTTTGCCCACTGACAAAGACATGAGCAGCCCATAATTGAAGGGTAGGTTATTGGTAACAGTGAGAGATAGCACATCACAAATTAAATCCGGAAAATCACATTGTGGAAAGTATATGAATTTATTTGCATTCTGCAGAGGGAAATAAGTATTTAATCCCTCTGGCAAACAAGACCTAATACTTGGTGGCAAAACCCTTGTTGGCAAGCACAGCGGTCAGACGTCTTCTGTAGTTGATGATGAGGTTTGCACACATGTCAGGAGGAATTTTGGTCCACTCCTCTTTGCAGATCATCTCTAAATCATTAAGAGTTCTGGGCTGTCGCTTGGCAACTCGCAGCTTCAGCTCCCTCCATAAGTTTTCAATGGGATTAAGGTCTGGTGACTGGCTAGGCCACTCCATGACCCTAATGTGCTTCTTCCTGAGCCACTCCTTTGTTGCCTTGGCTGTATGTTTTGGGTCATTGTCGTGCTGGAAGACCCAGCCACGACCCATTTTTAAGGCCCTGGCGGAGGGAAGGAGGTTGTCACTCAGAATTGTACGGTACATGGCCCCATCCATTCTCCCATTGATGCGGTGAAGTAGTCCTGTGCCCTTAGCAGAGAAACACCCCCAAAACATAACATTTCCACCTCCATGCTTGACAGTGGGGACGGTGTTCTTTGGGTCATAGGCAGCATTTCTCTTCCTCCAAACACGGCGAGTTGAGTTCATGCCAAAGAGCTCAATTTTTGTCTCATCTGACCACAGCACCTTCTCCCAATCACTCTCGGCATCATCCAGGTGTTCACTGGCAAACTTCAGACGGGCCGTCACATGTGCCTTCCGGAGCAGGGGGACCTTGCGGGCACTGCAGGATTGCAATCCGTTATGTCGTAATGTGTTACCAATGGTTTTCGTGGTGACAGTGGTCCCAGCTGCCTTGAGATCATTGACAAGTTCCCCCCTTGTAGTTGTAGGCTGATTTCTAACCTTCCTCATGATCAAGGATACCCCACGAGGTGAGATTTTGCGTGGAGCCCCAGATCTTTGTCGATTGACAGTCATTTTGTACTTCTTCCATTTTCTTACTATGGCACCAACAGTTGTCTCCTTCTCGCCCAGCGTCTTACTGATGGTTTTGTAGCCCATTCCAGCCTTGTGCAGGTGTATGATCTTGTCCCTGACATCCTTAGACAGCTCCTTGCTCTTGGCCATTTTGTAGAGGTTAGAGTCTGACTGATTCACTGAGTCTGTGGACAGGTGTCTTTCATACAGGTGACTATTGCCGACAGCTGTCTGTCATGCAGGTAACGAGTTGATTTGGAGCATCTACCTGGTCTGTAGGGGCCAGATCTCTTACTGGTTGGTGGGGGATCAAATACTTATTTCCCTCTGCAGAATGCAAATAAATTCATATACTTTCCACAATGTGATTTTCCGGATTTAATTTGTGATGTGCTATCTCTCACTGTTACCAATAACCTACCCTTCAATTATGGGCTGCTCATGTCTTTGTCAGTGGGCAAACTTACAAAATCAGCAAGGGATCAAATACTTATTTCCACCACTGTACTAGGACTAGGGGGCATGTGATGAAACTGCAGTGTAGTAAATTTAAAACAAATCAGAGAAAATTTTTCTTCACCCAACGCATAATTAAACTCTGGAATTTGTTGCCGGAGAACGTGGTGAAGGCGGTTAGCTTAGCAGAGTTTAAAAAGGGGTTAGATGGTTTCATAAAGAACAAGTCCATAAACCACTACTAGATGGACTTGGGAAAAATCCACAATTCCAGGAATAACATGTATAGAATGTTTGTACGTTTGGAAAGCTTGCCAGGTGCCCTTGGCCTGGATTGGCCGCTGTCATGGACAGGATGCTGGGTTCGATGGACACTTGGTCTTTTCCCAGTGTGGCATTACTTATGTACTTAGTGAATTCCATGCATGTCTCAATCAGCGTAATATAACTTTAGCTATCTCTCTTGCTTTATCAGCAGGTTTTGACTTGATTAACTACTCCTGTGCCTGGAACTTCCAGGGATTTCCAGGTTTGTTTTAAATTGGCTCTGTTCTTTCTTACATGGTTGGTCCTTCTCTGCTTATTCTTCTTCCTTTAAACTCTTCGTCTCACTCTCTGGCCTGTGGGGTTCCCCAGGATTCAATTTTGTCTCCTCTCCTAATATTTCATAAGTCCCCTGGTCATTCTTATCCAAAGCTTAATATCAGTTTTTACTTCTACGCCGATGATAGCTTACTTATTTTCCCCACCTCATCCCTCATGACCTTAGCCCACTAAAAATCTGCTTGGAAGCCATTGCCACTTGGTTATTAGACCATAAGCTAATGCTCAACCCAGACAAGACCACAGCTTGCTGGATTTCTGTTTACCTGTCCCAACCAGCTCTCTCTCCTGTTTTGTTTGGTTCAAATATTCTTCCCGTTCCTTCCTTCTGTTATTTTGCAGTTGTTATTGGTTCCCAACTCTCTTTCCAATAACAATTTTGTCCATTTCTTAAGCAAAGATTTTCTTCCCTTAAAAGGCTTTGCTCAGTTGTGTACTGCTATGAATTTACAGCTTGCTTCACTAACACAGACTACTCAGTAATTACTGTGGATTCTTTTGGATTCATTTTAGGTAAAGAGACCTTTATTAGTGGTTCTAAAATCTATAATGATTAAGATATATACAGTGATTAGCTATATAACTAAAAAAAAACAATACCTATCTATAAACAATCATTACATCACTGGTCTCTACATCTAAGCAATGCTAAGAGTTCCTAGACCAGGAAAAGAAGCAATAAAACAATCATCACTGGTCCTTACATCATCCAGGCTCTTATCAGCTGGGGGGGGGGCCCTGTTCACAGTGAAAGCCAGGAGTTTCTTTGACCTGGAAACGTGGTTCTCTGCGTAGTTCATATGTTACTCACAGATGAGTTCCCAATTTCACTGAAAGAAACTCCCCTTTTTATTAGGCTTAGAACTCATGTTCAGAGCTAAGGAAAGTTACAGGATGCGTCTCTGTTTAGGTAAACAAGCCATACTATGGGAATGTGGTCACATGTTTCCCAGTCCAGGTGGCCAATCTGAACTCGAAAACAAGCCCCATCTTTCCTTTCACATAACAAATTAATTAGAGCTGTGTCTTATCTTCTACATTCCAACTTATTTTCACACAATCAAAGTTAAACAATTATTTTTAAACAGAATTACTTCTAATCAAAAATACAGACCCGGAGGGCACTGATCGGTCAAAGCAGAGTTGAAAAAACAATCTTTAAAATTCACTTCAACTACATTTGGTCCTTGATTTTCAACTCTGTCTGAACGACAGTCCATACATAAGTCATTACTCTACATCAGGTAAAAAAACAAAAAAAAAAAGTAAGAAAGATTATACAAATAGGTAAATATACTGAGCACTAGTTTCAACAAACATACTAAAATTAGTAGGAAGTATAGTCCAAGGGCAAATGGTAATAATGCTGCCCACTAATAACTAACCAAAATTCAATATTACAAATAATACACACTGCTTAGTTACATTAAAGTACACAATTTGCCCAGAACAAAAGAGGTCAGTTCACAAGGCAGTATTTAAAATTATTAATCTGGTTGTGCAAGGAACCCACCGGTGAAATTCACTTCCACAAATGTTCAGAGTTAGTCATCTTGAGCTTTATTCCTTTGTATAAGGGCAAATAAATGTTACAACATGCAAGTAGTAAATTATGCCATATTAATTTCTACTTGTAAACTATCTGAGTTTAATAAACTAAGTATAATCCAAAAAAACTTTATCATATTGCAAACTAATAAGCTGATTAATGTCAGTTCTAATACATTTTGTTTTGAGTAAAGTTTCAGTATCAATAGCCTTTGGTATCTCTACACTTGTACGAAAAGCTCCTAACAATGTATCATACCAAGTTCATTTTACTCTACAATTAAGGCAATTAAGGATACACAGGTCTTCATAGGTGTAGCATTCACACAAGAAGAATATAAACATGTGCTAATAACACATCGGTGGTGTAAATCTCAACAATGTCCGCCTTTTTGGGTCAACGATGCTGTATTGGCTGTCTCTGACTTGTGCAAGTCATATTAAACTCATTCATGTGGCAGGAGGAGGAGGAGTAGCCTAGTGGTTAGTGCAGCGGACTTTGATCCTGGGGAACTGGGTTCAATTCCCACTGCAGCTCCTTGTGAGTGTGGGCAAGTCACTTAACCCTCCATTTCCCCAGGTACAAAAATAAGTACCTGTATATATGTAAACCGCTTTGAACGTAGTTGCAAAATACCACAGAAAGGCAGTATATCAAGTCCCATTTCCCTTTCCATATTTGTGTGTTGTTAACAGTTGCCACAGGACACATCTAGTAAGCTGAACATGTGTAATTATCGTGTTGTCAGATTTCACTATGATTCTTCCATCTCCCAATCAGCTTGCCCTGACTCTTGGCGGTGAGTCATAAATGTCCACTGGGGGTAATAGCCATACCCAAAGACACCATAAGAAGAAAGATTACAATGATTCTTACAAGGATCTATGAATAAAGCATATAAACAGATCAGTTATTCTCTAAGATGACACTTATTTGCTGGGACATAGGTCCATTCCTCTTGCCCAGATCGGAGGATCAAGACAAGGTTATATTATGACTTAAGGCATATTGCTGTACTAATTAGTCTTCAAAAATGGGAACCATTATCAATTTTTAATAGTGTTGCCTGCAAGGATGTGCAATTACATATCTAGAATAATTATCTACTGCTGTGCACACATATTGACATCCTTACAAATTAGGTAAATGTCCTATATAATCCATCTACCAAATTTGTTCAGGTAATTTTCCCCTTTATAATTATCCCTTAAACATGGGGAACAGATCACCTAGTCTGGTGTTAACAGATCAGACATTCAACAATAACAGTTCTAATAACATCCATAGATAAACTAATACCATGATCTGTTGCCCACCTGTAAGTGGTCTTTTCTCCCAGATGTTCACATTTTTGGTGCTCCCATTTCGCCAAACCTGAGCAATCTGGCTCTTCCACAGTTTTCCACCTCGAGGGGTGTGGTTTTACTTTATTCATCAGCCACTGCGCTGTAGAGATGTTCTAGGCTATCACCCTTGCAATGGGCATCTACATGAAAAACAATAACATTAGTATTTTACACAATTCTAAATATCTTGCCACAGTTCTCTGCCCCACAGATCCTTGATATATTTTCCAATTAAAATGGAATATAAAATGGACAGCGATACCATGGTCAGACCACTTTAAATTAAACATATCCATGCAATGGCGGATAAAAAATCTTGTCCAGAAACAAGAATGTAAAACTTACACCACAAGAGGCCAAATCAATCCGGTACTATTCTGGCAACAGTTCTACATGAACGAATGGACAGTAGAAATAGATTCCAATCAATACCTCTTAAATTTGGACAATAGATGCAAGAATATACTTGATACAATAGCACCATTACAAACAAGAACATCGCGAAGACACAGTTCACTACCTTGGTTTAATGACAAACTGAAAAAACTAAAAACTCAAGTAAGGAGACTTGAACGAGCATGGAATAAAATGAAAGATGAGCGAACATTTAATGCATGGAAACAAATGCTGAGAAAATACAAATATAGAATCAGACAAACTAAAAGGTCATACTACAAATCCAAAATCGGGCTAGATTATAAGGACATACATAAGCTAGTCCAATTCGTACATAATCTTCTTGACACATCACCGGTTACCTCAACTAATACAGATACCCCATCAGCAAACAATCGAGCCACTTACTTTAACGAGAAAATTATTAAACTACGATCCACCTTACCAATTAACTCTACTGACTATGAAAAATTCATTAACTGTTTGGACCCAACCATTGATGAATATCCAGCAGACCGAATCTGGACAAATTTCGATTTACTGATGGAGAAAACAGTCACCCAAGTGATCAACAAATTCACTAAGTCCCATTGCAGATTAGACACATGCCCCAGTTACTTAATAAAATCTGCCCCTCAACGTTTCATAACAGATCTCACCTCCTACTTAAATTATATGCTTCAACATGGATCCTTCCCTATGGATAAAGGCAATATACTACTTACACCAATTCCCAAAGACCTAAAGAAAAAATTAAATGATATAACCAATTACTGCCCAGTTGCATCCATCCCTCTTATAGTTAAGTTAATGGAAAGTCTAGTTAATAAACAACTTACTGATTATTTGAACAATTTCTCAGTACTACATGCATCTCAATCTGGATTCCGTGCTAATCTTAGTACCGAAACAGTACTTATAACACTCCTAACTGAATTCAAACAAATAATTGCAGCTGGAAACAATGTTCTCCTCTTACAATTCGACATGTCCAGCGTGTTTGACATGGTTAGCCATGGTATTCTATTGAACATTTTAGAATATTTTGGAATTGGAGAAAATGTACTGAACTGGTTTCGTAGCTTCCTAACTACAAGAACATACCAAGTGATATCAAAGTCGGTGGGGGGAGGCGGGGCTGGTGGTTGGGAGGTGGGCCTTGATCTGGGCAATCATTACATCACTGGTCTCTACATCTAAGCAATGCTAAGAGTTCCTAGACCAGGAAAAGAAGCAATAAAACAATCATCACTGGTCCTTACATCATCCAGGCTCTTATCAACTGGGGGGGGGGGGGGGGGGGGCTGTTCACAGTGACCTTTGACCAGGAAACGTGGTTCTCTACACAGTTCGTACGTTACTCACAGATGAGCTCCCAATTTCACTGAAAGAAACTTCCCTTTTTATTAGGCTTAGAACTCATGTTCAGTGCTAAGGAAAATTACAGGATGCTTCTCTGTTTAGGTAAACAAGCCATACTGTGGGAATGTTGTCACATGTTTCCCAGTCCAGGTGGCCAATCTGAACTTGAAAACAAGCCCCATCTTTCCCTTCACATAACAAATTAATTAGAGCTGTGTCTTATCTTCTACATTCCAACTTATTTTCATACAATCAAAGTTAAACAATCATTTTAAAACAGAATTACTTCTAATCAAAAATACAGACCCCGAGTGCACTGGTCGGTCAAGGCAGAGTTGAAAAACAATCTTTAAAATTCACTTCCACTACAAGTTGGCCCTAAATTGATTTTGCCCAAATGCGCATACTCTGATTCACACTTTTCTCATCTCCCAATTAGATTCTTGTAATTTTATTTATGCAGGTATCTCAGCTGTTCAACTCAAACATCTTCAAATGCTTCATAACTCAGCTGCTAGATTTCTTTTTCATATGAAATGCTTTGATCATATCATAGTATTATTTCTCTTTCTTTAACTTTTCAAAATTTTCTGTCTAGTTAACAAAGCTTAATTTTTAGGTGTCCCATTATTTTTAACCTCTCACACCCCAGCAGGGTCTCTGAAATTTTTGAACTCCAACCATTTGGATTTGCTATCCCCTAAATAGGCACATTTGGAGGCAAACATAGTAACACAGTAAATGACAGCAGATAAAAACCTGAACAGTCCATCCAGTCTGCCCACCAGTCACACAATCAATTCATGACTAAACCAACAATGAATGTGATATAAAACATTTGATCATGGTCTTTCTTTGCCATTTCTGGGACATAGACCAAGTCCGCCCGGTACTGTCCTTTCGTTCCAACTATTGGGAGTTGCTGTCGAAGCCCTCTCCATCCCATCCTAAACCAGGTTGCCATATACGGGACCCAGACCATACAAGACAGCCAGGCACCGGCCTTAGTTCTTCACAGCCGGAGTCACCATCTAAGCGCCATTCAAAACAACATCACATGTGCAGCCATAGGTTTGTTATTTTATACCACCCATTTTCTAATTAGAGATCCTCTGTGTTAATCCCTTGCCTTTTTGAATTCCTTCACTGTTTTTGTCTCTACCACCTCCCCCAGGAGGACATGCCAGGCATTGACCACCCTCTCCGTGAAAAAGAATTTTCTGACATTACTTCTAAGTCTACCACCTCGCAACCTCAGTTCATGTCCTCTAGTTATACTGTTTTCCCTTCTCTGAAAAATATTTTTCTATATTAATACCTTTCAAGTATTTAAATGCCTGAATCATATTTCCCCTTTCCATTCTTTCCTCTAAGGTATATATATTCGGGTTTTCCAGTCTCTTCTCATACGTCTTTTGATGCAAGCCTCATACCATTTTTTTATCTCCTTCCTCTGGACCGCTTCAAGTCTTTCAAGATATGGCCTCTAAAACTAAACACAGTACAATGACTTGTACAGGGGCATCTACACCTCCTTTCTTTTCCTGGTTGTTCCTCTATTTACTTATTTATTTATTTATGACATTTATATCCCACATTATCCCAGCAACCTGAGTTCAACATGGCTAAAAATACAGTGAAATCACATCATACAGAACACAGAGTGAACATACTTTATAACACCTAGTACATTGCAATAGAAATAGTGAGGTAATTAAATTTGCTGATGACACAAAGTTATTCAAAGTTGTTAAATCGCAAGAAGATTGTGAAAAATTACAGGAGGACCTTACGAAACTGGGAGATGGCATTTAATGTGAGCAAGTGCAAAGTGATGCATATTGGAAAGAGGAACCCGAATTATAGCTACGTAATGCAAGGGGATCTAGGTGCCATAGTTGATACCCTCTGCTCATTGTGCTACGGTGGCTAAGAAAGCAAATATAATGTTTGGTATTATTAGGAAAAGAATAGAAAACAAAAATGAGGATGTTATAATGCCTTTGTATTGCTCCATGGTGTGACCACACCTCGAATATTGTGTTCAATTCTGGTCATCGCATCTCAAAAAAGATATAGTGAAATTGGAAAAGGTACAGAGAAGGGCGACAAAAATGATAAACGGGATGGGACGACTTCCTTGTGAGGAAAGGCTAAAGCAGCTAGGGTTCCTCAGCTTGGAGAAAAGGGTCTATAAAAAGTGGAATTGAATGGAATGGGTAGATGTGAATTGCTTATTTACTCTTTCCAAAAATATTAGGACTAGGGGCCATGCAATGAAGCTACAAAGTAGTAAATTTAAAATGAACCTGAGAAAATATTTGTTCACTCAATGTGTAATTAAACTCTGGAATTCATTGCCAGAGAATGTAGTAAAAGCAGTTCAAAAAAGGTCTGGATAGCTTCCTGAAAGAAAAGTCCATAAGCCATTATTAAAATGGACTTGGGGAAAATCCACTGCTTATTTCTAGTATAAGCAGCATAAAATGTACTGTTTTGGGATCTTGCCAGGTACTTGTAACTTGAATTGGCCACTGTTGGAAACAGGATGCTGGGCTTCATGGACCTTTGGTCTGTCTCAGTATGGCAATACTTATGTTCTTATGTAAAATAAAAAAAAACAATAACAATGAAACAAGATTCAGTAACCTAAAATGGACTAGGCAGGGAGATCAGTATTCACACCTAAAATTTTTCCAAAGAGGAAAGTTTTAAACATTTTAAAGAATATTATGTAATCACACTGACCCCTAAGTGACTTTGGCAAAAAGTTCCAACATTTTGTGCCCAGGTAAGCAAATCCCGCTGCAAGAACTGATTTGTAAGCAGCTTTCTTACAACTTGAATAGTGAAGCACTAGATAATCTCTAGACCCAAGAACAGCATTACGTGGTAGAAGATCAACAAGAGATAACATATCACCAGGGGCCATACCATACAATATTTGGTAGATAAGTACATTAATTTTAAGTGATCCTTGCTTTTATTGGGAGCCAATGCAGCTTAGATAGCAGCGGAGATGCCCTCTCAAAACTTGATACTTTACAGACAAGCCGAGCTGCGGTTTTTTGGGCAGCTTGGAGTTTTCTTAACATCAGTTTCCTGCAGCATGGGCATTTGTTCATACATTCACATCTTAATACTGTTTAGAAAAGGACTCCCTGCCTGATACTAGGTTTGGCCAGACAGAGTCCTCCAGAATCTTTTTGGGCATTAGAATCCAACTCCATCCCCCCTAGGTCCACTTATTTTATGTTCTAGGGCTGAATTCCAATAAATGCAAGAGTGAATAAATGAATGAAAAAGGCCACTTCTACCAAAAATACATTAGTGTTTCCTTTTTTTTTTTTTTTTTGAAGATAGCTAGGGAGTCATGCTTTGAGGATTTGCTATCTTGCTTGTCTTAGAAGAAAACAGTTTGCTTATTTGTAGCAGATGTTTTCATGGATGGCACAATACAACTCTTCACAAAGTTGCTCACCTCGTCAAGAAGTTGTATTCAACTCTTAGCTAATATTTCTTTATTAGGATTTATTTACCGCCTTTTAGAAGGAGTTCACTCAAGGCGGTGTACAGTAAGAATAAATCAAACATGAGCAATAGACATTTACAACAGTAAAAATATTCAAATAATACAAAGTATGGCATTGTATACTACTTACGTCAACACAGTGCATAATAAAACATAGATTGAGGTGGTGCTACACAACATGGCAGGGGTAAGCGGTACACATGTGGTGAGGAGGCTCAAAATCTTTTAGTATCACAAAGTTGGAGTAGCTTTTCATGTGAGCTCCGTAAAGGACAGCACCCACTGTGGATGAGGACTTGCATCCTGCTGTTCTTGGTGAATACCTGTAAGTAACTTGGTCTTACTAGTCTACCAATTGTTTGACCTAAAATTCTCTATTGAGAAAGATTAAATGTTCCTGTAATACACCAACCCTGAAGTAGAAGTATTACATTACTCCAGTAACACATCTCTTATGACTGCAGGGATTTCTTTTTCTTATAAAGGCAGTATTAAATATGTGATGTCTGCTTTGAACTGGAGATCTGCATTCTTTTCTTTTAGGGAGAGGCCTCCAGATATATCTTCCTAAATAAATTTCGGAAATTTCTGCAGGAAAATGCCAACAATCGTGGGGTAAGTTGATAACTGAAGAATTTTCCATGTTCCATAGAGAAACAGATGGAATTTAATTTGCTCAATAATATACACTAATTGTACTATATTCAGCAGTAATACAATGGTTTCTCTCCCTTTTACTGACAGGAAAGCTAACATTTCATGCTAAGCCGTAGATTACTACCGCAATTTTAACGTGGCTGTAGTTTGCATGCTCATTAGCTTGAGCATGCCATAGCTGTTTTTTGAGCTGTTGGAGGTACAGTGAGGACTACCAAGAACATTTGCGCATTTCCCCCTATTTCAGCTGTGGACAGGATACACAAGAGAAGAATGTTGTTAGTAAACTTACTCTTCCAATTCCTGTGGGAGATAATGGTTTCAAGAGTTGAGGGAACACTGTAAATTAGGGAGAGGGAAGGGATACAGTTTTCCCCAGCCCTCGGCGTCCAACAGCCTCCTACCAGTATGAGAATTATGATAGGTTTTCAAGCCATTTTTCAAACTCACATAATTAATCTCCAGTTGTAAATATAGAGATGAGGAATTTCAATAACCCTGGCAAAATGCAGAAAGAAAAACAATCTGTGTGTTCAAACCCGGTTTGCTCCACAGAGGTATGATCAGGAGATACGCATGGACGATTTTATGGTACAAGAAGGAAAGTATGGCATAACATAAGAACCCATCTACCTAGTATCCTGTTTCCAGGGTTGTTGCAAAAGTATTGGGCACCCTAGGTGAACCTTCAACCTTAAGCCGCCCCCTCCCCAGTTAATTTTCAGGGCCAAAGCCTGCCACCCCCCTTAACAACAATCTTATAAAAATGGATAATTGAACACCATACCTTTTAATATTAAACACACACACACCTACATATATAATGATGGGTATTTCGAAACTATCAAAAAACACACGAGCCAGAAATAAAAATATGAAAACTAACTACAAAATATTTCTGTTTCAAAAGTACATACAGCTTCACATAGAAAAGCTCACACAGAAAAACCACTTAGCTTATTTCTTAGGATGGCAATCCAACAGACCCAGCACACAAAATCCAACAAGGACTTCTCGTTTCGCCTGAGCTGCGTGAAGGGAAACACTGCTGAGGTTGTTAAACAAGTGTGTGTTTCCCCTCATGCAGCTGAGGTGAAACGAGGAGTCCTCATCGGGTTTTGTGGTGCTGTACTGGGACTGTTGGATTGCCATCCAAGCATTTAGACTGGTGTGGTGGGATGATAAGGAAAGAACCATTAATATGTACTTTTACCTTGAGGAAGGGGAGGAGGCAATTTTCAAGCAATCCATTTATCTAGGTAAATGACTTTTGAAATACCCAATATTTAACAAAAATTGCTGGAGAAAAAAAAAGACCTCAACACATCAATATGGCTCAAAGAAAAAGCACCTGAGCGCACAAACTAGCCATCATTGTTCTGAAAAAAACTTTACCAAATCATACAGAAATTATCAAGACAAATAAAACTGTCATGGACCTAAATAGGAATACAAAAAAGATATACAAAAGGTAAACACAAACCAAAAATCAGGGGACAGAAAAACCACTTAGCTTATCTCTTAGGATTATGCTCTCCTGCCAGCAGGTGGAGACAGAGAACTACTAAGTTGTAATATCATCACTTAAGAACTCTGCGCAGCTTCTTAGCTAGTCAGTAGTCTCTAGCATGTGGTGTTAGGTCAGCTTTCCTGTGCTCTCTTTTCTGGTCTGGTAGGACATTTCCCTTTTTGGTCAGGCTGATAGTGCTGCCATACTAAAGCCTAGGGGTATAACACCTGGGGGGGGGGGTCCCAGATACTACCCTTCCTTCCTTCTTTCTCTCCCCCCCCCCCCCAGACTCCTCACAGTGGGGATATTGAAGTGGTATCGGTTGTGCCTTTGTCCCTTTTCCTTGGTGGGGAAGAGGAGGCTACCTTGAGAACAGAAACCGAATCTCCACAACAGGCAACAAAAATGAGAAAGATAGCTGACATAACATAGTGATGAATACTGCTCATATATAAGGATCATCTGAGAGAAGACTGCATGACTCAAAGAAGCTAGTGCTTACTCTGGTAGCACAGCCAATAAATCTTAAATACCATGTGGTCTGTGGAAACACACTGGTAGCTAGGAGCTGCAGTGGGATAGTGCTGGGTCTGTGAGGAAAGAGCAGCAATTCAGCTTTCTTATACTGGGTGACACTCAGTAGAGTTGCAGTGGGAAGATTCAGCAAGCAGACTGTGAGTTATCCCTTGCTGCAGCAGTCTCAATTTTGGTAGGAAACACGTCCTGGCACCTTCTCAGATAAATGAGCTTCCTCAGTTAATTCCCTCAAATCAAGCTTCTGGTGAATTGGGAAAGGCAAAAAGTCTCAGGATTTTGATTCTGAGCTTGGAGTTTGTCTGGAATTTCTGGTTTTATTGCTAAAATAAGTAGAAATAAAACAAAGAAAAGAAGATGATACTTTTTTTATTGGGACTAACTTTATACATTTTTTATTAGCTTTCAAAGGCAATACCTTCTTTGAATTAGAAATGAACCTGTCATTGTATTGAATGGGGGTGGGGGGGGGGGGGCAATACCTTCTTTGGATTAGAAATTAACCTGTCATTGTATTGGGGGGGTGCAGGAACCCTGTTAGAAATAATTTACTGGGAAATACTTCAGAATTTTCCTCTCATTGCTCTAGATTAGATAATGCAGGATGAATAGGAAGGAGGATCATCTGTGTATGTTCTTAAGGGTCATTTTGTTCCGGGAATGTTGAAAGCTCATTCTACTAGAGTCAGTTTACTTCTTGAGCAGAGTGCTCTCCAATTCTACCAGTGGAAATGTGTAAGGCGGCCACTTGGGCAACCTTCCATTACTTTGTACAGCATTACTTCCTAGATGTTGAAGCTTGAAATTATGCAGCTTTTGAACCTGGAGTTTTTGTAGCTGGGCTGACAGTGTCCTGATGGCTGTTGAAACCTGGGGCACTCTCCCCCCCCACACCTTACCTCTGCTCTTAGTTTTCAGAGCCCAAGTTGTGTTTGAGGAAATAAATGCACAATACCAATTACAAGTATGAAGTAACAGCTAAAGCCAACTTTAGGAAAGACTGTCAAGCAGCCAAAAACCCTGTAGCCTTGCCAAACAAGTCTATCATCCCTCTTTTAGCTCTGCTTCTTTTATTAGCAAATTTCAGAATACAGATTCATTCTTTGACATGATAAGATAATTGACAAGCAACACACTTTTCCCTTTCTCAGGTCCTATCTGTCCCAAATAGGCAATCAATCTACAAGATCCAGCAAGGAAAAAAGAAACAGTAGATCTAAAAAAAACTCCAAGATGTTCAAAATGTACAAAATGTTCAATTTATTCACCACTAAAATAATAAAATCATAACTAATTAAAAGCCCGAGACAACCATGTTTCGCCCTCTCGATGGTTTGTGTCAGGGGCTTGAAACTAAACCCAGTGGTGTTGACAGAATGCTTCATCTACTGGTTTTAAACTACTCTCTCCTCAGAAGCAGCCGTGTTGGGCTTTTAATTATTTATTTATGTATTTATTATTTAAGTGGTGAATAAATTCAAAATTTTTTAGATTTGGCACACCATATCATGTTGGCCCACACACATCCTTCTTACACACAATTTTCTTTGTTTCTTATGGGCTTATGCTAGTACATTTGGTTCAACAGATAATAGGCCTAAGCCAAGCATTCATGATTCATACTCTTCAAGGCCACTGTTTTCAGCCTCAGATAAACTTAAACTTCTTTCATTATATGACTGACACAGATTTCCCATTTCTCCCTTATCCCCCCACTAGATCCCAACTTTGTAGTTCTCTTGGGTCCCCTCCAGGGCCTTATACAGGCCCTCCTTTGATTCTGTCCAGCATCACCCATATAGGAGAAAAAGTCAGTTGCTGAAATAGAGAAGTAGTTAACAACATCATCTGGGACAGTCTGCAGCATGATAGCATTATGAACAATAGGGAGGGCTAGAAAACACATTCTTACTTAGCCACCAAAGAGAGCAGGTATACTGCAGAAAACAGCACAAACAATCAGTATAACAGTGAAGCTTATTATAGAAAGAAGATGGCTACGATGCCAGGCAGTATTAGGCAGCTAGTTAGCAAACCAATCAGAAATACTTGACAGCAAACTAGTCCCTGTGGTAGAGTGCTGAATACTAAAAAGATAGGTTTTATAGGTCTTTAAGTTTTTGCTCAGGACACTATTATCAATCAAATTAAAGCAACACATCTCCTCAAGATCCTCACACCCACGATTGGCCTTAAGGTGCAAATAATCAATGACCAGGCGGTTTTGAATTACTGCTTTCCTTAAACTAAGGGTCTCCTGGGTCAAGGCAGCAATAAGGGAAGAGGTGAGATTAGTAGTCTTGGCTAGGGCACAAGTAATAATTGTCAGGCACACCAACTAAGGAAGTAGCTAGTGCAAGAGTTTCAGCTTTAGAAAACAAATGCATTTCAGAGTGACAGAAAAAAATTGGGTAGTGAGTGATCTAGTGGAACAGTTATGCGCATGACCAGAAGAGGGCCATCTCAGAAATGTACCAGTGGTAAGTCTTCACGTAACCATGAGCAAAGAAAAAACAGGTGGATCCGAGGAGGGTAACAAAGTAGTTGAATTTTAGCTGTTTCTAATAAACACTATTTTGTTATCCTCGGATACACCTCACCTCTTTGCTTCTTTTCTCTTTCCAGTGGTTATCAATAGAAATCAAACAAAATAAAACATGGAAAAGAAAATAAGATGATACCTTTTTTATTGGACATAACTTATTACATTTCTTGATTAGCTTTCGAAGGTTGCCCTTCGTCAGATCGGAAATAAGCAAATGTGGTAGCAGATAGTATATATAAGTGAAACATCCAAGTATTACTTTGACAGTCTGACAGGGTGGAAGGGTGGGGTGGGTAGGAGGTATGCATGGGGACATCAAAGCATTTCATTGATAGTCTAACAGGATGGGTGTGGGTAGGTGAGAGGAAGCTGATAAACAGAGAGATACAACTTTATGGTTTATAATGGGCTAGAAAATCCAGGTCCTTGTTAAATCCTGTCTATTGGGTGTCAAAATATTCAATCATTCTGACTTCAAAGGTCTTAGGTTCCTGTATTGTTTTAAAGTTACCTTTCAGGATTCTTACTATGAAATCACTGGTATAGTGTTCCGGTCTTGTAAAGTGCTTTCTCCGAGGACAAGCAGGCTGCTTGTTCTCACTGATGGGTTGACGTCCTCGGCAGCCCCCTCCATCGGAAAGTTTACTAGCAAAGGCCTTTGCTAGTCCTCGCGCGCCCATGCGCACCGCGCATGCGCGGCCGTCTTCCCGCCCGAAACTGGCTCGAGCCGGCCAGTCTTCTTTCGTCCGCGCTCGGTACGGTCGTGTTACGCCGTTCGTGCCCCAGAGAGTCGACCTCGCGCGTCCTTTTCGACGTGTTTTTTGCTGTTTTTTCCTTGGAAAAAGTTCGGGAAGAGCTCCGGTAGTGTTCCGGAAGACCCTTTCGGGTTTTCTGCCCTTCCCGTATTTCTCAGTTTTTGCCCCGTAAGTTTTCTTTCGTTGTCGGGGTAGGCCTCTTTTGGCCTCGGTCGAGATTTTTCTCCCTCTAAATTTTGGTGCTTCAATTTTCGCCATTTCGGCTTTTGATTTCGCCGGCGTGATTTTTCCGCCCATGACATCGAAGCCTTCCAGCGGCTTCAAGAAGTGCACCCAGTGCGCCCGGGTAATCTCGCTCACTGATAGGCACTCTGCGTGTCTTCAGTGTCTAGGGGCCCAGCACCGCCCTCAGAACTGCAGTCTGTGTTCCCTGTTACAAAGGCGGACTCAGGTAGCGAGATTAGCCCAGTGGAACGTTTTGTTCTCGGGCTCTTCGTCGGCATCGGCACCGGAGGCATCGAGTGCATCGATGTCGTCAGCGTCCGGACCATCTTCCTTGGCTGCCGCTCCATTGACTGCATCGAGGCATCGGACCTCTGCATCGGCGCCGAGGCATCGGGCGACTGCATCGACGTCGGTGGTACCGAGACTTCGTCTGCTGATGTCGTCGGACGGAGGTGCATCGTCAGGAGTGCAGGTGAGGGCTGTCCATTCCCCTGCTGGTGGCGGTGAGCCTTCGGGTGGGTCTCCTCCTACCCTGAGGGCTCCTGCGGTACAGCCCCCCCGGGATCGACCCTCTTCGGTCTCGGCCCCGAGGAAGCGACGGATGGATTCTACGTCCTCCTCGTCGGTGCCGGGGAGCTCCGGTGACATGCTTCGGAAGAAATCGAAGAAGCATCGACACCGGTCTCCTCCCCATGTCGGCACCGAGAGCTCTGGGTCGCCGAGGGATTCGGCACCCAGCAGGCATCGGCACCGAGAGGACCGCTCACCCTCTGTTCAGGAGGTGTCGATGCGCTCCACTCTGGACAGCCCGGAACAGCCTCCTCGCCCGGAACAGGTTCTGACGTCGACGCCTGCATCGGCCTCTCAGCCTTTCTCTGCAGCCGCTCTAAACGAGAGCCTCCGGGCCGTTCTCCCAGAGATTCTGGGAGAGCTGTTGCGCCCTACCCCTCCGGTACCGGCGGTGCTTGCGCCTCCGGTACCGTCGAGCGTGGCGCCGGCTGGCCCATCGCCCAGGTTGAGGTCCCCGACGTCGGTACCGCTTGCGGTGCCGACCGCGGCCACCTCCCAGGAAGGCTCCCTGACTACGTCGGCGGAGGGAGCTTCGCCGATGCGGGCGAGGGAGTCTACCTCTCGACGCCCCCACCGTGGACGGGGTTCCACCGAGTCGAGCAGGGCGAGGTTGCAGACACAGGTTCGTGAACTTGTGTCTGACACCGAGGGTGAGGCCTCGTGGGAGGAAGAGGAGGACCCCAGATATTTCTCTGACGAGGAGTCTGCGGGTCTTCCTTCTGATCCCACTCCCTCTCCTGAGAGACAGCTTTCTCCTCCCGAGAGTCTGTCTTTTGCTTCCTTTGTCCGGGAGATGTCTACGGCCATCCCCTTCCCGGTGGTTGTGGAGGACGAGCCCAGGGCTGAAATGTTTGAGCTCCTGGACTATCCTTCTCCACCTAAGGAAGCGTCCACTGTTCCCTTGCACCATATCCTGAAAAAGACATTGCTTGCGAACTGGACCAAGCCACTAAGTAATCCCCACATTCCCAAGAAGATTGAGTCCCAGTACCGGATCCATGGGGACCCAGAGCTGATGCGCACCCAGTTGCCTCATGACTCTGGAGTTGTGGATCTGGCCCTAAAGAAGGCTAAGAGTTCTAGGGAGCATGCTTCGGCGCCCCTGGGCAAAGACCCTAGAACCTTAGACTCCTTTGGGAGGAAGGCCTACCATTCTTCTATGCTCGTGGCCAAAATTCAGTCTTACCAGCTCTACACGAGCATACACATGCGGAACAATGTGCGGCAGTTGGCGGGCTTGGTTGATGCTCTTCCCCCTGAGCAAGCCAAGCCTTTTCAGGAGGTGGTCAGGCAGCTGAAGGCGTGCAGAAAATTCCTGGCCAGAGGAGTTTATGACACTTTTGATGTTGCGTCCAGGGCCGCTGCTCAAGGTGTGGTGATGCGCAGGCTCTCATGGCTGCGTGCCGCCGACCTGGAGAATAGACTCCAGCAGCGGATTGCGGACTCGCCTTGCCGTGCGGATAACATTTTGGAGAAAAAGTCGAGCAGGTGGTAGAGTCTCTCCACCAACGGGACACCGCATTCGACAAGTTCTCCCGCCGGCAGCCTTCAGCCTCTACCTCTACAGGTAGAAGTTTTTCGGGGGAAGGAAGACTGGTCCCTATGCTTCTGGTAAGCGTAGGTACAATCCTCCTTCCCGACAGCCTGCGGCCCAGGCTAAGCCCCAGCGTGCTCACTCTCGTCAGCAGCGTGCGCCTCAGCAAGGCCCCGCGGCTCCCCAGCAAAAGCAAGGGGCGAGCTTTTGACTGGCTCCAGCAGAGCATAGCCGACATCCAAGTGTCAGTGCCGGGCGACCTGCCGGTCGGGGGGAGGTTGAAAGCTTTTCACCAAAGGTGGCCTCTCATAACCTCCGACCAGTGGGTTCTGCAAATAGTCCGGCAAGGATACACCCTCAATTTGGCCTCAAAACCTCCAAATTGTCCACCGGGAGCTCAGTCTTACAGCTTCCAGCACAAGCAGGTACTTGCAGAGGAACTCTCCGCCCTTCTCAGCGCCAATGCAGTCGAGCCCGTGCCATCCGGGCAAGAAGGGCTGGGATTCTATTCCAGGTACTTCCTTGTGGAAAAGAAAACAGGGGGGATGCGTCCCATCCTAGACCTAAGGGCCCTGAACAAATATCTCGTAAAAGAAAAGTTCAGGATGCTTTCCCTGGGCACCCTTCTCCCCATGATTCAGCAAAACGATTGGCTATGCTCTCTGGACTTGAAGGATGCCTACACACACATCCCGATACTGCCAGCTCACAGACAGTATCTGCGATTTCAGTTGGGCACACGCCACTTCCAGTACTGTGTGCTACCCTTTGGGCTCGCCTCTGCGCCCAGGGTGTTCACAAAGTGCCTAGCTGTGGTAGCAGCGGCACTTCGCAGGCTGGGGGTGCACGTGTTCCCATATCTCGACGATTGGCTGGTGAAGAACACATCCGAGGTAGGAGCCCTGCAGTCCATGCAGATGACTATTCGCCTCCTGGAGCTACTGGGGTTTGTGATAAATTACCCAAAGTCCCATTTTCTCCCAGTGCAGAAACTCAAATTCATAGGAGCCCTGCTGGATTCTCGGACGGCTCGCGCCTATCTCCCAGAGGCGAGAGCCAACAACTTGTTGTCCCTCGTCTCGCGGGTGCGTGCGTCCCAGCAGATCACAGCTCGGCAGATGTTGAGATTGCTGGGCCACATGGCCTCCACAGTTCATGTGACTCCCATGGCCCGCCTTCACATGAGATCTGCTCAATGGACCCTAGCCTCCCAGTGGTATCAGGCCGCTGGGGGTCTAGAGGACGTGATCCACCTGTCCACGAGTTTTCTCAAATCCCTGTATTGGTGGACGATTTGCTCCAATTTGACTCTGGGACGTCCCTTCCAAATTCCTCAGCCACAAAAAGTGCTGACCACGGATGCGTCTCTCCTGGGATGGGGAGCTCATGTCGATGGGCTTCACACCCAAGGAAGTTGGTCCCTCCAAGAACGCGATCTACAGATTAATCTTCTGGAGTTGCGAGCGATCTGGAACGCTCTGAAGGCTTTCAGAGATCGGCTGTCCCACCAAATTATCCAAATTCAGACAGACAACCAGGTTGCCATGTACTACGTCAACAAGCAGGGGGGCACCGGATCTCGCCCCCTGTGTCAGGAAGCCGTCAGCATGTGGCTCTGGGCTCGCCGTCTCGGCATGGTGCTCCAAGCCACATATCTGGCAGGCGTAAACAACAGTCTGGCCGACAGACTGAGCCGGATTATGCAACCTCACGAGTGGTCGCTCAACTCCAGAGTGGTGCGCCAGATCTTCCAAGCGTGGGGCACCCCCTTGGTGGATCTCTTCGCATCTCGAGTGAACCACAAAGTCCCTCAGTTCTGTTCCAGGCTTCAGGCCCCCGGCAGACTGGCATCGGATGCCTTCCTCCTGGATTGGGGGGAGGGCCTGCTGTATGCTTATCCTCCCATCCCTCTGGTGGGGAGGACTTTGTTGAAACTCAAGCAAGACCGAAGGCACCATGATTCTGATTGCTCCTTTTTGGCCGCGTCAGATCTGGTTCCCCCTTCTTCTGGAGTTATCCTCCGAAGAACCGTGGAGATTGGAGTGTTTTCCGACCCTCATCACACAGGACGAGGGGGCGCTTCTGCATCCCAACCTCCAGTCTCTGGCTCTCACGGCCTGGATGTTGAGGGCGTAGACTTTGCCTCTTTGGGTCTGTCAGAGGGTGTCTCCCGCATCTTGCTTGCTTCCAGGAAAGACTCCACTAAGAGGAGTTACTTCTTCCATTGGAGGAGGTTTGCCGTCTGGTGTGACAGCAAGGCCCTAGATCCTCGCTCTTGTCCTACACAGACCCTGCTTGAATACCTTCTGCACTTGTCTGAGTCTGGTCTCAAGACCAACTCTGTAAGGGTTCACCTTAGTGCAATCAGTGCATACCATTACCGTGTGGAAGGTAAGCCGATCTCAGGACAGCCTTTAGTTGTTCGCTTCATGAGAGGTTTGCTTTTGTCAAAGCCCCCTGTCAAGCCTCCTACAGTGTCATGGGATCTCAATGTCGTTCTCACCCAGCTGATGAAACCTCCTTTTGAGCCACTGAATTCCTGCCATCTGAAGTACTTGACCTGGAAGGTCATTTTCTTGGTGGCAGTTACTTCAGCTCGTAGAGTCAGTGAGCTTCAGGCCCTGGTAGCCCAGGCCCCGTACACCAAATTTCATCATAACAGAGTAGTCCTCCGCACTCACCCTAAGTTCCTGCCAAAGGTTGTGTCGGAGTTCCATCTGAACCAGTCAATTGTCTTGCCAACATTTTTTCCCCGTCCTCATTCCTGCCCTGCTGAACGTCAGCTGCACACATTGGACTGCAAGAGAGCATTGGCCTTCTACCTGGAGCGGACACAGCCCACCAGACAGTCCGCCCAATTGTTTATTTCTTTTGACCCCAATAGGAGGGAGTGTCTGTAGGGAAACGCACCATATCCAATTGGCTAGCAAATTGCATTTCCTTCACTTACGCCCAGGCGGGGCTGGCTCTTGAGGGTCATGTCACGGCTCATAATGTCAGAGCCATGGCTGCGTCGGTAGCCCACTTGAAGTCAGCCTCCATTGAAGAAATTTGCAAAGCTGCGACGTGGTCATCTGTCCACACATTCACATCTCATTACTGCCTGCAGCAGGATACCCGACGCGACAGTCGGTTCGGGCAGTCAGTTCTTCAGAACCTGTTTGGGCTTTAGGATCCAACTCCACCCCCCGAGGGCCCTGTTTGTTCTGTTCCAGGCTGCACTCTCAGTTAGTTGGTACATTTTTTAGGTCAATCTCATTAATGTCCTCGCCGTTGCGAGGCCCAATTGACCATGGTTGTTGTTTTGAGTGAGCCTGGGGGCTAGGGATACCCCATCAGTGAGAACAAGCAGCCTGCTTGTCCTCGGAGAAAGCGAATGCTACATACCTGTAGAAGGTATTCTCCGAGGACAGCAGGCTGATTGTTCTCACAAACCCGCCCGCCTCCCCTTTGGAGTTGAGTCTTCCCTTGAAGTGTATTGTCTTGCTACATACTGGACTGGCCGGCTCGAGCCGGTTTCGGGCGGGAAGACGGCCGCGCGAGGACTAGCAAAGGCCTTTGCTAGTAAACTTTCCGATGGAGGGGGCTGCCGAGGACGTCAACCCATCAGTGAGAACAATCAGCCTGCTGTCCTCGGAGAATACCTTCTACAGGTATGTAGCATTCGCTTTCTCCGAGGACAAGCAGGGTGCTTGTTCTCACGACTGGGTTGACGTCCACGGCAGCCCCCACCAACCGGAATAAAACTTCGCGGGTGGTCCCGCACACAGGGCACGCCCACCGCGCATGCGCGGCCGTCTTCCCGCCCGTGCGCGACCGTTCCCGCTCAGTCTTTTTTTTCCGCGCTGGAGAGAGCCGCGTTCGTCTCTCTCTCTGTCAGCCCCGGAAACCGGATCGCGTTTTAGACGCGAGTTTTTTTTTCTTCTTCGTTTGTTTTCTCTTGTTCCGTTTTTCTTTTTCAATTTAAGAAGTGTGGTCGGTGCGGCCGGCAGATCTCGCAGACCGATACTCACGCTTGGTGCCTCCAGAGCCTCGGGCCGGAGCATAATACCAAGACGTGCACCTTGTGTCTCGGTTTACGGAAACGGACACAGGTGGCGAGGCAAGTTCTTCGGGACCGTCTTTTTGGAACTTGCGCCGGCCCCTCGACGTCGACATCGGTGTCGACGGCCGGGTCTTCGGTACCGGTACCGATGTCGACGAAATCGGCACCGATGGCACCGACCCCAGGAGCACAGGTTCCGTTGGCCCGCCGGTCCTCTGGAGATGGCAGGGGTGAGCGGCCGCGCGGGCAATCGGCCCCAGTCACTCTCTCTACCCAGGGCCATTGGGACCGAACCCTGTCGGACCCGATCCCTCAAGGCCGGGGGGGGGGGGATCTACCTCCTCCTCTTCAGTACCACCGAGCGCCGATGATGGGCACCGGAAAAAAGCTAAAAGCACCGTCATCGGTCGCCCACGGCGCAGGTGGCTACCAGCTCCGGCTCCAGAGATGACTCGACGCCGAGGAAGCGGCAGCGCCAGGAGGAGCGGTCCCCCTCGGTGGTAGAGGTATCGCTACGTCAGGGCACGGGCACTTCGGTGCCGTCTCCTGGACCCGAGCAGATTCTGGCACCGGCACCTTCACTGGCCCCCTCGCCTTTCCCGACAGCGGGCCTTGACGAGTGCCTCCGAGCCATCCTTCCGGGGATCCTGGAAGGGCTGATGCGCTAGACTGTGCCGGCGCCGGGGGTGCTTGCGCCCCCGGCGCCGTTGATGGAGGCGCCGGGTTGCTGTAGCCCGGTGCCGAGGCCTTCGACGCCGACGCCACTTGCGGCGCCGGTCTCGACCGCCACGCAGGTGGAGTCGACGTCGATGGAGAGAGCTTCATCCCCGCCGGCGCGGGAGTCCACCGCTGGATGCCACCACCGAGAACTCGGTGCCTCGATGTCGAGCCGGGCCCGGTTGAGGTCTGAGCTACAGGAGCTCATGTCCGACACCGAGGAAGAGGCCTCGTGGGGGGAGGAAGAGGACCCCAGATATTTCTCCTCAGAGGAGTCTGTGGGCCTTCCCTCCGACCCCACTCCTTCACCGGAGAGGAAGCTCTCGCCACCTGAGAGCCTCTCCTTTGCCTCCTTTGTTAGGGATATGTCTATCTGCATTCCCTTTCCCGTGGTCTCTGTGGTTGAGCCGAGGGCCGAGATGCTCGAGGTCCTCGACTATCCATCACCACCTAGAGAGTCCTCCACGGTACTGTTGCACAATGTCCTCAAAGAGACACTGCTTCGGAACTGGTTGAGACCTTTATCTAATCCCACCATCCCCAAGAAAGCGGAGTCCCAATACAGGATCCACTCAGACCCAGAGTTAATGCGGCCTCAATTGCCTCATGACTCGGTGGTCGTGGACTCTGCTCTCAAGAGAGCACGGAGTTCGAGGGATACCGCTTCGGCGCCCCCGGAGCAGGAGTCTCGCACTCTGGACTCGTTTGGGAGGAAGGCCTACCAATCTTCAATGCTCGTGACCCGCATCCAATCCTACCAGCTCTGCACGAGCATATACATGCGGAATAATGTGAAGCAACTGGCGGACCTGGTCGACAAGCTCCCCCCGGAGCAGTCCAGGCCTTTTCAGGAGGTGGTCAGGCAGCTGAAGGCGTGCAGAAAGTTCCTTTCCAGGGGTATCTATGACACCTGTGATGTGGCATCTCGAGCTGTGGCCCAAGGTATAGTGATGCGCAGACTCTCATGGCTGCGTGCCTCTGACCTGGACAACCGCACCCAGCAGCGGCTGGCTGATGTCCCTTGCCGGGGGGATAATATTTTCGGCGAGAAGGTCGAGCAGTTGGTGGACCAACTACACCAGTGGGAAACCGCTCTCGACAAGCTCTCCCACCGGGCGCCTTCAGCATCCACCTCTGCAGGTGGACGTTTTTCCCGGGTCCGGCAGGCTGCGCCCTAATCCTACAGCAAGCGTAGATACACCCAGCCGGCCCGAAGGCCTTATCAGGCACAGGGACAGTCCCAGCGCGCTCGTTCCCATCAACAGCTTGCGCCTAAGCAGCCCCCTGCGCCTCCACAGCAAAAAACGGGGACGGGTTTTTGACTGGATCCAGGGGAACATAGCCGCCATCAAAGTGTCCGTACCGGACGATCTGCCAGTTGGGGGGAGGTTAAAAGTTTTTCACCAAAGGTGGCCTCTAATAACCTCCGACCAGTGGGTTCTCCAAATAGTGCAGTGCGGATACGCCCTGAATTTGGCCTCCACTCCACCAAATTGTCCTCCGGGAGCCCAATCCTTCAGCTCCCATCACAAGCAGGTACTTGCAGAGGAACTCTCCGCCCTTCTCAGCGCCAATGCGGTCGAGCCCGTGCCACCCGGGCAGGAAGGGCAGGGATTCTATTCCAGGTACTTCCTTGTAGAAAAGAAAACAGGGGGGATGCGCCCCATCCTAGACCTGAGAGGCCTGAACAAATACCTGGTCAAAGAGAAGTTCAGGATGCTTTCCTTGGGCACCCTTCTACCAATGATTCAGAAAGACGATTGGCTATGTTCCCTGGATTTAAAGGACGCTTACACTCACATCCCGATACTGCCAGCTCACAGACAGTATCTCAGATTCCGTTTGGGAACACGGCACTTTCAGTACTGTGTGCTGCCCTTTGGGCTCGCCTCTGCGCCACGAGTGTTCACAAAGTGCCTCGTGGTGGTGGTGGCGTACTTGCGCAAGCTGGGAGTGCACGTGTTCCTGTACCTCGACGATTGGCTGGTCAAGAACACCTCAGAGGCAGGAGCCCTTCGGTCCATGCAGTGCACTATCCACCTTCTGGAGCTGCTGGGGTTTGTGCTAAATTACCCGAAGTCCCATCTCCAGCCAGTCCAATCTCTGGAATTCATAGGAGCGCTGCTGAATTCTCAGACGGCTCAGGCCTTTCTTCCCGAAGCAAGGGCGCAGAACCTTCTGTCCCTTGCTTCCCAGACCAGAGCGTCTCAGCAGGTCACGGCTCGGCAGATGTTGAGACTCCTGGGTCACATGGCCTCCACAGTTCATGTGACTCCCATGGCTTGCCTTCACATGAGACCTGCTCAATGGACCCTAGCTTCCCAGTGGTGTCAAGCCACCGGAAATCTAGAAGATGTCATCTGCCTCTCCATCAGTTGCCGCAATTCACTGCACTGGTGGACCATTTGGACCAATTTGACCCTGGGACGGCCATTCCAAATTCCGCAGCCCACGAAAGTGCTGACGATGGATGCATCTCGCCTGGGGTGGGGGGCTCATGTCGATGGGCTCCACATTCAGGGATTGTGGTCCCGCCGGGAACAGGATCTTCAGATCAACCTCCTGGAGCTCCGAGCGGTCTGGAACGCGCTGAAGGCTTTCAGAGATCGGCTGTCCTACCAAATCATCCAAATTCGGACAGACAATCAGGTTGCAATGTATTACATCAACAAGCAGGGGGGCACCGGATCTCGCCCCCTGTGTCAGGAAGCCGTCGGGATGTGGCGTTGGGCTTGCCAGTTTGGCATGCTTCTCAAAGCCACATACCTGGCAGGCGTAAACAACAGTCTGGCCGACAGACTGAGCAGAGTCATGCAACCGCACGAGTGGTCACTTCATTCCAGAGTGGTACGCAAGATCTTCCGAGAGTGGGGCACTCCCTCGGTGGACCTTTTCGCCTCTCAGACCAACCACAAGCTGCCTCTGTTCTGTTCCAGACTACAGGCCCGCGGCAGACTAACGTCGGATGCCTTTCTCCTCCATTGGGGGACCGGCCTCCTGTATGCTTATCCTCCCATACCTTTGGTGGGGAAGACCTTACTGAAGCTCAAGCAAGACCACGGCACCATGATTCTGATAGCGCCCTTTGGCCCTGTCAGATCTGGTTCCCTCTACTTCTGGAGTTGTCCTCCGAAGAACCGTGGAGATTGGAGTGTTTTCCGACTCTCATTTCGCAGAACGACGGAGCGCTTCTGCACCCCAACCTTCAGTCTCTGGCTCTCACGGCCTGCATGTTGAGGGCGTAGATTTTGCTTCGTTGGGTCTGTCTGAGGGTGTCTCCCTTGTCTTGCTTGCCTCTAGAAAGGATTCCACTAAAAAGAGTTACTTTTTTAAGTGGAGAAGGTTTGTCGTCTGGTGTGAGAGCAAGGCCCTAGAACCTCGTTCTTGTCCTGCACAGAACCTGCTTGAATACCTTCTGCACTTATCAGAGTCTGGTCTCAAGACCAACTCAGTAAGGAATCACCTTAGTGCGATTAGTGCTTATCATCATCGTGTAGAGGGTAAAGCCATCTCTGGAGAGCCTTTAGTCGTCCGATTTATGAGAGGCTTGCTTTTGTCAAGGCCCCCTGTCAAGCCTCCTGCAGTGTCATGGGATCTCAACGTTGTCCTCACCCACCTGATGAAACCTCCTTTTGAGCCACTGAATTCCTGCCATCTGAAGTACTTGACCTGGAAGGTCATTTTCTTGGTGGCAGTTACTTCAGCTCGTAGAGTCAGTGAGCTTCAAGCCTTGGTAGCTCATGCTCCTTATACAAAATTTCATCATAATAGGGTAGTACTCCGCACTCACCCCAAGTTTCTGCCAAAGGTGGTGTCGGAGTTCCATCTTAACCAGTCAATTGTCTTGCCAACATTCTTTCCCAGACCGCATACCCGCCCTGCTGAACGTCAGTTGCACACATTGGACTGCAAGCGAGCTTTGGCCTTCTATCTGGAGCGGACACAGCACCACAGACAGTCCGCCCAATTGTTTATTTCTTTCGACCCCAATAGGAAAGGGGTCGCTGTCGGGAAACGCACCATATCCAATTGGCTAGCAAATTGCATTTCCTTCACTTACGCCCAGGCGGGGCTGGCTCTTGAGGGTCATGTCACGGCTCATAATGTCAGAGCCATGGCTGCGTCGGTAGCCCACTTGAAGTCAGCCTCCATTGAAGAAATTTGCAAAGCTGCGACATGGTCATCTGTCCACACATTCACATCTCATTACTGCCTGCAGCAGGATACCCGACGCGACAGTCGGTTCGGGCAGTCGGTGTTGCAGAATCTGTTTGGGGTTTGAATCCAACTCCACCCTCCAGGACCCAATTTTGTTCTGTTCAGGCTGCACTCTCAGTTAGTTGTTCTTCGTAGGTCAATTTCTGTTATGCCCTCGCCGTTGCGAGGTTAAATTGACCTGGGTTCTTGTTTTGAGTGAGCCTGAGAGCTAGGGATTCCCCAGTTGTGAGAACAAGCAGCCTGCTTGTCCTCGGAGAAAGCGAATGATACATACCTGTAGCAGGTGTTCTCCGAGGACAGCAGGCTGATTGTTCTCACCTACCCTCCCTCCTCCCCTTTGGAGTTGCGTTTTTACTCATTCCTTGCTTGTCATTCAACTGAGCGGGAACGGTCACGCACAGGCGGGAAGACGGCCGCGCATGCGCGGTGGGCGTGCCCTGCATGCGGGACCGCCCGCGAAGTTTTATTCTGGTTGGTGGGGGCTGCCGTGGACGTCAACCCAGTCGTGAGAACAATCAGCCTGCTGTCCTCGGAGAACACCTGCTACAGGTATGTATCATTCGCTGTCCCACAGGGGTGGGAACCTGACTGGCACCGGCTTTCTTCATGTGATGTCTATGTAGATTAAATCTTGTCTTAAGCATCTGGCCTGTTTTTCCAATATAGCATCCTTCGTTACATTTTTTTTTAATGAAATTTTTTTTATTACACCCAAAGCAAGCTTTGTCAAGAAATATCAGTAATTAACAAAGGAAATCAACATATGGGGAAAAAAAATCCCCAGAAATTAAATTCTACATTCAGTTAGTCCTCAATTAGAAGGGAGACTGAAATATTTAAACCTTACAAGAGGATAAGTTTATACAAAGCAGGGAGCGGAGCAAGATGGCGGCAGTAACATCACCTCGCGAGTAACATCGAGGAGTCAGCAGGAGCACAAACTCTTTCTCTATTACCTTAAAAAATTCTTTTACCTGTAAGGAAATATGCCGCATACAAAGAGAAAGGCGTTTGTTAGAGCCGCGGCCCAGGCAGCTCTAACTTCTACACCTACCCAGCAGACGCTCGACAGTTTTCTCGCGAGAACTGCGACGACGGCGTTTGGAGGTCCCGCTGAGTTTACAGCGCCAGGAGAGGCTGACCTCTTGGGACAGGATATTTCGTTGTCCCCTCCAACGCGATCTCAACCGCCACAACCGACTGGGGCCGATTATGGAGGCGACCCGCAAAACCACGACGACGGCGAAGCGGTGAGTCAACTGGGCCCCATAGCGATTTCCCCAGTCGATGCCTGTGTTTCATCTAAGGCCCAGAAAGTGCCGGTATCACTCGAGGCTATATGAAAGACACTTCAGACGGTCTTAACCTCAACTAGCAAGATCGAATCTCTTGTGAGTAACGTTCAGACTTTGTCTAAAAACCTTACAGCAATGAAAAATGAAGTCTCAGAAAGAATGAACTATTTATCTGATGAAAATGTAAAAATGAAAGAAATTTCAGCAAAACTTATACAAGACAATACATTGATCCACAGCAGACTGGAGTACTTTGAAAATTACAACAGGAGGCTTAATTTGCGTTTGTTGAACTTTCCAAGAACTTTAGTTTATTCCCCTTTGGAAATTTTCAAACGATATTTGATGGAAAATTTGAAATTTACAGAAGATAAAATACCTCCACTTAATAAAGTATATTATCTGCCAGCAAGAAAATTGAAAGATGGCCCCCAAGAATTGCCACAAATAGAACCTGATGTAAATGTTTCGGAATTATTAGAATCCTCCTTGACTGAAATAACTGAAAGACAAACTCTTTTGGTATCTTTTATTTTTCAACAGGACCTGGAACTGGTTAGAAAAACTGCATTAAAGCACTTACAAACCCCATTCTATGGGAAAAAAGTACTAGTCTTTCCAGATGTCACTAAACAGACTCAGGCTAGAAGGAAAGAGTTTTTGGCATTAAGATCCGCAACATTAGCATTGGGAGCCTCTTTTAATCTCAATTACCCATGTAAATGCAATGTGAAATATCTAGGGGTTAAATATGTATTTTTTGTTTCTGAGCATCTGAAACAGTTTATTACACAGAAAAAGGTTTTATAATTTATGTTGGAGTTTAGTAGATCTGATTAGCCTTGGAAAAAGAGATTAATGAAAAAGTAAAATGCGCGGTATATACTGTTAAGCTTTTACCTCTTAAATTTTGGAAGATATTTGAAACTAATCTCCTGAGTAGTATTAAGTTCCAGCCCCCTTAATTTGGGGTCTAATACAAGTTGATAATCTATATTTTCTTTACTTAATTTTTTCTTTAGAGAAAATTGCCTGTAACCTGTTAAACCGCTTTACTTGTTCAAGATATATTCTTGTAAATTAATGAAAATGATAAATAAAGAATTAAAAAAAAAAGTTTATACAAAGCAACATTAGAAAAATAAGGCTTCTGGAGTGTTACTTCCTTTACTTTCAAGTCCAAACATAGAAACTCTTATGGTGGTTTAGGAGTTCTTGCATTTAAAAAAGAACGAAGCTGTAGAGATTCAAAAAATGGTATGACTTAGTCTCGTAAAATACTACACATTTACAAGGAAAACGTAGTTGAAATTTAGCCCCCAATTGAATTGTCTCTTGTCTCATTAAAAGAAATTTCTTTCGTCTTTGATGTGTGGTTCTCGATACATCCGGAAAGATTTGAATTCTCTCACCCATGAAAAAAACCGATGAAATCCGTCTTAAATATAGTCTTAGCAAAGCTTCTTTATCCGTAAGAAACACAAATGATACCAGTAGTGTAGATCTAAATTCAGCTTCTTCTTGTGATTGTTCAAGCAAAGCTGACACATCAAGAGGCTCAGAAGCTTGATTTATCTGTGGTACGCTTTGCTTTTTTAAATCTCTAACAGGTAAAAAATAAATTTTTTGAACTGGGGGATTATCTTCTGAGTACTTAAATACTTCTTTCAAAAATTTGTAAAACAGATCTTTTATTGAGGTATATTTAAGAAAAGGAAAATTTAACAGTCTCAAATTTAAATTCCTGCTCCCATTTTCCAAATTTTCTATCTTTCTATGCATCAAGTCCACATTTTGAAACAGTTTATGCTCTTGGTCTTTTATTTGAGATATTGAAGTTTCACATTGTTGTAGATTTTTCCCTTGGGTGGCTATTTCAGTTTGTAGGGATTCAATTTTTAAAGAATTTGCATTAGAGTTCGTAACAAAATTAAGACATACCTTGTACAAGGATTCCATCGCACCCCAAAGGGATTCTAATGTTACCTTTGGTGGTTTCTCCAAAGGTAGCAGTGGCACCACTAAATGAGATCGGTTAACAGCACCATGCTGAACAAAAGAAATCTGTTCCACGATAATCTCTTCGCCTCCGCTATCTTTGGGAGTGGATACCAGATTCGAATCTTCGTGGGAAATTCCCGCTAAGGGCAGCACCATTTCTCCGGGGAAATTCTCCCTCTCCGACTCCACAGCCGCAATCTCCGGCCGAAGGGCGGGACTTCCTCCTGGACCGCTTCTTGCCCCACGAGTCTGGCCCTACGAGGGCTTAGCGAAAGTTCGCTATCCAAGCCCGGACTCCTCTCTGTCTCAGGCAGCAGAACGCCCGTTGGTGTAACCAGGATCGTGAAATCGGTTATTGGAGGTTGCCTACGATTCAGGTCAGTGGAGGTGAGGGAGATACCACCTCACACTTTCCCCTTCCGTTTAGGCATAGTAATAAAGAAAAGAAAAGGAAAACAGGAAAAATTTTCTCCAAGTCCGTTTTCAACGTCCTAACAGGACACCATCTTGAATCAGTCTCCGGAATCCCCCCTTCATTACATTTTTTACACTGAATGATATATACCACATTGGAAGATGAGCATGTGAAAGATTCCTTTATGTTGAATATTTTTCCTTTGTGAATGACTGTGTGGTCCTGTGAAATGTTTTGGCATAGCTTGCAGCTGGATATATTACAGGGAAATGTGCCCTTCTCTTCTTTTTCAGACTGTGTTGGGAGTTTACTTCTGATTAGCTTGTGTTTTAAGTTGGGTGCCTGTCGGAAGGCCAGCACTGGTGGGGATGGGAATATCTCTTTCAGTAATTCATCCTCTTGGAGTAGCGGCTGTAGATCTCTTATGATTTTCCTCAGTTTTTCCAGCTCTGGATTGTATGTCACTACAAGGGGGATTCTGTCTGTGGCTTTTTTTTCTTTGTACTGTAGCAGATTTTCCCTGGGTGTTTTGAGGGAGGAGGCAATATTCTTGGAGATTATTTTGGGGTTGTAGCCTTTCTGTTTGAAGGATGCAGTCAGGATTTCAAGGTGTCTGTCTCTATCCCCTGGGTCCGAGCAGATACGGTGGTATCTTGTGGCTTGGCTGTAAATAATGGATCTTTCCAGTGGTAAATCTTCCAATAGTGTAGGGACCTCTGCTGCATTAAAAAGAACATAAGAGAAAGCTATTTTCCCACAGAGGAGGAACCATCCTAAAGGTAAATACATAGGAGAATAAGCAAAGGATACAGGGGTCGTAGAAGCACAAGATCATCCAGGATAGGTGACATAAATAATAAATTTCATAGCATTTTGAAAAGAGAAAGGATCAGTAATTCAAAAGTGAAATATGAAATGGCTGATCATTAGTGTAAGCAGTAGGATTTTTCACAGGGTTCTAGGGGTGATCCGGGAAATTACAGACCGATAAGCCTGACTTCACTGCTGGGCAAAATAATGGAAACTATTATAAAGAATAATGTAACCAGGGGTTAAAGAAATTAGTTTTTTTACCTGGGAGGGCCGTATTAGGGGCTCCGAATGGTCGCAGAGGCCAGTGAAGAGATGAGAACTGTTCCGGGAGTGAAGTTGAACTGCGGGGGGCAGCGCTGGTTTTTTTGGTGGCCCGGGGACGAGTGGGCATGTTCCCAGGCGTAGCAAGCTGCATCGGGAAGTCCTGATGTGTTCGGAGCCGTTTCCAGGTGGGTGGGGGTTGTTGGAGGGATTTCAGGGAGGTCTGAGGCGTTCTGATGGGTCTGGGTGAACGGGGTCGACTTCCGGGCCCGTTTTTGGGCCGATATCTGAAGGGGTGAGCGCGAGTGGTGGGAAAGCACCGGAAGAAAAGGAAGGAATCCGGTGAGACGCTGCGGGAAGCAGCGCCGACTTTTTTTTGGAGACTGGAGGCGTTGTGGGAGTCGGGGCGCCTGAGTCAGGGGGCAGGAGCAATGCAGGGGGGTCAGTTGGAGGACGCCGGAACCGGTAGGAGCTGGTTCGCGGGCTGGTCCGGGGGTTTTGGCCAGTTTTGCGGCCCTATTAGGGGAGCTGGAGGAGGAGTGCAGCGAAGCAGCATGGCCGGCGAGAGGAAGAGTGTCATGCGGGCGCCGCCTCATGCACGAATTGGGGATGCGCGTCGGAGGAGCTCCGGTGAGGCCTAGAAGCCTGGGCCTCGATTTAAAACCGGAGCTCCAGGAAAATGGCCGCTTTCGGGGCGTTTTTTTTGTTTTAACCCCGTTCTCGCGCCAGGACAAGCGGGACTGGAACCAGTGGCAGGCGTCAAGTGTGGGGAAAATCTACATTAAGGTAAGGGGTCGTTTGACCCAAAATTCTTATTAATTAATTTTTAAAATGTGTAAATTGCGTTTTTTATTTTTAAAAATTCAGGGATTTGTTGAATTTAAATTTGGTTTTTGGATTTGGGGTTGGGGAATTTTTTAGAATTTTTCTGGCGGGTTGGATTTTAAATTTGAATATTTTTAATGAGGGTTTTGGAATGGTGTTGGTTTTAAAGTGGTTGTGAAAGGGTTAATTTTTTTTATTCGATGGGATAGGTTTAGAGGGAGGTGTTTGAAATTTTTTTTAATTTTTTTATTTATAAGATTTTAATTTTTACATCAAGTATACATCTTGAATAGAAAAGATGATTATAATAGTTCCTTTTCTAGCTATACATGAAAAACAATACAGGCAAATACAATAAACTAAATTATCATCTTTAGTCCACAATACAGAGGGAGCCCCTACTAACTTAAGGAAAAAATAATAAATCAGAAAAGCAATTTCTAATTAGGAATAAAGTGGCTGGTGAGAGCAATCGGGAATTTTAAATCAATCATGGGGTTGAAGTTGTTACAGTTATTGGAAATGGAGACGAAGAATCTCTCAGTTTAGCCTCTATAAAAGTATTTAGTTGCTTTGCCTCAAAAAATACATACTTTACTGAATTCAGTTTTATTACACACTTGCATGGGAAATTCAGCCAAAAAAGTGCTCCTAGTTGTAATACCTTCGGCCTTAATTTAAGGAATTCCTGTCTTTTTCTCTGGGTCGCCCTAGAGACGTCTGGATACATTCTAATTTGGCAACCTAAGAAATCCTGACTTTTATTAAGAAAATATTGCTTGAGTATCCAGTCTCTATCTGGCTGAAGTATGAAAAATACTTTAATTTCTATACTTTTACCCAGAGAAGTTACTTTTGTCTCTAATTCAGATATGCTTCCAATATCTAAATTACATTTCTGGGTAAATTGAGTAAACTTCTGCACAAATGAGGCTTCCAGTCCCACCAGTGCCTCCCATATATTTTCTAGTGTAATAGTTTGAGGCTTACAGGGCAAAAACGACTTACTTGGGGTTTCCAAGTCAGGAAAAGAGGGAAAATCCGAGTTTCCTCCTGTATCTCCATGGTCTTCCCCAGTAACCTCTTCTCCGCTCGCACCCGCTTCCATCGATGCGGGGTTTGTCGGCGTCTCTGACACCACTTCGGCGCCCGCACCAGGAGACCCCAGTTGATGCCATCGCCGGCATCGGAGGAGGAATCCTCACTTCGGGACTGAGCGTTGTTTCCGCCTCAAGCCGAGGGAGCGAGGGACCTCCCTCCGCTCCTCTCGGCAGCGAGGATGATCCTGTAGTCGTTCCCGATACAAGGAAGCGGTCAAGCGTTGCAGTTCTAGGGAATACAGGAATCGCGGGTCCAATTCGCTGTTTGCCTCTCCTTTTAGGCATAATTTAAGTAAGTAGATAACTTTTCAAGAAAGTAAGTAACTGCAACGATCGGAGCGACTTCCTGTGCTGCTCATTCAGCCGCCATCTTGCTCCCCGAGGTGTTTGAATTTTTGGGATACTTTTTACTTAAATCTGAGATTTTTAAAGGGGTTTTCGAGGGGGAATTAGTGGGGCGGGTAGTAAATTTAGGTATTTTTAAATTTGAAAAATATAGGTTAATAGGGAACGGGAAGTTTTAATATTTTGGAAATTTGGGCGTAATTAGGTTAAGGTTTGAGTGTGTTTTTGTTTCATTTTTTAGTTTTTCCATTAAATTCTATGGGAAGTAATAGGGAAAAATGGAGATTTTGCACTGCTGACCAACATTCCATTGGTCAGCAGTGAATTTTGGAATTTAGAGGGAGGCAGGGGATTGGCTGGAGGGTTTTTGGAATCCAGCCGAAAACTCCGTATCCTAGGAGACGGAGTCGCTGGCGGTTGGTAGAAGGAGTTGGGCTCTGGTGAGGTGAGGTTGTGTGTTGGTGTGGCTGAGGATGATAGAGGGTTAAAGGGTGAGTGATACAGTTATAGTTTTAGGAAAGTGAGTGAATTGGCAGGAGTAAATGAATAAAAAGTGAATTGGTGACAAATGTGAGTTAATACTGGCTGTGAAGAATAAATACATAGGGCTAGGTGTATGATGAATAGGGACTGAGAACAGACAATTTAATTTTAAAAGAAAAAAAATACACAAAGAGCACATTAACTGTGCTACTGTAATGTCTCCAATGTGCATTGAGTAAGGGACTCTATAGAAAAAGCAAGTAAAAGACTGGAATGACAAAAGAGATCGGGGGAGTGATTGTTGGGAGTTGAGTGGGTTCCTGCAGGCCACTGGATCACTCCTTCCTAGCTTAGGGATTATAAAAAAAGTTTAGGCTCACAAAATTAGGAGATTTTATTCATATTTGGTTGAAGATAAGTAACGGCCACAGTATTGATATTATAAAAGTGTAACGTCACTAAGGGAAAGTCATTCAATATTGAGAGGGAGAGAGGGTTTTGCCTCCCTTTTGGTTATTTAATCGCAAGGTTTAGGGAGAAGACAAGTCGGAGAAGCGAAGCGTCCGAGAGCATGGGCCCCCACGCAAGAAAGACCAGTGGCTTTCTTAAGGAACCGTAAGAGAAACTGCATCACACTTAAAGCCGGGACATTGGAAAAAGGGAAGGGAGTAAAATAAAACAAAAGAAGTAATACTTACCTGGATCCAGGGAATGTGGGTGAGAGAGTTCTGAAAGACACAAAAAGCACACAAAGAATCAAAATTCTTATAAATGTAACAAATTCTTGAAAAGAATTTCGGTAATGTTTTATCATCCTGAAGAGTTATAGAACAAAGAGGAAGGGAAGGTATACTTATCTGATTTTGGGAGATGAGGGAGAGTATCCTATGAAAGAAAGTTAACAACATAATCTGCATTTTAAACCTTATTCAATGTTATGTTAAAATTTTCAGTGTCTAAATTAAATTATTAATTAAACTCAATCTTAAATGGTGAGTTGGTGTTTCTTGTTCTCAAAAAGGGGAAAATCTTGTAATTAGTTTATATTCCTCTCTCGCTCCAGGAGCGAGAGACAAGGTTAGTTTTTGTTGTCCTCACCTCATTCCTGGGTACTGGGTCTCTGGACAGTTGTCACGACTAACAACATCAGGCTGACCAGAATCCAGCTCAATTCCTACATCGCACCCAGGCATGGGGTGGGTCTAACAATAACATTACAGAACACATAGACAAACATGATTTAATGGGACAGAGTCAGCAGGGATTCAGCCAAGGGAGGTCTTGCCTCACCAGTTTTCTTCATTTCTTTGAAGACGTGAATAAACACGTCAACAAAGGTGAGCTGGGTGATGTAATGTATCTAGATTTTCAGAAAACTTTTGATAAAATACCTTATGAGAGACTCCTGAGAAAATTAAGGAGTCTTGGGATAGGAGGCAGTGTCTTTCTGTGGATTAAGATCGGTTATTGGACAGAAAACAGAGGGTAGGGTTAAATGGCCATTTTACTTAATGGAGGAGGGTGAATAGTGGAGTGCCGTAGGGATCTGTATTGGGACCGGTGCTATTTACCTTATTTATAAATGATCTGGAAAATGGAACGATGAGTGAGGTGCTTAAATTTGCAGATGACACAAAACTATTCAAAGTTGTCAAAACGCATGTGAATTGTGAAAAATTGCAGGAATATCTTAGGAAACTGGAAGACTGGGCATTCAGATGGCAGATGAAATTTGACATACACAAATGCAAAGTGATGCACATTGGGAAGAATAATCCAAATCGTAGTTACCTGATGTTAGGGTCCACTTTAGGAGTCGGCATTCAAGAAAAAGACCTAGGTATCGTTGTAGATAATACACTGAAATCTTCTGCCCAATGTGCAGTGGTGGCCAAACAAACAATCAGGATGCTAGGAATTATTAGGAGAGGGATGCAAAATAAGACCAAAAATGTAATAATGCCTCTGCATTGCTCCATGGTGCGACCTCACCTTGAGTATTGTGTTCAATTCTCAAGGTGAAACTGAAAGAAGCCAAGAGAGAGATACGTCTGGCGAAAGTGCAAGCAGAAGAACTAATGGCTAGAAATGTAAGGAGGGGCAACAAAAATTTCTTCAGTTATATTAGTGAAAGAAGGAAGACTAAAAATGGAATTGTAAGACTGAAAGATGATGCAAACTGCTATGTGGATAATGATGAAGAAAAAGCAAATGTACTAAACAAATACTTCTGTTTTCACTGAAGAAAATCCTGGAGAAGGACCACGATTGACTGGCAAAAGTACATATGAGAATAGAACGGATATAGCACCGTTCAAGGAAGAGAGTGTTTATGGACAACTTGAAAATCTAAAGGTGAACAAAGCCATGGGACCGGACAGGATCCATCCTAGAATATTGAGGGAGCTCAGACAGGTTCTGGTGGGTCCTCTTAAAGATTTGTTTAATAAATCATTGGAGACTGGGGAGGTTCCGTGGGATTGGAGAACAGTGGATGTGGTCCCTCTTCACAAAAGTGGTGATAGGGAAGAAGCTGGAAACTACAGGCTGGTAAGCCTCACTTCAGTTATTGGAAAAGTAATGGAAACATTGCTGAAGGAAAGGATAGTGAATTTCCTGGAATCCAATAAGTTGCAAGATCAGAGACAACATGGTTTTACCAAAGGTAAATCATGCCAAACAAAACTCATTGATTTCTTTGGGTGACCAGGCAATTGAATCAAGGACATGCGATAAATGTAATCTATTTAGATTTCAGCAAAGCCTTTGACACGGTTTCTCACAGAAGGCTCTTGAATAAACTTGATAGGCTGAAGATAGGACCCAATGTGGTGAACTGGATTAGGAACTGGTTGACGGACAGACGCCAGAAGGTGGTGGTTAATGGAATTCACTCGGATGAGGGAAAGGTGAGTAGCGGAGTGCCTCAGGGATCGGTGCTGGGGCTGATTCTGTTCAATATATTTGTAAGCGACATTGCTGAAGGGTTAGAAGGTAAAGTTTGCCTTTTTGCGGATGATACCAAGATTTGTAACAGAGTGGACACCCTGGAGGGAGTAAAAAACACGAAAAAGGATCTGCAGAAGCTAGAAGAATGGTCTAATGTTTGGCAATTAAAATTCAATGCGAAGAAATGCAAAGTGATGCACTTAGGGAGTAGAAATCCACGGGAGACCTATGTGTTAGGCGGTGAGGTTCTGATATGTACAGGCAGGGAGAGGGATCTTGGGGTGATAGTATCTGAGGATCTGAAGGCAATGAAACAGTGTGACAAGGTGGTGGCCATAGCCAGAAGGATTCTAGGCTGTATAGAGAGAGGTGTGACCAGCAGAAGAAAGTAGGTGATGATGCCCCACTTTGAGGCAGTGCAAAGAAAAGCGACAAAAATGGTATGGGATTTGTGTTACAAGACACATAAGGAGAGACTTGCTGACCTGAATGTGTATACCCTGGAAAAAAGGAGAAACAGGGATGATATGATAGACATTCAAATATTTTAAAGGTATTAATCTGCAAACAAATCTTTTCCGTGGATGGGAAGGCAGTAGAACTAGAGGACATGAAATGAGGTTGAAGGGGGGCAAATTCAAGAAAATGTCAGGAAGTATTTTTTCACGGAGACAGTGGTGGATACTTGGAATGCCCTCCCGCGGGAGGTGGTGGAGATGAAAACGGTAACAGAATTCAAAAATGGTTGGATAAACATAAAGGAATCCTGTTCAGAAGGAATGGATCCTCAGAAGCTTAGCGGAGATTGGGTGGCAGCACTGGTGGTTGGGAGGCGGGGCAAGTACTGGATAGACTTCTACGGTCTATGCCCTGAAAAATGGCAAGGATAAATCAAGGTCAGGTATACATAGAAAGTAGCACATATGAGTCTAATCTTGTTGGGCAGACTAAATGGTCCGTACAGGTCTTTATCTGCCGTCATCTACTATGTTACTATGGTCGCCATATTTCAAAAAAAGATATAGCGGAATTAGAAGAGGTTCGAAGAAGAGCGACTAAAATAATAGAGGGGATGAAACTACTCTCATATGATGAAAGGTTAAAGAGGTTAGGGCTCTTCAGCTTGAAAACGAGAAGGCTGAGGGGGAATATGATTGAGGTCTACAAAAACCTGAGTGATGTGGACCGGGTGGAGGTGAATCGATTTTTCACTCATTCAAAAAGTACAAAGACCAGGGGACACTCAATGAAATTGCATGGAAATACTTTTTAAACAAATAGGAAGAATTATTGTTTCACTGAAAGAATAGTTAAGCTCTGGAACTCGTTGCCTGAGGATGTGGTAATGGCGATTAACATTTCTGGGTTTAAAAAAGATTTATATACTAAATTAGAACAAGACAATAACAAGGATTGCTTATGGTGTCTTAGTTCTCTTCTTGCTCTAGTCTAGTATTCAAGCTGCAGAAGAAGAAAACTGAAGCAACAGGAAATAAGCCCAGAGAGGTCAGAATTGCTCAAACTTCCTTGAACTGGTTCCTGCTTGGCCAATCAAGAAATAGGAACTAAGATTATCAGAAATACAGACATAGCTAGGCATGCACTGGCTATTGCAGACTCTCGAGAAGCAGAATGTCAGTTCACTTTGAAGGCTAGCTAGTGCTGATAGCTGTTGACTTTGAGGGAGGGGGGGAAGGCTGAAATGTAATAATACTAGCAAAAAACCCACATTTCAGAGTTTTTTGGGGGGGTTTTCTGTCGTTTCTGGTTGAGAACTATATGAAACAACAAGGGAAATATTGTTACATTTCCCATGTCATTTAAAATGAATTCACATCACTACTTGATTGTACTGCATTTTTGGATTACACATTCTGAGGTCCACTGTTCTTCTGTTTGAGTGGTATGTTGGTCTTTGAATTCTGTATATTGTGAGGAGTGACTTTTTGATAGTCTTTATCTGCTATAATTGAACTATGTTACTATGTATTGTTATGTTTTTTTTTGTGCATCTCTTGCCAGAATCCAACAGTGCTGTGTCCTCCTGAGTATATGGTATGCTTCTTGCATCGCCTTATCACAGCCCTCAGACGTTGCTGGGATGAATTTAAGACTAAGAGCCCATCAGCAGTGTACAGTGAAGGTAACACTTTTTTTTACACTCGAACGGGATATAAATATGATAAATATATTCATTGTGTAATGTAAAAGCTCTATCCACTAAAAAAAAATCTATGCTTGAAAACATTTTGAAAACCATTTCTCTGATACTTTCTCCACTTCATGGCCTTAAGTATCTGTCCCATGGTGAACAGAAATAATGATAGCAATTCTTCTTTATATAAGTCCTTTATATTTTGATTAGTGACAATAAAATGACTTTTTATTTTTTCCCAGCCAATGGATGTTGTAAAGAATTATACAAACAAGGTCAAGAATATTGGTCTGTCCATTTATCTGTCTCTGGGGGCAAAACAACCTTAAATTTAACAGATTCAGATGAAACTTGGCATGGGAGGAAAGCTGTTGAAAAGAGGCACCAGATTTGAAAACAGGCTATATCAGATCAGAGGTTCCGGAGAAATAAGCCCTCCTCCAACACACACAAAAAGTGGCCCAATGCATTTTTATGAGAGAAGCATTTCTAGGTTCTGAAGCATAGAAACCAAAAGTGGGGAAAGTATGCAGAGCAGGGCTCATTGAATTCTTTCCGATCTGTCTTCATGTGTATATATATATGTGTGTGTGTGTGTGTGTGTGTGTGTGTGTGCATGCATGTGTGCGTGGGCAATCACGTGTCTGTGTTTGCTTTGTGTTTTAGATAAGTGATTCGTGTGTGTATCTCTCTTTTGTATGCTTGTTTTATATATGGGGTGGGGCAATTTGGGAAATGTTGGGGTAATTTTGGGAGGTACTTTTGTGGGTGTCTGCAGGATACAGAGTAGCAGAGAAGCTGCAGGGGGCAGTTTGCAAGGTGATGTGACAATTGTGTAGGGGTTATTTTGTAGTTTGGGTTTAGTGTTTGGATTGGGGCAGTTTGTGGGGCAGTTGCAGGAAGATAATTTATGGGGTGATGGGATAGTGCAGAGGATAAATTTAGTTGTGTGGAGGTAGTTTTTGTGGGTGTGGCCAATTTGCAGAGTTCAGGAGAGTAGAACATAGGAAGAGGCAGTACGAAAGGAGGAATTTCCTAACTGCTGTGTTTAGCTATATCATATATGTAAGCTTCTGTTCTACAGAAGCTATAACTCCTTCTCCCATTGTGGTTTGTTTGTTTTATTTGGGGGAAGTTGTTTCTTTGGAACCCTAGACCAATTTGGCCCATTTTTGAATCAGATGTGTCTTTTCACTGGTTTTCCCCACATATCAAGCTTCATCTCATTCCATTATGTCGTCAAAGAGTTATTTTGCTCCCACACAGACACTTCTCAATCCCTTTTGTATAATCTTTCCAACTTTCATCATGTTAAAAGAAATAACAAGTGGGAAAACCATGTATAACATAGCTCATGGAATGCTTTCCAGCCCCTCTGTGAGTGTGTGTCTCTGTCTTTTTCTCTGTTTTGCATGTTTGTCTTTTATGTATTTTTAATTGCAGTACTCCTGATTCAGTCTTAAGCTGAAACATGAAGAACTACTACTACTACTTATCATTTCTATAGCGCTACAAGGCATACGCAGCGCTGCACACCATACACAAAAAGACAGTCCCTGCTCAAAGAGCTTACAATCTAGATAAGACATGAGACAGATAGAACAATTAAGGGTAGGGGAATAAAGAGGTGAGGATAAAGGATAGGGCAAGTGAGCAGTGGTTAGGAGTCAAATCAAAGAACCAAATCAAAAGGTGTAAAACAGCTTGCACACAATATCCACAAGGAAAGCAAGTGAATCTTGCAAACATCACATATAGAACAACATTTAATGTATTGGTGCATCTCACTTTCCTTGTGCTTAGTTAAACTGAAACACTGCTATGTTGGTATTTACTTTTTAACTAATTCTGTTGATTTTTAAATTTTGTGTATGTGTTTCTTAGTTTTGGCTATTCATTGCACAGGCTATACTTCATTATCCTTTTGCACTGTGCTAGTATAGGCATGGGCCCCTCACATAAACACACTTTTCTTCTGGCCTCTGATTGCCTGCTGCCGCCGCATACTACAGCCCCCCTTGAAGGACCCTGGTGATCTAGTGGCCTCTGCGGGGAGGGCAGGAAAGAACAACACTCTTTCTTCCCTGCTGCTGCTATTCTGCCTTGTGCTGCTGTGTTTTAAAAATGGCAGCCAAGACTTCCTGTGGCAGACTCGAGAGACTGTCAAGACCCATGAGACTACTGCGGAAGTCTCAGCTGACATTTTGGAAAAAAAAGGCAGCCCCGGGCAGAAGAGCAGTAATGAGCAGGAAAGAGTGGGGTTCTTTCCTGTCCCCGAAGAAGCCACTAGACCACCAGGGTCCTTCAAGTTAGGACCAGGAAAGGTCCACTAAGGCTCGGGACTGGTGTGTGGGAAGGGGGTAGCAGCACAGTATCGGGCGGCACACCTTCGTTACCCAAGGGCCCAGATCACTGTCCATTCGCTCTTATCTGCCCCTTATATATAAAGGTCTGTCCTACCTTGCAGGCTGTAACTCCTTCTTAGCAATCCCTTACCTATGACTGGGCAGGTTTTTGGAAGCTTCCCTCAGCTATTGCTGACAGGGAACAGAGGCTACCCTGAGCCAACATTGACAGGGCATGGGAATCTTCCCTCAACTACCTCCAGGGCCTCTGGCTTTTTCATGCTCAAAGTTTATTCTTTCTGTTCCAGGCCACACCTTCCTACCTAGGCTTCCAAGGTTTGGTCCATTAAGGGTGGCCTGAGGAGGATGTGACTTAGGAACTAGGGTTTGCCTAGGCACTTCCTCACATGTAATAATCAGAGAAGAGACTAAGGGTTCTAACGCTGATGTTCTTATCCACCTGGGAACAAATGATCTAGCTAGTAGTATCCCACTTGTAGCACAGAGAGCTTTCCAGGAGTTGTGGGAGGGTTAAATCCTTTGTTACAATCTTTAGCTTTTTCTGAAGTTCTACCAACTTATGGAAAGGGAGAGGAAAGACTACAAAATACTGAGAACTTCAATAAGTGTCTCAAAGTCTTGTGTCACCAAAAAGGTTTTAGATGCATAAAAAGCTGGGACAATACATGGAAAAACAGAAGACTATATTGCAATGATGGGCTGCATCTCACTGTGGCAGGAAAACAAAATCTTGGTGGGAAATTCAGACAATATATTTCTTGGCATTTAAGCTAGAAGGTGGGGGGTGGCATTTGGAAGCATATCAATTCAGGTAGTCACCCTCAGCAAAAGACAAGATGTGACAATAGTACAGAAAGCAATGTAAACAGCAATGTTAGCAAATCACTTCTCACCAACACAGCAGGATGTGAGACTAAACAAAAAACAGAACAGAAGCCACTGAAATGTGGCTGGAAAGCGATTACCACAATCGCTCGTAGTCTAAGCAACAAAGTTCATGACCTTAGATATTTTTGCTATCACAGAGACATGATTCAGTGATTCCCATGAATGGGACGCAAACATACCGGGCTATAATCTATTTAGGAAGGATAGAGATAGTGAAAAATGTGAAGAAGTAGCTCTGTATGTGAGAGACAATATCAAAGCGACTGAAATGCAGGGGGCCTGGGGAAAGGAAGAAACAATATGGATCACCTTGAAAAGAGAAGACAGAACCTCTATCCACGTGGGTGTTGTCTATAGACCTCCGACAGAGTCAGAGCAGCTTGATAAAGATCTGATTGTAGATGTCCAAAAGTTGGGGGGAAAAGGAAAGTGCTGTTACTGGGAGATTTCAGCCTGCTAGATGCAGACTGGAAAGTTCCATCTGCAGAATTAGAATGAAGTAGAGAGACTGTGGATGCCTTTCAAAGTGCTCTGCTAAGACAAATGGTGACAGAGCCCACAATGCTGGATCTGGTGCTCACAGATGGGGAAAGTGTGTCTATGTCCGTATAACCTCCCTATCAACCCACTCATTACTTTACCTCACCCATTTCTATTCTTCTATCACCTTCTCCCACTACTCCAACCAGAGTTACACCTAATCACACTGACCACCCTTCAACATCTTCTGTCCTTCTGTGACTGTTCTCTTGTGCTTGACTGCTTAAATATTTTAAATTTAAATGCTTTACTTTTTGTCTATTAGATTGTAAGCTCTTTGAGCAGGGACTGTCTTTCTTCTGTGTTTGTACAGCGCTGCGTACACTTTGTAGCGCTCTAGAAATGTTAAATAGTAGTAGTAGTAGTAGTCCCCACCTGGGCAGTAGTGATCATCAAATGGTTTGGTTTGATATAACAATTGAAGCAAAGACAGCCACTCAAAAGTCCTGGATTTCAATCATGCTGAGTTTAGTAAAATGGGGGGTGTACTTAAAGAGCTGATGGGATGGGAAGACATATGAGAAGTAGAAAGACAGTGGTACTGGCCTTTACATGAGGAGAGTAAATAAAAGCATGAAAAAAAGGAAACTGATATGTTTCTTCAAACAAGTAGCTCAGAAAATAAAGGCAAAAGAGTTGGCGTTCATGAAATATAGAAAAACTCAAGAGGAACACAGAAAAGAATATGAGATGAAACTGAAAGAAGCCAAGAGAGAGATGTGGAAAGCACAGGTGGAGGAACAAATAGCTAGAAATGTAAGGAGGGGAGACAAGAATTTTTTCAGGTATATTAATGAAAGGAGGAAGGCTAAAAATGGCATTTTGAGACTGAAAGATGCTGTGGACCACTATGTGGAGAGCGATAAAGTCAAAGCAAGCATGCTAAACAGAATCCTGGAGAAGGACCACGATTGGCTGGCAAAGATACATTTGAGAATGGCCAGTCAGTTTACAGGAGAAAGTGTTTATGAACAGCTGGAAATATTGAAGGGAGAGAAGGCCATGGGACCATATGGGATCCATCCCAGGCTATTGAGAGAGCTGAGAGAGGTTCTAGTGGGTCCTATTAAAGATTTGTTTATTAAATCCTTGGAGATGGGAGAGATTCCGCTGGATTGGAGAAGAGCGGATGTGATCCCTCTTTACAAAAGTGGCGACAGAGAAGAAGAGGGTAACTACAGGCTGATAAGCCTCACTTTGATTACTGGAAAAGTAATTGGAAGCGTTGCTAAAGAAAATGATAATGAATTTCCTGGAATCCAATGGGCTTCAAAATCCGAGGCAACATGGTTTTACCAAAGATAAATCATGCTAAATGAATTTGATTGAATTCTTTGACTGGACGACCAGAGGTTTGGATTGAGGATGTGTGCTAGATATAATCTATTTGGATTCCTCGTATGAGGTAAGGGCTAAAGAGGTTAGGGCTGGTCAGCTTGGAAAAGAGACGGATGAAGGGAGATATGATTGAGGTGTACAAAATCCTGAGTGGTATAGAATGAGTAGAAATAAATCGATTTTTTAATCATTCCAAAAGTACAAAGACTAAGAGACACTCAAGGAAGTTACGTGGAAATACTTTTAAAACAAATAGGAAATATTTTTTCAATCAACAAATAGTTAAGATCTGGAACTCTTTGCTGGAGGAGGTGGTAACAGCGGTTAGCATATCTGGGTTTAAAAAAGGTTTAGGCAAAGTCCTGGAGGAAAAGTCCATAATCTGCTATTGAGACTGACACAGGAAGCAACTGCTTGCCTTGGAATTTGTAGTAGGGAGTGTTGCCATGATTTGGGTTTCTGCCAGGTATTTGTGACCTGGCTTGGCCACTGTTTGGAAAACAGGATACTGGGCTAGATGGACCATTGGTCTGACCCAATATGTCTACTCTTATGTTATGGACTATTGTCTTGCTCCCAACCACCCAAATTGGTCAACATGTTACACCACGGTGCAGCCACCAGATCTCCCATTGTTTTATAGTACTCGGGACCAAATCCTTCGGGTCCGGGAGCCTTTGCCAGATTCAAGTGTTAGATACCCATCTTCATGTCTTGCAGGCTGAGCACGGTTTTCAAGGCACTCAACTGATCAGGGGAAAGGTGAGGCAGAGAGAGGTTCTGAAAAAACTGATCCCGGTCCACCTCATTGAATGGCCTTATAGCATATAAAGTCTGATAAAACTGGACAAACTGTTCCCCTGTTTGGGTCTCATCTGTGTAACAGTTCCCCTGGCCATCCCTAATAGACAGAATCACCTGCTTTTTCCTACAAGGTAGTACTAGATTGGCTAGAAGCTCTCCTTCTCACCCCAACGGTGAAGTTTATAGCGATAATAATAAAGATCTTGAGTGGCCCTCTCACTTAGGAGAATATCCAACTTTGTCCAAGTCTCATTGAGATGATGTTCAGTGGCATCATCCAAGTGGGATGTATGGGTATGGCGTAAGGTGCTGAGTTCACGAGACAATTGAAGGATTTCAACTTCCCTGGTTTTCTGTTTACTTTTAGAATAAACAATGTTCTCCGAGGACAAGCAGGCTGCTTGTTCTCACGACTGGGTTGACGTCCACGGCAGCCCCCACCAACCGGAACAAAACTTCGCGGGCGGTCCCGCACGCAGGGCACGCCCACCGCGCATACGCGGCCGTCTTCCCGCCCGTGTGTGCAACCGTTCGCGCTCAGTTTTTTTCGATTCCACGCTGGAGAGAGATGTGTTATTGGCTCTCTCTCTGTTAGCCCCGGAAACCGGATCGCCGCGAGTTTTTCTCTTTTCGTACGCATTCGCGCTTCTTTCCTTTCTTCTGTTAAAAAAAAAAAAAAAGGAGTTTGTCCCCTCGTCGTCTTTAGCCGCGGGGGCGCCTCGTTGCGGCCTTGTGGCCGCGCGGTCGTTTTCTTTTTCCGGGTGTGCTTTTCACCGCCACCATCAACGACTGACTTCGCCAAAGTGATTTTTCCGTCGATGTCCTCGAAGGTCCCGAGCGGATTCAAGAAGTGTGGTCGTGTGGCTGGCAGATCTCGCAAACCGATACTCAAGCTTGGTGCCTCCAGTGCTTTGGGCCGGAGCATAATACCAAGACATGCACCTTGTGTCTCGGCTTGCGGAAGCGGACACAGGTGGCGAGGCAAGTTCTTCGGGACCGTCTTTTTGGAACTTGTGCCGGCCCCTCGACCTCGACGGCATCGGTGTCGACGGCCGTGTCTTCGGTACCGGTACCGATGTCGACGAAATCGGCACCAACCCCAGGAGTACAGGTACCGTTGGCCCGCCGGCCTACCGGCGAGGGTGAGCGGCCGCGCGGGCAATCGGCCCCGGCCACTCCCTCTACCCAGGGCCATCGGGACCGAACCCTGTCAGACCCGATCCCTCGAGGCCGGAGGGGTTCTACCTCCTCTTCATCTCTGCCGCCGATGACGGGTACCGAAAGAAAACCAAAAAGCACCGTCATCGGTCGCCCACGGCGCACGGGATTACCAGCTCCGGCGCCTCCAGAGATGATTCGACGCCGAGGAAGCGGCAGTGCCGAGAGGAGCGTTCCCCCTCTGTTGAAGAGGTGTCGCTGCGTCAGTCCATGGGTGCTTCGGTACCGTCTCCTGGACCCGAGCAGCTTCCGGCACCGACACCCACACCGGCCCCCCTGCCTTTCCCAACAGCGGGCCTTGACGAGTGCCTCCGAGCCATCCTTCCAGGGATTCTGGAAGGGCTGATGCGCCAGGCTTTGCTGGCGCTGGGGGTGCTTGCGCCCCCGGCGCCGTTGATAGAGGTGCCGGTGTGCTCTAGCTTGATGCCGAGGCCTCCGACACCGCTTGCGGCACCGGTGTCGACCGCCACGCAGGTGGAATCCCCGTCGACGTCGATGGAGGGAGCTTCATCCCCGCCGGCGCGGGAGTCCACCGCTCAACGCCATCATCGAGGACATGGTTCCTCGCAGTCGAGATGGGCCTGGTTCAGGTCTGAGCTGCAAGAGCTCATGTCTGACACCGAGGAAGAGGCCTCGTGGGGGGAGGAGGAGGACCCCAGATATTTCTCCTCAGAGGAATCTGAGGGCCTTCCCTCCGACCCCACTCTTTCACCGGAGAGGAAGCTCTCGCCCTCTGAGAGCTTCTCCTTTGCCTCCTTCGTCAGGGACATGTCTATTTGCATTCCCTTCCCCGTGGTCTCTGTGGATGAGCCGAGGGCTGAGATGCTCGAGGTCCTCGACTATCCATCACCACCTAGAGAGTCTTCCACGGTGCCGTTGCACAATGTCCTCAAAGAGACACTGCTTCGGAACTGGCTGAAGCCCTTATCTAACCCCACCATCCCCAAGAAAGCGGAGTCCCAGTACAGGATCCACTCTGACCCAGAGTTGATGCGGCCCCAATTGCCTCATGACTCAGCGGTCGTGGACTCTGCTCTCAAGAGGGCACGGAGTTCGAGGGATACCGCCTCGGCGCCCCCGGGGCGGGAGTCTCGCACTCTGGACTCGTTTGGGAGGAAGGCCTACCAATCTTCCATGCTCGTGACCCGAATCCAGTCATACCAGCTCTACACGAGCATTCACATGCGGAACAATGTGAAGCAACTGGCGGACCTGGTCGACAAGCTCCCTCCGGAGCAGTCCAGGCCCTTTCAGGAGGTGGTCAGGCAGCTGAAGGCGTGCAGAAAGTTCCCGTCCAGGGGTATCTATGACACCTGTGATGTGGCATCTCGAGCTACGGCCCAAGGTATAGTGATGCGCAGACTCTCCTGGCTGCATGCCTCTGACCTGGACAACCGCACCCAGCAGCGGCTGGCGGATGTCCCTTGCCGGGGGGATAACATCTTTGGCGAGAAGATCGAGCAGTTGGTGGACCAACTACACCAGCGGGAAACCGCTCTCGACAAGCTCTCCCACTGGGCGCCTTCAGCATCCATCTCAGCAGGTGGACGTTTTTCCCGGGCCAGGCAGGCTGCGCCCTACGCCTACAACAAGCGTAGGTACACCCAGCCGGCCCGAAGGCCTCAGGCACAGGGACAGTCCCAGAGCGCTTGTTCCCGTCAACAGCGTGCGCCGAAGCAGCCCCCTGCGCCTCCACAGCAAAAGCCAGGGACGGGCTTTTGACTAGATCCATGGGAACATTGACGCCATCAAAGTGTCCGTACCGGATGACCTGCTGGTCGGGGGAGGTTGAAAGTTTTTCACCAAAGGTGGCCTCTGATAACCTCTGACCAGTGGGTTCTCCAAATAGTGCGGTGCGGATACACCCTGAATTTGGCCTCCACTCCACCAAATTGCCCACCGGGAGCCCAATCCTTCAGCTCCCATCACAGGCAGTTACTTGCAGAGGAACTCTCCGCCCTTCTCAGCGCCAATGCGGTCGAGCCCGTGCCACCCGGGCAGGAAGGGCAGGGATTCTATTCCAGGTACTTCCTTGTGGAAAAGAAAACAGGGGGGATGCGCCCCATCCTAGACCTGAGAGGCCTGAACAAATACCTGGTCAAAGAGAAGTTCAGGATGCTTTCCTTAGGCACCCTTCTACCAATGATTCAGAAAGACGATTGGCTATGTTCCCTGAATTTAAAGGACGCTTACACTCACATCCCGATACTGCCAGCTCACAGACAGTATCTCCGATTCCGTCTGGGGACACGGCACTTTCAGTATTGTGTGCTGCGCTTTGGGCTCGCCTCTGCACCACGGGTATTCACGAAGTGTCTCGTGGTGGTTGTGGCGTATCTACGCAAGCTGGGAGTGCAGTTGTTCCCGTATCTCGACGATTGGCTGGTCAAGAGCACCTCAGAGGCAGGAACTCTTCGGTCCATGCAGTGTACTATCCACCTTCTGGAGCTGCTGGGGTTTGTGATAAATTACCCGAAGTCCCATCTCCAGCCAGTCCAATCTCTGGAATTTATAGGAGCTCTGCTGAATTCTCAGACGGCTCAGGCCTTCCTTCCCGAAGCAAGGGCGCAGAACCTTCTATCCCTTGCCTCTCAGACCAGAGCGTTTCAGCAGGTCACAGCTCGGCAGATGTTGAGATTCCTGGGTCATATGGCCTCCACGGTTCATGTGACTCCCATGGCTCGCCTTCACATGAGACCTGCTCAATGGACCCTAGCTTCCCAGTGGTGTCAAGCTACCGGGAATCTAGAGTATGTCATCCGTCTGTCCATCAGTTGCCGCAATTCGCTGCACTGGTGGACCATTCGGACCAATTTGACCCTGGGACGTCCATTCCAAATTCCGCAGCCCACGAAAGTGCTGACGACGGATGCATCTCGCCTGGGGTGGGGAGCTCATGTCGATGGACTCCACACCCAGGGTCTGTGGTCCCTCCAGGAACAAGATCTTCAGATCAACCTCCTGGAGCTCCGAGCTATCTGGAACGCGCTGAAGGCCTTCAGAGATCGGCTGTCCTACCAAATCATCCAAATTCGGACAGACAATCAGGTTGCAATGTATTACATCAACAAGCAGGGGGGCACCGGATCTCGCCCCCTGTGTCAGGAAGCCATCGGGATGTGGCGTTGGGCTTGCCAGTTCGGCATGCTTCTCCAAGCCACATACCTGGCAGGCGTAAACAACAGTCTGGGAAACGCACCATCTCCAATTGGCTAGCAGATTGCATTTCCTTCACTTACGCCCAGGCTGGGCTGGCTCTCGAGGGTCATGTCACGGCTCATAGTGTTAGAGCCATGGCAGCGTCAGTGGCCTACTTGAAGTCAGCCACTATTGAAGAGATTTGCAAGGCTGCGACGTGGTCATCAGTCCACACATTTACATCACATTACTGCCTCCAGCAGGATACCCGACGCGACAGTCGGTTCGGGCAGTCAGTGCTGCAGAATCTGTTTGGGGTTTGAATCCAACTCCAACTTCCAGGACCCGATTTTATTCTGTTCAGGCTGCAGTCTCAGTTAGTTGTTCTTCGTAGGTCAATTTCTGTTATGCCCTTGCCGTTGTGAGGTTAAATTGACCTGGGTTCTTGTTTTGAATGAGCCTGAGAGCTAGGGATACCCAGTCGTGAGAACAAGCAGCCTGCTTGTCCTCGGAGAAAGCGAATGATACATACCTGTGGCAGGTGTTCTCCGAGGACAGCAGGCTGATTGTTCTCACCTACCCTCCCTCCTCTCCTTTGGAGTTGCGTTTTACTCATGCTTTTGCTTGTCATTCAGCTGAGCGGGAACGGTCACGCACGGGCGGGAAGACGGCCGCGCATGTGTGGTTGGCGTGCCCTGCGTGTGGAACCGCCCACGAAGTTTTGTTCTGGTTGGTGGGGGCTGCCGTGGACGTCAACCCATTCGTGAGAACAATCAGCCTGCTGTCCTCGGAGAACACCCGCTACAGGTATGTATCATTCGCTATATGGCCTCTCATAACCGCTTTGGATGCCTCCCAATGAACTAACATCACTGGTATGATTGGTATGAGAAACAGGAAGCCTATATTTTTCTCCAAACAAGTGACTGAAAAAATAATGAAAAAAGAGGCTTTGTTCAAAAAATACAGAAGAACGCAACAAGAGAATCATGGAAAGGATTATCGGATTAAACTCAAAGAAGGAAAAATGGCTAAAGATGTTGAGAGATCTTTTTCAGATATATTGGTGAAAGGAGAAAGATAAGAATGTAATTGCAAGACTGAAAGATATTGAGAATGGCTATATGGAGAGTGATGAGGATAAAGTAAACGTGCCAAACAATTACTTCTCTTTAGTGTTCATGGAAGAAGATCCTGGAGAAGAACAGCAGAGTGGATATTGTGCTGTTCATGGAAGAAAGTGTTTATAAACAGCTTGAAAATCTGAAAGTGGACAACGCTATGGGGCCGGATGGGATACATTCCAGGGTACTGAGAAAGCTCAGAGAAGTCCTGGTGGGACCTTGTAAGGATTTATTTAATAGATCTTTAGAGACGGGAGAGAAACCAAGGGATTTGAGTATTGCACAACACTGGATCTGCAAACGAAAAGGCTGCCACTCATGTAAGAGCATAATGCAGATACAAACAACTTGATTACAGAATGAAAATACCATGCAGCTTTCCCATACACAGTCTGGAGGAGAAAATACAGAACCTTAAAATGAATCCTGTATTGTGCAGGCAGTCAATGTAGCTGCTTCAAAGCAGGGGTGATATGATCCCACCACGAGAGACCCATAGCTATCCTCACTGCAGCATTCTGTACAATCTGTAATACTTTGATTCTCACAGCAGATACCCCCAGGTACAGAGAATTACAGTAATCTATCAATATCACCATACATTGCACAAGAGAGTGAAAATCAGAAAAAGCCAACATTGGTTTCAAATGATATAGCATATGTAATTGAGCACATGATGTACAAATCACATGATTAATCTGATATTAAACAAGAGGGTAGAAAGCGTTGACCCCTGCGGTACTCGCCTCCGAATCAAAGTAGCATCTGAAAATGTCCCTCCACTCTGTACTTGCATACTACGACCAGATAAATATGAAGAAAACCAATCATAAACTTTCCCTCCTATCCCTAGTTGTCTCAACCTATATAACATAACCGTATTGACTGAGTCAAAGACAGAAGAGACGTCTAAAGATATTAAACAAAATCACTGAACATGTACTTCTTTACAAAGGTGAGAGCAAATCCATAAAATAGGAGGTAAAAAAGGGTGAACAAATGTACAAAACAAATAAATGCATTCCTGAACTTTTTTTTTTTGTATATCTGTCAATGAAATTTACTGTTGAGAGTGAGACTGCCACACAGGGGAGGGTGTTCTGGTGACCTGTGGGTCCTGCCTGTGATTAAAAAAAAAAAAAAAAGGAAGTTTGAAATTGACATAACTGTGCATTAAAGAATACAGGTGCACGGGACACAATCACTTACTCGGAAAAGAAGGCCCGGGAGACCATACTTTGAAGAGGAGGAGTCGAGGAATAAACATGACTGATGGGAGACAAGGAAGGGACCGTGGGAGGTACACTTGTCGTCCAGGCTGTAATAATGTAGGGGGGAATAAAGAACACACACATTAGACAAACACATGCTAACAGAGGGGATATAGAATATGTGACTGTGGAAAAGAAATATGTAGGGAATACATAAGGAGAATATACCATTTGCAGCGCGGGAACTGATGATGGCGGAGTCATCCCGCAACAGCTCACGCCGCATCCCCCTGATGTCCTGACGGAGATCCAGAAACATCTGCTGTTGCTGCTGGGAATGTGTTTACATTATATTGCACAGGTCGCTCACATGGGCGTTGGTCTTCTCCAATTGGGCGTTGGTTTTCTCCAATGCGTTGCCCACCACATTTTGCACCTGCGCACATATGGCATCTGTGGAATGCTGGACATGCTGCACACGCTCTGCCACTTTTTCAAGCTGGCTGTTTATCCCCTCATTCCACTTGCCCTGCATCTCCCACAACTGACGACGATACTCCCATTCCTCCACTGGGGGTGTACGAGGACGGTCCATGGGCAACTGCGTAATAGAAGATAGGAGGGTGACATGACCATTGAGGGGGTTTGTGACATGTACGAGGTCAAGTGTCTCAGTTTCCTCGTCCTCCCCATCCTCTCCTCCCTGTGTAGGCGTCATCAACCATATACCTGCAAAATAGAAAGGCAAGTACGTAAACACAGATACACACAAACAACGCCGATGTCCTATGTTTCTGCAACACACAACACGTCTGTACTCACGTGCTTCTTCTTCTTTCTCATGTTGTGTGGCACATGGTGTTGCAGGCCCTGCTGACCATGTAGAACAGCCCGCAACCGGATGTACACCTACCGACCCCCCCCCCCCCCCCCCCCAAAAAAAAAAGAGACCAGCCTGTCAACAAACGTTTGATACGATAGAGGTCTATAAATAATGAGTGGAGGTGACCGGGTAGATGTGAAGCATCTGTTCACGCTTTCCAAAACAAACAGTGTGATGAAGCAATTGTCTGGACATTTTTCTGATATTAGCTGGGTATTTGTGACCTGGATTGGCCACAGGATGCCAGGCAGTCCCCTGCCTGTGAGGATTGAACAAACAAGTCTGGACACAACTAGCACCTGAGATACTATACTTACTTGGAAGAGCATCGCTTGTAGTCCAGGAAGGGGCAGAGTTGGGCTGGCTTGTACTTGGTAGAGCATCGCTGGTAGTACAGGAAGGGGCAGAGGAGGGCTGGCTTGTCGTCCAGGCTGTAATAATGTAAAGGGAAAAAAAGAACACACGTATGGAAACAGGATGCTGGGCTCGATGGACCTCGATCTTTCCCAGTATAGCAAAAGTTATGTACTTATGTCCCTTCCAGCACACCCACAGCACATCACAGTACTCACCACCTTCTCTGTCCTCAGTTGTGGGACCTGACAATCTGGAATCTTCCAGATGTTCACCTAGAAACGTAAACAGAAACGACGTTGACCCAAAACCGTCCACAACCAAACTTCTTACCAACACCCACCCCATTGTCTGCAAAACACTAAAGAAACTCACCTTCCATACCACCAATGGCATCCTCTGACGTGTCGGCACCACCACAAAGTCCCACCACCTGCTCACAACCAATGGTGGTCAACACAGCCTCCTCCAGGGGAGTCAGCTCCACGGTACATGGAGGGCCACCCCCTGTACCCTTTCCATGTTTCCATTTCTTCTGTGCCTTGTCTTTGACCATACACCTGAAGTCGTGCCAATGATGCTTACACTGCTCCACAGTGCGCATCCGCACACCGACAGCATTCACCTCATCCGCAATCTTCCTCCAAATCTTGTTCTTTTGTCCAAGCGAGAGCCTGGACTTTTTAAAAAGCCATCCAAATTCATCGCATACACCATGCACCAACACTTGTAGCTCGTCCTCCGTAAATTTTGGCGCATTATTCTTCATAGCTTCCAGAGAAATAAAATGGAGGAGATGTTAACATCTTGAAAATGCACACTTAGCTCCCTGCCATCACCCCGCCATAAGCTGAACAACAGGAAAATGCCAGCAATATCACATTTTACACCATTCATAAGCTCATGGGAACGTCTTACTTACCTATGAACACTTATTTGAAAATAGAAAGGAAAAAACAACGTGGCACACACCACACACCTTAAAAAAAAAAACAACACAAAATAAAGAAGTTAACAGGAAAATGCCAGCAAAATCACATTTTACAGCATTCATAAGCTCATGGGAACGTCTTACCTATGAACACTTTTTTGAAAACAGAAAGGAAAAACAATGTGGCACACACCACACACCTTAAAAAAACCCCACAAAATAAAGAAGTTTACAACAGGAAAATGCCTGCAAAATCACATTTTACAACAACGAAACGTCTTACTTACCAATGACAAATTGGAAGCAGGAAAAACAAGGGAAAATCAAGCTGGAGGCAGTACTCGCTAGTAGCCTTTTCGAAAAAACGAACAGTAGTGACATGTATCTTACACGCCCTGGACGCACGCCTATGATGTGTCACATGCGCACATTAGCCACGTTGATACCTTGTGCTTTCCGAATGAAACTGTGCGCATGCATTTCCTACTCCACTGGCGGGGATTGCACCAGATTAGCGAAACTTTCATGCATCCGACTTTTGAATACCGCACCAAACATTTCTGAGTCGTATTTTTAGAGCATCCTTCGTTTTTTCAAATTCGGTAAGTTTTCTACGTGACTTTTACGTTTTCGATTCTTTTACATTTTGTTGATGCATCTTCCCCCGATTCTTATCTAACCCCCGTCTCTGCACATCTACGGCGGAGAGAAACAGTGTCTCCACTCCATGAAATCTTCTAAAACCATACTGAAAACGATCTAAACAGTCATTATGCTCTACAAACTCCTGTAACTGCACCAACACCACTTTTTCCATCACTTTCCCTAAAAAGGGAACAACAGAGAGAGGTCTGTAATTCCACATCATGGAAACATCTAAGGTTTCGCTTTTCAACAGAGGCTGCACAGTTGCCTGCTTACACACTCTAGATAAACACACCAGCTAATCCAGAAGCTACAAAGACTGGCTCCCCCACTCGGCTGCAGCGTTAGTAACCAGATCACTGATGGTCTTCAGGGCTTAAGTATAGGAGCCTCGGTGAAGAAAGAGGCATGACACTAAACTGCATAGAGGCCGTAATCCACAGGGTTCTGCCGATGGCAAACAAGGAGGCCCGCACCACCACAGGCATCAAACAGCCCATATCTAAGGCTGGGAATCAGGATCTAAAATTGCAGTAGATTTTCTGTGACACTAGCTACATAACTACAGGTTACTCTGTTTAGATGCTGTATTTGGAGGATCGTAATTAGAAAGGGCAGTTACTCCAGCTCCTTATCAGTATATTTAAGCAATTCAGTCTCCATGAAGTGGCAGATCCAAGTTTATTTAATATTTACTGTCTTGATCTATGGAGGCCATCAGGGTGGTTTACAAGCTAAAAAGTAAAATGTAAGAAGTGATAGTAATACAAAGAAGTCAGACGACAGATATGATACAGTAGGTGTGAGTCCTCTACTCATTTATCTTAGATTTGTTCTTTGGCAAGAAGTGTTCTGTCAGATGAAACATGGATTTTTGTGCCACTGTTTTATAAAGTGTATAATTAGTTTTGTTTCTTTGTATTCTACTGTATTCCTTAGATGCCTGTGTTCCTCCTCAACTGTTCTATAATGGCAAGGTGGATTATTTTGACCTTCAGAGGCTCGGAGGACTCTTGTCACACTTGAAGAAGACTCTTAAAGGTGAGGTTGTGAAGTTAGAGCTTTCATAGTAATTCAGGTGTATCAATAAGCTTTAGATTTTGCAGAATGTAGGAACACAGCTAATCTGATATTCACGTTAGCTTAAGACCATTCAATTGCTGTGCTGTCTCTACTTGTAAGTAAGCAGGGCTGAGAGTATTGGTTGGAAGTTACTGTAGAAGCATATCCTTGTGTAAATTACGACATACGTGTGTAAATGTGGATTTCAGAAATCCACTACCTGTGAAGATCCATACCACAGAGCAATTTTGGCACAGAGTGAGTTCGAGAGGGCCTAATTTGTGCATGGCATAGGTAAGCCAAAAATCTACACACATAGAGGAGGTAATTCTCTATAGCTTGTTTAAAGTTGAGCTAGTATTCTGTAACTACATGCAGTTGCCGTGATATAATACTAGTGCAAGTCCGCAGTTACATTCCTAACTTTAGGTGCAAGCACTTATGCTGTCTAACTGGCCATTATAAATGCTTGTGTCTAAGTGTAGGCAGTTAAGCATGTGACTGCAAGTATTCTATAAGATGTGCATGTAAGTGTCAGGCACGTCCCAACCTGCCCGTGCTCCCTTGCAGTTGGGCACTATGGAAAATGCATGCACATTTTGTAGGATACTGACTGAGTAATTTTGCAGAATATCAATCACTGAAGTGGAGGAGGCAGAAAAGCGAATGCTACATACCTGTAGAAGGTATTCTCCGAGGACAGCAGGCTGATTGTTCTCACTGATGGGTGACGTCCACGGCAGCCCCTCCAATCGGAAACTTCACTAGCAAAGTCCTTTGCTAGCCCTCGCGCGCCCGCGCGCACCGCGCATGCGCGGCCGTCTTCCCGCCCGAAACCGGCTCGAGCCGGCCAGTCCAGTATGTAGCAAGACAATACACTTCAAGGGAAGACACAACTCCAAAGGGGAGGCGGGCGGGTTTGTGAGAACAATCAGCCTGCTGTCCTCGGAGAATACCTTCTACAGGTATGTAGCATTCGCTTTCTCCGAGGACAAGCAGGCTGCTTGTTCTCACTGATGGGGTATCCCTAGCCCCCAGGCTCACTCAAAACAACAACATTGGTCAATTGGGCCTCGCAACGGCGAGGACATAACTGAGATTGACCTAAAAAATTTACCAACTAACTGAGAGTGTAGCCTGGAACAGAACAAACAGGGCCCTCGGGGGGTGGAGTTGGATCCTAAAGCCCAAACAGGTTCTGAAGAACTGACTGCCCGAACCGACTGTCACGTCGGGTATCCTGCTGCAGGCAGTAATGAGATGTGAATGTGTGGACAGATGACCACGTCGCAGCTTTGCAAATTTCCTCCATGGTGGCTGACTTCAAGTGGGCTACCGACGCTGCCATGGCTCTAACATTATGAGCCGTGACATGACCCTCAAGAGCCAGCCCAGCCTGGGCGTAAGTGAAGGAAATGCAATCTGCTAGCCAATTGGATATGGTGCGTTTCCCTACAGCCACTCCCCTCTTGTTGGGATCAAAAGAAACAAACAATTGGGCGGACTGTCTGTGGGGCTGTGTCCGCTCCAGATAGAAGGCCAATGCTCTCTTGCAGTCCAATGTGTGCAGCTGACGTTCAGCAGGGCAGGAATGAGGACGGGGAAAGAATGTTGGCAAGACAATTGACTGGTTCAGATGGAACTCCGACACAACCTTTGGCAGAAACTTAGGGTGAGTGCGGAGGACTACTCTGTTGTGATGAAATTTGGTGTAAGGGGCCTGGGCTACCAGGGCCTGAAGCTCACTGACTCTACGAGCCGAGGTAACTGCCACCAAGAAAATGACCTTCCAGGTCAAGTACTTCGGATGGCAGGAATTCAGTGGCTCGAAAGGAGGTTTCATCAGCTGGGTGAGAACGACATTGAGATCCCATGACACTGTAGGAGGCTTGACAGGGGGCTTTGACAAAAGCAAACCTCTCATGAAGCGAACAACTAAAGGCTGTCCTGAGATCGGCTTACCTTCCACTTGGTAATGGTATGCACTGATTGCACTAAGGTGAACCCTTACGGAGTTGGTCTTCAGACCAGACTCAGACAAGTGGAGAAGGTATTCAAGCAGGGTCTGTGTAGGACAAGAGCGAGGATCTAGGGCCTTGCTGTCACACCAGACGGCAAACCTCCTCCAATGAAAGAAGTAACTTCTCTTAGTGGAGTCTTTCCTGGAAGCAAGCAAGATGCGGGAGACACCCTCTGGCAGACCCAAAGAGGCAAAGTCTACGCCCTCAACATCCAGGCCGTGAGAGCCAGGGACTGGAGGTTGGGATGCAGCAGAGCCCCTTCGTCCTGCGTGATGAGGGTCGGAAAACACTCCAATCTCCACGGTTCTTCGGAGGATAACTCCAGAAGAAGAGGGAACCAGATCTGACGCGGCCAAAAGGGAGCAATCAGAATCATGGTGCCTCGGTCTTGCTTGAGTTTCAACAAAGTCTTCCCCACCAGAGGAATGGGAGGATAAGCATACAGCAGACCTTCCCCCCAATCCAGGAGGAAGGCATCCGACGCCAGTCTGCCGTGGGCCTGAAGCCTGGAACAGAACTGAGGGACCTTGTGGTTCACTTGAGATGCGAAGAGATCCACCAGGGGGGTGCCCCACGCCTGGAAGATCTGTCGCACCACACGGGAATTGAGCGACCACTCGTGAGGTTGCATAATCCTGCTCAACCTGTCGGCCAGACTGTTGTTTACGCCTGCCAGATATGTGGCTTGGAGCACCATGCCTTGACGGCGAGCCCAGAGCCACATGCTGACGGCTTCCTGACACAGGGGGCGAGATCCGGTGCCCCCCTGCTTGTTGACATAGTACATGGCAACCTGATTGTCTGTCTGAATTTGGATAATTTGGTGGGACAGCCGATCTCTGAAAGCCTTCAGAGCGTTCCAGATCGCTCGCAACTCCAGAAGATTGATCTGTAGATCGCTTTCTTGGAGGGACCACCTTCCTTGGGTGTGAAGCCCATCGACATGAGCTCCCCATCCCAGGAGAGACGCATCCGTGGTCAGCACTTTTTGAGGCTGAGGAATTTGGAAGGGACGTCCCAGAGTCAAATTGGAGCAAATCGTCCACCAATACAGGGATTCGAGAAAACTCGTGGACAGGTGGATCACGTCCTCTAGACCCCCGGCGGCCTGATACCACTGGGAGGCTAGGGTCCATTGAGCAGATCTCATGTGAAGGCGGGCCATGGGAGTCACATGAACTGTGGAAGCCATGTGGCCCAGCAATCTCAACATCTGCCGAGCTGTGATCTGCTGGGACGCTCGCACCCGCGAGACGAGGGACAACAAGTTGGTGGCCCTCGCCTCTGGGAGATAGGCGCGAGCCGTCCGAGAATCCAGCAGGGCTCCGATGAATTCGAGTTTCTGCACTGGGAGAAGATGGGACTTTGGGTAATTTATCACAAACCCCAGTAGCTCCAGGAGGCGAATAGTCATCTGCATGGACTGCAGGGCTCCTGCCTCGGATGTGTTCTTCACCAGCCAATCGTCGAGATATGGGAACACGTGCACCCCCAGCCTGCGAAGCGCCGCTGCTACCACAGCTAGGCACTTTGTGAACACCCTGGGCGCAGAGGCGAGCCCAAAGGGTAGCACACAGTACTGGAAGTGGCGTGCGCCCAGCTGAAATCGCAGATACTGTCTGTGAGCTGGCAGTATCGGGATGTGTGTGTAGGCATCCTTCAAGTCCAGAGAGCATAGCCAATCGTTTTGCTGAATCATGGGGAGAAGGGTGCCCAGGGAAAGCATCCTGAACTTTTCTTTTACGAGATATTTGTTCAGGGCCCTTAGGTCTAGGATGGGACGCATCCCCCCTGTTTTCTTTTCCACAAGGAAGTACCTGGAATAGAACCCCAGCCCTTCTTGCCCGGATGGCACGGGCTCGACCGCATTGGCGCTGAGAAGGGCGGAGAGTTCCTCTGCAAGTACCTGCTTGTGCTGGAAGCTGTAGGACTGAGCTCCCGGTGGACAATTTGGAGGTTGAGAGGCCAAATTGAGGGTGTATCCTTGCCGGACTATTTGGAGAACCCACTGATCGGAGGTTATAAGAGGCCACCTTTGGTGAAAAGCTTTCAACCTCCCTCCGACAGGCAGGTCGCCCGGCACTGACACTTGGATGTCGGCTATGCTCTGCTGGAGCCAGTCAAAAGCTCGCCCCTTGCTTTTGCTGGGGAGCCGCGGGGCCTTGCTGATTCGCACGCTGCTGACGAGAGCGAGCGCGCTGGGGCTTAGCCTGGGCCGCAGGCTGTCGGGAAGGAGGATTGTACCTACGCTTGCCAGAAGTATAGGGAACAGTCTTCCTTCCCCCGAAAAATCGTCTACCTGTAGAGGTAGAAGCTGAAGGCTGCCGGCGGGCGAACTTGTCGAATGCGGTGTCCCGCTGGTGGAGAGACTCTACCACCTGCTCGACTTTTTCGCCAAAAATGTTATCCGCACGGCAAGGCAAGTCCGTAATCCGCTGCTGGATTCTATTCTCCAGGTCGGCGGCACGCAGCCATGAGAGCCTGCGCATCACCACACCTTGAGCAGCGGCCCTGGACGCAACATCAAAAGTGTCATAAACTCCTCTGGCCAGGAATTTTCTGCACGCCTTCAGCTGCCTGACCACCTCCTGAAAAGGCTTGGCTTGCTCAGGGGGAAGAGCATCAACCAAGCCCGCCAACTGCCGCACATTATTCCGCATGTGTATGCTCGTGTAGAGCTGGTAAGACTGGATCTTGGACACGAGCATAGAGGAATGGTAGGCCTTCCTCCCAAAGGAGTCTAAGGTTCTAGCGTCCTTGCCCGGGGGCGCCGAAGCATGTTCCCTAGAACTCTTAGCCTTCTTTAGGGCCAAATCCACAACTCCAGAGTCATGAGGCAACTGAGTGCGCATCAGCTCTGGGTCCCCATGGATCCGGTACTGGGACTCGATCTTCTTGGGAATGTGGGGATTAGTTAATGGCTTGGTCCAGTTCGCAAGCAATGTCTTCTTCAGGACATGGTGCAAGGGAACAGTGGACGCTTCCTTAGGTGGAGAAGGATAGTCCAGGAGCTCAAACATTTCAGCCCTGGGCTCGTCCTCCACAACCACCGGGAAGGGGATGGCCGTAGACATCTCCCGGACAAAGGAGGCAAAAGACAGACTCTCGGGAGGAGAAAGCTGTCTCTCAGGAGAGGGAGTGGGATCAGACGGAAGACCCTCAGACTCCTCGTCAGAGAAATATCTGGGATCTTCCTCTTCCTCCCACGAGGCCTCACCCTCGGTGTCAGACACAAGTTCACGGACCTGTGTCTGCAACCTCGCCCTGCTCGACTCCGTGGAACCCCGTCCACGATGGGGGCGTCGAGAGGTAGACTCCCTCGCCCGCATCGGCGAAGCTCCCTCCGCCGACGTAGTCGGGGAGCCTTCCTGGGAGGTGGCCGCGGTCGGTACCGCACGCGGTACCGACGTCGGGGACCTCAACCTGGGCGATGGGCCAGCCGGCGCCACGCTCGACGGTACCGGTGGCGCAAGCACCGCCGGTACCGGAGGGGTAGGGCGCAACAGCTCTCCCAGAATCTCTGGGAGAACGGCCCGGAGGCTCTCGTTTAGAGCGGCTGCAGAGAAAGGCTGAGAGGTCGATGCAGGCGTCGACGTCAGTACCTGTTCCGGGCGTGGAGGCTGTTCCGGGCTGTCCAGAGCGGAGCGCATCGACACCTCCTGAACAGAGGGTGAGCGGTCCTCTCGGTGCCGATGCTTGCTGGGTGCCGAATCCCTCGGCGACCCAGAGCTCTCGGTGCCGACACGGGGAGGAGACCGGTGTCGATGCTTCTTCGATTTCTTCCGAAGCATGTCACCGGAGCTCCCCGGCACCGACGAGGAGGACGTCGAATCCATCCGTCGCTTCCTCGGGGCCGAGACTGAAGAAGGTCGATCTCGGGGGGGCTGTACCGCAGGAGCCCTCAGGGTAGGCGGAGACCCACCCGAGGGCTCACCGCCACCAGCAGGGGAATGGACAGCCCTCACCTGCACTCCACCCGATGCACCACCGTCCGACGACATCAGCAGACGAGGTCCTGGTACCACCGACGTCGATGCAGCTATCCGATGTCTCGGCGCCGATGCAGAGGCCCGATGCCTCGATGCACTCGATGCAGGGGCGGCCGAGGAAGATGGTCTGGACGCTGACGACGTCGATGCACTCGAAGATCCCGGTGCCGATGCCGACGAAGAGCCCGAGAACAACACGTTCCACTGGGCTAGTCTCGCTACCTGAGTCCGCCTTTGAAGCAGGGAACACAGACTGCAGTTCTGAGGGCGGTGCTCGGCCCCCAGACACTGAAGACACGACGAGTGTCGATCAGTGAGCGAGATAACCCGGGCGCACTGGGTGCACTTCTTGAAGCCGCTGGAAGGCTTCGATGTCATGGGCGGAAAAATCACGCCGGCGAAATCAAAAGCCGAAATGGCGAAATTTGAAGCACCAAATTTAGAGGGAGAAAAAATCTCGACCGAGGCCGAAAAGAGGCCTACCCCGACGACGAAAGAAAACTTACCGGGGCAAAAAAGCTGGAAGTACGGGGAGGATTTACACGAAACCCGGCGGGGGGTTTCCGGAGCACTTCCCGACTAGGACAAAGCTTTCCCGAAGGAAAAAAACACGTTCAAAACAAATTGGACGCGCGAGGTCGACTTTCCGGGGCTCGACACGGCGAAAACACGACCGTACCGAGTGCGGACAAAAGAAGACTGGCCGGCTCGAGCCGGTTTCGGGCGGGAAGACGGCCGCGCATGCGCGGTGCGCGCGGGCGCGCGAGGGCTAGCAAAGGACTTTGCTAGTGAAGTTTCCGATTGGAGGGGCTGCCGTGGACGTCACCCATCAGTGAGAACAAGCAGCCTGCTTGTCCTCGGAGAATGCTACGAACATAGGCAGACAACCAGGGGAGTAGTGTGAACAAACTACACTTCCAACAAACTCGAGGGAGTTGAAGAATGTCATGCAAAGTCTTTATTCATCAACAAACACTAAATGAATTGACATGGAACTGTGTTTCGGTGTTGAAAAGCATCTGCCTCAGGAGTCTATAAAATATATTACATAAACATTTTTAAAAGTGCAAACTAAATATATGAATACATAAATAAGATAAAAACGTATAGAAAATATAGTCTGTTACAAATATTGGAATATTTTTACTGCTGGGCTTTTCAGCTTGGAGAAGAGACGGCTGAGGGGAGATATGATAGAAGTGTATAAAATAATGAGTGGAATGGATCGGGTGGATGTGAAGCGACTGTTCACGCTATCCAAAAATACTAGGACTAGAGGGCATGAGTTGAAGCTACAGTGTGGTAAATTTAAAACGAATCGGAGAAAATTTTTCTTCACCCAACGTGTAATTAGACTCTGGAATTCGTTGCCGGAGAACGTGGTACGGGCGGTTAGCTTGACGGAGTTTAAAAAGGGGTTAGATAGATTCCTAAAGGACAAGTCCATAGACCGCTATTAAATGGACTTGGAAAAATTCCGCATTTTTAGGTATAACTTGTCTGGAATGTTTTTACGTTTGGGGAGCGTGCCAGGTGCCCTTGACCTGGATTGGCCACTGTCGGTGACAGGATGCTGGGCTAGATGGACCTTTGGTCTTTCCCAGTATGGCACTACTTATGTACTTATGTACTTATGTATTGCGTATGTTTGATTTATTCTTACTGTACACCGCCTTGAGTAAATTCCTTCAAAAAGGCAGTAAATAAATCCTAATAAATAAAATAAAACTGTTAACCAAGAGTAAAGCATAAGTATCCAAACACATAAAGGCATAAAAAAACAACAATGCTGGGATATTCAAGATGGCTGCACTCTGCTAGGACGCTTCGGACCTCGTTCTTGCACTAATTAGAGATGCCTAAACGTAGAGGGAGAACAGCGGGCAGAGCTTCCCCGCTTCCATCCCCCGTTACCTGGTCCTATTGATCATTTCATGAGGCCACGGGCAGTTATACAAGAAGGCGGAACACCTCCGATTGGGAACGCCGGCGAACGGGAGATTTTGGCTTCCCCTGGACTAGAAACAACTCTGAGCCCCGCTGCACGCACTCCACCTCCTCAGCCACTCGGCGCAAGCTCTTTCCTCTCTGGCTCGACGGGGTCCCCTTCGGAAGGCGTAGGGGACCCGGAAGAACCTCGGGGAGAAGCGTTTTTACCATCGGAGGAAGGAATGGAGGGCAGTTTGCCCATATTGTCGCCGCAGAGTGAGGAGAGAGAAACTGAGGGACGAAGTGAAACAGATGTACAGTCTTCAGTAAGGTTTGAACTTCCTAAAGAGTTAGTGACCAAGCCAAAGAATGTGACTTTAGATGCTTTGTGGGATTTAATGTCTTACCTGGGACAACTTTTCCTTAAGCAAACGGATGAGGTTTTACCGAGAGTAAAGAGTATTGAAACTGATTTGAAAAAAAAAGAGGAAGAGTTTAAAGCTTTAAATGAAAAAATGAAAAAAATTGATCAAAGGGTTATGAAGTTGGAAACGTTACAAATCATGATGGTGAAAGAAATAACTAATCTCATGCGAAAAACGAAGGTTTTTGATAATTTTACTAAAAATCACAACCTGAGATTCGTTAACTTCCCGAGGATACAAAATGTTCTTCCTCTCGAGATGTTGAAACAATATTTCCGTGAAACTTTGAATGTTCTGGAAAAGGATTTTCCACCCTTTTCCCAAGTCTACTATGTCCCAGAAAAGAACTTGAATCAAGAGACTGAAAAACCTATTGATGTTTCTCTTTTGCTTGAGACTTCTGACTCTGAGTTGGCGACGGCCGCTACTTTGGTAGCGACTGTCGCATTATAATGCCTGATAAAAATTGGATTTTCCGTCTTTTTTTCCGTAATAAGGAGAAACCCTTTTTGGGTTTCAAAATATTGTTATTTCCTGATGTCTCCAAGGAGATACGACGACGGAGGAAACAATTTTTATTCCTTAAGCCCGAAATTTTGCACTTGGGGGGTGCCTTTTTTTTAAGGTACCCCTGCAAGTGCATAGTAAGGCTGGGGGGAGGGGGGGAAAGAAATATCTATTTACTGAACCTGAACATTTGTCATCACTAATAGCCTCAGTTAAGGTGGAGAAGCTTTAAAGAATGATGTATAATTTCTTAGCAGAGAAGGATAAACCTTATAATTTGTTCTTATATTATAATTCTCCCCTTAGATTACTTGAAATCTTGGATCTCCAATTATGGACTTGAGTGTCTTATAATTTTGAAAGCATAAAGATTCATTTGCTCTTTCTTTTGTAATTTCTTTATGTAATAGTTCCTAGTTAACTGACACTTTCCTAAGCAAGAGGTTTCTTGTAAATATTGATTAAATGAATAAATAATAATAATAATAATAATAAAAAACAATGCTGTGGGCTGAATGCATAACACAAGAATAGGAGCTAAAAACATTATCCATATGGCAAAAGATGCATGACTTGAAAAGGAAAAAAATATATTACACTGTCGGATGAACCATTTATAATACAGTAGACATAGGCACGAACCAAGGAGCATCTAATATAGTTATCTTTGTGGGCTCAAGGATTAAAGACAGTTGAGAAATTACATTTATATTATCTTAAAGAATATGGATATATTGATAGGACAATAATGAAATGCTTGATAGTATTATTGTAAAAGAATACATTTGAAAAAGCATAGTGAATGTCATTATATATTTAAATAAGTAATACTTGAATGGTAATGGACTCAAAAGGATATCAATAAGAAAAAAAGAGGGGGGAAACTCAAGAAAAAAAAACCCCCAGAAGTTAAAAATTGTTCTGGGAATAGTATTTAAGAAGCTGAAGAAAAAAATACCTGTAGTGCTTATGTGATGTAAATGAGGAAACTGTACGTACAGTGTCACAAAATGCCTTGCAGCCTGGGGTTACCCCGAGGCCATCTTAGAGGGTCCATCCCCAGCACAGCTTAAGTTCGCTTGCACCTGCCGCTTGTGCTCTACACTAGCACCCTCCTTACACCGACTAGCTCATAACCACCTCTGGGCAAGTCTCCCGCTCTCAAATTATCTAGGTTACTGGTTCTACAGTTCCCCAGAAAGCACCCACAGACCCAACACACAAACCACCAGGATTCTTTTTCAGTCCAGACAAAGAGTCAACAAACTAAGCAGGCTTATAGCACTAACTAAACATTTGTATATTGTGTACCTGGGAAGATCAGAACATATAACTGTTCACTGAGCTTCAGCAAAGAGTTCTGTCTTTCTCTTCTCCTGTGCTGAAACTGAAGCAAGAGCCAGCAACTGCTGGGTAATTACAGACTCTAGGCCAATCAGAGCCCAGAACAACAGTCATAACCCCCCCCCCCCCCAAAAAAAAAACAAAAAAACAACTGGTTATATCACTCAAGCATTTCCTTATCTGTATTAACTAAGGAAACAAAGGTCAATTCTTTGTAACAGCTTTACAGCAAAGAAACACCACCTGCTGGCCAAATAGGAAGGAGAAATACACTTCAGTAAATACCCAATACATTTTACAGGCTTAAAACACACTGTTCTGTCACACCTCCCTCCTCAAGAGGGAGACCCTGGACTGCGGCCTCCACAGACCGCTAATTTGGTCTCGATAGTCCAGTGTTAAGGTGGTTCTGGCTGTTCCTTTCTGGAGAGTCCATCAGCTTTACCATGTTCACTGCCTTTCCAGTGCTTATAACAGAAGCTTTTACCACACTCAGTACATACTAACAGTTTTAATCCTGTATGCTTCATTTTGTGAATAGTAAGGAGTATCTTCTGATGGAAGTATTTACCACAATCAGCACATGTGAATGGGTTTACTCCTGTGTGGATTTCTGTTGCTTTGTTAGCTGTGATTTATGAATAAAGCTTTCTCTACATTCAGTGCATATAAACGGTTTCTTCCCTGAAGGGATTCTATGCTGCTTTGACAATAATTTCCGGCAACTGAAACTTTTCTTACACTCCGTACTTGAATTTGGTCTCCCTCATGGGTGAAATTTTGCATTTTTTGTGGAGCTTTCTCTCTGTTTGAAGCTACTGTCATAACCAGGACATGGAAGATATTCTATTATCAATGTTTTTCTGATATTCTGTAATGTTTGCTTTATTGATACAGCTTTTTCTAAATTCTATACTTGTACATTTTCCAGTTTCTTTATTATTTTTCAGGTACTACATTAGCTCCTTTTTCATACTGAAATCTTTCTCATACTTAGAACATGAAAAAATGTGTCTCTTCTATACATGTTTCCTGTTGTTTTGTTCCCCCTTTTGACGGAAAGATTTTTTCACAGTCTGTACATTTAAATATTCTCTCTTCAGTGTCAGATCCCTCTGGTAATGTCTCTGCTAAGAAGTCAGGTATGGGCTCACTATCCTGACACTCTATCGGTAGGCTGCACACAGCTAACACCATAGCTGTGCAATTTGCTTAAGCCTTTAACATATTTACATGAAAGGTACGCTGCTTTCGGTCTTGAGAGTCCATAGATATAACATAGTTTGTATCATTCAGGCGCCTTATGACCTTGTGAGGTCCCACTCAATTAGCTTGAAGTTAGTCTGACGAATGGGGACTAAAATAAGCACCTGCTGGCCCTCATAAAACTCTCTACTTTGGGCCTTATGATCATACCAGGTCTTTTGCTTAGTTTGGGCTGCCTGCAAATTATCTCTGACAAAGCCCACAAGTTCTTCTAATCCCTGCTGCATATCAATATATATAAATGGCGAGTGTCGTACTCACTCGCAAATGCGCAGTAGAGACCCTCTCTTCCCCGCCCCCGCGTCAATACGTGATGACGGGAACGGAACAGAGAGGGTCTCTACTGCGCATTTGCAAGGGACACCGCCGTCGCTAACGCTCCCCCCACCCGGAGCCGCCGCCACCACCCACCTTCCACCCAGTCGGGCCCTCACTCCGCTATTGAAACAGCGAGAGCACACAGCTCTGCTGAGCTGCCGTGATGTCGGCCTTCCTTCTTCTTCTCTGCCTGTGTCCCGCCCTCGATGACGTTACGTCACACGAGGGCGGGACACAGGCAGAGAAGAAGAAGGAAGGCCACGGCAGCTCAGCAGTAGAGCTGTGTGCTGCGTGCCCTCGCTGTTTCAATAGCGGAGCGAGGGCCCGACCGGGTGGAAGGTGGGTGGCGACGGCTCCGGGGGTGGGGCAACTCGGAGGGGGAGCGGCGGCGGGGTGGGGGGCCTTTCAACCCCCCCCACCTTTCCTATACTAGCCCGTTTTTACGGGCTGAACGGCTAGTTAACTACATATTCAACTACAGGGGTGTCAGAGGTATCAACTTTCCCCTTCCAATGTTCTCTTATTAGGTCAAGGGGCCCTCTCACCCTCTGGCTATAAAGCAGCTCAATTGGGGAGAACCCTGTAGACTCTTGAGGTACTTCTCTGTATGCAAACACTAGGTAGGGTAAGTATTTTTCCCAGTCACGGTCTCCTGATTCCACATGCTTTAATGTTCCATTAAATCTCTCCACCAACCCATTAGTTTCAGGGTGATGTGCTGTGGTACGTACAGATTTCCCTCCACAGTGTGCCCACAGATTCTGGATCAACTCAGACATAAACTGTGTCCGTTTGTTTCTTGTGGATATCCTACCCGGGAAAATATTTCTAACAGGACAGTGGCAATTTTCTCTGATTCTATGGGTGATAAGGCTACTGCTTCAGGATGTCTGGTAGCAAAGTACACCACTGTCAATATATATCTTTTCCCTGTCCGGCTAGGGACAGCTAGAGGCCCCACTAAATCCACAGCTATTCTCTCAATAGTTTCACTGATAATGGGTAAAAGTTTCAGGGAAACTCAGGGGATGCTCTTGGGTCTTACCCACTCTTTGGCACCCATCGCAGGTTTGGCAATAGTCAGCTATGGCTCGAGATATTTCTGGCCTATAGAAGTTCTGTATCAATCTAGTGCATGTGTGTGTCACCCCCTGATGTCCTGTTAGTGGAATATCATGTGCAATCTGTAAGAGTTGTTCTCTTTATGCCCAGGGCACTATAAGCTGCTTGCCTGCTGTCCAGGGCCTATTAAGATCAACAGGATCAGTCTCGCCATAGGGATATGATCTTTACCAGTTTCATTGGTTGGCTGACCAGCCCTCTGCCCTAGGGCTTCCAGGTCAGGGTCAGAGGGCAGTGCTTCCTGAAAAACATGTTTCTGCTCTATATCAGTGTCCATATCTGGAAGGGTCTTCTGATGACTCTGACAAATCAGGGTCATCAGTCTGATTAATGGGCGTGTCAGTTAAGTCAGGCTGTGCCATACTCACATCCCCAGTCACCTCTGGAATTGGTGTTACTGGAAGCAATGGTGCGCCTCCTCCTGCTGCTTGGTCAGCTTGTCCCACCAGGACTGGCTCAGGATCTGGAAATGGAGAGGTGATCTCTGTTGCTTCTGCTTGCTGGGCTGCCTGGGCCTGACTTCAGGTCACCATAGAGAACTTCTGACTCAGCTATCAAGGGTAATGCTCATTGGACCCGTGTCGGTCCCACACAGCATTGGTATTGTCATGTATTTCATTAAGCCTACTTCTTGGTACCCCAATCCAGGAATACTCGAGCAGTGGGTACAGTATCACTGGATCCACCCAATCCAGGAATACTCGAGCAGTGGGTACAGTATCACTGGATCCATTGGCTAGCACTATCTCTGCAGTGCGCCCTAGTGGAATAGCATCTTCCTGCACTAGCTCTGGTTGGAACAAAGTCATGTTAGAGCCAGTATCCACTTGGGAGTATCTGGGCAATCCACTTTGAAATGTCCTGTGCGCCCACACTGGAGAACACTGGAGAGTTTGCTCTGAGGTTGCAGGAATATTTGGCTTAAGGCCCTGGCTACCCTTAGATCACGGCTGCTGCAGATAAGGATGGCTTCTCTTTGCCAACCAGGGACGGTTAGCCATAAAGATGTCAGCCAACTCAGCTGCCTTCTTTGGAATATGGGGGTGGTGATTTTGATCATGTTCCATCACCGCTGGACTACAATGCTGAAGAAACTGCTCCAGGACCATCAGGTTTTGGCAGTCTTCCATTCTTTTAACTTCATTTCCACAGTGCCATTGATGCTGGTATCACAAACTCACTGTGAATATTATCCACCCTCTTTTGCAAAGTCTGGAACATTAGTCTGTAGGTCTCGGGGGTAATAGCATAATGGTTCAACAAAGCTTTGCTCACCTCCTCAAACTGGGAGCACGTCTCCATAGACAATCCTTGAAATACCTCAAGTATTCTACCAGTGAGCTTTCCTGCCAGATAGCGCACCCAGTCTTTTTGAGGAATCTCATCGAGGTGGCAAATGTTTTTCAAAGGCAGATACCCATCTATGTCACCTCTGGTATCATCAAACTATGAAAACAAGTTGGGCCCAATCTGGGCTGTGGATCCTGCCTCGGGCCTTGGCGCAAGGGTTGGGCTATTGCTTTGGATGTGAGCTATTTCCATCTTCATCTTTAATTTCTGCAGCTGGAACTCCCTCTCCTCACACTGCTGTCGCTTACGCTGTTCCCATTTTTCTCACCGCTGCAGCTGGTCTAGCTGCTGTTGCTCTAGCATGTAGATCTGCTGGATCTCAGCTGGTATGTCATCTGGCCCTGCCAACTCACAGGCCTCGATCCACAAGGGGTCTGCTCGCCTCACAAGAGAACCCTGCACAGGCCGGTCCTGCGTCTCATCCTCACTGATGCCATCCGGTTGCTCTTGTGTTATGACAGGCATAACCAGTGTCTGAGGGCTGCTACCAGTTGCCATCAGCACGTTGTTAATCTGTTAACACTACAAAAAAAATGAACAGGAAATGGACCCTGTTACTGCTGCACTTGTTCACTGTGCTCTGTGTTTGGAGGTTACAAATAAAAAAAACACTCTGAACCACTCAGTGGATAGTGACCTTCACTCCACACACGGAGTCTGACAATCCCACTGCTGCCACCAAAAAATGATGACAGGTCTGTCATGAACTGCCTAGCCTCCCGCCTGGGGTTACCTCGCAGCCACTTAGAGGGTCTGTCCCCAGCACAGGTCTGCCTGCACCTGCTGCTTGTGCTCTACACTTGCACCCTCCTTCCACCTACTGGCTCAAAACCACCTCTGGGCAAGTCTCCCACTGTCAAATTATCCCCAGTGATTTCTAAGTTTCTGGGGCTACACGCCGAGTGGTCCCACGGTTCTCAGAAAGCACTCACAGACCCAACACACAAACCACCAGGATTCTTTATCAGTCCAGATAGAGAGTCAACAAACTAAACAGGTTTATTGTCACACTTGAACAATGAACAAAATAAAAATGTGCAACCGGCAAACAATAACAGGTAACTGAAATATGGATCAATTATAACACTAACTAAACATTTGTATACTGTCTAAACAGTACCTGGGAAGATCAGATCATATAACTGTTCACCGAGCCACAGAAAAGAGATCTGTCTCTCTCTTCTCCGAGACGGAAACTGAAACAAGAGCCAGCAACTGCTGGGTAATTTCAAAATCCAGGCCAATCAGAGCCCAGAACAACAGTCCTTTAAAAAAAAAAAAAAGCTGGTTACATCACTCAAGCATTTCCTTATCTGTGTTTACTATGGAAAGAAAGGGCAGCTTTTTGTAACAGCTTTACAGCAAAGAAACACCACCTGCTGTCCAAATAGGAGAAATACACTTCAGTATATACTCAATACATTTTACAGGCTTAAAACACACTGTTCTGTCACAGACAGGCTGTTAAGAAAACGTATGAAAGGTTGAAGTGCAATGTGAAAAACAGATGATAACAAAAAGTACATAGGAGAGCAGTGCTGCTAAGAGATGACAAAGAGAGTTCTTAAACTGAAAAATAACATGAAATGTGAAGTCAAATGCAAGGTGAAATGAGATGAAAATCTAGACACAAAAAAACAATTCAAAATGAAAAGAGGTGCAGGTCTGTGAAAAGAAATACAAGTTATACAAATGTGCGTTGGAGAGATGCAGGTGCATGGCATGGTCATGCTCAAAACGGGGTCTTACAGGGGATATTGAATAATTAAAAGGATATGCTGAGTGCCTAAAATGAAGTGCTAGGAAAGTGAACATACCTGGTGTGTTTCCAAAAAAGGAAGCGAAAACTATTGCGGGATATTGCTCATGTAAAGCAAATGGGGATTGAAATGAGAATGCAGGCTAGATATATGGTATCTCCCTGAAAATAGCACCAAAAGGTGTGTATGTGCACTGTCTATGCTAGAAAGAATGAACGAGTGCTCTAGAGGGACAAAGAGTTTTACCTGAATGAAAGCAAAAATAGTGCATAAATGATGCATGTAGCATATCTATATAGGACTCCCAGATTGGATAAGAGCAAGGCAATGGAGCAGAGATCACATAAAGGAAATAAATGAAAATAAAACTTGTATGTAAATAAATAAACGAGTGGAACATATGTATGTAAATAATGTGAGTTGTATAGAGTTCAAAAAAATCTGGAAATTGTCTAAAACATTGAACAAGGCTTATATTTTAAAGGGTACAAATCATGATCTAATATGTTATAAGCATGGACACATCTGTGTCATTAAACCCCTAAGTGTGGTTATAAACTCAAACATATAGTAATTAGAGGAACTCAAGGGTGATGATGTGGAGGACCTGAAAGAAATCTCAGTGAACCTGGAAGATGTAATGAGACAAATTGACAAATTAAAGAGTAGGAAATCACCTGGACTGGATGGCATATATCCAAGGGTACTCAAAGAAAAGCATGAAATTGCTGATCTGCTTTTAGTAATATGTATCCTGTCGTTAAAATCGTCCATAGTACCTGATGATTGGAGGATGGCCAATGTGGTGCCGGTTTTTAAAACTGGTTCTAGGGGTGATCTGGGAAATTATAGACTGGTAAGCCTGACGTTGGAACCAGGTAAAATAGTGGAAACTATTATAAAGAATAAAATTACAGAACAAATAGTCAAACATGATTTAATACACCAGAGTCTGTATGGGTTCAGCCGAGAGAAGTCTTGCATCACAAATTTGCTTTATTTCTTTGAATGCATGAATAAACATGTGGCTAAAGGTGAGCTGGTTGATGTAGTGTATTTTCAGAAAGCTTTTGATTTAGTTCCTCATGAGAGACTCCTGAGAAAATTAAATTCTTGGGATAGGAGGCAATGTTCTGGTGTGGATTAGGAATTGGTTATTGGACAGAAAACAGAAGGTAGGGTTAAATGGTCATTTCTGTCAATGGAGGAGAGTGAACAGTGAAGTGCCGCAGGGATCTCTACTGGGACCGGTACTATTTACATATTTATAAATGATATGGAAATCAGAATGAGTGAGGTGATGAAATTTGCAGATGACACAAAACTATTCAAAGTTGTTTAAAACACATGTGGACTGAAATATTGCAGGAAAACCTTAGGATATTGGAAGACTGGGCATCCAAATAGCAGATGAAATTTAATGTGGACAAATGCAAGATGATGCACATTGGAAAGAATAATCCGAATCATAGTTATCTGATGCTAGGGTCCACCTTTGGGGTCAGTGCTCAAGAAAAAGATCTGGATGTCGTTGTAGATAATATTCTGAAATCTTCTCCTGTGCGGCAGCAGCCAAAAAAGCAAACATGAGGATAGGAATTATTAGGAAAGGGATGGTGATAAGACCGAAAATACTATAATGCCTTTGTATCACTCCATGGTGCATCCACACCTTGAGTATTGCGATCAGTTCTGACCGCCGTATCTCAAAAAAGGTTCAAAGAAGAGCGACCAAAATGATAAAGGGGATGGCAATCACAAATAAAATCAACCATAGCTTTCAAATAATGAATTCATGGGCGGATGCATTCCAACTAAAACTAAATGCAGAAAAAAACACAATGCCTTATCCTATCATCACAATTTAACAGAACCAAATATAACAACATAAGCATATCAAATCACACTCTTCCTGTTGCGGACACCCTGAAACTCCTGGGAGTCACAATTGACCCAAACCTTACTCTAGATAGTCATGGGAAAAATGTAACAAAGAAGATGTTCCATGCAATGTGGAAGCTAAAGAGAGTGAAGCCTTTCTTCCCAAGAGATGTATTCCATAACTTGGTGCAATCACTTGCATTAAGTCATCTGGATTATTGCAATTCCATCTATGCCGAATGTAAAGCCCAAATCATTAAGAGACTCCAGACAGCCCAAAACACTGCAGCCAGTTTCATATTTGGAAAGGCGAAATATGAAAGCGCCAAACCGCTTAGAGAAAAATTACATTGGCTCCCATTAACTGACCGAATTACATTCAAGATCTGCACCCTGCCTCATAAGATCATCCACGGAGAGGCCCCGTTATACATGTTTGACCTTATAGACCTACCAGCAAGAAATACAATAAGCTCATCACGCACTTTTTTAAACCTCCATTACCTCAACTGTAAGGGTTTAGGATACAAATCATTATATGCATCCAGCTTCTCATCCATCTGCATGCAACGTTGGAATGCACTACCGATTTCCTTAAAATCAACATATGATCTGACAGCCTTTCGGAAGTCACTGAAAACTAACTTATTCAACGAGCTCCTGAAGCCCTGAGGGAATTAGACCCACCTCGACCATCCTGGACCATCCTTGACCGGACTGGAGTTAATTTGGACCCGATTGGTGGACTAATAGACCGCGACGGCCTCACTGATCTCCAACACTAGTAAGCGACCCGAGGTTGATCGCGGCTGTCTACCTGCAGCGTGGCCAAGACTAGTCCCCGACCGTCCCCAGACTGGACTGAAGCCCAGCTGTACCGAGGCCGACCGACCTCACGACCGACAGCCTTTACCGAGAACAGCCACGAGGCTTACGATCCCTCGGCCCTGGCCCAGAATCAGAAACAGTACACAAGGGGGATCATCGGAATCTCGTTGCGCCTGGAAGGCACGGAACGGGAGGAGAAGCCGACCACCGCTTGGATAGTGAAGAGGAGGAGAGAGGCACTCGGCACTCAGCCATAAGCCGGAACGCCGGACCGCAGACCTCCCAAACAGATCGGGAATACCAAAAGACCTACCCGAGCACAGCTTCCCAGTTCGGCATCGACCTTGCTGAGGACCCACGCGAGGGCGGTCTACCCGCATGGCGGATCCGAGTTACAGAGACCCAAGAGCCGGACATACCAGACCAAGCTCACGGCTTAGAGAGCAATTGGAGTGTCTAGCGAAGTGAGAATACCAAAGGTGATTCATAGCCATATCCTACGGCCTCCAGCGATGACCCAACAGTAACAGCGAACACGACAACCAACATCATCATCGTCCAAGTATAACCACGTGGCAAATAAAAGGGAACGGAGGAAGGAAGTTAACAGCTGAGAGCTGCAACGGATCTTCACGATCTTGGACACCCTGCCTGAGACAACGTGGGAACCCGACCAGCTCACGCCCATCCACAGACCAAAGCCGTCTATAATTCCTTACAGTACACCTGCCAACCTTCACATCAGGTGAAACCCGCATCCACCATGCAAGCTACTAGAGTCTCAGCACCTCAGGAAAAGCTGAGGAACTGCAGCCAAACTCAGAGTGTATAATCAGTAACTACCTCCCTCTCGGATGATGAACTCCCTGACGGAGAACAAAACTTCAGACTGTAAGCGATACTAGAACAAGGACACCTCAAATGCCTCACTGTGAACCTTTTGTTAGATAATATGATCAGTGACTGCTTGTAATAAGGTTCTAGTTATCATTCTGCGTAATTAAACAGGATAATGTTCTAGCCAGAATAATGTTCTAGTCAGTACTCTGCATAACTAAACAGGATAAGCTTGCTCTTTCTATATAGTATGATGAGTGACTGCTTGTAATAATGTTCTAATTATCATTCTGCGGAATTAGACAGGATAATGTTCTAGTCAGAATAATATCCTAGTCAGTATTCTGCATAATTAAACAAGATAATTAAACTAGTCAGTATTCTGCATAATTAAACAGGATAAGCTTAACCTTGCTATATAGTATGATGAATAACTGCTTGTAACAATGTTCTAGTCAGTATTCTGCGTAACTAAGCATGATAATATCCTAAGTCAGTGTATCATTGTTATATCTACTGACCTAATCCTCTAATGCTTCTGGAATTAATGCACTAATCATAACTTTACGTAAGTAATTAGGACAATACCTTTAACCCATACTATCTTAGAAATGTCCGATAACCGAATAATTAATAACTAACGCTCTAAATACTTTCTATACACCCTATAACACCACACCAGTGTTTATACAGCTGAACACTACTCACACACACCCCACTACACTACACAAATCAACATTGATATGAACACCACCAAACTACTCCTAACTATCTATAGTCTCTCCTTCATCCACCACGCACTCCCATCCCTTAGCACGGACAACAGTATTCTCACAACACACAAATCATTCAAGCAACCTATACACAATATGACTAACCAAAAAATGGCACGGAAAATCTACTACCCACGGCCATCATCAGCAGAAAGGAAAGAAAGGACTTAACAAACCCACACACCAAGAAGATAGACAACTGATAAAAATCAGTACTACCTTGAACCCAACTGAACCCCACCAACTAATAAAAATTGGTTACATCAACGCCAGATCTGTAGTTAATAAAACCACGATAATAACCGACTGGATCACAAACAACCATCTTGATTTCCTACTTATTAGCGAAACTTGGATCCATGACCCCAAAGATCCCATAATCCTAGAGCTCTGTCCTCCAGGATACAAAATTACCCACTGGACTAGGAACGGAAAAAGGGGAGGAGGCATAGCCATAATTTAAAAAAACTCAATTCACAATCAGAACAATAGCAGAATCCATTCTTCTTCAACTTGAAATAGCCTCAGTCAGAATCAGCCACCCAACCCTACAGGACCATCTAAACCTAATCCTGTTTTACAGACCCCCAGGCAACTGGCAAGACGCCCAAACGCATTTTATGGATTTCATATCGAACACATGCGTTTCCACCCAAAACCTTCTCATAGCAGGTGACATCAACCTTCACCTTGAAGATACCAACTTAAGCAACATAGGTGAATGCAAGGACTTCCTCCAATTATGGGTGCTCCACTGGCCAAACATGCAACCCACCCACAACAAAGGACACACATTAGATATCATTACTCACAAATTTTCATTAGAACCAAATCTAATAGATACAAAGTGGACAGCTACACCATGGTCCGATCACTTCAGAGCAAACCTCTCCCTTCACTGGCGAACAAAAACGACACAACAAAAAGAAGAACAACAAACCTACACTACAAGAGGCAAAATAGACCCACTAACATTCTTGCAACAACTCTACAACGACGAATGGAACACATCTACAGAATCACCCCAATTTCTCCAAGAATGGTACAACAGATGCAGAACCGTACTAGACAACATAGCACCACTTCAAACCCGAACTACACATAGAAAAAACTCAACATCATGGTTTAATGAAGAATTGAAAGAACTAAAAACACAAGTCAGAAGATTAGAAAGAACATGGAGCAAGAAAAAAGACGAAACCACACTCAAAAATTGGAAACAACTACAAAGAAAATACAAATACACCATCAGACAAACTAAAAGAATATATTATAAAACCAAAACAGGACCAAACTACAAGGACGCACACAAACTCTTCTTACTCGTGAACAAACTGCTTGATACTACATCGGTTACTTCTAACAACATAGACACCCCATCTGCAACCAACCTTGCGAACTACTTTAAGGAAAAAATTATAAAGCTCCGACTCAAGATACCCAACAACACAACTGATTACACAGACCTCCTTGAATGTTTAGACCCAATACCGGGGGAATATCGAGCAGATCGATCTTGGACCAACTTTGACACACTCTCGATCGAGACATCTCACAAACGCTCGGAAGATACGCCAAGTCGCAATGCAAATTGGACATCTGCCCTAATAACCTAATCAGAGCTGCCCCTAAACAGTTCAAAACAGACCTCACGGAACATTTAAATTACAGACTGCAAAATGGTCTCTTCCCCACGGATAAAGGAAACATCTTACTTACTCCTCTACCTAAAGATGCTAAGAAAAGCACAATGTACCTAACTAATTATCGCCCAGTAGCATCAATCCCGCTAATAACCAAACTCATGGAGGGCATAGTGACGAAACAACTCACTGAATACCTAAATAAACACTCAATTCTACACAAGTCTCAATTGGGATTTTGGTCAAATCACAGTACCGAAACTGTCCTAGTATCTGCAATGAACTCATTCAAACAAACAATTGCAACTGGCAACAATATACTCCTTCTACAATTCGACATGTCCAGTGCCTTTGACATGGTCAATCACGAAATATTATTACACATACTAGAATACTTTGGAGTAGGAGGTACAGTTCTCAAATGGTTCAGAGGATTCCTGACCACAAGATCTTACCAAGTAACAGTGAACACGGACAGATCAGCTCCATGGATACCTGAATGTGGAGTCCCACAAGGATCCTCCCTCTCACCAACTCTTTTTAACCTAATGATGATACCTCTAGCCAAATTACTAGCCAATCAAAACCTTAACCCTTACATATACACAGATGATGTTACAATCTACATCCCGTTTAAACAGGATCTGAATGAAATAACTAACGAAATCAACCAAAGCCTCCAAATCATGCACTCGTGGGCGGATGCATTCCAGTTAAAACTCAACGCAGAAAAAACACAATGCCTGGTACTCACTTCACAACATAACACGAACAACTTCTTCTCCATAACCACACCATACTGCTCTCTTCCCGTCTCACAAAATCTGAAAATTCTTGGAGTTACCATCGATCGAAACCTCACACTCGATACCCACATGAAGAATATGACGGAAAAGATGTTCCACTCCATGTGGAAACTCAAAAGAGTAAAACCTTTCTTCCCGAGATACATCTTCCGTACCTTGATACAATCAATGGTACTAAGTCAACTGGACTACTGCAACGCACTGTATGCAGGTTGCAAAGAACAAACTATCAAAAAACTCCAAACAGCACAGAATACCGCCGCCAGACTCATATTTGGAAAAACTAAATATGAAAGTGCAAAACCCCTAAGAGAGAAACTTCACTGGCTCCCACTTAAGGAACGCATCACGTTCAAGATCTGCACGATAGTACACAAAATCATCCACGCAGATGCCCAACCTACATGCTAAACCTCGTAGACCTGCCTCCCAGAAATGCCAAACGATCATCTCGCAAATTTCTCAATCTACACTTCCCCAGCTGTAAAAGACTAAAATACAAGCTGATACATGCAACTACCTTTTTGTACATGAGCACGAAGTTGTGGAATGCTCTACCTATTGCCTTGAAAACTATCGACGAAATAACCAACTTCCGCAAATCTCTGAAGACATATCTATTCAACAAGGCTTACAAAGAGAACCCATAACCCCACTAAATCACTTCGCTAACACACCCCTGTAGGAAACGCTTTCATCTATCCTCATCCAACCCAATCTTCTCTTTCCCATACCTAACCTTTTATATCACCAATTGTATCTGATATCCTGAAATGACAATGCCATAACAGGATTCTGTAAGCCACATTGAGCCTGCAAATAGGTGGGAAAATGTGGGATACAAATAAAAATAAAGAATCCTTCATAAAAGATTCACCATCAAAACTGTATAAGAACTAATCAACATTGAACTCCTTAATCTGACTACTTTAATTTCACTATTAATAATTAATGCTACTCTTTATCATACACTTTACATACCTAATATGTATTAATTATTTCTTTACTTCCAATTTTCTTGATATCTTATGTACCTTAATTGTATATTATTCTGTTCTCTCATTCCGTAAATGGTGATTGCCATTGCGGCATAATGTAAGGCACATTGAGCCTGCAAAGAGGTGGGAAAATGTGGCATACAAATGCAGCAAATAAATAAAAGGAAAGGCTAAAGGGGTTATGGCTATTCAGCTTGGAAAAGAGATGGATTAGGCAGATATGATTGAGGTCTACAAAATCCTGAGTGGTGTAGAACGAGTACAATCTATTTTTTACTCGTTCCAAAAGTACAAAGACTAGGGGACACTTGAGGAAGTTACATGGAAATACTTTTAAAACAAATAGGAGAAAATATTTTTTCACTCAACGAATAGTTAAGCTCTGGAATTGTTTGCCGGAGGATGTGGTAACAACGGTGTTAGTGTATCTGGGTTTAAAAAAGGTTTGGACAGAGTCCTGGAGGAAAAGTCCATAGTCTGCTATTGAGACAGATATGGGAAGCAACTGCTTGCCCTGGGATTTGTAGTATGGAGGGTTACCACAATTTGGGTTTCTACCAGATACTTGTGACCTCGTTTGGCCACTGTTTGGCAAACAGGATATTGGGCTAGATGGACCACTGGTCTGACCTAGTATGGCTACTCTTATGTAGAAAATGTTGCAAATCTTACATAGAAAATATGCCTCCATAACACTATTATAGGAAACGCATTTAAGTTCTGAGAAGCATCGTAAACTGCAGAGATGGTGGGTGGAGGAATATATAGAATCACCTGCAGTGGCCAAAAAAGCAGGGTTAATTATAGTGTTTTACAAGGGTTTGCTGATTGAAAGACAAATGATTATTTTGAATCCAAAGAGTCAATACATCATTGAAAATATCTTGGTGAATTGTCAATAACTAGTGCTATGCAATTTGTATGTTCCTAATATTTACAGCAAAAAATTTTATCAGAAATTTGTAGTCTACCTACAACAATTGGATGGGTTACCCCTTCTGATTGGAGGCGAGAGTAGTGAACCCAAAGTTAGATAGAACTTACCCGCAGAAAGAGAAGGTCGACCCTACAAAAGTGTTCCTTTATTATGCAACACCTTGGAGATGTTAGACATTTGGAGAATCCTTCACCTCACAGAGAAGAAATTCATAGATATATCCATCACACACTCGGCATACTACTACTACTACTATTTAGCATTTCTATAGCGCTACAAGGCATACGCAGCGCTGCACAAACATAGAAGAAAGACAGTCCTTGCTCAAAGAGCTTATAGAGTATGTCTTGGGAATGCCTGATTTGTTCTCTAAAACTACTGATGTGATTATAGGGCTTACTGAAGTCTCTGATCATGCGATTATATGGGTGGAACTCAGACTAAATCGACACTCCTAAGAGAACATTCAGTGGAAGTTCCCCTTGGATTTGCACTTGACAAAAAATTTATAATATGCCTAAAAGAAAAATGGGCAGAGTTAAAACTGTTTAATCAGCAACATGATTGGGGTGCAATATTATACTGGAAAACAGCTAAGGTAGTGTTGCATGGGGATATAGCTTATGCTATTCATAAAAAGAAAATGAGAGAGAGGGACAGTCTCAGGTTAGAGTAGCAACTTGTAAAGGCTAGACAGGCCTATGGTATTGCCCTTACAGCATCTTGTAAAGCCCATTTATTAGCAACTCAGTCTGCACTAAATGAGCTTTTATATCAACGGGTAAAATATTACCAATACCAGCTCTATAAGCATGGCAATAAGAATGGGAAACAGCTAGAATGTCAGAATTGGAGAGGGGCCCCAGTAAGGTTCTGCTGCTTAAAAACAAGAGAGGCCCAATTGTACGAACTGATATGAGATTGCTAAGGTTTTTCAAAACTTTTTGTGGAACTTTATTCATCAACTCACGATAGCACTTTGGAGGGTTGATGCTCATCTTTTGAATCTTGAACTACCATTAGTAACTGATAGAGACCTAGCCATGCTTAACTCAGGGGAAGTCTTATTGATTATTCAACATAGTGTGCTTTGCAAAGCTCCAGGCCTGGATGGCTATAGAGCAGAATTCTATAAAATTCTACAGGAGGACATAGCTCAACACCTCACAGCTCTGTGTAATATGGTCATAGAACAGAAATCTACGTTGATGATCTTGCATCTGGTACAGATTGTGGTTTTCCTTAAGCCTGGTAAAGATCTAACACAACTTAAGAAACAATGTTTCTATTAAAGGTCAAACAGCTCTTCTACTCCCTAGCCTTAAACACACATTTTCTAAAGTGGAGAAAAAAGACCTCAGCACACGCTTGATAGCATACAGGCTAGAGCTTACCGTAAGCCATCATTGATCAGAAGAAAACTCCACTTGTAACAATATCCAGCTAGGAAGTAGAACAGACTTAAATGATACAACTCCATGGAAAAATACAAAATGTGGCAGTTATGCAGTTCTAAATCAAAACATAATTATTTTCAAAGACTTCATAAAATTGTACTGCTTTGTCACCCTCCTCTCTCCATGCATATCTCCCTGTCCCTCATCCATCCGACTCTTCCTGTCTCTCACCTATCCACCCCCATCCTGTTAGACTGTCACTGGAATGATTTGATGTTTCACTTCCAAATCATGCATTCATGGGCGGATGCATTTCAGTTGAAACTTAACGCCGAAAAAACACAATGTCTCATACTTACTTCACAACACAAGCAAATTCACCACCATAACCACACCAAACTTCTCCCTTCCCGTTTCAGACATCCTGAAAATTTTCGGAGTTACCATTGATCGAAATCTTACACTTGAAAACCATGTGAAGAATACAACCAAGAAGATGTTCCATTCGATGTGGAAACTTAAAAGAGTAAGACCTTTCTTCTCAAGGACCATCTTTCGCAATCTGATACAGTCAATAGTGCTAAGTCACCTAGATTATTGCAATGCACTTTACGCTGGTTGTAAAGAACAAATTATTAAGAAACTTCAAACAGCTCAGAACACTGCAGCTAGACTCATATTTGTAAAAACAAAATATGAAAGTGCAAAACCCCTAAGAGAAAAGTTACACTGGCTTCCACTTAACGTATTTGTTTAAGGTATGCACTGTAGTTCACAAAATCATTCACGGAGAAGCCCCAACCTACATGCTAGACCTGGTCGACTTGCCACCCTGGAACGCTAAAAGATCATCCCGCACATTCCTTAATCTTCACTTCCCTAGCTGTAAAGGTCTAAAATACAGACTAACACATGCGTCCAGCTTTCCCTACATATGTACACAGCTGTGGAATGCACTACCGTTTAACCTAAAAACAATTTACAAACTAATCAACTTTCGTAAATCTCTGAAGACCTAGCTCTTTATCAAGACATACCACAACGGTCAAGAACTGTAAATGTAACACATCATCACTTTACCTTAAATGCTGAACTGTTTCTTTCTATATCTTTTTACTTAATTCTAATATGTCATCCATGATCTTTATGAAACACCAATTGTTGTCTTCTACTCTGGAATGGCGAAAGCCATAATGGAGCATTGTAAGCCACATTGAGCCTGCAAATAGGTGGGAAAATGTGGGATACAAACGCAATAAATAAATAAATACATAAAAATAACTTGAAATACAAACTAAACAAATTGCTCAGCCTTAAAACAGATCAGCAAATTTTGACCTGCACTCTAAATATTATGCTGAGAAAGATAAAAGCAGTGCACTGCTAGCAAATTATTTGAAAAGAAAACGTCTCAAAACTCAAATTCCTGCTATTAAATTGTCCAATCAAACAATCTGTACGTCGAAAGTTGACATCTCCAGTGCTCTCTATGATTTCTATTCTAATCTATATCAGTCTAAATCTCTTAACACTCATAGTAATGTGAACCAATTCCTATCTACACTGAAGGGACCAAAATGGGAAGGGAACGATTTAGAGTTTCTTGAGAAACATAACGGAGAAAGAGCTTCATCATGCAATTAGAGACTCCCCTCAGAAGAAAATCCCTGGACCCGACAGGATTCCAATAGAATTTTATAAACTTTTTAAATCTGATCTCTCGCATGTCCTCCTCCCTCTCTTCAATTCTATAGCTCCAGAGAATGTGGTACATAGCTTGTTCTCTGAATCAATTATCACTGTTATTCTGAAACGTAACAAGGACCCATTGTTAGTTTCTAATTATCGGCCTATCTCTTTGTTAAATGTTGATTACAAACTTTTTGCTAAAATTTTAGCAAACAGAATCAAACAAATTATCTCAAAAATTATTCATCCTAATCAAGTTGGATTTATGCCAGGTAGGCTTATCAGTGACAACTCACGTTTGTTTCTTCATATTTCTCATATGGCAGGCTCTCTTCAGGAACCTCTTGTGGCTTTATCTCTGGATGCAGAGAAGGCCTTTGACAGGTTAGAGTGGGATTACTTGTTTACTACCCTGAACTGGTTTGGGTGTCCCTTGGATTTTCTAAATAAAATTCAAACAGTATATGCCAATCCTATTGCCAAAGTAATTACAAAAATAAATCACTGTCAAATAATATTCTTAAACGAGGTACTAGGCAAGGCTGTCGTCTCTCTCCATATCTCTTTAATATTACACTTGAACCTCTCTTATTAGCAGTAAGGGCCAATTGTGCTAAACCAAAACTTAGATATCTTGGAATTGATTTGTATCCCTCATTGGCTGATACCATTCAATATAATGCTGAAGCAATTCTAAAGTTTCTTAAATTATTACTGCTTTCTTGGCACCCTCTTTCTCTTTCATGGTGGGGGCGCCTTGAAACCATTAAAATGATGATATCTCCCAAAGTTAATTATATTCTAAGTATTTTTCCTATATTGTTCCCACAATCTTTCTATTCTCAATTAGACAAACTCTTGAATAATTTTTTGTGGAGGAATAAGACACCTAAAATCGCTGTTAGAAAACTTAAAAGTACCAAGGAGATTGGTGGCATTTTGTTTCCAGATTTTTATAACTACCACAAGTCTTTCATTTCTCAACAGGGTTGCAACTGGTTCTTCCAAAAAACTGGCTATAAACCAACTTGGCTTGCATTTGAAGAAATTATGGTGCATCCATTTACTCTCTCAATATTACTCTCTTCCACTTCTTTCCCTACTCAGAACTTGGATTCTATACTGTTTGCCACGGTTAAATCGCTTCTGGTGATAGATAAATTGCTAGCTATTCCTTTTTCAACATCTTTACACATGTCTGATCCTCATGTTCTAATAAACAAGGTTCCATTCTTTTGGAAAGCACCTCCCACAATAGGCAATTTGCTTCTGAGGCTCTACTTCTATCAGAACTGCTGAACTCTCACTCTCACTGTGAGCCTGTATTCCCATCAGAACTGCTGAGCTCCCACTCTCACTGTAAGCCTGCACTTACTTTAAAACTGTTAAGCTCCCACATTTATAACAGTCTACACTCTTATTAGAGCTGCTGAGCTCCAGCCTTTATTGTAGCCTGCTCTTGGGGAAGGCTTTCCTCAACCATCATCTTTCACAACATAATTTCAAACCAGGCAGACGGTTGTTGATATCAGAAAGCACCTCCCACAATAAGCAGCTTGCTTCTGAGGCTCTACTTCTATCAGAACTGCTGAACTCTCACTCTCACTGTGAGCCTGTATTCCCATCAGAACTGCTGAACTCTCACTGTGAGCTTGTATTCCCAACAGAACTGCTGGGCTCCCACTCTCACTGTAAGCCTGACTTATAGGTGTCCAGGACTTCACTCCCGAGCATCTGACTGTGAGTAACCTATATATCCTAAATTGACACCAAAATGAACACAATCAAAATACTTCAGGTAATCTACTCCCTTTCACTGATCCACCTAGCACTATCCATCCCACTCATAGAACATTACTTCATACGCACCCTACAAAATCACCAAAGACTGATCAAACATTCCACACTCAACCAAAATGACTCTCATCACACTAAAGGAAAACTATCTAAATATGGACATCACTACCAAAATGAGAGGAAAGACCACAACAAACACACATCACCCAAGGAACGACAACTAACAAAAATCCACATAACACCATACCTAGAAGCCCCATACCAAAACATCCAGGTAGGCTACATCAATGCTAGATCCTTAATCAACAAAACAACAACAATATCAGATTGGATCACCTCAGAAAACCTCGATCTCATCTTTATCAATGAAACAAGGATTCATAACCAAAACGACCCCATGATCCTTGAACTGTGCCCGCCAGGTTACAAAATCACCCACCGAACCAGATCGGAAAAGAGAGGTGGAGGCATAGCACTAATATACCGAGAAAAATTCACCACCGAAACCATAGCCGCCTCCATAACACCCCAACTAGAAATTGCCTCATTTAGAATCCATAACAACTCCCTAACTGATCACCTGAATTGTGTATTATTCTATAGACCACCCAGCAACTGGAAGGAAAGTCAGCCCACCTTCATGGACTTCATATCAAACAACTGTGTAAACAACAACAGCATACTGCTACTAGGCGACATTAACCTTCACCTAGAAGACCCCAACTCCACAAACACTCTTGAATGTAAAGACTTCCTACAGTCCTGGGATTTTAAATGGCCCCACATGCAAACTACCCATATCAAAGGAAATACATTGGACCTCCCATCACATAAACTACCTACAGACAATAACCTATTAATAACAGACATCAAATGGACAGCAATACCTTGGACTTAGCATTACAAACTGAACCTAACTCTAAACTGGTGGAAGAAGGGCTCAAACAGTACACCAGAACGTACTACTTACACTACAAGAGGGCAAATCGATCCACAAATATTCTGGCAACAAATATACGACAACACGCACTGATTCCATACTTTACCTCAACCACTGGGATGGCAGATGCAACAGTGTACTAAACAAAATAGCACCCTTAAAAACAAGAATATCAAAAAGACAAAACACTATACCTTGGTTCAATGCCAAACTAAAAAAACTCAAAACACAATCTAGAAAACTTGAACGAGTATGGAGAACGACAAAAGATGAACACACACTCAACGCATGGAAACAAGTACATAGAAAATACAAATACGCAATAAAACAAACCAAAAGGTCCTACTACAAAACCAAATTAGGACCGGGCTACAAAGATATGAAGAAACTATTCCAACTCGTAAATAAGTTACTAGACACCACCCCTATCACCACAACCAACATAGACATCCCACCCGCAGAAAAACTTGCTAACTACTTTAATGAAAAAATAATAAAACTACGCAGCACACTTCCTCATCACAATACCGACATCAAAATCTTTTTCAGCGATCTGGACCCATCCTCCGAAGGATACCCAGCTGACCGCATTTGGACAACATTTAATCTCCTCAGCACTGAATAAGATACACAAGCAACTCACAGGTTCGCCAAGACCCACTGCAAACTGGATACATGTCCCAGTTATCTATTCAAGTCTGCCCCAGACCGCTTCATAGCAGACCTTACATCCCATCTAAACTTCATGTTACAACAAGGTCTCTTCTCTGAGGAACATGGCAACATCCTACTCACCCCAATACCAAAAGACGCCAAGAAAAGCACAAACGATATCACCAATTATCGCCCAGTTGCGTCTATGATGGAGAGCTTTGTGACTAAACAGCTTACAGAATACCTGGACAAGTTCTCAATACTCCATAATTCACAATCAGGATTCCGATCCCACCATAGCACCGAAACTGTCCTAGTCACCCTCCTGGCCAAATTCAAGCAGGAGATTGCCACAGGCAAAAGCATACTCCTCCTCCAGTTTGTCATGTCGAGCGCATTCGACAAGGTAAACCACAACATACTACTAAGAATACTAGGCCACTTCGGGATTGAAGGAAACGTACTTAACTGGATCAAAGGCTTTCTAACCACCAGAACTTATCAAGTAAAATCAAAGTCAAACATATCACCACCATGGAAAGCAGTCTGCGGAGTACCTCAAGGATCACCATTATCACCAATACTCTTCAACATGATGATGATTCCACTGGCACAGTCCTTATCCAACCGAGGCCTTAACCCATTCATTTACGCAGATGATGTTACAATATACATCCCCTTCAGACATGATCTGACAGAAATAACCAACAAAATCAACAATAGTCTGAACATCATGGACTCCTAGGCAAACTCATTCCAACTGAAACTGAACACCAAAAAAACACATTGCCTCATCCTCTACTCTCCATATAACAAATACAAACCCACAACCATAAATACTCCAGGACATACCCTCCCTACCTCGGACAGTTTGAAAATACTCGGTGTCACACTCGATCGCAACCTTACCCTCGAGAGCCAAGTAAACTCTGTAACAAAGAAAATGTTCTATTCAATGTGGAAACTCAAATGATTAAAACCTTTCTTCCCAAGAGCAACTTTTCGATACCTAATACAATCAATGGTCCTAAGCCATGCAGATTATTGCAACGGAATCTACGCAGGCTGCAAAGAACAACTCATAAAAAAACTCCAGACCGCCCAAAATACAGCAACCAGGCTGATAGTCAGTAAAACACGCTTCGAAAGTGCCAAACCCCTCCGAGAAAAGTTGCATTGGCTCCCAATCAAAGAACAGATCATCTTCAAAATCTGCACCTTAGTCCACAAAATCATGTACGGTGTAGCCCCAGGATACATGACAGACCTTATAGACTTACCAATAAGAAACAGTCAGATCGTCAAGATCCTACCTAAACCTACACTATCCAAATTGTAAAGGACTGAAATACAAAACAATTTACGCAGCCGGCTTCTCCTACATAAGCGCACAACTATGGAATGGGCTCCCAAAAGCTGTGAAAACAATCCACGAGCACTTGAACTTCAGGAAATCACTAAAAACCAGCCTCTTCAAAAGGGCCTACCCCAACGACCCCACGTAACCCTCTTCACCTACCAACACAGCAAGACTATGATTGAACAAGACATCACGCAATCTTCATCCATTCCGACCCTCCACTTATACCTCATACGATCACTACACAACTTTGTATTTGTTATCCACCGACTGGGCAAACGCCTTTGACAGTACTATGTAAGCCACATTGAGCCTGCAAATAGGTGGGAAAATGTGAGGTACAAATGCAACAAATAAATTGATAAGGGAATTAGGACTTTTTCAGATATAATCCATGATAGTAAGGCCTTTTGGCTTTTCTCTGAGCTAACAAAAAGGTTTTCCTTATCTCCCTGTTTATTTCAAATGGTTGTGTGGTAGCCGTGTTAGTCCACTCTTAAGGTTATCAATAGAAATCAAACAAAATAAAACATGGAAAAGAAAATAAGATGATACCTTTTTTATTGGACATAACTTAATACATTTCTTGATTAGCTTTCGAAGGTTGCCCTTCTTCCTCAGATCGGAAATAAACAAATGTGCTAGCTGACAGTGTATATAAGTGAAAACATTCAAGCATTACTATGACAGTCTTGCATACTTCCTTCCCACCCTGTCAGACTGTCATAGTAATGCTTGAATGTTTTCACTTATATACACTGTCAGCTAGCACATTTGCTTATTTCCGATCTGAGGAAGAAGGGCAACCTTTGAAAGCTAATCAAGAAATGTATTAAGTTATGTCCAATAAAAAAGGTATCATCTTATTTTCTTTTCCATGTTTTATTTTGTTTGATTTCTATTGATAACTTTCAAATGGTTGCAATTAACTCATTGTATTGCTGCTGCTTCTGTTTTTTTCCAAATTGTCATCTCAACAACCTTCTCTTTTCAGTGTTGCACAGTCTTTACTCATTGATGGTCACACTGCATCAAAGATATACAAAATGTTAATCAAATCAATTTACAAATTCAATACAGCGCTACAAAGTAATTGGCAAACAGACATAGGACAGGATCTTGATGAAGAACAATGGGCTTATTTTTGGTCAAAAACGTTGAGGCCATTGTCTTCGGCGTCAGTTCTCCAGTCTATGTACTTTCTATACTATAGAGTCAGTTGGACTCCTCGCAAACTAGCCACAGCATGCCTTGTTTCATCTGATAAATGCTGGCATTGTTCTCAAGCAACGGGAACTCTACTTCACATGCTATATGAATGTGAGCAGGTGTTTAAGTTCTGGCAATTAATTTGGACAGTAATTCAGAAAATCCTGTCGCTGGACTGTGTTTTATCATCCTCGATAGTAATCTTCAAATCGTGCTCGCAACAATTGAACCTCACATCATCTCAAGCAAGATTACTGGATATTTTACTTACTATAGCCCAAAAACATATTTTACTTAACTGGAAGTCTGCCCATTTGCTCAATCTTCATTTTTGGTGGAATTCTGTTCTACAATATCAAAAGTTGGAATTTTCTGTAGCAGAGATGCAGCATACTTTACTTTCTAAAAGGAAAATTTGGAACCCGCTGGAACAGTACTTACAATTTCTTTAAATGACTGTGATCCACCTTTCTTTTTAGAAATTGTTTCTTTATATTTGACTGATCCTATTTTATGGCATTGCATGCTAACAATGGTTCCTTTATTTTTTCTTTTCTTTTCTTTGTGTTTTGCTTAATTGCCTGCTATTTGTTTTTCTTCAAAAATTCTAATAAAATGTTTGGAAAAAAAAAAAGAAAATTTGTGTTTAAGACCAGGGAGCGAATAGCTCTTTGATCTTTAATAGAAACATTGTTTAAGAGTTTCATATTGAAGTTTTTAGCTTGTGTGAAAAATCTAACACAAGCAGAATCATACTGGTCCATCTCAGTCTTGTGCTAGGAGCCCAAATTACTAGCAAAAATTCTTTTGAACCACTGAGTACAAATCTTATTGCAGAACCACAAGTAGGATTTGTGCATGAGCAGTCCGCAGTTAAAAATATTCAGAAAATTCTAGTATCACTAGAGTAGGTTCATGCCCAGGGAGAACGAACTCTGCTTGTTAGTTTTGATGCTGAAAAGGCCTTTGATCGAGTAGATTGGGCTTTCCTACAAGGGGTTCTGCGATACTGTGGCCTAATTGGTACATTTGGGGATGCGATATGTGCCTTATTTCATAAAACTCATGCTTATATTCGAGTTAATGAAGAATCACCTATTTCTTTTCATATTCAGGGAGGCACCAGGCAGGGGTGCCCTTCATCCTTGCTTCTGTTTGTCCTTACCTTTGATCCTCTCATTAGGGAAATATCATCAAATCCAGAAATTAAGGGGGTAACAGATTTGTAAACAGGACTTGAAACATGATTTCTTGGTTCATATTACTGACCCTCGGGACTCTTTGGCAACACTTTTTGAAAGCTTCACAGAGTTTGGTGACTTCTCTGGGTTTTAACTGAGCATGAATAAATCAGAAGCATTGCCAACTGATAACAAATTGAGACGCGACTGGGGTAGGGACTTCCCTCTTAGATGGGTTACGGGTAGCTTTCAATATTTGGGAATCCAATTGCCCTCTGATCCCAAACAGCTTATACTATTGTAATATCACCCGTCTCCTCCAGTTCACTAGGTAACAGTTGGCCATCTGGCCAGCATTACCACTTTCCCTAAGTGGGAGAATTAGTTTATACCGTATGATTTTGATTTTTTTTCTGAGATGGTTGTATGTCCTACAACATGTCTTTGTCTGGATCTAGTATGCTACTCTTATATTCTTATGTTCTTATATTCTTATCCTAGGCAAATATTTGCGCACATTGAATAGGGAGGTCACTAGATTCTGCTTGGAGGGGGGACAAGAAATCAAAATTGAGAATTGGAATAAGGAAGGCCTGATATCAAACTGTATAATAAGGCTTGTCTGTTGAGACATATCAGAGATTAAGTTTTAGTTCAGAAAGATTATATAGCTTTTGGGCTGGAGCAAGAATTGTTCTCCCTAGTATGTATTAACTATCTCCTATAGCTTTAATTAACTTCAGAACTGGTGTCTTGTTAAGGTCGTTGAGAGAAGCTTTGCAACTCCTAATATCTGTTTTGATGTTCAATCCAACCTCTACAGAGCTGTTACCAATTATAGGGAATTTAGACTTACCTCCATGCAGGATTAGTCTTTTAACTCATGTTCTTCAAGAAGATGGGACATTGGTATCCTTTGATTCTTTATTATGCAGCTCTCCAGTGCAGGGGACAGACAAATATACATATATACAATTGGCTCATTGTATACACATTTTACAGAGGGGTATTCTCTCTACTGGGATGATGAGTAAACTTAAGGAATTTTTGAGGAAAAGGTACCCTGATTGATGTCTGTGTCCTTATTAGACAAGGAGAATATATAAGGAGCAAACCCAATTACTAATCTATACCTAGATCAGTTCCAAATTAAACCAATACATCTATAATGGGAACGTTTTGTTCTTTATATATACATATTTGTATTGTAACTACATTTAAAAACCCTTTGAGTTCAATAAACCTTATATAGATCAATTTTAAAATATTTTTATACATTTTTATGTGCTCAGAAATCAAACGTGCTTTGTTATGTTATACTTACTTCTGTTCCGCAAACTACCCCAAAGAGTTCTGTGCGGATTACATGACAAGAGGCTGGATAATACAAAGCCTGGAATCACAATATACAATACTAGTTTTACAGTGCAACATTCAGACTACCATTAATATAATTTAAAATTTAATCAGATGACAAAAATGTGTTAACCATGTTTTCCATCATGGCACATTGATATGGCATATTGATATTGCTGACCATATTAATGTGCCATGATGGGGAAACGGGGTGTTTTTGGTCTTTGTTTAGACACATTAAGCATATAAAAATTAGTATATAAAAATATTTTAAAATTGTATATGTTTTATTGAATTATATATATAAAATGTTCCCTAGATCATATTTGTATTGGACTTATTACATAAGGCAAAATGTCAGCTTCTCCCAGTACATACACATTCTGATATATTTATTTATTTAGATTTTGCTCACACCTTTTTTCAGTAGTAGCTCAAGGTGAGTTACATTCAGGTACACTGGATATTTCTCTGTCCCAGGAGGGCACACAATCTAAGTTTGTACCTGAGGCAATGGAAGGTTAAGTGACTTGCCCAAGATCACAAGGAGCAGCAGCGGGATTTGAACCCGGCCACCTCTGGATTTCAAGACCGGTGCTCTAACCACTAGGCCACTCTTCCACTCAGTGATGGAATGAAGAGTTGGATCTGGGATTAGAATCAGCAGATCTGGCTTTGCGATCTGTCCCTAAGGTGGTACGTAGTGCTGGACTGCAAGAATGCTTTTTTGCACAATTAGTAGATCCTATTTTTCTCAAATACAAGCCCATCATGCAGGGTGTGCTCCCTATGCCCTCTGTTATAAATGTGAGAGGGTAGAGGGCATGCTATCTCATGTACTTTGGCCCTGCCCACCCGTCAGAAACTTCTGGGGTACTATTATGAGTTATTTTGGCAGTGGATTAAAGAAATCTATTACAATCTCACCTCTAGGGGTTTTTATTCATGAAGGTGGCTAGTTGTGGGGCTCTGGGAAAAGGGGGGGAGCCTTCTATTTTTTAAATCGTGCTTGGTGGGGGAAAAATGCATGTTATAACATTGAGTTCAAGAGAGCGCCCCAACTTATTGGTCTTGGAGAGGTGCTTTTTGTAATCTAACGCTTCTGGAGTTTCAAGATAAAGGATTGGCATTGAACAGCAGAAGAAGCTTTTGTTGAGTTGGGAGGCCTGTGTCCAATCTTTATCCCCCAGAGTAGTAGCATGGTGCTAAATGAGCTACAAGACTAGCCTAGAAAAATTGATGTTTCGCCCCACACACACAAAGGAGGGAGGTATTGGGTTTTGGGGAGTGGGAAATATTATTATTATTAGCATTTGTATAGCGCTACGCAGCGCTGAACACCTGATACAAAGAGACAGTCCCTGCTCAAAAGAGCTTACAATCTAAGTAATACAGACAAACAAGACAGTTACGGGTGAGGGAAGTAATGGGTGAGAAGGGAGGAAGGGACAAGGGGGGGGGGGGGCAATTGTGGCTAGGAGCTAAAAGCAGCAGTGAAAAGGTGGGTTTTCAGCATAGATTTGAAAACAGGTAGAGATGGAGCTAGACGTATAGGTCCAGGAAGTCTATTCCAGGCATAAGGTGCCGCGAGAGAAAAGGAGCGAAGCCTGGAGTTAGCAGTGGAGGAGAAGGAGGATGACGAGAGATTTGTCAAGCGAGCGGAGTTCACGGGGAGGAATGTAGGGAGAGATGAGAGTGGAGAGGTAATGGGGGGGCTGCAGAGTGGATGCATTTAAAGGTCAGTGCGAGAAGTTTAAACTGAATGCGGATTTGTAATGAGGAGCTGAGATAGACCATAGGTGGCTATAAGAGTCCAAGCCTCCTGGGAAAGTTTAGCTCTACTGAATTTAGACAGCCATCTGAGAAGAGTGGAGGGGAAGAGGTAATAATACTGATATGATTTTTTGACATTATTATTGATTGTTATTTTGAAGTTTGATTTTTGTCAATGTACTTGACTAGTTCTTAGCTATTAATAAAGAGATTGAAAACGAAAAGAACCGGCATGTTTGTTGGAGTGTGGGAAGGGGGACAGTTGCAGTGGTTATCTTAATGTTGGAGGGTGTAATGGGGGTTGTCTTGCTGTCAGGGTGAAAATAGTCTCTTGGGGGGGGGGGGGGGAGGCATCAGTTGGGGAAAACATGCTGTTGTTGGTTGGGGGGGGGTGGTGTTGGCCTTTTCACCTGACCCTTCAGGCTGGTGCTTGTTAGTACCAGGGAGCAGATTTAAATGCTGATGTCCAAAATTTTTTGGCCATCACACATACCCCTTGTAAAATGGGGAATATATGTCTACATGCTTTGTCCATTAAAAAACATTCCCTATCCATACCCCTTTGAAATGTCTGTATTCTGGGATTCTTCTTGTATAGATAATGGCTTTCCAAAATTACCATTTGAATGCGTATGTACATTATATGTGTAAATGCTGCCATTTTACATATCTAGATGCTTATAAAATAACCTCATTATGGCAGTAAATGATAAAACACTAACTCAATCACAAGTATACAAATGGTTTGTGATGAAAACTGCTTGAACAATTTGAGATGAAATTGATAGTTTATATATATTATATTGAAATTGTACATTTTCTATTTTTTTATTGTATACTAGCAATTGATTGTTTTAAATTAAAAGTTAAAATGTCTCTCCTTTTTTTTCCTTTATCTTTTGCTCATATTCTTTCAGATGATCTGGCTTCAAAAGCAAATATTGTTATTGACCCTGCAGAACTACAGGCTGTGAGCATGGATGACCTGGATGAGGATGAGGAATCAGCAACGTCTGCCACACAGGTATTTTTACAGTGCTCAGAATAACACATAAGTTAAAAATAGCAGAAACAGCCCTGTATATTACCTAGTCAGTTAATTATACTACCAGCCCTTTATTTCACTCAACATCATCGCCTGAATCAATATATATATTTTCTCTCCATCTCCCAGCGTTCCAGCCCTGCTTTGACACTTGGTAGTGCTTTGACTAGACCAAGCTGGTTGAGCTCCCCCACTTTAGGCCGTGCAAATCGATTTCTTAGCACTGCAGCTGTCAGTCTAATGAACCCCCGAAGGCCTCTGGGGACCCTGGAGAAGATCAAAGTACGCACCCTGAATGCAGAGCAAAGGACAGAGGAAGACAGTGAGTACCTGCAGCTGGGTATCCTTCTTTTTCCTGCTTGTGATGGGATATGTTAGGTAGGAGGACTGCTTCACGACATTTTGACTGTGATTCAAAGAAGAAACTTGAGAGCTTGTACAATATGTGTTGGGGTCAAGGGTAAAAACGAAAATAAAAACCTACATAATAAATATTCTTAACAAACATAGTCATTAAAACATATTGAATAAAAATAAAAACAACTTAAAATACTCTCACAGGCATATTTTCGAAAGAGAAGGGTGCCCATCTTTCGACACAAATTGGGAGATGGGCATCCTTCTCCCAGGGTCGCCCAAATCGGCATAACTGAAAGCTGATTTTGGGTGTCCTCAACTGCTTTCCATTGCGGGGATGACCAAAGTTCATGGGGGCATATCGGAAGCATAGCGAAGGTGGAACTGGGGCGTGCTTAACACACGGGCATCCTCGGCCAATAATGGAAAAAAGAAGGGCGTCCCTGACAAACACTTGGCCCACTTTACTTGGTCCTTTTGTTTTTTTATGACCAAGCCGCAAAAATGTGCTCTAAAAGACTAGATGACCTCCCCTTACTCCCCCAGTGGTCACTAACCCCCTCCCACCCTAAAAAAATGTTTTTAAAAATATTTTTTCCAGCCTCTATGCCAGCCTCAAATATCATACCCAGCTCCATGACAGCAGTATGCAGGTCCCTGGAGCAGTTTTGGTGGGTACTGCAGTGCTCTTCAAGCAGGCGGACCCAGGCCCATCCCCCCCCCGTTATACTTGTGGTAAATGTGAGCCCTCCAAAACCCACCAGAAACCCACTGTACCCACATCTAGGTGCCCCCTACATCCCTAAGGGCTATGGTAGTGGTGTACAGTTGATGGGAAGTGGGTTTTGGGGGGCTCAGCACACAAGGTAAGGGAGCTATGCACCTGGGAGCTTTTTCTGAAGTCCACTGCAGTGCCCCCTAGGGTGCCCATTTGGTGTGCTGGCAGGTGAGGGGGACCAGTGTGCTATTAATGCTGGCTCCTCCCACGACCAAATGGCTTGGATTTGGTTGTTTCTGAGATGAGCGTCCTCAGTTACCATTATCGCCGAAAATCAGGGACGACCATCTCTAGGGATGACCATCTCTAAGGTCGACCTAAATGTTGAGATTTGGGCGTCCCCGACCGTATTATCGAAACAAAAGATGGCCGTCCATCTTGTTTCGATAATACGGGTTTTCCCGCCCCTTCGCGGGGACGTCCTGCAAGGACAACGTCCTTAGGAAAACTTGGGCGCCCCGTTCGATTATGCCCCTCTCAGTGTGGCAACACGTGTGTTGGAAAATGAAATAATACATCTTTATAATCAATAAGTGGATCAGTGTTACATGCATTTTTTCCACTAGCAAAAGATAACCACTGAAACATATGGTGAATACACAAATGTGTTCTAAGTGCACAGAGCTTCAAGAGGGACATGTACTTAATGATTTGCCATAACTACCTACCTAAAAGGGGTTAAAACAGAATATACGCCTAAAAGTTAACTTAAGACATATCCTAAAAGTAAGATTAAAACAAACATAAATATATCTTAGACGTTTCTGCTTCTGTGTTAAAAATCAAGCCAGTCTAAAAAACAATTTAAAAAGTTCCTCATATACTCACAAACCACATTTCTCTTGCACTACTCCGTATCTGTGAAAGCAGCATCATACAATTACTTCCATTGACTATCTTATATTCACTTCTCACATGTGAAAGGTCACATCTAGAAAGACTTTTAATATATAAATTATTTTCAAAATCATGATGATTAATCCTTAAAAAATACCAAAAATGGCTGAATCTTATCATAAAACATTGAGAAACAACCTTCAAAAAAAAAAAAACAAAAAAACACTGTACAATGCTAAAAAAAATTATCTTTGTATAACAAACTTTCTCAGAATCCCAAAGGAAATCAAATAACTAGCTGGAATTGCTAAAATTAAGTTAAAACAACATAAGATCATAAATTTTTTAAAAATGCTAAAAATGGTTTACAAAAATGCGTTCCAGCCACCATTTTGCCATGCATTCCAGTGACATCATATACTAATCTTATGTTCACGTTGCCACACTACCTAAAAACGATCTATTGAACTAACCAACTTCTGCAAACTACTGAAGACCCATCTCTTCAACAAGACATACCAAAAAGAACAACACAAGTGAACTCCCCCACATTTATCCAGAAATGTCTTATAATGTTTTTGTTATATTACTATCATGTTTTATCATTATCATGTATCCCAAGTGAACACAAGTGAACTCTCCACATGTATCCAGAAATGTCTTATAATGTTTTTGTTATATTACTATCATGTTTTATCATTATCATGTATCCCAAGTGAACACAAGTGAACTCTCCACATGTATCCAGAAATGTCTTATAATGTTTTTGTGATATTACTATCATGTTTTATCATTATCATGTAATCCAAAATCCTTCTGTAATACCAAATGTCTATTCTCTCTTACCTCCACTATTCATGATATATTGTAAGCCACATTGAGAAAAGGTGGGAAAATGTGGGATACAAATGCAATAAATAAATAAATTACAACACCTACAGCGGCACAGAATAGACATTGCCCTATTACAAGAAACACGTTTGAGCCAGGAGGAACATGCAAAATTGAACAAATGGTGGGTGGAGGAATGTATCTCAGCAGGAGCTCAGGGGAAAAAAGGGGGGGTGGCAATGCTCATTCGTAAAGGAGTGGCAGTGACGATTCGCCCTTACGTGGTTGATACAGGGGGTAGATATGTTTTTGTGGAGTTAGAGATCTCTGGTCAAAAAGTATTAGTCTGTAATGTATATATTGTACAATAATCTATATATTGTAAGTTGGAGGGACCCTACCTGTCCCTCCAACTACCGCCCCATTTCCCTCCTACCCTTCCTCTCCAAGATACTTGAACGCGCCATTCACAGCCGCTGCATTGATTTCCTCTCCTCTCATGCCATCCTCGATCCGCTTCAGTCCGGCTTTCGCCCCCTACACTCAACAGAAACAGCACTATCTAAAGTCTGCAATGACCTGTTCCTCGCCAAATCTAAAGGTCACTATTCAATCCTCATCCTCCTCGACCTATCCGCTGCTTTTGACACTGTCAATCACAACCTACTTCTCGACACACTGTCCTCCTTTGGGTTCCAGGGCTCTGTCCTCTCCTGGTTCTCCTCTTATCTCTCCCATCGTACCTTCAGAGTGCACTCTCATGGCTCATCCTCCTCCCCTATCCCGCTCTCTGTTGGAGTTCCCCAGGGTTCTGTCCTTGGGCCCCTTCTTTTTTCAATCTACACCTCTTCCTTAGGCTCCCTAATCTCTTCTCATGGTTTCCACTATCATCTTCATGCTGACGACACCCAGCTTTATCTCTCCACACCAGAAATCACTGCGGAAACCCAGGCCAAAGTACTGGCCTGCCTATCCGACATTGCTGCCTGGATGTCCAACCGTCACCTGAAACTAAACATGGCCAAGACGGAACTTATTGTGTTCCCACCCAAACCCACTTCTCCTCTCCCTTCACTCTCTATCTCAATTGATAACACCCTCATCGTCCCTGTCTCATCTGCCCGCAACCTTGGTGTCATCTTCAACTCCTCCCTCTCCTTCTCTGCACATATCCAGCAGATAGCCAAGACCTGTCGCTTCTTCCTCTATAACATTAGCAAAATTCGCCCCCTCCTCTCCGAGCACACCACTCGTCCACTCTCTCATTACCTCTCGCCTTGACTACTTCAACCTACTCCTCACCGGCTTCCCACTTAGCCATCTATCCCCCCTTCAGTCCATCCAGAACTCGGCCGCACATCTTATCTTCTGCCTCAACCGATATACTCATATCACCCCTCTCCTCAAGTCACTTCACTGGCTTCCGATCAGATACCGCATACAGTTCAAGCTTCTCCTACTCACCTACAAATGCACTCGATCTGCAGCCCCTCCTTATCTCTCTACTCTCATCTCCCCTTATGTCCCCACCCGTAACCTCCGCTCTCTTGACAAATCCCTCCTTTCTGTACCCTTCTCCACCACCGCCAACTCTAGGCTTCGCCCTTTCTGCCTCGCTTCACCCCATGCTTGGAACAAACTCCCTGAGCCCATACGCCGGGCCCCCTCCCTACCCCTCTTCAAATCATTGCTCAAAGCCCACCTCTTCATTGTCGCCTTCGGCACCTAATCACTACACCTTTTCTCAGGAAATCTAAACTACCCCAACTTGACATTTCGTCCTTTAGATTGTAAGCTCTTCTGAGCAGGGACTGTCCTTATTTGTTAATTTGTACAGCGCTGCGTAACCCTAGTAGCGCTCTAGAAATGTTAAGTAGTAGTAGTAATGTATATGCCCCCAATCAATATGATAAGCAGTTTTACAACAGGGTAGTAGGCCATCTCCTCAACTACCCAGGGATACATATAATAATGGGAGGAGACTTTAACACAGTGTGGGACCCTTCAATAGACAGTTCCCAGGGGAGGAGGAGCGATACTGCAGCGTCAAACAAAGGCCTGAAAAGGGTGGGCCAGATACTAGATTTAGTGGACACGTGGAGAGTACTACACCCAGGGGAACGAGATTATACACACCATGCGAGGGCGCACGCATCACAGGCCCGAATAGACTATATACTTACCTCGGAAGCTTTATTTGGGATGGTGCAAGTGGTGTGGGGAAGCCTAGAAGCAACATATGGCAGTTCCCACTGGAACTATCGGGAGATGGGATTTTTAGGGAAAAACTTAATAAACTCTGGGAAGATTACAAGACCCTAAATAATCAGCATGAGGGTGACCCCCTCCTCTTTTGGGAGGCTGCAAAAGCAGTGGTCCGGGGGGGGGGGGGGGAGATCATCAGCTATTACCACCACGTACGGAAGGCTAGAAACAGGGAGATCCTGAGACTGAGTGCACTAGTGTGCAAGGCCAGAAGGGCATATGGCCAGACACATACAGCAGCCCAACGCAGAAGACTACTAGAAATGCAGGCCGCCTTAAATGTGTTACTGCACAAACGAGCATCAAAATCCCAAGTATACTATCAATATCATCTCCATAGGTTTGGCAATAAAGCAGGCCGCCTTCTGGCCAGACTAGCTAACCCAAGGGGCACCAAAAAAACGGTATTACAAATCAGGGGGGAGGGGGGAGGTAGAACACCGAGAGGAGAAGATCTGTGAGGTCTTTGCACGATTTTATCGCACCTTGTACGCGCAGGCAGGGGATGAGGGGTTGCCAGAGTCCTTATACCTAGACAATATAGATCTTCCATCTCTCAGTCCCCGGGATAAAGAAAAGATGAATCAGCCAATCCAGATAGATGAAGTGCGATTAGCTATAGGCAGGGGAAGGCGCTCAAGGCACCGGACCCAGATGGCTTTCGCATAGAATTTTATAAAATGTTAGGCGATAATATCGTACCAACCCTAACTAAATACTTCAACAAAATAGTGGACACTGCACAGCTACCGGATGGTCTGTCCTTGGCACAGATAGTGGTGCTGCCAAAGCCGGGGAGAGACCCGTTGCTACCGGAGTTGTACCGCCCAATATTGCTGCTAAATGCAGAGATCAGATTATTAGCAAAAGTCATGGCCAACAGAATGAAGAAAGTATTGCCCAAGTTAATCCACGAAGCGCAAGTTGGATTTGTGGAAGGCAGAGCAATAGCTAAGAATCTTAGGAAAATCATAGCAGCCCTGGAGGTGAGGAGACGCAGAAATACACCGTCCCTATTTATCAGTTTCGATGCAGAAAAAGCATTTGATAGGGTACGGTGGGCATTTCTGTTTGCAGTGTTAAGGTAATATGGGTTTGATGGACAATTTGTATCGGCTGTCAGGGCCCTTTATCATAACCCTAAAGCGAAGGTGCGGGTCAATGGGAGGGAATTGGCGGACTTTCTGATACAGAGGGGAACTCGTCAAGGGTGTCCGCTGTCACCGTTGTTGTTTGTACTCTCCCTGGACCCCCTGATCCGGGACATAATAGCTAGTCCGACGATAAAAGGGATGCAAATAGGTCATCTGGGATTCAAAATAGCAGCCTTTGCAGACGATCTTCTTCTGCTAATAACAGAACCCCAGACATCTCTGGGGGTACTAATGAATACCATGCAGGAGTACAGAGATTATGCGGGGTTTCGCTTAAATCTGACCAAATCAGAGGCCTTGGCCTCCTCTGGGGAGGTACAGAGGATATGGGATCAGGATTTCCCACTGAGCTGGGCAGGGGGGTCATTTAAATATCTAGGAATTCGGTTAACCATGGATTTAGAGAAACTATATGCCCTGAATGTTCATACCCTGCTGGTAGGGACAAAAGCTGGATCGCTGGGAGGGTTTACCCATATCCCTGAGAGGCAGGATGAACCTAATCAAAATGGTAATTTTCCCCAGATGGCTGTATCTTCTACAGACACTCCCTCTTCGCTTGCTGCAGAAGGATCTAACACGGCTCCAAGGGGCTTTTAGTAAGTTCTGCTGGGCAAATAAGAATCCTAAAATTCAGATTAAAATGATGTTGGACGGTTGAGGGGAGGGAGGACTGGGATTACCGGACATAGCCTTATACAATCAGGCATGTTTATTGAGACATGAGGGAGATTGGGTGGGCCAGACTAGTGTATTCACGTCTTTGGAGACTGAACGAGCTTATTTTGCCCCTTATGATGCTCTCACTATGCTACACCTAGAAAATGATCAGATCCCCCTCCAATTCAAGCACTGTACGCTACTGCAGCCGATGCGTGTGGCATGGCAGAGGTTGGTTAAAAATATGGGGGGACAGCCAACGGTATCGGAGCTCCTAGCCCTTAGAGGCAACCCGAATTTTGAACCTGGGCAAAGCAATACCACATTTCTACGGTGGGAGAAGCGTGGAATTACAAAGGTGGAACACTTGCTCAGACGGGATGGGGGCCTTCAAAATTATGAAGAGCTACAAGGTAAAGTAGGAAGTGCATGGGGAGACCGCTTCGCATATGCGCAGGTCAAACATTATATTCTACATTTGGATCAACCTAGTTTACAGCAGAAATTAGGACATAAAATAGATACCCTTTTCCAAAATCTGGAGATAGCAGGAATGACAGTGTCCTCTGTATATAAAGCATTGGTAACACGAGGCTCACCTAAAAATTTCAGCAGCATTAAATCCTTCTGTAAAAGCCTCAAAGGTAAGATCTGAAGAACATAGAGCCATCGGAGGAACTGGACCATTTTCAAAAGGCTTACCCTTCCCAACAAGGATAGAGGGAGGTCTCTCTCCAGCACTCTAGGTGCCTCCAAGTATCCTCCATGAGGGCTGCAATGTTAAGATGGTATGTTGTCCTAATATCCATTGCAGTCAAATACTCAAATATTTAAAGGAGCCAGCCACCCAACGTAAGGGAAAGTCCGGACCCAAGAATTTTGTAATGGCAGTGATGACGGTAGGGCTTCTGATTTCTCCAGATTAAGACGAAACCCCATATTCCTGAAGAGTTTCTAATAATGCTACAAGGGATTTCCTTGGGTTCGTAAGGTGGAAAAGGAGATCATCGGCAAAAGCCGCCATCTTGAAACAAGAGGGACCAATCTGAACACCCCGAATACCCGGGTTCGCTACAATATCCCGGAGAAGAGGATCTAACGACAACGCAAAAAGAAGGGGAGGAAGAGGGCAACCCTGCCTAGTCCCTCTGAGCATGGGAAAAATCTGGGATTCCCTCCCAGAGTGGAGAGTATGCCCAGAGTGGAGAGTATAACGCCTTGATTATCGAAAGAAAATGTCCTTAAAAACCATATGCTGTCAAAGAGGCAAAAAGAAAATCCCAGTGCACCCGGTCAAAGGCCGCCTCTGCATCAAAACGTATAAGCACGGACTGAAAGTCCTCTCACCATCTATACTCCAAAGTGGCCAGTATTTTCCGAAGATTCTTAGCAACGGAACGACCCTTGACAAAGCCCACCAGCGATTCACGAAGGATATTGGGCAGAATACGAGCCAATCTGCCAGCCATTATTTTCGCAAACAGCTTGGCTTCGTAATTCAAGATAGATAGAGGGCAATAAGATTCCAGTTGTTTGGGATCTCTTCCTGCCTTAAGCAAGATGATTATTTGTTCCATATCCAATGACGAGGGCATAGACTCCATGTCTACAATCTTATTAAATAGGTTGGTAAGTGAAGGAACTCCCTCTTTGATAATAATAGATAGTCTATTCGAGCCTGGGTGGAGTGCACCCGAGAAAGATGGGTAAAGTCTATCGGAGGGATGCAGCTTCCTCCATACATCAAGATCCAGCAAGTGGCTGAGCTGAAGCAAACCTTTGTTAGTATGGTAGGACGTGGGTTCTCCCGGCTTAGACTTATCTACCGTAGGGTCCCATACTGCATTGAAGTCCCTCCCCCCCCCCCCCCCCCCCCCCCACTATGGAATCATATTTATACTGTAGAAGGAGATTGATCACTGTTTGATATAATTTTTTATCATACTGGTTCGGGGCATATAAGTTGCAGATGAGAAAAGCATGATGATTGACAACTACTTCTGCTAATGCATATCATCCTGCTGGATCTACTGCTAATGCATGTGCTTTCTCCGCTATTCCCTTCCGAATCAAAATAGCAATCCTGCCTCTCCTCTCCTGGGCTGCCACTGCTACACAATCCCCCACCCACCAAGTTTTGAGCTTAGTGTGCTCCAAAGCATTCAGATGCATCTCTTGTACCAGGGGAATGTCAGTTTTGTGCCTGTGTAAGTGTTGTAAGATTTTTGTCCTCTTTATGGGCGAATTTATCCACCCCCCCCCCCCCCCCCCACACACACACACACAAACATTCCAAGTCACCAGTTTCACCATGGCAAAATTTCAAACAAGGCTTTTACAAGTATTGCTCCCAATCTTTGAAACCAGAAGGGGCATCCCAGCCAGTGCCCCTCCCAGAGCAATGCCTCGGAGTTTTCACAGTCCCAAACATAATCATGCGACATCTTAACTCCCTTCAGCCACCACATCCACAGATCCAACCACACGTTTTTGATCACCTTCTGACTCTGCAACCCCCATTCCCCAAGTCCTTCCAACCCACTCCTCCCCCCCAATCCACCCCCCCATCCCAAAGATTAGCGTTCCCCCATAGGATCTGTCACATCTAACATCTCCCCCGCGTCCCCCGTTACAATCATACCAGACCAATACAAAGGTGTCGCACCCTGCCTCTTATTGAAGAAAGATAAAAAAAAAAAAGTCCAAGCTCGTGCCTAGTCAGATGGTCCAGGCCAGTAGTTCAATGTCACTGACTCGCCACCGCACCTTTGTGCATATTGTCGATAGACTTGTGCTTCTCATGCTTATAGTGGCATCGTAGTCAAGATCCATTCTGTTGTAACCTGTCAATGGTATGAGAAGGGGGATAAAAACTTTCACAGGGAGTATTGCATTATTGATGATATTTGCAATATGATGGCTAGTCTGTCTTTTATTATGCTTTTGTTTCTCTCTACTTGTGGTACAACTGAACCTAGAAAATCTTTGAATTCATCTGACAGTCTTTTGTGTGTGCAGTTGAAGGAAGTCAAGGAAATGAAGGTCTGTTACTTGGAAGGCCGGCAGAAGAGCCACTACATCCAATCACAGAGAATTCACTGCTGGAAATCCTGGATGGAATCATCTTGATGTACAACCTTAGTGTCCATCAGCAGCTTGGGAAGGTGAGCACATAACCATTCCAGAGCTATATCAGGGACTTATCCTCATTCTGTCCTCACACCTTCTCTCCGGACAACAAATTATTTTAGGGTGTTTCATTTTCTCCCTTCCTCGTGCTCTCTCTTATTAGCTGTTTCAGACAGTGAGCAGGAATCTTTCCCAGATCCATACCTAGTCTCTCATTGTTCTCTCCATTTTCAGCAGTGTGAGACAGTGAATAAATATTCCTCCTGGAGCTGTGAGATGGCACTTCTGTTGCACATTGCCAAGCATTTCACTTAGTTATGATTCTGTGTTTGTCCTCCATTTGCCTAAGTTCTTGGTATCTGGATTGCCACACTATTTTTGCTAAATGGAAATGTGGCTAGCAAGCGAACGGATGCTGGATGGAAGAGGGGGATAGCCATACTTTTTGAACATATATCTCACAATAACCTCCCAAACATCCACTCTTTTTCGATTTATTTATATATACATATTTTTTCAGAAAAAATATGAAGTGGGTAGATCTATGAAGAGTTACATGGCGCCCTAAAATATGGGACGCTGTGCCCGGAAGGGACTGCTAATGAAGATTCTGATGATCCCCATATATATATTTCTATAAAAAGTTTCTTTAATGTGGGTTTTCTGAAAAAATATGTATATATAAATAAATCGAAAAAGAGTGGATGTTTGGGAGGTTATTGTGAGATATATATAGATTATTCCCCACATCTATAAAATCAGGTCTTTCAAAATACTTTTTGAACATGCAGATCATTCCCTAGATTAGTTTTAGCTGCCATTTAAAAACTTCGCCCAGGTTCTTTCCAGGTTCTTGCCCTCTGCCGAGGATAAATCTGTAACTCCGCACCTCTCCAGTTTCAATAGTTCGATCATGTGTGTCCTCCAGACCCCAATAGAAGGAGCCTCGCTCTCTCGCCAGTTAAGCAGGATTGCTTTTTTTCCAATCAGCACCACTCTGTGTAAAAAGCGTGTCGGACAGCATAATGCCCCCAGTCCGAAAACATTTTGAAGATAAGTACTTAATATCTATATATATATAATCTATATATATAAAAGGCACTTTGAAGCCTCAAGCCGGAAACTTGAGGCGCCCGAGATATCCGGTTTGGCCTGCAGGCTCCAGTCACTGTAGCTCCGCCCTCGCGTCAAAACGCGATGATGTTGAGGGCGGGGCGGCCCTCGCGTCAAAACGCGATGACGTTGAGGGTGGGGTGGCCCTCGCAACCACGTCACAGGGACGAAGGGACGAAGAGGAGAGGTGTGCAACTCGGAACGGAGGCACGGAGGGGGTGTCTGCAACTCGGGAGGGAGGGGGGGGGATTACCCTGCTAGCGCCCGTTTCATTTTTGCCAGTAACGGGCATTTCTTACTAGTATATTTATAAAAGAAATACGTAAGCCGATGAAGAAGTTAGTGCTATGGGGATTGCCATAAAAATCATTGTGGGACAATTATACACTACTGAGGCAAGAGATACTAATTAATTAATTCTTAAAAGTATTTTGATATATATGTGTGGTTAAAGTGAGGAGTAAATCTGGACCTGTTGAAGTGGATATCATTTTGATGTGAGGGTTCCAGTAAAGATATTTGATAATACTGCCTGTTAAAGAACTGGATTTAAAAATCGCTGGCATTGTAAAACAGAACTCCACAGGAGGGGAGGAATTTTCCAGCATTTGAGGATGGGTTTATATACTGTAGAGAGTAAAATAGCTAAATGTTTCACTTTTGTGGTTCCCCCCTCCCTTCCCCCAAAAAGCCCAGTAGCACATTAGGTTTGAAAACAAGTATTTCAAAAGAACTATCAATTTCCAATGAAAAAATATTTGTTATAATTTGCCATACTTCTTTCCAAATTTGTAGCATTTGGACAACAATATGTATGTGCCAAAGTTCCCTTATCTCGTTTGCATGACCAACATAAATTGGAAGACGTGAGATCCACAACATGCATTTTATGTGGTGTTGTACAAAGAACTTGATTATGTAATATTCACTGAGGACAGCACCCTTTTGTAGTAACCTGCAATCTGCCCAGTACATTCGATTTCTACTGGCTACTATTGGAGACAAAATGATGGGTTTGATGGATCTCAGTCTGACTCAGAATGGCTTTTCTTATGTTCTTAGTTGGGGGGGGGGAGGCGGGGGGCAGCCTTGTTTCAAAGCTTAAGCCTAATCTTTTCTTAACCAAGTTTCCATAATATATAGATGCAGAAGGTTCTGATTCAGAATTAAGTCATGTATTAAGTGAAGCATAGACTGTATGGAACAGATGTTAAGGAGGCTTACTTGGAAAGACGAGGTGTCTTACTTGAGGCCTGGGAGAGGAAGAAAGGATGTAGCATAAATTGGCCTGAGTTGTTTTTAGAATAATGTAGGTTGGTATCCTGAAACTGCTAGCATTTGAAAGAGTGTGAAGAGTTCTGTTTGAAGGGCCTTAACTTATATGATCATCAACTACAGAGCACAGGAATTAGCTGGGGATCCAAAGGGGCCATTGATTGCACCTAGACTAGACAGACTATAAGGACAGATGATAAAAGGGTTGGCGCATATTGATTGTGCATGAAGGAGTAGGCTCCTTAGTCATTCTCCACTGCAGCCAGTCACTTTTAATGTGGAGGAGATGTCATTTGATCATGCTACAGGTAGGGGGCAGCTCTGCAGGACAGTTACAGCACTGGGGAAAGAGGTGTTCAACTGTGTCATGAGTGGGTGATCTTAGCATCAGAGCATCAGATCATTGAACCAGGAGAAGAGGATGATTGTGCCACTTGTGAATTTTTTTTCCATATAAATGCATGATGTCCACACAAGTGAATATGGCAATAGTAAGGGAAGGGATTCTTGTTCTGTTTCATTTCAGATGGTGGGTGTCTCAGATGATGTGAATGAGTATGCCATGGCACTGAAAGATACAGAGGAGAAGATTGTTCGATGTCCCAAGAGGGTAAGAGCTGCTTGGCTGTCTCTCCTGTCTACTTTTCACCAAATCCACTGACACCTTTATTGATTGTAAGCTGTCTCTTGTCTCCCCTTCCTTTTCCCTCCATGGGAGCCATCTCTTCCTGTCTCACTTCTATCCTCTTCCCTTCCCCTCTCTTTCACAGGCACTATCTTTTCTCTCCCCTTTCCTTCTTCTCCCCTTCATGGGCACCTTCATTTCTCTCCCCTTCCCTTCCTCTACCCTCTTTTCTCCTCTTCCTCTCCACAGACACCTCTCCCTCACCCTTCCTCTTCCCCTTCCCCTTCCCCTCCAAAGAGCACAGTCTCTTCCCTCTACTGCACTCCATGATCACCATCTCCCTTGTTTTTCCATCACCTATTTCCAGCATCTGTCCCTCTCAAACACTTCTGTCTCTCCCTCACTCTCTCTCTCCCTGTGCTCCTAACCCCCCCCCCCCCCCCCCGTGGTCCCCATTCTATCTCTCTCTGTCCCTCTTTCTTCCAAATCTTTTGCTCCTGTACCCTTCCCCCACCCCCATGGTCTGCATTCTCTCTCTCCTTATACCTGCTTCTCTCAGCCCCCCGACTTGCTTTCAGCGCTGCAGCATTGAAGGCATGCTGCTCCTTTCAGCTGCCCGAAGCCTTTCTCTGTAGCATCCCGTCCAGAAACAGGAAACTCTGTCAGAAGAGGCAGGATGCTACAGAGGTTTCAGGTGGCTGAAAGAAGCAATATGCCTTCAGTGCTAAAGCACTGAAGGCAAAGTTGGAGGGCTGAGAGGAGCAAGTATAAGGAGAGAGAGAACACAGTTCAGAAGCCTTTCACTCCAACGGGCCCCCAGTGCTGTTGCCTAGAGTCTCTCCAGCCTTGCCCCGGACCCGAAGTGCCGCAGACTCATACTTCTGCGGTTACTTCCAGGTCGCAGGTGCATGGCTTCACCTTCCATGGCAACCTTAGGAGCACAGCAGCAGGTGTCTGTAGCCCAGGTAAGCCCACAAAGGGAGCAATGGGTGAGGAAGTGAGACGTTAACATGCTTTAAAATTTTTTAGCGCATGTTAAACATTTAACATGTCAATCGTGTTATTAATCCGTTAAATATGCAGCCCTAATTTGTGGAAATATTCTCAGAGGTTAATTAAAAGCAACATGACTGTATTGGAACATCTTTCACAAGCTTTTTGCTAATGGACTAAAGATAGTCCATCTATATTTCAGTTAACTGCCTTCTCACAGTCAGAGGAGGAAAACGCCCTACAAATCCCATTCAAGGTAGAACAGTGTTTTCCCAAATGGCACATCTAACCAGTCTGGTTTTTAGAATATCCATAATGAATATGCATGAGATAAATTGTATATATTGGAGAATCCAGTGCAATCAAATGTGTTTTTTTCATTCATCGTGGCACTCCTGAAAACTTGATTGGATCAAGTTAGGAATCAATGGACTATAATCATTTCCCATGTCCTTTTTAAGAATGGCAAGCAGGGAGAGTAGGTTTATTGAAAGCTTCCTTGTCTTAGCCAATATGTGATGTCCGTGACATGTCTGAAACTCCATTGAACCTATTGTGTCTTTGACCTCTTCAGAGGAAAGACATCCAGGAAGAGCTGCTGAAAAGCCAGAAGGTTTTTTCAGAGAAACTGAACCACCTAAGCCGTCGCCTAGCCTGGATCAATGTCACTATTTACTCCAAGGTAAGAGGAGAGCAGGGTATTGCTGCAGCAGAGTTTGCATCATGGCATAGTTGTGGACACAGATACATATTTCTTTTATAGGAGAAGATGCAGGACATTTACTGGCTGCTGCGGGTTTGCATACGGACCATTGAACATGGCGACAGGACTGGTTCACTCTTTGCCTTTTTGCCAGAGTTCTACCTGAGTGTGGCAATGAACAGTTACAGTGCACTTAAGAACTATTTCAACCCTGTCAGTAGCATGGAAGAGCTTCCAGGTATTTGGGAGTCATTTCTGCCATATGGTATTTAACGTCTTGAAACATTCATTGATAAAATAAATTATCATTACTAAATTGCTTGACATCTGCCATTGAATGGTTTTGCCTGTCCTTTAACAGTTTACAGTGTGAGTTTGAGCACAGGAAGATTACAGGTTAGATATACTAAAGGTTTTCTCACATTTTTGTGTGTCTGGGGAAAATGTTTAGTACATTTGAATCTAGTTCAAGTTCATCTTATTCTTCATATACCAGCTATCATTAACAACAGCTAAGCAATTTACAAAAACAATAAAAAAAAAAAAGGCTGACATGTTGACTGGGAGTCTATATTTACTCCAGGGTGAATTCTGTGCAACTGCGCAATGCAGAATTTGTGCAGAATTCCTTGCCTTTGCAGAATTCCGTACATGGAGGCAGAAGTGATAGCCTTGTTCTCAAATCCCCCAGCCCCTTTGCTGTTCGTGGCAGGAGGAGGAGATCGGTTGCATATTGGGCTTTCTTCGAGGACAAGTAGGCTGACTATTCTCACGATTGGGTTGTCGTCCGCAACGGCCCAGGAGACCGGCAAAATATTGAGAGCAAACGAAGAAGTCTCGACAATGCTCCATTGCGTAGGCAGAGTGCTCCGTGCATGCGCGAACGGCTTCCCGCCCGCAACACGAGCGTGAGTCCATCAGTTGCTTTTTTTCCGTGACGCTGGTAACACGGAGTTTTTTTCTGCTTCGCTGTTGCCTTCGGCCAGGGGATCTCGCGTGAGTTTTTTCTTTTCATCATTCTTTGTTTTTGCTTAGTTTCCAATAAACTTAAAAAAAAAAAATTTGTTTTTGTATTTAGTCCCTTATTCTCTTAGTTTTACCCCCTGTTGTAAGTTTTCTTTCTTTTCATTGCGGCCCTCTTTTGGCCGCGCGGTCGGGGTTACTTTTCCCTTTTTTCTCTTTTTTGTGCCTTTTTTATTGGCACAATCGCGTCTTTTAATTTCGCAGCCGCTGTTTTTCCGTCCATGTCATAGAGGACACCCAGCGGCTTCAAGTGTTGTACTTGGTGCAACCGGACCATCTCGGGTACCGACCCCCACGTGTGGTGTCTCCAGTGCCTTGGGCCCGAACATTTGCCAGCTGCTTGTAAGCTGTGCTCTTTAATGAAAAAGCGGACCCAAGTGTCTCGGGAGGCTCAGCATGAAATACTTTTTGCTGATCGGTCTGGTCCTTCGACGTCGGCATCAACATCGGTACCGAAGTCGGCGACGTCGAGGGAAGCATCGACATTGAGAGCACAGGTAATGGCTGCCGAACGACCACATCGTGCTGGGAGCAGCGAGGCATCGAGTGGGTCTCCACCTGTCTCGAGGCCTACTGCTATGCAGGCACCCTGGGACCGACCTTCGTCGGACCCGGCCCTGAGGAGGCGTGAGGATTCCACATCCTCCTGTTCGGTACCGAAGAGTCTCGATGACGGGCGTCGAGCAAAGGCTAAGAAGCACCGTCATCATTCTCCTTCCAGATACGGTACCGAGAGCTCCGGGGAGCAGAGGGATTCGGCACCCGAGAAGCATCAGCACTGAGAGGACCGCTCACCTCTATACAGGAGGTGCTGATGCGTCGGTCTTCGGGCAGCTTGGTACCGGCTCTTGAGCCCCCTCATATTCTGCCACTGGCTCCTACACCGGTCCCGCAGCCTTTTCCAATGGAGGCTCTCGACGAGCGCCTCAGGGCCCTTCTTCTGGAGGGATTGCTGCACCAGTCTGCGTTGGTGTCAGGGGTGCTTGCGCCTCCTGCATCGACTGTGGAAGCAGCATCTGGGCCTTCACCTGTGGGGAGGTCCCCGTCCTCGGTGCCACTTGCGACATCGGCGTTGGCCACCACCCGGGTCGATTCGACATCGGCGGAGGAAGCTTCGCCGCAGTCCAGGCAGGGGTCGACTTTTCGACATCCCCCTCCAGGTTGTCGTTCCTTGATGTCCAGAAAGGCTCAGGTTTGGGCTGCTCTTAGAGAGTTTTTGTCTGACACCGATGATGAGCGCTCGTGGGAGGAAGAGGAAGATCCCAGATACTTTTCGGAGGAAGAGTCATATGGGGTCCCCTCTGATCCTACTCCGCCGATTGAAGGAAGATTGTCTCCACATGACAGTCTTTCTTTTTCCTCCTTCGGGAAATGTCTAAGGACATTCCATTCCCTGTGGAGGTTGTGGATGAGCCCAGGGCCGAGATGCTCGAGGTCTTGGACTATCCTTCTCCGACCACAGAGGTTGCAACGGCCCCCTTGCATAACACACTCAGGGAAGTTCTTATGCGAAACTGGTCATTCCCTCTATCTAATCCAGTGGTCCTCAAGAAAGCTGAGTCCCGGTACAGAGTCCATGGACAACCAGTAATGGTGAAGGCCCAGCTACCTCACAATTCCATGGTGGTGGACTCTGCTCTCAGAAGAGCCAAGAGTACTAGAGACTGCCTCGGCACCCCCAGGCAGAGAGTCTAGGACCTTGGATTCTTTTGGGAGAAAAACATATCAGGCCGCTATACTCGCAGCCAGGATCCAAACATACCAGCTCTACACAAGCATCCACTTGCGGAACTCGGTGAGACAACTGTCTAGTTTGGTCGAAGCACTTCCTCTGGAGCTTGCCAAACCTTTTCACCAGGTGCTCAGGCAGCAGAAGGCGTGTCATAAATTCCTGGCCCGGGGTACTTACAACATTTTTGATGTGGTATCCTGAGTAGCTGCTCAAGGTATAGTGATGCGCAGACTCTCATGGCTGTGCGTCTCTGACCTGGATCATAAGACCCAGCAGCAAATGGCGGATGTTCCTTGCCGGGGGGATAATCTTTTTGGAGAAAAAGTAGAGGACACAGTTGATCAGATCAAGAAGCACCATGATGCTATGGATTTTCTCCTGCCGGGCGTCTTCTGCTACCACCTCCTCATCTAGGAGGTTTTTTGGAGGGAGGAGGAGTGCTCCCTATTCCTATACTACTACTACTACTATTTAGCATTTCTATAGCGCTACAAGGCATACGCAGCGCTGCACAAACATAGAAGAAAGACAGTCCCTGCTCAAAGAGCTTACAATCTAATAGACAAAAAATAAATAAAGTAAGCAAATCAAATCAATTAATGTGAACGGGAAGGAAGAGAGGAGGGTATGTGGAGGCGAGTGGTTACAAGTGGTTACGAGTCAAAAGCAATGTTAAAGAGGTGGGCTTTCAGTCTAGATTTAAAGGTGGCCAAGGATGGGGCAAGACATAGGGGCTCAGGAAGTTTATTCCAGGCGTAGGGTGCAGCGAGACAGAGGCGCGAAGTCTGGAGTTGGCAGTAGTGGAGAAGGGAACAGATAAAAAGGATTTATCCATGGAGCGGAGTGCACGGGAAGGGGTGTAGGGAAGGACGAGTGTGGAGAGATACTGGGGAGCAGCAGAGTGAATACATTTATAGGTTAGTAGAAGAAGTTTGAACAGGATGCGAAAACGGATAGGGAGCCAGTGAAGGGTCTTGAGGAGAGGGGTAGTATGAGTAAAGCGACCCTGGCGGAAGATGAGACGGGCAGCAGAGTTTTGAACCGACTGGAGAGGGGAGAGGTGACTAAGTGGGAGGCCAGCAAGAAGCAGATTGCAGTAGTCTAAACGAGAGGTGACAAGGGTGTGGATGAGGGTTTTGGTAGAGTGCTCGGAAAGAAAGGGGCGGATTTTACGGATGTTGTAAAGAAAGAAACGACAGGTCTTGGCGGTCTGCTGGATATGAGCAGAGAAGGAGAGAGAAGAGTCAAAGATGACCCCAAGGTTTCGAGCTGAGGAGACAGGGAGAATGAGAGAGCCATCAACAGAAATAGAAAACGGGGGGAGCGGGGAGTTGGGTTTGGGGGGGAAAATGAGAAGCTCGGTTTTGGTCATATTTAATTTCAGGTGGCGTTGAGACATCCAGGCAGCAATGTCAGACAAGCACGCTGAAACTTTGGTTTGGATGCAAGGTGAGATATCAGGGGTAGAAAGGTAGATTTGGGAGTCATCAGCATAGAGATGGTAGGAAAAGCCATGGGATGAGATTAATGAACCAAGGGAAGAAGTGTAGATAGAAAAGAGGAGGGGACCAAGAACAGAACTCTGAGGTACGCCGACAGGCAGAGGGATAGAAGTAGAAGAGGATCCACCAGAGTGGCTTAGATACACTCCTGCTTCTCGGCAGCTTGTTCAGGCTCAGTCCCAGCGCGCTTGTCCTCGTCAACGGCGTGCGACTAAGGCCCCTGCGACTCCCCAGCAAAAGCAAGGGACGGGTTTTTGAGTGGCTCCAGTTCAGCATAGCCTCAGAAAAGGTGTCCATGCCGGACGACTTGCTGGTCGGGAGGAGGTTAAAATTTTTTCACCAAAGGTGGCCTCTCATAACCTCCGACAGTTGGGTTCTTCAAATTGTCTGGTTAGGATACACTCTCAATCTGGAATCCATACCTCCAAATTGCCCACCGGGAGCTCAGTCCTTCAGCTCCCAGCACAATCAGGTACTTGCAGAGGAACTCTCCGCCCTTCTCAAGGCTAAGGCGGTCAAACCCGTTCCACCAGGGGAAGAAGGGCTGGGATTCTATTCCAGGTACTTCCTTGTGCAAAAGAAAACAGGGGGGATGCGACCCATCCTAGACCTAAGGGCCCTGAACAAATTCCTAGTCCGAGAAAAGTTCAGGATGGTTTCCCTGGGCACCCTTCTTCCCAAGATACAGGAAAACAATTGGCTGTGCTCTCTGGACAAAGGATGCCTATACCCACATCTCGATACTCTCAGCTCACAGGAAGTATCTTCAATTTCGGTTGGGAACTCGGCATTTTCAGTACTGTGTACTGCCCTTTGGCCTCATGTCTGCGCCCAGGGTCTTCACAAAGTGCCTGGCCGTTGTCGCAGCATCACTGTGCAGACTGGAATTGCATGTCTTCCCTTATCTCGATGATTGGCTAGTGAAGAGCACCTCTGAGGCAGGCGCTTTACAGTCCATGCGGATGACTATTCAGGTGCTAGAGCTACTGAGGTTCATAATCAATTATCCCAAGTCCTACCTTGTCCCGGTTCAGAAATTGGAGTTCATTGGAGCTGTTGGACACACGGACGTCTTGAGCTTATCTCCCCCAGGCAAGGGCAGACAATCTCCTGGCCCTAGTATCCTTGGCTCAAGCGTCTCAACAGATCACAGCTCAGCAGATGTTGAGATTCTTAGGGCACATGCCTTCCACAGTCCATGTGACTCCCATGGCACGTCTACTTATGAGATCAGCTCAATGGACCCTAGCTTCTCAGTGGTGCCAGGCCACGGGGGATCTAGAGGATGTGATTCATCTCTCCACCAACTTTTGCAGTTCCCTTCAGTGGTGGACAATTCGATCCAATCTGACCTTGGGATGTCCATTCCAAATTTCTCAGCCGCAGAAAGTGCTGACGACGGATGCATCCCTCCTGGGGTGGGGAACTCATGTAGATGGGCTTCACACTCAAGGAACTTGGTCCTTTCAGGAAAAGGATCTTCAGATCAATCTATCGGCTGTCCAATCAAATCATTCTGATTCAGACAGACAATCAGGTTGCTATGTACTACACCAACAAGCAGGGGGGCACCGGATCTCGCCCTCTGTGTCAGGAAGCCGTCCGAATGTGGCTTTGGGCGCACCACCACGGCATGTTTCTCCAGACCACATATCTGGCAGGCGTAAACAACTGTCTGGCCGACAGGTTGAGTAGGATCATGCAACCTCACGAGTGGTCACTGTACATGGATGTTGTCTGCAAGATCTTCCGAGCGTGGGGCACCTCCTCGGTGGATCTTTTTGCCACTCAGATCAATCACAAAGTCCCTCAGTTCTGTTCCAGACTTCAGGCTCACGACAGACTAGCGTCAGATACTTTTCTCCTACATTGGGGGACAGGCCTTCTGTATGCATATCCTCCCATACCTCTAGTAGGGAAGACTTTACTGAAACTCAAGCAAGACTGTGGAACTATGATTCTGACTGCACCTTTTTGGTCCCGTCAGATCTGGTTCCCTCTTTTTCTGGAGTTGTCCTTCAAAGAATCATGGAGATTGGAGTGTTTTCCGACCCTCATCACCCAGAACGAGGGGTTACTTCTACATCCCAACCTCCAGTCTCTGGCTCTCACGGCCTGGATGTTGAGAGCTTAGAAATTGCCTCCTTGGGTCTTTCAGAAGGTGTCTCCCGAGTCTTGCTTGCTTCCAGGAAAGATTCCATGAAAAGGTGTTATTCTTTCAAATGGAGGAGGTTTGCCGTCTGGTGTGACAGCAAGGCCCTAGATCCTTCTTCTTGTCCTACACGGACCCTGCTTGAATACCTTCTACACTTAACAGAGTCTGGTCTCAAGACAAACTCCGTAAGGGTTCGCCTTAGTGCAATTAGTTCTTATCATCAACGTGTAGAGGGTAAGCCTATCTCTGGACAGCCTTTAGTTGTTCGCTTCATGAGAGGTTTGCTTTTGTCAAAGCCCCCAGTTAAACCTCCACCAGTGTCATGGGATCTCAATGTTGTTCTCACCCAGCTGATGAAAGCTCCTTTTGAGCCACTGAATTCCTGCCATCTGAAGTACTTGACCTGAAAGGTCATTTTCTTGGTGGCTGTTACTTCAGCTTGTAGAGTGAGTGAGCTCCAAGCCCTGGTAGTGCATGCACCTTATATCAAGTTTCATCATAACAGAGTAGTCCTACGTTCTTGCCGAAGGTGGTGTCGGAGTTCCATCTGAACCATTCAATTGTCTTGCCAACATTTTTTCCCCATCCACACACCCGCCCTGGTAAGGACAAGTTGCACACCTTGGACTGTAAGAGAGCATTGTCTTTTTACGTGGAGCGGACAAAGCCCTATAGACAGTCCGCCCTGTTGTTTGTTTCTTTTGACCCTAACAGGAGGGGAGTCGCCATCGGAAATCACACAATCTCTAATTGGCTAGCAGATTGCATTTCCTTCACTTATGCCCAAGCTGGGCTGACTCTGGAGGGCCATGTCACGGCTCATAATGTTAGAGCCATGGCTGCGTCGGTGGCTCACTTAAAGTCAGCCTCCATTGAAGAGATTTGCAAGGCTGAAACGTGGTCATCAGTCCACACATTCACATCTCACTACTGCCTTCAGCAGGATACCCAACGCGACAGTCGGTTTGGGCAGTCGGTGCTGCAGAATCTGTTCAGGGTTTAGAATCCAACTCCACCCTCCTAGGCCCATTTATGTTCTGTTCCAGGCTGCACTCTCACTTAGTTGTTTCTTTTTAGGTCAATCTATGTTATGTCCGCGCCGTTTCGAGGCCCAATTGACCTTTCTTTGTTGGTTTGAGTGAGCCTGGGGGCTAGGGATACCCCAATCGTGAGAATAGCCTGCTTGTCCTCGGAGAAAATGAAGATACATACCTGTAGCAGGTATTCTCCGAGGACAGCAGGCTGATTATTCTCACATACCCACCTCCTCCCCTTGGAGTTGTTCTAGTTTTCTGGTTTGCTTTTTTATGAAACTGAGGGACTCATGCTCATGTTGTGGGCGGGAAGCCGTTCATGCATGCGCGGTGTGCTCATCCCGCGCGACGGAGCGTTCAAGAGACTTCTTCGTTTGCTCTCAAGATTTTGCTGGTCTCCTGTGCCATCGCGGACAACGACCCAATTGTGAGAATAATTAGCCTGCTGTCCTCTGAGAATACCTGCTACAGGTATGTATCTTCATTACATTCTTCTCCTCTGCTACCCTAGTGCAGACTGTTGATCGATACTGCTGGGTAAAAGAGGATTGCAGGGCTCAACATGCAGCTGCTTTGCTCCTCCTCTGCTTGCTACCAGTTCCATAATAAAGTGTTGTCAGATAAAATGGCACAGACAGAAGTCATGATGACAAAATATCATTGGAGAAAACGGCATGGACAAAATGTCATGATGACAAAAATCAGGAGACAAAATGGGATGGACAAGGATGTATGGAAAGTGAAATACACCCTGTTCTATTAATCTGCAAACAAACCTTTTCTGGAGACGTGAAGGTGGTAGAACTAGAGGACACGAATTGAGGTTGAAGGGGGCCAGACTCAGGAGTAACGTCTTGAAGTATTTTTTCACGAAGAGGGTGGTGGATACATGGAATGCCCTCCCACAGGAAGTGGTGGAGATGAAAAAGGTAATGGAATTCAAATGTGTGTGGGATAGACACAAAAGAATGCTGTTTAGAAGGAATGGATCCACAGAATCTTAGCGGAGATTGGGTGGTGACGCTGGTAGTTGGCAAGCAAAACCAGTGCTGGGCAGACTTCTATGTTCTGTGCCCTGATCGTGACTGAATAGATATGTATGAGTTGGAGTGTAAATTTTAAGGGGCTTTGACATTAACTTCAGAAATTTTAGTACAAGAACAGTGTGGACAGACTTCTACGGTCTGTGCCCTGAAAAAGGCAAGGATGAATGAAACTCAGGTATACATGTAAAGTATTGCATATCATGTATAATGAGTTCATCTTGTTGGGCAGACTGGATGGACCGTACAGGTCTTTATCTGTCGTCATTTACTATGTTACTGTCCAGCTTATTTTCGAAGGAGAAGGGTGCCCATCTTCCAACACAAATTGGGAGATGGGCATCCTTCTCCTAAGGGCGCCCAAATTGGCATAATCGAAAGCTGATTTTGGTCGTCCTCAACTGCTTTCCGTCGCAGGGACAACCAAAGTTCAACGGGGCATGTCGGCAGTGTACCAAAGGCGGTACGGGGGCGTGGTTAAGAGATGAGCGTCCTCGGCCGATAATGGAAAAAAGAAGGGCGTCCCTGACGAGCATTTGGCCGACTTGGTTCCTTTTTATTCACAACCAAGCCTCGAATAGGTGCCCGAACTGACCAGATGACCACCGAAGGGAATCAGGAATAACCTCCCCTTACTCCCCCAGTGGTCACCAACCCCCTCCCACCCAAAAAAAATAATTAAAATACATTTTTTCCAGCTTCTATGCCAACCTCAAATGTCATACCCAGCTCCATCACAGCAGTATTACTACTACTACTATTTAGCATTTCTATAGCGCTACAAAGCGTACACAGCGCTGCAAAAACATAGAAGAAAGACAGTCCCTGCTCAAAGAGCTTACAGTCTAGTAGACAAAAAATAAAGCAAACAAATCAATTAATGTGTAGAGGAAAGAGGAGGGTAGGTGGTAGCGTGTGGATACAAGTGGTTACGAGTCAAAAGGTGGGCTTTCAATCTATATTTAAAGATGGTCAAGGATGGGGCAAGACTTAGGGGCTCGGGAAGTCTATTCCAGGCATAGGGCGCAGCAAGACAGAAGGAGCGAAGTCTGGAGTTGGCAGTAGCGGAGAAGGGAACAGATAAGAAGGATTTATCCAGGGAACGGAGTGCACGGGAAGGGGTGTAGGGAAGGACGAGTGTGTTGAGATACTGGGGAGTGGCAGAATGAGTACATTTATGTTTAAATGTGTTTATTAAAAGACAAAATAGTACAGTTTGTATGGCTATAGTCAAAATACATTTTAAGAGTATTAACTACAAAACATACAATTAATAGCCTCCAACAGTTTCGCCAGTTTTCTCTTTACTTTGGATCTCCCTTTTCCCCCCCATCCTCCCCCCTCCCCTCCCCTCCCTCCCATCCCTCCCGTTTCTAAAGAACAATTATGGATACGGAGGCAAAGAGTCACTATCTAGCTTAGCCGCTTATGGAGCTATCACGCACAAAACTTATGTCTGAGTTACAAAACCTGCCCGTGCTGCCAAATCAGGCCATGTCAGTTAGCTTCCAGAGGTCATTTCCTTTTAAAATTTCTGAATCTTTAGGGCTTCGAGGATTTTAGACAAGCACCTCATTAATTTTTACTTTTTCTCTTACATCATTTCCCTCTGTTACCACGCCATGGAAACCACCTCCATTCAACCTTTAAGAATTCAAAATCCTACTTCTAGCCACCTCTGTTAATGAGTCCCAAAAAGGGGCCCATGTGTGGCAGAAAGACTCTCCTCTGGGTGAGGCCAGATCGCCCACCGCTCTTCGTTCCAAAGAGCACAAAAAAATCATTCTCGCTCGCCATTGAGACAGGGTTGGTGAGTCTGGCGTTATCCATAATTGTAAGATAACCTTCTTACCCAATAAAACCGCTTTTTTGAGAAACGGGCGTAACCCTATAGGTGGTCTTTGTACCAAGTGAAATTTATGGAATAGTAGCTGAGGCTTTTTCCGCCATGTAACCCTCCACATTTCTGACACATGACAACACACTTGCGTCCAAAATCTGGCTATTCGGGGACAAGCCCAGAACATGTGGCCCAGCCCCGCTGGAGAGTGACCACACTTCTTACATCTATCTTCCTGACCTACATGCGCCCTCCATGCTCTATGTGGAGAAAAAAAACATTCGAGACAGGAATTTGTAGGCCGTTTCTTGCAGCGCCACGCTTTCAGAAATTTTGGTTAAGTCCAGAAAGCATGCCTTCAAGTGATCGGGTTTAACGTTCACTGGTAGGTCTTTATTCCATTGCATTGCCAATTGTTCGTAATCAATCTCACCTAATTGCTCACGTAGTTCCGAATGGTAATATTTTAAAGGGACAGACCCTTGAGCATCCAAAGCTAATAGAGACATCAGTCGGCTCCATATTTGGGGACTCAAGTGTGCGGGTGGAATAGATCGTAAATAATGTCTTAGTTGGAAGGAGGCAAAAAAATCTTTTCTAAGTATACCAAATTCTCTGTCTAATTCTTCAGTAGTTTTTAAAATACCCTCTTCTGAGTATAAGTGATGTATATAGCTAATCCCCCGTGTTTCCCATTCTAGGAAAAGTTTAGCCGAGTTCCCCGGGGGGAACTGGTTGTTGCCTCTTATCGGCAATAGTGGAGTGCAAGTTGTAGAAAAAACAAATTTACGGCCCAGCCAACGCCAGGTTTGTCTTAATGGAGACACCACTGATGTGAAATACCGGGGTGTATTTACTGCCCCTGGCGTAGCATGGAGCCATGCACTAAAATGTCGGGGGGAGAACACCATGGTCTCTATACTAGTACACGAAAAGAAACTAGTGCCACGAAACCAATCAGAAAGGTGGCGCATATTACTAGCCACAGAGAATAACTTTAGATTTAAGAGTCCCAATCCCCCCTTAGCTCTAGAGAGATATAATTTAGAAACTGGTAACCTTGGTCTCTTCCCCTGCCATAAATATTTGGTCATTACCCTCGTCAACGTCTGATCGTCCTTATGTTTAAGAAACAAAGGAAGCACTTGCAACACATAAACCCATTTTGGGACCAGAATCATGTTATAGAGGGCTATCCGCCCCATCAAGGATAGGGGTAAAGTCGTCCATGTTTGCAAAGTCTGTCTAGTTTTCAGTTTAAGGGGTTCTATGTTTTGGCTATAAAGGGTGTTCAGATCGGCTGTCAGCCATATGCCAAGATATTTCAATTTATCCTCTGCCCATGTTAATGGAAATGCCCCCTCCCAGGTCGAACGTATCCGTGTCTGGACTGGCAGAGCCATAGACTTACTCCTATTCAGGGCAAGGCCCGAGTAGAAGCCAAACTCCTCCAGAATTCCAAATAAGTACAAGAGAGAGGATTGGGGCTTTGTTATAGTTACTAATATATCATCTGCAAAAGCTAAAGTTTTGAGCTCTCGCAAGTGTAATTTAATCCCCTGTATATCTGGGTCCCTTTGAATAGTGCATAACAATGGTTCAAGGTATAGCAAAAATAAGAGTGGTGAGAGGGGGCAACCCTGTCTCGTGCCACATGCTATTGTAAAGGGGTTTGATTTCATACCATTAATCAATAATGACGCTTTTGGATTAGTGTATAGCGTCACAATAGCATTAAATATCCACCCTCGGATGCCAATATAATCAAGGACAGAAAAAAGATAATCCCATCTCACCTTGTCAAAAGCCTTTTCGGCATCTAAGCTAACTAGCAGCAAAGGTTCGTTCTTGGTAAGACTCTGTGCAATGGCTAAACAGGCCTTCCTGACATTGTGACAAGGGTGTCTACCCTGCACAAACCCCACTTGACCCTCTCCCACCAGTTTTGGTATTAGAGGGGATAAGCGTTCTGAGATGATCTTCGCTAAGATCTTTAAATCGACATTTATAAGAGATATAGGTCTATATGAACCTGGGTTTTTTGGTGGTTTGCCCTCTTTTGGAATTAGGGTTATCAAGGCTTCATTAGACTCTCGCCTAAATCCCCCACATTCAATGGACTCCTCAAAAAAATCAAGAAGCGGGCCACCCACTTGTGGAAAAAGCAATTGATAGTACTCAGCACCAAATCCATCCGGACCCGGAGCTGACCCACGTTTTAATGATTTCACTACTCTTTGCAGCTCCTTGGCCCTGATAGGCATATTTAATTGTTCTAGCACTTCAGGGTTCAGGCGTGGCATTCCAGAGTCTGCCAAGTAATCTGTTATGGACGGGCCGAGTGGCGCCTCCGGGGCTTTGTATAGGTTTGCATAATATTGTTCCAATAATCTGACTACTTCCTCTGGGTTGTTTATTTGTCTACCCTCTGCATCTCGAAGTGTTGGTATAAACCTATTCCCCCCCCAGGTCTTATTAAGGCGGGCCAACAATTTCCCAGATTTATTACCATGTTTGTGGAAAGAGAAGGATCTATAAAAAAATTGTTTCTTTGTTCTCTCATGGATCATTGTATTAAGGGCTGCCAGAGAGGCCAGCATAACCTCCCTGGACTCTTTCGAGGGGCGTGCTATGTGTGCCCGTTTCGCTGCTTGATACGCTACTTCCAATTGTTTCACTCCCTTTGCCAATCTCTTTGAACGAGCACACATATAAGCGATTATATCCCCACGAATCACTGCTTTGGAGGTCTCCCAGAACAATCTAGCTTCCCCTGCATGGCTCCCATTCGTGTCAAGGAAATAAGACCATCTTTGTTTCAAGTACTCCTGGAAGTCTGCGTCCTCTGTCAGATATCCGGGAAACCTCCAAACTTGATGACGTAAACTAGTTGCTCCCACTTCCAGTTCAATCCAAATCATTGCATGATCTGAGATTTCCATTACTCCTATCTCTGCACGTGGTACTTGAGGAAACAAAACTGAAGATATTAATATATAGTCTATTCTCGACCATGAGCTATGTGCTCTGGATAAATGCGTATAGTCTCTAGATGTAGGGTGGGTTAACCTCCATGGGTCTATAAGATCTAAAGCGGTACTCAAATACCCCAATCCTTTACCCCTCCCAAACATTGAGCTTGTTTGCGGGCCAGAGCGGTCTTGGAGCCCATCCATAACTTGATTAAAGTCTCCTGCCACTATCCATGGGGTATGACCATATTGGATTCCTAGCCGAACCAGGTGTTGGAAAAAGGAATGGTCATATACATTTGGGCCATAAACATTAAGTAGGAAAACTTCTTGTCCCATTATGTTTAGCTGTAAAAGTATATATCTGCCCTCTCTATCTTTGCAGATTAACTTTGATGTGCATTGCATATTTTTATGAATTAAAATTGCTACCCCTCCTTTTTTGCTGCCCGAAGATGCAAAATAACATTCTCCCACCCAACGTTGTCTAAGCTTTTGGTGCTCAACGTCCGTTAATTTAGTTTCCTGAAGGCATGCTATCCCAGCTTTGTGGCGCTGCAACGCTGTCAAAATCTTTGTGCGTTTTATTGGGGAGGAGATACCCGATACATTCCATGAAATCAATCGGGGGGTTGGTGCCCTAGCCATCCTTTAAGTAAGCTTGGTAACATAAATTAGACAATTTCCATATTCTTAGAGCTCCCGGGTGCCCAGCCCCCACCCAGCAGCCTAGTTTGTGTAACAGAGGTGGCCTACAGTTATTTCCCAGTAACTTTCCATTCCTATCCGCCTCAGCATTGCAGCAGGTTTCACCCAAGCTTTGTACTGTTCCAGGTCCTTGCTGTAAAGATAACATTTGCTCCAATCGACAGGACTCCATAATCCAACATAAACAGTATCTAGTTTTGTACTTCTCCCTTCCCCCCTCCCCCCCCCACCATGCAAATCTTATCTCAATTCTACCCTGCTCTCCCATATCGTCCCTACCCTCCCCCCTTAGACCTACCCTCTTCCCTACTCTATTCCCCATTTAGTCGCACCTGGGCCTACGTCACCAGACGCTACCTAAATTAGCCGCGTCCGGTGAGGGGTCAATAGGTGCCAGCAAAGCCCCGTTCTCCGTCATTTTTAGTAATATCAACAATTTTCTGAACTTCCCTCCACCCTCTCCAAACCCCCAAACAACCGGGTTATACATCTCTCATAAAGCTTAGAACACGTGCGAGCCAAATGACTCTAGTTCACTTATCATCGTTCCAGTCTTAGGATTGGCTCTCCAGCATCTGGGTGCCGCCAGTTTTACATCTTGCGTCCATTTTCCTTAACAACTGGGCCACACGAACCCACAAACCAAGTGATCAACAAAATTCCAAACAGCCAACCTGTCAATCTCGATAATTGTAATCCAACAGGTGTTTTAATCACCTCCAGCCTTTCATGATGATCTCTCCGTAAAGCTGTTTTAATCAGTCTGCTGGCCCTGCTACTTGCTTATTCAGCCATTCCACGGCTACTTCTGGTTTATTAAAGGCTCTCCAGACACCGTTATCCATAATTTTTAAAGTCGCTGGGTATTGTAACATAAATCTGTGTTTCTTCTCCACCAGACTCGTGCAAACTGCCGAAAACGCCCGCCGCTGCATTGACAAAGCCGCGGAGTAATCCTGGAAAACACGGATGACTGCGCCATCATACTTAGTGGAGTCTCTGCATTCTTTATATGCCCGCAAAACGGCCACTTTTTGTGAATAGTCGTGAAACTTTGCTATGATCACCCTAGGGCGCTGTTCTCTTGCTGGTCTAGGTCCCACGCGGTGGGCCCGCTCAAGACGTATTTGCCTCCCCTCTCCTGCTTCGGGAAAGCTCGCTTGCAACCAAGTTTCAAGAGTAGTTTTCAAATTGGCTTCTGATAGGGATTCCGCAAAGCCCACAAAGCGGAGGTTGTCTCGTCTAGATCTATTCTCCAAGTCCTCGATTCTCTCTGTATAATCTTGTATCAGGCGGGACAATCGTTCTAGCTCACCCGAACTTTCCTGGTGCCCCTCCTCCACCTCTGCCACCCGGGCTTCCAGCTCACCCGTGCGCCGCGAGAGTTCCGAGGTCACCGCCGTTATGCCTGCTATTTGTGTCGATAACTGATCAAATTGTGGGGCTAATGCCCGCACAACTGCCTCCGTAAGCTCCGGTATGAGCGTCTCACCATTCTGGCTGGAAGGAGAATGTGCCGGCGAAACCGGCGCCATGTTGGATTCGACAGCTCTTGTTTTGTCTTCCTTTTTCTTTCCACTTTTCGCCGTTTGAGCCATCAGAGATCTCGTAATATACTTGTCCATATATTAAGAAAGCTGTTTTGCGCAGTTGGGGAGATTTTCAAGGGCGGGGATTGCCAGTTAAGTTGCTTTTTGAACGAGGCTTTGAGCAGCTAGAGTAGAACACGTCTTCTGCCGCTCACTGCATCACGTGACCCCCAGAATGAGTACATTTATAGGTTAGTAGAAGAAGTTTGAACAGGATGTGAAAACGGATAGGGAGCCAGTGAAGGGTCTTGAGGAGAGGGGTAGTATGAGTAAAGCGACCCTGGCGGAAGATGAGACGGGCAGCAGAGTTTTGAACCGACTGGAGAGGGGAGAGGTGACTAAGTGGGAGGCCAGCAAAAAGCAGATTGCAGTAGTCCAAACGAGAGGTGACAAGGGTGTGGATGAGGGTTTTGGTAGAGTGCTCAGAAAGAAAGGGGCGGATTTTACGGATGTTGTAAAGAAAGAAACGACAGGTCTTGGCAATCTGCTGGATATGAGCAGAGAAGGAGAGAGAAGAGTGTTTTGTTTTGGGGTTCAGAGACCCCTAGGTTCTGTCTGGTACTGGAGTTCAGCTGTCCAGTGGGAGAGAGAACCTCCAAGAAGGCTGGATTGACCTCAAATCTAACTCCATCTCTAAATAGAATAATTCACTGGTACTGAGGTAATCAAGAAGCTGTGAAGTTCTAAAAGGAATTGCCACGGAGAGAGATGTTAGGTCTAAGGGACCCGCATTAGTCCGCCTCTCAGCACTGGCAAGGAAAAGATACCAGCCTCATGACAAACTGGATTTAGGCTACAGGTTATACAATGCGGTGAAAGAAAGCCTGATAGAGCGGAAGCATTTATACTTACAGCCTTTAATCATTAAGTGAAGCCCACAGAACATCATTCGGGATGAGGAGTTTATTTGCCAAGATACAAGTCAAATCAGTGATTGACAACAGGCATGTACAATCAATTAGTTATAGGAATATAATAATCCAGCTGCAAACAGGTGCTATCTGAATCTTAGTCTTTTATAATTTCTTTTACCAATCAAAAGGTTTTACATGGGAAAGCAATTAGGTAATTTGTCAATTCTGCTGGTCACATTGGTTTCCCCTGGAGAGAGAGTGGCAACCCTTCTCTCTAGCTTAAACCAGGAAATACACTAACTTTTATAGGTTGATACAGGATATCAGTAATATGACAGTAAGCCCATCTGATTGGATCTAATTTATGTCATGGTTGTCACTGATTGGCTTATGCTAATGATTAGCTTCATCTCGTGAACATGTTCTCATCTTTAACTTGCTTAACCACAAACTTAAGCACGCCCTTACACCTAGTTTGAGGAGCCATCTGTATCCTGTTTATGAGGTTTCTGCACCCTAACTTCTTCCTCATTCTGCTGCATGGTCTTTCCTCATTTAGCTCAGGAGCTTGCTGGAACTTCAGAGTTCAAATTTCGGCTAAAGGCCTGTACTTTTCTTGTCATTTTTAGAGCCTGAACCTAAGTCTCAGGCCTGGGCTTCCAAATAATTATACATATCCCCACTTGAAGGCCTGGGTAAACAAGGCCTTCACAAAATGTGGTTAAGGTCAATGCTTGTTGCTAGAGAACTAGTCCTGCACCTAGGTGTTCGCTATCGCCTCAAAATATTGAGCTAACTCTGTTGTTATGAGCTCAACAAACATATGGTTAGTACTCCGATTGTAGGCTGTCTTAGGTTGCAGGTATCCAGAATCCCTAAGCAGGTTGAAATTCTTGGGCCTAACTTTACCCGTCATGGCCATCCAATCATGAGCACTAAGAAGCGTATAGCAACTATGAGAGGCACTAGTAAGGAGGATCTTTATGTTTAGAATTGCCAATGGTATAATTACAAATAGGCTGAGGCAATCATTATGGTTTGCATCATGCAGCAAAACAGGAAGAGAACCCGGTAAGGATCATACTATGGTTGGATATACTAAGATTGGTCACACTATCGCTAAATAATGGTATGGCTGAATGATACCTAAACAGGAGTTTAAATGTCTATAGCATCTAAAACATCTTACATTTGCCCATACATTGTTATATCTTGGTGGGCATTAAGGTTTGGTGCTATCCTTGTATAACCAGTATCAGTTTGAATTCCATAAGCAGCAATAACAGAAAAAAAATTCTAGAAACATTCAAAATCGATGTTAAAGTGAAAGTAAACTGAATATTAAATCTAAGAACGGCCATTTATAATGGAAACTGTCATTAGCAACATGCATTAGCCAAAAAGGGAATAATAATAAAATAAAATTGAACCTTTCCAATATAAACGAAATTAATGATAAACTAAAAATAAAATATGAGTCCATAATGTCCATAAATAGCAACTGCGAATCTCAAGTTAACTATCTCTTAATCTTGTTCGGTTGTATTGTGCTGGAGGTTCTAAAATGTCAAAATTCTAGACTTTACTGAAGACTATAATATTTTTCAGGTGAACCCAAGATAAATGGCTCCCATACTCTGTTGTAGTTCAGGAGTGGGACCCACTGGGTTAACTTTCAAGAAGCATAGGATTAATCAGCAAAAATAGAGTTGTCAGGCGAGATATCAGGCCAAATAGAATAGAGTTGTGTCGCTGTCACTGTCAGTGTAATTGTCAACCAAATGGGTGTCAAACTTATACAGAAGCAGAGCTAAACAGTATAATCAAGAAAAATGCAATACTTAAAACACACAAGTCCAATGATGATGGAGTATTCTTGTACCAGGAAATTCTCCCATGCAGTAGAACTTTCTGTGTCCTCAGAAGAATCGTTGAACCCCCGAGTCAAGGTTTCAGAGTGCTGCTCGGCTGAGGTTAAGAGAAGATTACACAGTTCAGCTTGACCAGGATCAGGTTCTTTAGATGTTTGCAAGGGCAGAAAGGTCAGCAACAGAAGGTGGTGGTATTAAGCAGATAACCTTTTGACAAGGGATGTTGTAACTTCAAGGTAAATGTTCTGGAGGGCGTGGTATACTCTCTATGGAATAAGTCTCTTATGTTCAAGGAATTGGGTTTACAAAATATCCCCACTTCTGGCTTGCGTAATCTGAATGAAGCAAGACAGAAATGTTATTTTTAATTATGAATAGTAGAGAGAGCATATGATATAAAAGAATAGGTTACAGTAAAAATTAGAAAATGGATATGCAGAGAAATTAAGTTTATAATTATGATGTTGGAAGTCCATGTGATCGACGTGTCTCCAGAAGACAGTGTCGCCCCTTGGAAAAGGAAGGCGCCGTACGGTTGCAGTAGAGTGTACACATGGTAATGCATGTGTAATGGCATGCAGGTTCTGGAAAACATGATCTACAAAATTATGGAACATTCACAAGCAATTAAAGCGGGCCTAAATTGAGGATATCATTCGGATGCAGAACTATCATTGGGTAAGTCGATGTGGCGGGGCTTTTTCTGTTGCTGTCTCTAGCCAGAAGTTATTCGGAGTAAAACTAATAGAATGGAACCGAGGTTATAGGTCAGGATGACAACTTCACCTGCTTTGACTACTATTCCCCAGAAGATAACCCCAAGGTTTCGAGCTGAGGAGACAGGAAGAATGAGAGAGCCATCAACAGAAATAGAAAACGGGGGGAGCGGGGAGGTGGGTTTGAGTGGGGGGGGGGGGGGGGGAATGAGAAGCTCGGTTTTGGTCATATTTAATTTCAGGTGGCATTGAGACATCCAGACAGCAATGTCAGACAAGCACGCTGAAACTTTGGTTTAGATGCAAGGTGAGATATCAGGGGTAGAAAGGTAGATTTGGGAGTCATCAGCATAGAGATGGTAAGAAAAGCCATGGGATGAGATTAATGAACCAAGGGAAGAAGTGTAGATAGAAAAGAGGAAGGGACCAAGAACAGAACCCTGAGGTACGCCGACAGGCAGAGGGATAGAAGTAGAAGAGGATCCACCAGAGTGAACACTAAAGGTGCGGAGGGAGAGGTAGGAAGAGAACCAGGAAAGGACAGAGCCCTGGAATCCAAGTGAGGACAGGGTATCGAGAAGTATGCTGTGATCGACAGTGTCAAAAGCAGCGGAAAGATCAAGAAGAATGAGGATGGAATAGAGACCTCTGGATTTAGCCAGTAATAGGTCATTGGAGACTTTAGTAAGCGCAGTTTCGGTTGAGTGGAGAGGGCGAAAACGAGATTGTAGTGGGTCAAGAATAGCATGTGAGGAGAGAAAATCAAGGCAGCAGCAGTGAACAGCACGCTCAAGTAATTTGGAGAGAAAGGGAAGGAGGGAGATGGGTCGGTAATTAGAGGGACAAGTAGGGTCGAGTGAAGGCTTCTTAAGGAGAGATGTGACCACAGCATGTTTAAAGGCAGCAGGGACAGTCGCAGTGGAAAGTGAGAGGTTGAGAATGTGACAGATAAAAGGAATAAGAGCAGGAGAGATGGCATTAAGAAGGTGGGTGGGAATGGGATCAGAGGAACAGGTGGTACATTTTGAGGAAGAAAGGAGAAGTGTAGTTTCCTCAATAGTAACTTCAGGAAAGGAGGAAAGGGAATGAGGGGAAGGAGAGAGAGGTGGCGAGGTAGAGAATGCAAGATTTATCTTTTGAACCTTGTCATGAAAGAATTCAGCAAAGGTCTGAGGAGATAATGAAGGGGGAGTTGGGGGAGGGGGCACCTTGAGGAGACAGTTCAATGTGATGAAGAGAAGTTGAGGGTTAGAGCCAAGAGAGTTAGTCAGTTGGATATAATAATCCTGTTTGGCGCGTAAAAGAGCAGATTGGAAGGAGGTCAGCATGAACTTAAAGTGTAAGAAATCAGCAAGGGCCCGAGATTTCCGCCAGAGTCGTTCGGCGGAGTGGGTACAGGAACGTAGGTAGCGGATATTAGAAGTCAGCCAAGGTTGGGGTTTTGTACGCCTTATAAGGCGGGTCATCAAAGGTGCAAGAGTGTCTAAGGCAGATGATAGAATATTGTTGTAAGAAGCAACAGCCTCGTTGACAGATGTGGATGGTGCCACAATCGAGAGGAGGTTTGAAACATGGGAGGATAGAGATGAAGGGTCAATACCATGAAGATTCCTAGATAAATTAGATAAGATAGGACGGGACTGTGAGGGAAGAGATTTAAGTGTGAAAGTTATAAGATGGTGATCAGAGAGGGGAAGATCAGAGGCAAGGAAACTAGAGGGTCAACAGTTGGAGGAGAAGATGAGATCAAGACAGTGACCATTTTGATGAGTGGGGGAGGTGGAGCATAGTTGGAGATTAAAGGAGGACGTTAAAGCGAGTAACTTGGAAATATAAGAGTTAGAAAGATCATTAGCAGGAATATTAAAGTCACCAAGGATGAGAGAGGGGGAGGAAGGATCATGGAAGAAGGCAAGCCAGGCATCAAAGTCACTGAGAAAGGATGAAAGGGACTTATCAGGGGGATGATAAATGACCGCTATTCGAAGAGGCAGAGGAGAGAAAAGGCGGATAGAGTGGACTTCAAAGGAGGAAAAACAGTGAGATTGAGGTGGAAGAAGGGGTTGAAATCTGGAGGAGGGAGAGAGAAGTAATCCAACACCGCCCCTGCGGCCAGCAGGGCGAGGAGTATGTGAAAAAAGATAACCGCCATGGCAGAGGGCTGCGACTGAAGCAGAGTCATCAGGGCAGAGCCAGGTTTCTGTTATGGCGAGCAGATGGAGGTGACGTGAGATAAAGAGGTCATGAACATATGGGAGTTTGTTGCAGATAGAGGAGGCATTCCAAAGGGTGCAAGAGAAGGGCAGAGAAGAGGAGGGGAGTAGAGGAATAGTGATGAAGTTAGAGAGGTCACGGTGAAATCTGTAGAGTTGGGAGGGCCAGGATTGGGATTGATGTCACCGGCTGAGAGTAAGAGAAGGAGTAAAAGAGAGCGGAGGAGAGTAGGAGAGGTGTGGCCATGAAGGTGTCGAAGGCGAGAGGTATTTAGATGGAATGGGGAAGGCAAAATGGAAGGAAGAAAGAGATGAAGATTAAAAGCTAAGAGGGAGGAAGAGGGTAGGAGAGAAGGTGAGGTGATGAAGTCGATGGATGGGCAGTGAGTTCCTGTAGTGGAGAGAAGTAGGGGGTGAGGGAAAAGATTAGGAAGGGACAGGGCAAGGAAGAGAATGTGTATAGGGGCCATAGCGTGATTCAGAATTAGGTATAATTGGGTGAGGTCAGTAGTGACTGGGAGAAAATAGATGTAAAGAGAAAAATGCCTGGCGCGCGGCACCAAGAGCGGAGGCCCTGAGTGGATCGGAGTGGACCTGGGAGTCACCCCTGGAGAAGGCTGTAAAGGATATGCAGATGAGCTGCAAGTCCTCCACAGCACCTGAAAGGCAGCCGGTGGTAGAGCTGTGCACCTCTCAGCTGAGGAAGGCTTACCAGGGGTTAGGCCGAAGCCAGCATTCCTCCCCCTGAGGGTCGCCTGGTATAACTTGTTACAAATGTAATTTACTGAGAAGAGGTGTGGCAAGGACACCAATTGCAAGCCTCCAGCACATAGTAAAGACCCAATTACAAGTCTCCAGCACATATGCAGCACCTATGATTGGTCCAGGGTGGAGGAGAGGTGAGTGCTCACTACATGCCTATAAAACCACATTGCAGACAAAGAAACTCTGAAAACTAGCCACGATGGAAGAGAGTTTCAGATCCATCCCATGGCCTATTTTAACCCGAAGGGGGTACTCCCCCCCCCCCCCCCCCCCCCTCTTCGTAGAAACTAATTCTGTATCGTTCATTCATTCTTCCTTTTTCTCTTCATTCTCTCTGTTCTGTGACCTTTGTATGAGAAATAAAGTTTCCTTCAGGTCCCTGAAGCAGTTTTTAGTGGATACTGCAGTGCACTTCAGGCAGGAGAACCCAGACCCATCCCCCCCTACCTGTTACATTTGTGGTAGTAAATGGGAGCTGTCACGTCTGTGGCCGTGACCACCCTCAGACTTACCTCATTTCTGGGGGCCAGCAGCTCTGCTGGCTTCTGTCTGTCTTTGTGTTAGTCTTGTCTCTGGCTCTGTGTGCTGATTACTTCACTAGACCTCACCTGTGTGTGCTATGCCTCTCTGGGGAGCCAGCATCTAAGATGGCTGCCACCGGCTCTGTGCCAGCTTCCAAGATGGCTCCTGCCTGTCTTTCCTGTGGGCTCACTTCCTATGTGTGTCAAGCCTCTCTTTGGGGTCAGTGTACTTCCTGCTTCTGTCCTGCTGCTGGTGACTCATCAGTGAGAGCCTTCATAAGGAAGTGCTGTGCTTGCAGTCAGTGCCTTTTGCATAAGTGTTATGCTCTTAGGCCAGGTCAGGTTAGTAAGTGTCTGCTGCACTACTGCTTAGCCTCTCTCTGGGTTCCAGCCCAGTTTCTTTCTGTGTCTGTGTCTCTGTTGTCCTTCCGTGGGGGGTCTTCCCTGCCACTGTCTGTCTGTGGACTGCAGGTCCTTCCTGGCTTACCCTGTGTTTGGGGTGAAGCCTCTGTTCCTGGCTTACCCTGTGTTTGGGGTGAAGCCTGTGCTCCAGGCTTATCCTGTGTTTGGGTGAAGCCTCTGTTCCTGGCTTACCCTGGGTTGGGGTGAAGCCTTTGTCCGGGTTTGTTCTCTGTCTGTTTGCGAAGCCTCAGCCTTTGTGGGTTCCCCAGTCAGTGTGGGGAACGGCTGTGACTTCAGACCCTTGGCCTGTTCTTCCTGGTTACTCTGTTTTTCTGTGCTGCCTGCCCAAGACCCTTGGCCTGTTATTCCTGGTTTGCTGTCTTTACCCTGAACCCTGCCTTGCCTAGCCTGTGTGCCTACCCTGCTTGTATATCCTGAGGGTATATCCTGAATCCTGTATCTGTCTGGCTAGTGTGTTTTCCTGGGTGATTATTCCTGTATCCTGTCTCCACCTAGCTAGAGGGTGTACCCTGTGGGTATTCCCGGATCCCCGTTCTGCCTAGTGTGTTGCTGCCCTAGTCCTTGCTCCTGCTAGCTTCTGTACGCCTGGTGTTCCTTGGTCTGTCTTCTGGGTCTTGCTAGTGGCTGTGCAGCAGCACACTGTCTGAGTCTAGTTCCGTGCCCTGTCGCCCTCGTGTATCCCAGACCCAGGGTGGGTCCTCTGGATCTTCAGTTCCTGCCTTATCCTGCAAGTCCTGCCGGCCGCCTGCACTTCGGAGCTCAACTCCGGAGGAACGGTGGCTAGGTGCAGGTGAAGCTGTTCCTGTCTCATCTGTTCTAGTTGCCTGCCTTGTACTACTCCAGTCCAGAGTTCCAGTACTGCTCTTCTGTATTTCCAGTCCCGAGGTGGTCTTGCCTGCCGCTGCCATTCCTCAGCAGTGGCCCAAGGGCTCACGAACTCCAGTCCTGCCTCGAGGACCTGACAGAATGCCAAGGCCCTCGAGAAAGCGACAGGAGCCCTCCAAAACCCACCCGAAACCCACTGTGCCCACATCTAGGTGCCCCCCTTACCCTTTAAAGGCTATGGCAGTGTTGTATTGTGGGTAGTGGGTTTGGGGGGCTCAGCACCCAAGGTAAGGGAGCTATGCACCTTGGATCAATTTGTGAAGTCCACTGCATTGCCCCCTAGGGTGCCCGGTTGGTGTCCTGGTTTGTGAGAGGGGACCAGTGCACTACGAATGCTGGCTGCTCCCATGACCAAATGACTTGGATTTGTACGTTTTTGAGATGGCCGTCATCGTTTTCCATTATCGGCGAAAACCGAGGTCGGCCATCTGTAAGGTCGACCTAAATGTCAAGATGGTCGACCTAAATGTTGAGATTTGGGCGTCCCCGACCGTATTATCAAAATGAAAGATGGACGCCCATCTTGTTTCGATAATACAGGATGCCCCGCCCCTTCGCCGGGGCGCCCTTAAAGATGGGCTCCCAGTTGGATTATGCCCCTCTATGTTAAGCAGTCACCTAAAAATTAAAAACGTAGAAACTTAGCATGTTAAACGTAAACAGCCATTGTAAATCAAAGAATAGACCAGTATAGAATAAAGGGTGGTATGCAAATAAGACAGGCTTGAAAGGTAATCCATAAGGAATCCAGTACAGTGCAATACAAAGGAGCCAATGAACATCAAAAAAGAAGTCACTGATGAATAAAGGATGCTGAGCAAACAAAGGTTTTGTCTTCACTTGGGTTAACAAACAATTGTTTATATTATTCTGTGATTTAAGTTAAACTGATGACTGCAGTTAGTATACCAACATAAATAGCCCCTAGGGTCATGTGACACTGTGCAAAGAAGCAGATGATAGTGAGATGAACTCCTGAACCCCTCTGGTCAAATAACCTCCCCAAGCTATGTGAACTGCTCCCTTTTGGATTGTGAAGGGGAAGTGTACCTGACCACTAACATAACCTTTTCAGAACTATTTGGATTGCAATTATAGCCTCTAAAATCCCCCAGAAAGACAGAGATCGGGGTTATCACATGGAAAACAGGATGGTGGAGAAAGAGGTGATGGGCCCACAATCAGTGAGCTTGGTGTGGTTGATCGAGGTGGTGGTGAAGATTAGAACACTGTTGCAAAGCTTGTTCGATCACAAACTACAAAAGATTGTAGACAAATTGGATTCGGTAGGCAGCAGGTTGGAAACTGCACAAAGAGCTACAGACTTTCAACAAAAACTGTCTGACGTGGAAGATATCCTTTAAGCCCAGGAGATTAATGATTGTCAAACTTGAAGAGAAAATTGATGACCTTCAAAATTGGTGTAACCTTCATTTGGTCGGTCTCCCAAAATCTGTTTGAGATCTTGATCTGTGAGCTTTCTTAGAGACCACGACGGGGCCTTTACATATAGAGAGAGCCCATTGGCTTGGTCAACAGAAGGACAATGATCCTCGCTTGAGAATGGTCATTTTCAAAGTTCTTAACTTTGTTCTTAAATAGGACATTCTTAGGGCTATCAAAGCAATAGGATCAGTATATTACAACAACCATAAAATTCTCTGCTTTGAAGATTTTTCTGCTGTGGTTTTGGTAAAACAAAAGGCATTCACCATTGTGTGCTCTCTTTTGCATGCTAAGAAGATTCCCTTTACCTTACAATATCTAGCAACGTTGAGGACTACCCAAGTGAGCAAACATCAGTATTTTTTCACAGCTACAGAAGCCTTGAATTTTGCTAAACAACTGCCTGATGCTGCACTTGGACATCTTTGTCAAAGTAGATGGTTGGGTGTTTAATGTGTAACTGGACCTACTCTCATTGTGGATTTGTTACTAACTTTACAGATAATTCTTGAGTAAGAAGGTTCCTTTTGGATGCCTGATTTGAGCCTGAGCAGGTGCACTTCTGGATGGCACCTTGGATGGCGACCTGAGTCGAGCTTGTCTGGATTTACAAGGGGCCAGTTGTGGCTAGATTTTTTTTTCCAATTATAATTTATAAACATTCTTACCAAGCCTAAGCTTGTACAGAAAGGTATACATTCTATAATGATTAATAAACAAAAGAAAATTATGAATAGATACACGCAGGTCCTCAAGTCTTAGATACAAGATTATCTTGTAATGGAGTTATTTATAGAAAACATTTTAAAGAAGTTAGATAAACCTGTCTAACAACGAAGTGTCTCTTATTAACAGAGCTCAAAACAAATGTCAATAAACATTAACATTCTCTTAACCCCAAAGATCGTTTGGTTGCAAGAAATTCTGTAAGCTGTGATGGCTCAAAAAAACATATTTTACTGACTGGTACCAGACTATACATTTACATGGATACCGAAGGTGAAAAGTAGCCCCAATCTGAAGAACACCTAATTTAAGCAGCAAAAACAGCCTACGTCTTTTCTGGGTCTCTTGTTTTAAGACCAATAAATGTGGCTAGATTTTATATGAGGAGGGAAAGTTTGGATTTCCCGGATTTGTCACTCACGATCTATATGCCCAAGATAGAGACGCGGCATAGAATTTGTGTCAACACTATATATGGGGGGGGGGGGGGGTCACGTGATGGCAGGAGTCTAGACGGACGTCTCGAGGCTGCTCTCCTCCTCATCGCTTATAAATCAGCTGATTTAATGTGCTCAAACCCCCGATCTGGTCCCTCAAAACATCGTCCAGTACAAGGTAGCGTGGGCTGCATCGATTGAGCAATAAAGGAGAAAGATCAGAAGCTGCTTTCAGGGTATGCCGGCAAAGACCCCGCGTACTCAGAAAGGGCGCGGAACCCCCCACGTGGCTAAGATGGCGTCTGGAAAGGAGAAAGGAGAGGCGACCCAGAGTCAGGATCTGCCGGTGGTAGCCATACAAGACGCAGCGATACAAGAGATAATGAAGCACATGGCAGCAGTTCTGGATGACAAGCTGTCGGCGCTGCATGTCTTTATGGACGAGATGAAAGAAAGCATGGCGGCACAAAGCACCCGCATACAACTGGCAGAGGAACGAATATCACAGCAAGAGGATCTGGTGAATAATGTGAGTTCTCAAATGTCTGCTCTGGAGAAGAGGTGTAAACTGCTGGAAGAGCGGGTAGAAGATCATGAGAACCGGAGCAGGCGGAATAATATCAGGCTGGTGGGAATACCGGAATCGGTCAAAGATAAAGAGCTCTGGGACTTGGTAGAAGTCTGGCTGCCGAAAGAGCTTGGGATTGAGTCAGAAGGGCAACGTCTCAAAGCAGAGCGGGTGCATCGGATCGGAGCGCTTAAAGAACATAGCAGTAAGTCACGCCCGGTAATTGCTCGTATTCTCAACTATGCTGAGAAAGCCCAGCTGATGGAAAAGTATCGCCAGAAGAGAACCCTGACTTATCAGGGGACAGGCGTGCTGATGTTTCAAGATTTCTCGCCGCGGGTGTCAGAGCTAAGAAAACGAGTGTCTCCGTACTGCTCTCAGCTCTACAACAAAGGGATCCGGTTCTCGCTGCAGTACCCAGCAAAGGTGAGAGTGCTGCATGAAGGTCGTGTTCTATTCATGGAGCAGCCAGAAGAATTGCGCTCATTTCTGGAGCGGTTGCAGTGATAGAGTGCAATGTTAGAGTGGTTGAAGGGAGCCGGCTTGAAAACACCTTTGATGACACGTGGAGAGCCGCCGGAGACATTATGCCAGGCAGGCTAGGATTTATTTCTTGTTATTTTTGACGTGCAGGGGATTGCAAGCAGCAGAACCATTAAAGATTGATTACTGTAAACAACAAGGAGTGGAGCCCGGGGCATTCTTAAATGGGAGACATTGTTGATTTGGAAGGAGAGGCTGTTTGTGGTTTTTTTTTTTTTTTTTTTTTCTTCCCAGCTTTATCTGGATGCCAGCTAGAAGACTGAAGACTCAGTGGGGAAGTTGTGAGTTGCCTGGGGACGATTTGTAATTTAAAGAGGCTTGTTGCAGTGAAGCCTGTGTTCTTTTTTTATAGGCTGCACGAGGTAGAGAGAGAGAAAATAAAGGAACACAATGGACTATAGTTTGAACAAGTTTGGAGGGGTACTGTTATTTGTATAATTTGCCTCTGATGGGATCGTTTTACTTTTCTGCTGTCGTATTGGGGGAGTTGAAGGGAAAATGTTGAAACAGGTGGTGGGTGTTTAAGAAAGGGAAATGCAGCGCTCAGGCAAGCTGAGGGTCCTTTTCGGGGGGGGGGGGAGGAAGGGAGGGGAGTAGCTTTCTCTTAGGGGAGGGTTGTAACACTGGTTGTTCTAAAGGGGAGGGATTTGAGGGTGTGGGCACAGGTAGGGGGGAAGGGGGATGGGAGGGGAGAAGTGGGAGGAAGGAGCTATTTGACTGGATGGAGTGAATGGTACACAGAGTGTGGATGTAGCAAACGAAGGGAGGGACAGGGATGGGAAAGAGAGGGAGGGGAGGGGGAGGGGCTGGGGTGGGGGGAAGGCTCCTGGAGAAATAAGGAATACTGTTACATGGAGGAGATTGGTACCAAGGCAACACCTGGAAAGGGAGGGGGTGATGAGCTGGGACATCACCCCTTGTTCTCGGACATAAGGCTGCATATCGCCTTTCGATCTGACAGATGGGTAGTTTGAGAATAGGATCATTAAATGTTGATGGTATTCACTCACCGGTTAAGCGGACTAAAATTTTGGCATACTGTAATAAAATGAAAGTTGATGTGATGTTTTTACAGGAGACTCATCTCTCACAACAAGAACATCGGAAGTTACAAAAAGGGTGGGTTGGAGAGATAGTGTCATCTTCCTTTAATAACAGACAAAGGGGGGTGGTTATATTATTCCATAGAAGGCACCATGTTAGCATGCATAAATTAGTACAAGACCCAGAGGGTCGGTTTGTCATATGGTGGGGAGAGGTTGCAGGGCAGAGGGTGGCCTTATGCTCCATATATGCGCCAAATGTATATTCCCACTCTTTCTTTTCTGGTCTTTTAGCTCATTTGGTATCAGTTAGTGGGTACAAATTGGTGCTGGGGGGAGATTTTAATATTACTGCAGACCCCTTGATAGATTGCAAGCCAGCAAAGCCGCGGCCTCCAGCATGGAAAGATAAAGGGATTAACTTTCTAGTACAAGAGCTAGGGCTCCTGGATATCTGGCGGATCTTACATCCAGAATCATATGACTACACTTTTTTTTCTCAGGTACATGGGGTATATGCACGGCTCGATTATTTACTAGTTGATGCAACCCTTATGTCGAAAGTGCAGGCGGCAGATATAGTGGACGGGGCAGTGTCGGATCATTGTTTGATTTGGGCAGACATCCAGTGGCACCAAGGCAGTGCATCAAGGATGTGGCGTATGAATCCAACGTTGTATTTGGAGCCTGAGTTTCGTAGTTTTTTGTTGAAGATGTGGGACAATTATCTAATGGAAAATGACCCGGAATTAGTAGACCCTACAACTTATTGGGAAGCGGGGAAGGCCGTGATGCGGGGGCATATTATCGCCTATGGGGCAAAATTAAACAGGGAGCGTAATAGTAGATTAATTGCCTTATCGAGCCATCTGCAACAGTTGAGGGGGAGGCATGTACGGCAGAGGGAAGACGAGATAAAAAAGGAATATTTGGACACTCGCCGGCAAATTAATGATATTTTGAATGCGCGGGCGGCTCAGGATATCAGCTTGTATAAATTTAATTTGTATAGATGGGGGAATAAGGCGGGGAGATTGATGTCGACCCTGGTAAAAGGCAGAGGGGCCAAAAAAATCATAACGAAGGTGAGATCTCCTGGAGGGCAGGTAGTGGCCACATCTGAGGGCATCCAGGAAGAGTTTGTCAAATTCTATCAGGCACTGTATAATGCAGGAGAGACAGATCGGACCCAGCGGGAATTATTTTTTCAGAATCTTCCTTTACCGCAGTTATCGCAGGAGCAGAGAGATCAGTTAAATGCGCCGGTGAAGGGAGAGGAAGTACTTCAGGCAGTGAAACGCCTTAAGTTGGCTAAGGCCCCCGGTCCGGACGGCCTAGGGCCTGAATTTTATAAGATATTAGGTGCCAACGTAGGACCCCCTTTTCAAGAATTATGTCATCATCTCTGCACAACTGGGGAGGCGGGCGGTAGACTTACACATGCACACATAGTGGTACTCCCTAAGCCTGGGCGAGATGAGGAATTGCTGGGTTCCTACAGGCCCATATCGCTCCTTAATCAAGACATAAAGCTTTTTGCCAATATTATGGCAAATAGGTTGGGGAGGGTCTTACCTGGCCTGGTTCACTCGGATCAGGCGGGATTCGTGCCAGGCCGATATGCATCTTCCAATATTATGAGAGCCTTGACAGTGTTGCAGAAAGGGGGGGGCAAACCCGGAGATGCGATCATTACAAGTTTGGACGCGGAAAAAGCATTTGATAAGATCTTGTGGGACTATCTATTTTGGGTGTTACCGCAATTTGGTATCATGGGAGCTTTCTTAGGAGGAATCCGCGCTTTATATAGCCATCCCACAGCTCAGATATTAATAAATGGAGCATTGTCATCTGTCTTTTCCTTAAAGCGGGGCACACGGCAAGGGTGCCCGCTCTCCCCGATGCTATTTGTGCGGTCCTTAGAACCCTTTGCTATCAAAATTCGACAGACGGACAAAGTTCAGGGAATTAAAATGGGATCCCAAGAATTTAAAATTAATCTGTTTGCAGATGACATGCTTATATATCTAGATAGAGCATCCGTGACTGTTCCTATTCTTATAGACTTAATTGTCCAATTTGGGTCTTTCTCTGGTCTATGTATTAATTTTGATAAGTCTGAGGCTTTGCCGGTGTCCTCCCCTTGTGCGTGTAGGCAGCTCCACACGTTTCCCTTAGCTTGGTCAACCGGAACTTTAAAATATTTAGGAGTGTATTTGCACGCGGATATGAGAGTGGTATATCGTCGCAATATACAGGACAAGCTAGATGGCATTAAAAAATTGTGCCACAGATGGAGAGATTTGCCCCTTTCTTTATTGGGGCGTGTAGCGTTAGTAAAAATGGTTATGTTGCCCAAGATTCTATACCCCTTACAGATGATGCCATTTTGGATAACACGAAAAGATGAACTATACTATAAGGGGTTTATTGGTACTTTTCTTTGGGCGGGAAAGCGGGCCAGGATAAGTTTTGCTAAATTGACGATTGCTAGGAATAAGGGAGGATTAAATCTTCCGGACCTGCGGTTATACAATGTGGCAGCGCTACTTAGGTGGATTTTTGAGCTCCATTCTGGGTCTGCTAAATATGCCCCAAAAGGTATCTGGCAAGGTGAGGTGCTGCCGTATTCAGTGTTTAATAGTTTACAAATACAGGGAAGCTCGAAAGGAGACCTCCAGTGTTTGCTTCAGCCTCTGAGAAAGGCCTGGAATTGGTGGCGGGGTGGACTGGGAAAGGCCACAGGACCATCTCCATTTCTGACAGTAGTAGATAACCCCTCATTTCCAGCGGGTCAGGGGGCGTCGCGGTTCAAAGTGTGGGCCAAAAATGGGTGTCGTTATGTGGGACATTTTACGGTGGAGGGACAGGGGATATTCCCCACATTTGAGCAGGCTCGGAATTCTTGGAGCTTGGGACAGGAAGATTATTTCCCTTTTCTTCAATTGAAGCACTATTGTGCGACCTTGTCTTCTAGGAAAGAGGGGGGGCCTAGTTTTTCGCGGCTGGATAAGATGTTTTGTCAGATGCCGAACGCTGCAAACAAATTGGCGGTATGGTATTCTATAGGAAGGGAGCAAAAGGAGGACTTCTTCATTGCTGGCCTGGCAAAATGGTGGGGTGAACAAGTGGGGGAGGAAATCACGGGTAACATGTTGGCAACCTACTTTGCAGCGTCATTTAAATTGACAACTAGTGCAAATTTGCAGGAGATGCAGTTTCGGTTGCTACATGGTGCTTTTATAACAAGAGAGAAAGGAAAGCGGATGGGGCTTTGGGAAGATGACACTTGCATAAGATGTAAACACAGCAAAGGCACCTTAGTACATACCTTTTTGGAGTGTACTGAGTTGTATGTATTCTGGAAAGGGGTGCTGCAAGTGTTGGAGCATTTGTTGGCACAGGCTGTAGAGTGGTCCTACCGGATTTTGCTGTTGGGGGATGAGTCTCAGTTGCGAGAACAGGGGTTGCAGCCATCTCAGGTCCGGTTTGTATGTGTAGCGCTGATGCTGGCACGAAAAACGGTATTAGCACACTGGATTTTGGAAGACCCGCCGGCTATCAACCAGTGGTGGACTAGAATGCTGCAGATGGCTAGATGGGAAATGGAACGCAGTAAGTCCACTGGAGGGAGAGGTCAGGCATATGGTTCTTTATGGAAGCTGTTTGAGGTACTGTATTCTGCAAAGAAGGAATCTCCAGGAGCGGGGAGGGGGGTGGGGGTTAGACGGGTATAAACTTAAAAGTTAGAGGGAAGGGCAGAGGAGATATATTTATGTTTAAAATGGCCTCATTTTGATAGTTGTATTATGTTAAGGTTATACAACAAGGTTTGTTAGCTGACACATGTAGTCAATGTATTCATTGTATTTATAGGTTATTATCGGCTGCTAGATATTGGAAATATTGGAAATAGTTGGCTTCATTGAGCCGAAATGTGATGTTCAAATGTTACATGTCTTTTCTTCTAATAATAAAGATATTTTCAAAAAAAAAAAACACTATATATGGGGGGAGTTGGTTTACCATGGAGATGGCTGTGGCCTTATTTCAGGAACGGGGCTTTAATTCATTTCTATGAGAAGACTGTTAGGCTTGGGCATACAATCGGATTAGTTAGGACTATGGTTTATTACTTTTTGATTCTATAAGGTTAAAGGTGGGCCTTTATGGACTTTATTTCCTCCTAATGACCTTCCGAAAACTACTGAAGACTTATTTGTTTAATAAAGCGTACAAAATGGATCCCTCATAATGATCTGACTCCTAAACTACACCAGACATAATTTATATTGGAACTCTTTAATTTGCCTATTTTATTTACACCCTAATTACTGATAATGACACCTTGTCCTGTTATCATTATGTTATGTTGTTATCCATTTATCCACTTCTTAGTCAACATAATTTTCGTATGCACCTTAATAGCAACAACTCTGAAATTCTTCTCCGTTAATATGACTGCCATAATATTCCTGTACACCTTATCTGTTATATCAATCAATGTGATTGTAGTTGTATTATATTGTAAGCCACATTGAGCCTGCAAATAGGTGGGAAAATGTGGGATATAAATGCAGCTAAATAAATAAATCATAAGCTGGATGATAGTCACCAGATTTCAAGCGTGGCATTTCCTCAAGGACAGTTTAACTGAACATAACAACAAGTTTACCTCTTCTGCCCGGGAATTTCTCTGAGAGCTGCAAGTTTCTTCTTTCTTTATTCCAGCAGCACTGTCTGAGCATTTGATTTGACTTCTTATGAAGACAGTTTTTCTGATATATACTTTTTATAGATCTATGCATCCTTTATCTGCTAGGTAATACTATATCTTCTGTCTGCTTTGGTTTATTTACATTTTTCTGCATAGCCATTAACATAGTGATCTGTTTCATTCTCATAGTCCACAAGACAAATGGTTAGGGGAGACATTTACAGTTCCCAGTAGCTATTTCATTAGATTTTTAGCTTTAGGCACTACCAGGTACTGGGACCTTTGTTCTTTTTGAACATGAGGTGTTCCTCTCCCTATAAGTTTTACAGTTTCTTAGAGACATAGATGCAGTCTGCCCGGTCTAGTCTTTAAATTAGGGATTCTAATAATCTATTTTTCTTTCTCTATAATGTATTTCCTTAGGAGCAGTTCTCTATAAAATAACATCTTGGTATGTAAATGTTGTGCTTGGAGGGGCGAGGTAAGCCTCGCTGTGACCTTGGTCTGAATTGAGGACTGGGTAGGGGAAAGGGGTATTGGAGATTTTGGTGTGGGTATTGCGTTTTTGTATAGGGTTAGATGAATATTTCTGGGGGTTATTGATTTTTGGCTGTGTTTTTTTAATTTCTGTGCTGGTTGTTTAAGGCTGTTTTTGTTGACTGGTTTCACTTTCTGGGTTTTTCTTTTACCTTCAATATAATTTGGGGGGTTTTTCATTATCATTTAGAGTTTTTATTTTGTTATTCTTTGATGCCTTTTTTTGCCCCTCTGTATCAAGCACCCTGGTTTATACAAGTTAAATTTACTTCTCAATATGAAATTATGGGGAGGCTACTGGCTGGGGCAGTTTTTCCTAGAACCTTTGCTGTTATCTGGATAGGACAGATATGGAGTCTCTGGGATGTTGTCACTTAGAATAATATCTTGGAATGTGGGAGAGGTGACCTCACCTGTTAAACCAGATAAAATACTGCAAACCCTTAAGAGACAAAGAGCAGACATTGCTATGTTACTGGAAACTCATTTATCATCTACAGAGTGTAAAAAGTTTCAGAAGTGATAGGTGGGTAATATGGTGGATACTTCAGCAGTAAAATGTAAGGTGGAAGTTATTATACTGTTTTGTAAGGGTCTTCATGTACAGATTCACCAAACTAGCCAGGGGATTGATGGTAGATACGTGCCTGTTCAGATCACAGTAGTATGCCAGCATCTGTGGCTCTGTAATTTTTATGCGCCTAATGTGTTTGATAAGAATGTTTCATTAATTGGGGTTTTATTTCCACTACATTACAATAACCTCATGATTGGTGGGGATTTCAATGTAGTTTATGACCCTAGTATTGATAAATCTAACCCACCTCCCTCTGCCTTGATTGGCACCTCTGAGGCTTGCCCCTGTTCTGCAGGGCATTGGGCACCATGTATGTATGTATGGAAAACTCTACACACTGGGGAGCCTGATTATACATGCCTTTTTCTTGCACATTCCACTCTGGCTACGGTAGACTTTCTCTATTTCTAGGGAACTCTTTTCCCGGACATCAAGTGCAGATATTGGCTCATATGGAGTTTCTGATCATACATTGATCTGGTTTCAAGTGCAGATGGGCTAGGGCCCTCAGAGTGCATATCTATGGAGATTTCCATTGGAATTATATGGAGACCAACACTACCATGCATTTTTAAATAAGAGGTGGCAGGAATATCAAACATATAAAAGGCAAGTGACCGACTCACCTGCAAATGCACAGTAGAGTCGGAATGTTGAGAGTGTAGAAGTCCAAGCCCCGCCTCCACCAGCAGTACAGCACAATAGGGAGGAGGGCTTGGACATGGACGTGGAAATCGGAGGAGGAGGGGAGGGAAGGAGGGGGCGGAACTGAGGGAAACAGATGCAGCGATGGAGAACTGACGACACGACGACGGCGGAAAGAGGGGGGGTGACGTCGGGGGGGGGGGGGGGGGGTCAAAGGTGGCCATAGGAAAAAACTAACGGCTAGTCAACTCCATAATCAACAACATTTGAACCAACCTTTACTGTTTTGGGAGTCAGCTAAGGTGGTGCTAAATGGGGAAACCATATCTTACAGCTGCTATAAAAAGAAAATGTGTGATAGGAATATACTGAGACTTGAAAGATAAGCTTGTAAGAACAGAGCTCTATTTGGGACCTCTCAATCAAGGAGGTATTACTTGCCTCTCAGTCTGAGGTCAAATGAGTTCATTCATCAAAGAGCAACTAAATCAATGACTTATTACAGGTATCATATTTCTTAATGGGAGTGAGAGTGGTAAGCTTTTGTCTTACCTGGTTTATGCCTGGAAAGGTCCCCCCCCCCCCCCCCCAATTATTTAAATTAAAGGAGACCATGGACAACGTATACATTCTGATGAAGAAATTAATATAAATTTTTAGAGGTGGTTATGAGACTCTGTATGGAGCAAATCTTGCCGATCAGTTGAATGTTTAGACAACCTGGATCTGCCTTCTCTATCCCCGCAGCAGCAAGTGCTTTTAGATGCTCCAGTAAAACTAGAGGAGGTTCAACTTTCGATTCAGGATAGTGCTTTGGATAAAGTACTAGATCTGGATGACTTCCGGGCTGAATTCTACAAAATTCTCTCCACGGCAATAGGCCCACACTTGGTGTCAATGTATGCTGAGGTTCTTGCTACCAAACAGATCCCAGATCCCTTACAAACAGCTCAGATGGATTGTGTTACTTAAACCAAGCAGAAATCCATTAAGCCCATCATTGTACCACCCCAATTTGCTATTAAATTATGAAATCAAATTATTAGCCAGATTGCTAGCGAATCAGCTTGTTTGAATTCTGCCCTCTCTGATTGACGAGTCCCAGGTTGGTTTTGTAAGGGATCATATGGCAATTAAGAACATTTGAGCAATCCTGGTCTCCGTGGAACAGGTACAGGGTCAGAAGATGCCTTCTCTGCTTGTCAGCTTTGACCCTGAGAAGACGACTGAGTTTCTTGGGATTTTTTATTTACAGTATTGGAAACTTATAGTTGGTTTTTTGTTTTTTTTTTGCTGAAGGTGATATGAGTTTTGTATTCAAATCCACAAGCTATCATCAATGTTAATGGTGTTTGTTCTAGTCCTTTCTTGATTTGCAGGGATACCCAACACTGGTTGCCCTTTTGTTTATGCTTACATTGGAATTCTTGATTAGAGATATTAAAATCCATGCAGAGGTGCAAGGTATGAGAATCAATAATTCTCTATTGAAGATATCAGCTTTTGCTGGTGACTTGCTGGTTCATATAGGTCATCCCCCAGAAATCCTCTACCTGCATTAATGGAAGCCTTTAAAGAATATGGTGATTGTTCAGGATTCAAATTAAATTTTAACAAGTCGCTAGCCTTAGCCTCACAGGTGTCTGTGGGAACAACATGGCAGGGTCACTTTCCTCTTAAATGAGGAGACTATTCTTTCAGATATCCAAGTATACAATTGACTATTCACACTTCACAGCTGTATCGATTAAATGTTGACATCTTACTTAAGTCTACATGTACACTATTTGAAGACACCTCCCTCTATGTTTACGTGGCAGGATCCAGTTATTCCGAATGACGGAGTTTCCACAATGGTTATATGCCTTAAAAATTCTCCCGTTGAAACTTTTAAAGAAGGATATTAGGACTTTACATAAGATGCTTTCTAAATTCTGTTGGAGAGGGACTAAACCAAAAACTCTTTTTTGACTGCTTCTGGGCTCTTGGAGGGCAGGAGGGATGAGGCTGCCATTTAATTAAAAAAAATACAGTCAGGCCTGTTTGCGCCATCATTTTGATGGCTAGCTCTTAGGCACGTAAGATTACACTCCTTTACAGCTAGAAACAAATTATTTTAAACCTTGGCATGTGGGTTACCTGCTTTATATGCCTACAGACCAGCTTCCCTTGACAGTGAAAAGTAGTCTTTTACTTCATCCTTTGTGTGATCTGTGGTGTGAAATGACTGGTTATTGGGGAATATCAGGTGAAATTTCTGACTTCCCCTTCCTCACAATGCAGTGTTCCAACCAAGCATGGACAATGAGACTTTTAGCCTTTGGGGTTCTCAAGGCATGATGTGTTTTAGCACATGTGCTAGGAGATGATGGTAGATTAAAGCCTATCACACAGTTAGGAGATGGTAAGTTGATCTATGTCAGAGATCATTTTGCTTATCATCAGTTCTCACATTATATCTCTTCTCTTAATTTAGAAGCCGTATTGGTTAAACATAAAGTTTAAATAATTTTTGGTGGGAGCTGGAGAAGTGTCTTTCGGTTTTTAATTTGCATAAACGTTTACTACAGATTTCTCCAAAATGTGACTTGACGGTCTTAACACAAAAATGGTGCAAGTACTTGCAAAGGACAGACAACTCATTTGATCTTTTAGCCTTGGGCACAAGAATCCTAAGTATTAATTCATGCGATATTTCCTTTTTATTTCTTTGTTGTTTTATTTCCTTGTGTCTTGATCGATGGTGTGGACTAATTTAAGACAATTTCTCACGTTTTCTATTTAGTAGGAAAAGAGTATTTTCCTTAATGATTTTTTTTTCTTATTGTCCCACATTTATATTATGTAAATGTATAATTGAAAAATTAATAAAGGATAAAAAAAAAAAAGAATCCTAACGCTTAATGCAATCTTTGGAATGTCAATTTCACATACTATATCGGGCTTACTTAACCCAAGAACAGCTTTTTAAAATGGGCAAACTAGATTCACCCCTTTGTCAGAAGTGCCACCAAGAAGTCAGTTCACTGTTCCCTGCTCTCTGGAAATGCCCCAGAATACAATCTTTCTGGATATCTGTACTACAGTATTTGGGGAAGATATTACAATCCCCTATACCAGTTTCTCCTGTGGGCCTTCTATTGGATAACATAGTAGATGACGGCAGAAAAAGACCTGCACGGTCCATCCAGTCTGCCCAACAAGATAAACTCACATGTGCTACTTTTTGTGTATACCTTACCTTGATTTGTACCTGTCCTTTTCCGGGCACAGACTGTATAAGTCTGCCCAGCACTATCCCCGCCTCCCAACCACCAGCCCCGCCTCCCACCACCGGTTCTGGCACAGACAGTATAAGTCTGCCCAGCACTATCCTCGCCTCCAAACCACCAGTCCTGCCTCCCACCATCGGCTCTTGCACAAACTTTTTGCACTCAGGGCAGGTGAGGTTGCCAGCTAATTAGGAAAGCAGGGATGGTTGGTAAAAAAAAGTTATCCTGGGAGTGTGGATGGGATCTGACTCCCAATCCTAATGGGTTTGGCGTAATAAATTTCATACTTTAATGCTGATGGAAAGAAATGCGGCTAGGGCATCCATCAAGCACAAGAAAGGGTTTTTTTTTTGTTCATCTGTGGAAAATATGTACAGATCTAGAGCTTGTGCTGGGGTTCTCAACTTAACTTTGAAATGTTTCAGGGTTTTTTATGCGGAATACAGACAACAGGGAGTAAGATGGAAAATTCTTTTTTTGGTTCATCTGGGGAAAATATCTACAGGCCTTGTCACGTATTGCTTGTAGTGGGGTTCTCAACTTACTTTGAAATGTTTTGGGGTTCTTGATGCGGAATACAGACAACGGGGTAAGATGGAAATACTTTTTTTGCTTTCTTCTTTCCTTCTTCATGTTCTCTTTTTTTTTTGGGGGGGGGGGATTTTGAGGGAGCCATAAGAGTATAGGCCTCTTTGATACCGATTAAGCCAGCTCTCCCCATGAGGTTATGGCCTTATGCTGTAATGGTTAAGGGGTGGGAGTTGGGGGAGAGGGAATTCTATTATAAAATGTTGATGACTGTTAATTTATCCGGATTATTATTGTTTGTATAATAACTTGTCAGTAAAAATGATTTCAAACTAAATAGCCCCTCGACTCTTTACATTCATGTAGTAAGGCTAACTGGTGTAAGTTCTTATATTTTGGATTGTTAAAATAACACTAAGAATGTTAGAATTCATAACACCACAGAAAGGAACAAGAAAGCTTGTGTGGTGGTTGCTTATTTTTTTTACAAAAAATTCTGATAGTAGCAATGGGAAAGAATTATGGTGATATAAAAAGAAATCATGCAAAGCTTATGTTCACACAAAAGGCAACGACATCATCTTTGAAATGGGTGATCATAACCACACGGTCATTCATGGGCAACTTAACACAAGCCAACATGAAACGTGGAGCAGAATTGTCCAAAGAAATGACAAGATCAGTCGTCTAAAATGAACTCCTTATTGTGCCTGAGACAGCCGCACACCTTCTACCCAAATGATCAACACTTGCCATCGACGTTCAGCACCGTCACCAGAAAGAATTACCCAGTGATCAAGAAGATATCTTCATCTATTTGCAGACTTAGTGGTAGAGTCTCCACTTGTATTCAAACCAACAACATGATCATCTTCGCATCCAATTCTGATTTGGAATTCCTATCACAATCTTATCGTTGGTTTGTGGATGGTATGCTCATTGTCTGTCATCGAGGATAGGATCAACTATATATGGTTCATGGTTTTGTAAATGGAGAGTATTCCCTGCTGTCTATGTGCTGTAGTGTTGCTCTGTTCTGTAAAGGAAAGAAGTCTTTTTCAACAGCTCAGTTGAAATATCTTCTCTTTTTGCAGTGCGCTGACTGTTTTTTTTTTTTTTTCAGGCTATGAAGACACATTAACACGCCTTGCTGCTATTCTTGCCAAGCACTTTGCAGACCCAAGGATTGTAGGCACTGGTAAGGTTCATTTCTGATTGCACTGCCTTCTATGTGACACATTTCAGGATTACACAGATCTTCTGGCTTGTGTTTGATGTCAGGTGAGCAGTAAATTGATATAAAGAAACATTGGTTGGGAGTCCTTGGTTAATTATCTGTCACCTGTATGACTGCTACGGATTTAGGGGATTATTTACTTGTGACCCTATTTTCAGCATGAGTTACATATTTCCTTCACCTCCACCCCATGTGGTATAAGTCTTCCTTCTTTGCATGAACCCCCCACCCCACCATCTTGAGTCAGTCCCCTCAGCGTTGCCCCTCCATATAGGTCTGCCTCTCCCTGTTTGGACATAGAGTGTACCAACAAGCCCTGAAGTTAAGATTAATGGCTGAGTTCATCTAAATATTACTCAATTACTCAAATATCAAAAAACTTAAATAATTTTTGACAGAATGCACATGCGAATATATGCTTTTAATAACTCTCAGCCTTCAGGATACAAAAGAAAATCACTAAACCAAAAGGAAATAATACTCCTTTTTTTTTTTTTGCCAGCCCTTCTTCGCAATTCCTGGTCCTTGCAGAATTCTGCTGCACATTTGTTATGTGTCACTACAAAATTTGAGCATGTTTTCCCCTTTGCTGTAGCAACTGCATTGGCTCATTATGGCACAAAGGCTTAAATTTAAATTGTAATTGCTGGTACATTTAGGATAAGCATTTATCAGCGGAGCATTCTAATTTTGTGCAGCAGCTACTTACTGACAGATTGTTTTGAGGATTTTCTGGAGATATGAACTATATGACAAGTTCTTACACCCCTGATGCAGGCCAGTACGGCCAAAACACAAAGTCGTGGCAAGTCTTCTTTGCTCAAGTTTTTTTGGAAGAGTCAATAAAAAGGATTTGGACAACATCTGTGAGAGGTTTCTTCTTTTTGTCTCCTCTATAGTTTTGTACTTGGTTGCATTATCCGTGGAGGTTTTTTCTTCTGTTTGTGACTGAGTCCCACATTTTGGACTGTACAATGACTTTGCTTTTTATTTGAGTAATGTGCTGCAGTAGTATGTGCCAGCTGAGGGTATTGTGGTCAGTGAGTGCTTGTGCCAGGTTTAAGACATTTGCCTTTGAACATCACTAGAACTGGTATCTTTTCTGTGGCTGGCCCATCAGAGTGGAACAAGTTGCCATCAGTGTTGAAGTCACAATGGACTGTTTCAGTGTTTAAATCAATGCTTAAATGTCATCTTCTAAGCCAAACTGATGAACTGTGTTGATGTGCCTAAGCTCTGTTGACTTTATTGCTTTGGTGCGTTTGTGTTTGTTGGTAACGTGTTGTTTGTATTTTAACTTGTGTGTGTTGCTTTGTTATTTATTTATTTATTATTTTATTGCATTTGTATCCCACATTCCCCCACCTATTTGCAGGCTCAATGTGGCTTACATAGATATGTTAGTGTTATCATATCAGGAAAACAGATATAGTTGGTAATGTGTAACGATCGAGGAAGGGAAGAGGGAAGAGAGTGTTTGGGTTAGTATATAAGGTGGGCTTTCATAATTGATTGGACTGGTGAGGTGACTTGGTGAGGTGACTTAGTGAGGTTATGTTCTCATTGTAGGCCTTGTTGAAGAAGAATGTTTTTAGAGATTTTCGAAAGTTGGTTATTTCGTTGATTGCTTTCAAGTCTGTAGGCAATTCATTCCATAACTGCGTGCTCATTTAAGAGAAGGTAGTGGCGTGCATCTGCTTGTAAAGTCCTTTGCAGCTGGGGTAGTGCAGGTTGAGAAATTTGTTACCCGCCTTGAATAAAGGTGGGATGTAAATAATAAGCTATAAACTCTGGCCCCAACCACAGGCTTCTTTCAGCCCTCATGGCAGGCAGGAGTAACTTTGTTTAAAAGATCATTATTTCCTGTGTTGCTCAATGCCAGTCTTTCAGTGAGATCCCATAATCTCATAGCTCATCTATGAAACTGATATACTGCTAAGTGCTATTACTCCTGCCACGTATAGGGGTTGAGAGAAATGCTGGGATTGGGAATAGAGGAAGGGGAGCGCTAACTCTGGGTGACTCAATGGCATCTGTGAGCGCTACAGCTCTGTGCTTCTTAGCACTAATTCTGCCTCTGGGATTTAAAAGTTTTGCTTTTGTCAAAAGCTTATTAAAATGATTTTAAATAAACACAGGTGAATCTTGTATTTTTCGAGATGGGTGTTAATAAAAAATGTATGCTGCGGCGGTTTTGGCACCAAGGCGTTTTTTGCTAGAGCCTTTTAGATCTGGGTGATCCGATCATTCTCTACTAAACAAGGACAGCTTTACCACAGGCATCATCTGTTTACCTCGGCAGCAGTGTAACCTTTGACCCATGAGGAAGGCATGTCAGGTTTCTGTTTGGTGCAATTTGAACACTCTCTGCGTTGACGCCTTTGTTGAATGTTCTGTATGTTGAGGCTCATGCTGCATTCTCTACTTTTCTGCCCTCCATCTCAGTCTCACAGTCATATAGATAAGCTTAAGAATACAAAATATGCGAGGAGGGTGTTTTGAAGAAGCATATCTACACACGCAGTATAAACTCTGATCTGAGGGCATGTTTGTTTATTCTATACTTGATATACCGCCTTTCTGTAAATACAGTCAAAGCGGTTTACATATACTATTTTTGCAAGTACTTTTCTGTCCCAAATGGACTCACAGTCTAAGTTAGTTTGGCTGGGAGTGGGAGGGAAGATGAGGGAGGAAGGGTTAAAGGGGAGAAGCCTTATGAGGATGTGAGTGGAAAAGTGATGGGTTTGTTCTCGTGAAGTATTCATTATTGGAGGATTTGAAGCTTACGGTTGATGTGTTTGAAAACCATTAAAAAAATTTTTTTAAAAAAGGTTGACATATACCTTCCGAGGTTTGTTATTCTGTTGGAGGGAGGGGGTGTGAGTTATCAATGTGCAAGATGTATGTATGTTCGCTACTTTGTAGAGGGAGTCTTAGAGAGAAATTATACCAGATTTATCAATAAAGATATCACAGTAATAATTGCAGAGAGAACTGAAGTAACTTTTGCAGTTAAATATTTGATATGTGTGCCCCAATGTGTTTTTTGGGTACGGATAGAGAATTGTTTTCTGTACACCACTGATTCTCTCATGTTTATTATCTGCACAGATATTAAAGATTCTGTCATGCAAGCCCTTGCGAGCTACGTGTGTTATCCACATTCACTCCGGGCTGTAGAGAGGATCCCTGAGGAGCAGTAAGTTCTGATGCCACAGTCTATGTTCCGTACCATGGAATAGAAGTAGGGGCCTGGTGGAATAATGTGGGGAGGACGATATCTTATTTGTAGATTAATACTGACAAATTATTGTTAATTAGTGTGAGTGATTTTAATGTTTGTTCTGTTTATTTGAACTTGCATTTGTCCTGATTTCTGATAGAAGTGAGCACTTGTTTAGCTTTATTTTATGATTGCTATATCATTTTGGAAGCTATTTGGATTGTCTTACACCTGAGGGAATTCTGCACAAAAATTTGGACAATGCGGTGCACAATATTTTAAAAATTCTTCAAAATTCTCTTTAGTTTATTTGAAATCTTTTTGTCCAGAATTCCCCCATCATAAGACATGGCTTCTTTTCATCAGGCTTGATATCCCCTCCCCGACAGCTTTCTCCCTCCAAGGCTCGACCTTTCCAAGCAATATCACCCTTCAGTTCACTCTCTCTGCAACTTACCTTGAACCCCTCTTTATGCTTGACACCCTTTCCACCTTGCATGTTCAATCTTTGGCTTTCTCTGCCCCTTCTCCAGAGTGGACACCTCCCAGCTCTCTCTCTGCTACCTAGTTCTTTTTCCCATGGCTCCCTACCTTCTCTCTACTCTCCTGTTATCTCTTGCTCTTTTCATTCCCTAGTTTTCTCTCTCTTTTTTCCTGCACCTCAGGCTGTCTTCTCATCAGTAGTCTAGCTCCAGTTCTGTTTCTCTTCCCAAACTCACTTTCCCTTCCTCTGTTTTCTTGTGAGTTCTGTTCTCTTCTCTTGTCCTTCCTTCCTCCTCCCCCCCCCCTCCCACCAAAGTGCATGCCCTAAGCTCTCCTTCTACCCTATCCCCAGGCATACACCCCAAGCTCTCTGTTTACCTTCTCCTAAGACATACATTTCCAACTTGCTCTCCACCCCACCCCATCAGCAAACATTCCTATTTGTTCTGCTCTTCCACTCTGGCAGACATCCCCAGATTCCCCAGGCCAATCAGATTGCTAATTTGAACCATGCGGCTTAGAGTCCTGAGCGGCTCAAATCAGCAGTCTGGTCCAGGGTGGCAGAGGAGAAGGCCTGTTTTTTGTTTTAGTTGGATGTTTCTGTGAGGAATAATATAGGTGAGGGCAGCATGGTAACTCTTCTGTTGGCTTATCTTGCTTCTGGCAGACGAATAACCATGATGAAGAACCTCCTTGCCCCATATGAGCAGCGGCCCTGGGCACAAACCAATTGGATTCTGGTGCGACTCTGGAGGGTAAACTTTCTTCTATTTCTATCTACTTTGTTTTATTTACAGTAGCATATTAAGCATTATGGGGGTAATTCTATAAGTGGTGCCTCCTTGTGATGCTGTTTGGTGAGAGTCTATTCTGTACCGGCACCTGGGCTCCCAGATCGCATTAGAGTATACTAGCGTAACCAACTATTGGCACAGCTTATTTGTAGGCACCCGCTGGGGTAACTGCAAGTGCCAAAATTTGGCAAGGGCTCATGTAACTTACTGTCTTCTGTAAGTTGGTGAGTAAGTGGCAGTGATACACCACAAGTCGTATTAGGGCCCAAAAATGGTAAAAAGCTGGTATTATTTTACAGTCTGGGGGCATCGGGATGCATAGTCACAGCCCAGTGCTCTCGGGCCAACAGAGCTGGGTCTCCCTTCCAGCCTCAAGACCCCCTCCCAGATTTTAAGTCGTCCCTCCTGGCTTCAACACCTTCCTGCCCCCACCTCCCGCAGAAGCTACCTTTACAATCATTGGAGGTCCCGGGGAAGGGGGGGGGGGGGGGGACGGACATTTGAGGTTGACCACTAATGATTGTAAAGGTAGCTCCTGTGGAACCAGGGGTGGGGGATCTTGAGGTTGGAGGGGAGACCCAGCTTTGTTGGCCTGGGATCATCAGGCAACGGCTTTGAGCCCTGATGTTCCCAGGCTGCAGGAATAATGCTGCTTGCAAGGTGGCTTGCAAGCAGCATTATTCTCTTGCTCTGGGATTCAGCAACCTGTGGTACTGGGATCCCACAGGTTGCTGAATCTCAAGGGGAATCAAGGTACTGTAAAAGGCGAACTTATATTGCACCTTGATGAATTCTCCCTTAATCTGTGGAAGTGATTATTATTCTGTACACTGAAGTCCTCAGGTGGTACATAAATATGGATGTTCTGTATATATTCTCTTCATTGAGCTAAATCCATATTGCAGTATTTACTAGTGTGTGATTCATTTCCAAAGGCAGCCATTATAACTGATAAACTTTCAAACTATCATTAAAATACTTTTTTATTGCTTGTGAATTATAAGGGATGTGCATCTCCATGTAAATGCTTTCTCCTCCTTCTCCAGCATCTCCTCTTCCTAGTTCTCATCTGTCTTGAAATGATATGAGAAAAAGAGAAGATATTTTCTTCCATTATGTCCCAAGGATCAGTCTAGTGGAGATAGAGAACCCTAATAAGTTGTGCCTCATAAGCTCTTGCTCTTAGCAACCAAGCTAGTTTTCTCTATCTCCAGCAGGCAGGATAGCAGCTCCTGTGTCCAGTGGTGACTTCTGTGTGGTCTCCTGTCCTGCTTACAGGTTCAGTTGAGTTTGGAGTTGAGAATATCCTGTGCCTCAGGTGTAAACCTAGTGGTCTAGGTCTCCCTCCCTGTTTCCCCATTGCCACTCTTTATCTCACTCTTCCCTTCTCTTTTTCTCTTACCTCTATCTATTAAAAAAAAAAAAAAAAAGTAGCCACTGCTGTTCTTTTTGTGAGCGTTTGTGCTGTGGGAGGATGGGGCTTCATTGCCTTGGAGGTCACGAGACTGTCTGTTTTCTGTGAGTATATTTATTATTCTCTATGTCTGAGCCTATTCAGACTTGTGCACGCTGCAGGGGTAAGCTCTCGGCTACCGGTTCCTGAACACTTTGTTTTACTTCTGTGAACATTCCGTTTTTGCCTACTTTGGCCATCAGTACTCCATCTCTGGGAGTTCAATCCGTACTCGTTCCTATGGCGGTTTTGGTGGGCTCAGCGCCAACGGCTCCTGCGCTCCACAAAGCTTTGGAAGAACCAGAATCTACTCGTCACACCGATATACCAACAAATTTCCCACAAACATACCCGTGCTTCAGTATGTTCTGTCCAAGGGCTGTACCTCTGGAACTCCTAACCAACACTTTGCATCACATAGTCTCTCTATCAATTTTTAAAAAGCTTAAATCAATTCTTATTCCAAGATGCATTTACATAGATATTTGGATTTGTTACCTATAACTGCTTCCTATCATATCTGATTTACCTTCTGAGAAGTTCTGAGAGAAGAGGACATTTCTCTGGTAAGTGAACGCTATTTTGCTTTGTGCTTTGGGAACTTAAAGATTGGGATTTAAAGGAGGAATTGTAGGTTAGTGTTAGGCAAAATAAAAATATAAAAAGCAATTTTATCAACTAATCTCCATAGTCTTTTCCACTTAGTTTTAAAAACTTTGTACCACAGCATTAACAGATAGAATCTAGCAGGCACTGCAGGATCTAGTTTAGTATTAAGGGGGAATAAAAAGAGAGAGAGGGAAAAGCAAGCAGGACCTAGTTTAGTATTAAGGGGGAAATAAAAACAGAGAGAGAGAAAAGCAAGCATCATTAACTAGTGTACAAACCCTTTTCCAATAGTTTTAAACTGAAATTTTCTCTAAAAATAGGCATTTTTCCCATAGTTTTAAACTGAAACCTTTTCTAGAGGTAGAAACTAAACAGCCAAAAACTCTTGTTCTAAAAGGCAGTTATTTTCTGTTCCTTGGCTGCTGGAGAGGTGGCTCATCCAGCGACCTCAATTAAGTGTTAATTAAGGTGTGGGGAAGTAGAATACTTGCATAGGTTGCTGAGTCAGCCTCAAAGAGCCTGTTTAAAAAAGGCCCCTTATATTCAAAACTATATAAAGAGGAAAGGTCCCACTGAACTTTCCTTCTGAGAAGTTCCGAGAGAAGAGGACATTTCTCTGGTAAGTGAACGCTATTTTGCTTTGGGAACTTAAAGATTGGGGTTTAAAGGAGGAATTGTAGGTTAGTGTTAGGCAAAATAAAAATATAAAAAGCAAATTTTAACAACTAATCTCCATAGTCTGTTCCACGTAGTTTTAAAAAAACTTTATACCACAGCATTAACAGAATCTAGCAGGCATTGCAGGATCTAGTTTAGTCTTCCCACCCACCCCTAGGACAACTCTTCATTTATAGCCAGTTATTGTAATTAGGGTAACAAGCAAGGAGTGCTCTTACAGAGTTTTAAATACATTTCATTACCATCTAAGAAGGAAACACTAAATAAATCATACAATATACTATATAAACTAAAAGACACTTTAATATTAGGCTAATATCTTAATACTGTAGCAAGTTTTAAATTATTGAAAAACTCAAAAACAGTAAGAGTCCAGCAGTGAGAGGGGTGTTCTCCAGTCTTTTGCATTGAATGTCACATGTATGATTATCTCCCAGTTGATGAGATGTCATATGTGTGTGCCCGATGCAAAGAGCTCCTAGCTCTCAGAGAACGTGTCCGTTCTCTTGAGGCTAGAGTAACAGACTTGGTGGAGCTGAGGGAGACAGAGAGGTACATAGAGGAAACCTACAGGGCTGTTGTACAGAAGTTCCACCTCCAGTCTGGTAGCCCCTGTGCTACCTTGGAGGAGGGAGGTCTCCTAGAAGGAGAGCATCACCCTGGTGAAGTAGGAAGTACTCCTGTAGTCAGAACCTGCCCACCAGGGGATGTACTATCCTCTCGCACCGAGGATATGTCTCCAAGTGCTGCCCGGGAGGGAAAGGTTAGGACAGCTGTTGTAGTTGGTGATTCATATAGCTAGCTGGGTGGCTGTTGGACATGAGGATCGCCTAGTGACTTGCCTGCCTGGTGCGAAGGTGGCGGACCTCAAGCGTCACCTAGATAGGATTTTAAATAGTGCTGGGGAGGAGCCGGCTGTCTAGAAAATGTGGGAGAGAAGTTCTAGAAACCAAATTTAGGCTCTTAGGTAGAAAGCTCAAATCCAGATCCTCTAGGGTAGCATTTTCTGAGATGCTACCCATTCCACGCGCAGGGGGAACCTATTCTGAAAGGATAGGATCCACATTAACCAGGGTGGGACCAGGCTGCTGACGTCGGCATTTAAAAAGGAGATAGAGCAGCTTTTAAACTAGAAATGGGGGGAAGGCTGACAGTCGCTCAAAAGCACGTGGTCTTTCAAAGATGTCACCAAAACAGGGAAGATAGGGAGGGTATCCTGATAATGAGGTTGCAAAAGAGACCGTAGTAGATCAGGTGTCCTTAAATAAAAATCAGACAAAAGATTGCAAATTAATACTGTCAAGTACTAATCATGATGTAAATAAGAACAACAAACAGAGTTTGAAATGTCTATATGCAAGGAGCCTAAGAAATAAGATGGGAGAGTTAGAATATATTGCACTAAATGAAAAATTAGATATAATAGGCATCTCTGAGACCTGGTGGAAGGAGGATAGCCAGTTGGACACTGTCATACCGGGGTACAAATTATATCGTAGTGATAGGGTGGATCGAATTGGTGGAGGGGTAGCATTGTATATTAATGAGAACCTTGAATCAAATAGATTGAAAATTCTGCAGGAAACAAAACACTTTTTGGAATCACTGTGGATTGAAATTCCATGTGTAAAGGGGAAAAGGATAGTGATAGGAGTGTACTACCGTCCGCCTGGCCAGGATGAAAAGACGGATGCAGAAATGTTAAAGGAAATTAGGGACACAACCAAACTGGGCAACACAATAATATTGGGTGATTTCAATTACCCCGATATTGACTGGGTAAATGTAACAACGGGGCACGCTAGGGAGGTAAAATTCCTTGATGTAATCAAGGACAGCTTTATGGAGAGCTGGTACAGAATCCGACGAGAGAAGGAAAAATTCTAGACCTGGTCCTTAGTGGAGCGCATGATCTGGTGCGGGAGGTAATGGTGCTGGGGCTGCTTGATAACAGTGATCATAATATGATCGGATTTAATATTAGCCTTGAAGTATACATAGGAAATCAAATACGTTAGCATTTAACTTTAAAAAAGGAGACTATGATAAAATGAGAAGAACGGTGAAAAGAAAACTTAGAGGAGCGACTGCGAGTGTCAAAAATTTACATCAGGCGTGGATGCTGTTCAGAAACACCATCCTGGAAGCCCAGGCCAAATATATTCCACGTATTCAAAAAGGAGGACGGAAGACCAAACAACAGCCAGCATGGTTAAAAAGTGAGGTGAGGGAAGCTATTAGAGCTAAAAGAAAATCCTTCAGAAAATGGAAGAAGGAACCAACTGAAAATAATAAGAAACAGCATAAGGAATGGCAAGTCAAATGCAAAGTGCTGATAAGGAAGGCTGAGAGGGACTTCGAAAAAAAAGATTGCGTTGGAGGAAAAAACACATAGTAAACATTTTTTTCGGTATATTAAAAACAGGAAGCCGGCAAAAGAATCGGTTGGACCGCTAGATGACCGAGGGGTAAAAAGGGCAATCAGGGAAGACAAAGCCGTAGCAGAGAGATTAAATGAATTCTTTACTTCGGTCTTCACCAAGGAAGATTTGGGTGGGATACCGGTGCCAGAAATGGTATTCGAAGCTGACGAGTCAGAGAAACTTAATGAATTCTCTGTAAACCTGAAGGATGTAATGGGGCAGTTCTACAAACTGAAGAGTAGCAAATCTCCTGGACCGGATGGTATTCATTCCAGAGTACTGATGGAGCTGAAAAATGAGCTCATGGAGCTATTGTTAGAAATATGTAATTTATCCTTAAAATCGAGCATGGTGTTGGAAGATTGGAGGGTGGCCAATGTAACGCCGATTTTTAAAAAAAGGTTCCAGAGGAGATCCAGGAAATTATAGACTGGTGAGTCTGACGTCAGTACCGGGCAAAATGGTCGAGACTATTATTAAAAGCAAAATTACAGAGCATATTCAAAAGCATGGATTAATGAGACAAGGTCAACATGGATTTAGTGAAGGTAAATCTTGCCTCACCAATCTACTACATTTCTTTGAGGGGGTGAACAAACATGTGGATAAAGGTGAGCCAGTTGATATTGTGTATCTGGATTTTCAGAAGGCATTTGACAAAGTACCTCATGAAAGACTCCAGAGGAAATTGGAGAGTCATGGGATAGGAGGTAGTGTTCTATTGTGGATTAAAAACTGGTTAAAAGATAGAAAACAGAGAGTAGGGTTAAATGGTCAGAATTCTCAATGGAGAAGGATAGTTAGTGGGGTTCCCCAGGGGTCTGTGCTGGGACCACTGTTTTTTAACATATTTATAAATGAGCTAGAGATGGGAGTAACTAGTGAGGTAATTAAATTTGCTGATGACACAAAGTTATTCAAAGTCGTTAAATCGCGGGAAGATTGTGAAAAATTACAAGAGGACCTTACGAGACTGGGAGACTGGGCGTCTAAATGGCAGATGACATTTAATGTGAGCAAGTGCAAAGTGAAGCATGTGGGAAAGAGGAACCCAAATTATAGCTACATCATGCACGATTCCACGTTAGGAGTAATGGACCAAGAAAGGGATCTAGGTGTCGTCGTTGATGATTCTTTGAAACCTTCTGCTCAGTTTGCTGCTGCGGTTAAGAAAGCAAATAGAATGTTAGGTATTATTAGAAAATGAATGGAAAACAAAAATGAAGATGTTATAATGCCTTTGTATCGTTCCATGGTGCGACTGCACCTCAAGTATTGTGTTCAAATCTGATCGCCGCATCTCAAAAAAGATATAGTGGAATTAGAAAAGGTGCAGAGAAGGGCAACGAAAATGATAAAGGGGATGGGACGACTTCCCTATGAGGAAAGGCTAAAGCGGCTATGGCTCTTCAGCTTGGAGAAAAGGCGGCTGAGGGGAGATATGATAGAGGTCTATAAAATAATGAGTGGAGTTGAACGGGTAGATGTGAAGCGTCTGTTTACGCTTTCCAAAAATACTAGGACTAGGGGGCATACGATGAAGCTACAATGTAGTAAATTGAAAACGAATCGGAGAAAACGTTTCTTCACTCAAAGTGTAATTAAACTCTGGAATTCGTTGCCAGAGAATGTGGTAAAGGCAGTTAGCTTAGCAGAGTTTAAAAAATGTTTGGATGGCTTCCTAAAGAAAAAGTCCATAGACCATTAATGAATGGACTTGGAGAAAATCCACTACAGTATTTCTGGGATAAACAGTATAAAATGTTTTGTACTTTTTTGGGATCTTGCCAGGTATATTGTGACCTGGATTGGCCTTCTTATTGAAAACGAATCGGAGAAAACGTTTCTTCACTCAACGTGTAATTAAACTCTGGAATTCGTTGCCAGAGAATGTGGTAAAGGCGGTTAGCTTAGCAGAGTTTAAAAAATGTTTGGATGGCTTCCTAAAGGAAAAGTCCATAGACCGTTAATGAATGGACTTGGAGAAAATCCACTATTTCTGGGATAAACAGTATAAAATGTTTTGTACTTTTTTGGGATCTTGCCAGGTATATTGTGACCTGGATTGGCCACTGTTGGAAACAGGATGCTTGGCTTGATGGACCTTTGGTCTTTCCCAGTTTGGCAATACTTATGTACTCTAGAGCACCCCTATTGTTTATCCCCCCCCTTTTCTTAAATATTGGAGTTCTTCCCCTGTTCCCTCACTATCGTTGTATATCTTTTATGTGGTGTAGAACGAGTAGAAGTAAATCGATTTTTTACTCGTTCCAAAAGTACAAAGACTAGGGGACACTCAAGCAAGTTACATGGAAATACAAGTAAAACAAATAGGAGAAAATATTTTTTCACTCAACGAATAGTTAAGCTCTGTAACTCTTTGCCGGAGGATGTGGTAAAAGCGGTTAGTGTATCTGGGTTTTAAAAAGGTTTGAACAAATTCCTGGAGGAAACGTCCATAGTCTGCTATTGAGACAGACATGGGAAGCAATTGCTTGCCCTGGGATTTGTAGTATGGAGTGTTGCCACTATTTGGGTTTCTGCCAGGTACCTGTGACCTGGCTTGGTCACTGTTCAGACAACAGGATGCTGGGCTAGATTGACCATTGGTCTGACCCAGTATGGTTACTCTTATGTTCTTATGTAACTAATGATATTGTAGGCTGCCTAGATGGTGTCACCGATTGTCTGGTTGGTAAATTTGGAATAAACTTGAAACTTGATTTTGTCAGCGAGTTTCTCGCCCGCTACCTTTTCCCGGGATGTTGGTTTTGCAGGGGTAGAAAAGTCTCTGCCCTGCTGTTTTTGCCTGATTTTGTTTTTTTATTATTTCAGTCCTTTTTATTAACATTGGCTCAAGCTGCTTCTGTTTCTTCCCCTCATGTTGCTTTTGAGGAGCAGTTTCTGTTTCGCAGGATTTGGAGAATATTCCTCGGGACTCAGAGGAGGTTTTATCTATGTAGTCTGACTGTCCTAGCTCTGCTGATGGTCCTCACTTGGACATTTCAGAGCAAAAAAGCACCAGGAGCCTTCAAAACCGGAACATGTCCATTAATGAGTAGTATAAATCTATGCTGTACATCATTGACCTGACACAGGCGGTGTTTCAGCTCTCAGTGCCTGCATCAGGGGTCGTACAGCAATACTTTAAAAAATGAACTAGCCCATCATTGGGCACCAAATAATGATGGTTGACCTATTAAAAAGTCAATGCTCTAGCGTTCTGTTGTCTGTAAAACATACAGAGTGACACTCCTGGTGCTTTTTTGCTTTGTATTGTTTTTTTTTTTGTACTTTGAATCCCTCTCTGTTCTGTTGGACATTTCAGAGGCAGACGGGGGTGATGATCCGTACTTTAGCTAGGCTGTTTTTGAGAGCGGAGTTGTCTTTTGATCACAAAATCTATGGAGGTTTTAAACATGTCTTCCCTTGTTTCTCAGTCCTGTGGCCCTGCTCAATCTATTACAGTGTTTCTTAAGTCCAGTCCTGGAATGTACCCCTTGCCAGTCAGATTTTCAAGATATCTACAATGAATGTGCACAAACTTGATTTGCATATACTGCCTCTATTATATGCAAATCTCTTTCATGCATATTCATTCATTTTTTTATGCTGTCCTTCAATGAGTTGGGCTTTATTATCTACCTTAACCTCTTTAAGGCGACTGGGAGCCATTCAGCCCAATCCTCTGGCAGAGAGGGGCATGGGTTGATATTCCATCTATTTTGTCAAACCAAAGAAAGAAGACTATTTTCGCCCAGTTCTGGATCTCAGAGGGGTGAACAAATCTCTCAGAATGCTGTACTTCTACATGGAGACTCTTCGTTCTGTCATAGCCTCAGTCCAGGCGAGTTTCTCATCTCATTGGTCCTCAAGGAGGTTTATTTTCATATCCCAATTTGGCATCCTCACAGGAAATTTCTCCGGTTTGCGATCCTGGGAGATTTCTTTGCCAGCAAGGGATCCAGGTACATCCTTACTTGGACCATTGGCTAATTCGAGCACCTTTTTATCAGGAGAGCCTTTGCATTACACAGAGAGTCCTGTCTCTTCTTTCTACATTGGGTTGGATGGTGAATTCCAGCAAGAGTCATCTCACCCTGGAGTTTCTGGAAGTGTGCTTCAGTACCCAGGCAGGGAAGGTTTCCTGCCCCAGCATCGTCAGCTCAAACAGCAAATTCTCAGCCTTCTCTCTCTCTTCTCTCTGCGGGTGTGGGATTATGCTCAGTTCTCGGTTCTATGGCAGTAACTGTGGACATTCTGCCTTGAGTGAAGTTCCACATGTGGCCCCTACAGTTGTCCCTTTTGAGCCAATGGTCTTGGGTCTCAAGGACTTATGACCAGCTGGTGCCATGGATGCCTCAAGCCAGACGGAGTCTGACTTAGTGGCTTCTCCCTGTGCACAATCGGGCAGGGTTGCCCTTATAGACTCCCAGTTGGTGTGTTCTCACCTCCGATGCCAGCCTCCAGATGGGGAGCCCGTTATCTCCACCACTTTGCAAAGGGCTGCTGGTCGAGAGTGGAGGCATAGTGTCTCTGGACCCAGGGAAATGGCAACTGTCAAAGACTGCATTTTGCCTCATTTCCACACAGTGGAGCCTTCTGATTCTGGACCTCATGGAATCCAGACTCAATGCGCAATTACAAAGATTTTACAGCCGCTTCAGGGAGAAAGACTCCCTAGGAATGTATGCACTGGGTATAGCCTAGGATGGCCTCCTTTACGTTTCCTCCGTAGCCTGTTGTGGGAAGGCCATTGCACAGGATTGCATGTCATCCCAGCAAGGTCGTTCTTGTAGCCCTGGGACTGGCCCAGATGTCCTTGGAATACGGACCTCATCAATCTTCAAATCGCTCCTCGGTTGACTGTTCTTCCACAGGCGGGCTTATTGTACCAAGGTCCAGTAGTTATGGAGGATCCATCCTGCTTTGGTCTTATAGCCTGGCTCCGGAGAGGGCATGATTGAGGAAGAAGGGTTATACGGATATTACTACCTTGCTGCAAGCCTGAAAGCCATCCACTTCTTATGCTAGAGTGTGGAGAACTTTGAGAGCTGGTCTGCACAAAATGGTGTTTCTCCATTTCGTGCCTCCTTGTCTAAAATTTTATCCTTCCTTTAGAAGGGATTCAAAAAAGGCTTGGCTCTCAATTCGCTCAAGGTTCAGGTGGCAGTAGTGGCGTGTCATAGAGAGCACCCCGACATAATAGGCTGGACAAAATAGCTTTGTAACAAAATAGCCCTTGACAAAATAACCCCTGACAAAATAGCCCCATAACAAAATAAGTATAGCAAAAACTCTGTCTCCCTTCCTCTGAGGGTCCAGTATCTCTTCTCCCCCTCTATCCCCACCTCCCAACATAGTCCAACATGTCTCCCTCTTCCTCCTGCCTACCCTCTGTGATCCAGTATGTCTCCCCCCCTGGCAATCCTCCAATGTTCCTGTGGTCCACTGGCAGCATCAAGCTGTTTTGGCTAGCCCTGGAAGCATTCTCTCTATTGTATCTTGACTATGAGGATATAGAAAGTTGCATCAGATGAGGCGGGACACAACAGAGGGAATGCTTCCGGGGCAAAGGGGAGATATACCTCAGCTCAAAGCAGCAGTGGGACTCAGGAAGACATACAGTTACAGGAGCAGGTAAAATACTTGGGGGTGGGCTCTTTTGTCAGGGGGCGCATTTGTCAGAGGCCAAATTGTGAGCAAGCCCTTTTGTCAGGGTCTGATTTGTCTGTTTTTTAAAAAATGTTTTGGTTGGGGTTATTTTGTATTTGGGCCTTTTAGTTGGGGCTGTTTTGACCAGGTACCGTCATAGAGGCAAGATACACAGAATGCCTCATTGGCTGCTCACCCTGATATAGTGCGAGTCCTCAAGGGAGTCAGTCATCTGTGCCCCCTTCTCTGCAATATTTGTGCTCAGTGGAGTCTTCAAGTGGTTCTTAAGGCTCTTCAGTCAGCCCCCTTTGAGCTCCTTTGTTCGGCAGCTATCAAAGATCTTACTTTAAAGACAGTGTTTCTAGTTGCTATTTTGTCGGCACGGAGAGCTTCAGAGCTTCAAGCTGTCTCTTGCAGGGATCCCTTTCTCTGCTTTTTTGACTCGGGAGTTTCCATACAGACAGTTCCGTCCTTTTTGCCGAAGATTGTATCTCCTTTTCATGTCAGTCACTGTGTTTCTTCCTTCTTTTTCCAGGGAGGTCTGTTCTGCAGAATTCACTTCCCTGCAACTGAAGGATGTGAAGCGCGTCCTTCTGCGCTATCTTACCACTACTAACAATTTCAGGCGGTATGATCATCTTTTTGTCCTCTTTGTGGGACCCCGGAAGGGTTTGCTGGCCTCCAAAGTGACAGTGGCTCGATGGCTTAAGGAGGCTATTTCTTCGGCTTACATTCTGAGGGGTAGATCTGCTCTCATGCATGTCAAGACTTATTCTACCAGGTCTTTGGCAACTTCCTTCGCAGAGTCTAGGGCAGTTTCATTGGCAGAGGTCTGTCAGCAATGTGGTTTTCTTCTCATTCCTTTGTTAAGCATTACTATTTGGATGTGCCTGCTCAAGCAGATGCTTCCTTCAGGGCCACGGTTCTCGCTGTAGGGATATAACAGGCCCTCCCCTCTTAAGGATTGCTTTTGTACATCCCTTTTCTCTGGACTGATCATTGGGACGTAAAGGAAGGAAAAATTAGTTAATTATCTGATAATTTTCTTTTCTTTAGTCCCAAAGGAGGATCAGCCCATAGCTCGCCCTTCCGTGATGACTTCAGTTTTTCTGGGTTCTATGTAGTTTTGGGTGTTTGTGTTCTGGTTTAATTATTTCTAAGGCACGAGTTTTGCCCTTTATTTCATTGTTCTTTTTCTATGCTGAGGCTGGACTTTTTTCTCTGGAAGTTACTCTTTCACTGCATTATTATCGAGTACTGGCTTGGTTGCTAAGCACAGGAGCTTATGAGGCACAACTCAGGGTTCTTTATCTCCACCTGCAGGCGGATGGTCACAACCCATTTGTCTGGACTGATCCTTTGGGACTAAAGGAAAGACAATTATCAAGTAATTAACTAAGTTTTCCTTCTCCCTTTCTACTGAAGGGACTGCACACGTGCACCAGGGCAGTCAGTCAGTGAACAAAAAGGTGTTGAGTATAAGGGTCACTTTTTGCTGCTGCTCTTGCTTCTTGGGCTTCTGTGCTTGTAGACACAGACTGACTCAAAAGGGCCGCATAACTCCTGGTCATTCACCCTGGTTGCCCACCCCTTACAATGACCTTGACTGGCAGAAGCTCTCTGGCTGATCTGTCTTATCTATACCTTTGAAGTTGACTTATATCAGGAATATGGTGGCTCATCCCCTTCTTCAATATTATCAGGATTTTAATATTTTCTTTTAATGTGCACCACAGGGTTGTGGATTTGGCTATAGATATACTCGTCTCCCTCATCTGCTTAAAACAAAGCCAGAGGATGGTAATCTGCCAAGTCTTCAGAGTAAGTAAAATTGATTTTGCAATCTTCAAGATCCTGTATGAGATGGGAAATTTGTCTAAAATTACCAACTTAGAGATCCATATAAAATCAGAAAAGTTCAAAGGGAAGAGCAAGTGCCTGCCAGGGTGGCTAAATAGTATTGTAAAAGACCCTATTAAAGCCACGAATGCAGGCTTAAAAAAATGGATACCAATAGAAGAAGGTAGGAAATCATGTAAACATTGGTCAATTAGATGCACAATGGTAATAAATCAGGCCAAGAGAGAATCTGAGGAGAGTTATGATATTCCTTGATCTATAGGTTTTTCCTTCCATCCTTTTCATGTGCTTCGTTCTCGCCATTCTTTTAGTTCTCCTTTTTTTCTTTCCAGTTATCTTCCCTTTTTTCCTTTTCTGTGTCTCATCCCTACTTCCTTTTCCTGCATTTCCATCCTTCCTTTTCCTTGTTTTTTTTCTCCATGATGCTTTTTCCAGCCTCTTGAATTTTTATGCCTCCTTACTATATATTTGTTCACTATGAAGCATAGTACAGAGAGTGAGTGGGACAATCGGAGTTCAAATGGAGACAATGGAGAAGACAGTAAGGTCGGCAGGGAAGTGGGAGAGTTGGAAGAGCCAACATGGAGGTGTAGCTAGGAGAGGACCAGTAGGGCAGTGTCAGGAGGGGCTGCAAGTTGGAGAGAATAAAAGCAGTAACAGAAGCATCAATGAAGGCCACTGGAGGAAGGTAATATTCTATGATTTTTTTTAATCAATCCAGATTCTGTGGTGTGAAGCAAATTCTGTGTCAACATAAAATCACAGGGAAGCCACGAGCCTCGTCTCTGTGTAATAACCAGAGGCATGGTATCAGGTTTTGAGCATTGTATCTCTAGTAGAAACCATTTTACTGTAATTACAATAGCAAGAAATAAGACTAATTTCTTACTATAGAATCAACACTTGCAAAAGAAAAACAGATCAGTCATATGTGGGTCAAGTCAGTACGGATGCCGCTGACAAAATGGACTTGTAGTGCTTTCTGGAAAAGTATTTTCCAACTATGCATCTTGCAGTTCTCCCCATCATGTCAGAGAAATGGAGCAACAGTTTCAGCTCCTGTCCCAATTGTACCTGGAATATTGCCATCATCTGCCATTAAAACATATGCTATGCATGTTTGGGGGAAGGCCATGATGCCTCTGCATGAGAAGTCTGTGTAAGGATGTAACTAGGATAGTTCAGGTTAGAAAGCTAGATTTTGTCACTTCTCACCAGTGAGCTTTAGTACAGCTCCAGGAATAGTTTTTGATTTGGACTTAGCTCACACCTGGTCAGTAGTAGCTTAAATCAAGTTACATTCAGATAAGTAGGTATCTCCCTGTCCCCAAAGGGCTTACAATCTAACAGGCGATATTCAGTACTAGGTAATTGGGTAGGAAAGATCTGGTTAACAAGTACTGACTGGGCCAGGCACTGATATGCAGTGGCATGGAACTGGATAGTGCTACTGAATATCAGCTGTGACCTCTGCGACACTATCCAGGCAGTGCCAGGCCAATCTGGGATTGGAGTTGGGAGTGACCTGGGCACAGCATCTTTGCCATAACATCAGAGAGTCACCAGACCCCTGAGGCAGGCCTTTTGTGCCGAAACACAGCTGTGTCGGGTCGTCTTTTAGCTGTTTTCCAATAAAGACTACTTGATATCCTTCTCGCATCCACCTCACTGTTTTGTTTGTTGCTCATTCATATTCACGTGAGGTCTGCTCCTCCTTTTCGCTGGTATAATCTTGAAAACAAAGTACTTTGATTAGCATATTCCAAGCGATACCCATGGCGCAGTGCCTGAAGTATTGCATGGTTATTATCATAGTGACAAATACAGAGAACCAAAAGGATGCTGTGCATGGGCACTGCCACTTGAGAGGGGCATCATAATCAAGGATGTAAAACAATTCTGGTCGCCGTATCTCAAAAAAGATATAGTGGAACTAGAAAAGGTTCAAAGGAGAGCAATGAAAATGATAAAGGGGATGGAACTCCTCCCATTGAGGAAAGGCTAAAGAGGTTAGGGCTCTTCAGCTTGGAGAAGAGATGGCTGAGGTGGGGATATGATTGAGGTTTACAAAATCCTGAGTAGAGTAGAACGGGTAAAAGTGAATCAATTTTTCACTCTTTCAAAAAGTACAAAGATCAGGGGACAATCAATGAAATTGCATGGAAATACTTTTAAAACAAATAGGAAGAAATATTTTTTTCACTCAAAGAATAGTTAAGCTCTGGAACTCATTGCTGGAGGATGTGGTAACAGCGGTTATCGTATCTGGGTTTTAAAAAGATTTGGATAAGTTCCTGGAGAAAAAGTCCATAGGCTGTTATTCAGATGGATATGGGGAAGCCACTGCTTGCCCAGGGATTGGTAGCATGGAATGTTGCTGCTTATTGTGTTTCTGCCAGCTGCTTGTGACCTAGATTGGGCACTGTTGGAAGAAGGATACTGGGCTAGATGGGCAATTGGTCCAGTATGGTTATTCTTATCTCAGCCTTAGACTCGTCCTCACCGTCTAACTGAAATGGGACTGACTGAGGCATTTTCCTCAAAAGGTGACAAAGGAGAACTCCTTTGGGAAAGACTTCTTCCTTTTCTGAGGTGGAGAAGGGTCTGAGGGCAAGCTCAGGGATCCCTGCTCTGGGGGGATTCCTCTGGTTCTATGTCGGACACCTAAGAGCAGTCTGACTCAGTCTCAGCAAAGTGCTCATCTTGAGATGTTTGAATTTGTCCATCTCGGACTACTGGACTCCTGGCCAGACTCTTGATATAACATATGAGAGCCCTCCCTTTAATATTATATATTATAATTTTTGCATGTCTGATTTGAATTGGATTTTAATCTCTCATTTGGCTATTATAATTTTTATGTCTCAGGATTGCTTGGCACATGAATATATATATTTTGATCCTGTTTTGGGGGCATTTTTTGTGAATTGGGTCATGCATTTGGGCTACAAATTCCAAGGAAGTGATACGCTAAAGGGGTTGCATGCAAGAAGTGTAGGCGACAACAAAAGCCAGAAAGATGCTTGGGTGCATAGGAAGAGAAATGACCCACAGGAAAAATAAGTTGATAGTGCCGCTTTATAACTCTCTGGTAAAACTTCAGTGGAGAGGCCTGTGCACAATTCTGGAGAAAACATCTTCAAAAGAATATAAACAGGATAGAGTCAATCTAGAAGATGACTACTAAAATGGTCATTGGTCTTCATCATAAAACTTATGAGGACAGACTTAAAAGATCTCAATATGTGTACTTTGGAAGAAAGGAGGAAGAGAGAAGATATGATAGAGACATTTAAAAGTTTTCATGGGTATGCGGCGAGTAGCCACCCAGACAGTTCCTACCCTGTGCAATTCCCAATTTCCACTTAAGGAAGACAGTTCCTACCCAGGACTTTTCCCCTTCTGGTCATTTCCCATCCTCCTTTTTTTTTTAACCTTTGTTTCATTCTTGTATCGCATCTTTTTTTTTTTTCCAATGCTGACGGAGGATCAGGTGCATCGCTGACAGGGAACAAGGAGGTTAGATTGAGAACAGGAGAAGGCATGCCTCTCAGCCGTCGTCCCCATTTTGTCGGTACAGCATACGGATGTATACAGAGGAAGTATAATAACAGAATAACTTTTCATAGGTAGAGTAGTAATTGGTTATCATTTTGAGGGGCTGATTATAGGGATACCTAGCACGTGTTGTGCTCATCATTCAGAGTTTCTATTTATTTATTTACTTATTTATGACATTTATCTCCTGCATTTAACATGAATTAGGTTGAAACCTGAGAGCATTAAAAAAATTTTTTTCCTGTGCCTAGTGGGCTTAGGCTAGCAAGGGTGTAGTTTGGGGGGGTGCCATTGCCCCCCTCAGCACCACACGAACTGCATGTCTGAAAGAGGAAAGGAATGTGTAAAAGGTTATGGTTTTTTTTTTGGGGGGGGGGGGGAGGGAGCATTGCCCCACCAAACAATCTGGAAGGGGAAATGGAGAGAGATTAATTGTCCTAATGTGGCTTTTTTGTTTGTTTTTGGGTTTTGTTTTGTTTTTGTTTTTTTAGTTTTGGATAGGAATTGTCCTCCCTGGTGTAGTGGGAATTGGTTCTGTGGGAATTGTCCAGATGGGAGTTGGTGAGTGGGAACTGTCCAGGTTGGAACTGATCTAGAACCCGGCAGGCCTCTTTCAACTGAAGAGATGCTCTGGAACAAGGAGTCATAGGATGAAGGTGAAAGAGTATAAACTCAGGAAAGATAAAAGGGGATGGAACTCCTCTCATATGAGGAAAGGCTAAAGAGGTTAGGGCTTGAGGGGAAATATGAAGTCTACAAAATCCTGAGTGGTGTAGTAGAAGTAAATCGATTTTTTTACTCATTCTGAAAGTACAAAGACTAGAGGACACTCAAGGATGTTACGTGGAAATACTTTAAAACAAGTAGGAGGAAATATTTTTTTCACTGAACGAATAGTTAAGCTCTGGAACTCTTTGCTGGAAGGATGTAGTAACAGCGGTTAGCGTATATGGGTTTAAAAGGTTGGACAAGTTACTGGAGGAAAAGTGCTTAGTCTGCTATGGAGACAGACATGGAGAAGCAACTGCTTTCCCAGGGATTGGTAGCTTTTCTGCCAGGTACTTGGAAACAGGATATTGGGCTAGATGGACTATTGGTCTGATCCAGTGTGGCTACTCTGATGTTCTTAATAATCCAAGGAAATATTTGTTTATCAAAAGGGTGGTGAATGCTTGAAATAACCTCCCAGTAGAGCAGGGGCATAGCCAGCTCTCCAATTTTGGGGATTCCCGGGATAGACAGGGGGTGTAGGCACTGTTTGTATACAGTATATCACTTAGACAGCAATTACTCTGGACTCATTTGGCTAAGGATACGACCAGTACCTTAATGTGACCTTCTGGTTCTTGTTAGGCTGTCCACCAATGAAGGAATAATGCCAAAATAAAAATATATATTATAGATATGAATAAAGCAATGCAACAAAGCAAAATACAAAAATATAATATTGTGCACACAATCCTAAGGATTATACCAATAGATATATGAATATATATGTAATTATATAACTACACAACTATAATATATCCTGTGAAGAAATTACCAACTTAACAGCAATTTAGGCTAATGACCACAGGCTCCGAGACAACCAGTCCTTCACAGGCAAAAACCAAAACCAACTAAACCTGAGCATAAGAGGAAAAGTCCTATTTATCTCACTTTCGTAGTCCGTAACTTCAGAGTCCAGATTGGAGGGGGGGGGGGGGGGGGGGGGGGGGATGAATTGGCTCCTCTTCCTTCAGGCTCTGGCAGAGTTCCCCTTCGAGCCAGTTTGGTCAGGTTTTATTCCAAGGTCTCTGTTCAGCAAAATTACTGGTTACTCAGTATGTAGAAAGCCACAGAGCCTCTTCTAAGCTTGACCTTGTTCTGCAATTAGCACAATGAATTACAGTTCACAGGTGTTCTGGCAATTCAGTCTCTCCTCCGAGAAATGTATTCACCACCAGATCATCTTCTCTTTGTTCTTTCTCTCCCTCTCATGCCCGGCTTTGGCACTTCTCTATGGATCCACAGATGACCATCGTGGACCAATCATTCTCCGTTTGTCCATCTGTCCAGGCCATAACAATGAGGGACCTTGTGGGCATCCATCAAGAACAGCTTATCAGTTAGTACCAAACTCCCCTCCATGGGTCACAGATGGTACTGGAGACTCTGTCTCTGTGAGGCACACTCCTACACACCTTCCCAGGAGATAACTGGAAGGCTAGTGCATGTAGACATCATGTCTTTGAATGATTTCACCAGCACAGCTGTGGCAAGAAGTAGTTTTCTTTGTAGAAAAGCTGGTTCATATTGTATTGAGTCCTCATTCTGCAGAATCCATATTGGTTCAGCAAAGATGGTTTAGGCCTAACTAGGCTTCAGACCAGCAAAGGTGAGACTACAGGAAAAACCCCTACAGGGGAGCAAGGCATTCCTCCCTCCTCCCCCCAACCGCGTGCCAACCGATGCTGAGGCCCCGCCAGCCAAATAAGTACAGTGCCTGAGCCACTCCCCTCCTCTTCCTGCTGCTTTCTTCATGCAGAAGTCGACAGTGTGTAACAAAGTATGCATATGTTTATATTTCACTTGAGAGGCTGAGGGAAAATTAAGCATTAACGGGGAAGATCAGAAGCAAACGCCGGCGCTAGAGGCTGTTAGTGCCATACTAGCGCCGGAGTTTGCTACCGCCCCAAGATCAGAGACCTCGATCGCGTGCGCTCTGAACGCAAGTAGCATGCAAATACATGCTAAACAGGGCATTAGGTATTCCTCCCCAATAATCAGCGGCCAGCTCGCCAAATATTGGGTCGCTGTTTGCGGCAAACCCTAAGCCAACTCCGAGCTGGCATTAGGGTTTGCAGATCATTGGGGAGGAATGGTGAGCCCTGTCCAGCATGCATTTGCATGCTGGCAGGCCCCCATTCCCCCCAACAAGCAACCCCCCCCCCCCCCGCAATGATTCCCCTCCCCAGGCTCAGGGAGGGCTGGAGATCCGGTGGGTCTCCAACACCCCCCCCCCCCCCAGCATTGGCTAGGGTCCCTGGTGGTCCAGTGTCAATCCGCCCCCTCCCTTGGGTTGGAGGAAGGAGGTAGCCTGCCTCCCTCTTCTTCATTCGATGCCACAAAAAGGCGGCGCCCAGCCCTGCCCAGTGCATCCTGGCGCTAAAAGGGGAAAGATGCTGGACTGGGGGGGGGGGGGGGGGGGAGGAGATGCTAGACTAGGCGAGAAAGAAATGTTGGAATAGAAGAGGGGGAGATGATGGAGAAACCATAAAGAGTTGGATTGGCATTGGAGATGAATGAGATAAGGATGTAAATAGAGCTGGAAATATGGTAAAAGGGGGTAGTCAGGCTGGGTGGGGATGCGAGAAAGGAGAAAGTGACTGGAAGAAATCACCAATAGGGAAGTAGCTGGGGATGGTGAGGGGTTGAAGAGAGAGACAAATGAGGGTGGGGATGTAGTAACTTGGAGTTGATAAAAAATGAATAAGAGGTTAGGGAAGGAGTGAGACAAAGGAAATGAGAAGGCTACAGTGAGGGTGGGGAAATAGGCTGAGAAGGACATAGAAAGTTGATTAGTAGGTAAGAAGTAAACAAAAAGAAGGAGATTGAGGACTGGGGCTTGAGAAAAAGGGTGAATTGTGAGTGTCTAGAGAGGCAGAAAAGAAAGAAATGGTGGAAAAGATTAATGCCAGAGACAGGTGCTGCAGGAAGAATAGAAGGAGAGAGGAGAAATGGCAAATAGACAGCAGACCCTGGAATGAGAGTTAGAAGACAGACAGAGAACAGCAGAAAAGAGAAGCTGGGACCAAAGTGATGGAAAAATAAAATCCCCAGACAACAAAAGTAGAAAAATATATTGCTGTTGTCTTTTCATTTTGCTCGATGCAAGTTGAAATGCAATTCTGTTTCTCCAGTGATGTACTACATACAGAATCTGACTTCTTGGGATTGCCAGTTCAGTTTTTCCCTTCATAAGTCTGTTAGTAATCTGTGCTCTTCTGTTCAATATTTGCTTTGCTGAGTGTCTATCTGTGTATTGCATGTGTCACTGAGGTGCTACCATAATAGTTTCTGTTTGGTAGTTCCAGTTGTTCTGTTTTAGTTTAATTTATTCACATCAGTTCAATAACATTAATAAACATTATATAGCTGAAAAAGTAAATGTATAAGACAGTATAACAACAAATTTAATAACAAAACAAAACCATTAAAGAGAGAAGCATAAAGTAGCATCACTGGAGAAAGCAAGAGAATGACAATCCAGAAGAGTACAGAAGGGGACGACATATAATGTTAGGATCCACATTAGGAGATCAAGCAGAGGAAAGGCCAATGCTTACTCATTCAGATGGCTCTCATAATAATGTAAGGTGTCTCCCTTGCATATGCCCAGAGATTGTACGAGGGACAACTCATGTAACAGTTGAGACCAGGGTCGGGATCAGTAAACCAAGAGGCTGTAAACAAGTTATCCACACTCCCAGCAATAAGTCAAACTACAGCCAGAGCTGGTGTTCTGAACCAACTTATTTACTCAAAAAGTCTTTTGACATTTACTTGGGAGAATATTAAGAACTGCAGAAGCAATTATGAACACTGTTTACAAAATCTCCTTAGTTCTCTTGTATCTTTTACTCTTCCTGGTGAAGATATGTTAATGTCCCCCCCCCCCTTTCTTCTGAAACAGTGTAGCAAATAGTTATGTTTCAGAGTAGATGGTCACTTTCAGTCATTGTTAGGAAACTCTGAGGTTCTAAGTCTTCAACATTGAGCTTTGAGTAGCTTGATCGAGAGGAGGAGAGTAATTGTTTCCAGGAAGCTTGTAGATGCAAGTGATTCCTGTTTCTATGACCTCAGGAGATGTTCTAGGCACCTAGATTGATGTTGGCCCAATTGGAAATGCAAAACTGTGCCCTTCTTCTCTTTTACTCAGTTATTACTTAGTTATTCTGGCTAGTATAGTCAGGTACCTCGGTTTCCTATGACTGCTGGTCTTAGAGGGCTAGGACTTTCCCCTCACATAAAGTTCATTTGGCTGGGGAGGCAAAAAACAGACAAGTATTTGAATCTGTCATTGGGCTTTATACATGGGGGAAGCCACCTCTCCTCATTACACTACTGGTTGTTGTAGCTGATCCCTCATTCTAGCAACAAGTGATGTCATCACTGGGTAAAAGTATTTGATCTTAGTGGAGTATCCTGGTGTCACTGCTTGCAACCTATAGGTCTCCAGGTGTTCTACAGAAAATAAATAGGTTTTTTTTTTAACCAGATTAGAATTTACTTAAGAAGATTCCTTGTGGAAGTAAGGCAGTAGAGCAGTGTTTATCATGCTTTTTTGGGCTGTGACCCAATGATTTAGCCACAGCATTCTCCCTGACCATGCCTAGGTGCATCATAATGTACTTCCGGTCTGGGGGTTCCAACCCACAATTTGGGAAGCTCCATAATAGAGTGTTCCAAAATGAAGGTGGTAGGTAGAAAAATGCTGAGTATCATGTAGACTCTATTCTAGTACGTACACCATGCAAGCGTGGAAGGAGTTCTGGTGCCTGAGGAGGAGCTTGGGGATCCCTGCCAGCCACTGATACTACCTGATCAAGCTGGTATTCCCAGTAAATACACATACAGTACCCCCAAATTTCCCATTATACACTGACGTTTTCACTTAACTGTCTGCTATGCTCCTCAAAAATCTGGCCTTGTAATATTGGTTTGGTTTCATGACAGTTTGTTTTGATTCTTGCAGAGCCGTGTCCCTCCCAGCTGTTGCAACAACACATGGCCAACCTTCTGCTTATCAATCGTGACATGGCACCCAGATTCCTGAACAGTGTCCTGAACCAGCTCAACTGGGCATTTTCCGAGTTCATTGGCATGATTCAGGAGGTAAATATCCTGCTGCAGAGAATCTAGTGTTAGCCTGTGAAAAGTGACTTCACACACAAACATACAATAATGCAGATAAAGAGCACGGGACAAAGAGAGGCAAAGAACACAAGAGCTGATACATTTCTCAAAGGTTAATATCTGCTGAGACTGTTTTTGGAAATTGTTTTAAAGAGGTCCTTAATATCACTAAAGCTAAAGAGATTGACTACTTATTGTTAAATCTCAGTTGGTGAATGAGACAGGAGGATGATTTGGCTCCTTAGAGGGGAGGGAACCTTAATCTTACTAGGTTTTTAGGAAGTTCCTCTGCTGTTACATTTACTAGGGCTACCATTCTGGTTACCGTCACCATTCAGAAGGATAAATTGATGGTTCCGGTGGTTCCCAAACCTGGTCCTGGAGGCACCTCAGCCAGACATGTTTTCAGGATATCCACAATGAATATTTATGAGAGAGATTTGCATGCAGTTGAGTCAGTGCATGCAAATCTCTCAGGAATATTCATTATAGATATCCTGAAAACCTCACTGGCTGTGGTGCCTCCAGGACTAGGTTTGAGAACCACTGGATGATGCTAAGAACATTTTAAAGTGAAGGAAGTAAATCCTTTTTTTGGCCCTGAAGTCCAGGGATATTGTGTTAAGAAGTACCTTTTACTAAGGCTCCCATGTAAATGTCTTGTAACTCTACAGCAGACTCAAGTTATCTTCTTTGATTTAACACAATTGGAACATTTTCTTGTTGAGAAACCTAAAGATACAAAAGTTATTGAGGAGTAATTGGATGGGTTTGGTCAGGTGGGTTTCTTTTTTTTTTTAATTTAAAATACACTGGAAGTATTAGATGTATAGATTATCAGTTATTTGTTAATTTCCATTTTTCTTTTTGTTCCTTGTTTCTTCAGCTCTGCTACATGTGGGCTAAAATAGCTCTGACATTTGGTTGTTTTGATTTTCATTATTCTTTGTATTTTTTTTATTTTTCAATATTGATAGTTGATTTTCTTGAAATGTAATTTGTCATGTATGTTTCAAATTATTTGCTTTAAAAATGCATTTCTTCCTGTACTGAGAAAAAATACACAGATGTAGGAAATGCACATTCTCGATATTTTTCAAATCACTGAAAAGTGAATATACAATCATTTTTTCAAACCATTGCTGTGTGGACAGTATAATTTTCTAATTGATATGGCTCCAGTCTCTTTCCACTCTCATAGGTCTCCTAAATCCCTTTCCAAAGTATCCTTTTTTAATTTCTTCTCTGAGGACAAGCAGGATGTATATATTCTTACTCTTGGGTGACGCCATCTGACAGAACGAAGCACTTCCCAGCCTACTTTCTTGAAGCCTTTGGAAATTCCTCACTGTTCATTTACACACTTTCACACCTGTTGTCTTTGAATGGGACCAGCTCAGTCTTCTGCAGAGCAGTATGAATGTGTGTTTCTGCAGGTCCTCTCAGAGCGTATTTTATTTATTTTATTTTATTTTGACTTTTCCAAAACTGTTTCTGCTATAGTTTTTTTTTTTACTTCACCTTTGGTGGAGATACAGTTTTGTAAGTCCTGTCATGTGGGCTTTTATCTGGTAGTTTCCTTAGTTACGGTTTTGGCCCTTTTTAAGCTTTGTTCTCTTTCCTTGGCCCCCTAGACTCTTGGGCAGTCAACTAGATATACCTTTCAACATTGAGTCCTCATGCAGTATTGGTGTTGAAAAATTATCTATCTGAATTGACTGCTACGAACAAGTTGCCTGTGTCTGTGACAACTATAATTTCAGGGTTTTTGCAAATAGTCAGTGCTAATCGATTTACTTTCATTCATGATCAAATAGTAACGCATAAAATAATAAATTTCACAGTTTCTTCAACTGGCACAAAAAAACTGAAAGTCGTCAGCATATAAATATATTGGAAATCCAAGGGAGATAAAACTATACAAATCAGACGCACGTACAGATTGAACGATATAGCGGAAAGTGCAGAACATTGGGGCACTCCAGATGTCATAGGTATCCAACTAGATATTTTGTATTGCAGGTCACCTGAAATTACTGATCAAGTATGATTTGAACCATGTTAAGATCTTCACCTCCTCCCCCAATTCTTGATGGTCACCCTGTCCCTTACCGTGAAACTATTTTTTAAAATTATTATTTTTATTAAGCTTTTAACAAACATAACTTCACATTTATGGATGATAATACACAATTTGGAAATGTCCAACGGAAATAATTCCTAAACTTAAGTTATAAACATTATATCGACCACAAGTTAAAGAAATTGATCCAAGAAGAAAGATTATTCAAATAATCTAAAAAGAAATAAATTAGTAACACAATTTACAATGATGCGCCCGATCTGGGTAGTTCCACCTGCTCCGGTTAATCAGTGTCTATATAGGATTACACCTTAACATTTACTTCTTCCCTACTTATTATAAATTCCTTCAGCTGTCTGGGGTCAAAGAATTTAAACTGTTTAGACTGAAATACAATTCTACAAACACTACCGTGAAACTATTAAGATTCTTGGCTTTATTTTTGATTTTTGTCTCACCTTCTTCAAACCTCAGATTGATTCAGTTGTTCCGCTCCTCTTTTTTTTTTTTTTTGCTCTTCAACACATTCACCCCATCCATCCTTTCCTTGATCCCTCTGTCTTGTTCACTTGACCACTCCTCTCACTTGTTGTTTCTCGTATAGATTGTTGTAACTGTCTGTTTGCAGGCCTCTCTCTTTATTCATTGAAGCGTCTCCAACTTGTCTAATCAATTGCTGTTAAGGTTCTTCACTCAGCACACCGCTTCAACCACATCACTCCCCATCTTCGCACTGAGCACTGGTTGCCGGTCTTTTCTAGGGTTAAGTTTAAGCAGCTTTGTCTTATTTTCAAGTCCCATCTTTCTTCCATATAAGCTAAAGAGTTTTTTTTAATATTAGACTAATATGTTTAATACCTTAACAAATTTAAATTATTGAAAAACTCAAAAAGTACAAAGATGGAGAAAGCAGTCCAGTAGCGAGAGGGGTGCTATCCAGTCTTTTGCATTTAGCACTGCACATAGCCTAGATCTTCAAGTGACAAGAAATTTATTTATTTATTTATTACATTTTTATCCCACATTATCCCACCTATTTGCAGGCTCAATGTGGCTTATAGAGACTAGCTATGGCATAGCCATTCCAAGTTAACAAATACAATTGGTGATGCAACAAGATAAAGGGTGAGAGAAAATGTACAGGTCGATAGTTGTAGAAAGATGACTATCAGAGCTGGAGTGGGTTAGTTATGTGGTGTAGTTAAGCTATGGGTTTTCTTTATAGGCCTTGTTGAAGAGATACGTTTTCAGAGATTTACGGAAGTTAGACGTTTCGCCGATTGTTTTCAAGTCGGTTGGCAGTGCATTCCACATCTGCGTGCTCATGTAAGAGAAGGTGGTCACATGTATTAGCTTGTATTTTAGTCCTTTACAACTGGGGATGTAAAGGTTAAGAAATTTGCGGGATGATCTTTTGGCATTTCTGGGAGGCAGGTCCACAAGGTCTAGCATGTAGGTCGGGGCGTCTCCGTGGATGATTTTGTGTACAATTGTGCAGATCTTGAACGCGATACGTTCTTTAAGTGGGAGCCAGTGAAGTTTCTCTCTTAGGGGTTTTGCATTTTCATATTTTGTTTTTCCAACTATAAGTCTGGCGGCGGTGTTCTGGGCTGTTTGGAGTTTCTTAATATTCTGTTCTTTGCAGCCGGCGTACAGTGCATTGCAATAGTCCAGGTGACTTAATACTATTGACTGTACCAGGTTATGGAAGATGGATCTCGGGAAAAAAGGTTTTACTCTTTTGAGTTTCCACATGGCGTGGAACATCTTTTTAGTTGTATTCTTCACGTGGGTTTCGAGTGTAAGGTTTCGATCTATGGTAACTCCAAGAATTTTCAGAGTATTTGAGACAGGGAGAGAGAAGTTTGGTGTGGTTATGGTGATGAAGTTGCTTGTGTTATGTTGTGAGGTGAGTACAAGACATTGTGTTTTTTCTGTATTGAGTTTTAATTGGAACGCATCCGCCCAGGAGTGCATGATTTGGAGGCTTTGGTTGATCTCTTTGGTGATTTCGTTTAGATCATGTTTAAACAGGATATAAATCGTGACATCATCTGCATATATGTAGGGGTTGAGGTTTTGATTGGCTAGTAGCTTGGCTAAGGGTATCATCATTAGGTTGAAGAGGGTTGGTGAGAGGTGGGATCCTTGGGGGACTCTGCATTCAGGTGTCTATGGGACTGATATATCTGCGTTCATTGTTACTTGGTATGATCTGGTGGTCAGGAATCCTCTGAATCAGTTGAGAACTTTGCCTCCAACTCCGAAGTATTCTAGTACGTGTAGTAGTATTCCATGATTGACCATGTCGAAAGCACTGGACATGTCGAATTGTAGGAGGAGTATGTTGTTGCCAGTTGCAATTGCTTGTTTAAATGAGTTCATTACAGAGACTAGTACGGTTTCAGTACTGTGATTTGACCTAAATCCTGATTCCGATTCATGCAGAATTGAGTATTTATCTAGGTAGTCAGTGAGTTGTTTCGTCACTACGCCTTCCATGAGTTTGGTTATGAGCGGAATAGATGCTACTAGGCGATAGTTGGTTAGGTCCATTGTGCTTTTCTTAGCGTCTTTAGGTAGAGGAGTAAGTAGAATGTTTCCTTTATCCGTAGGGAAGAGGCCATTTTGTAGCATATAGTTTAGGTGTTTCATGAGGTCTGTTTTGAATTGTTGAGGGGCAGATCTAATAAGGCTAGAAGGGCAGATGTCTAATTTGCAATGCGACTTGTCATATTTACCAAGCGATTGTGAGATGTTATCGTACGAGAGTGGGTCAAAGTTAGTCCATGATCGGTTTGCTGGGTATTCCTTAATTATTGGGTCTAAACACTCAAGGATGTTTGCATAATCAGTTATGTTGGTAGGTATCATAAGACGTAGCTTTATAATTTTTTCTTTAAAGTAATTCGCAAGGTTGGTTGCAGATGGAGTGTCTATGTTGTTAGAAGTCACCGGTGTAGTATTTAGTAGTTTGTTTACAAGTAAGAAGAGTTTATGTGTATCCTTGTAGTTTGGTCCGATTTTTGTTTTATAATATGTTCTTTTAGTTTGTCTGATGGTGTATTTCTATTTTCTTTGTAATTGTTTCCAGTCTTTGAGTGTGGAGTCGTCTTTTTTCTTGTTCCATGCTCGTTCTAATCTTCTGACTTGTGTTTTTAGTTCTTTCAGTTCTTCGTTAAACCAAGGTATTGAGTTATTTCTATGTGAGGTTCTGGTTTGGAGCGGTGCTATGTTGTCTAGCATGGTTCTGCATCTGTTGTCCCATTCACAGAGAAATTGAGGGGAGTCTGTAGATGCTGTCCATTCGTCGTTATAGAATTGTTGTCAAAATATTAGCAGGTCTAATTTGCCTCTTGTAGTATAGGTTTGCTGTTCTTGTTTTTGTTGTGCATTTTTTGTTCGCCATTGAAGGGAGAGATTTGCTCTTAAGTGATTGGACCATGGTGTAGCTGTCCACTTTGTAACTATTAATGCGAGGTTTGGTTCGGATGAGAATTTGTGAGTGATGATGTCTAGTGTGTGTCCTTTGTTATGAGTGGGTTGCATGTCTGGCCAGTGGAGCTCCCATAGTTGGAGGAAGTCCTTGCACTCGCATACGTTGCTTAGGTTATTATCTTCAAGGTGGAGGTTGATGTCGCCTGCTATAAGAAGGTTTTGGGTAGAGATACAAGTGTTTGATATGAAATCCATAAAATGCGTTTGGAGGTCTTGCCAGTTGCCTGGTGGTCTGTAAAACAGGATAAGGTTGGGTCCTGTAGGGTTGGGTGGTTGATTCTGACTGAGGCTATTTCAAGTTGGGGAAGTATGGATTCAACTGTTGTTGTGACTGTGAATTGGGAATTGTAGATTATGGCTATGCCTCCTCCTCTTTTTCCGTTCCTTGTCCAGTGAGTAATTTTGTACTCTGGAGGGCAAAGCTCTAAGATTATGGGGTCTTTGGAGTCATGGATCCAGGTTTCGCTAATGAGTAGGAGATCGAGTTTATCAGCTGTGATCCAATTTGTTATTGTCGTAGTTTTGTTAACTACAGATCTTTCATTAATATAACCCATTTGTATTAGTTGGTGGGGTTCGGTTGGGTTTGAGGTTGTGATGATTTCTATCAGTTTCTGTCTTCTTGGTGTTTGAATTTGTTGGGTCCTTTCTTTCCTTTCTGTTGGTAGTGTCCTTGGGTGGTAGGTTTTCGGTACCATTTTTTAAATTTTTTGGGTAGGTTTATTGTCATTGTGTAGTGTGTGTGGTTTGTGTGTTGTGGGTATATTGTTGTCCGTGAGAGGGGTTGTGAGTGCATGAAGGATTAGAGAGAGGCAATAGATAGGAGTAGATTACTAGTATTTATGTTGGTGTTAGTTTGTGTAGTGCAGCGGAGTGATTGGGTTAGTGTTTAGCCATGCGTAACAATGGTAGTTGATCAAAAAGTTACAGTTAATCGTGCTGTTTAGTGTGTGTGCTTGCAGTCCGTAGTGTAGTTCAGTGTATAGTAGTGTAGAACAGGATAACTGAATAGAGCAGTGGTAATACAATTTAGCCGTTCCCGTGTCTACAGTTCATTGTGATTCTATAAGAGATGTAGAAGGCAGTTAAGCGTTAGAGGATTAGGTCATCCAACATTTCAATGATACAGTGACTTTGTGATATTATTCTGCTTAGCTATACAAAGTACTGACTAGAGGATTATATCAAGAGGGTTAGGTCGTCAAGTAGTTCAATGATATAGTAACTTAATGATATTATCCTGCTTAACTATGCAAAATACTGACTAGAGAGTTATCCTTCTGAACTATGTAAAATGCTGTCTAGAGAGTAGTTTCAGGAAGTGATTCAGCATGCTACAACAACACAGAAGTCCATTGTAGAGCGTTCAAAACTTCTCAGTTATCCTGCTTGACTAAACAAACAAATTACTGACTAGAAAGTTATTTCCGGAATTGATTCAGCAAACTACCACACAGAAGTCTGCTTTGTGATATTCAGAGCTTCACATCTTTAGTGTTGCTTACGAGCTGTGCTGTTGTCCGCCGTCTTCCTTCTTTCGGCGTGCAGGAGGTAAGTCTGGCACTTAGGTCTTGTGTAGTCCTTCAAGAGAAGTGCCGCTGTCTCTCCCTGCTTCATGGCTGTTGAGGTATCGTGTTCCGGTCTTCTTCCTTCTTTTTTTTTTTTTTTGTGGTTCGTGCGTCCGCGATTCCGGTAGGTGGATGTCCTGGTTCAGTCGCTTCTTCGGGTGGTCGCTGCTTCGACGGGGCGCCTATCACGTCTGCCTGTTTTGGAGGTCCGCAAGCGGGAGGGAGGTTCGGGCGCTTAGGACTCGTACGGTTCTCTTGGGGAGAGGAGCAGTTGCCTCTCCCTGTTCCAGATCTGCCGAGGTACCGTTTGCCCCTTTCTCTTCTCCCGGCTCTTCGAGAGCTTGCTTGTGATCTTGGCGGGTGGACGCCGCTGGTCGGTCGTTTCACTTGGTGTTGTTTCCTCATCTGGTGGGATGTTTGGAAGGCCGCGGGTTCGGTCGGGTTGATTAGTTGCCACGAGGTCAGCTAACTTGCCTGGTGATCGCCGTTTTCGCCGTTCTCGGCAGAGTCGTCCAACAGGCTTCGCGGAAAACGCTCTGTTGGTCTATCTGAGTTCCGATTTTGGTTCAGCGATCGCTCCTCGCAATTTTATAGTTAATCTTAGCTATTTTATTGCTGAATTTCGATCGGGGTCTACAGAGCTCTTTGTTCCGTGACCTTTAGGTAGCGGCTATCTTCATAGCAGCGAGAGGGGTGCTATCCAGTCTTTTGCATTTAGCACTGCACATAGCCTAGATCTTCAAGTGACAAGAAATACAGTCTGAGATCAAAAACTAAATAAATTACATGTTGTACTATATAATCTTAAGGGTCTTTATATTAATCTAATATCCCTAGTGCCTTGAGAAGTTTTAATTAAATCTGTAATACTAAGATGCAGTCCACAGCAAGAGGGGTGCTGTCCAGTCTTTGCATTGAGTGTCACATGTATGATTATTTCCCAGTTGATGAGCAGTTATATGTGTGTGTCTGATGCAAAGAGCTCCTAGCTCTCAAAGAATGTGTCTGTTCCCTTGAGGCTAGAGTAGCAGACTTGGAGGAGCTGAGGGAGACAGAGAGGTACATAGATGAGACCTACAGGGACGTTGTAGAGAAGTCTCACCTCCAGTCTGGCAGCCCCTGTGTTGCTTTGGAGAAGGGAGGTCTCCTAGAAGGACAGCATTACCCTGGTGAAGTAGGAAGTACTCCTGTAGCCAGGACCAGCTCACTAGGGGACGCACTATCCTCTCGCACCGAGGATATGTCTCCGAGAACAACTGCACAGGTAGGAATGGTTAGGACAGCTGTTGTAGTTGATGATTCAATTATTAGGCATGTAGGTAGCTGGGTGGCTGCTGAACGTGAGGATCGCCTGGTGACTTGCCTGACTGGTGCGAAGGTGGTGGACCTCATGTGCCACCTAAATAGGATCTTAGTGCTGGGGAGGAGCCAGCTGTCTTGGTACATGTGGATACCAAAGACAGAAAAATGTGAGAGGGAGGTTCTGGAAGCCAAATTTAGGCTGGTAGGTAGAAAACTGAAGTTCAGATCCTCCCGAGTAGCATTTTCAGAGATGCTCCCCTTTCCATGCACAGCACCAAAAAGGCAGGCAGAGCTCAGAAGTCTCAATGCATGGTTGAGACAATGGTGCAGGAATATCTTGTTTGACTCCTGAAGCAGGTGTACTTAGTGCCGAAACGCAGGACTGCTTCGAGTCTTTGGAACTGATTTTTTAAATAAACCTACTGTTTGACAGAGATTTGGTCTACCTTCTACCTCTTTTACATAGTAACATAGTAGATGACTGCAGAAAAAGACCGGGTCCAAGAAAGCACAAAGGCAGACGGTCTGCAAACTCCAAGATGGAAAACGAACAGAGCAGATCGTTTAACAGGCAAAAAATGATTTATTAATGGAAAACAAATTGCACAATATGTATACACACAAACAGTAGAGATTTGGTCTACCTTCTACCTCTTTTACATAGTAACATAGTAGATGACTGCAGAAAAAGACCTGCACGGTCCATCCAGTCTGCCCAACAAGATAATTTTACGTGTGCTGCTTTTTTTGTATACCTTATCTTGATTTGTATCTGCCATTGTCAGGGCACAGACCGTATAAGTCTGCCCAGCACTAGCCCCGCCTCCCAACCACCAGCCCCACCTCCCACCACCGGCTCTGCATCCCAGTCTCGGCTAAGCTTCTGGGGATCCTTTCCTTCTGAGCAGGATTCCTTTGTTTATCCCACGCACGTTTGAATTCCGTTACCGTTTTCATCTCCACCACCTCCCGCAGGAGGGCATTCCAAGCATCCACCACCCTCTCCGTGAAAAAATACTTCCTGACATTTTTCTTGAGTCTGCCCCCCTTCAATCTCATTTCATGTCCTCTAGTTCTACCGCCTTCCCATCTCCGGAAAAGGTTCATTTGCAGATTAATACCTTTCAAATATTTCAACGTCTGTATCATATCACCCATGTTTCTCCTTTTTCCTCCAGGGTATACATGTTCAGGTCAACAAGTCTTTCCTCATACATCTTGTAACGCAAATCCCATACCATTCTCGTAGCTTTTCTTTGCACCACTTCCATTTTTTTAACATTCTTCGCAAGGTACGGCCTCCAAAACTGAACACAATACTCCAGGTGGGACCTCACCAACGTCTTATACAGGGGTATTAAAACCTCTTTTCTTCTGCTGGTCACACCTCTCTCTATACAGCCTAGCAATCTTCTAGGTACGGCCACCGCTTTGTCACACTGTTTCGTCGCCTTCAGGTCCTCAGATACTATCACCCCAAGATCCCTCTCCCCGTCCGTACCTATCAGACTCTCCCCACCTAACACATAAGTCTCCCTTGGATTTCTACTCCCTAAGTGCATCACTTTGCATTTCTTCGCATTGAATTTTAATTGCCAAACGTTAGACCATTCTTCTAGCTTCCACAGATCTTTTTTCATGTTTTCCACTCCCTCCGGGGTGTCCACTCTGTTGCAAATCTTGGTGTCATCCGCAAAAAGGCAAACTTTGCCTTGTAACCCTTCTACAATGTCACTCACAAATATATTGAATAGAATTGGCCCCAGCACCGATCCCTGAGGCACTCCACTACTCACCTTTCCCTCCTCCAAGCGAACTCCATTTTAAGACCACCCTCTGGCGTCCACCCGTTAACCAGTTCCTAATCCAGTTCACCACTTCGGGTCCTATCTTCAGCCTGTCTAGTTTATTCAAGAGCCTCCTGTGGGTAACTGTGTCAAAAGCTTTGCTGAAATCTAAGTAGATTACATCCATATCACGTACTTGATTTAATTCTCCAGTCACCCAGTCAAAGAATTCAATGAGATTCGTTTGGCATGATTTCCCTTTGGTGAAACCATGTTGTCTCGGATCTTGCAACTTATTTGCTTCTAGTAAATTCACTATCCTTTCCTTCAGCATTGCTTCCATTACTTTTCCAATAATCGAAGTGAGGCTTACCGGCCTGTAGTTTCCAGCTTCTTCCCTATCACCACTTTTGTGAAGAAGGACCACCTCCGCCGTTCTCCAATCCCACGGAACCTCTCCCGTCTCCAAGGATTTATTAAACAAATCTTTAAGAGGACCCGCCAGAACCTCTCTGAGCTCCCTCAATATCCTGGGGTGGATCCCGTCTGGTCCCACTGCTTTGTCCACCTTTAGATTTTTAAGTTGTTCATACACACTCTCTTCCGTGAACAGGAGGGTAACAGAAGAAGTGGTTTAATACAAGGTTACCCGACGTGGCCACGTTTCGCCCTCAGGCTGCGTCAGGGGTACAAAAAAACTACAAAATAAAAATACATAATGAATAAAACATAAACATCACATAGTATATTTTATAATAAAACATATCTAAAAACACAGTCAAATCATATAAGATAAAAACAGATCAAATCTAAAAACATAATACAATAAAATATCAAATCAATATCAGTTAAAAACATTCAGATTAAATATTCTTGCAATAAAATAATAATTTTAATACAAGACATAAGATATCAACAAAAAATAATATCAACACTATGTAGTATGGGAAGGAAACATGTGTATGCAGCTTTTCATTGTATTCAGCTGGTTTTAATAATTTCTATACAGTCTGCCCAATGGAAATTTGCTAATACAAAGCCATCCAGCCCAGAGGTGCAATTAAAATGTTTGATCATTGCCCACCCCTAATTTCATTGTATAATGCCTTGATGTTTGTATGGAAGGCGGTGTATTGAACCTAATAAACCATTCGGACTTGAATTGCTGCAGCTTATGCACAAGCGTGACTTCAGTTTATTCCTTTTTCCTGTGGATAGATTCAACAAGCAGCTGAACGTCTAGAGAGGAACTTTGTGGACAGCCGACAGCTCAAAGTGTGTGCAACCTGCTTTGATTTATCAGTCAGCCTGCTGCGAGTTCTTGAAATGACTGTCACACTGGCCCCCCAGATCTTCTTGGACTGGAACCGTCCCTCCTCTGAGCTGCTTCTCAGACGACTTGCTCAGGTATGGAAAAGGGCTATTTGTCTTGTACAGGGTTGTCCAGACACAGTAGGATTCTATTATCCCATGCTATTCTTGAAGAAAACTGAATCCTTTGATGGTTAGGATGTCTTTTATAGGATGAATCCAGAGATGAAGCTGTACATGATGTTTTGGACCACATAAATCTTGAGACATTAAAAGAAGGTGTCTATCAGCAGTGTAGTCTCAAAAGATCTGCAATTTTGTCTTTGAATATCTTTCTTTGATCCACTCTATTTCTTAGAAACAGTTGGCCCAATATTCAAAAGAAGTTATACGTTCGCCCGTGTACAGTGAATGTATAACTTAAATGAAAATTTTTGAAACTTAAACAGATTACTATTGACATTGGGTCATTCAGTCAGATATTTGGCCCAGTACTATCTGTATAATGGGTTAGGTCTAGGGTGAAGGCAGGTCAAAAAATTAATCAGATAGCAGTCATATAATCAGAAAAAACCTATATGTTTAGTAAGGTATCTGTATGTTCAGTGCTGCTATGTATGGGGATAATTTTCTAAAGAGTTTTCTGGTTATATAAAATTAATCATGATATGTTATACGAGCATAGAAGTATTCACAGTGGCAAAAAAGAATGTGCTTTTACACGATCCATATAGTTTATTATTTAGTTTATTAAAACTTACTATACCACTCAAGCTGACTTGCAGATCAGGACGGTTTACAATCTAAAATAACAATAAAATAAAAAGTTTGAAAGGAACTACAGTTTGTAGATAGGACAGGTTCAAGCATTCTTGAATTAGGACGAATTAGGACAAAGAACTTAGTAAAACAAAAGGATGGAGGGGCCCAGAGGGGAGGGGAGGGGAGACAATAGTGGAGTATGATGCAGCACACCCTCATCCCTCAAACTACTGAACTAAGTTAAATGCATGCTCAATCAACTAGGTTTTTAAGGCTTTTTTTAAACTTCTTGAAAGATGAGTTTGAGCGGATAGAAAGTGGGAGAGAATTCCATTGAAATGGTGCCTAGAAGTGAAAAGCACGAGGCTGATGACATCTTTGTACTTTATCTGGTACAAAAAACACTAGACAAGGCTTTATTGCTGATGATAAGCACTATATAGCACTGATTGAAGAGTGGGCACTTTCAAATTTTCTAAAATGTAGTACTCAAAAAAAAAACTAAATTAGTATGGTTCGGCGAACTTCAGAAAGTAACTTCTGAAAAAATTATTCTTTCTTCATGAATTTCCTTAAAGATAGAATCCAGTTCTAGAGTACTAGGTATAATGTTAGATTCAAATCTTCCCTATAAATATCAGATTAATGGTGTAGTAAGGAAATTCTTTTTTCACCTACATAAATTACGAATCATAAGATCATCATTGAGCACATCTAGTTTCAGAACACTTGCTCAGGCGAATTTAATTCCTTTACTTGACTACTGTAACTCATTGTAAAACAAACAGCAGCTGAGCTGTTTACAACTTTTGCAGAATATGGCTGCCCACTTGATATATGGCTTGGGAAAATATAATGAAATTAGCCCTTTATTGCAGCAATTACATTGGTTAAGAATGGATGCACAAATTAAATTTAAGTTTGGATTTTTAGTTCATAAAAGTGTATATGGGCAGAATTCGATTATGGTAGGTCAATTGTTACCACCTGTAGGGATTAGAGGACAACTGAGGAGCTAAAAAAAACTTAACCTTAGACATCATTAAAGGAGGTATAGAAGTATCAATATAGTACAGTATAGTTTGTGTAAATTCTAACCGAGCTTATTTTGGATTTGGAAGAATTAAACAGTAATCGTTTATGGAGCAAAGTAAACGCTCAGGGGAGTAGGGAATAGTGAACGTGGATAAATAATCAGGTAGTCCAATCTTATATGCTTTAAATGTGTGTGTAAATAGCTAGTGAAGCTCTTGAAACGCAGGAGAAACATGCTGAAATTTGTGTGCATAAGTATGGAAGTGTTGCCATACTGGGACAGACCGATGGTCCATCAAGCCCAATGTCCTGTTTCCAGCAGTGGCCAATCCAGGTCACAAGTACCTTGCAAGATCCTAGAACAGTACAATGTTTTATGCTGCTTATCCTAGAAATAAGAAGTGGATTTTCCAAAGTCCATTTTAATATAATGGCTTATGGACTTTTCTTTTAGGAAGATATCCAAACCTTTTTTAAACCCCGCTAAGCTAACTACTTTTACCACATTCTCTAGCAACGAAATCCAGAGTTAAATTACACGCTGAGTGAAGAATTTTTTTTTCCAATTTGTTTTAAATTTAATACTTTGTAGCTTCATTGTGTGCCCCCTCATCCTAGAATTTTTGGAAAGAGTAAACAAGCGATTCACATCTACCTGTTTCACTCCACTCATTATTTTATATACTTCTATCATATGTCCCATCCCCTTTATCATCTTTGTCGCCTTTTTCTAATTCCACTATAGTATTTTGGTATTTAAGATAAATTAAAACCAGAGTTATAATACTGACTAGTTAGCGGAGGTTTTGAATAATGAGGAACCTGTATCATGATCTCGATGGTGAAATACGCTGGAGATCGATAACAGTCTGTAATTCACGAATATATACAGTGAATACAGAGTTTATGAAGTTTTTCCTCCTTAAAGAATTGCTCTCATCATTTTCCTTCTTGCCTTTATAGTTTGGCATGCATTTTGTTTAAAATTTTAACTGGAAGCTCTCCAAATTACTTGATAGAGCAAGTAAAGTTTATAGATCTTAGGAAAAACAGAAGATCGAACTATTCTTCTCCTTTTGCAGTTCCTTCTCCTAAGGGCATAAAAAGATTTGGCTTTTTTAAGCAGGTGTTGATTTCTCAGGCTCCCAATATTTGGAGCTCACTTGCTTTAAAACTGGAGAGTTTGAATAGTTATGATAGTTTTCAGAAACTTCTGAAGACTATTCTTTTTAAAAGATTTGTTAGTTAATTTCTTTTATTTAATTTTATAGTACATTTGTAATTCCCAAGGTTCTGTCTTGGTTTTTGGTTCTATATTTTAATGTAAACCACCTAGAAACTTATGGATTAGGCAGTCTTGAAATCCAATGTAATGTAATGTTATATTGATCCTGTGACCGCAAAACACGTGTCGGTACATACCAAGTTACGGTCAAGTAGACAGAAGAGTCTTGATACAATGCATGATGTGTAAGTAATAGCAGTGATAGAAGTTAACAGGCAACCATTTCAAACAATTAAGATATGTTGTGACACACTCCATTCTAGAAAGTCTAAACAACAATTTTACTGCAAAATTCTGCACTACCTGGAGTGCCTGCAATCAAGAACTGCGTAACCCCAAGTAAACAACATTACAGTAATCCAAGCTTCTCAATATCATGGCCTAGACCACTTTCCTGAAATCTTCCTGCAATAACAGCGACTGTTCCTGATACCTTCAAACAAGCCGTAGTCACACCACTCCTTAAAAAACCTTCATTGGACCCTACCTGTCCTTCCAACTATCGCCCCATCTCCCTCCTCCCGTTCCTATCCAAGATACTTGAACGTGCTGTTCACCACCGTTGCCTTGACTTTCTTTCTTCTCAAGCTATTCTTGATCCACTTCAATCTGGCTTTCGCCCCCTTCATTCAACTGAAACAGCGCTTGCTAAAGTCTCCAATTATCTGTTCCTGGCCAGATCCAAAGGTCTCTATTCTATCCTCATTGTAACATAGTAACATAGTAGATGACGGCAGAAAAAGACCTGCATGGTCCATCCAGTCTGCCCAACAAGATAAACCTTGATTTGTACCTGCCTTTTTCAGGGCACAGACCGTACAAGTCTGCCCAGCAGTATTTCCCGCCTCCCAACCACCAGTCCCGCCTCCCATCACCGGCTCTGGCACAGACCGTATAAGTCTGCCCTCCACTATCCTCGCCTCCCAACCACCAACCTCTCTTCCCCCACCTGCTCCGCCACCCAATTTCGGCTAAGCTTCTGAGGATCCATTCCTACTGCATAGGATTCCTTTATGCATATCCTACGCATGTTTGAATTCCGTTACCGTTTTCATCTCCACCACCTCCCGCGGGAGGGCATTCCAAGCATCCACCACCCTCTCCGTGAAAAAATACTTCCTGACATCCTTTTTGAGTCTGCCCCTCTTCAATCTCATTTCATGTCCTCTCGTTCTACCGCCTTCCCATCTCCGGAAAAGATTTTTTTGCGGATTAATACCTTTCAAGTATTTGAACGTCTGTATCGTATCACCCCTGTTCCTCCTTTCCTCCAGGGTATACATGTTCAGGTCAGCAAGTCTCTGCTCATAGGTCTTGGAACGCAAATCCCATACCATTCTCGTAGGTTTTCTTTGCACAGCTTCCATTTTTTTAACATCCTTCGCAAGGTACGGCCTCCAAAACTGAACACAATACTCCAGGTGGGGCCTCACCAACGACTTGTACAGAGGCATCAACACTTCCTTTTGTTCTGCTGATCACACCTCTCTCTATACAGCCTAGCAACCTTCTCGCTACGGCCACCGCCTTGTCACACTGTTTCGTCGCCTTCAGATCCTCGGATACTATCACTCCAAGATCCCTCTCCCCCTCAGTACCTATCAGACTCTCACCGCCTAACACATAAGTCTCTCGTGGGTTTCTACTCCCTAAATGCATCACTTTGCATTTCTTCGCATTGAATTTTAATTGCCAAACCTTAGACCATTCTTCTAGCTTCCTCAGATCCCTTTTCATGCTTTCCACTCCCTCCCGGGTGTCCACTCTGTTGCAAATCTTAGTATCATCCGCAAATAGGCAAACTTTACCTTCTAACCCTTCGGCAATGTCACTCACAAATATATTGAACAGAATTGGCCCCAGCACCGATCCCTGAGGCACTCCACTACTCACCTTTCCCTCCTCCGAGCGAACTCCATTTACCACCACCCTCTGTCATCTGTTCGTCAACCAGTTCCTAATCCAGTTCACCACTTCGGGACCTATCTTCAGCCCATCTAGTTTATTTAAGAGCCTCCTGTGGGGAACCGTGTCAAAAGCTTTGCTAAAATCTAAGTAGATTACTTCTATAGCACGTCGATGATTCAATTCTCCAGTTACCCAATCAAAGAATTCAATGAGATTCATTTGGCACGATTTCCCTCTGGTAAAACCATGTTGTCTCGGATCTTGCAACTTATTGGCTTCCAGGAAATTCACTATCCTTTCCTTCAGCATCGCTTCCATTACTTTTCCAATAACCGAAGTGAGGCTTACCGGCCTGTAGTTTCCAGCTTCTTCCCTATCACCACTTTTGTGAAGCGGGACCACCTCTGCCGTTCTCCAGTCCCTCGGAACCTCTCCCGTCTCCAAGGATTTATTAAACAAATCTTTAAGAGGACCCGCCAGAACCTCTCTGAGCTCCCTCAATATTCTGGGGTGGATCCCGTCCGGTCCCATGGCATTGTCCACCTTTAGCTTTCCAAGTTGTTGATACACACTCTCTTCCGTGAACGGTGCTATATCCACTCCATTCTCAGGTGTACTTTTGCCAGTCCCTCGCGGTCCTTCTCCAGGATTTTCTTCTGTGAAAACAGAACAAAAGTATCTATTTAGCAAATTGGCTTTTTCGTCATCATTATCTACATAGCGGTTCTCTGTATCTTTTAGTCTCACAATTCCCTTTTTAGTCATTCTTCTTTCACTAATATACCTGAAGAAATTTTTGTCGCCCCTCCTTACATTTTTAGCCATTTGTTCTTCCTCCCCGTGTTCCTCTTCTTGAGATTTTCTATATTTCTGGAACGCCATCTCTTTAGCCTTTATTTTCTCAGCCACTTGCTTGGAGTACCATATCGGTTTCCTTTTTCTCTTGCTTTTATTTACTCTCCTTACATAAAGGTCTATGGCCCTATTTATTACTTCTTTCAGCCTGGACCACTGTCCTTCCACTTCATGTACGTCCTCCCAGCCCATCATCTCCTTCCTCAGGTATTCCCCCATTTTACTAAAGTCAACACGCTTGAAATCCAGGACTTTGAGTTTAGAGTGGCCGCCCTCCACTTCAGCCGTCCTATCAAACCAAACCGTTTGATGGTCACTGCTTCCCAGGTGTGCACCCACTCGGACATTTGACACACTATCCCCATTTGTGAGCACCAGATCCAGCATCGCTCCGTCCCTCATGGGTTCCGTCACCATCTGTCTGAGCAGAGCACTTTGGAAAGCATCCACGATCTCTCTACTTCTTTCCGATTTGGCAGACTGAACCTTCCAATCTACATCCGGCAGATTGAAATCTCCCATCAACAGAACCTCTTTTTTCTTTCCTAATTTTTGAATATCTGCGATCAGATCTTTATCTAGTTCCTCTAATTGTGTCGGGGGTCTGTAGACAACACCCACGTGGACAGAGGTTCTATCATCTCTTTTTAAGGTGATCCATTTCGCTTCTTCCTTTCCCCAGGTCCCTGTCATTTCAGTCGCCGTGATATCATTCCTCACATACAGAGCTACTCCTCCAACTTTACGACCCTCTCTATCCTTCCTCATCCTTCTCGATCTATCTGCTGCTTTTGACACTGTTGATCACAGCCTACTCCTTGATAGGCTGTCCTCACTTGGATTTCAGGGCTTTGTTCTTCCCTGGTTTTCTTCTTATCTCTCCCAGCTTACCTTTAGTGTATACTCTAGTGGATCCTCCTCTACTTCTATCCCACTGTCAGTTGGCGTACCTCAGGGATCTGTCTTGGGACCTCTTCTTTTCTTCATCTATACTTCTTCCCTTGGTACTCTGATCTCATCCCATGGTTTTCAGTATCATCTTTATGCTGATGACTCCCAGATCTACCTCTCCACACCAAAAATCTCAGTCAAACTCCAGGCCAGCCTGCCTGTCTGACATTGCTGCCTGGATGTCTCAGCGCCATCTGAAACTAAACATGACCAAGACTGAGCTTCTCATCTTTCCCCCTAAACCAACCTCTTCTCCTTCCCCATTCTCTATTTCTGTGAATAACGCTCTCATCCTTCCTGTCTCATCAGCTTGTAACCTTGGGGTCATCTTAGACTCCTCCCTCTTCTTCTCTGCACATATTCAGCAGACTGCTAAAACCTGTCGTTTCTTTTTCTATAATATCACCAAAATTCGCCCTTTCCTTTCTGAGCACCTTACCAGAACCCTCATCCACACACTTATCACCTCTAGCTTAGACTATTGCAACTTGCTTCTCACAGGTCTCCCACTTAGCCATCTCTCTCCTCCTCAATCTGTTCAAACTTCTGCCGCACGACTAATATTCCGCCAGTGTTGTTATGCTCATATTAGCCCTCTCCTCAAGTCACTTCACTGGCTTCCTATCCGTTTCCACATACAGTTCAAACTCCTCTTATTGACCTATAAGTGCATTCACTCTGCAGCTCCTCAGTACCTCTCCACTCTCAACTCTCCCTATATTCCTCTCCGGGAACTCCGTTCACTGGGTAAATCTCTCTTATCTGCACCCTTCTCCTCCACTGCTAACTCCAGACTCCGTTCCTTTTATCTTGCTGCATCATATGCCTGGAATAGACTTCCTGAGCCGGTACGTCAAGCTCCATCTCTGGCCGTCTTCAAATCTAAGCTAAAAGCCCACCTTTTTGATGCTGCTTTTAACTCCTAACCCTTATTCACTTGTTCAGAACCCTTATTTTATCATCCTCACTTTAATATGCCCTTATCTCTTGTTTGTCCTGTTTGTCCTAATTAGATTGTAAGCTCTGTTTAGCAGGGACTGTCTCTTCATGTTCAAGTGTACAGCGCTGTGTACGTCTAGTTGCGCTTTAGAAATGATAAGCAGTAGTAGTAAAATGAAAACAAAATGATCTATCAAAATACCCAAGTTTTTTTAATTGTGAAGGTGTTTTAACAGTCACTCCAAGAAGCGGAACAATAGATGGGAAATTCACAATATACAAAACATTCAGTTGTAATCTATTCTGAGTCATCCATGTCGAAACAAGATTCAACACTTGTTTTAGCTTAACAGTTTCAACAGGGTCAGTCTTGGATAAAGGAAAAAAAGAACTGAATGTAATCCGCATATACTTTATAAGACACTCCCAATAATGCATACAATTAGCGCAAATAGATGTTAGAGTATAGCCAAAAAGACAGATCCCTGTGGAACATCTGTACAAACAGGATGTTCAATTGATACAACATCCCCTATACACACCACCACCCTTCTATTGTCCAAAAAAGATGTAAACCACTTCAGAATGTCCCCCCCCCCCCCCCAAGGCCACAAGTATGGAGACAATAGAGAAGAATGTCATGATCTAGGGTATCAAATGCTGCAGATATATCTAATAACACAAAACAAAAGAGGGCTTTGTCTTTTTCGTGCCCTTGACTTGGTATATGAGACCAATTTTCCAGCCAAGTTGCGAGAACTATTCTTGGAATTGGATAGGTGGAAAGGGTTTTTATTGTTATTTTTGTTACATTTGTACCCCGCGCTTTCCCACTCATGGCAGGCTCAATGCGGCTTACATGGGGCAATGGAGGGTTAAGTGACTTGCCCAGAGTCACAAGGAGCTGCCTGTGCCTGAAGTGGGAATTGAACTCAGTTCCTCAGCACCAAAGTCCACCACCCTAACCACTAGGCCACTCCTCCTCCATGAAGGTTTCATGGATTGGGCAGGTCAATTAGATCAAAATGGTCATACTTCCAAAGCTATTATATCTATTTATGGCACTGCCTATCTCTCTGCCAGACATCTTTTTTGGGGGCCTGCAGCGTAGGGTTTTCTGTTTTATCTGGAAGAGGAGGCCCCCACTGGTGCGACGGGCAGTGATGTATCAAACACGCTTGCATGGAGGGATGGGGGTCCCTTCTTTTCTTCTCTATTACCAAGTAGCCCAACGTCAAATATTAGCGGACTGGCTCCAGGGAACAGGAAAAGTTTGGAAACAACTTGAACAGGGGTGGGTAGACTGTATTTTTTACACATGTTTATTCGCTTTGTGCCCCACTTTGGCCCAGGAGCTTTAGATACTAGTTATCGTTCTTGGGAGAACCTGGGCCTCTGTGCGCTAGGCCAGGTGTGGGAGGAGGGGGAAATTATACCATTTACTGAATTGTGTGAAGAATATGGGATCAATCCTGTACATGCTTTTCACTATCATCAACTTCGAGATTTTATAGTGCGAAGGGCAAAAGGGGATTTAAGTTTGGCGGAGACCTGTCTGGAGAGGGTGCTGGCTGGTGGGGGGGAGGGAAGGGTGGGGTTTCTAGAATATATAAAGCTCTCCTCTCCTTTGCTAGACCTATTTTGTATTATTTAGCAAAGTAGGAGAAGGCACTAGGTACCTCCTATGAATATCTGCAATGGGAAAGGGTATTTAAATCCCTCCTTAAGGTCTCTGTTTCTAGTGCCCTGGTTGAAAATGGACATAAGATACTATATTGTTGGTATTATACGCCCTAGCGTCTAGCTAGGATGTTTCATTTGGGGTCAGCACTATGCTGGCGCCAATGTGGGTTGGAGGGGGATATGTTTCACATTTGGTGGTCTTGTCCCCGTGCACGAACGTTTTGGTTTATGATAGTACAGTTTATCTTTCAGGTAACTGCGGTCCAATACCCTTTGAAGATGGATCACTGTGTTTTACACTTTAAACCATGGGGAATAAAAAAAAACAATTCACTGTTTTGCTATGTAGGTATTTGTGGCGGGTAAGCTGGTCCTAGCAGCAGAGTGGAAGAGCCCTACACTCCCGGGTTTGCAAGCTATTCTACACAAGTTGGATTATATTCATTTGATGTCCAAATTAACGGCTAAGTGCATGGGCCAACTGTTGACCTATGACAAGATTTGGGACTTATATGTTCAGTGGACTTCACGCCAGACTGCTCCCTAGACTACATTTGTCTTGCAGGAGAGGTTTTCTTTTGGGGACAGGGGGAGGGGGGATATTGGGGACTGAGGCATTGCATTAGGGAGGGAGGTACGATTTTTTGTTATCTGAATGTTGGATATGTCTATGTTGCTGTTACTCTTTTCTCATCAATAAAGATAAATAACTCATCTCTACCAACAATGTTTGAATATCAGGGTGAAATAGTGATCATGGAGCCCTTTGTCTATAGTCTAGGAGGTTTCCTAGACACCAATTTGACAATGCAAAAACACATAGACCATGTGCCTCTTTTTTTCAACTTTACATGTTGAGCAAGTTGAAAGATATGGTCACACCATATTACTTCCGGACGATAGTACAGAGCCTGGTACTGACAAAAATTGACTATAGCTCTCTATTTCTGGGAATATCATCAAAAAACGAAGAGCTTTCTGCAGCCTAATCCGCACGCAAGGCAGGAAAATTACCACCACAGAAGTTGTTCACAGACAGGAAGGTTAAGCAACAAGCACAGGTTTTATGCACAATAGTGTTAGCACACGCTGGAACCAGACAGTTCAGTAAATAAAAAAAACCTCGTGCTGCTTAACATGGGTAGGGGCAGTTCAAGGGTGTGACAGAGGCAGAACTTAGAAATGCCTACTGGGTACTACCACTAGGGGGTCACTGGCATCATGTTGAACTCAGGGAACTGCTCCCATCTTGGTGACTATCAGAGAGAGCCCTGGGTAAGTCAAGCATTGAGGCACAGTAGGGTGGGGGGGGGGGTGGAGAATCAGAGGGGGAATAAGATAATTGGGGGGATGGGATTTGGGGGAGAAAGGTCAGGGCAGGTGCATTGCTGAAGTTTTGTTTTTTCTTTTTCAAATTTGGTTCAGTACTGTGTTAGATGCTTTGGCAGACATCACAGGTGCTCCTACACTATCTGTCAATGCAAGTAATACAGTGCTCATGTGCCCTGTGCAGTAAATGCAGGACAGATACTTGACACTTTTGCAGTTATGGTGTGGAAAATGCAAAAAACCTACACACTTTAGTAAAAGAACCCCCAAGAAGTTACTCTCCTGCAGCAGGTATTCTCCATGGACAGCAAGATGCCAGTCCTCGCTACATGGGTAACGTCACCAACAGCATAACAATCGTAAAATAACCAAGAATAAACATAAATAAAATAAACGAAGTAAATCTGAAACCTAATAATAGAACTTCCGTGAAACAGTATCAAAAATATACATATTTAACAGCACTGGAATTCAAATACCAGAGATATAATGCAATGTTAGCATAATACTAATGATACTCATAATAAGCCTGCATTAGAGCATTCAACTAACATAGATATGATGCTAACAATTTTGTACAATACAACTTACTATATAGCTGAGGGACCAAGTGCAGATATATGATGGGAACAAGATGCATGGTACAGAGCCAGTTGGGATAATTTGATGGTTAGTTAAAAACAAGGCAATTTCGTTGTATAGTTTGTTTAGTATTGTTTAGCAATTTATAATAAAAGCAATTTACTTTAAGTGCTGTGAAAGACAGCATACTGTCACTAGGAGTAGTAAAAGGACTGTGACTAGATTTTTTTTGTTTGTTTGTTTCTTCCTTTCCACCCTTTTCATGCCTGGATGTGTTCATTTTTTCATTTTTGTTCTTGGTTACCTTTCTGTGGCCATCTGTCTTTTCTGTCATTCTGTTGCTTGCGTTGCTCATTCTTTCACCTGCCTATGTATTTCTTCTTCCATCCTATTACTCTCTCTCTCTCTCCTCTCCTTTTCTGATCCTTATGTCTTCCATCTCCTCTCTTTCTCCTTTTGTCTTGCATCTTTTAATTTGCTTTTATCCTCTTCTACTTCCCTGTATGTTTCCCATTTGTTCTTCTCCTCTTCCTTTTCTTGTTTTCCCTGTCTTTCTCCTTCCCTTTCTTCTACTCCCTGCTCCCTACCCCCAGCTGTTAAACCAGGTCTTGAATCGAGTGACAGCTGAGAGGAACCTGTTCGATCGAGTTGTGAATCTCCGCTTGCCAGGTCAGTCTGCCTCCCACTAGCCTAGTCTCTGTTTATTTTCCATGCTTTATAAAATGCCCATCCAATTGTGGGGCATAGCTCCACATCGATATTTGACAATTGCACGTCTGGTCTACATGACGTGCCATGGTCTAATGAATATTACAGACCAATTTCTGTTCTTCTGTTCTTAGCAAAAATCATCGAGAAAGCTGTGTTGCACCAACTAATGGGGTTTGTTGAAGAAAATCACTTGTTAAATGATTTTCAATATGTCTTTAGACCCAACCATAGTGTGGAAGTTTTGCTGCTATCAATGCTAGATGAACTCAGGATTGGAATAGACTAGAACATTAATTTCTGTGTTATCACACTTGATATTGCATCAGCATTTGACACGATTGACCATCAGCTCCTAATTAACACATTGTCAGATTTTGGCATTAGTGGTCAAGTCTTATCCTGGTTCTTTCGAACTTGCAAAGTAGAAAATTTCATGTCAAAGTACATAACTCAGTTTCCACTAGCTTTCCAATCACGCGTGGTTTACCACAAGGTTCAGCCCTATTGGCAGTACTTTTTAACTTATTTATGGTGTGTCTGTGAGATGTTTTCCAAGATTTACAAATCGCATAGAATATGCACAGATGATGTACAATTCGTCATCCCTGTTAACAAACATGATCAGGATTTATCTGTACAATTGAAGATTATGTTTGACAAAATTGTTGATTGGATGAGACAGGCAAAGATGTCTTTAAATGCTGCAAAGACAGAAATAATATATGTAAGTAGGTCTCTTAACTCATCTCTACCAACAATGTTTGAATATCAGGGTGAAATAGTGATCATGGAGCCCTTTGTCTATAGTCTAGGAGGTTTCCTAGACACCAATTTGACAATGCAAAAACACATAGACCATGTGCTTCTTTTTTTCAACTTTACGTGTTGAGCAAGTTGAAAGATATGGTCACACCATATTACTTCCGGACGATAGTACAGAGCCTGGTACTGACAAAAATTGACTATAGCTCTCTATTTCTGGGAATATCATCATCCCGAATCCAAGCTCTGCAGGTCATCCAAAACACAGCTGCGCGATTGATTTACTGGAATCTCAAGGTCTGAACACCTCACTCTAACATTTAAAAAATTACATTGGCTTCCTGTAACGTACAGAGTTCAGTTCAAGACTCTTGTATTGACTCATCAACGTATATTTGGGACTGTTCCAGCCTACTTTCAAAATACCCTGCAATCATATAAACCGAAACGAGCACTGAGATCTGAGATTACCTAACAACTCTGTTTATCTTCTGTGAAGTCATATAACTGTTTAGAGACAAAACTACCTATCGCTGCCCCATCCTTGTGGAATGCTGTTCCCGGATACCTGAAATCATGCAAAGATATTCAATAATTCAAGTAGTTGCTAAAAATGCATCTGTTTGTGAAAGCCTTTTTGGCTACATGAGGACTTACCCATTTGCCTTTTTTTTTGTTTTGTTTTGTTTTCTGTGATTACAGCCATTTTAATGATCATGTTTCATCATCATATGCTTAGCGATTGCTACGTGTCTAGGACCATGTATGTGACTATTGTTTAAGACTGTGTATGTGACTATTGTTACCCGCCTTGGATAAATGGGGAAGGCGAGGAATGGAGGTGGCAGCAGTCATAGGTAGGAGGAGCACTTCTGTCGGGGTTGGGGACCTTCACCAGCTGAAGTATGTGGGGGTTGTGGGAGCACAAAGAGTGGCGGCAGGGTGAGGCAAAAGTTTGTGCTTCCTCCCCCCCCCCCCCCCCCCCACCTTGTGCTCTGGCAATGCACCTGGTCCGTACTAATACTTCCTCCCACTCTATCCTAGCTATTGTTATTAAGCTATTAAGTTACCTTAAAGGCCTCCTGCTTTTAAAATTTAATATTATCTTTTAATCTTCCTTCTTTTCTCCTGAGCTCAAGAGATATCCCATTTGTGCCATACGCTCAGGTGCTTATCATATTAGGTTAAATTGCTTGTGTGGGCTATCTGCTGATGTTCAGTGGCATTTAACCAGGGCATTTATGTAGTAAGTGCCAATATTCAATATTTAACCACCTAAATTAAGCCACCAGATTGCAGTGCATAAAGCTCAGTCCTGTCTTTATGTGGTGTTGCTTAGGCAGTTAAGGGACCCTTTTACAAAGCTGCAGGAGGGCTAATGTGTAGGTAGCGCATGTTAAATTGACACTACCGCTGGGGTAGTGCGTGTGCCCGGTGGTAATTCCAAGTTTGGCATGTGCTGAATACCGCAGTAGAAAATTTTTTTCTGTTTTCTACTGCAGGGGGTGTTCCCAGTGGTAATCAGCAGCGCGGCCATGTCGGCACATGCTGCATGGTTACTCCTTGAACACTTACCGCTGGGTCAATGGCTGGCAGTAGGGGCTCAGGCCGTAAATAGGCGCGTGCTAGTTTTAATTTTTTCGCATGCCCATTTCCCAGCCCATTAAAAAATGGCCTTTTTCCCAACTGTGGTAAAAGTGGCCCAGCACACGTCAAAAAGATGCGCCCACACTACTGCAGGCCACTTTTTACCACAGCTTTGCACACTTAACTGCATAAGAGATAGCTGGCCGCATAAACCCGGATATTCATTGCTGATGCCTGGACATGCCCTTCATTGAATATCTGGCAATAATGCAGGCGGCAGCTAAGAACCACTCGCCAGTGGTGGCTGAATATCTACCCACAGAAAAACTAATAAATGGAGGAGGGCATGTAAAATGATGAAAGTGGAAGGAACAAAGAGCTTTCTTTCATCTGTAACAATGAATATATGGACATAATCAAGCATGCTAAAATTAACAATGAAAGATATTGAGGGACAGTTGGCAAAACTATCCCTAAACATTTCTTTTAAGTCAGCCACATTGCCCTGACTGCACCTGGTCACAAAATAAAGCACAAAAGTTCTTTTAAGTATATTAAAGCTGGTAAAGAATTCCACTGATATTTTTTTCATGGAATGGGAAATAATTACGAAGTGATACAAAATTAGTGGAAGAACTGAGTAATATAAAGGACCAGCTCTCAAATTGAATCAAGTTACCATCGCCTAGGAATGAGTACCAGGGCTAGATGAAATTTAAGTGGTTGCTCTGCCATAATATTTAATTTTTCAGGTATCAGTTGATAGGCAGGTATCGGAAGACTGGAGAAAGACACATGCAGTGCTGCTTGGATGAAGATTCTGCTGACCACCTCCAGGGTTATTTAAAGTACTAGGTCAAAGTACTTATATAAAAGTAAAGATAAATGCATATTTTGATATTTAAGAAAAAATTAAAATGAAAAACACATTAAAAATGAGAGTGACGACACTTGTGGAATATGTGTCGTGCAGCAGAATTTTGAACAAATTGAAAGGGAGAGAGATGGCTTAATGGGAGACCTATGAGAAGCAAGTTGCTGTTGTCTAAGCGTGAGCTGATGATGACCCCTAGGTTACGAGCTGATGAGACAGGAGGATGAGAGAGTATCCACAAAGGGGAAAGAGGAGAGGAGGGTTTAGGGTAAAAGATAAGAAGCTCAGTCTTGGCCTTGTTGAATTTCAGATGATGGTGAGTCATCCAGGTAGCAATGTCAGACAGGCAGGCTGAGACTTGAGCCTGGATTCCTGCTGAAATTTCTAGTGTGGAGAAGTAGATCTGAGAGTCATCAGCGTGAAGGTGATACTGAAAAGCATGGGAGGAGATCAGAGCACTAAGGGAAGAAGTATAGATGGAGAAAAGAAAAGGTCTTAAGACAGAGCCCTAAGGTACACCAGCTGATAGTGGGATAGAAGTGGAGGAAGATCCACGAGAGTATACAGTAAAAGTGCAATGGGAGAGATAAGAAGAAAACTATGAAAGAACAGAGCCCCAAAATCCAAGCGAGGACAGCTTATCAAGAAGTAGGTGGTGATCAACAGTGTCAGAAGTAGAAGATAGGTAGCGAAGAATTAGGATAGAATAGAGACCTTTGGATCTGGCCAGCACCCGGTCATTGGAGAATTTAGCAAGGGTTGTTTCAGTTGAATGTAGAGGGCAGAAGCCAGATTGGAGTGGATCAAGAATATCTTAAGATGAAAGCAAGTCAATGTTCAAGTATCTCGGATAGGAAAGGGAGGAGGGAGATGAAAGGCCAGAAAGAAATTGTGAGGAAGCTGGAGAAATAGTGGAGAAAAACAAAAGTATTAGTTGATAGTGACTCCAGAGGAAAGAAGCCAGTAAATTTTGTCAGGTATCCTTCAGGCAACAAGGTTTATTTCTTGGGCTTACTAGGTTGGACTGAGAATAAACACTACAAAATGTTTAAAATTGTCTTGAGATCTTCTGGAAATCTCTGGGGAAGGATTGTATCTTGTCTGTTTTGGCCAGCAATGTTGTCACTAAAATTAATAACTTGTGTCTGATTTCTGTTCATGACACAGGTCTGAACAAGTCCAGGTGTTTAGGTTCAGGATGTGATGTAGGACTCTATTAGTGATGGAAATACCTTGAAATGTTTGACGACTCTCAGGTTTTTTTGAAGCTGCTATTGGATACAGTTCATTCGCTTTATTGTTTTGTTGGCTGTGTGCCTTGTAGATTAAACATTATAATAATGATTATATCCTTGGAACAAGGTTTAAGAATCTATCATTAAAGAAGAATGTGCTTTGATGGTCCTTGTAATTATTGACTGAACTCTAGCCTTCTTTTCTTATATATAAGCATTGAAAAAAAAGAGGTGTGGTTATAGACTGGGGAGCTTTTAAAAAACTCATTAGGGTTACATTCAGCTCAGGCTGGGTTTCAGATGGATGAAATAAAATGTGTTTCTATGGAGTTTATTATGTATGAGAAAGGTCAGTTATACTTAGATGTGTTTGACAGTTTTAAACTTGGTCAGCATGTTTCCCATAGATTTAAGTGCATAGAAAACTTTATAAAGGGGGCTTCTTTTTTAAATGCAGTTAAAAGACTGTAAATGGAAGATACTTATCAAAATGCTGAGCCATTAGCAATAAGGACATAGGAAAGTTTGGCTATTGTGCAGTATTTCCCATCAATTCATGGAGTAATTCCAAAGGCTGATAAGTGTTTCAATAATGTCTGCTCCAGAGGAAGAAAATTGGCAGCAAGGACACAGCATTTGAATGAGAAGCACAATGGAAAAGCAGGAGCAGAAACAACAATACAGTTCAATAAATACAATGTACTTAACAGCTTCTCAAGTAGTAGGCACATCAAAACTAAGCAATATTGTCATGCCTTTACCTACCTATATCTTGGTCCATAGAACGCCACAGCAGCTCACTCCCAAAATTGCTATTAAACAGATGATATCATCAATCACCACTTTGAAAGTTGGAGTGTAGAAAACTGTTGGACTTCAGAATACATTCTAGCAGAATATTGAGAAACAAGGGTAAAGATCCACCATTGTTCTCTCAAATTAAGTTGGGTGTACTGATCCTCTTCTTTCCATGACAGATGTATTTGTTCCAAAACCCATCTCTTAAGCTGGGGGGGAAATGTGTGGTCAGGTTTCAAACAATAAGATACCATTTCATATCAGTCCAGTACATAATCTGCCCTGGTTTCACTGATGGACAGTATATATTTTATTTATTTTATTTATAGCATTTTACCCCACCTTTCTTTAGATTGTAAGCTCCTTTGAGCAAGGACCGTCCTTCTTTGTTAATTTGTACAGCGCTGCGTAACCCTAGTAGCGCTCTAGAAATGTTAAGTAGTAGTAGTAGTAGAATGCAGGCTCAAAGTGGCTTACAGTACACTGGAAAGACTAGCGCCAATCCAGCGGTTTTACAAATACAATATTTAAATAGACAAATAGTTAAAGTAGAGTAAAAGGGGAAAAAAAAGAATAGAAATAGGGGATCTAAAATGGTCAATTTAAAGCTGATAAAGAACTTAGGAGTTCATGAGAGATCCTAGGTCGAACTCCAAAGGATGAGAAGATGTTGACTCGTTGCGACCCCCAAGACAGTCAGAATAGCGATCAACTCCTCTCTCAGAATCTGCGACAGAAACAGCTGACTGGAAACGGATCCCGTCGAACAAGAAAGTGGATGCAGGCAACAGCCATTTGCTGGGACCAGCGGTCCTGATGAAAGTGAGACCAGCACAATGTGCAGAATCCTCCAAGAAGTCTCTCCAACGCAAGCATTACTAAATGTATAGGATGGAGACATTTCTGTTGGTAATGTTTGTTCTGTGCATTATTATGATTGATAAATGTTTACTGCTGGGGATATCAGTTCTTCATTAACAAGCAGAATGAATCTGTTTCACAAGTGGATGATGTCCTTTAAAAGGCTAAAACTAGAGCAACATGAAACAACCTAAGCCTCTAATACCAGGTCAAATGAAACAATTTATCTTTTTGACTGCAGAGTCCAAGTAAAGCCTGCTCTGTAATCAAACACCCATCTGCCCTGTCTGAGTTGTCAGAGAGGAAAGTTTAAGTTAGTATCATTCTTTGACCAATGGGTTCAGGTTATCATAGACAACTGAATAGTGAAAATAATGACAATGTCTTCATCTAAGATTCCTCACCATTCCACAAGATTGTCCTCTACTGTTGTCACACCTACAACATTGGCAAAGAAATCTGCTTTGAGAGGAAGGAACAGTCACTTTTCATAGTCAAGACAATAAAAAAAAAAGACCCTGCTGCCCAAATAAAGCAATATTTTGTTCAAGGTATTTTCTCGTTCAGAGAAGTCAAGAGACTTGCGGCCCATCCCATATCTCAGGGACCTGAACCACTTCCTCTTACAACTCTTGAAAGAAAAATTCAGAATGTATTCTCTGGCAAATCTTCTTCCATTTCTGAACAAAAGAGTTTACCTATGGTGTTGGATCTTCAGGCTGCCTAAATCCATATGCTAATTCATCTAAACCACAGGAAGTATTTACATGTCCAAATAAACAGTTTACTATCAATACATAGTGCTACTATTCAGCCTTTCGTCAGTCCTATCAATTAGTTGCAGGACATTTCTGAAGCAGGAAATATGAATATTACTCCACCTCAACACGCTCTTACTACAGAGGTTTCCAGCATATGATGGAAAAACCATCTTCACCCACAATAAACACAAGGATATTGTTCAAGAAAGGAAAAACTTTTCCAAATCAGTTGAGGTTAAGAGGCATCTATAATGCATTAAGGTGGCAATTCTATAAGTGGGCACCTCTTTGTAGGTGCCCTGATGCCATGCAGTGAGAGCATATTCTATAATGGTATTTGGGTGCCCAGATTCTGTTATAGAATACTAGTGTATTGGCACGCCTTACGTTCAGGCCCCCACAGTTACAGCAGACATAGAGTTGGCATAAGTGCAGGTGCCTAAATGTGGCATGGGCATGTGTAACTTGGAGCCACGCCCACATCCTTCCTATGTTTATCCCATGTCTATTCACCCTTGCATTTGCACGGTGTAACACAGAGTCTGTAGGCTGGCGGCAATCAATAGTAAATCAGGAATCAAGCAGAGTCTTGGGCAAGTGGCAGACAGTAGAATAAACCAGGAAACCAGCAAGGTCATAAACAGGCAAAACAAGCTTTCAGGGCAGGAATCGCAACAGACCAACAAGGACAAGAACAGGACTGAAGATCTCTGTTGCCAAGGCAAAGTCTGAAAGTTACCAGGTGCTTAATAAAGGCCACATACAAGGGAGCACCAGGTAAGGGTGCTGCTAAGTTCCAAAAATCCCAAGCCAGTCTGGAAGGCTGGAATATCCGGACCGGACCGGCATGACTTCTGGAACATGGGAAACAGCAGACAGACAGTCCATCGCAGCCACCAGGTCTGACCACCAGGTGGCGAGATGAATGAGAGCATGAAACGGGCACAACCGTGACAATATGTGCATAAAGAGATATCTTACTGCAGATTTCTAGTTACAGAATTGCTCTTTAAGAGCACTGCATTTCAGCTTCAAAACTAGGCAATGCAGTCAATCGTGGCCATGTTTTATGTAAACAAACGTGGCATTAGAGTGTCATTCTTTTTTTTTTTTTTTTAAGACAAAACCAAAATTTGGGATCAGGTAGTAAAAATAAGAAGCAGTCCTGAAGGTAATGCAAAACTAAGCTGAAGGGATACCCTGTCGAGCAGGGACTGTCTCTTCATGTTCAAGTGTACAGTGCTGCGTACGTCTAGTAGCGCTTTAGAAATGATAAGCAGCAGTGGCGTAGGAAGGGGGCGGTGGGGTGGTCCGCCCCGGGTGCACGCCGCTGGGGGGGGGGGTGTCGGCTCCACTGGTTCCCTGCTCCCTCGCCCCGGAACAGGTTACTTCCTGTTCCGGGGCAGAGAGGGAAGGGAACCAACGGAGCCGACGCAGCTCCCAGTGATGTGCAGTCGGGGCTGATCGGCCCTCCCGCCCGCTTTCCTATGCTAGTAAGAATGCGCTCCGGGGGGGGGTTGCGCACCGAGGGGGGTGCGCAGCGGCGACCCGCCCCGGGTGTCAGCCGCCCTCATTACGGCACTGATAAGTAGTAGTAGTCTTAAGAGAATGGAATGGAGATAGCGATCATAAAAACATTTGTAGTTGCTGAAAAAATTAAAAAGAGAGAAAAGATCTCAGAAATCAATTACTATACCAGTTCTTACCAATCCGTTTGTGGCTATGACTCCCATGATCACAGCCAAATAAAACTAGTGACCCCCAGAGGTGCAGAATAATGGTGCACTTGTGGAGAGCCCAGCTACATTGTGACCCCAAGCATAGGTTTTATGACCCAATATGGGGTCTTAAACCACAGTTTGGGAAGCTCCACACTTCACAGTGGAAACTACTGTTCAGACAATGCTCTTTACCAGTCATTGGTCAAACAAAACTTCCTCCTTACAATTATCAGTAATCAGTATTTTCAAAAGAGATCCTTATAATGATTACAGAGAGATTCGACATGTGATCCAGAATGCGCATGTAGGTGAAAAGAAGTCTATCTGGGCTAAAATGTTTTTTAATTTGCAACTCAGGGGCCCTTTCACTTAAACCATACTAAAATTTGCAGCTACTGTGGCTTAATGTGAGACTGTACCACATAGTAGCTGCAAATTAAGGCCCCCTTTCATCAAGCTGCCCTAGTGGTTCATGGTGCAATAAAGCCGACAAAGCCCATTCACTTTGAATGGGCTCCATTGGCATTGTCAAGCAGCTTGATAAAAGGGGATCTTAATGCAATACCTATTGGGGGCTTTCCTAGCATTTTCTGTTGCAGGTTGTGTGTTAAAATTTCTGTCAATTGATCCTGGTGCCTAATCTCCCCTTTCCGTTCTCCCTATTATGCTTTATTATTGAATTCTTTGTAATATTTACGATTCTTTCCTTGTTGATATATGTGAGTTTTTGTATTTTGTTTCAAATTTTGTAATGACTTCTTTTTAGCTTGTTAGCCACATTGAACTCAAAATTATATGGGAAAATATGGGGTATAAATGTCTCAAATAAATAAATATTCTCATTAACGTGTGTGGTACCTGCTCTCAGTTAACGTGGAAGCACTTATCACCTCCTATTTAAGAGGTGGTAATTGATCCCATGTTAACTGCATATTGGTTAGCATGATGAGATACTTTCTGTGCACTAACCACAAAATATATTCCAAGCCCACAGAAAGCACTTAGCGCGCAGTATACCATGTGTTAACTGCAAAAATACTGCAAAATTCCTTAACACAGCTCTGCACTAACAGTTACTGCTGGGTAAACTATATATTGAGGGCTTAATGTGGTTTAGTTAAAGGGCCACTCAGATACAAAAAGGAAACTTATATTTTCAAAATCTTTAGCAATGTTTGCCTAGAAAAGTCCTTTTATCAAATAATTTCCAGCAACCCAGGAGAAACTCTCGGATACCCCAACAATGACCAGTGTTTCACCAAATAGCTATCTCAACGTTTTAGAACCTCCATGTATTTTCAATAGACACTTTAATAACCTTCCACATGATTAATAACAATGCTCTAATCATGGACAATTCTGTAAAACCTGTTGAGGGGTTTCCACTTCTAATAGCCCCAACGTCAATACATTCTTTACTATAGATGTTTCTAGCATAGGATGGGGAGTACATCTTCACCCCTAGTAAACATAAGGATAGTAGTCAAGAAGAGTAAAGCTTCTCCACGTCAAGGTTAAGTAACATCTCCAGCACACTGAGTGCTTGCATTTCAACTTCTACAGGATCATTCTTTTTTCCTTTTTGTTTGGCCAAAAGATAGCCTAAATTCTCCGAGGACAAGCAGGCTGCTTGTTCTCACTGATGGGTGACGTCCACGGCAGCCCCTCCAATCGGAAACTTCACTAGCAAAGTCCTTTGCTAGCCCTCGCGCGCCCGCGCGCACCGCGCATGCGCGGCCGTCTTCCCGCCCGAAACCGGCTCGAGCCGGCCAGTCTTCTTTTGTCCGCACTCGGTACGGTCGTGTTTTCGCCGTGTCGAGCCCCGGAAAGTCGACCTCGCGCGTCCAATTTGTTTGAACGTGTTTTTTTCCTTCGGGAAAGCTTTGTCTAGTCGGGAAGTGCTCCGGAAACCCCCCGCCGGGTTTCGTGTAAATCCTCCCCGTACTTCCAGCTTTTTTGCCCCGGTAAGTTTTCTTTCGTCGTCGGGGTAGGCCTCTTTTCGGCCTCGGTCGAGATTTTTTCTCCCTCTAAATTTGGTGCTTCGAATTTCGCCATTTCGGCTTTTGATTTCGCCGGCGTGATTTTTCCGCCCATGACATCGAAGCCTTCCAGCGGCTTCAAGAAGTGCACCCAGTGCGCCCGGGTTATCTCGCTCACTGATCGACACTCGTCGTGTCTTCAGTGTCTGGGGGCCGAGCACCGCCCTCAGAACTGCAGTCTGTGTTCCCTGCTTCAAAGGCGGACTCAGGTAGCGAGACTAGCCCAGTGGAACGTGTTGTTCTCGGGCTCTTCGTCGGCATCGGCACCGGGATCTTCGAGTGCATCGACGTCGTCAGCGTCCAGACCATCTTCCTCGGCCGCCCCTGCATCGAGTGCATCGAGGCATCGGGCCTCTGCATCGGCGCCGAGACATCGGATAGCTGCATCGACGTCGGTGGTACCAGGACCTCGTCTGCTGATGTCGTCGGACGGTGGTGCATCGGGTGGAGTGCAGGTGAGGGCTGTCCATTCCCCTGCTGGTGGCGGTGAGCCCTCGGGTGGGTCTCCGCCTACCCTGAGGGCTCCTGCGGTACAGCCCCCCCGAGATCGACCCTCTTCAGTCTCGGCCCCGAGGAAGCGACGGGTGGATTCGACGTCCTCCTCGTCGGTGCCGGGGAGCTCCGGTGACATGCTTCGGAAGAAATCGAAGAAGCATCGACACCGGTCTCCTCCCCGTGTCGGCACCGAGAGCTCTGGGTCGCCGAGGGATTCGGCACCCAGCAGGCATCGGCACCGAGAGGACCGCTCACCCTCTGTTCAGGAGGTGTCGATGCGCTCCGCTCTGGACAGCCCGGAACAGCCTCCACGCCCGGAACAGGTACTGACGTCGACGCCTGCATCGACCTCTCAGCCTTTCTCTGCAGCCGCTCTAAACGAGAGCCTCCGGGCCGTTCTCCCAGAGATTCTGGGAGAGCTGTTGCGCCCTACCCCTCCGGTACCGGCGGTGCTTGCGCCACCGGTACCGTCGAGCGTGGCGCCGGCTGGCCCATCGCCCAGGTTGAGGTCCCCGACGTCGGTACCGCGTGCGGTACCGACCGCGGCCACCTCCCAGGAAGGCTCCCCGACTACGTCGGCGGAGGGAGCTTCGCCGATGCGGGCGAGGGAGTCTACCTCTCGACGCCCCCATCGTGGACAGGGTTCCACGGAGTCGAGCAGGGCGAGGTTGCAGACACAGGTCCGTGAACTTGTGTCTGACACCGAGGGTGAGGCCTCGTGGGAGGAAGAGGAAGATCCCAGATATTTCTCTGACGAGGAGTCTGGGGGTCTTCCGTCTGATCCCACTCCCTCTCCTGAGAGACAGCTTTCTCCTCCCGAGAGTCTGTCTTTTGCCTCCTTTGTCCGGGAGATGTCTACGGCCATCCCCTTCCCGGTGGTTGTGGAGGACGAGCCCAGGGCTGAAATGTTTGAGCTCCTGGACTATCCTTCTCCACCTAAGGAAGCGTCCACTGTTCCCTTGCACCATGTCCTGAAGAAGACACTGCTTGCGAACTGGACCAAACCATTAACTAATCCCCACATTCCCAAGAAGATCGAGTCCCAGTACCGGATCCATGGGGACCCAGAGCTGATGCGCACTCAGTTGCCTCATGACTCTGGAGTTGTGGATTTGGCCCTAAAGAAGGCTAAGAGTTCTAGGGAACATGCTTCGGCGCCCCCGGGCAAGGACGCTAGAACCTTAGACTCCTTTGGGAGGAAGGCCTACCATTCCTCTATGCTCGTGTCCAAGATCCAGTCTTACCAGCTCTACACGAGCATACACATGCGGAATAATGTGCGGCAGTTGGCGGGCTTGGTTGATGCTCTTCCCCCTGAGCAAGCCAAGCCTTTTCAGGAGGTGGTCAGGCAGCTGAAGGCGTGCAGAAAATTCCTGGCCAGAGGAGTTTATGACACTTTTGATGTTGCGTCCAGGGCCGCTGCTCAAGGTGTGGTGATGCGCAGGCTCTCATGGCTGCGTGCCGCCGACCTGGAGAATAGAGTCCAGCAGCGGATTACGGACTTGCCTTGCCGTGCGGATAACATTTTTGGCGAAAAAGTCGAGCAGGTGGTAGAGTCTCTCCACCAGCGGGACACCGCATTCGACAAGTTCGCCCGCCGGCAGCCTTCAGCTTCTACCTCTACAGGTAGACGATTTTTCGGGGGAAGGAAGACTGTTCCCTATACTTCTGGCAAGCGTAGGTACAATCCTCCTTCCCGACAGCCTGCGGCCCAGGCTAAGCCCCAGCGCGCTCGCTCTCGTCAGCAGCGTGCGAATCAGCAAGGCCCCGCGGCTCCCCAGCAAAAGCAAGGGGCGAGCTTTTGACTGGCTCCAGCAGAGCATAGCCGACATCCAAGTGTCAGTGCCGGGCGACCTGCCTGTCGGAGGGAGGTTGAAAGCTTTTCACCAAAGGTGGCCTCTTATAACCTCCGATCAGTGGGTTCTCCAAATAGTCCGGCAAGGATACACCCTCAATTTGGCCTCTCAACCTCCAAATTGTCCACCGGGAGCTCAGTCCTACAGCTTCCAGCACAAACAGGTACTTGCAGAGGAACTCTCCGCCCTTCTCAGCGCCAATGCGGTCGAGCCCGTGCCATCCGGGCAAGAAGGGCTGGGGTTCTATTCCAGGTACTTCCTTGTGGAAAAGAAAACAGGGGGGATGCGTCCCATCCTAGACCTAAGGGCCCTGAACAAATATCTCGTAAAAGAAAAGTTCAGGATGCTTTCCCTGGGCACCCTTCTCCCCATGATTCAGCAAAACGATTGGCTATGCTCTCTGGACTTGAAGGATGCCTACACACACATCCCGATACTGCCAGCTCACAGACAGTATCTGCGATTTCAGCTGGGCGCACGCCACTTCCAGTACTGTGTGCTACCCTTTGGGCTCGCCTCTGCGCCCAGGGTGTTCACAAAGTGCCTAGCTGTGGTAGCAGCGGCGCTTCGCAGGCTGGGGGTGCACGTGTTCCCATATCTCGACGATTGGCTGGTGAAGAACACATCCGAGGCAGGAGCCCTGCAGTCCATGCAGATGACTATTCGCCTCCTGGAGCTACTGGGGTTTGTGATAAATTACCCAAAGTCCCATCTTCTCCCAGTGCAGAAACTCGAATTCATCGGAGCCCTGCTGGATTCTCGGACGGCTCGCGCCTATCTCCCAGAGGCGAGGGCCAACAACTTGTTGTCCCTCGTCTCGCGGGTGCGAGCGTCCCAGCAGATCACAGCTCGGCAGATGTTGAGATTGCTGGGCCACATGGCTTCCACAGTTCATGTGACTCCCATGGCCCGCCTTCACATGAGATCTGCTCAATGGACCCTAGCCTCCCAGTGGTATCAGGCCGCCGGGGGTCTAGAGGACGTGATCCACCTGTCCACGAGTTTTCTCGAATCCCTGTATTGGTGGACGATTTGCTCCAATTTGACTCTGGGACGTCCCTTCCAAATTCCTCAGCCTCAAAAAGTGCTGACCACGGATGCGTCTCTCCTGGGATGGGGAGCTCATGTCGATGGGCTTCACACCCAAGGAAGGTGGTCCCTCCAAGAAAGCGATCTACAGATCAATCTTCTGGAGTTGCGAGCGATCTGGAACGCTCTGAAGGCTTTCAGAGATCGGCTGTCCCACCAAATTATCCAAATTCAGACAGACAATCAGGTTGCCATGTACTATGTCAACAAGCAGGGGGGCACCGGATCTCGCCCCCTGTGTCAGGAAGCCGTCAGCATGTGGCTCTGGGCTCGCCGTCAAGGCATGGTGCTCCAAGCCACATATCTGGCAGGCGTAAACAACAGTCTGGCCGACAGGTTGAGCAGGATTATGCAACCTCACGAGTGGTCGCTCAATTCCCGTGTGGTGCGACAGATCTTCCGGGCGTGGGGCACCCCCCTGGTAGATCTCTTCGCATCTCAAGTGAACCACAAGGTCCCTCAGTTCTGTTCCAGGCTTCAGGCCCACGGCAGACTAGCGTCGGATGCCTTCCTCCTGGATTGGGGGGAAGGTCTGCTGTATGCTTATCCTCCCATTCCTCTGGTGGGGAAGACTTTGTTGAAACTCAAGCAAGACCGAGGCACCATGATTCTGATTGCTCCCTTTTGGCCGCGTCAGATCTGGTTCCCTCTTCTTCTGGAGTTATCCTCCGAAGAACCGTGGAGATTGGAGTGTTTTCCGACCCTCATCACGCAGGACGAAGGGGCTCTGCTGCATCCCAACCTCCAGTCCCTGGCTCTCACGGCCTGGATGTTGAGGGCGTAGACTTTGCCTCTTTGGGTCTGCCAGAGGGTGTCTCCCGCATCTTGCTTGCTTCCAGGAAAGACTCCACTAAGAGAAGTTACTTCTTTCATTGGAGGAGGTTTGCCGTCTGGTGTGACAGCAAGGCCCTAGATCCTCGCTCTTGTCCTACACAGACCCTGCTTGAATACCTTCTCCACTTGTCGGAGTCTGGTCTGAAGACCAACTCCGTAAGGGTTCACCTTAGTGCAATCAGTGCATACCATTACCAAGTGGAAGGTAAGCCGATCTCAGGACAGCCTTTAGTTGTTCGCTTCATGAGAGGTTTGCTTTTGTCAAAGCCCCCTGTCAAGCCTCCTACAGTGTCATGGGATCTCAATGTCGTTCTCACCCAGCTGATGAAACCTCCTTTCGAGCCACTGAATTCCTGCCATCCGAAGTACTTGACCTGGAAGGTCATTTTCTTGGTGGCAGTTACCTCGGCTCGTAGAGTCAGTGAGCTTCAGGCCCTGGTAGCCCAGGCCCCTTACACCAAATTTCATCACAACAGAGTAGTCCTCCGCACTCACCCTAAGTTTCTGCCAAAGGTTGTGTCGGAGTTCCATCTGAACCAGTCAATTGTCTTGCCAACATTCTTTCCCCGTCCTCATTCCTGCCCTGCTGAACGTCAGCTGCACACATTGGACTGCAAGAGAGCATTGGCCTTCTATCTGGAGCGGACACAGCCCCACAGACAGTCCGCCCAATTGTTTGTTTCTTTTGATCCCAACAAGAGGGGAGTGGCTGTAGGGAAACGCACCATATCCAATTGGCTAGCAGATTGCATTTCCTTCACTTACGCCCAGGCTGGGCTGGCTCTTGAGGGTCATGTCACGGCTCATAATGTTAGAGCCATGGCAGCGTCGGTAGCCCACTTGAAGTCAGCCACCATGGAGGAAATTTGCAAAGCTGCGACGTGGTCATCTGTCCACACATTCACATCTCATTACTGCCTGCAGCAGGATACCCGACGCGACAGTCGGTTCGGGCAGTCAGTTCTTCAGAACCTGTTTGGGCTTTAGGATCCAACTCCACCCCCCGAGGGCCCTGTTTGTTCTGTTCCAGGCTACACTCTCAGTTAGTTGGTAAATTTTTTTAGGTCAATCTCAGTTATGTCCTCGCCGTTGCGAGGCCCAATTGACCATGGTTGTTGTTTTGAGTGAGCCTGGGGGCTAGGGATACCCCATCAGTGAGAACAAGCAGCCTGCTTGTCCTCGGAGAAAGCGAATGCTACATACCTGTAGAAGGTATTCTCCGAGGACAGCAGGCTGATTGTTCTCACAAACCCGCCCGCCTCCCCTTTGGAGTTGTGTCTTCCCTTGAAGTGTATTGTCTTGCTACATACTGGACTGGCCGGCTCGAGCCGGTTTCGGGCGGGAAGACGGCCGCGCATGCGCGGTGCGCGCGGGCGCGCGAGGGCTAGCAAAGGACTTTGCTAGTGAAGTTTCCGATTGGAGGGGCTGCCGTGGACGTCACCCATCAGTGAGAACAATCAGCCTGCTGTCCTCGGAGAATACCTTCTACAGGTATGTAGCATTCGCTTTTAGAATCAAGCAATAAAAGTAAGAGAATTCCTGAAGGTCACATAAATAAGTTCTGCAGCCACATGAATAGTCCCTTGATGCCAGAGTAATAAGATGTCTGTTTCAGAAATGGGGAACAACACAGGTAAACATTTATGTTCCAGGAGACCAACCTAAGTTTAAAAAAAAACACACACACAACATCCTCATAGTAACCCAAAGTGGAATCTCATGTTATACATGTCCTCTAATTCTTGTAATAACGAAAACACTTTGCAGGCTCAAAGAGGAGAGAACCCCTATGATCCTCATAGTGCTATATTGGCTAAGGCAGATGTGGTTCCCACTGCTACGTGAACTATCAGTAAAACTCTTTCCAAATCAAGAATCGAGGAACCATACTGTTTCACTGACTGTAGTCTTTGATCCTGATCTAGGAGCTAAGACTGCAAGTTCAATCAATTAGCACAGGAAAAAAAATCAGTTATAACCAAAAAATAGTTTAATAATTTTTGTGTCTAGTCTTAGCTATCCTCTTTGTTTAAATCTTTTACATTTTTTTCTTTTACAGCTGTCTCATTTTTTAATATTCATTTGTTTGTCATTTTCATCTCCTTTCTCGTATCAGTTTCTTTGTGTTCTTTTCTTCTTGTCTTTGTAGTATTTCCTCCTCCATAGCTCAACTTGTCTGTAGTTGTCAGGGTGCACAGTCAATAAAGTCTGTAGCTTTCCTCTCTATCTCCTCCCCTCTGCCTCCAAAATAATCATCTTATCTGTTTTACCACTCCATTTTCCCCTCTTTTCTTTATCTGTATCTTCCTGTGTGAGGGTTTTTTGTCACTGTATCTTCCCTTCAGCATTGTTCTCTAATATTCCCTTTCTACTGTCTGCTTCTTGTTGGCTGAAAAAAACCTAAGCAGCTAAAAATTAGGGGACCCTTGGCCAGCGGTAGTTCCGGGTCAAGTGTGCGTAATTTCTGGGTGGCAAAAAAGCATGGCGGTAATCAGGCATCACGAATCACTGCCCGGTAACTGCGGGAGCCCTTACCAACACCTCAGTGGGTAGTGGTAAGAGTTTCCTTACAGCGTGGCCATTTTGGTTTTGGGGGTTTTTTACCCAATGCGGTAAAAAGGGCCCTTGTACACGGGAAAAAGGGCCCTGCTGCTACCACAGGGCCCTTTTTCCCACAGCTTGGTAAAAGGATCCCTAGGTGCCTAGAATTAGAAAACTCATCCTTCAAGGACCATGTTGATGGTAATTTTATAACACGTTGCCTAGGTTGAGAGGACAAGAAGGCATCTATTTACAGCACATGTACCAAGATGACTGTCTTGGTACATGTGGGTATCAATGACATAGAAAAATGTGGGAGGGAAGTTCTGAAAGCCAAATTTAGGCTCTTAGGTAGAAAGCTCAAATCCAGAACCTCTAGGGTGGCATTTTCCGAAGTGCTCCCCATTCCACATGCAGGGCCCAAGAGACAGGCAGAGCTTCAGTGTCTCAATATGTGGATGAGGCGATGGTGCAGGGAGGAGGGTTTTAGATTTGTAAGGAACTGGGCAGCATTCTGGGGAAGGAGGAGCCTGTTCATGAAGGATGGGCTCCACCTTAACCAGGGTGGGACCAGGCTGTTGGCATCAGCATTTAAAAAGGAGATAGAGCAGATTTTAAATTAGAAACTGGGAAAGGGCGACAGTTGCTCAGAAGCGCATGGTTCGGAAAAAAAATATCTTTCAAAGATATCACCAAAACAAGGAAGATAGGGTATCCCGATAGTGAGGTTGCAATAGAGACCGTAGTAGATCAGATGTCTTTAAATAAAAAGCAGACAAAAGATTGCAAATTATCACTTGTCAACTGATGAGCAAGATGTAAATAGGAACAACAAACATAGTTTGAAATGTCTATATGCGAATTCCAGAAGCCTAAAAGTAATGTGTGAGAGCTGGAATATATTGCACTAAATAAAAAATTAGATATAATAGGCATCTCTGAGACCTAGAGGAAGGAGGATAACCAGTGGGACACTGTCATACCGGGGTACAAATTTTGTCATAGTAATAGGGTGGATCGAATTGGTGGAGGGGTAGCATTGTATGTTAAGGAGGGCCTTGAATCAAATAGATTGAAAATTCTGCAGGACACAAAACATATCTTGGAATCCCTATGGATTGAAATTCCATGTGTAAAGGGGAAAAGGATAGTGATAGGAATGTACTTACTGTTATCAAGCAGCCCCAGGAAATCCAATACGTTATCATTTAACTTTCAAAAAGGAAACTATGATAAAATGAGAAGAATGGTGAAAAGAAAACGTAGAAAAGCAGCTGCGAAGGTCAAAAGTTTACATCAGGCGTGGATTCTGTTCAAAAATACCATCCTGGAAGCCCAGGCCAAATATATTCCATGTATTAAAAAAGGGATCTGGTTTGCTCTGCCGACACCCCCCCCCCCCTTCCCACCCCCCAGGGAAGCTCTTCATTCATAGTCAGGGTTCTAATTAAGGTAATAAGCAAGTGCTGCTCCCACTGAGAGCCAGATGCACTAAAGTCGTCGTTAGAGCCGTTCCCTACCGAATTCCATAGCGAATCGGTAGGGAAAGGCAATGCATCAAAGAAAGGGAATGCAAATGAGCTGCTCATTGCAGCTCACTTGCATTCTCTAATCCCTCGTAAAACGGTCGGAGAATCAGCCGGTAGAGCATGTGCAGAGCAGCCAAGTGTTATGCTGGCTGCTCTGTACATGGCAAGGACGTCAAAAAATAACAAAACAACGTGCCTATAGACAGCCTTTATGGACGGCATTCACCCCCCCCCCCCCAAGGTCGCCGCCACTCCCCCTCCCCCCTGCATTGAAAGAGCTTTCCGCAGCCCCGGCCCCCCCCCCCCCCCGAGCTCGCCGCCGCTGCTCCCCCCTCTTTAAATGACAGCTTCCCTGCCATCCTCTGCACCCCCATGGCCCTGCCCCTGCCGCCCCCCCTGAGGTCATCGCCGCCACCACTCCCCCCTCCACCCGCCCACCTCCGTCTGCCACCGGGCCCTCACAGCGCCTCTCACCCCCGTGTGAAGGCGCTGCACCAGCCGCAGCAGGCAACAGCTGATCGCTTGACTTCGGGACTTCCCTTCTTTCTTCCTTGGCCCGCCCTCGTCTGACATAAGTTACCTACATTGCTGCTGCCGCTGGTGCAGCGCCTTCACACGGGGGTGAGAGGCGCTGTGAGGGGCGGGTGGAGGGGGGAGCGGCGGCAGGGATGATCTCAGGGGGGCGGGGCCACGGGGGTGCAGAGAATGGCAGGGAAGCTGTCATTTCAAGAGAGGGGGGGCAGCGGTGGCAGCCTCGGGGGGGGCGGGGCTGCGGAAAGCTCTTTCAATGCAAGGGGGAGCAGCGGCGGCGACGACCTCGGGGGGGGGGGATGGGACGTCGGAAGGGAAAAAAGAAAGCCGTGCTTGTCAGAGACATCCTTGAAGGACGTCAGTGTTAGGCACAGCCGTGCAGCTTGGGTTTTTTTTTTCCTTTCCTACAGCAGCCCTTGCCTAACGAGAGGTGCAGACCTCACGTTAGGGTTTCCACCGTAAGGGGAATCGGTAAACGTTAGTGCATGTCATTATAATAGCCTTGCAATGGTACTGCAGCTCATTATAATGATTTGCATTCCGTTTTCGTTAGCTGCTACCGTGATCAGGAAATGGCGTTTGGTGCATGCTAGGGTTTACTACTTGCTCGTTAATGGCTCGTTATTGGCTCATTAAAGGCTCGTTTAAGTTTAGTGCATCTGGGCCTAAGTCTCAATACATTCAGTATATCCAAACAAAATACATCATATTAAAATCCGAAACACACTTGGCTCTCAGAGAGAAGGTCCGTTCTCTCGAGTAGCCTCGAGAGACTTGGTAGAGATGAGGGAGATAGAACAATACGTAGATGAGACCTACAGGGATGTTGTAGAGAGATGCCACCTCCAGCCGGGTATCCCCTTTGCTACTTCGGAGGAGAAGTAGGAAGTACTCCTGTACACAGGACCTGCCCACCAGAGGATGTATTATCCTCTCGCATCGAGGATATGTCTCTGATTAGAGCCCACAGGGAAAAAGATAGAACCGCTGTTGTAGTTGGAGACTCAATCATTAGGCATGTAGATAGCTGGGTGGCTGGTGGACGTGAGGATCGCATGATGACTTGCCTGTCTGGTGCGAAGGTGGCAGAACTCATGCGGCACCTAGACAAGATTTTAGATAATGCTGGGGAGGAGCCGGCCGTCTTAGTACACGTGGGTACCAACGACGTAGGAAAATGTGGGAGAGAGGTTCTGGAAGCCAAATTTAGGCTTTTAGGAAGGAAGCTCAAATCCAGATCCTCTAGGGTAGCATTTTCTGAAATACTACTTGTTCCACGCGCAGGGCCCAAGCGACAGGCAGAGATCCGGAGTCTCAATGCGTGGATGAGACGATGGTGCGGGGATGAGGGTTTTGGATTTGTCAGGAACTGGGCAACATTCTGGGGAAGGGAGAGCCTATTCCAATCTGATGGGCTTCACGTTAACCAGGGTGGGACCAGGCTGCTGGCGACAACATTTAAAAAGGAACTAGAACATCTTTTAAACTAGAAATGAGGGGAAGGCTGACAGTCGCTCAAAAGTGCATGGTTCAGGATAAGGTTACTTTTGAGGATATCACCCAAACAGGGAAGAAAAAGTTCCTTATAGGTAAGGATGTCAAAGAGACTGTAGTAGATCAGATGGCCTTAAGTAAAAATAATAACAACCAGGCAGAAGATAACATATTAATAAAGTCATGTATTAAACGTGATATAAAACTGAGCAACAAGCATGCGTTGAAATGTCTTAACACAAATGCAAGGAGCCTGAGACATAAGATAGGAGAGCTGGAATGCATTGCACACAATGAAAAATTGGATATTATAGGCATATCTGAGACCTGGTGGAAGGAAGATAACCAGTAGGACACAGTCATACCGGGCTACAAATTATATTGTAGTGATAAGATAGCTAGGATTGGAGGAGGGGTAGCATTGTATATTAATGAGGACCTTGACTCAGATAGGCTGCAAATATTGCAGGAGAGAAAACCACTATTGGAATCTTTGTGAATCGAAATTCCACGTGAAAAGGGGGAAAAAATGGTGATAGAAGTATACTACCGTCCGCCTGGCTAGGACGAGCAGACGGATGCAGCAATGTCAAAGGAAATTAGGGAAGCAAATAAAATGGGCAATGTAATAATAATGGGTGATTTCAATTATCCGGATAAAGACTGGGTTAATGTAACATCAGTACACGCCAGGGAGATAAAATCTACTATAATAAAACTCACCCTCAACGTTCTGAGGACACTGACGTCAGTGAAGCCAAGCTCTGACTTCCTTCAAAAAGGTTCGAAGGTTCGTGGTGGTGAAGCCACCAAAATCGCTCCGGGCCCCGCCCTCGAGGGCGGAGCAATGGCAGAACAACGAAGGGGTTGGCAGGGAGGGAGGCAGGGAGGCGGGGGGTAGGAAATCGCTCCGGGCCCTGCCCTCGAGGGCGTAGCAATGGCAGAACAACGAAGGGGTTGGCAGGGAGGGAGGCGGGGGGGTGGGAAATCGCTCTGGGCCCCGCCCTCGCGTCAAACGTCATGATGTTGGGGGTGGAGCAATGCCAGAACAACGAAGGGGTTGGCCAGGGAGGGAGGGGGGTGTTGGCGATGAAAACCTTGCTAGCGCCCCTTTCATTTGCTCTGAAATGGGCTTCTTTTACTAGTTTCTTGATAAAATCAAGGACAGCATCATGGAACAGCTGGTTCAGGATCCGACAAGAGAAGGAAAAATACTAGACTTAGTCCTCAGTGGAGCTCATGATCTAGTGCAGGGGGTAACGGTGCGAGGGCCACTTGATAACAGTGATCATAATATGATCAGTTTTGATATTGGCTTTGAATTAAGTGAACTTAGGAAATCAAATACATGAGCATTTAACTTTAGAAAAGGTGATTACGATAAAATGAGGAAAACGGTGAAAAAAAGACTGAAAGGAGCAGCTCACAGGGTAAAAAAACTTGCATCATGCATGGATGCTATTCAAAAACACCATCCTAGAGGTACCGGAGAAATATATTCCGCGTATTAGAAAAAGAGGAAAAAAGAACAAATGTCAGCCGGCGTGGCTAAACAGTAAGGTAAAGGAAGCCATTAGAGCCAAAAAAACAATCCTTCAGAAAGTGAAGAAGAGAACCAATTGAAAATAAGATTTACCTATTTATTTATTTATTATCTCATTTATACCCCACATTTTCCCAACTGTATCAGGCTCAATGTGGCTTACATCGCACTGCAGAGGCGAACGCCAATGCAGTAAATTAATCTAATACAATAATAAATCTACAATTGAAATAATAGGGAGGAAGAGGAAGGAATGAAAAGACCAGGGGGGAGGGATGGTAGATTAAAATAAAACATAAGGAATGCCAAGTCAAATGTAAAGCGGAGCTATGGAGGGCAAAAAAGGACTTTGAAAAAAAGTTAGTGTTAGAATTGAAAATAAATAGTAAAAATCTTTTTAGATACATTAAAAGCAGGAAGCCGGCTAAAGAATCGGTTGGGCCGTTGGACGAAAATGGTGTTAAAGGGGCGATCAGGGAAGACAAAGCCATAACGGAGAAATTAAATTAATTCTTTGCTTTGGTCTTCACCGAGAAGGATTTGAGTGGGACACCGGTGCCGGAAAGGATATTTGAAGCAGGCGAGTCAGAGAAACTAAACAAATTCTCTGTAAACTTGGAGGATGTAATGGGGCAGTTCTACAAACTGAAGAGTAGCAAATCTCCTGGACCGGATGGTATTCATCCCAGAGTACTGATAGAGCTGAAAAATGAACTTGTGGAGCTATTAGTAATATGTAATTTATCCTTAAAATCGAGCGTGGTACCGGAAGATTGGAGGGTGGCCAATGTAACGCCGATTTTTTAAAAAAGGTTCCAGAGGAGATCCGGAAAATTATAGACCAGTGAGTCTGTTGTTGGTACTGAGCAAAATGATAGAGGCTATTATTAAGAATAAAATTACAGAGCACATACAAAAACATGGGCTGATGAGACAAAGTCAGCACGGATTTAGTGAAGGGAAGTCTTGCCTCACCAATCTACTGCATTTTTTTGAGGGGGTGAACAAACACGTGGACAATGGGGAGCCAGTGGATATTGTGTATCTGGATTTTCAAAAGGTGTTTGACAAAGTGCCTCATGAAAGACTCCAGAGGAAACTGACGAGTCATGGGATCGGAGGTGTAGGGTATTACTATGGATTAAGAACTGGTTGAAAGATAACTAGGAGAGTAGGATTGAATGGTCAGTATTCTCAATGGAGAAGGGTAGTTAGTGGGGTCCCGCAGAGGTCTGTGCTGGGTCCGCTGCTTTTTAACATATTTATCAATACAAATCAAACAAAATAAAACATGGAAAAGAAAATAAGATGATACCTTTTTTATTGGACATAACTTAATAAATTACTTGATTAGCTTTCAAAGGTTGCCCTTCTTCGTCAGATCGGAAATAAGCAAATGTGGTAGCAGATAGTATATATAAGTGAAACATCCAAGCATTACTTTGACAGTCTGACAGGGTGGGGGTGAGTGGGAGGTATGCATGGGGACATCAAAGCATTTCATTGATATTCTAACAGGATGGGTGTGGGTAGGTGAGAGGAGGGTGATCAACAGAGAAATACAATTTTATGGTTTATAATGGGCTAAAAAACCCAGATCCTTGTTAAGTCCTGTCTTTTGGGTGTCAAAATATTCAATCATTCTGACTTCAAAGGTCTTACGTTCCTATACTGTTTTAAAGTTACCTTTCAGGATTACAGGAGGATCTCGCGAAACTGGGGGATTGGGCGTCCAAGTGGCTGATGAAGTTCAATGTTGACAAGTGCAAAGTGATGCATGTGGGCAAGAGGAACCCAAATTACAGCTATGTCATGCAAGGTTCCGCGTTAGGAGTCACAGACCTAGAAAAGGATCTGGGAGTCATAGTTGATAAGATGTTAAAAACTTCTGCTCAGTATGCTGCGGCGGCTAAGAAAGCGCACAGAATGTTGGGTATTATTAGGAAAGGGATGGAAAACAAACATGAGGATGTTATAATGCCGTTGTATCACTCCATGGTGCGACCGCACCTTGAATATTGTGTCCAATTCTGGTCGCCGCATCTCAAAAAAGATATAAAGGAATTGGAGAAGGTGCAGAGAAGGGCAACGAAAATGATAAAAGGGATGGAATGGCTTCCCTATGAGGAAAGGCTGAGAAGGTTAGGGCTCTTCAGCTTGGAGAAAAGACGGCTGAGGGGTGATATGATAGAAGTCTACAAGATAATGAGGGGAGTAGAGCAGACAGATGTGAAGCGTTTGTTTACACTTTCAAACAACAATAGAACCATAGGGCACAAGATGATGCTAGAATATGGTAGATTTAAAACAAATAGGAGAAAGTTTTTCTTTACTCAGCGTGTAGTTGGACTCTGGAACTCGTTGCCGGAAAATGTAGTGACAGCAGCTGGCCTTACGGAGTTTAAAGGGGGTTTGGACAGATTCCTGAGGGAAAAGTCCATTGAACATTATTAATTTTTTTTTTAATGGGTTTTGCCGGGTTCTTGAAGCCTGGATTGGCCACTGTCGGAGACAGGATGCTGGGCTTGATGGACCCTTGGTCTTTTCCCAGTATGGCGGTGCTTATGTATGTTCCTGTGTAATACACTGCCTAGGGTGATTGGATAGAGTGGTTTATAAATAGTTAGCAGCAGAAAATTCTCAGGAACCGTGAGCAAGCTCCTCAAACTCATTTCCTTCCCCTAGTTTTTCTGTAGTAAACAGGAGACCACACAGGTAGAAGGAGGACATACCTGAAGGGAGGAAAAGCCCAAATCTTGCTCTGTATCTCTGAATTCTCTGCTTTTTCTGCTGTTGCACCAAGTGAATGAGAGTGAGTGCAAAAAAATAAAAAATAGCAGGCTTGGCTTACCTTGCTCGTGCTAGACTTATAAGGAAAATAAGCAGAGCCAGAGCCAGGTTTTAACCTGGAGCTGGATTTGAGTCTTAACAGCTTCAGTACTCAAGGACACACAAGAGAACACACTGATAAGGGTGTGTGTGTGTGAGTAGGGGTAGGAGAAGCACTTGTAGATAGAGAAAGGTTTGCATATTCATGTGGACATAGTGGCAGGCTTGTGTGTAGGAGAAGGTGATGCCCTTGGGGACACAATTGGTGATTTGAATCTATATATATATATATATATATATATATATATATATATATATATATATATATATATATATATATATATATGAGGTCATGTCATCGACTTCTGAAGAGTAAGAGTCTGTGTATCTGTGGGCAGTTGAGCAGTTGATACACTGGAAACTGCAGGAATGTCAGTACCACATAACCTGTCCATACTGTATTTTTATAAAGGAGCTGCTAGAGAAGAGAGAGCATTGATCGATGTTCCTGTGGAAATGAGATATGTTTTTCCTCAAAGTCCAGCTCTGATTTCTTACCCGCAGTCCGTGTGCAGTAAGCACTTAGTTTGTTAGAAGGGTATCTCTCATCACACATTATTGGAGACACGATCAGAAACTCAATATCTAGTACAGAGAAAAGGATATTGAACCTTTGCTATAAATTGTACTGAAGCAACTATTTGATGATGCAGCATTAAACTATATTGCAACACACCGCAATGGACATGCTGACCTTTGATTCCTAATTTTACACAACCAAGCACTTTACAAGGACAGAGACGTGGTTTCCTTCACAATTTCCTCCTTTTTGTACCTTTTCTATTTCTGTAGTGCATGCAGTTCTGTCTCATGCATATTCATTGGTGATATCTTGGAAACCAGACTGGCCAGAGGATATTCCAAGACTGATTTGATATTTCAAGACTGATTTGAGAAGTGCTGCCCGGGAGATATTTTATAGAAGAGAGTTGCACTGGTGAAAACTACACCTGTGGTTTTCATCCTGGGTACAGAAAATTGACCATATGGCGGCAACAATTCATGTAGTTCCATTTGCAAAGTTGCATATGTGTCCATTGCAGGGGATTCTCAGGAGCCACTGGAATCAATATATCCAACCTTTATCTACAAAGATTATCCTCTCCAGCTCAATTCATTCAGTTCTTCTGTGGTGAACACTGTTATGTTCAGGGGTAGTGAGCTCCTTGGACCACAGTCGTAGGCCCGACTGCAGCAGACAGGTCACTTCTAAGTCCCAGGCAATAAAGAAAAAGCAGGGAATCAAATGCTGGGTGAGACTGGAGCTCAGGACACATCAAGGCAGGTACACAGGAATGAGCAAGGCTGGAACCCTGGAACGAGCAAGGCTAGAAACCTGGAACGAGCAAGTCTGGAACTCTGGAACAAGCAAGACTGGAACTCCCAAGTTGCAAAGGCCCAGAATAGAGTCTGGGCTTCTGTGAAATATGCCCAGACTCTTGACATCATCATAGGCGCATCCCTCAAGGTTCTCGCCGTTAGCCTGGTAAACTAAGGGCTGCTGCACGTACGAATTCGCTAAGAGGGTGGCACTCAGCTGGCAGGGGAGCAAGCCGTTGTCCCACAGCGGCCCTCAACGGAGTGGAAACCTCAGACCACAGAAGTCATGGTAAGACTCTGACAAACAAAAGATATCAACCTATTAAGCAACAGATATTTCCAGCAACCACAGCACTCATTGGTTCTTACCACAGATCCATCCAAACAAAGCTGGGGAGCTCACCTTCTCCATCTTCATATGCGCAATCAATCCTTTTGAACTCATAGCTATTCATCAGGCTCAGAGAGTATTCCAGTCATAATTACACAACTCAGTACTGTTGATGCAAATGGACAATCAAATAAGCCATATTGTATATAAACAAACAGGGAGGAACAGGTTCTTGCCATCTCTATATAGAAGCTTTTAGAATCTGGAAATTCGCCATTGCCATCAACTGCAGTTTTCTTACCAGTAGATCAGAACACTTTGGCAGACCACCATGAATGGTCCTTGCTTCCAGAGACAGCTTACAGATCGTGGGGTTCCCTTTACATAAACATCTTTGCCTCAGAGGACAATGCCAAATGTGAACTGTTTTCCTAGAGTGGACTGTCCAAGAAAAGTACTATAGAGGATGCATTTGCCATACAATGGGGGAAAATCCTCCTCTATGCACACCCACTCATTCCTCTCATACCCAAGGTTGTACAGAGAATTACATGGGATTCAGCTTGAGTAATATTAATAGTTTCCTCTTGGCCAAGGCACATTTGGTTCATATTTATTCAGCAGCAATCAAAGGGCCTTTTCTGCTTCCCTTATGACAAGACCTGATTACAAAGCATCAAGGACCGCTCCCCAATCTGCTCAAATTGTGCCTAACTGCCTAGATGTTGAAAGGCTAGTCATGGCTCCCTATCATCACACTCCAGAAGTCACTTAACTGGACAGTGCTGATGAATATCAGCGCTAACCTCCTTGCCCTGTCCGGTTAGTGCCAGAGCGGTCTGTGGGCAGAGCTGGTAACATAGTAACATAGTAGATGATGGCAGAAAAAGACCTGCACAGTCCATCCAGTCTGCCCAACAAGACAACTCATATGTGCTTCTTTTTGTGTATACCCTACTTTGATTTGTACCTATGCTCTTCAGGGCACAGACCGTATAAGTCTGCCCAGCACTATCCCCGCCTCCCAACCACCAGCCCCACCTCCCAACCACCGGCTCTGGCACAGACCGTATAAGTCTGCCCAGCACTATCCCTGCCTCCCAACCAACAGTCCTGCCTCCCACCACCGGCTCTGGCACAGACCGTATAAGTCTGCCCGCCTCCCAATCTCGACTAAGCTCCTGAGGATCCATTCCTTCTGCACAGGATTCCTTTATGCTTATCCCAGCACTATCCCAGTCTGCCCAGCACTATCCCCGCCTCCCAACCACCAGCCCCACCTCCCGATCTCGACTAAGCTCCTGAGGATCCATTCCTTCTGCAAAGGCTTCCTTTATGCTTATCCAATGCATGTTTGAATTCCGTTACCGTTTTCATTTCCACCACCTCCCGCGGGAGGGCATTCCAAGCATCCACTACTCTTTCCGTGAAAAAATACTTCCTGACATTTTTCTTGAGACTTCAGTTAGTGGCAATATTCAGACCACTAACCGGTTAACGAAATAGATAAATTTAGGACAGCAAAATGACTATCCTAACTTGATCTGCAGAGCTAACTGTGCACCAGTCTGAATATCAGCTGTTGGTGCCCAGGAAAGCTTCCACCTAATGTTCTTATACCTTTAAATAGAAGAGGTTTAGAATATGGTGCACCATGAATAATCAGGATCCATTTGCCTGTCTGATTCACATGATCCTTTGTTACCTTCTACATTTTTCCCATTCAGAATTGAAGAGCTCTTCAATTAAGACCAACTTAAGTACCATCTCAGGTTGGGTAATATATCAGTTTCTTCCCATCGTCTTATTTCCAAATTTGTGAAAGGCCTGAATAACAGGAAACCTCCGCTATCTCCTCCACCACCTGCATGGGATCTTTCTCTGGCCTTTTATCAGTTAATATGTGCTCCATATTAACTTCTGCTATCTATACCCTTTAAATTCATGGTGTGGAAAACTTTTTCTTAGAGGCACTTACCTCTGCAAGAAGAGTCAGTGACTTGCAGGCTTTGGTACACTATAGCCCGTACTTACAATTCTTCAGTGACATGTACAACTCTGCTGACATTCAAAATCCTTACCAGAAGTGATGACACCTTTCAAAGGCAACCAATCCATATTTCTTCCCTCATTCTATCCATCTCTGAAAAATGAAGAGGAGCAACAACTATATAACCTAGAACAAGGATTCTTAACCTTTTTTGGTTCCTGCACCCTTTTTACTGCTCAGTGAAACTTTTGCATCCTCTTCCTAAACCACATACCGCTACTGACAGCTGCATATGTCGCTGTTAGATACCACACATGTTGCTAAAATTACATTAGTATACAGTTGTACTACAATAACTCCTAATAACTGCCTTTTCTCTATCTAGAAAGTTTTAATAAATTGCCTCATTTTAAGACCTTTCGCCATACCCTATTTAATCTCTTCCCATACCCCTTGGGGATGTAGGCGCCACTGGTTAAGAACCCCTGACCTAGACTATACCTACTGCCTTGCTGTATATTTGCAAAGAACGCCGCCAATCCATAAACTTTTCCAGCTTTTTGTATCATTTGATCCTAAAGGCCAGGTAATCCGGTCAGCAAATGAACTCTTATCACCATGGCTAGTTGATTGCATTTCCTTTTGCTGTTCTCTGCAGTGGAACAACTTTCAGCTTTGGTTCCTGCTCACCAGTTAAGAAAAACAACAGCTACAATAGCAAACCTTTGTGACACTTCTCTGCAAGACATATGTAAGGTAGCAACTGCCGGTAACTTGCTCTTCTTTTCATACATTTATACAGCATTATACTGATGATAGTAGTTTTGGTTGTTTGGTCTTATCTTTTGTTATTTCTAAAAAAAAAACCCCGAAGAGCAGTGATTCACAGTTTGATGTCAGAAAAGTGTAACGGAAATGTTTTTTTCTTGTTCTGTTTCAAATTCACAAAATATGTATTGTTTTCCAATAATTGTGCATGTTGAAGTTCCCTTGACTTGGAAGCAACTTTTTTTCTTGTTGAAACAAATTTAAAAAAAAAAGCGGCCTCATGCCTAACATTAATTTTACAGTAATTGCATTAATGCTTTGAACAAATGTTGATTCATATTTTCCATATATAAGTAACTTTGCTCATTTTAATAAACTTCATTGCATTTGAAAATTTCTTATGTTGTCTTCAATTGTTTTCAAAGTATGCATTGCTTAATGAATAGCTAACTCATAGTAAATATTAAGCACCTGACCTTATCACACGGGTTGACAGTGTGAGGTTCAAACCTTCACTAAGTTTTCCTCATTGTCAACCCTAAGCTTTACAGTCACCAATCTGTGACTGATGAATCCTGCTTCTCCATAGAGAAACCAGAGTTTCTTGCCTGTAACAAACATTCTCCATGGGCAGCAGGGTAAATCAGCCACACAAAACCCCTCCTGGCTTCCTCTTCCAGGCTGAAGTTGTTATTGTTATATCACAGACTTGAGGGGCAATTGATGCAATGGCTAGAGGAGAGAGAAGGGATGCATGCCCAATGACAACTTCTAGGTTTCTGGGTTCTGGAAGAAAAGGTCCGGAGTTTGGTGCAGTCAGATGACATCATTAATGTGTGGTTGATTTATTCCGCTGTCCATTTAGAACTTTCATGATAAGCATGCAATTCTGGTTCCAAGCTTAGCTGCAAACCGGAGAATTCTTTCCGAGAAGTCCAAATCTCAGTGCTTGGACTGATAAATTTCGGCAGGGTCTACCCTCTCTACACAGATAGGATACTCTAGACATTTTGTTAATATCCACTATTTTATTTTTTCCTAGGATTAGAGAGTGTTGACCACTACCCAATTCTTGTGGCTGTGACAGGGATTTTGGTCCGGCTTCTCGTGGACAGTGAACGCCAATGGTAAGCTTGATTTCCTCCCTGAGATATTTTGTCAAAATCTGCTGGCGGAAGTCAGTGGCACCTCTGATATTAATAAAGATTGATCACTAGCCAAGGTGTAACCAGGGGCGTATCTGCGTGGGGCCTCAGGGGCCTGGGCCCCCGCAGATTTTGCCCTGGACCCCCCCTACCGCCATCAACCCTCCCCCGCTGCCGTTCTTACTTTTGCTGGCGGGGGACCCCAACCCCCGCCAGCCGAGGTCTGCTTCCACCTGCCACTGCCGTAAAAACTTCTTCTTCAGCCGGCGGGGGACCCCAAACCCCCGCCAGCCGCCCCGCGGTGTTTAAAATTCATCTTCGGCCTCCGTGGCCGTGCTGCTGTGATAGGCGCTGTTGAAATCCACTTCGGAGTCTGACGTCGCAGCACGTACAACGTACAACGACGTCAGACTCCGAAGTGGATTTCAACAGCGCCTATCACAGCAGCACGGCCAGGGAGGCCGAAGATGAATTTTAAACACCGCGGGGCGGCTGGCGGGGGTTTGGGGTCCCCCGCCGGCTGAAGAAGAAGTTTTTACGGCAGCGGCAGGTGGAAGCAGACCTCGGCTGGCGGGGGTTGGGGTCCCCCGCCAGCAAAAGTAAGAACGGCAGCGGGGGAGGGTTGGCGGCGGGAGGGGGGTGGAGAGAGTCATTGGTGGCGGTGGGGGCTCGGCGGTGGGGGCTCGGCGGCGGAGGGGGGGGGCTAAAATGTGCCCCCTCCCTCTGACTCTGGCCCCCCCTACCGCCGGAGTCCAGATACGCCCCTGGGTGTAACAAACATAATAGCAGAAGGGCATATGGACATGTTTTGTGCTTTAGCAGGAATTCTATTGTATACGCTTTCAATTAAGTATGTCATCTGCCATATAAAAAGTGTAACGGTTTTATGTCAGAGTGTTTGCAAGGGTTAAACTGTTGTAAGAGCCAGGGGATATTTAAAAATGTTTGACTAAGACCAAATAATTGCAAGAGTGTTCAAATAGTGAGGTGAAAAGCTATTAAAGCCAGAAAGATATTTTATGGTAATACTTCTGTATTATCAATTCAGTTTTTTCTCACTGTTTTTATATGTCAGCCCGAGTTCGTGATGGTTTGCAACTTAACTCCTTTTAAGCTATTACTATTTGGATTAATTTACTAAGTATAATTCGATTAGATCAAAATTATATGCATTTGCATAAGAGGTTGAAAACGTTCTGATTTGGTAACTGTGATGACTAATTCTCTGTGTTTCAGTTTTTTGATTGTGTAATTCCTCATTTTTTGGTTGAGCTTCTTTTATGTAAACTGTCTGGAACCTTCTGTTGGGATAGAGTGATATACAAGATATGGATTAGATTAAAACATGAAGATACTGTAGATTCAAATGACAAAAACAGGAGAGAGCATAAATGTTGCCAAGTTAGATGTGAAACAGCAATAATGCAGGCCAAGAAAGAATTTAAGAACCTTATTGAGGCAAAAACTAATAACAAACCTTTTTCAAGTATATCAAAGCAAAATGCTTGTAAGTGAGTCAGTTAGATGACGAGTTGACTCAACGGTAAAAGGACTTTTCAGTCATAACTAACGGTGAGTTACTTTCAGGTGCACTAGGTATTTCCCTGTCTCCAGAGGACTTACAAAATTGCCACCTTAGATTGCAAGTGAGCACCACCTGTTAGGCACCCGAAAGCCACTTGGGCAGTGCCTATTCTGTAACAGCTTCTAGGTGCCCAGATTGTGTTATAAAATACTAGTGTAACCTGGTAGCGACGCACCTTACCTTTAGAGTTACACCGGCCAGAGACATGGAATAACCTTGGATGGCAAGGGCATGCATAAGTTAAAATATTCTGCAAGTTACACGTACATAAGTAATGCCACACTGGGAAAAGACCAAGGGTCCATCGAGCCCAGCATCCTGTCCATAACAGTGGCCAATCCAGGCCAAGGGCACCTGGCAAGCTTCCCAAACATACAAACATTCTATACATGTTATTCCTGGAATTGTGGATTTTTCCCAAGTCCATTTAGTAGCGGTTTGTGGACTTATCCTTTAGGAAACCGTCTAACCCCTTTTTAAACTCTGCCAAGCTAACCGCCTTCACGTTCTCCGGCAACGAATTCCAGAGTTTAATTACGCATTGGGTGTTATGAATCTTCTACTGTGCTGCCTATTATGATGTATCAAACATGTGTGGGATAGGCATAAAGGAATCTTGTGCAGAAGGAATGGATCCACAGAAGCTTAGCTGAAATTGGGTGGCGGGGGGAAGAGGGGTTGGTGGTTGAGAGGCTAGGATAGGGGAGGGCAGACTTATACGGGGTCTGTGCCAGAGCCAGTGATGGGAGGCGGGACTGGTGGTTGGGAGGCGGGAAATACTGCTGGACAGACTTATACGGTCTGTGCCCTGAAAAAGACAGGTACAAATCAAGGTAAGGTATACACATATGAGTTTATCGTGGGCAGACTAGATGGACCGTGCAGGTCTTTTTCTGCCGTCATCTACTATGTTACTATTTGTGTAATGCTGACATTTATCATATTTCCATTATATGAATGTTCCACTGTTCTGTTTTGCTGTTTTAAAATATGTATTTCTGACATTGTATCAAGTTATTGCTCTTATTAGAATTTACTTTGCCAGTCTCCAAGTTTATCTCATTGTTTTAACAATATTTTATGCAGAAACATAGTAAAGAAGCAAAAAAAAGCCCGTTTCTCCAAAAATAAAACGGGCCCTAGGAAGGCTGTCTAAGCAATTTCTCGTCTCTCCCCTCTCCTCTATGTCCAACGATTCTCCCCTGCCCTCCCCTCCCATCCATGTCCAGCGATTCTCCCCTCCCCTCCCCTCCATGTCCAGTGACTCACCCCAGCCCCCACCTGCCCCCCTTTTAAGCACCCGAGTTCCAGTTCAACCCCAGCCCTCACCTGCTCGCCCTCTTCTCCAACAGCAGCCCTCCTTTCCTTCCTGCCGCCCTTCCTTTAAAACTTTTATTTTACCTGAAGTAGCAGCGGTGTCAGTGAAAGCGGAAGGCTCAGCTCGCCTCCAGCTTTCCCTTTCCCTCTCAGTGTCCCACCCTCCTCTGATGTAATTTCCTCTTTCCGTGAGGCGGGACGCTAAGAGGGAAGGGAAGGCTGGAGGAGAGCCGATTATGCATACCTCATTTGCATACATTTACGAACCCAGCCAGCCAGCCATCCAGGGGCGCAGATTGACGAATTATTATATAGGAGATGACAGTAGATAAACGCTGTCCACTATCTTTTACTCTCCCCTAAGAGATCTGACAAGCTTGTCCCACACTTTGTTAAATTCTGATACAGTCCTCATCTCCACCAGAAAACTGTTCCAAGCATTCATCAATCTTTCCGTAAATAAGTATTTCCTTCGATTTATTTATTTATTAATTAGGATTTATTTACCGCCTTTTTGAAGGAATTCACTCAAGACGGTGTACAATAAGAATAAATCAAACATGAGCAATAGACAGTTACAGCAGTAAAAACATTCAAATAACAATACAAAGTATGGCATAATATACTACTTACAATGTCAGCACAATACGTAATAGAACATTTTAATTGCTAGTGAAGGATTAGGCAAAGTTGGAACATATAGATAGGTAAAGAGAGTAAGAGGAGTTAGAAAGTAAGGTGACTAATTTAAAGAAAGTTGCGCTTGAGGTCATTGAGATGGTTAAATATTACCTCAGCTCCCCTATCATGTTTGCATTGGGTTTCCTCCCAGGTAAAACTGACTCTACATACCACAGGTGGGCAGCAGCATCTCTTTGGGAATTGGGTCAGATCTGGGAGGAGGGAGAATGTATTACATTTGAAGCATTGAAAGAGGAATATGGATTGTTAGATAGAGATAATGTTCATTATATGCAAATGAAAGATTTTATACACCGTAGAACTAAATCAGATTTAATGTTGGCAGAAACTGAACTGGAAAGTGCAGTGCATTCTGGCACTGGCAGGGGAGGAATCTCTAGGATATATCTTGCTCTACTTCACAGATCTCAGCCTTTGCTTATTTATCAAAATAAATGGGAATTGATGTTCTAATTATGATCCCACAAAATGGACAAAGATATTTAAGTATTTGTTGAGACTTTCTGTGGCAACCCGTCTGGTGGAAAATGGCTATAAGATGTATACCAATGATATTTTACACCATACAAGCTGCCTCGAATATTTAAGTCGGGGTCGGCAGCATGTTGCCGCCAATGTGGGGAAACTGGTACTTTTTGGCACATCTGGTGGTCATGTCCTATCATTCAAGACTTTTGGACAGATCTTCATTCTCAATTGTTGAAAGGTTTTCTTGGGCTTCCAAGCCCTGTGCCTGATGCTTGCCTCCTGAATGTACAACAACCGGGCATTAAGAAGGATCTTCACAGATCTTCATTCTCAATTGTTGAAAGGTTTTCCGGGGCTTCCAAGCCCTGTGCTTGATGCTTGCCTCCTGAATGTACAATAACCGGGCATTAAGAAGGATCTTCACTATCTTTTATCCCATATCTACGTAGCAGCCCGGATAGTGATCGCAAAATATTGGAAGCAAGCTACAGTACCGTCAGTTAAACAAGTCTTCAATAAGGTGGACTATTGTTGTCTTATGGCTAAGCTTACAGCTAAAAAGCGTGGACATAATGAGCAATTCTCTAAAATATGGGCTCCTTATATGAAATGGCGGGCCATATCTGCCTGACAGTATAGTGTTGGCATAGTGATTGGATTTTTTTGAGTTACCATATCTGATCTTATTGTTTTGCTTTGCTAACTTAGTTAGGGTAGGAATGGGGCAGGGATTTCAATGGGTGGGAGGACATATGATATTGTAAAAATGCAACAGATGTGAGGGTTGTTGTTTTTTTTTGTATACATGAATATAATGATTGACAATACAAGAGAATTAAAAAAAACAAAAGAATATTACCTCAGCTAGGATAGGAGTGGATATATCCTGCTGCAGTATGTGTAGCCTGTGTCACTCCTTGTGTGTGTGAGTGAGATTAACTAGTTACTTCTTCCATTAGACGCCTGGTTGAAGAGACAAGCTTCCTGAAGTATATAGATAGCCTTGTGTGAAGCGGAGCCTTTCAGGGAGTGCATTCCAGAGTGTGGGGGCTATCCTGGAGAAGGCTCGCTTGCAGGTATCACATCGTGTAATATCTTTTGGAGAGGGTGTGGTTAGGGATACTCCATGGGAGGACCTTAGTGTCCTTGGAGGTGTGTGGAGGATCATCCTATTTTTCAGGTACATAAGAGTAGCCATACTGGGTCAGACCAATGGTCCATCTAGCCCAGTATCCTGTTTTCCAAAGTACCTGGCAGAAACCCAAATCGTGGCAACACTCCATACTACAAATTCCAGGTCAAGCAGTTGCTTCCCATGTCTGTCTCAATAGCAGACTATGGACTTTTCTTTCAGGAATTTGTCCAAACCTTTTTTAAACCCAGTTACGCTAACCGCTGTTACCACATTCTCTGGCAAAGAGTTCTAGAGCTTAACTATTCGTTGAGTGAAAAAATATTTCCTCCTATTTGTTTTAAAAGTATTTCCATGTAACTTCCTCGAGTGTCCCCTAGTCTTTGTACTTTTGGAATGAGTATAAAATCGATTTACGTCTACTTGTTCTACACCATTCAGGATTTTGTAGACCTCATCCATGTCTTTTCCAAGCTAAAGAGCCCTAACCTCTTTAGCCTTTTCTCATACGAGAGGAGTTCCATCCCCTTTATCATTTTGGTGCTCTTCTTTGAACCTTTTCTAATTCCACTATATCTTTTTTGAGATACGGCGACCAGAAATGAATGCAATACTCAAGGTGCGGACGCACCATGGAACGATACAAAGGCATTGTAGTATTTTCGGTCTTATTCACCATCCCTTTCCTAATAATTCCTAGCATCCTATTTGCTTTTTTGGCTGCCGACTCACTGAGCAAAAGATTTCAGCGTATTATCTACAATGACACCCAGATCTTTTTCTTGAGCACTGACCCTAGCATCAGGTAACTATGATTTGGATTACTCTTTCCAATGTGCATCACCTTGCATTTGTCCACATTAAATTTCATCTGCCATTTGGATGCCCAGTCTTCCAATTTCTTAAGGTCTTCTTTTAAGGGCCTTGAAGATCAGACATAGAGTTTTAAATGTAGCCCTGTATAGTACTGTTAGCCAGTGAAGGTTTTGCAAAAATGGTATGAAGTGGTCACGTTGCTTGGTCTTGCTGCAGCATTCTGAATCAGTTGGAGCTGGTGCACGCCCTTTGTAGTCAGACTGTTGTAGAGTGCATTACAGTAATCTAGTTGATGTTATCACGGCACGTACAACTGGGATAAGATTTACCTTCTCGATGTAAGGAGAGAGGCAGCATTGCCAATTAGAAAGAGAGCAGTTCACAATTTTTGTGCACCTTCTATGAGGCACATACTTGCCTGCTGCACTATCTTTGATAGGCAGGGCTCAAAGGAGCAGGTAGTTGATCAAAGGTCTCTTAGGTTTTTGTCAAGGTTTGCCTCTTTCATTGGGTTAAAAGTGTTCCATCTGTCTCTGTCAGGAGGGGACGAATTGGTGCACTCCTGGTTAACTGATTGGAGACTGGGTGGGATTGCCTGTAAATCCTGGTGGCTGTTGCCTTTTCTACCTCTTTGCCACATTAAGATCACTAGACACGATCACTTCCAAATCCTGTTCTTCCTTCGTGCACAGGATTACTTTGCCCCCTATATTGTAGCCAAATTAGGGATAGATAAGGAGATGGAAGAGGTAGGATTACTTCCTGTTGCTCATTGGTCAGCTTTTAATACAGTACTCTGTGCGTTTTACTAAATTATTGACTGCTTCATGTCCAACCACTTCAGAATTAGATCCTATTCCTGCTAAATTACTGAAGGAATCCGTGACATAATTGCATCCTTTTCTTTTGTCTATAGTCCATGCTAGTTTATCTGCTGGAGAACTACCAACAGATTTGAAGAAGGCAACTGTTTGATCTATTATGAAAGTAACTCATTATCCAAAGGGCTAGTGGAGAACTATAGCCCTGTTTCAAATATTCTCTTTCTGGCCAAATTAATAGAGAAACCTTTTTTTTTTTTCATAAAATCAACTGCAAAAAACCCTGCTCTATTACACCCTCAGCAGTCAGGATTTTGCTCCTCACATAGTATAGAAACTACTTTACTGTCTATAGGAAGTGAGGTTCATAGTTACCTGGATCAAGGTAGGATAGTGTTAGTTATTCCTTTAGATCTTAGTGGTATTTGATCTGGTGGATTACCATCAATTTAGACAATTGAAACAGTTTGGTATTAAAGGTGAAGTTTTGAATTGGTTTGTTTCTTTTTTGGCTAATAGGACATTTTCTGTATTTTTTTAATAACAATGTCTAGAAAGCATAGGGATCAGTTCTGTCCCCAATTTTGTTCAAGCTCTTTTAGTCCTTTAGCTCTTTTAATTTAGTCATTGGGAGTAAGTGGACAGTTTTTGCCGATGACATACAGTTAATTTTTCCTCTGGATCCTGATATTGGAAGTTTGACTTATAATTGATGCTAGACTATTATTGATATATCATGGTTAGAGGTAAATTGGATGAAGCTTAATCCAGAGAAATGTAAGGCGATGTGGGTAACTGGTGGATTAATAATTTCAATTTTTTTGCCAGTTATATTAGGATGTTCCTTACAATTATTTTCATCATTAAAAGATATTGGGAGTTATTATTGATTTCAGATCTTACTTTTAAAGATCAAGTGTCAGTTATAGTAAAAACTAATTTTTTTCACAATGAGGAATATTACAGCTATTAAGCTTTTTCTGGATTATAATGCTCTTTAAACGTTGATATTCTCTTTAGTAAGAAATCGTATGGATTACTGCCATTCGATCTATAATGGAATTACTGTACTACATTATGCTGTCTTTAAATGATTCAGAATACTGCCATTAGATTAGTTGCTGGATTGGGTGGGGTTGTTCATGTTATCCCAGTATTGAAGAAATTTCACTGGCTACCAATCAAATATCGAATTAGATTTAAAGTTTAATTTTGGCTTTTAAAGCATTTTATAGTGGCCTTCCAAATTATCTAGCTACTTTATTGATTCCGTATATACCTCAGAGGATACTGCATTCATTAACTCAGAATCGATTTGTAATTGCTTCTTTGAATAAATCAAGACTAGAAGCAACATTTCCCCAACTGCAAAGGACTAAAATACAAACTATTGCACGTGTCAACCTTCTCCTACTTGAGCACACAATTCTGGAACGCGCTGCCGTGCAACTTGAAATCGATCTATGAACTAACTAACTTCCGCAAACTATTGAAGACCCATCTCTTTAACAAAGCATACCGCAAAGACCAACAAATATGAACTCCTTCACATTTACCCAGAATTGTCTTTACCATTTGCTTGTTATATTAATATCATGCTTTATCATTATCATGTTACCTAAGATCCTTCTGTAATACTAAATGTTTATTTCTCATATATCTCCGCTATTCATGATGTATTGTAAGCCACATTGAGCCTGCAAAGAGGTGGGAAAATGTGGGATACAAATGCAATAAATAAATAAACAAGATGTGCAGACATTTTTTTATCTTGCACAAGCTCTTTGGAATTCATTATCACACTATCTCTGATTAGAGTTGAATGCTAAGGCATTTAAAGTAGGATTAAAACATATTTTTTCTCTAAGGCATTTGATTAAGTGATCTGAAGTTCTAGAATTGGGATGAGTATTGTGAACCAGGCTGTGGAACATGAGAAATGCTAATCTAATTGTGTTTTGTATGTAAAGAAATGTTTTGTATGTATTTTAATTATTATACATTTGATAATTTTAGTCTTAACTGCTGCTTTGATGTTTTTTTAATGCATTTTTTAGCATTAAATTAGACACACAAGATTATTTTCTGGATCATTCATCAAGTTTTGCTAGAGCCCTCCTTATGCTATCCACACCATCTATTAGATGGTATCTATTAGACTTTGTTGTCATCTGCAAAGAAGCAAATCTTACCAGACAGCCCTTCTACAATATTGATCACAAAGATGGATCGATTCTTGTGACACACAGCTGGTGACATCCTTTTCCTCAGAGTGAACTCCATTTATCACCACCCTTGGCTTCCGTCCACTTAACCAGTTTCTAACCCAGTCAGTCACCTTAGGGCCCATACCAAAGGCACTCAATTTATTAGTTTTATTTATCAGTTGCCTACACAGAATCCTGTCAAAGGCTTTGCTAAAATCTAAGTACACTACAGGTAAAGAGAGGGTCTAAAGCATGTTTCAGCGACACCTCGCCATTTTGGCTGGGGTTTTTTTGGACAACGTCTTTTCAGTGTCCGCAGGATAAAAAGGAATATTTTAACTTTGTGTCATATCGGCAGTACCAATTGCAGATTTGGAGTATCGATCTGTCCTATTAGTGGCAGTCTTTTATTACCTGACACAAAATTTATGTGACCCCCTGAGGCAGGTGAGGTGTCGCTGAAACACTGCCCATGTTGGGTCCTTTAGAATAAAATAATTCACATTGTCCTTTTCCTGAAGGCCCTTTTGTGCTTTTTTTCTGTTCAAAATATAAGTACACTACGTCTATCACTGCCCCTATATCCAACTGTTTGGTTACTCAGTCAAAGAAATTAATCAGATTGGCTCTGGAGCAGCTGCACCAGCTGCTCTTCCTGCATGCCCCCCCCCCCAGTACTTCCCCAGTACAAATGCACCAAAATAATTAATGCTGCACATTTAAAGAATTAATAATTCAATTAATGCATTAAAATTGCAATGCATTAAAATAAAATTAATGCTTGTGTGTTCCCCCCCCCCTTCCCCCGGCAGGTCCGAGCAACTTCTTATCATGTGGGCAGGAAGCATCAGAGAGAAGGCCTTAAAGCTGGCTGGAGGCTCCAAATACTGCTAATCTTTATCAGGTCCTTTACACATTAACACATCAAACTCACACTTCTTTACCATCAGCATGGGAGTTACCCGAAAGCTATGACTATCATTTATTTCTGCTACAGTTTCAAATACAGTTAACAGCAATATACTACCATTGCAAATACAAATACGCAATCAAGCAAGCCAAAAGATCATTCTTTCGGAATAGAATTCAAACAGTTATAAAGGATGCTAAAAAGCTCTACCGTCAACTGAATTCTCTCCTTGAAACTACCCCGGTTACTTCTCCGCGGGATGGCATGCCTTCAGCGATTCAGTTGGCTAACTATTTTAGGGAAAAATTCCTATTACGCAAATTGCTCCCTCTATGCACCTCTAGTATAGCTGATTTCCTCATTGACCTTGCGCCTCCACTTGGCCACTTTCCAGCTGATCGCTTTTGGTCTACCTTTGACCCGGTTACAACTGGGAAGGTCTCTCAAGCCATCAGCAAATTTTCAAAAACCCACTGCAAATTGGATAGCTGCCCAAATTACTTACTAAAATTGACGCCAGAGTGTTTTATTGCTGACTTCGCATCCTTTCTGAACTTCATGCTCCAGCAAGGACTCTTCCCCAATGATCATAGTCGCATTCTCCTTACACCAATCCCTAAGGACCCGAAGTCCAAACCTAGCCTTATATCTAACTACCACCCTGTTGCAACAATCCTGTTGCTAGTCAAGACTATGGAGAGCCTGGTCAATCTACGGCTCACTGATTATTTGGGTAAATTTTCTATTCTCCATGCCTCCCAATCCGGGTTCCAGTCTCAGCATAGTACCGAGACGGTCCTGGTCTCACTCCTATCCAACTTCAAGAAGGAAATATTTTTGGGGAAAAACATCTTGCGTCTACAATTTGATATGTCCAGTGCTTTTGACATGGTTGACCACAGCCTCCTTCTTACTTTATTAGCTGAATTCGGTGTTGGATGTAATGTTTTAGATTCGTTTAGAGGCTTTCTCTCATTTCGATCCTATCAGGTTAAAGTCCATTCCTCTATTTCGCCACCTTGGAGATCTCAATGTAGAGAGCCTCAGGGCTCCCCCCTTTCATCAACCCTATTTAACATTATGATGACTCCACTTGCAACAGCCTTATCCAACCATGGCCTGAACCCTTACATCTATGCGGATGATGTAACTATCTACATTCCCTTCAGATCTTCCTTAACCGAAATCTCAGATGCAATTCAGAACAGTTTTGCCATGGATAATTGGGCGAATGCATTTAAGTTCAAGCTTAACAAGGAAAAAACCCAATGCCTCATTCTCTCCTCTCAGTTTAATAAGTCTATCCTGAGCACGATTGCTGCGCTGGATTACTCGCTCCCTATTGCAGATAGCTTGAAGTTGCTTTGTATCATTCTGGATTCCCACTTGACTCTCGACCTTCAAATAACATCTGTTACGAAAAGAATGTTCCTCTCCATGCGGTCACTTAAACACATCAAGCAATTCCTGCCGTGTGACCTATTCCAGACTCTTATCCATTCTGTAGTATTGAGCCATTTCGACTACTACAATGGGATTTACACAGGCTGCAAAGAACACATCCTCAAGAAACTCCAGATGGTACAAAGTACGGCAGCAAGATTAATATTTGGAAAATCAAGGTTTGAATCAGCAAAGCCCCTTAGAGAGAAACTTTACTGGCTCCCGATAAAAGAGCGTATCGAATTTAAAATCTGTGCTCTAACCTGTATACAGGGAAGCTCCAGCTTATATGTTTTGTTACATTTGTACCCCACGTTTTCCCACTCATGGCAGGCTCAATGCTGCTTACATATTGTATACAGGTATTTATTTGTACCTGGGGCAATGGAGGGTTAAGTGACTTGCCCAGAGTCACAAGGAGCTGCCTGTGCCTGAAGTGGGAATTGAACTCAGTTCCTCAGTTCCCCAGGACCAAAGTCCACCACCCTAACCACTAGGCCACTCCTCCACTCCATGTTCAGCCTGATTGACCTCCGTTCCAGGAATTCCAAAAAAACTTCTCACACCTATCTCGCTCTCCACTACCCGAACTGCAGAAATCTGAGATACAAATTGCTCTTCACCACCTCCTTTTGCTTTGTGAGTCCTCTTTACTGGAATGCCCTGCCATCTACTTTAAAGGAGACTACCGACCACAATTTGTTCAACAAGTCCCTTAAGACTTATCTATGTGGAAAATCATACTCTTCTGTTATTTCACTTCCTTCCGGCCCTCGTTTATAACTCCTGCTGTTTGCTCCTCTCCCCAGATGTTCCTTATTCTCTGTTCCAACCTTGAATTTGTATGATGTCCTTTTCTTAAATGTTGTAAGCCACATAGAGCCCACCATGGTGGGAATCTGTGGGATATAAATGTTCTATATAAATAAATCCTTTCAACTGTAGAATTGGGTAAATATTTCTGTAGTCAGCTAACTTCATTTAATATTCCTTCAGCAACTACTATACAAAATTTCTTGAGAGCTATTAAACCATCTACAGCACCTCATGATCCAGTTCCATCCGTGTTATTAAAAAGAATAGACACACTACTAATACCATATATTCATGATCTTGTAACATCATCTCTTACAAAAGGTTACAGTAACTTGATCCAGACCTAGCGCTTCCACCAGCTGCCTTTCAGGTGCTGTGGAGGTCTTACTGTCCATCTGCATATCCTCCCAGCCTACTCCGGGGTGACTCCCTGATCCTCCCTGATCCACCCAGGGCCTCTGTGAGAGTCCTCCACAGCATCTGGAAGGCAGCCAGTGGAAGCGCTAGGCACCTGGAGCAGTCTTGTAGATTTCAACCTCTTCTTCCACCTCTTTCTCACTGCTTTTCTTCCTTTAAAGTCCACTCCATCTGTCTTTGCTACTCGGAGAGGCAGAGGAGTGAAGCCATTTATTGACTCCCTAATAAGTCGCTTTCTTCATTTCTTGCTGACTTTGACTCCTGGCTTTGCTTCTTTCTTGAACCTTAATCTCCTTCCCCCATTCTTGGGGATTTTAACATTCTTGCTGATGATCCCTCTGACTCTTATGCTTCTCGGTTTCTCGCTTTTAACATCCTCTTTCAATCTTCAACTGTGCTCCACTGCCCCTACTCACTTCTCCAACTGCTCACTCTCCAGATTCTGCACTTCAGCTCTTCCCCTCTCTGACCATCATCTGATAACTTTCACACTTAAACACCCTCCTCTCCAGTCCCGTTCAATCTCCACCAATACATTTAGGAATCTTCAGGCTCTCCTCCAGTGTTTGCAGTCCTGGAATGGCCACTGTTAGAAACAGGATGCTGGGCTTGATGGATCTTTGGTCTGTCCCATTATGGCAACACTTATGTTCTTATATTTCAGACCTCTTCTCAACCACTGTGTTATCCAAGTCTGTCAGTGAGACTGTCTCTTCCTATAATACTATTCTCTCCTCTGCTCTGGATACTCTCGTTCTTCCCATTCCCCGTTCTATAAGGTGTACCAAACCCAGCCTTTGCTGACCTCTAGAAACTGCTACCCATGTTCCTGTGCTCGATCTGCTGAACGCCTTTGGCTGAAATCCCGTGCCCATGCTGACTTCATACAGTTCAAATTCTTGCTGACCTCCTTCCAGTCTGCTCTTTCACTTGCCAAACAGGATTACTACATCCAGTTGACAAACTCTCTTGGCTCAAACCCTCAACGTCTGTTTACCACACTGAACTCTCTTCTCAAAGTGCCTTCACCTCCAACCACCCCCCCCCCCTTTCACTCTCTCCCCAGACTCTGAATACTTTCATGATAAGGTTCACAAGATTAACCTTGAGTTCTCAACCAAGTCACCTCCACCTCTCCTTCCTCCAGTCCATTCTCTCAACCCCTGACTCCTTATCTTCCTTTCCTGAAATCAGTGAAGAGGAAACTGGGAAACTGCACATTTTCTTTCCTCCTCCAAACTAACTACCTGTTCCTCTGATCCTGTTCCCACCCAGCACTAACTCTCCTACTGTCATCCCTTCTGTCATATCCTCAGTCTTTCACTTTCCAGTGCAACTGTTGCTGATGCCTTAAAACATACCATAGTTACACTACTCCTCGAAAAACCTTCATTGGACCCTACCTGCCCTTCCAACTATCTTCTCAAAATTCATCCCTTCCTTTCTGAGCACATTACCAAAACCAGGGGCGTAGCTACGGGTGGGCCTGGGTGGTCCCAGGCCCACCCAATCTCGGCCCAGGCCCGCCCAGTCGTTTGCAACTTTCCACGATGACGATGATGACTTCGTCTTCTTGCCTGCAGCGGCGAGCGGGCGGACGTAAAAGTAGCAAGTAGCCAGGCTCGACTCCCTCCTTCGCTTCCTGCCCTCTCAGCGTCACGCCCGCCCGAAAGGAAATGACGTCAGAGGAAGGCGGGATGGCGCGGAGAGAGGGCAGGAAGCGAAGGACGGAGTCGAGCTTGGCTACTTGCTACTTTTACGTTTGCCCGCTCGCCGCTGCAGGCAAGAAGACGAAGTCATCATCGTCACGCAGGTCCCACATTACATTCTTGATGATGCCCCGCTCCTGACATGCTTACCCTCCCCCAAGCCATCCCTCCTCTTGTGCTGTCTTATTTATCCGTCTATCCCCCTTCAGTCTTCTCACCACCTTCTCTCTCGCTCTTCCCAAGTCCATTCTCTTCTCAGACTCACTCCTTCACCTCTTTTCTCACTCCTGTTCTCCCCTGTTGCCCTAGTCTCTCATGTTCTATTGACTTCCAAACTTCCCTCTCTGTGTCTTATTCTCTCTTCTCATTTTGACCCTGCTCTGCACGCCCTTCTCTTTGCTGCCAGCCATCTTTCTGATTTTGTTTTTTGTTCTGTTTTTTTCTCCTTTTGGAGGAGGGGTTGCTGAGTCCAGTGCAAAATAACCCCATTAAATTAAATTGGGGGGGAGGGGGAGTAGAGTCTAATAGTACACCCATAGCAATGATAGTGAGTGAGGCTGAGGGGTCAGCACCGTCATACACAAGGCTCAGGCTTTTGACTTTATATATTTTTTGTCCAGTGAAATGTGCACAAGTCCAAACTTAAAGCCCACCTCAGGTAAGGAGCAGAGAAAGTGCAAAATAGCTCCCCCAACATATGTATCTCCTGCTGCCTTCTTGCAGGCTCTGTTGTTGACTCCTCTCTTTTGACTCCTAACCACTACTCACTTGCCCTGTCCTTTATCCTCACCTATTTATCCCCTTACCCTTAATTGTTCTGTCTGTTTTACCTGTCTTATCTAGATTGTAAGCTATTTGAGCAGGGACTGTCTTTTTTGTATAAGGTGTACAGTGCTGTGTATGCCTTGTAGTGCTATAGAAATGATAAATAGTAGTAGTAGTAGTAGTCCACTATAAGGAAGGAAGCCATTTGGTAAATGTGTTTCCACTCCCCTGCGCAGCCGTCGCCGTTCACTCAAAACACAGCAAGCAAACCTGTGAGCTGCTGCATCCACATTGTTGTTCTTTATTGAGAGAGGGGAGATGCTGCGAAGGGGGCGGGGGAGACGCCGGATAGAATGGGGAAGGGGATGGAAAGAAACAGGATGGGCAGGGAAGAGAGGAGAATTGCTGGACAACAGGGATTGATGGAGGGGACAGGAGAGAGAGGAAATTTGCTGGAGATGGATGGAGGAGAAGGCAGGGGAGAATGGAGAGTTGCTGGACATGGATGGATGGAGAGGAGGGCAGGGAATTGCTGAACATGGATGGATGAATGCAGGGGACAGAGGACATTTGCAAGATATGGGTGGATGGAGGAGAGGGCAGGGGAGAATGGAGAGTTGCTGGACAGATGGAGGGAGGGAGGGAGGGGAGAGAAGTCAGGGAGGAGATGTGCATGGATGGAGGGGAGGGAAGAGAGGAGAAATGCTGGACATGGATGGAGTGGAGGGCAGGGAAGAGAGGAAAAATATTGGACAAGGATGGAGGGAAGGAAAGACAAAGGAAGGAGATGCACATGGATGGAGGGGAAGGTAGAGAGGAGAAATGCTGAACATGGATGGAGGGGAGGGAAGACAGAGGAAGTAGATGCACATGGATGGAGGGGAGTGAGGAGAAATGCTGGATATGGATGGAGGGAAAACTGCTAAGTTTAAGGGCTGGTTTGGAACACGTTGAGAGCAGATACTGAAACTCAAGGAAGGATAGGGACAGGGCTACAGATGGTAGACAGGACACAGGAGGATGGTGGACATGGTGAGAGAAAAATTATCAAATGGAAAGAAGACACTGCATAAAACAGAAGACACTGGGACCAAAGCGAATAGATCAGACAACAAAGGTAGAAAAAAGTATTTTATTCAGAATTTATTAATTGGAATATGTCAGCTTTTGGAAATGTGCATCTGTGATATTTTGCATGTAAGTTTCAATTTTTCTGGTATTGCTGCATGCTGAGTCTGACTTCTTGAGTTAACTTTCCAGTTCAGTATTTTGCCTTCATATTTTTTGATTTCTAGTTCCTTGTGTCATGTCTGTTGTGTCATGTGTTTTTCATGTGTGATCAAGGTGCAGTATTCTGCTAGCATGTAGTATTTGCAGCCCTTTTTGTTTTGCTTTTTTTTTCACGAGGTAGTGTATTGGTGTTTTAGAGCCTAGTGTAATTACAGTTCTGCCTTTTCAAGCATAAGGTTGTAGCTCATCCTGTCCTTGGAATTAGTGCTGTTATAGTTTAGTAAGGATATGAGTGTGTTTTTGCACAAGTTTGTGTATAGCATTTTGCAGTGGAGAGATTGTGGGATAATGTAATTATATTTAAAAATATCAATTTTTCCATTAAGTATGTATGTGGTTATACTGATGCAGGGCAGCTGTTGGGCAGACTACTTAGAAATCCATCATCAAGTGAATTCTAAGGCATTATTTTGTAGGATCCCATGAGACACTACTCATACTTATATAGACAGTGCGTGCCCACCCATATTAGCTCTGGGCCCACCCAAAATCTCAGGTCTGGCTACGCCACTGACCAAAACCCTTGTCCACACTCTTATCACCTCTTCCTTAGACTACTGCAGCTTGCTTCTCACATGTCTCCCACTAAGCCATCTCTGTCCCCATCAATTTATTCAAAATTCTTCTGCATGACTTTTGTTCCACCAGTGTCGCTATGCTCATATTGGCCCACTCCTCAAGTAACTTCAATGGCTCCCTATCCATTTCCGCATACAGTTCAAACTCCTTTTTTTGACCTACAAGTGCATTCATTCTGCAGCTCCTCAGTACCCCCACTCTTATCTCTTCCTATGTTTCTCCCCTGGAACTCTGTTCATTGGGTAAATCTCTCTTATCTGTACCCTTCTCTTCCACTGCCAATTTGAGACTCTGTTCCTTTTATCTTGCAGCACCATATGCCTGAAATAGAACTTCCTGAGCAAGTATGTCAAGCTCCATCTCTGGCCGTCTTCAAATCTAGATTAAAAGCCCACCTTTTTGAAGCTGTTTCTAATTCCTAACTCCTATTCACTTGTTCAGAACCCATGTTTGTTTTATCATTCCCACCTTAAGTAATTCCCTTATCCCTTATTTGTCCTGTTTGTCTGTCCTGATTAGATTGTAAGCTCTGTTAAGCAGGGAATGTCTGTTCATGTTCAAGTGTACAGCACTGCATACGTCTAGTAGCACTGTAGAAATAAGTAATTGTAGTAATAGTAGTAGGAAACTTGCTATTATCCCAGAGTAAAGACATAAAGAAAAGTTCTTTAGATATTACTAGCTATTGACCTGTAGGTAATTTACCTTTCATATATAAAATAATTGAATCCATTGTTGCATATCAATTATTGAGCTTTTTGAACGCACTAATACATTCCACCATAATCAGACAGGGTTTTGGAAACAACACTTCACAGAAACTGCTCATTTATAGTAGGAGTGACTACATTTATAAAATCCAATCTTGATCAAGATAAAATTGTAGCCTTGATGTTACTAGATCTCTCTTCAGCTTGTGATCTAGTGGACCACTTGCTTCTACTAGATAGACTTCATGGTATTGGTATCAAAGATACGACTTTTAATTGGTTTCAATCATATTTTCAAGAACGATCTTTCAAAGTACTATGAAATAATTCAGAATCTGGTTTATTTGCTTACACATGTGGGGTTCCACAATGATCTATTTTTGCACCCACCTTGTTTAATATCTTTGTCACCATTAGCTACATTAATTCAAACTTTAGGAGTTACATCATTCATATATGCTGCTGATATCCTGTTACCTTGTCTACTTGAACCACCATTATTAATTACACTCCATTCAAGATTTAAATATTAAATTGAATACTGATTGTGCTCACATAAATTACAACAATGCTTATAAAGTTTAAGTTCTTATCATTTTCCCGAGGTTCAGATATATCGTTACCTACTGATTTGACTATTGATAAGGTTCCTATACAGATTGTTGACTCTTTAGAACTCCTCAAAGTTATCATTGATAATCAGTTGAATTATCAGCAACATATCTCAATGGTTGTTCAGAAATGTATTTTTAAGCGTTAAATCTTATTTTGGCACAAAAGCTTTACGTATTCTTCATTCACTGGTCATTGGGCTTTTAGATTACTTCAATGCTATATTTCAAGGCCTTCATCTGGTTGACCTTAAAAGACTTCAGTTAACTCCAAACACTGCAGTGAAGCTGGTCTCAGGTGCAAAACATAGAGACGATGTTACTCCTCAGTTCACATCAGAACACTGGTTACCAGCGTCAAAATTCTTACTTTAATACATACAGTCTGACACACTGGTTTTACACTTTTTCTGTTCCATTTGTTAATACCCTGTGGTCCAAACCGCGCACTGTTACTGCCAACAAAATCTTTTAGTGACCCCATCTTTTTGCCACAGTCACCTTGCTGACATCTGTGATTCTATATTTAGCGTGGTAGGTCCAGCACTTTGGAATAATTGACCACAATATTTACATCTAGAAACTATTTATCAAACATTTAAGACTGAACTCAAAACATATTTTTTGACAAGACCTTTAATGATGGATTTTCTTTATCATAAGAAAATCTGCCTGGGCAGAAGAATGCTGAGATCCCATGAAAAACAAACAGGAAAAGTCAAGGAGTGGGAGATAGACCTAGCAGTCCAGGGATGAACGAGGAAAAATGGATACTTAAACAATGTTTATTAACAAGAGATTCTACACAGTACTGTGTTTTGGCCACAGGCCTGCTTCAGGATTCTCTGCAAACAGTCTTTTCATATAACAATTTCCAAAACATGAAACAAGTATCATAGGAAATGGAATACAAATTGGTCTTTAAAAAGACCATTGGGATTTCAAATCCACTCAGTAATGGATAAAAGCATCAGGCTCAGGTACAAACTTTACCCCTGTTTACTAAGCCACTCGGCAATGCCAAGACAGCCCATTCAAAGTGAATGGACTGTGTCATCTTGCTTAGTAAACAGAGGGATTACATTGTAAGCCCTCCAGAATGGGAAAGTACCTTTACCAGAATGTAGCCCACGTTCAGCTATTTATTAAAAAAATATTTCTAAACCACACTTCTAGGCAGCTATAATTGAAAAAGGAAAAACAAAATGTCCAGACATCAAAGGTAGAAAAAAAGTGTTTTATTTTGAATTTATTAACTGGAATATGTTAACTTTGGGATATATGTACCACAGATGTGTTTGTATTGTTTTCAGTGGCATAGCCAGACAGTTGATTTATTTATTTATTAGGATTTATTTACTGCCTTTTTAAAGGAATTCGCTCAAGGCCACTCCAGGTGAAGACTTGCTCTTCCTTTGCTGCTCCAACAGCCAGAACTCTCCAAGCTCTGCAGCCAGGAGCTGTGTCCCTGAGCTGCTTCCACCATTGCTGACCAACCCCTGTGAATGCTTGGTTTTTCTGCATGCATGAAAACTGAGCATGCATGGGGGAACCAGCAGTGGCAGCAGCAGCCTCAGGATACAGCCACCAGCTGCAGAGCTTGGAGATCTCTGGCTGCTGCACCAGAGGAGGTGGTTGTCAGCTGGCAGAGCTTGGGGACGAGGGTGATAGCTAATTTCAGGGGTCTGAGTTCAAGGGGGGGGGGGGGGGGGGACCCAGGTCCCCTATGGCTATGCCACTGATTGTGTTCTGTACAAAAGGAAAAACATTTCTGTATTTATTTCTTCAGTGCCAAATTTACCTTCTTGGGGATCCTAGTTCATATTTGGTCTTCATATTTCTATTTCTAATTTCTGATCCCTTGTTCTGTATTTGGTGAAGGTCTGTATGGGTTTCATGTGTAAAGAAGTCATTTAGTTGTTGCATGTGTGGCAGTAATGGTGGGTGGGGAGATTGGGGGAGGGGCCCCTCCTTAATTTCTGCCCTGCGCCCCAGCATGATTAAAACCAGTCCTGCCTAGAGGTCTAAGATCATGTCCTTCAAACAGCCCCCCATGCCTCTTACTCCACCCCCCAACTCCCAGTATGACTGTGAAAAGAATTTTGTTTTATTACAGAGGAACTACAAATAATATTGCTTCAGTGAGATAATTTCCTGTTTTGGTTTTAGCCTTATTCTTTGGCACGAACAGTCTAATGACTTATGTATAGTATTATAATTGCACAGCAGCCAAGAGCTGACTTGCACCTCACAGTTCCCTTTGATATTGTGTTTTGCAGAGACGGTGCATTCCCATGAGAGCTTCATTAAAGTTTCAGAGCTCTGTGGATCAGCACGGCTAGGTTTTATGATACTGGGACCAAGGGTTGTGGTTTTCTGCACTAATATGATCCCTGCTGAGATATCTGAAAGGTTTTAATGAGTGTTTTTCCTTTGAAACTCTTGTACCTTTTATCCTTATAGCTTAAAAAAAATAATATAGTATGCTTCAAGAAGTTATGGGAGAAAGGAGGGATCCAGATGAAGAGTATCCATCATATACTATTCTAACATTTCCGTAGCAGAGATCATCAAACAATAGCTTATTACAATTTGTTTTTCAAAACTTTTCAGTCTTATTTTCCAATTAAGTCACTTCCTTCACCAAGGAAGCATTGGCAGCTTTTAAAGATTTAACTTTCTCAGATTGATCTTTCAACAATGCAGTATGACCCACTATTTCAGTTTCAATATTGTCATTTTTTGAACATCTGTTTCCCAAGAAAAATGACAAAGCTGAGACGACCAAATAAGGTGGACTCTATCTGGGACAAAATTGTCCAAAGTTCTAGATTACAACATCTTTTGGAGATTATAGAGAGGAGCTTGACACACTACTCATACAACCTGCGAAAGAGACAGGCGTCAAGGATAACTTCGCAGGTGGGTAATGAGTAACAATAGAAAAAAGAGTCTTCATGAAAGATACACCTTGACTTCCACAAGACCAAAATAATCAGAGAAGGGGCTGAAATTTTCATAGATGATTTGTGGGTAGCCTATCGGATAGTCTTTAGTTTTATAAAAGAGTATAGACTGGTAAAATCATATTAATGTGTTTTCTCACCTGTCTTAGCCTGATAGTACAGACAGACAGTGTTATTTCTGAGGAATCAAAGGTTCCAGTGATGTGAATCTGCTCAGAAAGGTCACAGGTTTCTTATCTGTTTTTACCACTCATATATATATTCTCCGAGGACAAGCAGGCTGCTTGTTCTCACTGATGGGTGACGTCCACGGCAGCCCCTCCAATCGGAAACTTCTCTAGCAAAGTCCTTTGCTAGTCCTCGCGCGCACCGCGCATGCGCGGCCGTCTTCCCGCCCGAAACCGGCTCGAGCCGGCCAGTCTTCTTTTGTCCGCACTCGGTACGGTCGTGTTTTCGCCGTGTCGAGCCCCGGAAAGTCGACCTCGCGCGTCCAAATTTATTTTGACGTGTTTTTTCTTCGGAAAAGTCTTTCAAGTGTCGGGAAGTGCTCCGGAAACCCCCCCGGGTTTCGTGTTAATCCTCCCCGTACTTCCAGCTTTTTGCCCCGATAAGTTTTCTTTCGTCGTCGGGGTAGGCCTCTTTTCGGCCTCGGTCGAGATTTTCTCCCTTACAAATTTTTTGGTGCTCTTTTTCCGTCATTTCGGACTTTGATTTCGCCGGCGCGATTTTTCCGCCCATGACATCGAAGCCTTCCAGCGGCTTCAAGAAGTGCACCCAGTGCGCCCGGGTTATCTCGCTCACTGATCGACACTCGTCGTGTCTTCAGTGTCTGGGGGCCGAGCACCGCCCTCAGAACTGCAGTCTGTGTTCCCTGCTTCAAAGGCGGACTCAGGTAGCGAGACTAGCCCAGTGGAACGTGTTGTTCTCGGGCTCTTCGTCGGCATCGGCACCGGGATCTTTGAGTGCATCGACGTCGTCAGCGTCCAGACCATCTTCCTCGGCCGCCCCTGCATCGAGTGCATCGAGGCATCGGGCCTCTGCATCGGCGCCGAGACATCGGATAGCTGCATCGACGTCGGTGGTACCGGGACCTCGTCTGCTGATGTCGTCGGACGGTGGTGCATCGTCAGGAGTGCAGGTGAGGGCTGTCCATTCCCCTGCTGGTGGCGGTGAGCCTTCGGGTGGGTCTCCTCCTACCCTGAGGGCTCCTGCGATACAGCCCCCCCGAGACCGACCTCCTTCGGCCTCGGCCCCGAGGAAGCGACGGCTGGATTCTACGTCCTCCTCGTCGGTGCCGGGGAGCTCCGGTGACATGCTTCGGAAGAAATCGAAGAAGCATCGACACCGGTTGCCTCCCCGCGTCGGCACCGAGAGCTCTGGGTCGCCGAGGGAGTCGGCACCCAGCAGGCATCGGCACCGAGAGGACCGCTCACCCTCTGTTCAAGAGGTGTCGATGCGCTCCACTCTGGACAGCCCGGAACAGCCTCCTCGCCCGGAACAGGTTCTGACGTCGACGCCTGCATCGACCTCTTTGCCTTTCTCTGCAGCCGCTCTGAACGAGAGCCTCCGGGCCGTTCTCCCAGAGATTCTGGGAGAGCTGTTGCGCCCTACCCCTCCGGTACCGGCGGTGCTTGCACCTCCGGTACCGTCGAGCGTGGCGCCGGCTGGCCCATCGCCCGGGGTGAGGTCCCCGACGTCGGTACCGCGTGCGGTACCGACTGCGGCCACCTCCCAGGAGGGCTCCCCGACTACGTCGGCGGAGGGAGCTTCGCCGATGCGGGCCAGGGAATCTACCTCTCGACGCCCCCATCGTGGACGTGGCTCCACTGAGTCGAGCCGGGCGAGGTTGCAGACACAGGTTCGTGAACTTGTGTCTGACACCGAGGGTGAGGCCTCGTGGGAGGAAGAAGAAGACCCCAGATATTTCTCTGACGAGGAGTCTGAGGGTCTTCCTTCTGATCCCACTCCCTCTCCTGAAAGACAGCTTTCTCCTCCTGAGAGTCTGTCTTTCGCTTCCTTTGTCCGGGAGATGTCTACGGCCACCCCCTTCCCGGTGGTTGTGGAGGACGAGCCCAGGGCTGAAATGTTTGAGCTCCTGGACTATCCTTCTCCACCTAAGGAAGCGTCCACTGTTCCCTTGCACCATGTCCTAAAAAAGACATTGCTTGCGAACTGGACAAAACCTCTAACTAATCCCCACATCCCCAAGAAGATCGAGTCCCAGTAACGGATCCATGGGGACCCAGATCTGATGCGCACCCAGTTGCCTCATGATTCTGGAGTTGTGGATCTGGCCCTAAAGAAGGCTAAGAGTTCTAGAGAGCATGCTTCGGCGCCCCCGGGCAAAGACTCTAGAACCTTAGACTCCTTTGGGAGGAAGGCCTACCATTCCTCTATGCTCGTGGCCAAAATCCAGTCTTACCAGCTCTACACGAGCATACACATGCGGAACAATGTGCGGCAGTTGGCGGGCTTGGTTGATGCTCTCCCCCCCGAGCAGGCCAAGCCTTTTCAGGAGGTGGTCAGGCAGCTGACGGCGTGCAGAAAATTCCTGGCCAGAGGGGTGTATGACACCTTTGATGTTGCGTCCAGGGCCGCTGCTCAAGGTGTGGTGATGCGCAGGCTCTCATGGCTGCGTGCCGCCGACCTGGAGAATAGACTCCAGCAGCGGATTGCGGACTCGCCTTGCAGTGCGGACAACATTTTTGGAGAGAAAGTCGAGCAGGTGGTAGAGTCTCTCCACCAGCGGGACACCACATTCGACAAGTTCTCCTGCCGGCAGCCTTCAGCATCTACCTCTACAGGTAGAAGATTTTTTGGTGGAAGGAAGACTGTTCCCTATGCTTCTGGTAAGCGTAGATACAATCCTCCTTCTCGACAGCCTGCGGCCCAGGCTAAGCCCCAGCGCGCTCGCTCTCGTCAGCAGCGTGCGCCTCAGCAGGGCCCCGCGGCTCCCCAGCAAAAGTAAGGGGCGAGCTTTTGACTGGCTCCAGCAGAGCATAGCCGACATCCAAGTGTCAGTGCCGGGCGACCTGCCGGTCGGGGGGAGGTTGAAAGCTTTTCACCAAAGGTGGCCTCTCATAACCTCCGATCAGTGGGTTCTGCAAATAGTCCGGCAAGGATACACCCTCAATTTGGCCTCAAAACCTCCAAATTGTCCACCGGGAGCTCAATCCTACAGCTTCCAGCACAAGCAGGTACTTGCAGAGGAACTCTCCGCCCTTCTCAGCGCCAATGCGGTCGAGCCCGTGCCATCCGGGCAAGAAGGGCTGGGATTCTATTCCAGGTACTTCCTTGTGGAAAAGAAAACAGGGGGGATGCGTCCCATCCTAGACCTAAGGGCCCTGAACGAATATCTCATAAAAGAAAAGTTCAGGATGCTTTCCCTGGGCACCCTTCTCCCCATGATTCAGCAAAACGATTGGCTATGCTCTCTGGACTTGAAGGATGCCTACACACACATCCCGATACTGCCAGCTCACAGACAGTATCTGCGATTTCAGTTGGGCACACGCCACTTCCAGTACTGTGTGCTACCCTTTGGGCTCGCCTCTGCCGCCCAGGGTGTTCACAAAGTGCCTAGCTGTAGTAGCAGCGGCACTTCGCAGGCTGGGGTGCATGTGTTCCCATATCTCGACGATTGGCTGGTGAAGAACACATCCGAGGCAGGAGCCCTGCAGTCCATGCAGATGACTATTCGCCTCCTGGAGCTACTGGGGTTTGTGACAAATTATCCAAAGTCCCATCTTCTCCCAGTGCAGAAACTTGAATTCATAGGAGCTCTGCTGGATTCTCGGACGGCTCGCGCCTATCTCCCAGAGACGAGGGCCAACAACTTGTTGTCCCTCGTCTCGCGGGTGCGAGCGTCCCAGCAGATCACAGCTCGGCAGATGTTGAGATTGCTGGGCCACATGGCCTCCACAGTTCATGTGACTCCCATGGCCCGTCTTCACATGAGATCTGCTCAATGGACCCTAGCCTCCCAGTGGTATCAGGCTGCTGGGGGTCTAGAAGACGTGATCCACCTGTCCACGAGTTTCTCGAATCCCTGTATTGGTGGACAATCTGGTCCAATTTGACTCTGGGACGTCCTTTCCAAATTCCTCAGCCACAAAAAGTGCTGACAACGGATGCGTCTCTCCTGGGATGGGGAGCTCATGTCGATGGGCTTCACACCCAAGGAAGCTGGTCCCTCCAGGAGCGCGGTCTACAGATCAATCTCCTGGAGTTGCGAGCGATCTGGAACGCTCTGAAGGCTTTCAGAGATCGGCTGTCCCATCAAATTATCCAAATTCAGACAGACAACCAGGTTGCCATGTACTATGTCAACAAGCAGGGGGGCACCGGATCTCGCCCCCTGTGTCAGGAAGCCGTCAGCATGTGGCTCTGGGCTCGCCGTCTCGGCATGGTGCTCCAAGCCACATATCTGGCAGGCGTAAACAACTGTCTGGCCGACAGACTGAGCCGGATTATGCAACCTCACGAGTGGTCGCTCAACTCCAGAGTGGTGCGCCAGATCTTCCAAGCGTGGGGCACCCCCTTGGTGGATCTCTTCGCATCTCGAGTGAACCACAAAGTCCCTCAGTTCTGTTCCAGGCTTCAGGCCCACGGCAGACTGGCATCGGATGCCTTCCTCCTGGATTGGGGGGAGGGCCTGCTGTATGCTTATCCTCCCATTCCTCTGGTGGGGAAGACTTTGTTGAAACTCAAGCAAGACCGAGGCACCATGATTCTGATTGCTCCTTTTTGGCCGCGTCAGATCTGGTTCCCTCTTCTTCTGGAGTTATCCTCCGAAGAACCGTGGAGATTGGAGTGTTTTCCGACCCTCATCACGCAGGACGAAGGGGCTCTTCTGCATCCCAGCCTCCGGTCCCTGGCTCTCACGGCCTGGATGTTGAGAGCGTAGACTTTGCCTCTTTGGGTCTGTCAGAGGGTGTCTCCCGCGTCTTGCTTGCTGCCAGGAAAGATTCCACTAAGAGGAGTTACTTCTTTCTGTGGAGGAGGTTTGCCGTCTGGTGTGACAGCAAGGCCCTAGCTCCTCGCTCTTGTCCTACACAGACCCTGCTTGAATACCTTCTGCACTTGTCTGAGTCTGGTCTTAAGACCAACTCTGTAAGAGTTCACCTTAGCGCGATCAGTGCATACCATTACCATGTGGAAGGTAAGCCGATCTCAGGACAGCCTTTAGTTGTTCGCTTCATGAGAGGTTTGCTTTTGTCAAAGCCCCCTGTCAAGCCTCCTACAGTGTCATGGGATCTCAATGTCGTTCTCACCCAGCTGATGAAATCTCCTTTTGAGCCACTGAATTCCTGCCATCTGAAGTACTTGACCTGGAAGGTCATTTTCTTGGTGGCAGTTACTTCAGCTCGTAGAGTCAGTGAGCTTCAGGCCCTGGTAGCCCAGGCCCCTTACACCAAATTTCATCATAACAGAGTAGTCCTCCGCACTCACCCTAAGTTCTTGCCAAAGGTCGTGTCGGAGTTCCATCTGAACCAGTCAATTGTCTTGCCAACATTCTTTCCCCGTCCTCATTCCTGCCCTGCTGAACGTCAGCTGCACACATTGGACTGCAAGAGAGCATTGGCCTTCTACCTGGAGCGGACACAGCCCCACAGACAGTCCGCCCAATTGTTTGTTTCTTTTGATCCCAATAGGAGGGGAGTGGCTGTAGGGAAACGCACCATATCCAATTGGCTAGCAGATTGCATTTCCTTCACTTACGCCCAGGCGGGGCTGGCTCTTGAGGGTCATGTCACGGCTCATAATGTTAGAGCCATGGCTGCGTCGGTAGCCCACTTGAAGTCAGCCTCCATTGAAGAAATTTGCAAAGCTGCGACGTGGTCATCTGTCCACACATTCACATCTCATTACTGCCTGCAGCAGGATACCCGACGCGACAGTCGGTTCGGGCAGTCAGTTCTTCAGAACCTGTTTGGGCTTTAGGATCCAACTCCACCCCCCGAGGGCCCTGTTTGTTCTGTTCCAGGCTGCACTCTCAGTTAGTTGGTAAATTTTTTAGGTCAATCTCAGTTATGTCCTCGCCGTTGCGAGGCCCAATTGACCATGGTTGTTGTTTTGAGTGAGCCTGGGGGCTAGGGATACCCCATCAGTGAGAACAAGCAGCCTGCTTGTCCTCGGAGAAAGCGAATGCTACATACCTGTAGAAGGTATTCTCCGAAGACAGCAGGCTGATTGTTCTCACAAACCCGCCCGCCTCCCCTTTGGAGTTGTGTCTTCCCTTGAAGTGTATTGTCTTGCTACATACTGGACTGGCCGGCTCGAGCCGGTTTCGGGCGGGAAGACGGCCGCGCGGTGCGCGCGGGCGCGCGAGGACTAGCAAAGGACTTTGCTAGAGAAGTTTCCGATTGGAGGGGCTGCCGTGGACGTCACCCATCAGTGAGAACAATCAGCCTGCTGTCCTCGGAGAATTCCTTCTACAGGTATGTAGCATTCGCTTTATTCCAAAATAGGTCAAAAATCTTCAATTAGTTGTAATTGGCATATATGCACATTCTAAAACAACCATTGTATTTAATTATAAATCTTTATTCAAATATTGCACTTACACATTTACATTGTTATCCATTAAATCATCATAAAACTCCACTTTATAAACCACTCACTCTTCTAACCAATCACTCTACACTCACTCAAATCACTCTAACCTTCACATGCCTCCTCTCAATTGACACACAATTTTACATCATGTTGCTACTTATGTATTATTCCATTACTCACAAATCGCCATCAAGGATAGCAATGGCCATATAATCAGACATAACCATACTATAGAGCGGTTTGCTTTCCGGCTACATTTATCTAATGTTTTTTTTATCAAAGTTCTTCCAATCACTTGCCAAATGTTAGCCAAAACCGCGCCCAGAAAAGTCTATGAGCTCATATCAAACCCACATTTCATTCAATATAGTGAAGACTAAATCCTCAAGCAGATGTAATCGATCCAAATTGCTTCACTTGATACACGATACTTTCTCTTTTAGTGTCCTTACGCAGAAAACTTCAATCCAATTTTACATTGTTCATGAAAAAATCCTCCGCTGTATATATTCCAATCAGCAGACCATATCAATTAAATATCACTGTTCTTCTTAACTGAAGACGTTACTGGTTTTAACTTTGTAGCGATGCACTTCCTTCATCAACAAGACCCTACACGCACGTGTTTCGCTCCTTTGAGCGTCCTCAGGGGTCCCCACTAATATTTTACCTAGAAGCCTATACTGGAGGCAATGGAATCTTACCTAGAGATAGCGAGTCACACGCAATTTCACTGCACTCAAACGACGGGGACCCCTCTTCATGGCGTCGTCCAGTGAGTGCTGCTACCGCTACCGGACCGCATAGGATGATGGGAAACTACGACGCGCTGCCTGCACGGCCCTGCAAATGCATGCATTCCCGAAGCCGAAGGTAGGCGCGGGTCCGGCGGGGGCTGATGTTGTCCAGAGGTGGAGCCTGCCCTGGATACCTGAGCGGGTGCCCGGCTGCCCGCGACGTAACGGTCGGTAGTACGCTAGCGCTTGTGTGGTGGTGGGAGGCGGGCCTGAGTGAAATCAGGCTGGATTCTGTCCTGTCGGACTCTGAGCCACAGCGGGTGCGTGCGTGCGGGTGCCGTCCCTGTGGTCGTGCCGTGCTGCTGCTGCAATTTGGGTGGGCGGGCCCATCCCCTTTATCATTTTCGTCGCCCTTCTCTGCACCTTTTCTAATTCCACTATCCAGCTTATTTTCGAAAGAGAAAGACACCCTTATTTGACCCAAATCGGGAGATGGGCGCCTTTCTCTCATGGGCGCCCAAATCGGTATAATCGAAAGCCGATTTTGGGCGCCTTCAACTGCAGTCTGTCGCGGGAATGGACAAACTTGACGAGGGCGTGTCTGAGGCGTGGTGAAGGCGGGACTGGGGCGTGTTTATCGGCCGAGGAGAGATGGCCGCGCTCGGCCGATAATGGAAAAAAGAAGGGCGCCAGAAGCGAGAATTTGGGTCACTTTTTCTGGACCCTTTTTTTTTCCACGAACAAGTCCCAAAAAAGTGCCCTAAATGACCAGATGACCACCCCAGACTCCCCTAGTGGTCACTAACCCCCTCCCACCAAAAAAAAAGAACTTTAAGAACTTTTTGCCAGCCTCAAATGTCATACCCAGCTCCATCACAGCAGTATGCAGGTCCCTGAAGCAGTTGTTAGTGGGTGCAGTGGACTTCAGGCAGGTGGACCCAGGCCCATCCCTCCCCCCACCTGTTACACTTTTGCTGGTAAATGGGAGCCCTCCAAACTGCCCCCAAAACCCACTGTATCCACATCTAGGTGCCCCATCTAGGTGGTAATGGTATAGAGTTCTGGGGAGTGGGTTTGGGGGGGATTTGGGGTACTCAGCACCCAAGGTAAGGGAGCTATGGACTTGGGAGGTATTTTAATTTTTTATTTTAATTTTTTTTTTAATTGTTACAAGTACCCCCTAGGGTGCCCGGTTGGTGTCCTGGCATGTGAGGGGGACCAGTGCACTATGAATTCTGGCCCCTCATACGACCAAATGCCTTGGATTTGTTCGTTTTTGAGCTGGGCGCCTTCGGTTTCCATTATCGCTGAAAACCGATACCGCCCAGCTCAAATCTGCCCAAATCCGATGCATTTGCCCGGCACCAACCATATTATTGAAACAAAAGATGGACGCCCATCTTTTTTTGAAAATACGGTCTTGCCCACCCCTTCGCGAACCCGTCCTCGGAGATAGACGCCCATGGAGATGAGAGTTCGCGTTCGATTATGCCCCTCTATATCTTTTTTGAGATGCAGCGACCAGAATTGAACACAATGTTCGAGGTGTGGTCACACCATGGAGCAATACAAAAGCATTATAACATCCTCATTTTGTTTTCCATTCCTTTCCTAGTAATACCTAACATTCTATTTGCTTTCTTATCCGCAGCAGCACACTGAGCAGAAGGTTTTAACGTATCATCAACGACAACACCTAGATCCCTTTCTTGGCCCATGACTCCTAACGTGGAACCTTGCATGACGTAGCTATAATTCGGGTTCCTCTTTTCTACATGCATCACTTTGCACTTGCTCACATTAAACGTCATCTGCCATTTAGACGCCCAGTCTCCCAGTCTCGTAATTTTTCACAATCCTCCCATGATTTAACGACTTTGAATAACTTTGTTTCATCAGCAAATTTAATTACCTCACTAGTTACTCCCATCTCTAGGTCATTTATAAATATGTTAAAAAACAGCAGTCCCAGCACAGAGCCCTGGGGAACCCCACTAACTACCCTTCTCCATTGAGAATACTGACCATTTAACCCTACTTTCTGTTTTCTATCTTTTAACCAGTTTTTAATCCACAATAGAACACTACCTCCTATCCCATGACTCTCCAATTTCCTCTGGAGTCTTTCATGAGGTACTTTGTCAAATGCCTTCTAAAAATCCAGATACACAATATCAATCGGCTCCCCTTTATCCACATGTTTGTTCACCCCTTCAAAGAAATGTAGTAGATTGATGAGGCAAGATTTCCCTTCACTAAATCCATGTTGACTTTGTCTCATTAATCCATGCTTTTGAATATGCGCTGTAATTTTGTTCTTAATAATAGTCTCTACCATTTTACCCGGCACAGATGTCAGACTCACTGGTCTATAATTTCCTGGATCTCCTCTGGAACCTTTTTTAAAAATTAGTGTTACATTGGCCACCCTCCAATCTTCCGGTACCACGCTCGATTTTAAGGAAAAATTACATATTTCTAACAATAGCTCCGCAAGCTCATTTTTCAGTTCTCTCAGTACTCTAGGATGAATACCATCCGGTCCAGGAGATTTGCTACTCTTCAGTTTGTAGAACTGCCCCATTACATCCTCCAGGTTTACAGAGAATTCATTAAGTTTCTCTGACTCGTCTGCTTCAAATACCATTTCCGGCACCGGTATCCCACCCAAATCTTCCTCGGTGAAGACCGAAGCAAAGAATTCATTTAATCTCTCCGCTACAGCTTTGTCTTCCCTGATCGCCCCTTTTACTCCTCGGTCATCTAGCGGTCCAACCGATTCTTTTGCTGGCTTCCTGCTTTTAATATACCTAAAAAAAATTTTACTATGTGTTTTTACCTCCAGCGCAATCTTTTTTTCGAAGTCCCTCTTAGCTTTCTTTATCAGCGCATTCCTTATGCCGTTTCTTGTTATTTTCAGTCGGTTCCTTCTTCCATTTTCTGAAGGATTTTCTTTTAGCTCTAATAGCTTCCTTCATCTCATTAGTTAACTACGCCAGCTGTCGTTTGGTCTTCCGTCCTCCTTTTTTTAATACGCGGAATATATTTGGCCTGGGCTTCCAGGATGATGTTTTTGAACAGCATCCACACCTGGTGTAAATTTTTGACCCTCGCAGTCTCTCCTCTAAGTTTTCTTTTCGCCGTTTTTCTCATTTTATCATAGTCTCCGTTTTTAAAGTTAAACGCTAACGTATTTGATTTCCACATGTGTATACTTACTTCAAAGCTAATATCAAATCCGATCATATTATGATCACTGTTATCAAGTGGCCCCAGCACCATTACTTCCCTCACCAAATCATGCGCTTCACTAAGGACTAGGTCTAGAATTTTTCCTTCTCTCATCGGTTCCTGTACCAGCTGCTCCATAAAGCTGTCCTTGATTTCATCAAGGAATTTTACCTCCCTAGCGTGTCCCAATGTTACATTTACCCAGTCAATATCGGGGTAATTGAAATCACCCATTATTATTGTGTTGCCTAGTTTGTTTGCATCCCTAATTTTCTTTAACATTTCTGCATCCGTCTGTTCATCCTGGCCAGGCGGACGGTAGTACACTCCTATCATTATCCTTTTCCCCTTTACACATGGAATTTCAATCCACAGTGATTCCAAGAAGTGTTTTGTTTCCTGCAGAATTTTCAATCTATTTGATTCAAGGCTGTCGTTAATATACAATGCTACGCCTCCACCAATTTGATCCACCCTATCACTACGATATAATTTGTACCCCAGTATGACACTGTCCCACTGGTTAGCCTCCTTTCACGAGGTCTCAGAGATGCCTATTATATCTAATTTTTCGTTTAGTGCAAATTATTCTAACTCTCCTATCTTATTTCTTAGGCTCCTGGCATTTGCATATAGACATTTCAAACTGTGTTTGTTGCGCCTATTTACATCATGCTTAGTACTTGACAGTACTAATTTGCAATCTTTTGTCTGATTTTTATTTTTATTTAGGGACACCTGATCTACGGTCTCTTTTGCAACTTCACTATCAGGATACCCTATCTTCCCTGTTTTAGTGATATCTTTGAAAGATACCTTATCCCGAACCATGCGCTTTTGAGTGACTGTCGGCCTTCCCCCGTTTCTAGTTTAAAAGCTGCTCTATCTCCTTTTTAAATGCCGATGCCAGCAGCCTGTTCCCACCCTGGTTAAGGTGGAGCCCATCCTTTCGGAATAGGCTCCCCCTTCCCCAGAATGTTGCCCAGTTCCTAACAAATCTAAAACCCTCCTCCCTGCACCATCGCCTCATCCACGCATTGAGACTCCGGAGCTCTGCCTGTCTCTTGGGCCCTGCGTGTGGAATGGGTAGCATTTCAGAAAATGCTACCCTAGAGGATCTGGATTCGAGCTTTCTACCTAAGAGCCTAAATTTGGCTTCCTGAACCTTTCTCCCACCTCTCTTGGTACCCACATGTACCAAGACAGCCGGCTCCTCCCCAGCACTATCTAAAATCCTATCTAGGTGACGCATGAGGTCCGCCACCTTCGCACCAGGCAGGCAAGTCACCAGGCGATCCTCACATCCACCAGTCACCCAGCTATCTATATGCCTAATGATCGAATCACCAACTACAACAGCTGTCCTAACCTTTCCATCCTGGGCAGGTCTTTTAGAGCATCATGCAGGTCCCTGGAGTAGTGTAGTGGTCGGTGCAGTGCACTATGGAGTTGGGGACTCAGATCCCTATCTCCCTCCCACCTCTCTGGATGCTTGAGCACCCCCAATATTGAGGAAATTCCTTGTATGTGTCCAGGGAGTGGTTATTTCCACTGGGCTTGAGCACCCCCAACAATTTAGAAAAGTTGGCTTCTATGCCTCTCTCTACCTGTCACACTGGTGGAAACTGTGACCCCTTCCAAAGTCACCAAAACCCTACTGTACCCACATATAGGTGCCCCCTTCACCCATAAAGTGGCTGAGAAAATAAAGGCTAAAGAGTTGGCATTCCTGTAATACACAAAAACTCAAGAAAAGGAACACGGGGAGGAATACCAGATGAAACTGAAGGAAGCCAAGAGAGAGAGAGATACGTCTGGCGAAAGCGGAAGAACAAATGGCTAGAAATGTAAGAAGGGTGACAAAAATTTCTTCAGGTATATTAGTGAAAGGAGAATGACTAAAAAGGGAATTGTGAGACTAAAAGATAGTGCGAACCACTATGTGGATAATGATGAAGCCAAAGCAAATTTGTTTTCACAGAAGAAAATCCTGGAGAAGGACCACGATGCATTGGAAAAAGTACAAATGAGAATGAAGTGGATAGAGCACCGTTCACGGAAGAGAGTGTGTATGAACAACTTGAAAAGCTAAAGGTGGACAAAGCCATGGGACCGGACGGGATCCACCCCAGGATATTGAGGGAGCTCAGAGAGGTTCTGGCGGGTCCTTTTAAAGATTTGTTTAATATATCCTTGCAGACGGGAGAGGTTCCGAGGGATTGGAGAACAGCGGATGTGGCCCCTCTTCACAAAAGTGGTGATAGGGAAGAAGCTGGAAACTACAGGCCGGTAAGCCTCACTTCGGTTATTGGAAAAGTAAGGGAAGCGATGCTGAAGAAAAGGATAGTGAATTTCCTGGAAGCCAATAAGTTGCAAGATCCAAGACAACATGGTTTTGCCAAACAAATCTCATTGAGTTCTTTGATTGGGTGACAGGAGAATTGAATCAGGGACAAGCTATAGACGTAATCTACTTAGATTTCAGCAAAGCTTTTGACACGGTTCCCCACAGGAGGCTCTTAAATAAATAAACTGGATGGGCTGAAGATAGGACCCGAAGTGGTGAACTGGATTAGGAACTGGTTGACGGACAGACGCCAGAGGGTGGTGGTAAATGGAATTTGCTCGGAGGAGGGAAAGGTGAGTAGTGGAGTGCCTCAAGGATCGGTGCTCGGTCCAATTCTGTTCAATATATTCTGTCTCTGTGTGAGTGACATTGCCGAAGAGTTAGAAGGTAAAGTTTGCCTATTTGCGGATGATACTAAGATTTGCAACAGAGTGGACACCCGGAAGGGAGTGGAAAACATGAAAAAGGATCTGAGGAAGCTAGAAGAATGGTCTAAGGTTTGGCAATTAAAATTCAATGCGAAGAAATGCAAAGTGATGCACTTAGGGAATAGAAATCCACGGGAGACGTATGTGTTGGGCGGTGAGAGTCTGATAGGTACGGACGGGGAGAGGGATCTTGGGGTTGATAGTATCTGAGGATTTGAAGGCTACGAAACAGTGTGACAAGGCGGTGGCCGTAGCTAGAGGTTGCTAGGCTGTATAGAGAGAGGTGTGACAAGCAGAAGAAAGGGGGTGTTGATGCCCCTGTATAAGTCATTGGTGAGGCCCCACCTAGAGTATTGTGTTCAGTTTTGGAGGCCGTATCTTGCTAAGGATGTAAAAAGAATTGAAGCGGTGCACAGAAAAGCTACGAGAATGGTATGGGATTTGCGTTACAAGACGTATGAGGAGAGACTTGCTGACCTGAACATGTATACTCTGGAGGAAAGGAGAAACCGGTGATATGATACAAACATTCAAATATTTGAAAGGTATTAATCCGCAAACGAACCTTTTCCGGAGATGCAAAGGCAGTAGAACAAGAGGACATGAAATGAGATTGAAGGGGGGCAGACTCAAGAAAAATGTCAGGAAGTATTTTTTCACGGAGAGAGTAGTGGATGCTTGGAATGCCCTCCCGCGGGAGGTGGTGGAAATGAAAACGGTAATGAAATTCAAACATGCGTGGGATAAACATAAAGGAATCCTGTTCAGAAGGAATGGATCCTCAGGAGCATAGCCAAGATTGGGTGGCAGAGCTGGTGGTTGGGAGGCGGGGATAGTGCTGGGCAGACTTATACGGTCTATGCCAGAGCCGGTGGTGGGAGGCGGGACTGGTGGTTGGGAGGCGGGGATAGTGCTGGGCAGACTTACTCAGTCTGTGCCAGAACCGGTGGTAGGAGGCGGGACTGGTGATTGGGAGGCGGGGATAGTGCTGGGCAGACTTATACGGTCTGTGCCCTGAAGAGGACAGGTACAAATCAAGGTAGGGTATTACACAAAAAGTAGCACATATGAGTTTATCTTGTTTGGCAGACTGGATGGACCGTGCAGGTCTTTTTCTGCCGTCATCTACTATGTTACTATGTATAAAGGCTATTGTAGTGGTTTACAGTTGGGGGCAGTAGGTTTTGGAGGGCACAGGGGACAAGATAAAGGAGCAAAGGTGAGATGTGCACCTGGGAACATTTTTATGAAGTGCACAGAAGTGCCCCCTAGGGCGCACCATTGCTCTCCTGTGATGTCTGGGGGACTAGTCTGCTAAAAATGCTGGCTCCTCCTGCATCCCAGTCAGCCTTGGACAACATATCAACAATGCCCCTCCACGTGATGTTTTTGAACGTTAGATAGCTGTACATCCCTCAAATGTTGAGATACTCTTTGTATGTGATCCACTACAAATCCTAATTGGAATGTGGACGGAATGGAATAGAAAGATGCTGAGGCAGAAAAGTGAATATTTCTTATCCAAAAAGAGAGTTTTTGTCTCTCTCATTCCCATACAAGTTTAAGGCCTTTGAGCAGTGGTGTGCTGGAGCAGGCTCTCACAGGCTCGAATTTTGGGAGCCGGTTGTTAAAGCAGGGCCCTCCATGGCTTCTTTAACAACTGGCTCCCAAAATATGGGCTTGGGCCCCCTGCTGAATTATCTTTTACTTTGCTGGTGGTGATGCTGAGCCCTGCAAGCCAAGTAAATAGAATACTGCTGCTCCCTGCTCCTTGTTTCCAGCTCTGGGCCGCAGGCTGGGACTTCTCGAGCATGTGAGAGAAGTTCCAGCATGCTGCTCAGAGCAAGACTTTGGGAGTGGTGGCAGTCCATTTATTGGCTGCCAGCAAAGGTATGCCTAGCGTGCCCGCACAAAGGGAGGGAGGAGAGGCAAGTGTTGCTCCCCCCCCTCCCCCCCGGGCCATCCCTGGCCCTTCCAACTGCAGAGCTGGCTACATCCGGAGAAAGAGCCTGTTGTTAAAAATTTACCAGCACACCCCTGCCTTTAAGTAAGGATGATTCTTTATGATACTAAAACTGTTCATTAATCGATGATGCAGAAAGGCCGTCATATCCAGTTGTAGCAGATATTGTTTGGGGTCCTGATGATTGAGGCAATTTATTAAGGGATCCATTTACAAAGCCGCTGTAAAAAGTGTCCTGTGGTAGTGTGGGCTCATCTTTTAGAAGCGAGCTGGGCCATTTTTTTTTTTTTTTTTTACGTGGCTGGGGAAAAGGCTATTTTTTAATGGGCCGGGAAATAGGCCTGCGCTAATATTAACACTAGTGCATGCATATTTATGGCCTGAGCCATACCACCACCCATTGACCTAGCGGTAAGATCTACCCACTGCCCATGTGGTAACCATTCAGCGTGCGCCAACGTGGACTTGCTGTCAATTACCGCTGAGAATGCCCCCCATAGTAGGAAATATTCATTGCGGATATCCTGAGAACCTGACTCACTGGGGTTCCCCTAGGACAGACCATCAAGCCCAGTATCTTGTTTCCAGCAATAGCCAATCCCAGGTCACAAGTACCCGGCAAGACCCCAGAAGAGTAAAACAGATTTTATGCTGCTTATCTTAGAAAAAAACAGTGGATTTGCCCAAGTCCATCTTAATAATGGTTTAAGGACATTTCTTTTAACAACTTGTCCAACCCTTTTTTAAACCTTTATGTGCTAACTGCTTTTAACACATTCTCTGGCAATGAATTCCAGAGCTTAATTACATGTTGAGTGAAGAGAGATTTTTTCTTATTTGTTTAAAATGTACTTAGTAGTTTTATTGTGGGCCCTGTAGTCCTTGTATCTTTAGAAAGCGTAAACAAGCAATTCACATCTACCCATTCCCGTTCCTGATTAATCTCAGTTGGCACTGTTACAGGACCATTAAATGTGTCTTTTATTAATTTATAAGCATTACTATACATTTAGAAAGCACAGCTGTCTTTCTCCAGTTTGAATCTTAAGGAAAACCGTGTACCCCCCTGCATGTCCTTCTTGTGTTCCACACTTGTATGGGTGCCACATCATTTATCAGTATAGCAACTTCACATTTGTTTTTGAGGACAGGAGCCTTTCCCCCTTGTAATTTTATCGCTTTCTGTGCAGATAGATGTGTCTCTTATATGAAGCAGAACTCTACTTCAGTTCTCCTAATAGCATTTTCCCCCCCATTTTGATGTGATGCCTATTATTTCTCAACAGCTACTTCTGTACATGTAAACTTTTCAGCAATTTAGTAAGCAATCACTTGTTTGCTAGTCTCAAGAGTTATCAAGCTGACATTTTGATTTAGCACTGGTGGGTAAGTGCTTTTCAAGCTTGTTGTGACTGTTATCCTATGAGTGTAAGCAAAGAAAATTGTGTGATGACCCCCCCCCCCTTAAGGTGCAGAATAATGATGCATCTATGGAGGAGCACACCCAGTTTGCGACCCCAAATGCGGGTTTGGTGACCCCATTTAGGAAGCTCTGGTATAGGTGCTGTATTAAATATAAATAAATAAATATGTGTTATTACCTGAATGTTAAAGGCATTTTCCTATTTTGTTGTTTTATTTCCCTTTTTTGTTTCATTTTAATTGACATTTTATGTCTATATTTTGCTGTTTTATTCTGATGTGTTATTTCTGTATTGTGAATGTATGTTCTATATGTTTCTATGGACCCTGTTTATTAGGCCACACTATAGGTATGCTAGTGTTTTTAGCACGCGGTAAACGCTGGAGACACCCATAAGAATATATGGGTGTCTCTAGCGTTCAGCGTGCGCTAAAAACACTAGTGCACCTTAGTAAACAGGGCCCTAGATGTTTTAATTTCATGCATTGTAATACTATTTGAATGGTCGTCTAGGAAGATGCAATGTTTGGTTTTATCAATAAATAAATAAATGTATAAAAACACTGTTCTACATATTCGAGTCACTTGTAAAATTAGCCCAATTTAGAGCAATTTTGAAAATTATCTGAAAATTGCTGTATTCTGCCCAGCTAAAAGTATTTGTGGGTGTCACGTCTGTGGTCGTGACCCCTCTCAGACTCACCTTATTTCCGGCAGTCAGCTTCTGAGCTGGCTTCTGTCTGTTCTTCCTGAGTTAATTCTGTCTCTGTGTGCTGGCTGCTTCCAGCATGGCTCTGATTACTCCAGTATACTGCACCTGTGTGTGTTAAGCGTCTCTGTGCTTCAGTATGCCTGCTGCCTGTGTTTTGGTTTGTGTTCCTCTTGCCCTCTGGTGGCCAGACGTGATGGCTGCATTGGATTGTCTGTGTGCTGTTTCCCGTTCCAGACTTCAACCCAGTCCAGTCCGGATCTTCCGGCCTGCCAGACGTACTTGTCTTGTTTGAGCCTGCACAGCCACCCGTACCTGCCTGGTGATTGCTGCAGCTTGAGTCTCAGCTGCTGCTGGGCTTATTAGCCATTTGGAAACTCTCTGCTTTGCCTTTGCATCGCCTAAGGCCCTGGTATGTTGGTGCTTGTGCACTTCTGCCTAGTCCAGTTTGTTGTCTGAGATTCTTGCCTGATCCTTTGTGTAGCTTGTGTTCTGTATTGCTTGTTTCCCAGTCTTGTTTCTTGTTTGTATGTCTTTGTCTAGTTCTTGGTTACATGTGTTTCTTATTCAGTGGCTGCCTGGCAGCTTTCAGTTCTCTCTCTTGTCTATCAGTGTTTGTTCCCTGTTTCAGTGGCTGCTTGCAGCTTTCAGTTTTGTCCCTTGTCTGTCTGAAAGTCCTAGTGTAGTATTTTGCCTAGCCTCCCTGTGTATTCTAGTCCCTATGTGTATCCTGCTGGTGTCCAGTTCCGGCAAGTCCTGCCGGCCACCTGCACCCAGGGGCTCAACTCCTGAGGAACAGTGGTCAAGTGCAGGTGAAGACTAGCCATCCCTGTCAGAGTTCTGTCTTATCCCTGTGTTCGGTGGTTTTGCCTGCCACTGCCGCACCTCGGCAGTGGCCCAAGGGCTCACAATCCGAGTTCCTGCTTTGGGAAAAGCCTGACAGAGGGTTTCTGTAACATGCACATGTTAAGCCAGGATAAATAGAGACTTTCCTGGGGAGGAGGATGTTTACTACAAATGGCCTACACCAGCTTCAATTGATTCAGAATGCTGCACAAGACTCATAGAAGGTTGCAAGTGACATGACCACATCACACCGTTTTTACTAAATCTTTAATTTAAAACTCTGTGTCTGATCTTCAAGGCCCTTAAAGGAAATGGCCCGAGTACTTGAAGAACAGGATGACCCGCTACACACCGCCAAGAACACTAAGGTCCTCTCAAGGACTATCACTAACCACACCCCCTTCAAAAGACATTACATGATGTGATACCAGCAAGTGAGCCTTCTCCGGAGTAGCTTCCACACTCTGGAATGCACTGCCCGAAAGGTTCCGCTTAACATAAGACAATTTCGGGAATAATATGTATAAAATGTTTGTACGTTTGGGTAGCTTGCCAGATGCCCTTGACCTGGATTGGCCGCTGTCAGGGACAGGATGCTGGGCTCGATGGACCTTTTGTCTTTTTACCAGTATGGCATTACTTATGTACTTATCTGTACTTCAGGAAGCAGGTAAAAGCTTGGCTGTTCAACCAGGCCTTTAATGGAAAATGTAACTAACTTGTTAGTCTCACTGACACACACAAGGAGTGACCCGGGCTGCACATACTGCAGGAGGACATGTTTATCCACTCCTACCCTAGCTGAGATAACATTTAATCATCTCTCTGACCTCATGTGTACCTTTCTTTAAATTAGTCACCTTATTTTCTAACTCTTCTTATTCTCTTAGCTATCTATATGTTCCATCTTTGCTTGTACCTTACGCTGTCAATTAAAATGTTCTATTACATATTGTGTTGACATTGTGAATAGTATACTATCAGGGGCATTTTCAAGGGCGCCCATCTTCCGACACAAATCAGGAGATGGGCGTCCTCTCAGGGTCTCCCAAGTCAGCATAATCAAAAGCCGATTTTGGGCGTCCTCAATTGCAGTCCGTCACAGGGACGACCAAAGTTCATGGGGGCGTGTCAGAGGATTAGTGAAGGCAGGACTGGGGCGTGCTTAAGAGATGGGTGTCCTCGGCCGATAATGGAAAAAAGAAGGGCGTCCCTGACGAGCATTTGGTCGACTTGGTCCTTTTTTTTCCATGACCAAGCCTCAAAAAGGTGCCCAAACTGACCAGATGACCACCGGAGGGAATCGGGGATGACCTCCCCTTACCCCCCTAGTGGTCACCAACCCCTTCCCACCCTAAAAAAAAAAAACTTTAAAAATATTTTTTGCCAGCCTCAAATATCATACCCAGCTCCATGACAGCAGTATGCAGGTCCCTGGAGCAGTTTTAGTGGGTGCAGTGCACTTCAGGCAGGCGGACTCAGGCCCATCCCCCCCTACCTGTTACACTTGTGCTGGTAAATGTGAGCCCTTCAAAACCCACCCGAAACCCACTGTACCCACATGTAGGTGCCCCCTTTCACCCCTTAGGGCTATGGTAGTGGTGTACAGTTGTGGGTAGTGGGGTTTGGGCGGGGTTTTGGGGGGCTCAGCACCGAAGGTAAGGGAGCTGTGCACTTGGGAGCAATTTGTGAAATCCACTGCAGTGACCCTAGGGTGCCCAGTTGGTGTCCTGGCATGTGAGGGGGACCAGTGCACTACGAATGCTGGCTCCTCCCACGACCAAATGCCTTGGATTTGGTCGTTTTTGAGATGGGCATCCTCGGTTTCCATTATCGCCGAAAACCGGGGACGACCAACTCTAAGGTCGACCATCTCAACATTTAGGTCGACCATCTCTAAGTTCGACGTAAATGTTGAGATTTGGGTGTCCCTGACCGTATTATCAAAACGAAAGATGGACGTCCATCGTGGTTCGATAATAGCGTTTTCCCCGCCCCTTTCCCAGGACGTCCTTAGAGATGGGCACCCTTAGAGATGGTCGTCCCCATTTGATTATGCCCCTCCACGCCACACTTTGTATTGTTGTGTGAATATTTTTACTGCTGTAATTGTCTATTGCTCATGTCTGATTTATTCTTACTGTACCAGGGGCGTATCTGAGGTTTGGCGGTAGGGGTGGCAGGGGCTAGAGTGAGGGGGCACATTATAACCCCCCCCCAGTCGCCGCCCCACCCCCACCGCCGTTAACCCTCCCCCGCCTACCGCCAACCCTTTCCCCGCCTACCGCGGTCGCCTACCCCTGAGGTCCACTCCTGCCGGTTTTTTTAAATATTACTTCAGCTGGCGGGGGACCCCAACCCCCGCCAGCCCAGCCGAGGTCTTCTTTAACTTCTTCATCCTCGTGCTGTTAAAGCTGCAATGCATCCTTCCAGTTGGATGGAGTTTGACGTCGCAGCACGTTGTACGTGCAGGACGTCAACGTGCTGCGACGTCAAACTCCGTCCAACTGGAAGGATGCATTGCAGCTTTAACAGCACGAGGATGAAGAAGTTAAAGACCTCGGCTGGGCTGGCCCCCGCCAGCTGAAGTAATATTTTAAAAAACCGGCAGGAGCGGACCTCGGGGGTAGGTGACGACGGTAGGCGGGGAAAGGCTTGGCGGTAGGCGGGGGAGGGTTAACGGTGGTAGGGGGGTCCAGGGCGAAATCTGCGGAGGCCCAGGCCCCTGTGGCCCCACGCAGATACGCCCCTGTACTGTACACTGCCTTGAGTGAATTCCTTCAAAAAGGCGGTAAATAAATCCTATTAAATAATAAATCCTAATAAATAAATAAATAGTTTAGGAAAATAGTACATACATTTTAAATTTAGGCCTACTAATTGATCCTTACTTTGCCACCTACACCATTAGAATGTGTAAAGTGCACAAGATTCTGACAGGATAAATAGAACATAGAAAAATGAAGGCAGTCTGCCCATCCATGCCATCTACTCTCCCTTAGAGTTCCTCTGTTCTTGTCCCAAGCTTTCTTGAATTCAGATACAGTTTTAGTCTCCACCTCCTCCACGAAAGAGTATTTCCTTAGGATACATACGAATCTTGTCTCCTTTCACCTCCATCCTGTATTCCCTCATTCCAGAGCTTCCTTTCAATTGAAAGAGACTTGCCTCCTGTGCATTTATGCCATGGAAGCATTTAAACATCTTTATCACATCTTCCTTCTCCCGCCATTCTTCCAAAGTATACATATTGACATCTTGAAGTCTGTCCCCATACGCTTTATGACGAAGACCACTGACCAGTTTAGTAGCCGCCCTCTGGGCCGACTCCATCCTGTTTATTTCTTTTTGAAGGTGCAGTCTTCAGAATTGTACACAGTTATTATAAATGAGGCTCACCAGAGTCTTACAATTTCATCACCTCCTTTTTCGTACTGGCCATTCTTCTCTCTCTCTCTGCACCCAAGCATTTTTCTAGCTTTCCCCATCAACTTTTTTACCTGTTTGGCCACCTTAAGATCACATACGATCACACCCAAGTCCCACTCATCTTTCATGCATGACAGTTCTTCACTCCCTAAACTGTACTGGCCCCTTGAGTTTTAGAAGCCCAAGTGCATGACCCTGCATTTTTTAGCATTAAATTGACCATTCTTCAAGCTTCACCTTTAAATCTTACAGTACCTTATAAAATTGTCCTTGTTGTGCATGCATAAAAATAGGTGTATTGAAAATGCCACCTGCTTGTGAGCCCAGGCCCTCCCACTTTGACCTGGGGCCCACTCAGCAGCGGCAAAGCTGGAGACTCCTGGCATCCTCCCCCAGGCGATCGGGGGTGTCTTAACTCCACTCCCACACCATGAAGTTGCACCATAAGGAAGGCTTGGGGCTGGCAAAAGCAGAGGATGTGAGTCGCTGCCAGTGAAGAACAGAAGGATTTAAAAGGTACTGGAGAGTTTGAGAAGTGAAGTTAAGAGATCCCCAATCGCCTGGGGGGGGGGGGGGGGGGGGGCGGGGGGAGAGAGATGCCAGGTGGAGGAGGCAGGGTTCTCGTGTCCGTCCAAAATTAGGGGGAGTAGTTTGGGAGGAGCTGGGGCAGAGTTGCGATGAACACATGTACACCCTCTTCACAGCAGGGGTAGATTTGTTCAAGAGAACGTGTGAGCCTGTTTTACAGAGGTACATACATGTCTATGTTCCTTTATAAAATACCTTTATGGACTTTTCAGATAGGTACCTTGTAAATAGATCCCCTTTGCTCAATCATAGCAGAGTAAGTGAAGATGAGATTTTGATGCTCTGCTGACACGAGCAGCTGGAAAAAACATTCTGGCTGAAAATATGAAGCTGAGCCAGTACAGAATACAATAAATTTTAAGATCTGTATGGATGGATCTCTTTGTACAGTGACTCAGAGGGCAGTTCTAGAAAGGGCACTTGCGAGCACTTAACAGCTGCTCTAGAGCTGTTTGTGCCTAAATGCCAGAGATAGGTGCATAAGTTGCAGAATATTATAAGTTATGCATGTGTGTGACCCACCCGTGCTCTGCTCAGACTTTACCCATGTATATACATCAACCTAACATTCTGATATGCTCATATTTACAGAATATTGCTTAGCCAGATATTGTGCATTTCTGTAATATGTGCACACCTACATACATATATGCCCATATTCTAATCATTTATTTGCTTATATGCCGCAAAAATGTTAGTGCCATTGTTACAGAATTACCCCTGTAATGCCTAGTTCATGTGGACTGCGAGATTCCATAGGGTTCCTAAGCGGATGTATAATCAGGTTCGTTCTTGAAAAAGGATATTATAGCTTTTAGGAAGTTTGTTGATCACTTTCTCATATGTATGAAGCACTCTTAAAAATGAGAGCCACTGCCACAATCTGCTGAACAGAACAAAGTTTTATTATATATTTTCTAGTTGTTATTTTGATCTCTGGTGTTTGTTCATGTACATCTTGCAGAGCTTACTTTTCTCAATTTTAATTCTGTTTACTATTATGAATTTGTTTCTGAAATCTTTTTTACTTATTTAGCATCTGTATGTCTTGACTACATTTTTTAAAGCTCTGTAAAGCAGAAACCTGCCTTGTATGTATTTTATTGCATGGCATGCGTCTAGAAGCGCTATCAAAATGAGGACCATTAGTAAGGGAGGGCTCCATCTCAAACCCATTGTGGCTCAGCTGAGTCATAAGCAAAGCACAAACATTTTTTTTGTGAACTAATAATCATAATGTTGCTGTTTTGTTTTTGGCAAAGGAGAATATTTTAAAGATTGGAATATCTTTTTTGCACCAACCAAAAACTATATATCTGTACAGCTTTGAGAGATCTGTGGAAAAAAAAACAATAATTAAGACCAACTGAAAAGAAATCAGTCATCCAAGCATCAAATCCTGAGAGACAGCGTTTGCACATATCACTCTCTATCTCTCAAAATTGTTTGGGGAAGGGGTTTTAGCAATCTAAGCACAAAATGAGGAAAGCCTGACAGAATTTGTGGGGTCCCAATAACATACATTTTAAAATGTACTGTCTGTTTGGGGAAATGGTAGAGATGAAAGCACTAAGCTGAAATAACCTGTTTGTTATTTTTCGTAGGGACCTGATTTTCTATACCTCAGACATAGAATACATAATTCCTTAGTAAACCAGGCACTAGTATCCCCTTCTAATTCATCCTAAAGAGTAGAATTTATCAGAGAAAACTTAGATCTGCTTTCAGCAAAGTTAGCATCTCTCAGAGATAAATTAGTTTGAGGTTTATAAAAAAAGGAACAACAAAAATTCTTATAAAGCTCATATGCTTTTTTTTAACAGAACTGTTCTTTGCTTTCATTTGACCCTCAAAACAAATTACCTGTAGACTTACAGAATGGGTTATCCCTTGTCCAAGAAGGGTTACTTATAATAATAGAGCCTGTAATTCAGCTCACAGCAGTATGCGACTGGCAAGCCACTTCTGACCCCACATATTCAATGCTGGATCAGGTCAGTTCCCAGCTTTGAATATCCAGGTATGACCAGCGACCCAAATGTTAACCAGGCGCTGGCAGATCTCCAGTAAACTCACTGCATAAGGTTAGGACAGCTGTTACTTAGCCATTTAGGACTAAATTCTATAAATGGCGCTTAAAGTTAGGCAGTGTTTACAGAACAGCACAGCACAGTGAACCACAGCTACATTTAGGTGTAACCATTTACACCAATGAAGCCTTGATGTAAATCTCCTTTATTCTATAACAGTGGGCATAAATTAAAGGAGCACCCCAAGCTGCCCAAGGCTGCGCCCCCTTTTTGGACCCATGCGTAACATTTATGTGCCGATCCCGTGCCTACATTTTAATTAAATCCAATTGGCACCAATAATTGCTTGTTAAAAGCCTCAATTAGCTTCAGCTAAATTGCACATGCAAATTTATAGGGTTTGGGGGTTAGCAGACTGAAAATTGCCACTAACCAGCTAAGTTACTGCTCCACCCTAATGCTGCCCCTAGCCCTCACACAAACTTCAGCATAGACGGTTAGAGGGCATATTCAGCAGCACTATCCTGTTAAGTGCCGCTGAAAATCCTTGGAGAGCCCACAAACAAGAGACTCTTGGCCATTTAAATTGCTTTGAATATCGACCCCCATAATTCCTAACAGTTCCTGTACCAGCACTTTCTTTTCTCTTTCCTCCCATAGTTTAACTGATTAGTCCTTGATTACATTAGCTAATTATGCTCAAAGGAACTTTGCTTTCAACAGTTGTGCAGTAAATACAGAGTTAATGGGCCTTAAGATCTCTTCTTGGTTTTCTATAATGAGGTTTTCTATAATGACATGATGGGTATGTCAGAAAAAACAGAGCTGGTAGATTCAGAATCAGATTTGGGTTGTAGAACTTTAGCATTTTTGGCATTGAGAGGCTCGTCACGGACTGTCAACTTGATTTTACCATTTTGTACTTCCTTGATGGGTTCTAGAAAGACCACATGTTTGTTAGAGTTGATCTTACGACTAGGTGCATCAGTGGCAGGTGGAGTGGTGCTAAGAATAGAGGATTTAGCACTGCATTCATAGGATGGACTGGGGGTTGCCAGCTTCTTCCGACAGTTGAAACAGTGACATGGAGTGAGGTACAAGTACACAAGAACTAGGATCAAACTGACTACACATCCCAGGAGTGTTGTGAAACCAGTTTTCCAACCTTCATACTTGGGATAATGAACTGTCACATTTACTTCATATGTCATATTATGATTTAAGTGATTGTTAATGGCAATACACAGATAAATCCCAGAGTCCCATGGCTGTACCTCTTTGATCTCTAAGCTTCCATTATTGTGAACCTTAAGACTTTGATTATTGTTCCCTGGATATTTGATAAACTCATATCTGGGAGAAATCCATAAGTAATTTGTTGATTCTTCCTGTAGGCTAGTATTACAGGGAATCAAAAGAGATTTTCCTACAAATACTTTGATGTGCAACTCTGAAAAGTCTGCATAGTTCAAAGGGCAATTTTCAACATTATTATAGCTATTTAAGAACCTAACAATAGCACGGGGCTTCCTTAATGCCAGACAGATATGATCCTTTTGGAAATCCTTTGCTGAGCTGAAGCCTCGATCTGTCCAGTGCAGAAACAGATTGTACAGTCTGCAGTCACATGTCAGGGGGTTGTTATGGAGATACAAGCCATTTTTGACATATGCTGGCAAGGCCATGACTTCTTCAATGGGAATAATAGAGAAGTTATTGGATGATAGGTCCAAGGTTCTCAGGTAAGGGTGACTGAGGTTCTGCATGGAGCGAAAGGAAAAATTGGTCAACAGATTACAGCTCAAGTAGATCTTGCGTATGCTGCTTAGATGGATGAAAGCTTGTCTGTCCACTTGCATGATGACATTGTTGTAGAGCAAAAGCTCCTCCAGACTTAGAAGATGCTCAAAGAAGTGTTCCTTGATGATTTCCAGACGGTTGGAAGACAAGTCCAGGCGTTTAAGTTGTGTGGCATTATGGAGGGCCTTTCCAGAGAGAGTTTTAATTTGATTGTGGCTGATCCGGAGATCCTGGAGACGTGGCAAGGCTGCTAACCAGTTATTGTGGAGGTGGGAAAGATTATTGTGACTGAGGTCCAGCGTGACAGCTGTGGAAGGCAGTGCTTGGGGCACATGCTGAAGACTCTGGTTAACACAGCTTATGAGGTCAGAGGCACATATACAGACATTGGGACAGCTATGAGCACTTGCGGATGTGTTCTGTAGAGCAAACAGTTCTAAAAGTATCAATAGATTTCTCAAACATTTCCAAACAAGTTGTTCGTCTCTGTTCGTACTCATTATGTAGAAGCCCTGTTCTTTCTGATGAAGGAAGTGCAGAATATGGAGACTTTTTTTAATAAGCAGTATTAAGCAGTGGAACTGCAGTTGTAAATTCAAGCTTAGCTAATCGGTCATGTTGTGCTTTAATATGCAATAAGTTTAGTGTATGTATAAGAATTACTGGCCGAAAGCATACTGTATATCCAGTGTCTTTTGGTGACTAGGCTCCCCATATTTTTTTAGAAAAAATATCACTAAAGACTGTGTTACTTCAGGTCACTTTAAACATGCAGTAGGAAAGTTCTGTGATTGAGAGATCAAAGATGAAGAAATGAAATTACTTAAACTGGTACCTTATTTGTACATCAGTAGCAGCGGGAGTTCCCTGTCTTGTGGTGTCATCACTCTCAGTGAGCCATGGAGTCAGACAGATGGAGAGATTTTTGAAACAGGGTTGCAGCATCCACTGTCAGGAAGTAAAGCATAGAATCGCTGAGGGAAGCATGTGTATTAGCCCAGCACAAAGCAAGATCTGACTTTTCAGCTGTTGCTAACATTTGCAGGTTCTGCTCGTGAACACTACTAGACTCTAAGATCCCGTGCACATCCCATAGTAGCATCTAGACATAAAGGGAGTTCTGCCAGAGTTCAGAATCTCTTCTTGTAATGCTGAAGTTGTCGTAGCAAAGCTTCAGCATCGTATGAGAAACTGGTATTGCTGTTGAGAGAGGAAACAGTCCAGCCTCCTGAGCACACAGCCTGTAAAGTCTACCTCTGCCTGCAGCTTCTGCTTTTCCAGTCAAGCAGTAAACATGAAAGGCAGAGACCCTGAACACACACATCCAATTGGTCAATGTGGCAGAGGAGAAGGAGGAGTCGTAGGCTGAGAGAATTTCCTAGTGTACATTTTTTAATGACTTGTGGTGCTGTCATTGTAATACTGGTGGGTATAATAGTCCTTCACAGACCTGCTGAGCCTTGAGACAGACAGAAGAAATAAAAGGGAAGCAGGAGAACAGAAAACGAGAAGGAAGAGCATTGGAAAAACTGCAAGTAAGAAGTAATGCCCATCAGACCTATGGAATAGCCAAAACAGATCCCATTTCTTTTTCTTGCCTGGCTAAAATGTTACTAGGAAATAAAATCATAGAAGTCAATATTTCAACACAGTGGTTGGCATATATCCAAATATTCAGCAGCAGCTGCTATTGAGATAATTGGTGCCGAATATCTGGGTATAAATGCCCCAACCAGTGTTACCTGGATAATGGCCAATAATCCAGATAGTGGTGCTAAATATCACTCCACCCTCACACATAATGCTATCCAGGGCAGTCTGCAGCAATTCTCAGATTATTATCCAGATAATCCTGCTGAAAAAGTTAGCATTGCTGATCAGGAGAGCAGCACTTGCAACCCAAATAAAGTGGTTTTGAAAAGCCATTCAGAACTGCTCAACACCCAGAGAGTCTCAAAAACTGAATGGATGACCTGCTCTGATGCAGTGGCAAGGATGGCTAGAAGAACTAATTACAGTTCAACAAATTTGAACCCTTCTTCTTGTGACCTTCACTCTGCAATACCTCAGGCTTGAACTTAGATCACCTACCAACTCTGCCTGTATGTTCAACTCAGATTTGTCAAAGGAGAATGATTACATTCAAAATCCATATCCTTCCTTTTTCACTACATCCACAAAGTTATAGTACTTAAATTTGCATTGTGAACAATTGATAAATTACAGATGCCGTGCTGACAATACAATTAAAGTTGCATTTTTAAATGTTTTATTTTATTATTTATACAACGTTGGCTGGTGTTCCAGAGAGGCTTTCTAAAAACATTTAAGATAAATAAAAGGCAATTCTATAATTGGATGTCTTCTGCAGTTGGTATGTTTTGTGCTCAGGAAAGTGCCAGTTCTGCTTGCTAGTGCACTTCGTGCAAGTGCAAGGGACTGCACACACGGGAAGAGCATCAGGGGAAACTGACGTGCACCACTTATAGAATATGATAAGCTACATGCAATATGTGATGCACTAATGCATACACCCAATTACACCTGGCATAACTATCTGTCTTGTGTAAACTCTGGGGAACTTTCAGGCTTTTGCTTTGATTATTGCCTTTAACAAATTATCTGTAGAGATTGTGCCTGCTTTGTTATTCAAGGCCCCACCCACTCTTGCTCCTGAAACTGTCTTTGCAGTCTGGTCAGGTAATTTTATCTGCAGACGGGTTGGGCAGGTTTTAAAGCCCAGAATTCTTTTTTTTTTTTAGAACTTACTATAGAACATTGCTTATAAAAAGTTTTATTTTTTGGGAAATCATTTTTATTTAAATCAAATATGCAACATACAATTGACAGGAGAATACTGAACGGCAACATCAATGAGTTATCATAACATGCTATCGTGAATAATCAGTCATCCAATCTTTTATTTTAACAAGGAAATATAAATTCTACTAATCAGATCTTATACATGGATTCCCCACCCATCTACCCTCCCCCATCACCCCCATCCCCCTGAACCCCCTCCTTTCCCCCTCCCTCCCTTATTATACCCCCTAACCCCCCCCCCTTACTCGAAAGATGATAACAGGGTTAATCAGCAGGGGAAAAGAATCGTAATATGTAAGGTTACCCACGGTGAGGGGCTTGAACTCTTATAGTCCCCCCTTGAAAGTAAGAGCAATCTTATTAGACCAAATAAATCATTTACACCATCAATCGATCTATACCCCCAGCTGTCCCCCATTCGCTTCCAAATTAAATCCCCTCCCCCCAACTAGAAACCCAGAACCAACCGCTTGAAACGCTACAAATAGGTCTGATTCATGAGAAGACTACATACTCTAGGGGATAACGCCAATATATATGGCTCCCAAATAGACCAAACGTTTTTCCTACGCTTCGGAGTCAGTCGCGCATCCCTTGCTTCCATAAGTAGCAGAGTATGAAATGCACTTTTCCAAGACCAAAAATTAGGAGCAATGTCCTGAGAACAACATTGAAGGATACATTTCTTATCTACCACAGCGGCCTTATATATGAATGCCCATTCTCTGCCAGTAAAAGCAGCACCCCACCCCCCTGTCAAGAATAAGTTGTGCAGGTGTGACATCAACACGTTTATGCAAAAAACGCTCCCAATATCTAATCAAGGTGATCCAATAATGTTGTATAACTGGACAGTTCCACAGAGCATGAGCCAATGTGGCCCTAGGATCTCCACATTTGGCAGTTTTTTTGTCTCTCGACATCCTGCATTATACGCCTGTCGAGGAGAGAAATAGGATTTAGTAAGAATCCGAAATTGACATTCTCTATAATTAGAACTATATATATTTTTTGGAATCTGTTGTAATAATTGCAGAACATCCCTTGTTCGTATAGAACAGCCAATATCCTCACGCTGTTGGTTCACCGACAAAGCAAAATCTGTACCAGGAAGAAGTAAGAGTACACTCTTATGAAGATTAGTTACCGAAATACAAGATTGATTTACCGGTTGGAAAAAATTGTCCAACAACAAAAACACTCCTTTAGAACATCTCAACCTAAGGGCCTGACAGTAGTGAGCGGCCTGCATATAAGCAAAGGAATTTAAAGGGTGCGGTCGTAGGCCCTGCAACACTTCTACACATGTTTTCAATGTGCCATCCTCCCACAACAAGTCAGCAACATAAAATATCCCCTGCATTGCCCACTTATTAAATATGCCTTTAATCTGACCCGATCCAAAATCCAAATTTCCCACTGGAAATCCGTGCATCAGGGATCCTGTTGTAAAGCATGCAATAAAAAGTTCCATGCATGTCACAAAGGGGGCAGGAGAACATGCCCATTCAATCTGGAGGGCAAACTTTGCTGCGGGGCATGCAGGAGATAATGAGGATGCAGCGGTAGGAATAGCTCCCTTTCTAAAGACCAATTTGTATAATGATCTGTACCTACCACCCAATCCGCTAAATGCCGTAATAAGCATGCCAGATTACAAAGTCTCATATTAGGTAACCCCAAATCTCCAATGACCATATAGTTTCTCTAAGGGATGTTTAGGTTTTTTCCTTCCCCAACAAAAGTACACAAGAGATCATCTAAGAGCCCTAAGGTCCTTTTGTAATAAACAGAGCGGTAAATGTCGCAACACATATAACCAACAGGGAAATACAATCACGTGGTATAAGATGATTCTGCCACTGAGAGAAAGCGGCAAAGTATGCCAAACAGGTAACTGTTGACATGTAACATGAATTAACTGATCAATGTTAATCTTATAAAGATTGCGAGTATTAGCAGGTAAATAATATGCCCAAATATCTAAAACTTCCCAAGGCCCATTTCAAAGGGAATACCCCTTTCCAACAAATACGAACCTCCGGGGAAGTTGGTAACCCCTCTGATTTATTCATGTTAAGACGAAATCTAGAGAAGGAGCCATACTCCGCAAAACTTTCCAAGAGAACTGGAAGAGAACTATCAGGCGAAGACAAGTACACTAACAAATCATCAGCAAAAGCGGAGATTTTAAATTCATATGACCCCAAAGCTACCCCACTAATCTCTGGATTACTCACAATTTCTCTGATCAAAGGGTCCAAAATCAGAGCAAACAACGACAGAGACAGCGGACACCCCTGACGTGTACCACCTAGAATAGAAAATGGCTCAGAGACCTGTCCATTAACCATTACTCTAACTTCTGGTGCTGTATACAATGCCTGTAAAGCCTGTGCCTAGAAGCCCTCGATACCATAGGTCCGTAACACTGCAAACAAGAATCCCCAGATAACCCTATCAAAGGCCTTCGCAGCATCAAAACTGATGAGTAAAGTAGGCACACGGTCTGCGCCTGCTCTAAAGATGCCAAAATAGTACGGATATTTTTGACAGCTTGTCTCCCCCTAATGAAGCCAGCCTGAGGCTCTGCTATCAGCGAAGGTAAGATACGTGCTAACCTGCCTAGCCAGTATGCCCGCCAACAGCTTCGCCTCATACCCAATCAGAGAAATAGGTCAATAAGATTCAGGAAAGTTTGGGTCCTTCCCCGGCTTCAGAAACACCACAATCTCTGCCCTACGGAGGGACTCAGGCAAACATTGATTTTCCACTATAATATTAAACAACTTTACTAGAAGATGCTGAATGTCTGGTAACATCAATTTATAAAATTCCGCCCTATAACCATCAGGACCAGGGGTTTTATAAAGCACACTCCTCCCAACCGCCCACACCACCTCATCTAGACCTATTGGAGTATTAAGGGCCACCACCTGGGTCTCTGACATCCTAAGAAGATCTAAACTCTCTAAATATGTTTGCGGATCCATCTCATTCCCTGAATCTGGCGTATATAATGTCTGATAAAACGACCAAAAAGTCTGCACAATCTCAGAATTGCTATGTACCAGTTTTCCCGATGCAGCACGTGGGGCCAACACCTTTCGGGGTCCCCTATTCTGTTGTACCAAATGCACCAGCGACCGGCTTGCCTTATTCCCACGTTTGTGAAGTTGATATTGATAATACAGGGCCGACTTTTTAGCTCTTTGGTGAATCAACTCATTGAGTGAGCTCTGACCAGCGAAATACCGGTCTCGGTTTTCATCCGAGGGAAATTTTCCATATTGTTGATGATAAAATATCACTTTCTTTTCCAAATGTAAAATGGCTACATCTCTTCTCTTCCGCTTAGTAATGCTATAAGCAATGATATCCCCCGTAATACTACCTTGGCCACTTCCCAGAATAAAACGATGTCTGCTCTATGTTAGTTATTAAACTCCTGATAGTCTCTCCATTTTGTTTTAATATAAACCTGAAAATCTGGGTCCTGATACAAGACTAATGGAAATGCCCACCTCCTAAACAAAGGACCAGCTTGCCCTCCCCCCGCCTCCACCCATATAGGAGCATGGTCTGATATTGCTGTGGAATCAATTGTGGCCGATCAAATATTCAAAATTAGACCCTCTCCTACTAAGATATAATCTATATGGGACTGAGTGTGATGAGCCCGTGACAAGTGTGTGAAATCTTTCTCACCCGGGTGTAACAAACACCATACATCTACCAGCCCTAATGCAGCACAAAGCAATGTTATCCCCTTAGTGTTATCATAATGAGCCCCTCCAAGGGATTGTGATTTATCTAAAAGTGGATCTGCTACAACATTAAAGTCTCCTCCTATAAGAATTGAATGACCTACATAAGGTTGGAGCTTTGGGAACATAAATTTTACACAAAACATAAGGAGAGCCATCAATCTTCAAATGTGCAATAATATAGCGACCTTCTGGATCTGCTTCCACTGACTTCTTCTCAACTTGCAAATTTTTATGAAATAGTATAATGACCCCTGCTTTTTTCCCTCTAGCTGGGGCTGCAGTATATTCCCCAACCCACCAGGTGTTTAATTTACAATGTTCAATGGAATTCAGGTGTGTCTCCTGAAGCAAAACTATCGTGGCCCCTTTCCGATGTAAGCTATGTAAAATCTTCTTTCTTTATATAGGAGACGTTATACCTCCCACATTCCATGAATATATCTTCAAATCTTTCATGTAATACTCCCCAGGTATGACAAATAAAAAATACCAATCTTCCTTAATACCCAAGTATGTCGTCCGAGCCTCCAACATACCCTACTATACCAACTATGTCTTCTCAGTAACATCTGGTCCTCGTAAGTCCCCCACATAAATCGAATGCCACACCACCCATCCACCCTTGCCCCGCAACTCATATTATCCTCTACCCCCTCTGAATAAACCCCTCCCCATCCCCCTTTTCCCAACCCTGAAACTCCTTTTTGAAACCCCCTTGTAACCCCAACAGCTCCGAAGAGTTGTCATGTCTTGATTGCCCCTCCCCCCTGTACAATTCCTAGCTTCCCAACAAATCCATCCCATGACCACGAAGTATCATCTAATATACAAGCTAGTGTACCCTCTGAACAAAAGCAACCTCATAACAACCCCATCCAAATCACTCAGCAACGGCACTTCAAGTCTGGTGCACGGTTGTCTGACCCCAATGGTGCCATTAGCCCCTTAAATCACACACCCCCTTCCCCTACACACTCAGCATCTTAACAGCTGGCATATCCCCTGTAACTCACCTGCCATACATTCGTTAAAAAAAGGGAGGGGCTTGGACAATGTGAACAAAGGCAATGAATACAGACGTTCAACCTCACAGTTATCTCTCCCACCCTTCCCAATCTAGCAACTACAATAGTTGCCACTTCATAGACTAGTGCCCTCTCTCATAACACCATAATAACTGATGTTTAGTCAACAATATGGTCATGTAATAGGCAATGGAACAGCAATATGCACTCCTCCAAGGTAAACTCAAAACTGTCTATGTAATAAATACAAACATAGCAAATCTGCAGTCTGATAAATATGATGGTATTCATGAATACAAGCATTATTTGTAAAGTGAAAGAGGAGAGAGAGAGGGAAAAAAATGTAGTGGTGGGGGAGGGGGAAGGAATAAGGAATACAAAAGAGTCAGAATCAAACGTTAGTCCAATATAAAGTTTTATCAGGTCCTCTCTGAAGAGATCTTTATCCAGGAGTAAAACAGCCTAAAGTTGCAGATAGTGCACCACTACCCACCATAATCCAAATAATTATGGTTATATTCCCCACACATGGGGTGGTGCACGTGTCTCAAGGCGCTGCCTCTGATGAGGAGGAAGATTGAGGCAAGGATTCCACAAAAATAAGGGCTTCTCCAGGTGTGGTAAAAAAAAAAGAGGTTTTATCTTCATGGGTGACCCTGAGCTTTGCCGGATAGAGCAAGGCAAAATGAATATTCATCTTAATCAAGGCAGGACAGACCGAAGCAAAAGACTTCCTTTGCTGCTGAACTTGCATGGAGTAGCCTTGAAAACACAGTACCTTGACATTTTGACGCATTAATGCCGTCCCTCCTCGAATAGCAAGTAAAATCAGATGCTTGTGAGTGTAGTTCAGAACTTTTAGAATTACCACTCTTGGTTTATCTCTCGAGGAGTTCAAGGGACCCAATCTATGAGCTCTCTCAATCCGAAAATGAAGCAGCTTGTTTCCAAGGTTTAGCACTGATGGCAGCCAAGATTCTAGAAATCCCATAAGGTCTGAAACCCCAACAGACTCGGGCAGGCCAACTAAGCGCAGATTATTGCGGCGCAAACAATTTTACAAATCATCCACCTTGCTCTCTAAATCCGCCACCTTTTTCTTTAATTAATCCTGTTCACCAACCAAAATTTGCACCTGCTCCTCCAGCGCCAAAGTTCTATTCAAGCCTGCATCAAGTTCAAGACACACACTGTCCAAACATTCGTGAACCTTCTCGGTTCTATCAAGCAGGTTTTGCAGCTTAGAATCTAGTGCTTCCTCCTCCTCCTACTACTACTATTTAGCATTTTTATAGCGCTACAAAGTGTACGCAGCGCTGCACAAACATAGAAGACAGTCCCTGCTCAAAGAGCTTACAGTCTAATAGACAAAAAATGTAAAGCAAATCAATTAATGTGTGGAGGAGAGGAGGGTAGGTGGAGGCAAGTGGTTAAAAGTCAAAAGCAATGTTAAAGAGGTGGGCTTTCAATCTAGATTTAAAGATGGTCAAGGAGAATCCAAGGTGGTAGAAAGACCCCAAGACTCGTATCAGAAATAGCGAGCAGTGAAAAAAAGAAAAAAAAGAAGCAAACAAGCGACAACATAAGCTAAGTACAAGTTTAGCAACTTAAGCAATCTAAAAGATTTACTAGGATCGCTCATTTATTACAACTCTAAAAAGAGGTTTTTGCCGATGATGAAGCAGTCCAGCCCCCGAGGCTAAAATAGAGCTGGGGGCTTCTCAAGGCTTTTCCTCATAAAAAACGAGCAAGGCTGAAACCAAGACCGGTTCAGTTCATCATACTTGTATTATAGATTCTCCGATTCCTCTAGATGTTAATGATTTATTCTAAGGGAGATCACCTCTTACTGTGTTTATAGTTTAGATCACATCTAAAGCCCAGAATCCTTTTACAGAGGGTAAAGGCTGTAAATATTCCTTTCCATGTAACATAGTGGATGATAGCAGAAAAGGGCCAGCTGAGTCATCCAGTTACTCTTATCCACACTGCCAGGGAAGAATCCCAGCTGCCAGCCATAAAACATAATTATTCAGTAAATGAGGGCAGAGAAAGACCAAAGTGGTCTGTTGAATCTGTTCAGTGAGTTGTTTAGGAATTTTACCCCCTTTTAAAAACATTTTTTAAACTTGATTATCAAGTGGGTTCAAACAAATCCCAAAATAATTCATATAACTACCAGTACCGTACTGGCACAGATTTTATGGGATATTTGGACTCTTAGGTGTTTAAAGCCTTCTAGGAAAGAGCCCTGCTACTGCCAAACCACCAAACAAAAACATCCACTCAAGCAGCACACAGCCTGCTAGACAGATCTGTGTATTTGATAGACATTCTCAAATTAATATTCAAAGCAAGTTATAGTTTCTCTGCTTGCCAGTAAACATACAATTTGCTTATCTTTTATTTTTAAAAATTCTATGGATCACATCAAGTCATTTGCCACTAAGTGGTCTGATATTATCTGTATAAAAAAGGGTAGGATGAGGGCAGGTCAAAAAATTATCCAGATAGCAGCAAGACTCGGTTTCTAGCTGAATCTTTTAGGCCAGCATGGTGAATTGCTATATCCATACATTCATCATTGCCATCTACACAGATAGCAGCATTGAAGATATGATTTAAGTTAAATGTCATGGTCAGTGTTTAATTTAATCCAGTCACTGCACTGGCTTAAAATTAACTCACCTGGGTTGTTTATTTTTTGTTTTTGTTTTTTACAGTTTGCCAGATGAACCTACCAATTAATTCTTTAAAAAAAATATATATATATATATTTTTTTTTGTCTCTGACACAAGTGCCTATTTGTCCTAGATTGAAGGATCCAAATTCTGACCCTAATGCTGCCTCAAATTATAGATTAGTATCAAATTTACTCTCTGTCTCTAAAATCACTGAGAAATTCGTTACCACTCAACTTTCAGACTATCTGGATAAAATTAATGCTCTACGTCCATTGCAGACTGATTTTTGTCCTGGTCATAACACTATTTCCTCACCCATTTATTACATTTCTTTGAAGGGGTGAACAAACATGTAGATAAAGGTGAGCTGGTCAATATTGTGTATCTGGATTTTCAAAAGGCATTTGACAAAGTACTTCATAACAGACTCCAGAGGAAATTGGAGAGTCATTGGATAGGAGGTAGTGTTGTACTGTGGATTAAAAACTGGTCAAAAGATAGTGGGGTTCCTCAGGGGTCTTTGCTGGGACCGCTGCTTTTTAACATATTTATAAATGATGTAGAGATGGGAGTAACTAGTGAGGTAATTAAATTTGCTGACGACATAAACTTGTTCAAAGTTGTTAAATCGTGAGTGGCTTGTGAAAAATTACAAAAGGACCTTACGAGACTGGGCATCCAAATGGCAGATGACATTTAATATAAGCAAGTGCAAAGTGATGCATGTGGGAAAGAGGAACCCGAACTATAGCTATGTGATGTAAGGTTCCACATTAGGAGTCGCAGACCAGGAAAGGGATCTAGGTGTCATCGTTGATGATACATTGAAACCCTCTGCTCAGTGTGTGGTGGCAGCGGCTAAGAAAGCAAATAGAATGTTAGGTATTATTAGGAAAGGAATGGGAAAAAATGAGGATGTTATGCCTTTGTATCGCTCCACGGTGCAACTGCACCTCAAATATTGTGTGCAATTCTGGTCACCGCATCTCAAAAAAGATATAGTGGAATTAGAAAAGGTACAGAGAAGGACAAAAATGATAAAGGGGATGGGACGACTTCCCTATGAGGAAAGACTAAAGCAGCTAGTGATCTTGCTTGGAGAAAGATGGCTGAGGGGAGATATGATAGAGGTCTATAAAATAATGAGTGGAGTTGAATGAGTAGACGTGATTCGCTTGTTTATGCTTTCCAAAAAATACTAGAACTAGGGGGCACGCAATGAAGCTACAAAGTAGTAAATTTAAAATGAATCGGAGAAATTATTTCTTCACTGAACTTGTAATTAAACTCTGGAATTTGTTGCCAGAGAATGTAGTAAAAGCAGTTAACTTAGCAAGGTTTTAAAAGGTTTGGATAGCTTCCTAAAAGAAAAGTGCTTAAGCCATTATTAAAATGGACTTGGGGAAAATCTATTGCTTATTTCTAGGATAAGCAGTATAAAATGTATTGTACTGTTTTAGGATCTTGCCAGGTAGTTGTAACCTGGATTGGCTACTGTTGAAAACAGGATGCTGGGATTGATGGACCTTCGGTCTGTCCCAATATTGCAATATTTACGTTCTTAGAGAGTTCTGGGGGGGGGGGGGGGGGTAAAATTTCTAGATGTAATCAATGACTGCTTCTTCGATCCAGGAACCGACTAGAGGGGGAGCTATTTTGGATCGTATCTTTAGTAGAATGCGGGGCATGGTATAAGAGGTAACTGTGTTGGATCCACTGGGAAACTGTGATCATAACATGATCAAATCTGAGCTCATAGCTAGAGTGAAGGAAATCTACTGTAGCAGCTTTTAATTTTCGAAAGGGCAACTATGACAAAATTAGGAAAACAGTTAAAAAGAAGCTGAAAGGTTCGGCCGCAAAGGTTAGGACTCTGAATCAGGCGTGGATGTTGTTTAAAAATACCATCGTGGAAGCCCAGACTAGATGTATTCCACGTTTTAACAAAGGTAGAAAAAAGAGCAAACGATAGCCAGCATGGTTAAAAGATGAGGTGAAAGAGGCTATTAGAGCCAAAAGAACATTCTTAAGGACAAGGCTATAGCAGAGAGACTGAATGAATTTTTTGCTTTGGTCTTTACAGAAGAAGATGTAAGAGATCTACCTCTACTGGAAATGGTTTCAGGGTTGATGATGCAGAGGAACTGAAAGATATCTTGTTGAACTTGGAAGATGTACTGAGCCAAATTGTTAAAAAGTCATCTGTAGTACCTGAGGACTGGAGGGTAGCCAATGTGACACCGGTCTTATTGCTTGATTTTACTACCTTGAGAGGATTTATTTATTTATTTGTTGCATTTGTACCCCACATTTTCCCCACCTATTTGCAGGCTCAATGTGGCTTCCATAGCACCATGAGGCGTAAGCCGCCTCCGGTGATGAAACAAATATCAGACATAACCCTAAATGGCACCCATTTAGTTAGTGCATATCACCCTTTCATCCTCCCAACATGTACTGCTTTCTTAACTGCCAAGCATTCAATTCCTCCTCAGATCTTTGTAGTCTCTTTTAATTCTATCTCCTACCTCAGTGGTGCTCATTGCTTTGTAGCAGTGGAGTAAGCAGACCTAACATTTTGGGTGGGCTTAGAGTTAGCGTGAGTAGGCACTAGGCAACCCCACTTTTACCCCAGCATCTCCCCTGCCCTTCCCAACCCCACAGCCCACTGCTTCACACATTTCAACAGCAGTCAAAACATCCTTCCAGCTTTAACCTGAAACACCAGATTTCATAAGTACATAAGTATTGCCATACTGGGAAAGACCAAAGGTCCATCAAGCCCAGCATCCTATTTTCCAACAGTGGCCAATCCATGTCACAAATACCTGGCAAGATCCCAAAAAAGTACAAACTATTCTATACTGCTTATCCCAGAAATAGTGGATTTTCCCCAAGTCCATTTAATAATGGTCTATGGACTTTTCCTTTAGGAAGCCAGCCAAACCTTTTTTAAACTCCGCTAAGCTAACCGCCTTTACCACATTCAGAATGTGAAGATTATATCGTTATCCCTCCCTAGAAATTTAGTTTTATTCACCAGTATCTCGCAACTTCAGAGACTCACTCCAAACCAGGGCCGCCGAGAGGAGGGAACGGGGGTAAAATTCCCTGGGCCTAGCTTTGTCTCTCGGTGGCCCTGCTCCAAACTTTGGCAAGTTAACTAAAGCAAATGTTCTAGAAAAGTATTTTCGTTAATCACTCACCCTTTCTACCCAAAGAGGATATAGTGGAACTAGAAAAGATTCAGAGAAGGGCAACAAAAATGATATAGGTGATACAACCCCTCCCTTACGAAGAGAGACTACGCAGGTTAGGGCTTTTCAGCCAGCAGAGAAGACAGCTGAGAGGGGATATAGGAAGTTTATAGAATCAAGAGCTGACTGGAGTAAAATGTTTGAAAAGTTTAAAAAACATTTCCCTATTTAAACCAAGAACAAAACAAAACAAGCGCATAGTCCATGAAATTTATGACCATCACTGAAAACAAATTTACCTAGATTTTTTTTTTTCATTGAACACAAAATTAAGCTGTGGGATCTGTTGCCATTAACATAGTGGGATTTATGTTTAAATCATTTTTATTGGTAACAGACTGAATAATTCTTACAAGCAATTCTGTAGGTTCTGATACCAACATTTTAATACTTTAACTCCCTGTCCCTTCCCCTCCCCCCCCCCCCCACCCCTTCCCCGCCCCATCTTAATGTGAGACAGATACAGTGGTGGAAATAAGTATTTGATCCCTTGCTGATTTTGTAAGTTTGCCCACTGACAAAGACATGAGCAGCCCATAATTGAAGGGTAGGTTATTAGTAACAGTGAGAGATAGCACATCACAAATTAAATCCGGAAAATCACATTGTGGAAAGTATATGAATTTATTTGCATTCTGCAGAGGGAAATAAGTATTTAATCCCTCTGGCAAACAAGACCTAATACTTGGTGGCAAAACCCTTGTTGGCAAGCACAGCGGTCAGACGTCTTCTGTAGTTGATGATGAGGTTTGCACACATGTCAGGAGGAATTTTGGTCCACTCCTCTTTGCAGATCATCTCTAAATCATTAAGAGTTCTGGGCTGTCGCTTGGCAACTCGCAGCTTCAGCTCCCTCCATAAGTTTTCAATGGGATTAAGGTCTGGTGACTGGCTAGGCCACTCCATGACCCTAATGTGCTTCTTCCTGAGCCACTCCTTTGTTGCCTTGGCTGTATGTTTTGGGTCATTGTCGTGCTGGAAGACCCAGCCACGACCCATTTTTAAGGCCCTGGCGGAGGGAAGGAGGTTGTCACTCAGAATTGTACGGTACATGGCCCCATCCATTCTCCCATTGATGCGGTGAAGTAGTCCTGTGCCCTTAGCAGAGAAACACCCCCAAAACATAACATTTCCACCTCCATGCTTGACAGTGGGGACGGTGTTCTTTGGGTCATAGGCAGCATTTCTCTTCCTCCAAACACGGCGAGTTGAGTTCATGCCAAAGAGCTCAATTTTTGTCTCATCTGACCACAGCACCTTCTCCCAATCACTCTCGGCATCATCCAGGTGTTCACTGGCAAACTTCAGATGGGCCGTCACATGTGCCTTCCGGAGCAGGGGGACCTTGCGGGCACTGCAGGATTGCAATCCGTTATGTCGTAATGTGTTACCAATGGTTTTCGTGGTGACAGTGGTCCCAGCTGCCTTGAGATCATTGACAAGTTCCCCCCTTGTAGTTGTAGGCTGATTTCTAACCTTCCTCATGATCAAGGATACCCCACGAGGTGAGATTTTGCGTGGAGCCCCAGATCTTTGTCGATTGACAGTCATTTTGTACTTCTTCCATTTTCTTACTATGGCACCAACAGTTGTCTCCTTCTCGCCCAGCGTCTTACTGATGGTTTTGTAGCCCATTCCAGCCTTGTGCAGGTGTATGATCTTGTCCCTGACATCCTTAGACAGCTCCTTGCTCTTGGCCATTTTGTAGAGGTTAGAGTCTGACTGATTCACTGAGTCTGTGGACAGGTGTCTTTCATACAGGTGACCATTGCCGACAGCTGTCTGTCATGCAGGTAACGAGTTGATTTGGAGCATCTACCTGGTCTGTAGGGGCCAGATCTCTTACTGGTTGGTGGGGAATCAAATACTTATTTCCCTCTGCAGAATGCAAATAAATTCATATACTTTCCACAATGTGATTTTCCGGATTTAATTTGTGATGTGCTATCTCTCACTGTTACCAATAACCTACCCTTCAATTATGGGCTGCTCATGTCTTTGTCAGTGGGCAAACTTACAAAATCAGCAAGGGATCAAATACTTATTTCCACCACTGTACAACGATTATCATTCTCTTCCTATTACATGTTCAATAACTGACTTCTAGATTCAGAGGTCAGCGTTGCTAGAAACGGGCTCCATCTGTCCATGAAATGGTCAAACTCTGTACGCGGCTGCTCCTTTGTCTGTAACCTTTCCATCCTCATGAGATTTATCATTTGGGTTCGCCATGTCTGAATCGAGGGTCCTGTGATCTCTAGCCAGTCTATTAGGATAGTTTTCTTTGCCATCATAGTAGCTCTCTTCACGAAGGCCACATAGCCCTTAGGCCCAGGCCTACTAAGTTCTGGTTTGCCAAACAGTAATAGTGGCGTACACCTCCATTTTGCCTTCCATAAGCTCTCAATTTGCCTGAGTAGGTTGGTCCAGAAGCAAGTGACTCTCGGACAGTTCCAGAACATATGTCCTAATGTCGCTCCGCTCCCCTTACATTTGGGGCAAGCTCCATCTGTAGACAACCCCATGTGAAATGCCCGACGGGGGGGAACATAGAGTCGTAATGCAAATCGATATTGGAGTTCCCAATGTGCAGCCCATGCTGACATTTGCCGTAACGAGAGAACGTGTTCCATGAACACATTAGTTGGTATCTGTATTGATAAGTCCCTTCCCCAGTCTCTGGCATACTTAGCATAATCTAATTCAGATTTAGTGTCTTTAATATGTCTATGATGATAATGCAATGGTACTCTCTGTTGCGAGTTCAAGGACAACGCTGAAGCCAGCTCCTCTTGTACATCCTCTGCGAGGTCTTCCCAAGGCAGGCTTGATATATAATGACGTATTTGCCAATAATGAAAATAGTCATTTGGTCCCAGTATTTGTAATCCTTGCAGTGTAGCACGGGATTGCAATTTCCCCTCGTCAGTGATGATTTGCTGTATATAGGTAACTTTCCGCTCTGTCCATTTTCTGAATATTCCATATATAAGGCCTGGTGGGAATGCTGGGTTACCACATATGGGAAGCAAAGGTGTCACTTTGTGAGAACAGTGGTGTAGTTTGCATATCCACCGCCACGCTTTTTGCGCTGTAGGTAAGATGTGTGAGACCTCTAGTGCTGGAGATATGGAGCATTTTTAGTGGGATTTATAAGAGGGTTTGGCCTTTGCTTATCTCAGGAAATGAGCAATGAGGACTGATTCAGGAACCAGCACAAAGGTGCTCTAGGCCTCTAGCATTTTTAATGTGCTCTAAATGCTAGAGATGCCCATAGGAATATATGGGCACCTCTAGCATTTAGCACATGTTTATTTTTAGCACACGCTAAAAATGCTAGCACACCTTTGTAAAAGGACCCCTCACTTTGTTAGGTATCCTCTATAATTTTATGTGTATAATTCTATAATTTTATGTATGTATAATTTATTATCTGTATCGGAGAGGCAGGGGTGATATGATGCATTCAAATATTTGAAAGGTATTAATCTACAAACAAACCTTTTCCAGAGAAGTTGGTATAGAACTACAGGACATGAATTGGGGGGGTACTCAGGAATAATGTCAGGAAGTAATTTTTCAAGGAGAGAGTGGTAGATACCTGGAATGCCGTCCCACAGGAGGTGACAGAGATTAAAATGGTAACAGAATTCAAAAATGCATGAGATAAATACAAAGGAATCCTTAAATGGCAACACCAGTAATTAAGAAACAAAGCCAGTGTTGGGCAGACTTCTATGGTCTGTCAGATTCAGCTTCAGTAACAGTGCCAGGCAGATTTCTATGATCTGTGCCCTGAAAATGGCAAAGACCAATCAAGATCAAGTATATATATGTAGTATCACATCATGCCTTTTGCTATGGGTTTGTCTTGCTGGGTGGGGTGGATGGACCATTCAGGTCTTTGTCTGCCATCATCTACTGTGTATGTTTTTATGAGGATTCCTGATGAAGGCTTGATAGTCGAAACACAGCCCATGTTGAGTCCATCTACAAAGCTCATGTAATTCTACTTTGATCACTCCTCCTCCTTTTGCTTTTTTGATATAGTAGGAAACAGCATAAGGAATGCAGAAGCCTAGGTTTGTTTCTGTTAGCATGGGATAATTACCTATTCCTGATATATACTGTTGAAAGGCCATAAATATGAGCGAACAACCAAGTTTTAGGCGATACCTTTTTATTGGTCTAACAATGTATCTTTGACAAGCTTTCAAGAGTTATGTTGTCAGTATATACTAGTACAGCTCAGTAAAGGATGTGGAGGACAATAATAGTTTACAGTTCAAGGGCTCTGTATCTGATAATGGGTGAGAAGCTATCAGTGGCCCATTTTTGGTTATGGTACTGACAGCGGTTTTCCCTTTTTGTGTCTGCAGGTCTGAGCGAGCTACAGCTGTGCTGCTGACGGATCCTAGCTTTCAGCTCCGATCCATCCAGTACCTTCTTGGCCAGGCAGAGACGTCGACACTGGGAGCTGGCCTTCCTTACACAGAGAAAAGGCATTTTTCACTGCAAGTTTGTAAGTTGCAATAAGGCATGGAGATTGGGCACCAGAGCCTTAATATTGATCAAATGATTTCATACAGATCTAGAAGATCCTATTTTTGGCTTTTACTTGTTTTTAATTTGTTAAAGGGTTATCAAAACCTTGCCTGTAATTTTCTTTTGAAGTTTAAATTCTGGTAAAATGTTCTCTAATTTCACTGCTGTTTGAATAAAGTATCCCATCCTGTGAAGGTATAAGAACATAAGAAAAGCCATATACTGAGTCAGACTGAAGTCCGTTGAGTCCAGCATCCTGTCTGACAGTGGCCTGGGTTACAAGTACCTGACTGATCATAAAAGTAGATCTATTTCCTGTAGTTAATTTCCAGTGAGGAACAATGGCTCTCCTAAATCTACCCAACTAATAATTTTTTGTGGATGTTTCCTCCAGGAACTTGTCCAATCCTCCTTTGAATCAATATTTTTTGCCTTGGCTACATCCTCTGCACTATATTCTACAGTTTAATAACATAACGTGCTGTTTGAAAAAGAAAAATGTTCCATGATTTGTTTTCCGTCTGCTGATTATTAAATGTCATGGAATGTTCTGTTTTTGTGTTGTTTCAAATGTTAAATGACCACTCCACTCCACTCATAATTAAAAAAAAACACACACATAACCCCTGTTATCGTTTCAAGTTGAAAAGCCCTAACTTTTTAATCCTTTCTTCAGATCCTACTGTGGCTACTTTTGATCTTGTGCAAGTAACTTAGCCCTCCATTTCCTCAGTTATAAACTATTGTAACCCCTCGTCAACAAGGAAACACCCAGTGTACCTGAATTTAACTCACCTTAAGCTACAACTGAAAAAAAAAGCATGAACTAAATCCAAAATCCTCTTTTCCCCTTCTGTTCATAAGGCAGGTGTTCCTGCTCTTTTACTATTTTGTCACCCTTCTCTGAACCTTTTCTAGTTTCACCATATTCATTTTAAGATGGAGCAACCAGAACTGTACACGTTATTAATGCCATTATAATGTATTTTCTGAGGAAAAGCAGGATATTGCCTTCTCACATGTGGGTGATGACATAAATGGAGCCCCAGTGCGTATGCTGCCCATGTTTCAATTGCTTCTAGAAGCCTTTGACATGCCCCCACCACTCATGCCCGAATGTCTTCCCACCTGCCCAGCTCTCTTCTACAGAACTATGAAGACATGTCTTCAGTTGCTGTCACATGGTTTCTCTCTTCAGAGATTTTTTCTGCCTTCTTGCCTCTTCATTTTTATAGTGAGTAGTATGGGACCCTTTTTCTTTCTTTTATTAATTTTTTCCCTTTATTTTCTTTACTTTTGCCAGCTCTTTTAAGTTTTCTTTATTTTTTCCACGGCTCACAGCCCCCTTTAGGCCTGAGATCCCAGCAAGGTCTTTATTGTAAAAATGTTAAAAAAAACAACTTTATATTTACAATTGAGTCATTTGATTATTATTATTAGCATTTGTATAGCGCTACCAGACGTACGCAGCACTGAACACCTGATACAAAGAGACAGTCCCTGCTCAAAAGAGCTTACAATCTAAATAATACAGACAGATAAGACAGTTACGGGTGAGGGAAGTAATGGGAGCTAAAAAGCAGCAGTGAAAAGGTGGGTTTTCAGCATAGATTTGAAAACAGGTAGAGACGTATAGGTCCAGGAAGTCTATTCCAGGCATAAGGTGCCGCGAGAGAAAAGGAGCGAAGCCTGGAGTTAGCAGTGGAGGAGAAGGGGGACGACAAGAGAGATTTGTCCAGTGAGCAGAGTTCACGGGGAGGAATGTAGGGAGAGATGAGAGTGGAGAGGTAATGGGGGGCTGCAAAGTGGATGCATTTAAAGGTCAGTACGAGAAGTTTAAACTGAATGCGGAAGCGGACAGGGAGCCAGTGAAGTGACTTGAGGAGTGGGCTAGTGTGGGTATAACGATTCTGGCGGAAAATAAGTCGTGCTGCAGAATTTTGGACAGATTGGAGAGGAGAGAGATGGCTGAGCGGAAGACCAGTGAGAAGTAAATTGCAATAGTCCAAGCGAGAGGTGACACGGGTGTGGATAAGGGTTCTGGCAGCATATTCAGAAAGGAAGGGGCGAATTTTGCTAATATTGTAGATAAAGAAGCAACAGGTTTTGGCGATCTGTTGAATATGCGCAGAGAAGGAGAGAGAGGAATCAAAGATGGCTCCAAGGTTACGAGCCGAGGAGACAGGAAGGATGTGAGAGCCATTAACAGAGATAGAGAAAGGGGGAAGAGGGGAGGTGGGTTTAGGGGGAAAAATGAGAAGTTCAGTTTTGGTCATGTTGAGCTTTAGATGGCGTTGAGACATCCAAGCAGCAATGTCGGACAAGCAGGCTGAGATTTTGTCCTGGATCGAGGTAGAGATTTCAGGGGTGGAGATGTAGATCTGAGAGTCATCAGCGTAAAGATGGTATTGAAAGCCATGGGATGAAATCAGGGTACCAAGGGAAGAGGTATAGATGGAGAAAAGGAGGGGTCCAAGGACAGAACCCTGAGGCACACCAACAGCGGGATGGAAGTTGAAGAGGATCCACTAGAGTGAACACTGAATGAAGTGAGAGGTAAGAGGAGAACCAGGAAAGAACAGGGCCCTAGAATCCAAGCGAGGACAGCGTATCCAGAAGTATAGTGTGGTCAACAGTGTCGAAAGCAGCAGATAGGTCAAGAAGGATAAGGATAGAATAGAGACCTCTGGATTTAGCCAGTAGCAGGTCATTAGAGACTTTGGTAAGTGCAGTTTCAGTAGAGTGAAGAGGGCGAAAACCAGATTGGAGTGGGTCAAGAATAGCTTGTATAGAAAGAAAGTCAAGACAACAGTGGTGAATGACAACGTTCAATTAATTTGGAGAGGAAAGGGAGATGGGGCGATAGTTGGAGGGACAGGTGGGGTCAAGTGAGGGTTTTTTAAGGAGTGGAGTGACAACAGTATGTTTGAAGGCCATAGGAACAGTTGCAGTAGAGAGTGAAAGATTAAGGATGTGACAGATGACTGGGATGATAGTAGGAGAGATAGCGTTAAGTAGATAAGTGGGGATGGGATCAGAGGAACAGGTAGTACATTTAGAAGAGGAAAGAAGAAGGGCAGTTTCCTCAGTAGAAACTTCTGAAAAGGAGGAAAAAGAAGGAGAGGAAGGAGAGTAGGGAGTGAGGACTAAGGGAGAGAGAGGTGGGGAGGATTTGGATGAAAATTCAAGGTTAATCTTACGGATTTTATTGTGGAAGTGCTCAGCTAGGGTCTGAGGAGAAAGAAATGGGGGAATTGGGGACGGAGGTACCTTGAGAAGAGAGTTCAGTGTGGCAAAGAGGAGTCGAGGGTTGGAGCCAAGGGAATTTGTCAATTGGGTGAAGTAATCCTGTTTGGCAAGTGAAAGGGCAGACTGGAAGGAGTTAAGCATGAATTTGAAATGAATGGAGATGGGTCAACAGCAGGAAGGAAATGTTGAAGGTTGAGGGCTAAGGAGAAGGAAGGGGAAAGGAGAGAAGGTGAGGTGATGAGGGTAAGGGGAGGGTAAAGTGTAGCAGCAGTGTAAAGTGTTTTCTCCGAGGACAAGCAGGCTGCTTGTTCTCACTGATGGGTGACGTCCACGGCAGCCCCTCCAATCGGAATCGGTCGTGTTTTCGCCGTGTCGAGCCCCGGAAAGTCGACCTCGCGCGTCCTTTTTCGACGTGTTTTTTCTTCAGAAAATCCTCAAAAACTGTTTGGGAAGTGCTCCGGAAGCCCTCTCGGGTTTCGTTTGCCCCTTCCCGTATTTTTCAGATTTTGCCCCGGTAAGTTTTCTTTCGTCGTCGGGGTAGGCCTCTTTTCGGCCTCGGTCGAGATTTTTCTCCCTCAAAGTTTTGGTGCTCATTTTCGCCATTTCGGCCTTTGATTTCGCCGGCGTGATTTTTCCGCCCATGACATCGAAGCCTTCCAGCGGCTTCAAGAAGTGCACCCAGTGCGCCCGGGTAATCTCGCTCACTGACAGGCACGCGTCGTGTCATCAGTGTCTGGGGGCCGAGCACCGCCCTCAGGCCTGTAGTCTGTGTTCCCTTTTGCAAAGGCGGACTCAGGTAGCGAGATTGGCCCAGTGGAACGTTTTGTTCTCGGGCTCTTCGTCGGCATCGGCACCGGGGGTATCGAGTGCATCGACGTCTTCAGCGTCCAGAGCTTCATCCTCGGCCGCCAGTGCATCGAGTGCATCGGCCCTCTGCATCGGCGCCGAGACATCGGATAGCTGCATCGACGTCGGTGGTACCGGGACCTCGTCTGCTGATGTCGTCGGACGGTGGTGCATCGTCTGGAGTGCAGGTGAGGGCTGTCCATTCCCCTGCTGGTGGCGGTGAGCCTTCGGGTGGGTCTCCCCCTACCCTGAGGGCTCCTGCGGTACAGCCCCCCCGAGACCGACCTCCTTCGGCCTCGGCCCCGAGGAAGCGACGGCTGGATTCTACGTCCTCCTCGTCGGTACCGGGAAGCTCCGGTGACATGCTTCGTTCCAAGAAGTCGAAGAAGCATCGTCACCGGTCCCCTTCCCGTGTCGGTACCGAGAGCTCTGGGTCGCCGAGGGAGTCGGCACCCAGCAGGCATCGGCACCGAGAGGACCGCTCACCCTCTGTTCAGGAGGTGTCGATGCGCTCCACTTTGGACAGCCCGGAACAGCCACCACGCCCGGAACAGGTTCTGACGTCGACGCCTGCATCGACTTCCATGCCTTTCTCTGCAGCCGCTCTGAACGAGAGCCTCCGGGCCGTTCTCCCAGAGATTCTGGGAGAGCTGTTGTGCCCTACCCCTCCGGTACCGGCGGTGCTTGCGCCTCCGGTACCGTCGAGCGTGGCGCCGGCTGGCCCATCGCCCGAGGTGAGGTCTCCGGTGTCGGTACCGCGTGCGGTGCCGGCTGCCGTCGCCTCCCAGGAAGGCTCCCCGACTACGTCGGCGGAGGGAGCTTCGCCGATGCGGGCCAGGGAGTCTACCTCTCGACGCCCCCATCGTGGACGTGGCTCCACGGAGTCGAGTCGGGCACGGTTGCAGACACAGGTCCGTGAACTTGTGTCTGACACCGAGGGTGAGGCCTCGTGGGAAGAGGAAGAAGACCCCAGATATTTCTCTGACGAGGAGTCTGAGGGTCTTCCTTCCGATCCCACTCCCTCTCCTGAAAGACAGCTTTCCCCTCCTGAGAGTCTGTCTTTCGCTTCCTTTGTCCGGGAGATGTCTACGGCCATCCCCTTCCCGGTGGTTGTGGAGGACGAGCCCAGGGCTGAAATGTTTGAGCTCCTGGACTATCCTTCTCCACCTAAGGAAGCGTCCACTGGTCCCCTGCACCATGTCCTCAAAAAGACATTGCTGGCGAACTGGACCAAGCCTTTAACTAATCCCCACATCCCCAAGAAGATCGAGTCCCAGTACCGGATCCATGGGGACCCAGATCTGATGCGCACTCAGTTGCCTCATGATTCTGGAGTTGTGGATCTGGCCCTAAAGAAGGCTAAGAGTTCTAGGGAGCATGCTTCGGCGCCCCCGGGCAAGGACTCTAGAACCTTAGACTCCTTTGGGAGGAAGGCCTACCATTCTTCTATGCTCGTGGCCAAAATTCAGTCTTACCAGCTCTACACGAGCATACACATGCGGAACAATGTGCGGCAGTTGGCGGGCTTGGTTGATGCTCTCCCCCCTGAGCAACCCAAGCCTTTTCAGGAGGTGGTCAGGCAGCTGAAGGCGTGCAGAAAATTCCTGGCCAGAGGGGTGTATGACACCTTTGATGTTGCGTCCAGGGCCGCTGCTCAAGGTGTGGTGATGCGCAGGCTCTCATGGCTGCGTGCCTCCGACCTGGAGAATAGAATCCAGCAGCGGATTGCGGACTCGCCTTGCCGTGCGGATAACATTTTTGGAGAGAAAGTCGAACAGGTGGTAGAGCAGCTCCACCAGCGGGACACCGCATTCGACAAATTCTCCCGCCGGCAGCCTTCAGCTTCTACCTCTACAGGTAGAAGATTTTTCGGGGGAAGGAAGACTGTTCCCTACTCTTCTGGCAAGCGTAGGTACAATCCTCCTTCTCGACAGCCTGCGGCCCAGGCTAAGCCCCAGCGCGCTCGCTCTCGTCAGCAGCGTGCGACTCAGCAAGGCCCCTCGGCTCCCCAGCAAAAGCAAGGGACGAGCTTTTGACTGGCTCCAGCAGAGCATAGCCGACATCCAAGTGTCAGTGCCGGGCGACCTACCAGTCGGAGGGAGGTTGAAAGCTTTTCACCAAAGGTGGCCTCTCATAACCTCCGATCAGTGGGTTCTCCAAATAGTCCGGCAAGGATACACCCTCAATTTGGCCTCAAAACCTCCAAATTGCCCACCGGGAGCTCAGTCTTACAGCTTCCAGCACAAGCAGGTACTTGCAGAGGAACTCTCCGCCCTTCTCAGCGCCAATGCGGTCGAGCCCGTGCCATCCGGGCAAGAAGGGCTGGGATTCTATTCCAGGTACTTCCTTGTGGAAAAGAAAACAGGGGGGATGCGTCCCATCCTAGACCTAAGGGCCCTGAACAAATATCTGGTCAAAGAAAAGTTCAGGATGCTTTCCCTGGGCACCCTACTTCCCATGATTCAGGAAAACGATTGGCTATGCTCTCTGGACTTGAAGGATGCCTACACACACATCCCGATACTGCCAGCTCACAGACAGTATCTGCGATTTCAGCTGGGCACACGTCACTTCCAGTACTGTGTGCTACCCTTTGGGCTCGCCTCTGCGCCCAGGGTGTTCACAAAGTGCTTGGCTGTAGTAGCAGCAGCACTTCGCAGGCTGGGGGTGCACGTGTGCCCATATCTCGAAGCTTGGCTGGTGAAGAACACGTCCGAGGCAGGAGCCCTGCAGTCCATGCAGATGACTATTCGCCTCTTGGAGCTACTGGGGTTTGTGATAAATTACCCAAAGTCCCATCTTCTCCCGGCGCAGAGACTCGAATTCATAGGAGCTCTGCTGGATTCTCGGACGGCTCGCGCCTATCTCCCAGAGGCGAGAGCCAACAACTTGTTGTCCCTCGTCTCGCGGGTGCGAGCGTCCCAGCAGATCACAGCTCGGCAGATGTTGAGATTGCTGGGCCACATGGCCTCCACAGTTCATGTGACTCCCATGGCCCGCCTTCGCATGAGATCTGCTCAATGGACCCTAGCTTCCCAGTGGTTTCAGGCTGCTGGGGATCTAGAAGACGTGATTCACCTGTCCACGAGTTTTCTCGAATCCCTGTACTGGTGGACGATTTGGTCCAATTTGACTCTGGGACGTCCTTTCCAAATTCCTCAGCCACAAAAAGTGCTGACCACGGATGCGTCTCTCCTGGGATGGGGAGCTCATGTCGATGGGCTTCACACCCAAGGAAGCTGGTCCCTCCAGGAACGCGATCTGCAGATCAATCTTCTGGAGTTGCGAGCGATCTGGAACGCTCTGAAGGCTTTCAGAGATCGGCTGTCCCACCAAATTATCCAAATTCAGACAGACAACCAGGTTGCCATGTACTACGTCAACAAGCAGGGGGGCACCGGATCTCGCCCCCTGTGTCAGGAAGCCGTCAGCATGTGGCTCTGGGCTCGCCGTCACGGCATGGTGCTCCAAGCCACATACCTGGCAGGCGTAAACAACAGTCTGGCCGACAGACTGAGCAGGATTATGCAACCTCACAAGTGGTCGCTCAACTCCCGAGTGGTGCGCCAGATCTTCCAAGCGTGGGGCACCCCCTTGCTGGATCTCTTCGCATCTCGAGCCAACCACAAAGTCCCTCAGTTCTGTTCCAGGCTTCAGGCCCATGGCAGACTGGCATCGGATGCCTTCCTCCTGGATTGGGGGGAGGGTCTGCTGTATGCTTATCCTCCCATTCCTCTGGTGGGGAAGACTTTGTTGAAACTCAAGCAAGACCGAGGCACCATGATTCTGATTGCTCCTTTTTGGCCGCGTCAGATCTGGTTCCCTCTTCTTCTGGAGTTATCCTCCGAAGAACCGTGGAGATTGGAGTGTTTTCCGACCCTCATCACGCAGGACGAAGGGGCTCTTCTGCATCCCGGCCTCCGGTCCCTGGCTCTCACGGCCTGGATGTTGAGAGCGTAGACTTTGCCTCTTTGGGTCTGTCAGAGGGTGTCTCCCGTATCTTGCTTGCTTCCAGAAAAGATTCCACTAAGAGGAATTACTTTTTTCTATGGAGGAGGTTTGCCGTCTGGTGTGACAGCAAGGCCCTAGATCCTCGCTCTTGTCCTACACAGACCCTGCTTGAATACCTTCTGCACTTGTCTGAGTCTGGTCTCAAGACCAGCTCTGTAAGGGTTCACCTTAGTGCAATCAGTGCATACCATTACCATGTGGAAGGTAAGCCGATCTCGGGACAGCCTTTAGTTGTTCGCTTCATGAGAGGTTTGCTTTTGTCAAAGCTCCCCGTCAAGCCTCCTACAGTGTCATGGGATCTCAATGTCGTTCTCACCCAGCTGATGAAACCTCCTTTTGAGCCACTGAACTCCTGCCATCTGAAGTACTTGACCTGGAAGGTCATTTTCTTGGTGGCAGTTACTTCAGCTCGTAGAGTCAGTGAGCTTCAGGCCCTGGTAGCCCAGGCCCCGTACACCAAGTTTCATCATAACAGAGTAGTCCTCCGCACTCACCCTAAGTTCTTGCCAAAGGTCGTGTCGGAGTTCCATCTGAACCAGTCAATTGTCTTGCCAACATTCTTTCCCCGTCCTCATTCCTGCCCTGCTGAACGTCAGCTGCACACTTTGGACTGCAAGAGAGCATTGGCCTTCTATCTGGAGCGGACACAGCCCAACAGACAGTCCGCCCAATTGTTTGTTTCTTTTGATCCCAATAGGAGGGGAGTGGCTGTAGGGAAACGCACCATATCCAATTGGCTAGCAGATTGCATTTCCTTCACTTACGCCCAGGCTGGGCTGGCTCTTGAGGGTCATGTCACGGCTCATAATGTTAGAGCCATGGCAGCGTCGGTAGCCCACTTGAAGTCAGCCACTATTGAAGAGATCTGCAAAGCTGCGACGTGGTCATCTGTCCACACATTCACATCTCATTACTGCCTGCAGCAGGATACCCGACGCGACAGTCGGTTCGGGCAGTCAGTTCTTCAGAACCTGTTTGGGCTTTAGGATCCAACTCCACCCCCCGAGGGCCCTGTTTGTTCTGTTCCAGGCTGCACTCTCAGTTAGTTGGTAAATTTTTTAGGTCAATCTCAGTTATGTCCTCGCCGTTGCGAGGCCCAATTGACCATGGTTGTTGTTTTGAGTGAGCCTGGGGGCTAGGGATACCCCATCAGTGAGAACAAGCAGCCTGCTTGTCCTCGGAGAAAGCGAATGCTACATACCTGTAGAAGGTATTCTCCGAGGACAGCAGGCTGATTGTTCTCACAAACCCGCCCACCTCCCCTTTGGAGTTGTGTCTTCCCTTGTCTTTGTCTTGCTACATATGAGACTGGCCGGCTCGAGCCGGTTTCGGGCGGGAAGACGGCCGCGCATGCGCGGTACGCGCGAGGACTAGCAAAGGACTTTGCTAGTGAAGATTCTGATTGGAGGGGCTGCCGTGGACGTCACCCATCAGTGAGAACAATCAGCCTGCTGTCCTCGGAGAATACCTTCTACAGGTATGTAGCATTCGCTTTTGTGCTAAGAAGTAGGTTGGGAAGGGATAGTATCAGGAAGAGAGTGTGCACAGGGACCATGGTCATGGTCAGCAGAATTGGATTGCTGGAACGCTGGAATGTTGGAATGGGTGAATCTGGTACGCTGGGCTACTGGGGGAAGGTGACGAATCAGGAATGCACTAAGGTTACTTGCTCTAATGGAATCCTGAGTAGTAGCTGGGATAAACTATGATAAAGAATAGATTGATTCAGAAATAGATGTAATTGGATGAGGTCTGTATTGATAATTTGGGCTGTTAGGGAGGCTATTTAAGAACTGTCACTCTAGTGGTGGGTGGGTAGAGGAGAAGGGTGGGAGGGACTAAGCCTAAATCAGGAGGACAGTGCTGTCTGCAGCCCATCTCCAAAGGGTAGATTCTCTCTAAAGCTGCTTGCTGTAATGCTGTTAGCTTTCACCCCAGCAAAGACACTAGATTTCACTGTGGCTATCTTCTTCCTGATGTCCCAGAAGCCTTCCAGTAGGTTCAAGCGGTGCACAGACTGAGCTAGGCCCATGTCTGTGACTGACCCACAAGATTTGTTCCTGGGCCCTGACCATAAATCTTCTATTTTCTTTGTGCTCAAATGCAGAAGAGAACACAGAAAAGCCAAGAGGCCTTGCGTGAGACATTTTGGCACGCAGAAGTCTGGTCCATCCATACCAGTATCAAAGGCATCGGTCCCTATGGCTTCAGGAGCTGTACCACACACTGGAGACACATCGAAATTGAGGAGGTCTCCCTTGCCTTTCAACATTAAGTACCGGTAGACCCCACTCAAGCTAAGCATCATCAGAGCCGACACTGAGGACTTGTGAGGATTCCGCATCGTCCTCACTGCCAAGTAGTGACCCCAATTCTCAACATCAAGTGAAGGCGAAGAAGCAACAGCATTGGACTTCTTCAAAGCTAGGAGCTCGGGGACCCTGGTGTCACCAGTACCCAAGAATTCTTGACAAGGTCCTGATGTGTCCAGACTTTCTGCCATAGGTATTGGCATGTGCAGACTCTAATAGCTGCATGTCTCTAAGCTTTGAACCAGTGGTCGAGGAAATTTTGGCAGATGTACCTTGCCAAGGTGACAGTCTCTTTGGAGACAAGGTGGAAGAGATAGCAGACCTCATAAAGAAGAGAACTGATACCATCAAGTCCCTGTCTCGGCCCAGTATTTCTGTGGCTTCCACTTTTCTAAGGTTTTTGGGTGGGAGTCTAAAGAGTGCTTACTACTATCAAAGTTGTAGGTTCACTCCCTCATCCTGCCCTCCATAATGGTTCCAACCTCCAAGCTCCTGTCCTGTCCTTGGCAGCAGTGTGTCCAAAAGACCTACCAGCTCCCCAGTCTAAGTAGGGGATGAGCTTTTGACTGGCTCCAGCAGAGCATAGACAACATAAAGGTGCCCATCCTGGATGACCCACTGGTAGGAGAGAGACTGAATTTTTTCCAAGAAAGGTGGCCCATTGTACATAAGTACATAAGCACCGCCATATTAGGAAAAGACCAAGGGTCCATCAAGCCCAGCATCCTGTCTCCGACAGTGGCTAATCCAGGCCTCAAGAACCTGGCAACAACCCCAAAACAAAACAAAAATTTAAATTAATAATGTTCAATGGACTTTTCCTTTAGGAATCTGTCCAAACCCCCTTTAAACTCAGCAAGGCCAACTGCTGTCACTACATTCTCCGGCAACGAGTTCCAGAGTCTAACTATGCACTGAGTAAAGAAAAACTTTCTCCTATTTGTTTTAAATCTACCACATTCTAGCTTCATCTTATGTCCCCTGGTTCTATTATTGTTAGAAAGTATAAACAAACGCTTCACATCTGTCCACTCATAAGCGCCCGGTATAAGAGGCTTGGGGAGGCTAACCCTCCCCAGCCGCAAGCCCCAAGCATCTCTCTCTCTCATCCCCCCACCCCCCGATGCAGCGTCCATTCTCCTCACTACCTCCCCGTGGTCCCTCCGATCCAGATTGCCCATTGCCGCCGGCACCGGCACGCCAACACCACAGCCCGCCTCGACACGACGCGCCCGCCTCGTCATGCCGTCTGTAAATTCAGACCAGTGAGTACTTCAAATAGTCTAGGTGAGTGGTGAGTGGAGGAGTGGCCTAGTGGTTAGGGTGGTGGACTTTGGTCCTGAGGAACTGAGTTCAATTCCCACTTCAGGCACAGGCAGCTCCTTGTGACTCTGGGCAAGTCATTTAACCCTCCATTGCCCCATGTAAGCCGCATTGAGCCTGCCATGAGTGGGAAAGCGCGGGGTACAAATGTAACAAAAAAAAACTAGCATCAATTCCCTCCAAATTGCTCACCAAGAGCTTCATTCCCTTTTAAAGGCCCACACGGTTGAACCCATCCCACCTGTGGAAGAAGGGAAGGGATTCTATTCCATGTACTTCCTAGTGACCCAAAAAGATGAGGGGGTTTTGTCCCATCCTAGACCTAAGGGCCCTGAACAAATATCAACTTCCAGGATTGGTAGTATGGAATGCTGCTACTATTTGGGTTTCTGCCAGGTACTTCTAACCTGGATGGGCCACTGCTGGAAACAGGATACTAGGCTGGATGGTCTCTCCTGACCCAGTATGGCTATTCTTATGTTCCCTGTGCACCCTTCTTCCCATGATTCAGAAAAACGATTTTCTATTCTCTCTGGACTTACAGGATGCTTACACCAACATCAAGATATGTCCGAGTCACATGAGGTATCTTAGATTTTGAGTAGGAAAACACCACTACCAGTACAGCGTTCCCGCCGTTTGGCCTTCCGCTTCCAAAGTGTTTTAGTAGTAGTCTTGTAGTAGTCACAGCATCGCTACACAGACTGGGAGTACACGTTAATGACTGACTGTTCAAGAGCACATCAAGGGAAGGTTACAGGACCCAAGGCAACATGGTTTCATGTCTTGTCAGACAAACCTGATTCATTTCTTTGACTGAGTAACTTGAGAGTTGGATCGAGGGAGAGCGCTAGATGTGGTGCTTTTTAGATTTTACCAAAGCCTTTGATAACAGTTCCACATAGACAACTAATAAATGAACTGAGTACCCTCAGTATGGGCTCCAGAGTGACAGATTGAGTTAGGAACTGATTGAATGGAAGGTTACAGAGGGAAACAGAAAATGGAGCTCACTCTGAGGAAGGGGATGTTACCAGTGGTGTGCCGCTGGTATGGTTCTTGGGCTGGCTCTGTTTTACGTTTGTGTAAGTGATATTGCTGAAGGACTGTCCAGTAAGTTTTTCTTTTGTGGATGGTACCAAAATGTGCAGTATGGGATGGAACCAAGTTGCTGGCGCTAACTTTTAAAAAGGAGAGCAGCTTTTTTTTTTTTTTTTAGTAAAACATTCTTATTATAAGAGTAATACCATATCAACCAGCTTATAAGTAGAACAGCTTTTAAACTAAAATTGGGGGGGGGGGGGGGGGGGGGGGGGAGGGAAGCCAACAGTTGTCCAGGAGCACATGGTTCGGTGTGGAATATCCTTGAAGGATACTATTGAAGCAGGATACTTAGGGAATTCCAAGAGAGGTTTCAATAATGGTGAAAGAGAGGTGTGGTAGCCGTGTTAGTCCACTTTTAAAGGTAATCAATAAAAATAAAACATGAAAAAGAAAATAAGATGATACCTTTTTTTATTGGACATAACAGTACATTTCTTGATTAGCTTTCGAAGGTTGCCCTTCTTCGTCAGATCGGAAATAAATCTTGGTAGATGACAGTATATATAAGTGAGACATTAAAGCATTTCAGTGACAACCTAACAGGGTGGGGATGGAGGTGGATGGGTGAGACAGGGGGATATGCATGGAGACAGGAGAGTGACAAACAATCCTGTTTCACCCATCCACCTCCATCCCCACCCTGTTAGATTGTCACTGAAATGCTTTGACAAAGTGGAGAAAAAAAAGACCTCAATAGACAAGGAGACACTTATATATGGACCCCAAAGTAGTCCTTCAAATAGCAAAAAAAAACTTATTGATCCAGAATAAGCTCAGGAAATACTGTACAAAATTCTCAAGTTGCCACATCCATATGCTGCTTATCTTGGAATAACAAAGTGTCTCTGCACACCGGATGATAATCCAGTATAGTCACTCATTTCCCAACAGGGGTTCCCTGTTTCGCCACTGAAAGCTGCTTCAGGGGGAAAAAAAGTTTTGGTCCAATCCAAGACAGCAAAAAAAAAAAAAAAAAAACTAATGCAACTTCCAAACGGCTTTCCAGCGCATGGCACTATCAATACTGAGGTCTTTTTTCTCCACTTTAGATTTTTGAGGCAATCCTGATACAGAATATTACTGTAGAAGTGCTTGTTTTTGGATGTGAAGTTTGAATTCTACAGATTCCTTGTGTTCATGTGATTTCAATTACCCCCAATATTGACTGGATAAATGTTACATCAGGGAGCACCAGTTGGACTATTGCAGTGTTTTTGTAAGTAGGACTAAGTTCAAGATTAGTTAAAAGGTTGCAATTATTACAAAACTAGTAAAAGAGGTCCATTTCGAACAGAAAGGAAACGGGCGCTAGCAATGTTCCAGGGCCTCCTCCTCCCCCTCCCGACCCCCCCCCTCCCTCTCTCAGGACCCCGACCCCCTCCCCCTCTCTCATCTCAGGACCCCCCCTCTATCCGCCCCCCCCCTCCGATTTCCACCTCCCAGTTCCTCCTTCCCTCTGTGTCTGTGGCCTGCGAGTGCAAGGGGAGGACGTGTGCTGTTTAAAAAGTTTTACCTCCTGCTCGGCCACCAACACTGAAGTGCAGCAAGTACAGACGCCGCTTCAGACAGGCTGTGGTTTCAGCTGTTCCTCTGGTCCCGCCCTCATTTCCTGTTTGCAGAAACTGAGAGCGATTGCGATTGCCTGTGGTTGGTCCCTTCTCCTTCTGATGTCGCGTTTCTTTCCCTGGCAACTATACAGAGTTCCCTCGAGGGCGGGGCAGTGATCTGGAGTGTGATTACGAACCCTACGAACACTACACGGCTTCACTGTCACACTGCCACGGCGTCAGCTTCAGAATGTTGGAGGTGCAAATTATTATATTAGATACTACAGCCAAAATGATGTGTAGCTGCTCTCATTAAGATCACGTGACACCGTTGTTCAGAAGCTTACATGGATTACTAGCGTCTGCACGGATATTTTTTAAGATGGCTTGTATTGTATTTAACATACTAAAGAGGAATTGTTCTTCTCTTCCTCCACAGTTGATAGCTTATCCAGCTTTCAGAATGAATTCCCGTTTTCATTCCTCTTTACGGTTGGAATTTCCATCTGTATAAGAGATATCATAATGGTTCTTTTGTTTTTCAAGCTAGTAAATTGTGGAATTCTATACTTTTACAAATTTGGGAAATTTTTGATTATCTGCAGTTCAGTAACGAATTGAAGACCTATCTTAAGTGTTTGAATGAGTAATTTTAGTAGGATTTTCTTGACCTTAAAGATATGTCTTTAAATTTATGTAACCGCTTAGATTCAGTATTGACATTAGCAGGATATAAATACCTTGAATAGATGTAATAAATGACTGCTCCTCAGAGCAACTGGTTCAGGAACAGACAATAGGGGAAGCCATTTTAGATCTAGTCCTTGGTTGAATGCAGGGCATAGGGTAGCAGTGTTGAGAAGTCTTGTCTCACCAATTTTCTTCATTTCTTTGAAGACCTGAATAAACATGTGGATAAAGGTGAGCTGGTTGATATAGTGTATCTAAACTTTCAGAAAGCTTTTGATAAAGTTCCTCATGAGAGATTCCTGAGAAAATTAGAGTCATGGGATAAAAAGCAATGTTCTGTTGTGGATTAGGAATTGGTTATTGGACAAAAAGTAGAAGGTAAGGTTAAATGGCCATTTCTGTCAATGGAGGAGGGTGAATAGTGGAGTGCCACAGGGATCTGTACTGGGACCAGTGCTATTTAACATATTTATAAATGATCTGGAAATTGTATCAACGAGTGAGGTGATTAAATTTGCAAATGAGACAAAACTATTCAAAGTTGTTAAAACACATGTGACTGTGAAAATTGCAGGAAGACCTTAGGAAATTGGAAGACTGGGCATCCAAAGGGCAGATGAAATTTAATGTGGATAAATGCAAAGTGATGCAGATTGGGAAGAATAATCCGAATCATAGTTATCTGATGCTAGGGTCCACCTTGGGGGTCAGCACCCAAGAAAAAAGATCTAGGTGTCGTAGACAATATGGTGAAATCTTCTGGCTAGTGTGTGGCGGTAGCCAAGAAAGCAAACAGGTTGCGGGATGGTAAATTAAACTGAGACTATTATAATGCCTCTGTATCGCTCTGTGGTGCGACCTCTGGTCACCATATCTCAAAAAAGATAGAGTGGAAGTAGAAAAGGCTCAAAGAAGAGCGACCAAAAAAGACGTCTGAAAGGAGATATGATTGAGGTCTACAAAACCCTGAGTGGAGTAGAACAAGTAGAAGTGAATCGATTTTTTTTTACTCTTTAAAAAAATACAAAGTCTAGGGAACACTCAATGAAGTTACATGGAAACACTTTTAAAACAAATAGGAGGAAATATTTTTTCATTCAATGAATAGTTGAGCTCTGGAGGCTGTAGTAAAAGCGGTTAGCGTATCTGGGTTTAAAAAAAGGTTTGGACAAGTTCCTGAAGGAAAAGTACCTAGTCTGCTACTGAGACAGACATGGGGAAGCCACTCTTTGCCCTGGGATTGGTAGCATGGGATGTTGCTACTGTTTGGGTTTCTGCCAGGTGCTTGTGACCTAGATTGACCACTGTTGTCTCACTGGTCTGACCCAGTATGGCTATTCTTATGTTTATTACCTTGCTTGATGGTAAATACTGGCTTTTCTGTACAAGATTGATTTTGCTTGATTGTATTTTAAATTGCAGAAATAAAAAATTTTGGGGAAAAATTAGAGGGTATGAGATGTCAGGAAGCAGTTTGGATGAGTTTGGATGTAGTGGTGGGCCAGCAACCATGGGATGGTACTCAGGGCTACATACCTGGTGGGTAAAGACAACAGCCAGGCAAACAGACTGAATAGAGTAATGCAACCGCACGAGTGGTCTCTTAGTATGGACATTGCCTGCAGGATCTTCGAGAGTGGGGCACACCTTCGGTGGATGTCTTTGCCACTCGTCTCAATAAAGGCCCTCTGTACTGCTGCAGGCTCAGATCACATAGCAGGCTAGCATCAGATTTGCTGCTTCTCATTTTTTTTTTTTTGGGGGGGGGGGGGGGAGGCCTTCTATGTGCATATCCTCTGATCCATCTAATAGGGAATGTAAGTGTCAATGGGGCTTGTATACTGCTATATCCCCTTCTGAATTCAACGCAGTTCACAAAAGTCTAGAAAGAAAAAGCACTTACAAACAACTTGGGGTGACCTTTACACATACCCAACCCTAATTCATTTATCAAATAAAAAAGGTTTTTAATTTTTTTTTTTTGGTGGGGGGGGGAAATCAGATAAGATACTGCAGGAACAGCACTGAAAAGTAGTTTCTCAATGCTCAACTGTAAAAAGCAAATGATATGTGCGCTGTTTGAAAGCAAGGAGGAGGGACATGCCTGGTGAATGCGCACAATAGATTTGCAATAAGCATATCTCTTGTACGCATGTACCGTGTAGTGGGTAAACCCATCTCTGTACAGTCTTTAGTTTATTTTATGCAAGGTTTGAATCTGACAACCCCCCCACCCCCTCCATCAAAGTTCCCACATCGTCCTCACCCAGCTGATGAAAGCTTCTTTTGAGCCACTTGAGTCCTGTGATCTGAAATACCTGACCTGGAAGGTCTTGTTTTTGGCAGTGGTCACTTCAGCTCACAGAGTCGTGAGCTGCAGACCCTAGTAGCTGATTCACCTTACACTGTTTCATCATAGCAGAGTAGTTTTCTTCACACATCCTAAGTTTCTTCCTCACATCTTGGACTGCAAGTGAGCTTTGGCCTATCTAGAGCAGACGAAAGCTCATAGACAGTCCACCCAACGTTTTGTTTCTTTTGACCCAAACAAGATGGGGGCAGCCATCGGTAAATACATTTTATCCCAGTTGACTAGCAGACTGCATCTCTTTCACTTATGCCCAAGTTGGGCTGACCCTGGAGGGCCATGTCATGGCTCACAATGTCAGAGCCATGGCTGCATTGATAGTCCACTTGAGGTCAGCCTCTATTGAGGAGATTTGCAGCGCTGTGATGTGTTTCTTTAGCCCACACATTCACATCTTACCACTGTCTTGAGCAGAATATCGAATGTGATTGGCAGTTTGGTCAGACAATTTTGCAGAATTTGTTTGGAGTCTACCCTCCTAGGCACGTTCTTTTCTGTTCAAAGCTGCACCTTCACAACAGGCCTGTTTATTTTGTTAGCGTTATTGGTTCATGTTGGCCTTGGCTGTTGAAAGGCTATATTGACTGTTGTTTTCAGTGAGCCTGAATTTAGAGGTTCCCACATGTGAGAAGGTAATATCCCGCTTATCCTTAGAGAAAGCGAAGTTACTCACCTGTAGCAGGTGTTCAAGGACAGCAGAACATACATTCTCCACATCCTCCAATCTTTCCTAGGAGTTGCATTCTCTATATTGTTTTATCCAACTATGGGTCCTACATGAGTAGGGCAGGCGGGAAGTCACACATGCATGATGGGGGCCAAAGGCTTCTATAAGGAGTAGAATGTTGGGCAGCATCTGCACTGGGGCTCTGGGGATGATATCACCCACATGTAACATAGTAAGTGCCAGCAGATAAAGACCTGAATGGTCCATCTAGTCTGCCTGTTCGTTAAATTTGTTATCAAGTTATGATTAAATCAAATATGAACATAATATTATATACTTGATTGGTGTTTCTTTGGCGTTTCTGGGATATAGACTATAGGAGTCCACCTGGCCCTGTCCTTACGTTCCAACTGTCGAAGCCCTATTCATCTTGTTATTTGTGGGACACAGACCATAAAAGTTTGTCCAGCATGTCCTCATGTTCCAGCCACTGAAGTTGCAGTCTGAGCCCTTTCCAGCCCATCCTAAACCAGATTGCCATATACAGGACACAGACCATAAATCTGCCCAGTACCAGCCCTAGTTCATCTTAGCAGGAGTCACCATCTAAGCGTCACTCAACACAACCACACACACGCAGCCATTTACGTTAAGGTTTTTTTTTGTATACCTTCCATTTTCTAATTAGAAATCCTCTGTGTTCATCCCACACCTTTTTGAATTCCATCATCATTTTTGTCTCTACCACCTCCTTCTGGAAGCTTTGACCACCCTTTCTGTGAAAAAGAATTTCCTGACCAGGGGCGTAGCCAGACAACAGACTTTGGGTGGGCCTAGGCAAGAATTGGGTGGGCACCAAGTGTTCTACCCCCCACCCCCAAAGAAAATGATCTGAGCTGGTGGGAAAATGCTTCTTTCCACCTTGGCAGCAGGCATGCACTGAAAACTGAGCATGCACAGGTGCCAGTGTCATGGAGAGTAGCGTAATCTTCAGCTGGCGGAGCTTGGGATTCCCACTAGTTACCACTAAACATGTGCTACTGTTGGATGGGCCTGAGCCATAAATGGGTGGGCCCTGGCCCACCCAAGCCCACGTGTGGCTACGCCACTGTTCCTGACATTATTTCTAAGTCCACCAACCCGCAACCTCAATTCATGTCCTCTAGTTTTACCATTTCCTCTTCTCTGGAAAAGACTTGTTTCTATTTTTATGCCCCACTGTCCTCGTGGGATAAACAAAGTCACTGGTACAAGTGAGTATGTTTATTTCTAAAAGCTTGTACACATCATGTCCATATTACTTAATAGAAAAGAACTCCAGTTACAGACAGGAAATACCTAACACAAGCAGACCAGCCAACCAACTCAGTCGCAGCTGTCTCCCTGATCTAGAATGTCTCTCTGAAAGTTGCAGCTATCCTCAGTAAACTATCGCCTCCCCCTCTAACAAGATTTCAAAAGCCTGATGGAAGTACAGACTGTTAAGCATAGTTGTAAATGTTTTAAGATTAGCTTCTTCTCTTAAACTTTCTGGTAGAGTGTTCCATAAATAAGGGGCGTAACAACAAAAAGCCCTATCTCTACTCCCTTTTTATTCTACTTCTATTTGGTTCTACCAGTCTATGCGCCCTGGTATAATAAGACTTAAACAGGGTACTCAAATATAAAGGTTGCTGCATATAAGAGGCTTTATGCATCAAAACCAACATCTTAAACCTCACGCTATATCTTAACGACAAACAGAGATATCGAGTAAACAATGGTGTAACATGGTCATATTTGGGCTTATGGCCTAAGAGCCAAATTGCTACATTTTGAAGTTTCTGTAAACACTTCAGTCCCTGCATAGATGACATTTGCATAGTTAATGCGTGAAATTAGCAAAGCATGCTAAAGTGTGTGCAAAGCTGCTTCATTGAAAAGATATCGCTGTGAGCTCAGTTTACGCAACCTCATAAAATACTCCCTCAAGACCTTCCCAATTTGTTCAAATATTAAGTGTGTATCAATCAGCACACCCAAATACCGGAAACACTGCACTGGCTGTCCAATCGAGAGGGGTAATAGAGGCACTCATTACGACCTGCCAACCAACAAGTCTTCGTTTTCTGGATATTCAATACCAGATGATGCCCCGATAACCAGTTTGATACTTCATTTAGGCCTTCCTGCAATTTAGTAAAATCTAACATTGCTGGATTAATCCTAGCAAGAATTAAAATGTCATCTGTATAACAATATGGACTTAAACCAAAACTTTTTATTAATGTTAACAATGAGCTTTAAAATATATTAAATAAAATCAGTAATGGGCTGAGCTCTGTGGAACCCACAATCAACATAACATTTCTGCAAATAGCAGTGGCTCTGCGACGCCTGAAAAGTTCTACTAGTCAGGGAAAACCATTGTAACACAACCCCTGAAACCTCTATGTCCCATAATCTCTGTATCAGAAAGACTGGATCAATGAGCTAAAAAACTGAAGCTAGATTTAATGACACTATCAATACTATGTCTCCAGTATCCAGTGCTTTATAGACTTCATTAAGCATAGCTGTAATTAGAGTCTTGGTGTTATACCCTTTCCTAAATCCAGCTTGCTTGGAATGCAAAGCATTTACAGTCTCAATAAAGCTAGACAATTGCTCTAACACCAGCTGTTCTATAATCTTTGCTGAGAAAGACAAGTTAGAAATGGGCCTATAGTTTTGAACAGTTAATCTATCTCCCTTCAATTCTTGAACCACCGGTCGCACTATAGCACATTTCCAAAGTTAGGGTACCTCTCCCAACATCAAACTCTGATTAATCATCAGTAGGGTGCCAATCCATGCCTCTCTATCTGTCTTTAACCAGGCTAGGGATATGTGATTTAGCTAAAAGCAAGCATGTCTTACTTTTATTATTACTTTATGTAACCTTCGCCTCATCTACTGTGGGCCCAAATTTGTACAGTGGGCCCTGTGATAGATAATGCATGATAAGTGTTAGTAAATGACCCCCCCCCCCCTTGTGTTTTATTCACTACTTGATGTCCAGAGGCCAAAGAAAATTTGGAATTAAGCCCCTGGGAATAATGAGGGTAAGAGGACTGTATTTTGTTTACCTGTTTTGGAATAACTTGTATATTTTCTGTCATTAACCTTCCTTTATTTAATTTTGCTTCATATAAGACACTGACTATATCAGCCAGGATGAGCTGTCTAAGGTTGATCAAATGCTAGCCCACCTGAGTGAGGAATCCAAGCAAGCAGCGGCTTCCACCCTTGTAAGTGCTCTTGCTTTTCTTTTATCTTGGAACATGAATATTATTTTGAAAATGAAAATTCTGTCCACTGTCTATTTTCAGATGCCCCATGTGTCAGCTGATTCAAGTGGAGAGGCATATCCCAAATGAATAGCATGGCTAGATTTTGAAGTTATATTGGTATTCAAGATATCAAAGTATTTAGGAACTGAAGCTTGGTCAGCATGACACAAAGCTTTCGTAATATCAGATCCCAATGCTTGCAAGTTGACTTGTTACTAGTGATATATGCCTCAAACAATCCATTCATGAACCATCAGTGGCAACTCGTTTCACATTAACAAACTGCTCACGGCTCACCTTCACTCTTCATTGGTTCAGTACTAGCATTCTTAAACATATACACCTTCTAAACATTTTATTAATCTTTCTTGTCTCTTTTCTTATTAAAATTATACAAACAACCATGTGCAAAATAAAGCACTTATCTGATAAATACAGATGAAGACTGCACTGATGAAGAATTGTCAGATAAGTGCTTTATTTTGTACTTTGTATGTTACTGAATATAAGCCCCCGCTGTGATACCCCAAGTGGCTTAAGTTTTGATTTACAATGGAGCTTTATACATAGATATGGGTTACGATCTATAACTGTCAACAAGTGTTTGAGGGTTTTTTTTCCCTTCTAGGCTTATATAGCTAGTTTCCTATAGTGATGTAGTTCATAGAAAACCTGTTAGTAGAGTCCAATATAGATGTTTTACCACTCATGTCATTTGAAGAGTGTCCAGAGTGTACATATGTCTTAGATTTTTTTTTTCAATTACATGTTTAGCTGTAACTTTAAAATTCCAAACATGATTTTGATAATCTTCAGTTACTAATGAGACATGTCAGTGTTTGAGGAATAATACTGGTGTTTCCTTTGTTAGGTCTTTATTTTACAGCTAAGGAGGTCTGTAAGAATCATAAAACAACAAAAAATGTAGCTGCATAATTCTGCTATAGTAGACACACATTGAAATCTACAGCATAGGAAGAGAAAAGATTTATAGAGAGTAATTCTGTATAGATTGCCTAAAGTTACTACTACTAATAATAATTTCTATAGCGCTACTAGACATGCACAGCGCTGTACACGTTATATGCAGGTACTTTATCTGTCTCTAGAGGGCTCATAATCTAAGTTAGACACCAGGAAGATGCATGCTAAGCACAAATTCTGTAACAGCAGTTGTGCGCGCAACTGCAGTTATCTGCATTAAGCGCGGGCATTTGTGCTAAGTCGGCTGGCATAACCATAAGCAGATTCTATAACCTGCATGTGTAAATGCCTGACCTCCCCTTGAAGTTGCACACTGTAGAATTTGAGTATACAGCTTATACAACACTTTATTTTTTATTTATTCACAGCATTTCTATCGCATATTTTCCAGTTAGTGTTGTTTCAATGTGGCTTAAATGGAACTAAGAAATACAATAAGATAAGGGGATGTGAATTACATAGAATCGAAGTGGCCTGAAAGGGATAGGGGGAAAAGTGAGGGAGGAGGAAATATGAAGGACAGGGGGAAGGGTAGGGAGGAGGATCTATTAGCGGAAGCTAATGTGGGGTCATGACCAGGCTAGGGATGTAGGGTACGTTGCTGAGTCAGAGTGGTGACTATTCATAGCTGATTGTCAGTGGAGCGTCGTGGAAGGAAGAAGTGGGCTTGCCTTGATAAGTGGGGAACGGCGGCAGGGTAGGGGGAGGATCTATTAACGGAAGCTAATGCGGGGTCGTCAGTGGAGCGTCGTGGAAGGAAGAAGTGGACCTTGGGGAAAGGCAGCAGGGTAGGGAGGAGGATCTAATAGTGGAAGCTAATGTGGGGTCGTGACCAGGCAAGGGATGGAGGGGACGTTGCCAATGACCATAGCTAATTCACAATGGAGCTTTGTGGAAGGATTTTTTAAAGAAGTGGGACTTGACTATGGACAGTTACGTGCATAATTGCTAATTGGTTCCAGTTAGTGCCAATTATGGCCTATTATTGCTCCTTATTAAATTAAGTTACACAGACATCAGATCTTACTCTATAACTTGTGTGTGCAAATTTGCACGCTCGTTGCAAATTTGGGTGCACAGCTTTCTAGAATTATGGGGATAGCTCAATATTTAAAAACATTTATCTGGGTAGCAGCAGTCTGATGATACTGTCTCACAGTATCCAAACAACCATACGAGTCATTGATGAAGCCCCACTTGGAGTACTACATTCAGTTTTGAAGTTTGTATTTTGCTGTGGATATAGAAAGACATGAAGCAATGCAGAGAAAGGTGGCCAAATGTTTGTGGGGTCTGCACCAGAAGTTTGAGGAGAGACTCTGAAGACCTGATATATATATCCCAAAGGAGAAAAAAGACAAGGGTCATATGATAGACATTTTAAATACTTGTACTTAAATACTTGTACTTAGGGGGGAGGAGGGGAGGATCAGGATTTGGTAGTGGAGAGGTATTAAGTTCTGTATAAAGCTAAGCTGAGGAGATTGGGGAGAAATGTCAAACATAATTGGATGATGACTTGAACTATGTTGTTAGCCTGTAGACAGCTAAGTCTGGGGAGGGGGGGCTATTGAGGGGTTAGGGGAGAAATGTTGTAAAATTCCAAGGATGCTAACTTGTATTGAGTTCATATACAGCATGATATGTTTGAAGAATAACACAGTGAAAGTATTGAACAGTTGTGATATGCTGAAGTTTCAATAAAAACCGTTTAAACATAAATACTTGTACTTAAAAGGTGTTACTGAGCAAACAAACCTTTCGCAAAGATGGGGAAGCTGGGAGGAAGTGACTTCATCGGAGCAGATGGTCGCATGAGAACTGAGCTCTGATGATCCCAATGCGAAAATAGCAAAATACACCCTGATCTGTAAAGAATTGCTAAGACAAGAACGCCGAGTTGGCAACCCATAAGTACATAAGTAATGCCATACTGGGAAAAGACCAAGGGTCCATCGAGCCCAGCATCTTGTCCACGACAGCGGCCAATCCAGGCCAAGGGCACCTGGCAAGCTTCCCAAATGTACAAACATTCTATACATGTTATTCCTGGGATTTTGGATTTTTTCCAAGTCTGTTTAGTAGCGGTTTATGGACTTCCCAAAGCGGGAAACAAGCGAAAGCTGCGATGCAGAAACGTGGAGACTCAGTAAATCTCTCCCAATTCGCGTTCACAAACAGCGCGCCTCAAAAAAGCATGGCAGCTCCAGGAGGAGATACCCTAGGCACGCCGGAGTTGGCGGGGGAGCAATCCGATGGCGATTTGTTCCAGATACAAGAACAGATGGAGCAGGATGGGGGAAGCTTCCCGGAGGTGCGCCTATGGATGCAAGAAATGCGCTCCAATATAAAGGCGCTGCGAAATGACCTGGCGACCCTGGGCGCAGACCTGCGGGGCGAGATTGCAGAACTAGGCCACAGAGTGGAAGAAGTGGACCTTGTAGAGGTGGATGGGCTTGTGTGTTTCAATGACTTAGAGGGCTATGCTGAAGGGTTACCCATATCAGACAGGCCTCTGAGGAGAAACCAGACAAAGATTGTCCCAAACTGGGAGAGTGGTAAGATGGTGACCTGAAGTTCGTATGCCCAACGGCCCAGCTGCCCTCTGAAGTTTTGTCTTCTTTATGTAAATTTCCTCTCTGCAATTGCAGTTACCTTAACTGCGGGGAAGGGGACAACCGGTGGTCAGCTGCCCATGGCCAGCATTTTATCCCCTGAGCAGCAAGTGCGGGACCGCTGCGCGACGAACTGCCCACAGATGAAAGGGTTGGCGAGTCCTTTGATTAGCGCTGGCGAAGGAGCGTCGACGCTCTTGGACCTGGAAAAAACAACTAACTCCATCGCTCCCGAATTATTCAACCACCATGTCCAAAGGAGTGGAGGAGTGAGTTAGAGGTATATGCTGAGACGGAGGACGTTTACAGCAGAACCCGAATCGGCGGAACCACTCCTAAACACCTATGAGAAATCAACTTGGAGTTTTTGGCTCCCGTGGAGGTTACATTGAATACCATCTGGAAGGCGCTTCGGGACCTAACGGTGGCAGTAAATAATTTTGTTTCAGATATAATTTTATTAGAGAGTTACATGGACAATTCAACTGAACCCTTTGAGAGTGAAAAATTGATATAACAAATGATTCTACATGAGCAAGAAGTGATTATGATAATAAACCAGAAATTTTGAATAATAAAATGAATATTATTATAGATGATTAATATCAAGATTATTGTTTTTCCCAGAGTTCCGGGTATGACTCCTAAAGTTTTCCTCAGAAATATTTCCTCAAATTATTACTTTAAAAGGAGTGAAGCCTGTGAAAACTGGGATTACTTTAATCAGTGGGATTTGAATTAGAGACTTAAGTATATGTATTGTTAAAATCATTTCTGGTTTTTAAAAGAGAAAGAATGTAATCAGATGTATTATTTCTAACTAATATTGGACAATAAGTATGTTTTTCAATGAATGATTGACTATACACCGTATTGGCCTTGAAGAAGCCAACCAGATGATCAATGTGGAATAATGATTAGATGAGTAATATCTGGGGATAATCAGGTTAATACCACGGGGAGGTTTTTCTGTTACTGTTTAAATCGATCTCTTTATCTTGTTTCACTCTCCCTATTTAGTGGTCTAAGGAAGAGAATAGAATTACCTGACTGAATAATTCCTATATATTACTTTCTCTGTATTTCCAGCAAGTTGTTTTATCGCTTGTAAAAATTTAAATGGTTATAAATAAAAAATTTAAAAAAAAAAAAGAAGTGGAGGGCAGACTAGATGACTATGCAGAGGCGATGGGGGCCATAGACCGGCAAATTACAGATATTTGTATTGGTCAGCAGCGAGCCGCCGACCAGCTCGAAGATCTGGAAAATCGGAGCAGACGATGCAACCTGAGATTCCGCGGTCTTCCCGAAACGCCTACCTACCAAGATGCAGAATCGGTAGTGCAGCGACTGGTTAGTGCACTACTCTCCACTACAGAATCACCAATTGAACCTGAAAAGGTGATCCTGGAGAGATCCCACACTAGGACTGAATCGGAACAATCTCCCAAAAGATATCATTGCATGCTTCCGGATTTTAAATTGAAAGAAAGAGTTCTGACAGCAGCGCGACAAGTGGAGGAATTTAAAATGGGACTCCTACAGAGTGGAAATCTACCAGGATCTGGCGGCAGCTACCCTGAAAAGACGGGCTGAATTGAAACCAGTGACGGCCAAGCTGAGAGAGATGGGTCTGAAATACTGATGGAGACACCCATTCGCATTAGTTTTCTATAAGGATGGGAAACAACATCAGGTCAATCAATCGCAGAAGCACGTGCATTATTCAGGATGGGAGGGACAGCAGTACTGCCGTCAAGTTCCGAAAGCCAGAGGTCCGCGTCCTCACCCGAAGTGGCAATGAGCAGGGCGTAAAAGACTGGAACACCAACAGTCGGCGAGCCGTCTACCATGTAGTAATTGCAGTAGTTGAGAGTGGGCCAATATCTGGACAGCTGTTTGCACAGACTGATGTGAGAGTTAATAATGAAAAAGTTAATGTGTTGGGGGGTTAATGATTAGAGGGGAGGAGAAGGGGGAGGCTCAGTTGATGGGAGAGCTGGAATCGGAAAAGGTAGAAGAAGAAGGCAAGCAGATTTGCGTAATACATTATAGAAGGGGGAATTGGATAGAAGTTAATCAACTGTGGGAAAGAGAATCACTTCCTTCTAAGAAGCACCAATTCAAATATGGAAGTGGTGCAATGGATAAAGGGGATGGGGCATGGAAGGAGGGGGGAGAGGGATAAAATAGGGGGAATAGAAGAATTAATAGATGCAGAAGAGGGGGGAGGGAGAGAGGGTGGGGGAATGGGACTGGGCAGGGATCTCTCAACATATGGTGAAGAGGAATAGGCGAGGTAATACAGAATGTTAAGATGGAATGTAAATGTGTACTGTAATGTACGGGGACTTAACACCCCACAAAAATGCAAGCAGATGTTTGGAGAGATGGTATGCTTAAAGACAGATGTAATCTTCCTACAAGAGACGCACCTAAAACGTAGCCATGAACACCTGGTGAGACATAGGCATTACCTATAATTCACTATGCTCCAGTGTTGATGGAAAAGAAAGAGAGGGGTGCTTATAGCACTCTCAAATATGCTGCCATGGATAATACACCAAACGTAAAGGATACAGCAGGTAGATATATATTACTGATAGCCTCTCTACATGACATCTGTTATACTATGCTATGTGTGTATGCACCTAATGAAGGACAGAAAGGGTTTTTGAGGGAGGTGGATATGGTCCTACACAAACATGCAAAGGGTCGGCTGTTGGTGGGGGGTGACCTGAATCTCACGATTGACCCCCAAATAGATAATTCTGGTGGTATGGTGGGCTATGCCAGAGGGGATAGAGCAGCCTTAAAGGCGTGGATGGCACGATGGGGATTAATAGATTTATGGAGAGAAAGGCATGGGACTGAAAGAGATTATACGTACTGTGCCCCAAAATATAGCACATATTCAAGGATCGATTATTGGCTGAGTGATGGAGAGATAAGGGGGAAAATTGAAGAAGTAAGCATACTGCCCTGTAGCTGGTCTGATCACTCTCTGGTGACCATGATCTGGAAGCTGGGTGGTGGGGATAAAGTACGCAGATAATGGCGCTTAAATGAAGCAATGTTAATAGACCCACAGAACATAGCCCTGATAGAGCAATATATAGAGGAATACATTAAAATTAATGACACAGAGGAGGTGCAGCCTGCAGGCTTATGGGAAGGGCTGAAGGTGGTCTTGAGAGGGAAATTAATAGCGCTACAGGCACACCTTCATAGGAAGAGGGTAGGAAGAGAATCTATACTTAGAACAAAATTAGAAAAGCTGGAGAGAGAGCACAAATTAGACCCGACGGATAGCAAAAAGGGACAAGAAATATATCTGATTCGGACACAACTTAATGATATGCAGCTGGCTGATATTGCAATACAGATGCAGCACACACAACAAGAACATTTTGAATTTGGAAACAGAGCGAGCAGGTTGCTAGCCCATAAGCTTAAGAAACAGGCACAGCGTAATTTGATACCTAGTATAACCAATAAATCGGGAAAACTAATTACCCAAGCGGGAGAAATGCAGGAAGTATTTAGGGAGTTCTATGACCAGTTATACCACTCAGAACAAGATACATCCTTGAGGGAAATGGAGCAATATGTGCCGGAGAGGGGTCTACCTAGAATTCCTGAGGGGGAGTTGGAGAAACTGTCTAAGGCCATAACTCTGGAAGAGATCATGGAGACAATTGCAGACCTCCCTAATAATAAAGCACCGGGATTAGATGGATTCCCTGTGCGATTGTCAGGTTCTCAGGTTCAGAGCCCGCGGGGCCGGGCTCTGGAGCAAACGTGAGCCCTTGGGCTGCTGCCGAGGAGCGACAGCAGCAGGCAAAACCCACCAACCAACACTGGGTAAGCACACCGGCAGGGACTGCAGGCACTGCCCAGCGAACCGGAACACATGGACTGGAATCCCCAGGACTGGAGGACACAGGACTGGAACACACACCGGACCGGAACACACTGGACTGGAGCACACCAGACTGGAACACACACCGGACTGGAGCACACCAGACTGGAACACACACCGGACCGGAACACACAGGACTGGAGCACACTGGACTGGTCCGCACAGCTTCACCTGTGCTTAGCTACTAAGCCCCCCAGGAGTTGAGCTTCTGGGTTCGAGTAGCCGACAGGACTTACTGGATACCGGGTGACATAGGGACCAGGACTGGAAACAGAAGTGCTCCTAACCCAAAACTGATCTACGTGCTCCCAAGCCCTAAACCAGCAGGAGTGTTCCTAACAGTAAACTGACAAAAAGGACTTCCTAAGCCCTATACTAAAATAGGAGCTCCTAATCCCTGCTCAAGAAAGAGACTTCCTCAGCCCTAGACTAACAGAGCAGGGAACTAAACACAAAGCTAACACAGGTGCTACTAAGCACCAAGCTACAAGCAGAGCTTTACACTAATAAGCTAAACACAGAACTAACCAGCTACCTAAGCACTGCTCTAGCAAGCTAGATACAACTAACAAGGTGCTTCCTAAGCACTACTCTGGCAAGCAACCAGAAGAGCTCCTAGCACTAAAAGGGAAGACAGGGGAGCCACAAGGAAAAAGCAGTGAAGCTAACACATAAGCCAAAAGTGCTTCTAAAGCACCAAACACCAACAGCAAAGACTGCAATGCTCCCAATAGCACAAACACCAGAAGTACTTCTAACAGCAAACTCTGCAGTGTTCCTAACAACACCAAACCCTGAAGTACTTCTATCAGCAATAGAGCTTCCAAAGCCCTACACAAGCAATGCTTCCAAAACCAAGAGGGAAAAGCAGGGGAACCATAAGGGAAAAACAGGAAAGCTAAACACACAGTCACCAGTGCACACTGCACTAACACTAACCTGGACCTTAGCAAAAGCAAGCAGGGAAACTAGACACAACGTCAGAAGTGCACACTGCACCACCCTACCTACAGCAAACACCACTGTTGCAAAGGCCCTGAAGGAAACAACACCACTTCCTTATCAAGGCCCTCCCTGATGATGTCACACTCCCTAGACCTAGGCAAAAGCACACTGACCCAGAGAGGCCCAACCCACACCAATGCAAAACCGTGAAACACTTGAAGCCAGTACACCCAAAGAGAGTTAGAGCAACTCAGGCAACACACACACAGCTGTAGTGAAGTGAGACAATTAACCCCATGCTGCTGGAAGCTGCCAGCACAGAGAGACAGAGCCAGCTCAGAAAGGAAAGAGAAAAGAAACAGAAGCCAGCTAAGAAGCTGACCCCCAGGAAAGAGGTAAGTTTGAGAGGGGTTCAGACCCCAGTCATAACAGCGATTCTATAAGTTATTTAGCAAATGGCTAGCCCCAGTGTTGCTAAAGATTATTACCTCCTTTGATACTCTACATGAATTGCCTTCCTCGTGGAGATTGGCGGAGGTAATTTTGCTTCTGAAGCCAGCCAAAGATGCATCCCAATGCGGTTCATATAGGCCAACATCACTTTTAAATGTAGATTATAAGATCTTTACTAAAATATTGGCACTTCGGCTTCAGATGGTGCTGCCAAGTCTAGTACATGAAGACCAGGCGGAATTTATTGAAGGCAGGCAGACATTTGATAATATTTGAACCCTGTTACATGTAGGGCCAGTCTTAGGCAGAGGCGACCGAGGCGGCCGCATAGGGCCCCGCGCGGCCCGCCTCAACTCTGCCTCGCCTCCGACCTCCGCCGCCAGACTGCCGCTGCTTGCCTCACGTCACGACCGCATCCGACCGCATAATCATCATCACTCCCTACCCCAAGCTTGCCTGCAGCCAGGGTCCCTCCCGTACTCCGTGCCGCCAGACGACCCAGTTCTGCCACCCGTCACCGACCCGGCCGGCACCTGACCCAGCATTTTAAAAAAATCTACAAGCGGCGGTGCGGTGCCTCGCGTCTGAGAATAAAAGAAGAAACATTGCTTCGTCCGTCGGCCAGCCTTCCCTCATGTCCCGCCCTCTGATGTAACTTCCGCAAGGGCGGGACATGAGGGAAGGCCGGCCGACGGACGAAGCGATTTTTCTTCTTTTATTTTCAGACGCGAAGCACCGCACCGCCGCCTGTAGATTTTTTAAAAATGCTGGGTCAGGTGCCGGCCGGGTCGGGTGGCAGAAGAGGGTCGTTTGGTGGGTCGGGGAGGGGGGGCTCAGATGGGAGGGGGTTCAGGTGGCTGGAGAGAGGGGGAGCAGGGGAACGAGGAGAGTCGCTGGACATGGGTGGAGGGCAGGGGGGGTTGCTGGACATAGGTGGAGGGCAGGGGGGACAGGAGGGTCGCTGGACATGGGTGGATGGAGGGGAGGGGGTTTCTAGACATAGGTGGATGGCAGGGAGGACAGGAGTGCCGCTGGACATGGGTGGATGGCAGGGGAGGGGGGTTTCTGGACATAGGTGGATGGCAGGGAGGACAGGAGGTCGCTGGACATGGGTGGATGGCAGGAGAGGGGGGTTTCTGGACATAGGTGGAGGGCAGGGAGGACAGGAGGTGTCGCTGGACATGGGTGGATGGCAGGGGAGGGGGTTTCTGGACAAAGGTGGAGGGCAGGGAGGACAGGAGGGTCGCTGGACATGGGTGGATGGCAGGGGGGGCAGGAGGGTCGCTGGACATGGGTGGATGGAGGAGAGAGAAGAAATGCTGGACATGGATAGAGGCGAAGGAAGAGTGAGGAAGGAGATGAGGTGAGGGAAAAGGAAGAGAGGAGAAAAAGTGCACATGGATATAGAAAATAGGCAGAAGCTGGATCAACTGGACAGTCAAGTCTGCGGAGGACCCAGCTTTTACTTATGGAAATGTGCATCTGTGATATTTTTCATGTAACTTTCAATTTTTGTAGTATTGCTGCATGCTGAGTCTGACTTCTTGAGGTAACTTTCCAGTTCAGTATTTTGCCTTCATGTGTTTTTTAGGTGTGATCAAGGAAGATGCAGTATTCTGCTAGCGTATAGTTTGCAGCCCTTTTGTTTTGTTTTGTTTGACTAGGTTGTGTACTGGTGTTTTAGAACCAGGTGTAATTATAGTGCTGCCTTTCCACGCATAAGGTTGTAGCTCGTCCTGTCCTTGGAATTAGTGCTGTTTATGGTTTGTTAAGGTTATGAGTGTGTTTTTGCACAAGTTTGTGTATAGTGTTTTGCAGTGGAGAGATTGTGTGTTGGCCTTACTAAGGTGGCACCAAAGATCAGAAAGGGTGTAGAGCCTAAATCATGACACACTACCTCTAAAAGGGTGTTTTGTGGCTCTACATGAGAATTGTGATATTATGATCCCTTGCTAGCTTCATTATGTTGACGGTCTGCATTTTCCGTATGGCTGGTATATTGGTGTATAAGGTATTAATTGTGACTATTTTATTTTTACTTATTTTTTTTTGTGTGTTGTCAGACAATTATGGATGACAGACAGAGTCGGAGTCTTCTTGAGTCAGAGAGTTGTGGTATATATTTTAAAACAATTTTAATACCTTGGTGGTCTATATGTTTTTATATTGTACATTATATTTACACATCACTTTATTTTATTGTATATCTTTTCATTTCATTTTTATTTTATTGCATATATGGCTTACAGAGTAATAGGGGAATTTGAAAGTACTGAATCTTTTCTTAATATTTTTCCTTTATTCTCCTTTGTTATGAGAATTGGAACTACTAATTGTAGTGGACTTGAACTGAATAATTTCTGGGGAGGGGAGGTTTCATGATAGCATTGTGCTTATTATTTCAATCAGTTTTTTTGTACAAGTTTAGCTTCATTTGTCTTTATTTGAAATTTCATAAATAAAAAATGTTCTAAAAATGGAATAATCTTACCAATGGGGTGGAGCTAAAGTGGGGCGGGGCTAGGATGGGGCCCCACCAAATTGGTCTGCATAGGGCCCCACACTTGCTAAGACCGGCCCTGGTTACATGTGATCCAATACGCAGCGGAGGAACCCACTCCAATATTGTTGTTCTCGGTGGATGCTGAAAAAGAGTGTAACCAAGTAGAGTGGTCATTCCTCTTTGCGGTACTGAAACAGATAGTCTTGAGAGGCCGATATCTGTCCTGGCTTCGGTTGCTATACACTAACCCAATGACCATGTTAAAGATAAATGGTACCCATACTAAACCGCTACAGCTCAGTCGGAGAACGAGACAGGGGTGTGCAATGTCGCCCCTGCTATTTGCATTATTGATTGAATTATTAGTTAAGCAGATTCGAGACAATGAGTGTATACGAGGAGTAGTCAGAGGCAAACGAGAACATAAGATTATGCTCTTTGCTGATGATATTTTATTGACCTTGGCCCACCCTAAGCATTCACTACCACGAGTAATGCAACTACTAGAACAGTATGGTTCCATGTCGGGCTTTAAAATTAATGCCACCAAATCGGAGATACTTAATCTTACCGTACCCCAGCCTGAGGCCCAAGAGATGTACCCATTTAAATGGGCACCGAAATATATTAGATACTTGGGAGTGATGATTACCTCTAAAATAGAACAATTGTTTCAGGCCAATTACCCTAAAAAGCTTAATGAACTTTTTGCAGAATTAGGTGGGAGGGTCTAACGATATCGTGGATGGGTAGAATCCATGCTATCAAAATGATGCTACTGCCACAGCTACTGTACCTATTCCTAGCACTACCACTACCTATTCCCCGGGCCTTCTTCCAACAACTGAATCGAAAAATGTTTGTATATATATGGAAAAAGAGATGGCCTAGGATACGTAGGACGATGATGTTCTAAATACCATTGAGAGGGGGGATGGGAGTCCCCAATTTCTATCTCTACTACCAGGCAACTCAGTTACGGATAATGACAGACTGGGGCCCAGGAGTCACTAAGAAATGGCTGCATTGGGAAAGTGTGGATGGGAACTCATTTTCTGGGGGATATATTGTGGAGACCAGGGAAAGAAATACTAGCTGAGATACATAGGGCACCAGTGGGGATTAGCCACTTGCTTCGCATCTGGTTACAAATACGTAAAAAGGTTTAAGGCGCTATTTCTTGCAGATGGCGATAAGGGGAGCACTGGGATTTCCACTGGGGGAAATGGAAAAAGTCTACCAACAATGGGCCTACAAAGGGTTGTATAAGTTAGATCAGGTGTGGGTTAATGGGAAAATAAAAGACTTTGGGGAACTACAGGAGGAATATGGGTTGGAGACCAGAGAGTTAGTATACTATCAATGTCTGAGGAATTATACCCACCGACGAGCAAGGGAGGAATTAGCGTTTGAAGAAACAAAACTGGAAAGGGCGTTGAGAGGTGGGGGGACAGAGGAAGCATAACGCGACTATATAAAGCGCTGTTGCTCCTCTCCACACCACAAGATTTCTATACTGATAGATGGGAGGGAGTATTACAGAAAAAGTATACATTGGAGTGGTGGGCGAGTACCTATAGATACCTGCTGAAACCTTCTATTGCCCAGTCATCGAATGAAAATGGCTACAAGATATTGTACTGGTGGTACTATACACCGGACAGATTACAAAAAATACACCCGCAGGTTTCAGCAGACTGTTGGAGGGAATGTGGTGGGCGAGGTACATTTATGCATATCTGGTGGGAATGTCCTAAGGTACAGACATACTGGGCTCAAATAATAGAGGTGGTGAGAAGGGTGGTTCAGGTGGAGTATCCATGTCAAGCAGAGACATGCCTGCTGCACCTGAGACCACCGAGAAGCCAGATGCATAGTCATAGGCTGGCGATCCAGTTCTTGGTCGCTGCAAAGGTAGCATTGGCTAGAGCTTGGAAACAAGTGGCGGTCCCGACTCTATTGGTGGTAATGGCTAGAGTGGACCATCTCCACCAGATGTCGAAATTGACAGCATTGAGAAAAGGCCAACTCCATATATTCCAGAAAATCCGGCAGCCATATGAAAAAGAGAGAGATGGAATACTAGGTTCATTGTAAAACTAAGAGGGGGGAAGGGTCAATATTGCACAAGTTGGAGCAGGAGAAAAAAGAGATCTAGCAATTATACATGTTGTATAGATTATGTATACTTGGATATGAGAAGTGCAATATAGCAGTTCATGAATAGGGAAGGGGAGTGGGGTGGGGTTATTGAAAGTTTCAAATTATTGTTAAGATGTTTTATCTGAAAGCTTCATGTAGAAATGTGAAAGTGTACAGTTATGGATAAACAAAAAAATTTTCTTTCAATAAAAACAAGTTAAAAAAAAAAGATGGGGAAGCTATAGAACTAAAGGACATGCCCTGAAGTTACAAGGTAGTAATCGTAAAAGCAACATCAAGAAGTACTTTTTCATGGAGGGGTTGGTGGATGCATGGTATGCCCTCCCGGTGAAGGACAGGAAATAAACCTACAAGGAGGTAAGCTTAAAAGCAAAGTCAGGAAATATTTTTTTCTCTGAAAGGGTGGTTGGATACCTGGAACGCCCTCCTGGTGGAGGTGGATAGGGAGAAAATAGAATTCAATAAGGTGTGGGATAAACACAAAGGGTCCTTATTTAGCAAGAGGGATGGGATCAAAAGAAATCAAATGTCATAAAGGGGTGCAACCTGAATAGAGCGGCAGACACAACTCTAGACACCTTGCTCTGCAAACTAGATGAACCATGCTAATCTTTATTTACTGTCTGCTGCTGTATTTTTCTGGGACCACAAAATTCACCATACTTTTTTTGACCTGTTTTTGTATGGCTTACAGCTGGAATAGAGCCATTTCCATTATCTGTAGCTGTTGATTTGGTTATCATAGGATGTTTGGGGAGCAATGAACAGAAGAATATAAGTATTGCCATACTGGGACAGACAGAAGGTCTAAGCCCAGCATCCTGTTTCCAACAGTGGCAAATCCAGGTCACAAGTACCTGGCAAGATCACAAAACAGTACATTTTATGCTGCTCATCCTAGACATAAATAGTAGATTTTCTCCAAGTCCATTTTAATAATGGCTTATGGACTTTTCTGTTAGGAAGCTATCCAAACTGTTTTAAAACCCCGCTAAGCTAACCACTTTTACTACATTCTCTGGCAACAAATTCCAGAATTTAAATACACGCGTGAAGAAATATTTTCTCTGATTTGTTTTAAATTTACTACTTTGTAGCTTCATTGCATGCCCCCTAGTCCTAGTATTTTTGGAAAGAGTAAACAAGCAATTCACATCTACCCGTTCCACTCCAATCATTATTTTATTGACCTCTATCATATCTCCTCTTCTTCAAGCTGAAGAGCCCTAGCCGCTTTAGCCTTTCCTCATAGGGAAGTCGTCCCATCTCCTTTATCATTTTTGTCGCCCTTCTCTGTACCTTTTCTTATTCCATTATCTCTTTTTTTGAGATGCGACCAGAATTGCACACAATATTTCAGGTGTGGTCGCATCATGGAGTGATACAAAGGCATTATAACGTCATTTTTGTTTTCCACTCCTTTCCTAACAATACCTAACATTCTATTTGCTTTCTTAGCCGCCACCACACACACAGCAGAGGATTTCAACGTATATCATTAACGATGATGCCTAGATCCCTTTCCTGGTTGGTGACTCCTAACGTGGAACCTTGCATTACGTAGCTATAGTTTCGGGTTCCTCGTTCCTACATACATCACTTTGCACTTTTTCACATTAAACATCATCTGCCATTTGGATGCCCAGTCTCGTAAGGTCCTTTTGTAATTTTTCACAATCCTCTTGCGATTTGTGTCGTCATCAAATGTAATTACTTCACTGGTACTCCCATCTCTAGATACATAGTAACATAGTAACTCCACTACCTAAAGACGCAAAGAAAAGTTCAAATGACCTAACCAACTACCGCCCAGTAGCATCTATCCCTCTAATAACCAAACTGATGGAAGGTGCAGTGACGAAATAACTCAGTAGCCACCTAAATAAACACTCAATATTGTATAAATCTCAATCAGGATTTTGATCGAACCATAGCACAGAAACAGTACTAGTAACCCTAATGAACAAATTTAAACAAACAATTGCAACTGGCAATAACATACTTCTCCTACAATTTGACATGTCCAGTGCCTTCGACATGGTCAACCACGGAATATTACTACATATCCTGGAATACTTTGGAGTTGGAGGTAATGTTCTTAATTGGTTTAGAGGATTCCTGACAACTAGATCATACCAAGTAACAATTAACACGGATACCCCCAATGATCCCTCCTCTCACCAACCCTCTTTAACCTAATGATGATACCACTAGCCAAGCTATTAGACAATCAAAACCTTAACCCATACATATATGCAGATGATGTCACAATCTATATCCCATTCAAACAAGACCTAAAGGAAATTACCAACGAAATCAACCAAAGCTTCCAAATCATGCACTCCTGGGCGGATGCATTCCAGCTAAAACTCAATGCAGAAAAAACACAATGTCTTATACTAACCTCACAAAATAACACAAATAAATTCACCACCATAACCACCCCTAACTTTTCCCTCCCCATCTCAAACAGCCTGAAAATTCTGGGAGTCACCATTGACCGAAATCTCACACTTGAAAACCACGTGAAGAACACAACGAAGAAAATGTTCCACTCTATGTGGAAACTCAAAAGAGTAAACTTCCCAAGGGCCATCTTTCGAAACCTGGTACAATCCCTGGTACTAAGTCACCTGTACTATTGCAACTCACTCTGCTGGCTGTAAAGAACAGACCATCAAGAAACTCCAGACGGCCCAGAATACCGCAGCCAGACTCGTATTTGATAAAACAAAATATGAAAGTGCAAAACCCCTAAGAAAGAACCTACACTGGCTCCCACTGAAAGAATGTACCATGTTCAAGATATGCACGATTGTTCATAAAATCATTCATGGAGATGCCCCGACCTACATGCTAGACCTAGTGGACCTTCCACTCAGAAATGCTAAACGATCTTCCCGCACCTTTCTCAACCTACACTTCCCCAGCTGTAAAGGGGTCAAATACAAACTAAAACATGCGTCCAGCTTTTCCTACATGAGTATGAAGATGTGGAATGCATTACCAACTCACTTAATTAAATAGCTTCCGCAAAGCTTTGAAAACCTATCTCTTTAACAAAGCCTACCACAAGAGCCCATAACTACTTGAACACAACCCTTACACTCGTTTATTCAGAATGTCTCACTGTACAGCTGCATAACCAGATCCTCTTGTCATCTTTTATCTCTTTTCAACACCAATTGTATTTCTTCCCTGTTATGGCGCTCCCATAACAGATCTTTGTAAGCTACATTGAGCCTGCAAATAGGTGGGAAAATGTGGGATACAAGTGTAATAAATAATAATAATCCCATGACTCTCTAATTTCCTCTGGAGTATTTCATGAGGTACTTTGTCAAATGCCATTTGAAAATCCAGATACACAATCTTGACTGGCTCACCTTTATCCCCACGTTTGTTCACCGCTTCAAAGAAATGTAGTAGATTGGTGAGGCAAGATTTCCGTTCACTAAATCCATGTTGGCTTTGTCTTGTTAATCCATGTTTTTGAATATGCTCTGTAATTTTGTTCTTTATAATACGCTCTACCATTTTGCCCGGCACCGACATCAGGAAGGATAAACTAGAACCAGGAGCCCTTAGAGCAGTGCGAGTACACTGCTAAGGTCCAGATCTTACACATGAGCCCTGGAGCAGGTCTGAGGTAGCTGTGGGTGCTTATTTCATAAAAGAACATCGGTGCCTTCATTGCCTTTAAGAAACAGACATAAAATAGGTGCCTTTTTGGAACTTTGATGTAGGCACCTGAAATAAAATTAGACCATAAATGAATACATTGTTTGCTGATTAATTAGATGGTGGTGTTGAAAGTTCAAGTCTGAGTACATATAAGCAGATACATCTTTATGAACATAAAAAAAGATCAAAATATGAGCATGGGATACAGGTCTAGAGATTTAATCTAAGAATTAAAATAGAAGGTTTGTGTGAGGCCTCCATCATATTTACTAGAGAGATAAGAGAAGAAACTTGAGCTGTCATTTCTTCCTAGCTGTATGACCTCTTCTGCAGCTAGATAAAAGATCTGCTAACAGTACAAAAATAGTTACAAGCTTTGTTGAACCTGATATCTTATTCCAGTGAAGAGAAAGAGCAGGGCTGCATTATTAATGTGCCTGTTAGTGCAAATGGATTGCCATCTCTGTAAGTAGTGCCCTCATTGTCAGCATGCTGATAGAATCCCAGATCTTTTGATACATTGAGGGAAGGAACAGGGGCAGCAGTCAGATTTCTGCTGATCTAACAGCAGATATTGAAAGAAAATAATATTGTAGGGGGAAATCCAGCATAGCAATCTAAAACCAGAAGATATGCCATGCTGGATCAGACCAAGGTTGTCAACAAGCCCAGTATCCTATTTTGAAAATCAGCAGTGTACGAGGTTAAGTACACATTATATGCAGGTATTTTCTCTGTCCCTAGAGGGCTCACAATCTAAGTTTTGTACCTGGGGCAATGTAGGGTTAAGTGATTTGCCCAAGGTCACAAGGAGCTGCAGTGTGAATCGAACCCAGGTTGCCAGGATCAAAGCCCACTGCCCTAACCATTAGGCCACTCCTCCACTATGAGGTGCAAGTGTCATATAAAGAGCACAACGGTCCATGGCAGGCAGGTTTATTCCTATTTTCCTCAGTGTGTGCATCTAATAGGGCATCTGATGGAAGGGGTAGTTAGACTAGGTCATACACATGCTAATTAATAGCCTACTTTAACACTTTTCTTCACATCTCTACAGTTTTCCTAGACATAAATCAACCGCAGGAAAGAATGTCATTGTTTTTGTTTTCTAAAAGCAGCATTCCTTCCCCAGTGTGACAATCTAAAGGTATATATCTATAGGAAAGGTGCACAATATTGCTGCTTTGGGAGCTACTGTGAGGTCCAGTTTTTTGGATACCCAATATATGTAAAATAACCTGCTTCACAGACTGTTATATATCTACGCATACATCTGTAACCCCTGTTTGCCTAGGAGGGTCACGACCTGCTTGAGCTGGGAGGCCAGCTGTCACAATAATGCACTCCTGCGGTACTCTGCTGTCCTCCAATAAGTCAGTCCAGGCTAGAATTTAAGTTCTGAATCAAAGAGTTTACTTAGACTTGGATTTTTAAGACAGAAGTATGGGGCAGCTTCTCAGCATTGGTGTACTCGCAGAAGTAAAAAAAAGGTAGTAGTAAATGGAGTTCACTCTGAGGATAGGGGTGTTACCAGTGGTGGATTTGTGGTTCTCTGTGGTGAGCCACAGGGACTGGCTTGTGTTATTGCTACAGTTTCTTGGTATAGTTCTTTATACTGCAAAAGAGCTGCCAGGGAAAGGTTTCCCTTATCGGATGGTACTAAAATCTGCAATAGGGTAGACACCCAGGTTTGGATTAGTGATCTAGTGAAGTCAGAGGAATGGTCTAGGTGGCAGCTGAGATTTAATGCTAAACCTGGAAAAAAAACCAAAGAAGCAATGCATGAAAGAAGAGCAAGATCTCAGTGCGATTGTATCTGATGATCTTAAGGCAGCCTAACAGGCATAAACCAGAAAGATGCAGGTTGAGGAATGGTCACCAGGAAGAAAAAACTGTCTCTTGTGTAAGTCTCCAAGACATCATTTGACGATGCAGTATTTAGAACTGCACAAAGAGTATAAGAAAGATCAGTTGGTCCAGAGGGCGTTGGGTGAATCTCTTCATAAAGGTGGTTAATAATAAATCACAAGTCTCCGAGGCATCATTTGACAATGCAGTATTCAGAACTGCACACAGAACTCCAAAGAGTATAAGAAAAATCAGTTGGTCCAGAGGGCATTGGGTGAATCTCTTCATAAAGGTGGTTAATAATAAATCCCAATAAATAAAATAGGTAGTGGTCTGTGTGATAAACTATCACCTCCTTTTTCTGCTGCCCATTCTTCTCCCTATGCACCAAAAATACTATTTAAATACCTCCAGGCCATAAATAATTCACAAGAAGCAAAATCTCTTTAAGGTGAATCTCTGGCATTAGGGGCATAAGATGAAGGTAAGGTAAAAGGGGATAGACTCGGGAGTAATCTAAGGACATTCTTCTTTATGGATGCATGGCATGGCCTCCCAGTGGATGTGATGAAAACAGACTGCTTCATGCTGGCTTGAATTCAGATACAATCTCTAAGCGAGGAAGGGATAGTGGACAGAATGGATAGGCAGACTTGATGGGCCATATGGTTTTTATCTGCCATCATTTTCAGTTTCTGTCTGCATCTTATTCATTATTTCATTCCCCTTGCATTGCCTTGTTAGTTTACTGCATAAGCATCTGACAGAAATGATTTGACTTATTCAGTGAGAGGAATTAACATATTTCTAATGTGCTATTATTCAATGTTTGTATTGCAGCCAACAAGTGAGGATGACCTGTGTCCTATTTGTTATGCACATCCCATTTCAGCTGTATTCCAACCGTGCTCCCACAAATCCTGCAAGTAAGGAACTTTAGTTCTCTTTCGTTCCCCAACAGCATTATGTCTATATCACTGACTGGGCTAATGAGCAGCTATTCAATGCTGACATCTGTTCTGTTGAAAAGCTCTGATATAAACTAACAGGTTGCATGCCTAGTCTTGGATATTCTGTGTTCTGTTGTAACCAGTGAATAACAATGTAATGTTTACTTTCTCTATCACAATGGAATATACCATAGCATTACTCTAACATTCTAGTTTCTTTATGATCTGTAGGCTGGATAATAACATGGTTTACAGGTCAGCCCAGTATTTTGCTTTGCTTCCCACCAGATAGCTCTTTAGAATATCCCAATGTATGGATTGCACAGTCAGCAAAAGTGACATGGAAATATGTCAGTATTACAAGCTTCGTTGTTGGCTGGAAAGGGGACATGACCTGCCTGCCTTATGGATTGAGGTTCACTTTAGTTGTTATACAGCCTATCTGCTGTTTCTCATATTGTTCCCTGATGGCTGGAACTGTGTTTTCTTGTTTTAGGGCTTGCATCAATCAGCACCTGATGAATAACAGAGACTGCTTTTTCTGCAAAGCCATCATCACTGGTGTAGAAGACTATGGAAAGCCAACAATGTGCTAATTTCTGTGCCAGAACCTCTGCCCTATTGGGATGATCATGTCAGTTTTGCTGTTGGTCTTATCTCTGTCCGAGAGGGGGGGGGGGAGAGATGGGGGATCAGTGTTTTCCCTCCAGAGTGTATTCCAATAATACTTTTCATCCATCCCTGGAGCAAAAGCCACAGCCACTTACAAACATTGTGTGATTTTACAAGGTTGTCAGCACCAACTGTACTGCTTGAGTGGTTTCAATATGTAAACATTTTCTTTTAATTCATTTGGGGTGGGGGGGGGGGGTCTGGTAACTCCAGAATGCATTTGGTGTTATGGTATTTGAACTATTGCTGCAGCCCAGTGATGGCTAGCTACAGTATAGGCCACATGGTTCAGTGATGTTGCTAAGGCTGAGAAAGCTGAGGTGACTCAACCCTTTGGTTCCCTAACCTGGCCACTATCTACGATACAATAATCCTTGATAGCAAAGTGATCTGGCTTATGCTGCATGCTGAGTTTAAAGTCACATGCGAAGAGTGAAAGATGCTATAGGGAATGGTTATTTTGCCTGTAATGTTTTACTTTGGATGTTATATGCCACTTGGGGACAGTGTGGAATAGCAACTTATAAATAAAATACATTTAGATTTTGGTGCTGTTGAGATATTGTCAGATTTCTTCGCAACTTCTTTAAGCAGGACATCAGGCAGAAAACAATTTGCAGTTTTTATTTCTCAGACTCAACTATACAGCACCAGCAAGGGACTGGAAATTAATTGTGGCTAATAAATTAATCATGCTATACAGCATTTCCCTTCCTTCTCCCTCTTGCCACCCCCCCCCCCCCCCCCCCGTTTCCCTGTCCAGTATATCTCCCTTCCCTGCCCACTGTTGCATAAAACTGTTAATTCCAGCCTCCTGCCCATCCTGTACCTTTTAGTCTTCAAGCTGGCAGCGATACTCATATGCTGCATGTGACCAGGGCTTTCCCTCTGACTCTTCTGTCACAATGTCCTGTTTCTATTAGGCACAGTCCTGAAAGACATGCTGCCTTAACATGTGCACATTCCAGTATAACTGCTCCTTTGCAATTACTGTCAAAAAGCAGGGGTTTAGCCAGACAGCTGATTTTGGGTAGGCACAGAATTCATCTGCCCATGTTCCACTCTCTGCCCCTTCCTTCCCACTTGCCAACCCAAAATATTAAATAGCTGAGCTGGCAGAGATCCCCAAACCATACCAGCTAAAGATTTCCTCCGCCTTGGCCAGCCAGCAGCACTTTGAGCATGTGCAGAAGGGCTAGTATCTACCAGCTGCTGTTTGGAAGAGCGCTGGCTGCCTGAGAAGGAAATCTTCATCTGTCAGCCACAGCAGTGAGTACCACAATTTTGGGTAGAATGGTCAAATTTTAGAGAAAGCACCATATGAACTCACACCAGTTTCTAGGAGTAGCCACCTTCCTTGATGTTAGAGGTTAATATGAATTTTAGGTGTAATCGAGTGATGCATTCAGCATATTTTTTTTCTTACCTTGGGTGCTGTAGCATTTAAGGCTCTTAATATTCTTAGCACTGCATGGTCAATGTCTCAAAGAACAAGATTAAGATCACTTCCTTTTCAAGAACTACCTCACGACTGTAAACATTAACAAGTTTTGAGTTTGTTTTATTTTTTTTTTTGCAAAACAAGCACCCTAGTGTACAATCTATATATACATATATATATATATATATATAAAAGGCACCTCCAACGTTCAAATGAAGCCTCAAGCCGGAAACTTGAGGTGCCAGAAATATCCGGTTTGGCCTGCAGTCAGTGTAGCTCCACCCTTGCGTCAAAACGCGATGACGTAGAGGGCGGGGAAGGCACAACGCACGAGTTTCACAGATTCTGTGACAGCAGCGGGGAGAGCACTGCGAACTTTAATCAGAAACTCACAACCAAGTGCCGGGGGGGGGGGGGGGGGGGGGGTGGAAATCAGAAGGGAGGGACGGAGGGGGGGGGGGGGGTCTGGAACTCAGGAGGGAGGGAGGATGGGGGGATTACCTTGCTAGCGCCTGTTTCATTTTTATCCGAAACAGGCATTTCTCACTAGTGTATGATAGTTTACAGGTTCATAGTAAATCAGATTTTCAAATTATAACACCAAAACCTATACTGTGAAAACAAAATTTTCATAAAGGTTTCAGTGGGCCACCTTGTATCTAAAAGAGCAAGCCCTAGTGCCAGAACAATCCACACACACTGCATGAGTGGGGTTTGAATGTGTCTCAAAGCTCATGTGAGGATGATGGGTTTGGATATTGTATGTCTCAGAACCTTCCCATTTGTTGTTGCCACATGGGAAACCTGAACAAAATGCCTGCCTTGATTGGCTCAAAGTGCAGCAGGTTCCACTCAGAACTTCCTAACCTTGTTAGGGGCTTATGCACCAATGTGGGTGTGTGGGTGGCTGGATTTTGTGCACAAGGCTCTGATTTAATATAGATAAAAGTAATGCACTGGCAACAGTGGGCAATCCAAGTACTTTTTTTATATAATGATTTTTACTGTTGTCAACATTATTAGTATTTATCATTACAGTCTTTCCACCACCGCCACTCCACCCTCCACCCCCCCCCCCCCCCCCCCCCCACCCCAGATAAGGCAGACAGCTTCTTGGTAATGCTACTCCCTTGCACACACTTTCCAAATCTGACCTTTACAGTAAGATGCATGATAAAATAGAAATAGATTTAGTAGGTAAAAAATATTTGTCCTTAGCTTTCTTTTTACTAGCCAAGCATCTGTGGGTCCTAAATAGGGTTAGTGCTGAATCAGCACAACGACCAGGACAAGACAAGAATCTGTAGCACCAAAGCAGGTAAATTAAAGAGACGTGAACAGGTAACCCATATTGTAAGGCTCTGAAATTAATAGCAGCAAAAACCCCAGTCATAAAAATGTGGGTTCAAATAAATTTAACAGATAAGAGAATGGCCTCTACCTGCCCAACAGCAAAAGGGATACCAGCCTACGTCCCCTGCTCTTATTTCTTAAATTCTCTTTTGTATAAAAACTAGCAACTGCTCTTTCTTGTATTACTAAGGCCTGTCATCATTTCTGTCTTACATACCCCTGGCTAGACTTCAGTGGATAAATATTAATTTTTTGGTGACTGCTACAATGGAAAATTTGATTCTGCTGTTTGAAGAGCAGCACCCCATATATTATCTTCCTGCAAAGTGCAAATTAAACTACGCTTATAGACTCATCAGACTCCAGACAGTGCACAACAGGCTCCTTGTTCCCCCACCATGGCCTGGCCAACCTCCTATGGACTTTCTCATATTATCCACCACTGTTGCAGTGGGTTTCTTTTTCTAACCTCACAAAATGTGTGTTACGAAAGGGGGTGCGTGAAGGATGGGCATGTTATCTAGAAAAGTCCGATTTGTTTTTATTAGGGAATGTCATCATGAGCAGAATGCATGCATCAATGATTGACATGCATAAAATACATTTATTTCTCCTTCTAAAAGTCATAACTATGATTCACTTCTGTGTGGTTTTAGTTAACAGATGTGCTCTGAAAGAGATTTTCAAGCAGGTCCAGGTTTTCAGATTATGCTTGCAACTGAGGCAGTATATACAAATCAATCTCATGTGTATTCAGACTGGCCTATGATACACTGCTCTAGGTACAAATCACCCCCCCCCCCCCCCCCCCCCAACAAACTGGGCATGAGAACTCTCCAACCTGAAGCTTTCTCTGCTGTTAGAAGTGAACAGTGTGATTGGCAAAGTAGAACGAAACCTACCAATAAAGTAAAAGCAGATCACATACAAAATACCAAAACAAGTGGTTTATTGAACAGTTACCTGATATGGCCACATTTCACTCTCAGGCTCTGTGAGGGATAAAAAAAAAAAACTAAGAGGGGTAAAACACAGTGTACCCTTATAGTAAAAATCAAACCACCTAATCCACTTCTTCACACAGACAGATTCACTTGTCTCAATGCTGCCAGTTCATTGACGCAGCAGCCTGAGGGCAAAATGTGGCCATGTCAGGTAACTTCAATAAACCACTTGTTTTGGTATTTTGTATGTGATCCACTTTTACTTTGTATTTCATTAGGCAGATCAGTGCCTCTTGTTTTTATTTCTGAACAAAACCTACCTACATACACAAACTACCTGATCAGGGGAACTCTAATGATTTTTCAAAGCTGGAGCAGGACAAATGGCAAAATATAGTGAAAAGAAGAGGAGGCAGCCTCATTTCTTAACCATACAAAGAAACAAGAAACAAACGTAGTCATTGTATATTTCAAAACAGAAGTTTCAGTGGCAATCATATTTTTAAAACAAAACTTTTACATATAAAAATATTCATACAGTTACCTTTGACAGTATTTCTATGCTCTGGTAATGCTGGGAGATCCAAGTAATACTATGAGCATATATGCCCAAGTCTACTGCAAGCATGCCCTGTCCAGCATCTGTCCCTTCCCTGCCCACTTGTTCCATAAAGCTCTCTCAATTCCATCCTCCTCCTCGTCAGTTTGGTAGCGATACTCATATGCTGCCTATGGTCTGCACCAGAACTTTCCCTCTGACCCTTCTGTCACAAGGTCCTGTTTTCTCAAGGGGTGGAGGGAAAGCCCTGGTGCAGGCCACAGGCGGCAGCATATCTATTCTTACCTCCCACAGAATGCAGCCATTTGATTTTCAACAAAATTTTCAAAAAAGGGGAAATGGCACATACCCCCAGCATTATAGAGCTACTGAAGGTTTCTTCCCCATAGGCACATTTAATAGCACATTACCATAGTTATTTTTTTAATAATTTAGCATGGAAATAAATTGGGTAAAACCCATCAGTTCTATCTGACGTCTGTATTCAAATGGTTTATTCAGCTTTCAGAATGAGCTAGATCAACCTCAAACATTTTAAATTCCCCTCACTGTCAACTAATTTTGTTTGCACAAAAAAGCAACAGTCCTGGAAATGCTCCTGTGGTTTCTGCTATTCAGTGCTATCTGGACAAAGCAACCTTACAAGATCATCATACTGCCTAAACAGTAGGCCTAAAGTTAACTAGACAAGTCAGGCTGAATATCTGGGTAAAGCTACCTTGACAAACTTGTCTGGTTAACTCACTGTGTACTTAGCTAGCTGAATGGTGCCTGGAACAAGACATTCTGTTTAGAATAATTTCAGTTCCAAGCAAATTACCTCTGTTCTTCTCAGCTGCATACAATTTTTAGCAAACACATGCATTTAGAACATGTTAAGATCAAAGTCTATTAGTAGTCGAACTAGAGCTCCTTACTCATGGAGTAAGGCCACACATGTTCTCTCAAGGGAGAATCCAATTGTTGGGTGTAAATTAGCTCCTTCCTTAGCATCAGAAACAGACCAGCCTAGGAATTGTGGGTTTGCATCCATCTACCAGCAGGTGGAGAAAGAATTGTGCTTTCCCTAATCAGCCACACAGGTCTTTACTAGGGAAATCACAATTCTGTATTCTCTATCTCCACTTGCTGGTAGATGGACACACACCCACAAGTCCTAGACTGGTCTGGTAGAACTCAAGGAAAGAAAATTACATAAGATCTAATTTCTCCATACTGCAACTGGTTGTCGTCTCAGTTAGATATGCCTATGTTCCAAACCAATATCAAACTGCTAATCCCTGTCTCTGACCCACTGCCCTTACTGTCACCCTACATGATAATTCGTGGCTCAGGCACAGATTCTGAGATAGTCTTGTGTGGAAGGACATTGGCACCATTGAGATACAGCTCATCATTTACAATCACATCTTCACCAAGTACCGTCACGTTCTCCAACCTCACCTGAGAAGAATAAGACAAACAGCAATAGTCAGTAGATTTCAACCCAAGAATATTAAAAAGGCAGTATGGTATTGGCTTGGTAATATCACCAAACTCCTCCCCAATTGTTTCAATATCTCCTCTTTTCTCTGAAGAGGTATTATGAACATAAGAATAGCCATACTGGGTCAGTCCAATGGTCCATGTAGCCCAGTATCCTGTTTTAAAGAGTGGCCAATCCAAGTCATAAGTACCTGGCAGAAATCCAAATAGTAGCAACATTCAATGGTATCAATCCCAGAGCATGCAGTGGCTTTCCCATGTCTGTCTCAATAATAGACTATGGACTTTTCCTCCAGAAACTTGTCCAAACCTTTTTAAACCTAAATACACTACCCACTCCACATCCTCTGGCAATGAAAAGTAGAATGCAGACTCATACTGTTCCAGATGAGTACATTCTGTACACAGAAAACAGATTCTTTGAGGATTTGCTCCACATCTTATTAAAGTTTCATAAGGGATGTTTTAACAAACTTTTTTTAAATTTAATTATACATTGATTTATTTAGTTCGTATGTTATTGTTCTATGTATATCCACTTACTGTTTATTGTGTTATACTATAATCTGCTTTAGAAGTTGGTTGTAAGTGGAATATCAAATTTGATAAATAGAGGTTAGCAGAAAATTAAAACTTTCAGAAGCATAAAGACACCATAAAGTAGACACTTCATCTAGACTACCTTTTATTTTTTCAGTGACTCCTTAGCTAGCATGGAGCTTTCCTCCATCCCCAACAACGGGCAGCCATCTAGGACACATGCAGATCATCCCACATTATGCACACCCTTTATGAACATTAGTATTGATTCAAAGATCATATGGCCATCTTTTTCACACTGCAGCACAGCCAGCACCGACTTCACTTAGCACACCCTCACCATCTTTCCTTCCCTCCCGCTGGAAGGAGTCAGTGAGCAGCATTTATTTGTTGGCTATTTCTCTCGACATCAGAACTGCATGGGGTTTGTGGATCTAGCTGAAGAAAGAAGCTGGCAGAGGACAGGGCCGGTGGAACCCGGTAAGCATGGCAGAGGGGTGCCACAAGCCATGTTTACCGCTGCCCGGGCAGCTCACCTGCAGGCAGCTCTTGGATCCCACCTGCCCACCTTCAGCTCCCGAACAGCCCTCTTTTCGTTCCTGCTGCCCTTGGGGGTTTAAATCTGTTATTTTACCTCAAGTCACAGTGAAAGCAGCAGGCTCCGGCTTGCCTCTAGCCGTCCCTTCCCTCTCAGTGTCCCACCCTACTCTGATGTAATTTCCTCTTTCCCCGAGGGCAGGACACAGAGGGAAGGGAAGGCTAGAAGTGAGTCAGAGCCTGCTGCTTTCATTGCTGCCACTGCGACTTGAGGTAAAATAGAAGAATTAAACCCCGACCCCGTAGGGTGGCAGGAATGAAAAGGGGGATGTTGGGGGAGAAGAGGGTGGGCAGGTGGGGCTGGGGTTGGAACCAGAACACGAGGGCTGAAAAGGGGGGCAGGTGGGGGCTGGGGCGAGTCACTGGACATGGATGGGAGGGAAGGATAGGGGGCAAAGAATTGCTGGACATGGATGGGTGGGGAGGAGAAGTTGCTGGGCACGGAGGCGAGGGCAGGGGACAGAGGAGAATTGCTGGGCACGGATGGATGGAGGCGAGGGCAGGGGAGAGAGGAGAATTGCTGGACACGGATGGATGGAGGCGAGGGCAGGGGAGAGAGGAGAATTGCTGGACATGGATGGATGGAGGGGATGGCAGGGGAGAGAGGAGAGTTGCTGGATATGGATGGATGGATGGATGGAGAGGACGGCAGAGGAGAGTTGCTGGATATGGATGGATGGAGGGGATGGCAGAGGAGAGAGGAGAGTTGCTGGACATGGAGGGGAGGGCAGGGGAGAGAGGAGTTGCTGGACATGGAGTGGAGGACAGGAGAAATGTTGGAAAGGGATGGAGGGAAGGAGAGACAGGAAGGAGATGCACACGGATGGAGGGGAAGGGAGAGAGAAGAAATACTGGACATGGATGGAGGGGAGGGAAGACAGAGGAGGAGATGCACATGGATAGAGGGGAGGGAAGACAAATGCTGGACATGGATGGAGGAGAGGGGAGAGAGATGAAGGAGATGCATATGGATGGAAGAGAGGGGAAGGAGATGCATATGGATGGAGGAGAGGGAAGAGAGAGGAAGGAGATGCATAGGGAGGGAAGAGAAAGGAAGGAGATGAGGGAAAAGGAAGAGAGGAGAAAAACTGCGCATGGATGGAGAAACTAGGCAGAAGCTGAATCCACTCTATACCTCCTCCAGTCAAGTCTATGGAGGACCCAGCTTTTACTTATGGATGCAGGGCAAGAAATGAAGAAAAAAGGAGGAAAGTAAAGAAAGGAAGCCCTGGAAACGGAGTTAAGAGAACAGATGGAGAGCAGCATGATCAGAAAAACAAAGTCACCAGACAACAAAGGTAGAAAAAAATCATTTTATTTTCATTTTAGTGTTTGGAATATGTCCACTTTGAGAATTTACATCTGCTGTCTTATTTTGCAATGTATAGCAATGTGGTTTTTTTTTTCTGGTATTGTGCTGCATGCAGAGTCTAACTTCTTAGGATTTCAGGTTAATTTTTGAAGAATTTGAAGAGGTGCTATCTCTGTTCTACATGTGTGACTGCAGGCCAAGTGTCTGAACAGGGATCTGTTTGTTAGGTTCTGAGATTTTGATAACATATTGTTTCAGGTTTGGCAAGACTGCTCTCCTAAGTCCTGTCCTGGCAGTTGGCAGTTCTTCCTGCATGATGGTCGGGTAGCGTCCTTGTCCACCGCTGATCGGGCAACAAAACATTTAAACTTGAACCTGAGCCTGCCTCTCTGCACGCCCCGATCTACCTGGTGGCTAGCCCGTGGCTTTTGGACTTCGTCGCTGAACATCTGCGGCCTGCCCCATCCGTTGACATCCAGCTCTTCCTGCTCTGCCGCCGCTCAGCTTCGGACCACCGGCATCCTTCAACAATCAGCTGTTCGTTGCTGTCGGAACCTCGGAGCTCCGCTGTGCTGTTGCTGTTCTTGCTCCATTGCTGGAGGACCTATCCGGCGGTGCCTTGGGAGCAGCATCGTTTACCCTGCTCCAATTAGACACTTCTCCTTACCCCGTTTCCTCTCCTTTTGCTGCCGTCATCCATGATCTCACTCCCTCAGCACTCATCTAGAAGAGCTGCACGACTTGGTGCATTATTTACAGTATCTCCTGCTACAGTGGCTCTGTTTTAACTGACTTAAGTGTTCTCTTGTTCCTGGAGCTGCTCTTCTTCTGCCAGATATCTGCTCCATCCCAACAACTCTGCAGTCACCTGCTGCCTGCTCATCAGCTGCTTACTTTGTATTCTGCATGGTTTCAGCAGTGCAGTCCCTGTCATGCTTCTCCTCCAAGTCTCTCCTCATCCTCTATTTCATCACCCTCATCCGGGCCTCCCTCATGTCGCTCATATCTGACTGTAGCAACATTCCTGTGCTGGTCTCTGCTCGGACAGCTTCTAGACTTTCAAATCATCGCTCTTCGGCTGCTCTTTCTGGCCACCACTCCATCGCTCTTCATAGGCTTGTCACTCACCGCAGTTGCTCGCCAAGGCAAAATCACCTTAAGTATCTCTCCTGCTCGGACAGTCCACCGGATCCATGCCTATCCGTCAAAGTGGGCTACATCAATGCCAGGTCTGTGGTCAACAAGCCGGAATCAATCTCGGACTAGCTCACCCAGGATAATCTCTTCATCACCGAAACCTGGATACGTGACTCTAAGGACCCTATTCTCCTTTACCTCTGCCCCCCTGGCTTCAAAATTGTACACTGGACTAGGCCAGGGAAAAGAGGTGGAAGCCTGGCTGTGATTTATCGCTCAAGCCTCTGAGTTGACTCCCTAGATGAATCCATAACGCACCGTCTGGAAATCGCTTCCATCAAGGTCCACAGCAGATCCCTTCAAGATTGTCTTTGCTGTGTTCTGTTCTACAGACCGCCAAACAATTGGATCGCCTGTCAGGCCGAGTTCATGGACTTTATCTCTGCTTCCTGCACGAATTATTTCAACCTCCTTATTCTTGGCGACCTGAACCTACACTTAGAAAACCAACACTCTCCCAACGCTAGTCAATGCCTGAATTTCCTCAACCTCCTGGATTTTCATTACCCTGATCTGCATCCAATGCACTTTAAAGGTCACACCCTTGATCTCTTTGCTTTTAAGTTCCTCAATGACTCTGTGTGGCAAATTCTTCCTGGTCTGCCATCCCTTGGTCTGATCACTACCAATTGCGGTTTACCATCCGCTGGCGGAAGACCAGCCATCCACTCCCTGAAAAGCCCACTACTTATTATGCAAGAGGGGAAATTGATCTGAGATCATTTTGGAAACAAATTTATGGATGTGACTGGAAAGCAAATGCAGACTCCTTTGATTACCTTACTCATTGGGAGAGCAGGTGTCAAGACATCTTGGACGGTCTTGCACCTTTGCAACTTAAATCCTCCTTCCACCGCAGATCTAAACCTTGGTTTACTCCTGAACTCAAAGAGTTGAATCAACAAACTAGAAGGCTGGAGAGAGCTTAGTTTAAGTCCACAAGCCTTAACAGCTTGGAAGCATTCTTGACGCACTTACAAATATGCAATTAAACAAGCCAAGAGAGCTTTTTTCCATAAAAGAATTCAAGCAGTTCAGTTGGATGCTCGGAAGCTATACCGTCAGCTGTCCTCTCTTCTAGACACCACTCCAGTTACTTCACCAAGTACTGATATGCCTTCAGCGTCCCAGCTGGTCAACTATTTCAGGGAAAAAATCCTTCTACAGAACTCGCTTCCCCAGAACTCCACTAGTGCTGGTGCCTTCCTTATAGGCCTTACGGCCCCACTAGTCCCCTGCCCTGCTGACCGTGATTGGTCCTCCTTTGTTGAGGTCACCACTGCGCAGGTCTCCTTGGCCCTTCGCAAGTTTTCGTGGACGCACTGCAAGCTGGATGTCTGCCCCAACTACCTACTACAATCGTCACCGGAGTGCTTTGTGGCTGACTTTACATCCTACCTAAACCATATGCTTCAGCGCGGTCGTTTCCCTGCGGCTCACGGTCACATTCTCTTAACGCCAATCCCAAAGGACCCGAGGTGTGAGCCTAGCATTATTTCTAACTACCGCCCTGTTGCTACTATCCCATTGCTGGTCAAGACCATGGAGAGTATGGTTAATTCCCAGCTCGCTGATTATTTAGACAAATTTTCAATTCTTCATGGCTCCCAATCTGGATTCCGATCTCACCACAGTACCGAGACAGTGCTGGTTACTCTTCTGTCCAACTTTTGGAAGGAATTGTCTTTTGGGGAAAACATCTTGCTCCTACAATTTGATTTGTCAAGTGCGTTCGACATGGTTGACCACAATCTCCTCCTTACGCTGCTAAGTGAATTTGGAGTTGGAGGCACCGTCTTGAATTGGTGTCGGGAATTTCTATCTTGCCGATCCTACCGGGTCAAAGTCCAATCCACTATATCTCCTTCCTGGAAGTCGCAATGTGGAGTTCCTTAAGACTCACCCCTTTCGCCTACCCTCTTTAACATCATGATGACCCCACTGGCAACAGCCCTTTTCAACCATGGCCTGAATCCCTTCATCTCTGCTGATGATGTAACCATTTACATTCCTTTCCAAACTTCCTTAGCTGAAATCACAGCGGACATTCAGAATTGTCTTAACATTATGGTCAACTGGGCAAGTACATTTAAGTTTAATCTAAATAAGAAAAAAACACATTGCCTCAGTCTGTCCTCACCGTTCAAACAGCCTATCCAGGGCACGATTGCTGCGCTTGACTTCTCCATTCCTATCTCTACTACTACTACTATTTAGCATTTCTATAGCGCTACAAGGCATACGCAGCGCTGCACAAACATGGAAGAAAGACAGTCCCTGCTCAAAGAGCTTACAATCTAATAGACAAAAAATAAATAAAGTAAGCAAATCAAATCAATTAATATGAACGGGAAGGAAGAGAGGAGGGTAGGTGGAGGCGAGTGGTTACAAGTGGTTACGAGTCAAAAGCAATGTTAAAGAGGTGGGCTTTCAGTCTAGATTTAAAGGTGGCCAAGGATGGGGCAAGACGTAGGGGCTCAGGAAGTTTATTCCAGGCGTAGGGTGCAGCAAGACAGAAGGCGCGAAGTCTGGAGTTGGCAGTAGTGGAGAAGGGAACAGATAAGAAGGATTTATCCATGGAGCGGAGTGCACGGGAAGGGGTGTAGGGAAGGACGAGTGTGGAGAGATACTGGGGAGCAGCAGAATGAGTACATTTATAGGTTAGTAGAAGAAGTTTGAACAGGATGCGAAAACGGATAGGGAGCCAGTGAAGGGTCTTGAGGAGAGGGATAGTATGAGTAAAGCGACCCTGGCGGAAGAGGAGACGGGCTGCAGAGTTTTGAACCGACTGGAGAGGGGAGAGGTGACTAAGTGGGAGGCCAGCAAAAAGCAGATTGCAGTAGTCTAAACAAGAGGTGACAAGGGTGTGGATGAGGGTTTTGGTAGAGTGCTCGGAAAGAAAGGGGTGGATTTTACGGATGTTGTAAAGAAAGAAACGACAGGTCTTGGCAATCTGCTGGATATGAGCAGAGAAGGAAAGAGAAGAGTCAAAGATGACCCCAAGGTTTCGAGCTGAGGAGACAGGGAGAATGAGAGAGCCATCAACAAAAATAGAAAACGGGGGGAGCGGGGAGTTGGGTTTGGGGGGGAAAATGAGAAGCTCGGTTTTGGTCATATTTAACTTCAGGTGGCGTTGAGACATCCAGACAGCAATGTCAGACAAGCACGCTGAAACTTTGGTTTGGATGCAAGGTGAGATATCAGGGGTAGAAAGGTAGATTTGGGAGTCATCAGCATAGAGATGGTAGGAAAAGCCATGGGATGAGATTAATGAACCAAGGGAAGAAGTGTAGATAGAAAAGAGGAGGGGACCAAGAACAGAACCCTGAGGTACGCCGACAGGCAGAGGGATAGAAGCAGAAGAGGATCCACCACAGTGGACACTAAAGGTGCGGAGGGAGAGGTAGGAAGAGAACCAGGAAAGGACAGAGCCCTGGAATCCAAGTGAGGACAGGGTATCGAGAAGTATCTCAACAGGGTATCTCAACAAGTGTGAAGCTTCTCGGGGTCACTCTGGATTCCAACCTGACTCTCGACCTCCAAGTATCATCAATTGTGAAGCGTATGTTCCTCTCCATGAGGTCTCTTAAGCATATCAAGCAGTTCCTGCCGTTCGACCTCTTCAGGACCCTACTCCATTCCCTCGTCCTGAACCATTTCGACTACTGCAATGGAATTTACACTGGCTGCAAAGAACATACCCTTAGGAAACTCCAGACTGTGCAGAACACGGCGGCGAGGCTTCTATTTGGCAAATCTCGGTTTGTAGCAGCAAACCCCCTTTGTGAACAGCTCCACTGGCTCCCAATTAAAGAACGTATCGAATTTAAACTCTGTGCTCTTACGCATAAGATAGTTTATGGGGACACTCCTGCTTATATGTATAGCCTGAATGACCTTTCTCCACGAAATTCCGTGAGGTCGTCCCGCACCTATCTCAATCTACACTTTCCAAAGTGCAGAACCTTGAGATACAAGCTACGTTTTGGATCCTCTTTTAGCTTTATGAGTCCCCGTTATTGGAATGCATTACCACTATCATTAAGAGTGATATCCGATCACAGCCTGTTCAAGAAGTCCCTAAAGACATACCTATGTGATCAATCATACTCCTCTGCTGCTTGACCTCCTGCAACTCCTCATCCCTTTATCCTTTTGTTTCCCTCCCTTCCCCTCTCTGCCTTATTCTCTGTTGCTCTAGCATTACTATGTTACTACTTTACTTGAATGTTGTAAGCCACATGGACCTTCAGGATTGAGAAAAATGTAGTCCTTTAATATCACAAATACCCGACACGGGCCGTGTTTCGGCGTACAACCGCCTGCATCAGGGGTCAATAAACTCCTATCGGTCAACTTGCAAACTGTGGCGCAAGAGGTAAGTGAAACAATCGGGGTAAAACTCGCGGTTTTCAGTATTGGAGGCGTCTTTCTGAATATAGACGAGCTATTCAAACAACGGGAGTTTTACCCCGATTGTTTCACTTACCTCTTGCGCCACAGTTTGCAAGTTGACCGATAGGAGTTTATTGACCCCTGATGCAGGCGGTTGTACGCCGAAACACGGCCCGTGTCAGGTATTTGTGATATTAAAGGACTACATTTTTCTCAATCCTGAAGGCCCAGTGTTTGCTTTTTTTGTTTGCCTTGTTGTATTTGTATGCTGTTTTCCCTCTCTTTTGTGACGCCACATGGAGCCTGCCTCAGTGGGATTTTGTGGGATATAAGTGTTCACAATAAATAAATAAATAAATAAATAATTTGGTTTGTGTCATTTTGGGTATACTGGAGTTGTAACAGCTTACAGAAATTATTTATAATGAAAAAAACCATGTTATTTTTCTTCTATACTGGTGTAATATTTTCAATGATGCTTGTTTATATGTGCTATGGCTGGTAAACGGGGTGTGGCTACTGTGGGTGTGACTACTGTAGGGGCGGAGCCATTGTGACTCCGACCCTGGATGGGTAGGGGCACCAGAAACCCTAGCACCAGCCCTGGCAGAGGAGGCAGCAGCTGAGATGAAGCACTGATCACGATGACTCTCCACTGCAGGAAAACACCCAAGGAATTGGGTGGAGAGAAAGAAAGATTTCTGTGGGGGATGGCAGCACTGATTTGTCCCTGCCCTCCTCTTTGCTAGCAGCTGACAGAGCAAAAATCTGCCAAATTCACCACGGCACACTGGTTGGGAAATATGGATCTAGCCAGTTATTATTATTTATTATTTGTTGCATTTGTATCCCACATTTCCCCACCAATTTGCAGGCTGAATGTGGCTTACATAGTACCGTGATGGTGATTGCCAATTCCGGTATAAGAATACAGAGTGTTGATTGCGTTAAAGTTCATGAGTAACAGAGTGAATTAGGTAGTCAAGGATGAAGAGTTAAGTTTTGTCCAGTTCTGGTATAAGTTTAGTTGTGCTGCAGGGTTCAGGTGTTTAGGTTGGATCGTTATGGTATGCCTTTTCGAACAAATTGGTTTTTAATGATTTCCAAAAGATTGTTAGGTCATGCATTGTTTTCATGATGTTTGGTAGTGCATTCCAAAGTTGTGTGCTTATGTACGAGAAGCTGGATGCATATGTTGATTTATATTTTAGTCTTTTGCAGCTTGTGTAATGGAGATTTAGGTATGTGCGTGCTGACGTTTTTGTGTTTCTAGTTGGTAAGTCTATAAGGTCTGCCATGTAGATCGGGGCCTCACCGTGAATAATTTTGTGAACCAGGGTGCAGATTTTGAATGCAATTCGTTCTTTGGGAGCCAATGTAGTTTTCACATAGGGGTTTGGCACTTTCGTATCTCGTTTTTCCGAATACGAGTCTGGCTGCGGTGTTTTGGGCAGTTTGGAGTTTCTTAATAATTTTTTCTTTGCATCCGGCATAGAGTGCGTTGCAGTAGTCTAGGTGACTTAGCACCATTGATTGTACCAGGCTGCGGAATATTTCTCTTGGGAAGAAAAGTTTTACTCATTTGAGTTTCCACATTGAGTGGAACATTTTCTTTGTTGTAATTTTTGCTTGGCTTTCTAAAGTAAGGTTTCGGTCGATGGTGACTCCAAGAATTTTCAGGCTGTCTGATACAGGAAGAGTGTAATCTGGGGTGTATGTAATGGTGGGTTTGTTTGTATTATATTGTGATGAAAGGATGAGGCAATGTGTTTTTTCTGTGTTGAGTTTTAGTTGAAATGCATCCGCCTATGGCTTCATAATTTGCAGGCTAAGTTCGATTTTGTTTGTAATTTCTGTTAGGTCGTGTTTAAACGGGATGTATATCGTGACATCGTCAGCGTAGATGTAGGGATTGAGGCCTTGGTTAGATAGGGATTTGGCTAGTGGGGTCATCAGGTTGAAGAGGGTCGGCAAAAGCGGTGAACCTTGGGGTACTCCGCATTCCGGTTTCCATGGTGATGATATATTCAATTTTCATATCACTTGGTATGTTCTTGTAGTTAGGAAACCCTTGATCCAGCTAAGCACCCTTCCACCGATCCCGAAGTATTCTAGGATGTTTAGTAGTATTTTATGGTTTACCATGTCGAATGCACTAGACATGTCAAATTGTAGAAGGAGTACACTTTTGCCTGTTGCGATTTCTTGTTTGAATTTGGTGAGGAGAGTAATTATTACTGTTTTGGTACTGTGGTTGGAGCGAAATCCTGATTGTGACTCGTGTAGTATTGAAAATTTGTTTAAGTAGTTGGTAAGTTGCTTAGTTACCATGCTTTCTAGCAGTTTGACTACCAGAGGGATGGATGCTACCGGGCGATAGTTGGTGATTTCACTTGCTTTTTTCTTTGGATCTTTAGGTATTGGTGTGAGTAGTATGTTGCCTTTGTCCATGTTGCAGCATGTAGTTTAGGTGTGATGTAAGGTCTGCTATGAAGCGTTGAGGGGCTGATTTTTATAGGTAGTTGGGGCATGTGTCCAGTTTACAGTAAGATTTGGCGAACCTGTTAATCGCTTGGGCTACGATTTCGTCAGTAAGGAAAGCAACGTTTGTCCAGATTCGGTCTGCTGGATATTCACCGATGATTGTGTCCATGCAGTCCATGAATTTTTCGATGTCAGTGGTGTTCTGTGATAGCGTGGTGCGTAGGTTTGCAATTTTCTCATTAAAGTATTTAGCAAGTTTGTCTGCAGATGGTGTGTCTGTATTGGTTGTGTTGACCAATTGTTCACGAGTTGGTATAATTTATGCGTGTCTTTGTAATCTGGCCCTATTTTGGTTTTATAGTAAGACCTTTTGGTTTGTCTTATTGCATATTTGTATTTTCTTTGCATTTGTTTCCATGTGTTGAGTGTGTGTGTAACTTTTATTTTTGTCCATGCTCGTTCAAGCCTCCTGGCTTGTGTTTTTAGTTTTTTCAGTTCTTTGTTGTACCATGGTATCGAATTGTGTCTACATGAGGTTCTTGTTTGTAATGATGCTATTAGGAGTCACGGACCAAGAAAGGGATCTAGGTGTCATCGTTGATGATATGTTGAAACCTTCTGCTCAGTGTGCTGCTGCAGCTAAGAAAACAAATAGAATGTTAGGTATTATTAGGAAAGGAATGGAAAACAAAAATGAGGATGTTATAATGCCTTTGTATCACTCCATGGTGCGACTGCACCTCGAATATTGTGTTCAATTCTGGTCGCCGTATCTCAAAAAAGATATAGTGGAATTAGAAAAGGTGCAGAGAAGGGCGACGAAAATGATAAAAGGGGATGGGACGACTTCCCTATGAGGAAAGGCTAAAGCGGCTAGGGCTCTTCAGCTTGGAGAAAAGGCGGCTGAGGGGAGATATGATAGAGGTCTGTAAAATAATGAGTGGAGTTGAATGGGTAGATGTGAAGTGTCTGTTCACGCTTTCCAAAAATACTAGGGGGCATGCGATGAAGTTACAATGTAGTAAATTTAAAACGAAACGGAGAAAATTTTCTTCACTCAATGTGTAATTAAACTCTGGAATTCGTTGACAGAGAATGTGGTAGGGGCGGTTAGCTTAGCGGAGTTTTAAAAAGGTTTGGATGGCTTCCTAAAGGAAAAGTCCATAGACCGTTATTAAATGGGGAAAATCCACTATTTCTGGGATAAGCAGTATAAAATGTTTTGTACATTTTTGGGATCTTGCCGGGTATTTGTGACCTGGATTGGCCACTGTTGGAAACAGGATGCTGGGCTCGATGGACCTTTGGTCTTTCCCAGTATGGCAATACTTATATATGTACTTATTTCATCTAATATGCTTCTGCATCTGTTGTCCCAGTTTAGGAGAGAATGTATTGAGTCCATTTGTGCTGTCCATTCATTGTTGTATATCTGCTTGGCCTCTCGTGGTATAGGTTGTGCGTTCATGTGTATGGTATGAGCCTTTTTTTTTTTTAGCTTTCCCAAATGACTGGTAGGTCACAAGTGTTTAGAAGATGTGCATTAAAAACTGTGCATAGAATGGCTCATCCCTGGCTATACCTTTCCAGTTTCCAGCAATTGTAGTTTAGATATGCACAGAAACTAGGCTGACATCCCTGACTGTTTAATAGTTTTTGACTGACCTGTCTTTTCTAAATTTATGTAATCCCTCTTTCATCTCTATTATAGTGCCTGCCTTTTAAATGCCCTACAGCAATGAGTTATACAAGCTAACTATACATTTTGCAAAGAAAGAAAAAGGAAAAGCCTCAGTAATGCTAAGGGGAAAGTGCTTTAATTCAAATCAATTCTTGTATACCGCTAATATCCCCTTTCCAGGGTTCAGTGTGGTTTACATTCTAGGTGAGACAAAAACAGAGAACATGAAATGAAACAGAGGTTGATATGGATAGTGTATTAAACGGTCTTTGGGAAGAGAGGCTTTTAGGCTCCTCCTGAAGTTAAGGTAGCTATTGACTGTTCTAACAGTAATAGGTAAAGATTTCCATAAGTACAGGGAATAAAGAGTGATCTTCCAATATCGAATTCCCTTATGAAACGATGGTGCTAGCGTCAGTTGTTCTCCGAGGACAAGCAGGCTGCTTGTTCTCACATGTGGGTCGACGTCTGCGTCAACCCGGGAACCGGGATTTTGCAAGCAAAATATTTTTAAAAGTCTAGCCAGAGTCTTCTGGCGTGCGTGCAGCGCACAACGCGCATGTGCGGACCGATTTCCCACCCGGCGCGTGAAAGTGTTCCTCAGTTATTTTTTCTCCGCGTTGAGGTGCGGTCGAGTTTTTCCCCTGCTCCTCTCAGGCCCGGGAAAGAGTGTCATTTGTTTTTGTGGCTTTTGCCTTATTTCTTTTCTTTTTTTAATAGAAATTTACAGTTTTAAAAAAAAAACTTGCCGTAGTTTTATTTTTTTTGCCCTTTTAAAGTTTCCTTTGTTTTTTGACGTGGCCAGCTCAGGCCGCGCAGTCGGGTTGTTCCCTTCTTTTCGTGCCCTTTTTTCTTTTAACAGGCACGGTCACGTCTTTTGATTTCGCCGAAGCCGTTTTTCCTTCCATGTCATCGAAGACACCTAGCGGCTTCAAACGTTGTATTCGGTGCAACCGGACCATCTCGGGTACCGATACCCACGCCTGGTGTATCCAGTGCCTTGGGCCCGACCATAGGCCAGCCGCTTGTAGTCTGCATGGACTCAAGTGTCTCGAGAGGCCCAACGAGAGAAGCTTTTTGGGGCTCGGTCTGGTCCTTTGACATTGACCGGTACCGAGATCTGCTGCGTCAACATCGACATTGAGGGACGCATCGACATCAGGAGCGAAGGTAATGGCTGCGGAACGACCAACTCGTGCTGGGAGCAGTGAGGCATCGAGTGGGTCTCCACCTGTCTCGAGGCCTCCTGGGACTGACCTTCGTTGGACCCAGCCCCGAGGAGACATGAGGATTCCACGTTTTCCTTATCGGTACCGAGGAGTCTCGATGACAGGCATCGAGTGAAGGCGAAGAAGCACCGTCATTGTTCTTCTTTGACACACGGTGGCTGGGAGCACCGGGACGTCGAGGGATTCAGCACCCGAGAAGCGTTGGCACCAATAGGATCGCTCTCCCTCTATTCAGGAGGTGCCAATGCGTCAGTCTAGCAGCCCGGTACCTGCTCCTGAGCCTTGACAGATTCTGTCACCGACTCCTTTACCGACCCCGCAGCTTTGTCCGACAGCAGCTCTCGACGAGCGCATCAGGGCCCTGCTTCCAGAGCTTCTGGAAGGGTTGTTGCGACAGTCTGCTTCGGTGTCGGGGGTGCTTGTGCCTTCCATACCATCTACTGCAGCGGTATCTGGCCCTTCGCCTGTGGTGAGGTCCCCGACCTCGGTGCCACCTGCGGTTACCACCCAGGTCGACTCCCCTTCGACGTCGGTGGAGGAAGCTTCACCGGAGTCCAGGCGGGCGTTGACTTCTCTGCACCGCCATCGAGGACGTCGTTCCTCGGCATCGAGGCAGGCTCAGTTTCGGACTGCTCTGAGAGATGTCTTGTCCGATACTGAAGATGAGCGTTCGTGGGAGGAAGAGGAGGATCCCAGGTACTTTTCTTCTGATGAGTCCTATGGGATTCCTTCTGAACCTTCCCCTCCACCAGAAAGGAGACTTTCTCCACCAGACAGTCTATCCATTACCTCCTTTGTCCGGGAAATGGTTGCGGCTATTCCCTTCCCTATGGAGATTGAGGATGAGCCCAAGGCTGAGATGCTCGAGGTCCTGGATTATCCTTCTCTGCCTAGAGAGGCTGCAATGGCTCCTTTGCATAATGTACTACATGAAGTCCTTATGCAAAACTGGGCGTTCCCTCTGTCTAATCCCGTGATCCCGAAAAGGACTGAATCCCAATATCGGATCCACGGGGAGCCTGGATTGATGAAGTCTCAGCTACCTCACAATTCCATAGTGGTGGACTCCGCCCTCAAAAGAGCCAAGAGTACTAAGGACTATGCCTAAGCGCCCCCAGGCAGAGAATCTAGAACCTTGGACTCTTTTGGGAGGAAGGTGTATCAAGCCACTATGCTCGCTGCCAAGATCCAAACATACCAGCTCTTCATGAGCATCCAGTTGCGGAACTCGGTGAGGCAATTGTCTAGCTTGGTTGATGCACTCCCTCCGGAGCAAGCCAAGCCTTTTCGCCAGGTGGTCAGGCAGCAGAAGGCGTGTCGAAAATTCCTGGCCAGGGGTACGTTCGACACTTTTGATGTAGCATCCAAGTTTGCTGCCCAAGGTATAGTGATGCGTAGACTCTCATGGCTGCAGGTCTCTAACCTGGATCATTCGGTCCAGCAGCAGATGGCGGATGTTCCTTGCCGGGGGGATAACCTTTTTGGTGAGAAAGTAGAGGATCTGGTTGACCAGCTCAAGAAGCACAATGATGCTATGGATTCTCTCGCCCGCCGGGTGTCTTCTGCTACTACCGCCTCATCTAGGAGGTTTTTTGGAGGGAAGAGGAGTGCTACCTATTCCTATGCTAGGCATAGGTACACTCCTGCTTCTTGGCAGCCTGTCCAGGCTCAGTCCCAGCGCGCTTGTTCTCGTCAACAGTGTGCGCCCAAGGCCTCTGCGGCTCCCCAGCAAAAGCAAGGGACTGGCTTTTGACTGGCTCCAGTTCAGCATAGCCTCAGTAAAAGTGTCTGTGCTGGATGACTTGCCGGTTAGGGGGGTGGGGGTGATATTTTTTTCACCAAAGGTGGCCTCTCATAAACTCCAACCGGTGGGTTCGTCAAATAGTCTGGTCAGGATACACCCTCAATCTGGAATCCAAACCTCCAAATTGTCCACCGGGAGCTCATTCTTACAGTTCCCAGCACAAACAGGTACTTGCAGAGGAACTCTCAGCCCTTCCGAAGGCCCAAGTGATCGAACCCGCTCCACCAGGGGAAGAAGGGCTGGGATTCTATTCCAGGTACTTCCTTGTGCAAAAGAAAACAGGGCGGATGCGTCCCATCCTAGACCTAAGGGCCCTGAACAAATTTCTTGTCCGAGAAAAGTTCAGGATGGTTTCCCTGGGCACCCTTCTTCCCATAATTCAGGGAAATGATTGGCTATGCTCTCTGGACTTAAAGGATGCTTACACACACATCTCGATACTTCCAGCTCACAGGAAGTATCTTCGATTTCGGCTGGGAATACAACACTTTCAGTACCGCCTTTTGGCCTGGCGTCTGCACCCAGGGTGTTTACCAAATGCCTAGCTGTTTTTGCAGCATCACTACGCAGACTGGGAGTGCATGTGTTTCCTTATCTCAACGATTGACTGGTGAAGAGCACCTCGAAGGAGGGTGCTCTGGAGTCCATGCGAATGATTATTCGGGTGCTAGAGCTACTGGGGTTCGTCATAAATTATCCTACATCCCATATCACCCCAGTCCAAGCATTGGAATTCATTGGAGCCCTGCTGAACACTCAGACAGCTCGAGCTTATCTTCCCAAGACAAGGGTGGACAATCTTCTGTCCCTGGTGTCCATGGTTCGAGCGTCTCACTAGGTCATGGCTCGGCAGATGTTGAGACTTCTGGGGCACATGGCTTCCACAGTTCATGTCACGCCCATGGCACATCTACATATGAGATCCGCTCAATGGACCCTAGCTTCCCAGTGGTTTCAAGCTGTGGGGGATCTAGAGGATGTAGTCCAACTGTTCACCAGCTTTCGGAATTCTCTCCACTGGTGGGGAAGACTCTGCTGAAACTCAGGCAAGACCGCAGAACCATGATTCTGATAGCGCCCTTTTGGCCTCGTCAGATTTGGTTCCCTCTTCTTCTGGACTTGTCCTCCGAAGAACCGTGGAGATTGGACTGTTTTCCGACCCTCATCACTCAGAACGAGGGGTCGCTTCTACATCCCAACCTCCAGTCTCTGGCTCTCACGGCCTGGATGTTGAGAGCTTAGAATTTGCATCCTTGGGTCTTTCAGAGGGTGTCTCCCGAGTCTTGCTTGCTTCCAGGAAAGATTCCATGAACAGGTGTTACTCTTTCAAATGGAGGAGGTTTCCCGTCTGGTGTGACAGCAAGGCCCTAGATCCTCTTTCTTGTCCTACACAGACCCTGTCTGAATACCTTCTACACTTGTCACAGTCTGGTCTCAAGACCAACTCTGTAAGAGTTCACCTTAGTGCGATTAGTGATTATCATTGCCGTGTAGAGGGTAAGCCTATCTCTGGACAGCCTTTAGTTGTTTGCTTCATGAGAGGTTTGCTTTTGTCAAAGCCCCCTGTCAAACACCAGTGCCATGGGATCTCAACGTCGTTCTCACCCAGCTGATAAAAGCTCCTTTTGAGCCACAATTCCTGCAATCTGAAGTACTTGACCTGGAAGGTTGTTTTCTTGGTGGCTGTTACTTCAGCTCATAGAGTCAGTGAGCTGCAGGCCTTATATCAAGTTGCAACAGAGTAGTCCTTCGCAAGCACCCTAAGTTCCTGCCAAAGGTTGTGTCAAAGTTCCATCTGAACCAGTCAATTGTCTTGCCAACTTTCTTTCCCCGTCCTCATACCTGCCCTGGTGAAAGCAGTTTGCACACCTTGGACTGCAAGAGAGCATTGGCCTTTTACGTGGAGCGGACAAAGCCCTTTAGACAGTCCGCCCAGTTGTTTGTTTCTTTTGATCCCAACAGGAGGGGAGTCGCCATCGGAAAACGCACAATCTCCAATTGGCTAGCAGATTGCATTTCCTTCACTTATGCCCAAGCTGGGCTGTCTTTAGAGGGCCATGTCACGGCTCATAATGTTACAGCCATGGCTGCATCAGTGGCTCACTTAAAGTCAGCCTCCACTGAAGAGATTTGCAAGGCTGCAACGTGGTCATCAGTCCACACATTCACATCTCACTACTGCCTTCAGCAGGATACCCGACGTGACAGTCGGTTTGGGCAGTCGGTGCTGCAGAATCTGTTCGGGGTTTAGAATCCAACTCCACCCCCCTAGACCCATTTTTGTTCTGTTCCAGGCTGCACTCTCAGTTAGTTATGGTTTCAGGTCAATCTCTGTTATGTCCTCGCCGTTGCGAGGCCCAATTGACCAATGTTCGCTGTTTTGAGTGAGCCTGGTTGCTAGGGATACCATACCCCACATGTGAGAACAAGCGAAGATACATACCTGTTGCAGGTATTGTCCGAGGACAGCAGGCTGATTGTTCTCACAAACCCGCCTACCTCCCCTTTGGAGTTGTTACTGTTTCTTTTATGCTTTTGATTTAACTGAGGAATGCGTTCACGCGACGGGCGGGAACTCGGTGCACACTGCACGTGCGCCAGAAGACTCTGGCAAGACTTTTTTTTATATTTTGCTTGCAAAATGCCGGTTCCCCTGCTGACGCAGACGTCGACCCACATATGAAAACAATCAGCCTGCTGTCCTTGTAGAATACCTGCTACAGGTATGTATCTTCACTTTCTTTCAGTCTGTTAGACTGGACCAAACATAGTGAAGAAGCCCTAGTCAGCCATTCAGATATGAAACCTTGTAAGATTTGGAAAACTAAACAAGCAGCTTTAAACCTAATTCCTTCTGATACAGGAAGCCAGTGCAGTTTGTTGAGATATGATGAGACACTTGTATATCTGTTCTGTTTGAATATTAGTCCAGTGACTATGTTCAGTATAATTTGCAATTTTTTTCTTATATTGACACTTAATACCAAGAAATAGGATATAATAATAATCTAGGTATGATAGGATTGAAAATATTTTAAATGGAATACAAAATCTTATTTTTCCTATACCACTTTGTTTACTGAGACTTAACATCATGCCTTTAATGTCACCACAGCAAAGCGGTTTATGGACATTTTCCCTGTATTATCTTCATTCTGTAGAACAAGTATGTACTGGACCACCAGAACAGCTACATTTTGCAATTTATCAACACAACCCCACTCTGACTGCATTCTAGCTGAATATTCATAGTACAGATGGAAAACTTATTTAGCAGCGACTGCTCAGAAATCCTATTTTCTACTGCACAGATTTTCTGAACGTTAATCAAAAAGAACAAAATTACAGAGCATTAATGAGACAAAACCAACATGGAATTAGTGAAGGGAAAATCACCAATCTACTACATTTCCTTGAAGGGGTGAATAAACATGTGGATAAAGATGAGCCGGTTGATATTGTATATCTGGATTTTCAAAAGGCATTTGACAAAGTACCTCATAAAAGACTCTAGATGAAATTGGAGAGTCGTGGATAGGAGGTAGTGTGTTCTACTGTACATTAAAAACTGAGAGTAGGGTTAAATGGTCAGTATTTTCAATGGAGAAGGGTAGATACTGGGGTTCCCCAGGGGTCTGTGCTGGGACTGCTGCTTTTTAACATATGTATAAATGATCTGGAGATGGGAGTAACTAGTGAGAAAATTAAATTTGCTGACGACACAAAGATATTCAAAGTTGTTAAATCGCAAGAGGATGTGAAAAATTAGAAGAGGACCTTGGGGGACTGGGAGACTGGGCATCCAAATGGTAGACGGCGTTTAATGTGAGCAAGTGCAAAGTGATGCATGTGGGAAAGAGAAACCCGAATTATAGCTACGTAATGCAAGGTTCCACATTAGGAGTCACCGACCAGGAAAGGGATCTAGGTGTCATTGTTGATGATACGTTGAAACCCTCTGCTCAGTGTGCGGTGGCGGCTAAGAAAGCAAATAGAATGTTAGGTATTATTAGGAAACGAATGGAAAACAAAAATGAGGGCGTTATAATGCCGTTATTGCTCGAATACTGTGTGCAATTCTGGTAACCGCATCTCAAAAAAGATATAGTGGAATTAGAAAAGGTACAGAGAAGGGTGACGAAAATGATAAAAGGGGACAGGATGACTTCCCTATGAGGAAAGGCTAAAGCTTGGAGAAAAGACGGCTGAGGGGAGATATGATATAGGTCTATAAAATAATGAGTAGAATGGAACGGGTAGATGTGAATCGCTTGTTTATTCTTTCCAAAAATACTACGACTAGGGGACATGCAATAAAGCTACAAAGTAGTAAATTTAAAACAAATCGGAAAAAATATTTCTTCAAGCAATGTGTAATTAAACTCTGGAATTTCTTGCCAGAGAATATGGTAAAAGCAGTTAGCTTAGCAGAGTTAAAAAAAAGGCTTGTTAAGCCATTATTAAGATGGACGGGGAAAATCCACTGCTTATGTCTAGGATACAAATACAAAATCAATGGCTATGTTTTGTTCCCAAGGGGGCTCTGTATGAATACACAACAATAGTGGGACAAAACTTGTATGTGGCAATATATATCTTATAGGCTGTAGAGGTTATCTCATAGCATTTTTAGCGACTGTGTATATCAGCGTATCATATGCCTCACACGTCTGCAATTGTAATCATAGACTACCTCCAGCCAGCCAGTAGTTTCGTGTTATATTTAGACTTTTAATTGAAACGTACTGCTGTCTCAAAAACTTAACATTATTGCACACATAAAAAGCAAATAATGCACCAATTCGACTTAACTTAAGGGCTCCAGACTTTATGTGTTGTCTTCGGTAGTGAAAGTTCAACAGTTTGAATCCCAAATTTGTGGAGCCCTTATAGGCAACTCCGTTGTTGTGGTAAGCCCGACAGGACCCTGTTTCGCGGTCTCAAGCTTTGTCAAGGGCAAAAACCTAGCAACAGTGTCTTCTATCTCAGATAGAAGACACTGTTGCTAGGTTTTTGCCCTTGACAAAGCTTGAGACCGCGAAACAGGGTCCTGTCGGGCTTACCACAACAACGGAGTTGCCTATAAGGGCTCCACAAATTTGGGATTCAAACTGTTGAACTTTCACTACCGAAGACAACACATAAAGTCTGGAGCCCTTAAGTTAAGTCGAATTGGTGCATTATTTGCTTTTTATGTGTGCAATAATGTTAAGTTTTTGAGACAGCAGTACGTTTCAATTAAAAGTCTAAATATAACACGAAACTACTGGCTGGCTGGAGGTAGTCTATGATTACAATTGCAGACGTGTGAGGCATATGATACGCTGATATACACAGTCGCTAAAAATGCTATGAGATAACCTCTACAGCCTATAAGATATATATTGCCACATACAAGTTTTGTCCCACTATTGTTATGTCTAGGATAAGCAGCACAAAATACTGTTTTGGGATTGGGAAAATCCACTGCTTATGTCTAGGATAGGCAGCACAAAATACTGTTTTGGGATCTTGCCAGGTACTTATAACCTGGATTGGCCACCTTTCAAAACAGGATTCTGGGCTTGATGGACCTTCGGTCTATCCCAGTATAGCAACACTTGTGTACTTATATTTGTAATATACTAAGTTAGTCCAATAAAAAGGAATCATCTTCTTTTCTTTATCTCTATAACCACAGCACAAAAAAACTGTATTGGAGGATTTCATTCCTGATTCTAATGGCTTGTTTTAAGTTCCCCTGTGTTCTTGAAGACAGGGTTTTTCTAATGTCTTATACATTAGCAACCCCAGCAGGCTCAAAGAGTATAAAAGGAGAATCTCAGTTCCTGCCAAATACTGCTTCCAGCATTTATCAATGTGGATTTAGTTCACACCTTTTTCAGTAGTAGCTCAAGGTGGGCACATTCAGGTACACTAGGATTTTCCCTCTGGATTAAATGACTTGCCTAAGAAACAGCACTGGAATTTGAATCAGGATTCCCTGGTTGTCAGTCTGGTGCTCTAACCACTAGGCTACTCCTCCACTCCAGAGGAGCTTTGATAAGGAACACAGGCTAAACTTTAGAGGGAACCTCCCAGTGAGTTAAAACAGATAATGAGAGAAGCAAGCAGCCCTACCTGTAGGAGCAATTTAGCCTACAAGACCAAGCAGCATCTCTGCAGCTACTTGGGGCAATTATTCCAAAAAGAGGTGGGAGGGGGTCAGATATGAAGACCCACTGATCTTGCCTAATATGCAACTGGAAGCCTATGTAAAGCTGAAATATATGTTTGACTGGGAAAAGGACTTGGGCCAGATGTTATCGGATACTCAATGGGAAGAAACTTTTGTGTTTCAGCCTGGTTGAAGGAGAATACTCTGAAGACCTTAATGCACTGGTGTATCACTCTGAATAGACTGCAGTCTTTTCTTCCACGTTATAACCCTCAGTGCTGGAGGAACTGCAGGGAACTGGGCACTTATTTACACATATGGTGAAACTGTACATGATTTCTGGGACAAAATACAAGATATTTCATCTTCTACATTTGGAGTTTCATTACAATTTACTCTTGAGATATTTATTAAATGTTTTGCCATCAATACATAGGGACAGGCACAAGGGCTATTTTAGTTGTATGCTGTACACTGCCTTGGGTGAATCTCTTCATAAAGGTGGTTAATAAATCCCAATTAAATATATGCGGCACGGGCAACCACTGCTTTTGACTAAAAGATGCACACTCCTTTATCTGTCACTAGATGGCAGCAGAGACAACAACATGTTATGGAGAAATTAACAGAGCTATTGAAAACTTGGAAGAATCTTTTTGAGCACTACTGGGATCAGTTGGAACAGCATTTGGACCTAGGGTGATCTTTGGGAGAGAATTAGGAAGGGGGGGGCAGGGTTGGATGCTAGTTATAGAGGTAATTCTGTCAGGGGATCTTTTACTAAGCCACAGGAGCATTTTTAGCTCGCAACATAAATCAGCTGGCGGTAAACGTTACTTGATGTATAATAGATGCAGGTACTTTCTCTGTCCCTAGTGTGCTCACAATGCAAGTTTTTGTACCTGTGGCAATGGAGGCTTAAGTAACTTGCCCAGGGTCACAAGGAGTTGCAGTGGGAGCTGAACCCAGTTCTCCAGGATCTCACTCTGCTGCACTAATCATTAGGCTACTCCTCCACTCCCAGTGCCTTATCAATAAATGTCAAACCTTTTATTGGGTGGTGTGCTGAAGCCAGAGGAGGATGGAAAGATGCTGTCATTACTCTGGCCGCCCCATCTGTCAATGATTGGCATCTGAGCATGCACTTTGTTTTCCTCTCTTCCTCAGTGTTTTCTATGGCTCCTCTAAAGACAAGGGCTATATCTGAACTGATGGCACAGAAGTAAACATTTTCATACTGTATTACATGTAGATTCTTCCATAAAGATCAACTTACCCACTGCCCAATAGAAGACCTCCAGCCAATTATGCAAGATTCCAGCCAGGAATGGGAGCAGATATATGACCCCTTCATAATGGTGCAACGTTTTATGCGAACCCCATCTTCCACCACAACATCAGCACCAATCGTCACATTGGGACCTATGCTGCAGTTCTTACCAACCTTAGCGCTAGGGTGCTAGAATAGAGAGAGAAAACAGTCTATATTTATCTGGACATAGACACATTTCTAGAGGACTAGCTCCTTTTTATTTCCATTCAGTTTTGTCAAGTGCCCTGGTGAAAGTAGACTTCCTCCTATAAAGCAATGCTGCTTACCTGTAAACAAGTGTTCTCAGAGAACAGTAGGCTGTAAGTTCTCGATGGATGGCATCATCCAATCGAACCCACAGATGTAAAAATGAGTAACTAGATCTTAAAGTTTAGCGAACTTTCTAGCACAGTTAACAGGAATCCAACTGCTTGGGGAAGTGGGTGGGCACTGTGAGTAGGGCTGTACTGAATACTCGTATTTGATTTGGCCCCGAATACATTATTTGTATTTAGCCAAATAGTGATTGAAATTCAAATAAGAATAATCCGGGGCTCTACTGTTCTAAATCCTACTGAAATAAACATTTGATCTCCAATTTCATGTTGATTCTTTTATTTGTTATGTTAAAGCTCAGTGCCCATTATTTGTATTCGGTATTCGTATTTGGCCAAGTAGTAAAATATGCTATTTGGTACAGCTCTAATTGTGAGGACTCATCTTGCTGTTTTTGTAAGAACACCTGTTACAGGAATGAAAATGGAAAAGAAAGAAGCCTTATGTGATATGAATGTGTGGACAGAAGTCCACGCTATGCTTTGCAAATCTACTGACCTCACGTCATCACCACGGCTCTGACATTGGGGGCCTTGGCATACGCTTCCAGGTTCAAGCCCACTTGGGCATAAGCAAGATGAAAATCTCTTAGCCAATTTATTTTATTTAAGAAATATTTAAACGCCCTTTGCATATCCTCAAGTAATTGGCCAAAGTGACATAGCATAAAGCTACAACATAAAATAAACATAACTGCCTTCAAACCTAACCATTATTATTATTACTATTATTCATTTGAGGAAATAACCTGGTATTCAGAATTTTAAGGGAGATTCCATTATGTAACTTAAATCGATAGGTGGCTACTTGGAGGTGAAGTGGTTATGAGGGACTGTTTCTTTAAATAAAGGACGGTTGAATCGAGAGGTTATGTACTTAACCCCGGTAGGAGAAGATACGAGTATGAAGCCTCAGCATTGGAAGTCCGGGACTTCGTCTGGACAGCAGTCCCACTGGTAAGCAGCCACTACTATTATTAACAATAATGTTATAAAATGATGGTTTAATTGTGTTGCCAATGTAACTAAGATGGTTGTGATTTGGGCACATGTTGTTGAATTGTTACAGATTATGGGAAGTGGTTCCTCCTTGTTGGTGGAGGTGTACATTGTACTTATGAAGGCCTGAACCAAGCAGCTTCAGTGCTGCTAAGTATCTAATATCTAAGAATTAATGTACAGACGATGAGAAGTGGAAATTTCTCTTTTTTCTGTAAATTACAATGATATTAAGCAGGCCAGGTGAAGCAAGTACCCCCACCTCTTCCCCCCACCTTCCTCTGACCAAGCAAGTGAAAGACAATGAGCTCCTGCCATTTGTTGTCCATTTGCTGTTCACATGAATGTGTGTATTAGCCTTTGAGAGACTTTTAGGATGCAGATCAAAGGAAGTTCCAGGTGTAGGGGGCAGGGTTGACAAAGGAGAGAGAGATAGAAATCCTGTAATAAGGACTGGATAAGAAAACATTATTGCAGAAGGGGGAGAATCTCTCCCTTTGAATATGGCCAAGAGACAGAATTCTTTCCCATGCGAAACAGAATTCTTTCCCATGCCCTTGGAAGTAAGGCTAATATCCAGGACAGAATTACCCTTTTACAACCACAATCAGGTAACACCTTATTTCCTTCTCTGCCTAGAACAATTCAAACACTATCTCCCTGGTCCCTGGAGTCAAAAGCAATAGTTCTATTGACAAGAGAAACATAACACCTCTATAACAACTCTATAAGGAAACAATAATTAACCTTTTTCTCCTCTTTCAGAATAGGAGAAAATACTAATTAAAGGATTAAGAAAGGTATGTCCAAGACACTTGGACAGCAGACCAAATGCATCCTCAAAAGGAAATAGAAACAGATGCTATATATTTCTTTATTGTCAGGAGATCCTGCCTGAATATGGGATGCTAATTAAGGGGGGTAAGAAGAAACCCTTCCCCCCTTCCTGTGCTCCTCTGGTATTGAAAGGGAAAAGAAATCCTATATAATATCTCTCTGCCAGACAGGAGGCAGGTCAGTGTGCAGTGCTCCTGTCTCATGCCAGAGAACTGGGAGTCTGCCCTGGCCAACTTTTCATTTGTAATTTCTATTTCTGTAATATGTTCTTATTTCTACCATATCCTAGACTATTCCTATGACTATCTTCTTAATTTTTTTATCCTAATCTCTGGATAATTAAATAAACCAGTGTTAACCCCGAGAAGCGCTTCTCTGGTCCTTTTTTTCTTTATTTCAGTCTAAATAAGTTTTATCTGCTGTCCAGCTCTTAAGATATCGATTGGGAGGAATTGGATTGTGTAAGTAGTGCGGACCGTGGTTAGAGACTCTGGAGGCCGCACGAACAAGCACAAACATCCTGAAGAAGTACCACGAAATGAGGTCATGCATAGAGGAACTAATGGTCAGTGATCTGATTGAATTTGGAGGTTTTCATGGAAGCCTTTCAGCTACACTGAAGCGTCATTATAAATGGAGTTCATCATGCTATTTATATTAAGGATTCACAGTCGATGATCGATTGGTGGAAGCGCAGTCATTATTAACTCTGAAAACGGAGCCTCAATCACATGGAGTTGCAGCGTTTAATGCTTAAGTATTCATACGAGTGACTGTCAGCGCTCGAATTTAAAAACGAGGCTGCTATACATTTTTGAGATTCAAAAACGCATAAGAATATAACAACAAAGGAGCTGCTGCATTGACAAGATTGTTGAGATAAATGATATAAACTTATTATGCAATTTCCTAAGGGACTGTTACGGTGTGGTACTGTTCAGTGCTCAAAAACTTATAGGAGTGATTCCTTTGTCAATGTTTGAAATCATAAAGGAAGCTGCCACATTTTTGGGACTCAAATATGTATGTGATGATAAAACAACAAAAGAGTGATTGCTCGGATAAGATTGTTGAGATCAGTGATAAGCTCATTAAGCAATTTTGTATGAGTTGGCTCAATGTGAATCTTTGAATGATGCAGTGAATGTAGAGTGGGAGTGAGTTCTATGTAAACCTCAGGGAAATATATGTATAGGTGGAATTTGATACAATAAAATGTATGTGGAAATTTTAAAAAACATCTGGAGTACCTTAAGACAGTCTGTTGGATTAACTGTACTCTGGCGATTAATATTGTATCCCCTTGTGTTTAATTAGTTAAAATGTAATGCCAAGAAGTGTAGAGTGAGGCACTTGGGGTGCAAAAACCCAAAAGAGAGATACCGAATAGGAATGGAGAGATTAGTAAGCTCGACTCAGGGGAGAGACCTTGGGGTGTTGGTGTCTGAGGATCTAAAGGTGAAGACACAATGCAACAAGGTGAAGGTCGTGGCCAGAAGGATACTAGGCTGCATAGAGAGGGGCATAACCAGCAGAAGAAAGGAGGTGTTGATGCCCCTCTACAAGTCGTTGGTGAGGCCCCACTTGGAGTATTGTATTCAGTTTTGGAGGCCATATCTTGATAAAGATGTAAAAAGACTGGAAGCGGAGCAAAGAAAAGCTACAAAAATGGTATGGGATTTGCGTTGCAAACCATAAGAGGAAAGACTTGCTGACCTGAACATGTATACCTTGGAGGAAAGGTAAAACAGGGGTGATATGATACAGACATTCAAATATTTGAAAGGTATTAATCTGCAAACAAACCTTTTCCGGAGATGGAAAGCTGGTAGAACAAGAGGAAATGAATTGAGGTTGAAGGGGGGCAGACTCAGGAGTAATGTCAGGAAGTATTTTTTCACAGAAAGGGTGGTAGATACGTGGAATGCCTTCCCACGGGAGGTAGTAGAGAAGAAAATGGTAATGGAATTCCAACATACGTGGGATAAACACAAAGGAATCCTGTTTAGAAGGAATGGATCTACAGAATCGTAGATGACATTGGATGGCAACACCAGTAATAGGGAAACAAAACCGGTGCTGGGCAGACTTCTACGGTCTATGCCTTGATCATAACTGAATAGATATGGATGGGCTGGAGTGTAAATTTAAGGAGCTTCGACGTTAGATTCAGAACTTTAGTACAAGAACAGTGCTGGGTAGACTTCTACAGTCTGTGCCCTGAGAATGGCAAGGACAAATCAAATCGGGAATACGTATAAAGTGTCACATACCATGTAAAATTAATTTATCTTGTTGGACAGACTGGATGGACCATTCAGGTCTTTATTTGCCGTCATGTACTATGTGTGTGTGTATATGTGTGTGTGTGTGTATATATATATATATATATATATATATGGATGAATAGAGATCAAACAGACTCACGCCCAGCATTTGAAGTAGGCATGGACTCTAGCAACAGTGATTCTTCAAGCTCTGGTAACAAAAGCTCTTTTTTTTAGATACAGGATGTGGATGCAGAGGCACAATGAGTGGGGCAGGAAGACAACAGAGATGAGGAACCAGACAGGATCAGAGCTACGGTCAAGACAGGACAGATCGACCTCACACACGGTCACAACAGTGAAAGATTCTGTTGTGATCAATCTATCAAGCTACTCTCTTTCACCAATTGAATACTCCATACTGGCTAAAGGATTGTCATTTGTACCAAATCTTGCCCACGATACATTTCAGTGTAGGGTGGATTAAGTTATTTTTTGGAGATGAGTCAGATAACAGAAGAGATACCTCCAGAGTTAAATTGAAATCTAAATGGACACCTCCCACCCCACCTGACCCAGGGTTATTGATTTTTGAACAACTGGTGTTGAATGAACTTACAGAGATTGAGCAATTTGGTACTAAATGGTATTTGAATTGCTCAAAAGCTGAGCAACAGCCGATTGAATCCCTGAAAGAGAATGGTCGAATAGTGATCAAAAGAGCCAATAAGGGAGGATCTGTGGTGATTCAAGAGAGAGCGGATTATCAAATGGAGGTTTTGAGACAACTACAGAATTCGCTTGACTATGTGGAATTAAATGAAGATCCAACTGAAAAACTTCAAGGTTTGATTTTTTTCCAACATGGGGAACGGTTTTGCTCAAGGTTATTTGACACAGAAGGAATTTTCTTTTTTGAATACGAAATGCCCTCACATTCCAATTTTCTATACTTTACCTAAAGTACATAAAATGCTTGACCATCCTCCTGGACGTCTGATAGTGTCTATCAGGGGTTCCCTGCTTGAACCATTGTCAATATATGTTGATTTATTTTTAATGTCCATTTGTTGAACATACTAGGTCTTATATCAAAGACACTACTGAATTTTTGAACCATCTGAATCAGTTAGATGTGATTATGGAGGATTGGTGGTTAGTTACTATGGCTGTGGTGAGTTTATTATATGATAATCCCACAGGAAGAAGCACTGGATGTTCTTTTTTTATGTTTAATTTCTTTATTGATTTTGTTATAAACAAAGATTACAAATCTTTGAAATATACACCAACGTTAAATTAACACTACAACAATGTAGGTCTTTAAGGAAAAAAAAAAAAAAAAGAACATCAGTACTTATATTTAAGGAAGTTAAGTCGGTAATATAGTCCTCAATATGGAGAAATCCAAGGCTATTTACCAAAGGAAGTTGGCTTATTAAATAAGAAATACAAATAATAATAATTAGAGTAGGTGGTTAACCTTTTATAATAATTCCGGCTAATATCGAATCTATTGGGGTGCATCCTTGTTGTCTTGCAATTCTAAAAATTTACTTAACTGTTCTGGCTCATAGAAAATGTATCTTATGTTTTTGAAATAAATCAGACATTTACAAGGGAACCTCAGTTGGAAGGAAACATTAAGCCGCATGGCTCTTTGTTTTAAGTCCAGGAATTTCTTCCTTCGTTGCTGTGTCCAGCGAGAAATATCCGGGAAAATCAAAACTTTGGCACCCAAAAATTCAGGTTGAATATTTTTAAAGTATAAATGAAGCAAGGAGTCTTTATCCTGCAAAAATACAAAAGTAACAATTACAGTAGCTCTTGTTTTGATTTCCTCAGTAGATTGTTCAAGAAAAGCTGTTAAGTCCAATGTTTCTGCTGGAACTTCTTGTTGAATAAGAATTCCTTGTGAAGAATTCTGTTGTACTTTCTTGTCTCCAATATAAAATATTTTTTGTAATGGCGGAAAAGATTGCTCTGGATACTTAAAAATTTCTTTAAATATGTAAAACATCTCTTTAGGCAAAGTATAATTTATTTGAGGAAAATTTAGTATACGGAGGTTTAAATTCCTGGATAAATTCTCCAGGTTTTCAATCTTCCTGTATATCATTAGTCGATCCCCGGCCATTTGTGCTTATTGTTCCTTCACTTTAACTAAGTCCCCTACTAAAGATTTTTGCTTGGTAGAAACAATATCTAGGTTTTCTTTCAAACCTTTTATTTGCTTCACATTATTCAATGAGACAGCAATAAATGTGGTACTTATCTTATGCAGTACTTCAAGGGTAGCCCATATAGAGTCCAAAGTTATTTCTGGAAGCTTCACCAAAAATTGTAAGACCATGGCGGAGAGTAAGGCTTCCTCCCCGGTGTCGGCTATCCGGGTCCCCTCTATTTATGTTTCTTCTCCAGCCATGGTAGGCAAGCGTTTCCCTTCCACCGAATGACTTGCTGACGCCACTTCCTTCAACGGGGTCTGCCGTCCCTTCGAGTCGCACTCTCCTGCGCTCGGTACTCCGGCTCCGTCTGGGTGTGGCGGTGAAGGGGTAGCCGGTCCCAGTGGCCTAAGCGAGAAATCGCTCTCCAGACCAGGGCTCTTCCCTGTCTCGGTAACAGATTCGCCCGATGGTGTGGAAACGAAAAACACAGAAATTGAAGTCTGTCGCGAAGAGGAGGGTTCCAGCCTAGGTAGGGGAGGTCCCTTCGGCTTACCCTTTCTCTTCGGCATGCTCACATCAGGAAAAAGTAAGTTTAAGTTTATTCTGAGGAGGAGCGTTCCACTCCTGCGTCCTACTTGATCGCCATCTTGGATCAGCACTGGATGTTCTAACTAACACTTTGAATATAAGGGATGATCAAACAGTTCCTAAACCTTTCACTGTCTCTCTTGCCTCCTTAGCTATGAAAAGGAATTTTTTTTAGTTTGACGGGAGGCTATTTCAACCATTATAAGTGCCCCTAACTTTACCCTTCCTGTTTCAAACAGTTTGAAAATTCTAGGAGTTACAATTGACCGAAATCTTACAATAGAAAGCCATGCGAAAAACACAACAAAGAAAATGTTTCAATGTGGAAACTCAAAAGAATAAAACCTTTCTTCCCAAGGGAAATATTCTGCAGACTGGTACAATCAATGGTATTAAGTCAACTTGACTACTGTAATGCAATTCATGCCGGATGCAAAGAACAAATCATTAAGAAACTCCAAACTGCACAAAACATGGCAGCCAGGCTCATATTTGGAAAAATGAAATACAAACAGCCAGTCCCCTAAGAGAAAAATTATATTGGCTTCCACTGAGAGAACGCACTGCGTTCAAGGTCTGCTCTCTGGTTCATAAGATCATACACGGTGAAGCTCTGGGATATATAGGCCTACCAACCAGGAATTCTACTAAATTATCACGTACGTTCCTGAATCTCCACTACCCCAACTGCAAAGGACTAAAATATAAATCAACATACGCATCCAGTTTCTCTTATATAAGCACGCAAATATGGAATGAATTACCAAAATCAATAAAAACAACACATGACATAAATAATTTCCAAAAATTACTGAAAACTAACTTATTCAATAAGGCATTCCACAAAGATCCATCCTAAATACCAACAACAAAATTTATACCAGAATTATACAAAATGTAATTCTTTATTCCTGATTGTTCAAGTCTAATCTACTAAAGTTTTATCCAATTATCTTTTATTTCTTATTACGAAAATGAACTTTATTTATTTGACTACCTAATTCACCTCCATATTTTAACTTTGCATTTCTCTTTTTCCGGAATTGGTGATCACCATTACGGAACGTTTGTAAGCCACATTGAGCCTGCAAATAAGTGGGAAAATGTGGGATAGAAATGCTAATATGGGTAAAAAGTGGGATGTTTGACCACGGAAATACAAATCCTGGAGACAATATCATAAAAACTTCTTTATTGAAGAAAAGACTCGACTTCAATAAAGAAGTTTTTATGATATTGTCTCCAGGATTTGTATTTCCGTGGTCAAACATCCTACTTTTTACCCATATCTGTGTTTTCCCGTGGGGTGTTCGAGTTCTCCGCTTGATTGCAGATTTTTTGGATAGAAATGCTATAAATAAATAAATAAATCTGGAGTCGCTATGGGGGGGGGACAATGGCTCATTCCATAGCTAATTTGTTTGTAGCCTAATTCGAGGAACGGTTTGTATATTGTTTGACTTTTTTTTTTGTAAAGTGAAGATGTGGGTTAGATTTATTGATGATATTTTTTGTATTTAGAGTGTATCAGAAGCTGAGCTTAATGCTTTTGTTCAACACTTGAATGGGTGTCATTCCATGCTTAGGTTTACAATCCAGTACAATAAAAGTGTCATTTCTTACTTGGATGTTTTGATCAAGAAAAATGTGATGGGATTTGAAATGACATTATTCCGTAACAGCACGGATAGGAATACTTTCCTGGAATATGCGAGTTGTCACTCGTAAAAACTTAGAGACAGCTTACCCCTCTCCCAGTTCTTGAGATATTAGACAATTTGCTCTAATGACATGGATTTTAAAGAAAAAGCTGCTGATCTTAAGAAGAGACTTTTGGAGAAAGGTTACCCAAAACATGTAGTTAAAGCATACAAGCGGGCAAAATGTAATAACCATTGATTATTTTATTTTATTTTTGTTACATTTGTACCCCACGCTTTCCCACTCATGGCAGGCTCAATGCGGCGGGCAATGGAGGGTTAAGTGACTTGCCCAGAGTCACAAGGAGCTGCCTGTGCCGGGAATCAAACTCAGTTCCTCAGTTCCCCAGGACCAAAGTCCACCACCCTAACCACTAGGCCACTCCTCCACTCTACCTTTTGATACTGAAAAAGAAGACAAGGTTTTAACATGCATATTGAAATTTACAGCCACAGCTTCTTGGGTGTCCACTGCTATCAGGAAACACTGGCATATCATACAAACATTACCAATGTTTGCGGATACAAGATTGAGAATTGCCTACAGTAGAGGTAGGAATTTGAAAGTAATCTTATCCCCTGCGACTTTGAGACCAGTGACCCGGGAAGTAGTCAACGAAGCTGGACATGCCAAATGTGGGGCATGTCAAATGTGTGATATTATGATAGTTACAACTGAATTTGTTGATCCGCAATCAGAGAAGAAATTCATCTTGAGATCTAAAACATCGTGTATATCAGAGTTTGTGATCTACTGCATTCAATGTCCCTTTAACAAGCTATATGTTGGACAAGCCCCAAGGAAGCTGGTGACACGGTTTTTGGAACATAACAGTAATATAAATACTAAGAAGATTACAGCACCTTTAGTGTCACATTGTGAGAAAGAGCAGCATACATTTGGCTCTTTGACTTGTGTTATTTTGCAACAGTTGGACTTTAACTTTAGGGGCAGTGATAAAAGGCATGTGCTTTTACAACAGGAACAAAAGTGGATTTTTCGCCTGCAGACACTACATCCAAGAGGATTAAATTCTAAACTAGAATGGTGTCATTTTACTGAAGGAAGGCACTTTACTTTTTCACTTGTTAATGATTGGCCAGTTCAATAGGGTGGCATCTGACATCACCTGATATTTTTGAGTGCCATCTTTCTGTGAAACACCAGATACAGAGATGAGCTACAGGAGTGAAGCAAGGCATTTAGATTGTTGATGGATGATGTTAGTTGGCTGGGAACTATTAGTTTTAACTTTTGGTTTTTAGTAATTGTTTTTGTGTGGAAGGTATTGTTTAAAATGTGTGTTATCTTTGTAAACTGCCTAGAACATAAGATAGAGGAAGAAAACTTATAAATAAATTAAGCACTTGGACAAAAAACTTCTGCACCAACTGCAAAGGGGGGGGAGGGGATGGGTTGGGAGAGAAGGAAGAGAGGGTGATGGACCTGGAAGTAGAGTGGACGGAGGGTTATTATGTATTTATATTTGTGCTGTTTGATTATTGTTTGAATATGTTTGTTCAATATTTAAATAAGTCACTTTTTTTCCCTTGTTTTTACACTGTATGAAAGTACATTTGCTATTATAAATGTTATGGGTGGGGTGATTGTTCTTCCTGGAGGACTAGGAACAGTTTAGGGGGAAACTGACGAGTGGGAACTGTCCAGTGGGAATTATCCAGGTAGGAACTCACCTAGAACCCTTGCCAAGGACATAAAAAGAGAAAGCAGTTCAGAGAAAAGCAACAAAACTGGTATTGGGTTTGTGTCACAAGACGTATGAGGAGAGACTTGAGAACCTATGTATATCCTGGAGGAAAGGAGAGAATTCAAATATTTCAAAAGGTATTTATCTACAAATAAATCTTTTCCAGATATGGGAAGGTGGTAGAACTAGAGGACATGAACTGAGTTTGCAGGAGGGCCAACTCGGGAATAATGTCAGAAAGTACTTTTCCACAGAGGTGATGGTAGAGCCTTGGAATGCTTTCCCATGAGAGATGGTAAAGGTGAAGATGAAAATGGTAAAGGAATTTAAAAATGTGTGGGATAAACATCAAGGAATCCTGTATAGCAGGCATGGAACTAAATAAGCTTAGCGGTGATTAGATGGGAACACCAGTAATTGGGAGCTATTATATTGTATTGTAAATTGCTTTGAAGCCTAGAACAGGTCATATGGCGGAATATCAAGCAGAAAGAAATAAATGTATAAATGGCATGTTCTAACGAAGAAAGTTTTACCACTCTTAGAAGGAGTGGGTCAGGCGTGCATCAAGCTCTTCAACATCCATAGCTGCGTGCTCCAACAGTAACACAATGCCATCAACAGAGGATATTTAAGGATTCACATTTAAAACCACCGACAAGTTTGTATTATGTCTCTCTTCCTCACAAAAAGGGTTGGAGAAAAGTTTTCATTCTGAAACAGATGCAATGCTTCTTGCATTCTTTTAAAATAATTTTAAAACCCCAAAAGAGAGAAAACAGTGTGAAATTGCTCTCCAAGTTATTGTCTGTTTAAATTTTTTTTTACTGTGTCCTAAGACTGAATGAGGGGTGTGAGCTGCAGAAAGGGGGAGGGGTGTGCTTGTTGCTTTTAACCATCAAGAAATCTGCCATACTCTGAACATTTCCTGCACTGATCAAATTACAAGATTGTCTCTGAATTCTTACACAGTTCTACAAAATATGGTTATTTTGCATCTTATCCCAGGGCAGACTGGCAGGCAGGCATGCCTACATCAAGAATGAGGTCTTAAGCTGAGAGAGGAGGAGGCAGCGGGGGTGTAAATGAGCTGCACCATATGTGGGTGTGGAGCTAGGGGGGATATGGGTGGGAGGAGCAGCTAGCTTTTTTTTTTTTTTCAAGAAATTTGGTATGAAGCTTTGAGGGGCTGTAGGGGAGGGGGATTGTGGGTAGCCTTCTTCATTAACAGCAATTCACTGTACTTTGCAGCCCCATAGACAAAATCAGGAGGGGAGCATCTTTCATCAGGGAAATTGGTATGTAGCCTTGAAACAAGAGATGCTAATTGGTCAGCATTTGTTTAAACAAAAGCTTTTTAAGACATGCACATGTTGAGAAGCTGTGTCTAAAAAGTTGATTTTATTGTTTTTTTTCTCCCATGTAAAGATGCTGGATCTCTAAAATCAGCACGATAAAGCATATGTTTGATGCTCTGGTTTTTTTCTGAAAGGAAGGTGATGCTCCCAAGGGCTTTGCAGCATGTTGTTAAACAAAAAGCCTTTTATGACAGTGGCACAGACTTTTGCCTGCCCAAGTGTGTTAAGAGGCAGAGGTGATGGTAGACTGAATACCTGAGGGCTAAAATACACAAACAGTGAATGGATAATAAAAGAAAGGTATAAGGACAGGGAAAAACAAACTATGCATGCTCCTCCTGAACTATAGGGGACAGTGTTGGATGATTGACAGCACTTCTTGGCATGAGAGTCAACCAAGATGGCGGCAAGTAGTGTGAAACAGGAAGTGCCCCTATGAGTACCCAGTATGTGCCACCATCTTGAAAAGGGGGAGTGGCCTAGGCAGAGATGATATCACTTCCTGTGATTTTGCAAAAAGGGGCAGTGTTATGCATAAGAGGCACGTCTATAACATGATACATGGTGACATCATCAAAAGGGGCAGGGCTAGAACAGATCCTCGATTCTGACTGGCTGAGAACCAGCAGTAGAAGTGACACCTGGCAAAACCAATTATGCAAATTAACTTTGACAAAAAGGTATGCAACATACTTCTGAGGTAATTTTATAACAAACTGCCTACAAACATTTTTTTTAATGTGCATATTTTATAAAGGCATACCAACAGAAAGACAAACTTTCAAATGTAGGCGATCTCAAACAATATCACACAAATACCTTCATTCCACTAGAAGACGGTGTCTAAGGTGCTGTACCAGCAGAAGTGCACTTGGAAACCATCTTTCATTCACCGAGAAAAAAAGCACTATAATCTCCATGAGTCCAATATATTATTGCAACACCATTTCTTTACATTAATACTTTCATATTACTAAATATTGGTTTAATTCTTCAGCCAAATTATCAATTATCAATCTTCACTTCTCAAAAAAAAAATAAGAACAAAACTCTACATACTCATTTTTGAGCAGAAGTCAGCATGGGGGATTCATATGAATCATTAACCTTACAGTGTGTCTTCTGATCAAGGTATTGTGTGATATTTTATAAAGGCAGCAGAGCCCCTATAAAATAGGCTCACATGAGGTGGAAACCCTCTGCTAAACCCACAGGGCTTTCTTCACATACTAGTCTGGTTTCCAGTTGGTTAGATGCTATTAGTACATAAGTATTGCCATACTGGGAAAGACCAAAGGTCCATTGAGCCCAGCATCCTGTTTCCAACAGTGGCCAATCCAGGTCACAAATACCCGGCAAGATCCCAAAAATGTACAAAACATTTTATACTGCTTATCCCAGAAATAGTGGATTTTCCCCAAGTCCATTTAATAACGTTCTATGGACTTTTCCTTTAGGAAGCCATCCAAACCTTTTTAAAACTCCGCTAAGCTAACCGCCCCTACCACATTCTCTGTCAACGAATTCCAGAGTTTAATTACACGTTGAGTGAAGAAAAATTTTCTCCGATTCGTTTTAAATTTACTACATTGTAACTTCATCGCTTGCCCCCTAGTATTTTTGGAAAGCGTGAACAGACACTTCACATCTACCCATTCAACTCCACTCATTATTTTACAGACCTCTATCGTATCTCCCCTCAGCCGCCTTTTCTCCAAGCTGAAGAGCCCTAGCCGCTTTAGCCTTTCCTCATAGGGAAGTCGTCCCATCCCTTTTATCATTTTCGTCGCCCTTCTCTGCACCTTTTCTAATTCTACTATATCTTTTTTGAGATGCAGCGACCAGAAATGAACACAATATTCAAGGTGCGGTTGTACCATGGAGCGATACAAAGGCATTATAATATCCTCATTTTTGTTTTCCATTCCTTTCCTAATAATATCTAACATTCTATTTGCTTTCTTAGCCGCAGCAGCACACTGAGCAGAAGGTTTCAACGTATCATCAATGACGACACCTAGATCCCTTTCTTGGTCCATGACTCCTAACATGGAACCTTGCATGACGTAGCTATAATTCGGGTTCCTCTTTCCCACATGCATCACTTTGCACTTGCTCACATTAAACGTCATCTGCCATTTAGACGCCCAGTCTCCCAGTCTCGTAAGGTTAGCTTGTAATTTTTCAGAATCCTCCCGTGATTTAACGACTTTGAATAACTTTGTGTCATCAGCAAATTTAATTACCTCACTAGTTACTCCTATCTCTAGGTAATTTATAAATATTTTAAAAAGCAGCGGTCCCAGCACAGAGCCCTGGGGAACCCCACTAACTACCCTTCTCCATTGAGAATACTGACCATTTAACCCTACTCTCTGTTTTCTATCTTTTAACCAGTTTTTAATCCACAATAGAACACTACTTCCTATCCCATGGCTCTCCAATTTCCTCTGGAGTCCTTCATGAGGTACTTTGTCGAACGCCTTCTGAAAGTCCAGATACACAATATCAACCGGCTCACCTTTATCCACGTTTGTTCACCCCTTCAAAGAAATGTAGTAGATTAGTGAGGCAAGATTTCCCTTCACTAAATCCATGTTGACTTTGTCTCATTAATCCATGCTTTTGAATATGCTCTGTAATTCCCGGATCTCCTCTGGAACCTTTTTTAAAAATCGGCGTTACATTGGCCACCCTCCACTCTTCCAGTACCACACACGATTTTAAGGATAAATTACATATTTCTAACAATAACTCCACAAGCTCATTTTTCAGTTCTATCAGTACTCTAGGATGAATACCATCCGGTCCAGGAGATTTGCTACTCTTCAGTTTGTAGAACTGCCCCATTACATCCTCCAGGTTTACAGAGAATTCATTAAGTTTCTCCGACTCGTCAGCTTCGAATACCATTTCCGGCACCGGTATCCCACCCAAATCTTCCTCCATGAAGACCGGAGCAAAGAATTCATTTAATTTCTCTGCTACGGCTTTGTCTTCCCTGATCGCCCCTTTTACTCCTCGGTCATCTAGCGGTCCAACCAATTCTTTTGCTGGCTTCCTGCTTTTAATATACCTACAAAAAATTTTACTATGTGTTTTTGCCTCCAACACAATCTTTTTTTGAAGTCCCTCTTAGCTTTCCTTATCAGCGCTTTGCATTTGACTTGACATTCCTTATGCTGTTTCTTATTATTTTCAATCGGTTCCTTCTTCCATTTTCTGAAGGATTTTCTTTTAGCTCTAATAGCTTCCTTCACCTCACTATTTAACCACGCCGGCTGAAATGAAAACCCACTAAAATTAAACCCAGGCTCTTTTTTGGACCTTTCATCTATTTAGTAACATTTGTAGCTCCTGAGTTTTCATTTGGTACTCACTTCTCTGTCTAACTCAGGTCAGACATCTGTGACAAGGTTACCTCTACAGAAAATGTTCCGACAGGGTCAAAAAGTACATAAAAATCTCTTCTGTTTATATATATATATATATATATATATATATATATATATATATATTGTTGTTGTTACATTTGTACCCCGCGCTTTCCCACTCATGGCAGGCTCAATGCGGCTTACATATTGTATACAGGTACTTATTTGTACCTGGGGCAATGGAGGGTTAAGTGACTTGCCCAGAGTCACAAGGAGCTGCCTGTGCCTGAAGTGGGACTCGAACTCAGTGTGTGTATATATATATATATATATATATATATATATATATATACACACACACAACATAACTTTCTTCCTGTATCACTGAAGAGGCCTTTTAAATGAACATTCCCTCTGCTAAAAAATGTTTTATAACTTCTTCCAGATTTTCTCCCTCTTTTTTTTTTGGGGGGGGGGGGGGGGGGGGGCTAATTTTATCACAAATGGTTACTGATTACTGTGCTTTTCTGATAATCCCCTTCAGTTAAATACTGAAATTACATATGAAAAAATAAAGTATAGAACAAAACTGATTGCCAGTTAATCAAACTATTTCATTTCTTGAAATTGTATGCTTTTACAGAAAACATCTTTTAGGGTGCTAGATTCATTGCCTAATGAAGGTTCTGGAAAGAATGGAATTTGGAACTGAATTTGATCCCTTTTATGCTTCGCCAGACACTAGAAGGCACATCCTGCTGACCCAATATTACAAAAAAGAGCAGGGGAAGCCTATAGTTCAGTGCAACAGGAGTGTTAAATGCCCAAAAACATAAGAAAAAGGAAAAACTACTGAGAAGAGGTACAGGCAAGATAAATGAAAGGTACTTAAAATTCTTGGCAAAGCATGTTGGAAGTGTGAATACTGGTATGTATAAGGAATTGTGTGAGGGACACAGATGATATTGTTAAACTGACATAATTGACATCAGAGCTAATCACTGTTCAATCCTGAACCAGGATGAAGAACACAGGTAACATCATCAAACTGGCACAATGTCTTCACATCAAATTGTCTGTGCAGAACTCTTGTGTGCAGAATCGCCATGACTGGATTGTAGACATGTTTAAAGAAGGACAGAAACCCAGTTTCCTGACAGATGCTGCAGCTTAACTCTGTGCTTGTCAATATTTTTGTGGCCATGACCCAATGATAGCGGGCAAATACAATTGTCTGACCCTTGGAGGTGCGGATCAATGATGCACCTATGAAGAACCCAACTCCCACAAGTGGGTTCTGTGACCTCATTTGGGATCCTGACCCACAATTTGGGAAGCTCTGGTTTAACTAAATCTTGTGCATTAAGTAATTTGAAAAGAAATACATTCATTCGTTTTACATATTGACAACTGAAGGGAAGAGAGGAATGAAAACTCTTGGTGTATTTACACACCTAAACTGAAGTAAACCAGAGAACATAAGAGGATAGAAAACTTGAAAATGTTTTTTAACAAACATAATTTATTCTCTGTCAATTGTTTTAAATAAATATATCTACTGTAATGAACTGAGGGAGTCTTTTACTTAGGCGTGCTGGTGCTTTTAGCCCACATTAAAAATAGGCGTGCGCTAAATGCTAAAGACGCCCATAGGAATACACGGGTGTCTTTAGCAATTAGCGCATGCCTATTTTTTAGCATGCACTGAAAACGCCAGCGCACCTTATTAAAAGACCCCCTGAGTTAGCAAGAGCTAAACATTTAGTTATGAACTTCCTCTCCTATGAACAATGGAAGCTTGCAGTATGAGAATTTCCTAAAAGGTCTAAGAAAAGCTTTCCTCTGAAATAAGGCTTCCTAATCAAAAGAAAAGAGAGGGCTAACACAGCAGGAAACATTCTGGAACTGGGACAAGCAGAAGCCCGGTAAACCCTTTAGAAAGAATAAATTACAGCTCATACAGGAAGCTTTTCAAGAGGTGTGGTTTTCTACCATTGGTAACCCTCATTTCCTAGGCCAGACTGCAATAAGAAGATCAACCCACAAGAAGTCTTCTCCATCTTTTATTAAAAACCACTGCATAAGTCAGAAGATCTCAGATTACATCAGGAAGTTGAAGAAGTCAGGAGGATACCAACAGGAGAGATTGCAACAGGAAGAAGCAGCCTGAAGAACATAAAACAGAAGAGATTCAACATGAAGCTACAAAAGGGAGCCTGCCATATATGACTGAGGAACTCCAGATCCAAGAAGATGGAACCAAGCAGCCCTGAGAAGAAACCATGGCACAGCAACTGTATGACATTCCCAATGTATTTCATTTTTGTGTGTGTAATTTGGGTTAGAATTGCTGTTAGGAAAACACATACTAATTCCAAGTCATTGTCCATTAATAAATGTTTTATCCCAGGGAAAAGCAGTGCCTGTGTGGAATATCCATATAGGAAAGAACCCAGGAAATATAAAGAGAGACTCTCTCCATCTCTTTTACAGTAGGAACAAAGAGTTGGGTTTTATCGTTTTGTCTTTCTTCTATTTTAATCTTCCATCTTTGATGCTCTCTCTCTTTCCATAAGCAAATAATATCAGGTGTCTACTGGAAACCTCTCTGGCCTAATAGTTGGAGGAGAGACAACTCCAAAGAATACAATCAGTGCCACGACACTGACCCTAGATGAAGGGATGTATTTTAATCTGGGGATCAAAAATGTACAGACTGAGGAATGAAGGCAGCAGAAAGAGGATTGTGGATAGTCAGATGATGAAAAATAAACAAAATCCTAAACCTGTCACATAGCATGCTTGAGGCTATATTAACAAAATAGTGCTACTGTATTAACACATATTTTTATTCAATAGGACCCAGTGGATAAAATGGGAACTGTGGTAACTAATATGTGTTAGCACGTGGCAATACAGTAGCATGTTTTATTAAATCTATCCCTTAACCTCAGTTTTTAAACATTAGCACTGTACAGCAAACAGTTTAATAGTGGATACAGAAAGTTACTGCACATGCAGTGGCAAAGGGTCCCTTTCATATTAAAAGTAAGGTAAGAGAGAATCCATACTTACCACCAGTACATTCCCAACAAATTCTGGTCCTGAGTGCAGCCATTCAGGATTCTTCTGCCTCACAGATTGTAGGTACATACACATGCCTGTTAAAAAGTCCTTGGGCTGCCCAATGTCCATCCAGAAACCTGCAACAGTAAAGACTTCATCAATATAGATTCCCAAACCTCCATTAATGTTCCCATCAAACACCAGAGAAACACTCATCAATACAGCATCCCTGCACATTTAACTATTACAAAAGAATACATTAAACAGCTCTTAGGAGCTACTATTAACAGAACCAGCCAGAGAAATATTTTCTAAGTCTTTATCTACTATGAGAGCATGTATCCAACACAGTTCCAGAGTTCCCATCTTCTGTGAGTTCCCATCTTCTCTCAGGTCACAAAAGTTTCCACCTGCAACCAGGTAACTTATCAAGATAAATCCCATGCAAAAAAATCCTGCTAATAATGCATAATCCCATGTGACGAGGTGAGTACCTCGCGCAGCCTGAAACAGTTCAAAGGTGTGGAGGAGTTAGCCAGTCAGAAATGTGCAGAGTACTGTAAATAAAATACCAAAGGCAGAAATGAAGGAAGAACAGATGTAAACTCTTTAAGAAAGAGATGTGGAGAACGATAATGATGAGCGGAATACAGCGGACAGATGTGAAGCCTTTGTTTACACTTTCAAACAACAAAACCAGGGGACACAAGATGAAGCTAGAATATGGTAGATTTAAAACAAATAGAAAGTTTTTCTTTACTCAGCGTGTAGATAGACTCTGGAACTCGTTGCCGGAAAATCTAGTGACAGCAGCTAGCCTTAGAATTTAAAGGGGGTTTGGACAGATTCCTGAGGGAAAATCCATTGAACACTATTAAGAATTAAGTTTTGGGGGTTTTTTGGGTTATGCCGAAGACAGGATGCTGAGCTTGATGGACCCTTGGCCTTTTCCCGGTATTGTGGTGCTTATGTACTAGAACAAAAGACAACTGGAAACTGTGACCCAAGGGAGACAAGACCTAAAAAGTCAGAAGACAGAAACTTACAAGAAAAAGCAAAACTGCTTATCTGTAACATGTATTCTCTGAGGACAACAAAATAACAAACCAATTGAATGGCCTGCTATTCTGTTTGCTAGTGATTTTCTAAATACCGCAAGGAGCATATGCTGAATACCCCAACTAACTGGTCATGTGAGACCCCCTTCAGTTCCATATATAAGCTATTGCAGAGGAAGGCAAACATATTCCTCGAGGGTCACAATCCATTTGGGTTTTCAAGATTTCCACAATGAATATGCATGAGATTGATTTGTATGTGTTGTTTCCTTTATAGCCAGATAGATCTCATACATATTCATTGTGGAAAACTTGAAATCCCAACTGGGTTGTGACCCTCAAAGACCATGGTTGTCCAGCTCTGAGCTACAGAAAGAAAAAAAACTCCCTGATGAGGTAAGTGTTTGTGTTGACTGCTATCCTGCTGCTTTCAAAGAATAACCATCTAAAGGTAAGCAAATTAGCTTTCTTCAGAAGTACAAATCCCTTGATATAAGTTACCTTCAAACAATAAGTGGGGAGGGGGGGTGAGGAACCAGAAGATATTGCCAACGAGGAAACACTTTTGTTGGCAATAAGACATTTTCTGTTACACACTTATTTCTATGCTGATATTCAGTTGATAGTAGCTCACAGTTTTTGAGACAGTGCATTTCAAATTAGCTTAGAGGAGAAATGAGAAAAAAAGATTAAGATTATTTTATTTTTATTTATTTACAGCATTTATATCTTACTTGATCCCATCGTACACGGTGGGTAGATCTGGTTAGATGACCATCAACTGGTCCTACATTCACGACCTCTTCATTTCTTGTTCCCTCCATCTACTTGCCTTAACCGAAACTTGGCTCTCCCCTGATGACTCTACTTCTGTTGCAGCCCTTTGCCATAGTGGTTATCTTTTTTCTCATACCCCTCGCCCTGCCGGCCGCGGCAGTGGCGTTGGATTACTACTCTCTTCCTCCTGCAAATTCCAACCTCTTCTTCCACCCCAGTCTCACTGCTTTTTGTCCTTTGAAGTCCACTCCATCCGCCTTTTCACTCCTCTACCTCTCCGATTGGCAGTCATTTATCGACCCCCTGATAAAGCTCTTTCATCCTTTCTCACTGACTTTAACGCCTGGCTTTCCTTCTTTCTTGAACCTACATCCCCCTCCATTATCCTTGGTGATTTTAACATCCATGTTGATGATTCCTCTAACTCTTATGCTTCCCAATTCCTTGCCTTAATGTCCTCATTCAATCTTCAGCTATGTTCCACTGCACCTACCCACCAAAATGGTCACTGTCTCAACCTTATCCTCTCCTCCGACTGCTTCCCCTCCAGCTTCTGTTCCTCAGCTCTCCCCCTTTCTGACCATCACCTATTAACCTTCACACTTAAGCACCCTCCTCCCCAGTCCCACCCAATCTCAACCCCCGTAGCCATTATGATGTCAACATCAGAGCCTGCGAAAAAAGGAAAAAAAAAAACACATGCATGCCTCACAGTTCATCCCCCCCCCCCTCCAAAAAAAAACTGGCTCGCGCATATTTGAACCACCATACAGCTTGACAGCAAAAGAAAAAAAAAAGTGGCTCGAGCCTGCCTGACGCCACTGACAAGCTGAACAGCCGCCCTCCCGACTTACCACAGTGGCTCAAGCCTGCCTGCCTCGCGAATTAGCCACCCTCCCGGTTAATGAGTGAGGAGACACGACACACTCTCTCTCACAGACACACTCACACCCAGTCTCACTCTCTCTCTGTCACACACACACACTCGCACATTCACTCACTGTCTCTCACAGAGTCACTCTCACACACACTCTCTCAAACATACTCACTCTGAGGAAAACCTTGCTAGCGCCAGTTTCATTTGTGTCAGAAACGGGCCTTTTTTACTAGTTTGCCCATAAAGCCTACTACATAAGTATTTCTATATACCTTTATTCGGTGTTGATATCTTACCAAGAATATTATAATGCCTCTGTATCGCTCCATGGTGAGACCGCACCTTGAGTATTACGGTTCAATCCTGATCGCTGTATCTCAAAAAAGATATAGCAGAGTTAGAAAAGGTTGGGCACAGTATGTTTTTGGAAAAAAATTGGCCAGGGGTGGGGAGAGACGCTGACTGAAGAACGGAGGGATACCGGACCAGTGGTGGTGAGTGAACTGATGCAAGCTGGAGTTGGGGGGAGGGGGAGTGAACTGATGCAAGCTAGTTTAGTGCTCCACAATGTCTTAAGCAGGTCCTGTCCGCACATCTATATCAATGAAGCTGGTAAAGTGTCTATCCATGGTAGCTGGCAGTGAAACGCATGCCCTCGAAATGGCTACTTCCAAGGAATCCACTAGTCCCTTAGTGAATGCTTACCCTGGGACTGGCAGCATGGAATGTTGCTACTATTTCTGGCCACTGTTGGAAACAGGATACTGGGCTAGATGGACCTTTGGAACTCCTCCCATATGAGGAAAGGCTAAAGAGGTTAGGCTCTTTAGATTGGAAAAAAGAGATGGTGTAGGGGCAAAACAGGCCCTGCATATGGCACTATGTACCTGACCTTTTTGTAACAGACTTAGGCCAGTGTCAGTTCCTATGCAGAGGTCTGTTCGCAGAACTCAGGCACATTGCTGACAGATCAAGGTCTGAGCAAGGCAAAATAACTTTCAGTAACAATCCTGTTTACAGAGCTGAGGGACTTCATGGTCAGAAGAAATCAGTTGTTTGGTCCTCCAAAGACACACTAGAAAACGTCAGACTTTGTTATTCTAGGCAGCATTGCACAAAACCAGAGGAAATGGTATAAGACCATCTTTCACAAGCTAATAGCTAGCTGGCTGTTATCCTGGGCAGTTCACGTGAGAGCTGCTATCAGCTGGACCCGAGTCAGCCACATGATGAAGGCTCATTAATCTGTGGCATCACCTGCTTGCATGGTCTTCCCCAGCTGGAGAAAGTTTACCTGCTGACTGACTGGGACCACCTGCTGCTGGCCAATCATCTGGAGGAAGAGCACGTTTGTCATCCCAGCTTTGCTGCCTGTTTCCTTCTTCAACTCCCTGACTGACTTCAGTTCTTAAGTCTGAGTGTGGAGGAGTCTCTTCCATAGGTCAGGTTGCATAATGTTTTGGCAAACCATTCAGCAACACAAGAGTCTTACTCTCCTTCTCTGAACCTCTCTTCCCTCTAAAGTTTCTGATCTATCCACTGTCCTATCGAATTTTGTAGTTCCTTTCATTTTTCTATGAAACTTTGTATTATTTTAATGTAAACTGCCGAGAACTGCTAGTCAGAAGTGCCGGTATATCATCTCAATAAACCATAACTCTGTACTATACTTTGTAAGCCACACTGAACCTGCTAACAGCAGGAAAGAGCGGGGTATAAATGCTACAAATAAATAAATAAAATAAACCATAATTTATATGCCTAGGGTGTTTGGTGTCCTAATAATTCCAGACTAGGTGTGTGTGTTATCTTTACTCCACCTTGACAGGTACTTAAAATTCAGTACTTTTCCATCATTTTGGGTAATTCTGATTGAGTGCATTGTCTCTGACTCTGACACTGATACTGACACAAAATAAGATTACTGCTGCCAATATTTCTAATAAACCAGCTTTTCTACTTTTCTTATAATATTTGAGCCTTGTGTTCAATTCTATCAGTGTTATCTAGAACTAAGAATTCAGATCTGTAAGAGAAAGGTTGTGAACCATTCATTCCAGAGTGAAAATTTCTACTTTCTGTCAAATTATTGTCTTCCCTCATTGCCACTCTCTACCTGGGGCCAGGTAATTGTGATTAGTCCCCACAGGGGGATATGACTGAGGTCTACAAAATCCTGAGTGGAGTTGAACAGGTAAAAATAAATTGATTTTTCTCTCTTTCAGAAAGTACAAAGACAGGGGGACACTCAATGAAATTACATGGAAATACTTTTAATATAAAATAGGAGGAAATATTTTTTCACTCAAAGAATAGTTAAGCCCTGTAACTCGTTGCCAGAGGATGTGGTAACAATGGATAGCATATCTGGGTTTTTAAAAGGTTTGGACAATTCCTGGAGGAAAAGTCCATAGTCTGTTATTGAGATGGACATGGGGGATGCCACTACTTCCCCTGGGATTGGTAGCATGGAATGTTGTTACTAACTGGGTTTCTTGTGACCTGGATTGGCCACTGTTGGAAGCAGGATACTGGGCTATATGGACCATTGGTCTACCCCAGTATGAGTATTCTTATGTTCTTAAGAGAATTACCTAGTGATACCAACTCATAAGAGACTCTGGCTTGATTCTTCAGACCATCCAGTACTTATCTGAGTAGCTCCAACTCTTTGGAATTCCCTTCATCCTGAATAATGTAGAGAAGCCTCTTAAATCAGATTAAAAACATGGCTGTCTTTTAGACAGGCAGCCTGGATTTGTAGACTAGATTTAACCTTCTGATATTGTTTAACTCTGATATGATTTGGAAAATTTCACAAAGCTAGTTAGGATTTGGAAATAGTAATTTTAATTTACAAATCTGATATAATTCATGGATATTATTCATTAATGATTTTGTTTTCATTCCTTATGTTTCATAGTTAAGTTGCTAGGTTTATATTGTTGTCCTATGCATCCCCTCCTTATGTTTTGATGTAGTTTTGTCCATGAACCTCTCTGAAATAGTTACTGAAGGGTTGTATACCAAAGGAGAGAAAGAGAGAGAGAGAGAAAGAAAAAAAAAAGATACTTACCTGTAGCAGGTATTCTCTGAGGGCAGCAGGCTGATTGTTCTCACAATTGGGTCGACACCCGCGGCGGCCCAAGAGACCGGCAAAAAATTTTGCAAGCAAAACAAGAATCTTCGAGAACGCTCCGGAGCGCGGGCAGAGTGCACTGCGCATGCGCGAACGGCTTCCCTCCTGCCGCACGCGCGTGTCATCCTCAGTTTAATAAAAAGCAAACTAGAGAACTAGAACAACTCCAAAGGGGAGGAGGGTAGGTTTGTGAGAACAATCAGCCTGCTGTCCTCAGAGAATACCTGCTACAGGTAAGTATCTTCACTTTCTCCGAGGACAAGCAGGCTGCTTGTTCTCACGATTGGGGTATCCCTAGCACCCAGGCTCACTCAAAACAATGAACATTGGTCAATTGGGCCTCGCAACGACGAGGACATAACAGAGATTGACCTGAAAAGAAACACAACTAAGTGAGAATGCAGCCTGGAACAGAACAGAAGAGGGCCTAGGAGGGTGGAGTTGGATTCTAAACCCGAAACAGATTCTGCAGCACCGACTGCCCAAACCGACTGTTGCATCGGGTATCCTGCTGAAGGCAGTAGTGAGATCTGAATGTGTGGACTGATGACCATGTTGCAGCCTTGCAAATCTCTTCAATAGAAGCTGACTTCAAGTGAGCCACTGACATTATGAGCCGTAACATGGCCCTCTAAAGTCCACCCAGCTTGGGCATAAGTAACAAATATACAATCAGCTAGCCAATTACAGATTGTGCATTTTCCAATGGCGACTCCCTTCCTATTGGGATCGAAAAAAACAAACAACTGGGCGGACTGTCTGTAGGGCTTTGTCCGTTCCACGTAAAAGGCCAATGCTCTCTTACAGTCCAAGGTGTGCAACTTGTCTTCAGCAGGGCGGGTATGAGGACGGTTAAAGAATGTTGGCAAGACAATTGACTGGTTCAGATGGAACTCCGACAACACCTTTGGCAAGCACTTAGGGTGAGTGTGGAAGACTACTCTGTTATGATGACTCTTGATATAAGGTGCATGCACTACCAGGACTCTACGAACTGAAGTAACAGCCACCAAGAAAATGACCTTCCAGGTCAAGTACTTCAGATGGCAGGAATTCAGTGGCTCGAAAGGAGCTTTCATCAGCTGGGTGAGAACAACGTTGAGATCACATGACACTGGTGGAGGTTTGACAGGGGGCTTTGACAAAAGCAAACCTCTCATGAAGCGAACAATTAAAGGCTGTTCAGAGATAGGCTTACCCTCTACACGTTGATGATAAGCACTAATCGCACTAAAGTGAACTCTTACAGAGTTGGTCTTGAGACCAGACTCTGATAAGTGTAGAAGATATTCAAGCAGGGTCTATGTGGGACAAGAAAAAGGATCTAGGGCCTTGCTGTCACACCAGACAGCAAACCTCGTCCATTTGAAAGAATAACACTTTTTCGTGGAATCTTTCCTGGAAGCAAGCAAGACTTGGGAGACACGCTCTAAAAGACCCAAGGAGGCAACTTCTAAGTTCTCAACATTCAGGCCGTGAGAGCCAGAGACTGGAGGTTGGGGTGTAGAAGCGACCCCTCATTCTGGGTGATGAGGGTCAGAAAACACTCCTGTCTCCACGGTTCTTTGGAGGACAACTCCAGAAGAAGAGGAAACCAGATCTGTCGAGGCCAGAAGGGAGCAACTAGGATCATTGTTCCTTGGTCTTGCTTGAGTTTCAGCAAAGTCTTCCCTACTAGAGGTATGGGAGGATACGCATACAGAAGGCCTGTCCCCCCAAAGCAGGAGAAAGGCATCTGACGCTAGTCTGTCGTGGGCCTGAAGTCTGGAACAGAACTGAGGGACTTTGTGATTGATCTGAGTGGCAAAAAGATCCACCGAGGGGGTGCCCCACGCTCGGAAGATCCTGTGGACAATGCCCATGTTTAGCGACTGTTTACGCCTGCCAAGTACGTGGCTTGGAAAAACATGCCATGACAGCGCGCCCAAAGCCACATCTGGACGGCTTCCTGACACAGAGGGCGAGATCCGGTGTCCCCCTGCTTGTTGGTGTAATACATTCTGAATCAGAATGATTTGGTTGGACAGCCGATCTCTGAAAACCTTGAGAGCGTTCCAGATTACTCGCAATTCCAGGAGGTTGATCTGAAGACCCTTTTCCTGAAAGGACCAAGCTCCTTGAGTGTAAAGTCCATCTACATGAGTTCCCCACCCCAGGAGGGATGCATCAGTCATCAGCACGTTTTGTGGCTGAGGAATTTGGAATGGACGTCCCAAGGTCAAATTGGATTGAATGATCCACCACTGAAGGGAACTGCAAAAGTCGGTGGAGAGATGGATCACATCCTCTAGATCCCCTGTGGCCTGGCACCACTGGGAAGCTAGGGTCCATTGAGCTGATCTCATATGTAGGCGTGCCATGGGAGTTAAATGAACTGTAGAGACCAAGTGTCCTAAGAGAGTCTCAACATCTGCCAAGCTGTGATCTGTTGAGACGCTCGAGCCATGGCCAGGAGACTGTCTGCCCTTGTCTGAGGAAGATAAGCTCAAGACGTCCGTGTGTCCAACAGAGCTCCAATAAACTCCAATTTTTGAACCGGGACAAGATGGGACTTGGGATAATTGATCACAAACCCCAGTAGCTAGCACTCGAATAGTCATCTGCATGGACTGTCCCGTTGAGCCTCCCAAAACACTTGGGTCCGTTTTTTCATTAAAGGACACAGCTTACAAGCAGCTGGAAGATGATCGGGCCCAAGGCACTGGAGACACCAGGAGTGGGGGTTGGTACCCGAGATGGTCCAGTTGCACCGAGTACAACGCTTGAAGCCGCTGGGTGTCCTTGATGACATGGACGGAAAAATGGCGGCTGCGAAATTAAAGGACGTGAAAGTGCCAATTAAAAAGGCACAAAAAAGGAAAAACAAAACCTGGCCGCGCGGCCTAAAAAAGGGCCTTGACGAAAAAAAAAAGAAAGCTTATACTCAGTGAGTAAAACTAAGGAAAATAAGGGTTAATTAAAAAAAGCTTTTTTTCTTTTTAAATTTTGTGAAAAAGAAACAAAAAGAAGTTAAAGAAGAAAGAGAGGAAGCGGTAACGCTAAGATCTCCTGGGCCGAAGGTAACACAGCGAAAAAAACTCCGTGTCACCTCAGTCGCGGGAAAAAAAGAAACTGAGGATGACACGCTCGTACAGCGGACGGGAAGCCATTCGCGCATGTGCGGTGCGCTCTGCCCGTGGTCCGGAGCATTCTCGAAGATTCATGTTTTGCTTGCAGAATTTTTTTGGGTCTCCTGGGCTGCTGCGGGCATCAACCCAATCGTGACAACAAGCAGCCTGCTTGTCCTCGGAGAAAAAAAAAATATATATATATTATGATTCTCCACCACTAGTTTGCACTATAGATTGCAAACAACATGGGTCAGTCATTAGGTATCAGCATAACAACCATTAAGAAAAGCTATATAGTTCAATCACAACAAAGAAAATGAAATACACATCTGAATTACTAACAGCCAGCTCAGCAAGGATAGAAACGTAATAGCACTGGAAGGGGGGAGGGGTATGTGATGAAGAAAGCATATGAAGCATGCCTTATGGAATTATTTCCAATCTGTCTGTATGTGTCCGGGACCAGGAGAGCAAAGAGGAGAGAAGCAGTTTGAAAGGAAGAATTCTCAGTGTTTCTATAGTGTAGAAGCTGACACTGCTTCTCCCACCAGTTTCTACACCCCCTCCCCCATGCCAAATTTAATCCTGTTCCATTAAACTTCGGAGTTATTATGCCTCCAGACAGCGCCTGTCTCCTCTTCTTCTTTCTAGCTCCTTCTGTTGGCTCTCTACCCCACTTCACTCTCCTGTTAAATTAGTTTCCTTTCCTTTTCATTTTTGATTGTACAGTACCTTAATTTGCTTTGCATGAAAGGTGATATATTAAATTTGAACAAACACATTCTTGGCCACTTATGTATATTTTTTCCAACATACACTGGGCTGGATGGGATAAAAATGGGTGCTATGGTGGATAGAATTGGATTTTAACTCTCAAAGAGATTCTTCAGAACAAGACTGACTGAATCTACTATTATGTAGGAAATCTTTATACAAACAGTGCTGAGATATAAAATGTGTATACTAAATGCCATATTGCAGCCATACACACCTCCATGGAGGTTGATGTCAACAAGATTTCAAATATATACTGTTTCTTGCTTCCTGTAAGCGTTAAACTAAAGAAAAAATACTCATGGGCAGATGATCAGCACCATACTAGCACTTGCATTTGCTACCGCCCCATGATCAGAGAACCCTTATATGGAGTGATGCACTGGGCAGGGCTGGGCGTCGCCTTTTTCAAGGCAGCACTGATGGAGGGAGTGTACCTCCCTCCTCCAACAGAGGAGGGAGTGTACCTCCCTTCTCCAACAAAGGTTGGGGGGGGGGGGGCAGGAAAGAGGATCTCTAAACCACCAGGTTTTTGTTTTGGGTGGGGGGGTTGATTTGTGGCCCACTAGGCCACCAGGGCTTTTTGGAGGGATGTGCAGGGGGATTAGGGGGGCTGGAGACCCACTTTTGGTCATCTGGGCATCAGTTCTCTCTAACAGCTTTACAGCTAAGAAACACCACCTAATGGCTAAATAGGAGAAATACACTTCAGAACGTAATCAATGCAGGAAAAATATCCAGTACATTTTACAGGCTTAAAATACATTTTCTTCACATCAGGCTTTCAAGATGTTTTTATCCTCTTTTCATATTTTTGCTCTCAGCTTTCTTATTTTTAGTGGGAATGGGGAGGAGAATATTTAATTGCTCTTGGCTTCAAGTGGACCTCACCTGTTGAAGGGTTGTAATGGGAGTTTTATTATTCTTGTCATTGTGGGGAATAGGTGAATGAGGGGTATTCGCCAGGGCTGTGGCAGATCTGTTGTCTGTTTGAGGTCCATTTCTCTTGCGGTCTTTGAGTCGCCTTCAGATCTGTTAACCACTGTCCCAGGCATTTATTTCAATGCTTGTTTAGTTAAAAATAAGACACATATTATTAAGGATTTTATTAGCAAGTCGGATGTGGGATGGGTTTTTATTTCAGAAACTTAGTTAACTACACCTTTCAGGATGTACATCCTCCTGATTTCCTGTATTGTAGCACTACCACTGGGTTATCGCCACGCTAGCCATTTCCAGGTGTTTTCTTTTTCCCACAGAAATGGCGTGCACTTGAGGTCAGCAGTAGTCCTAAAAGAGTGGTAAGCCCACACTGGGCTTACCGCCGCTCTGTACAAGGGCCCCTTAGAGCGGTATTTTCAAAGCACTTAGACTTACAAAGTTACATAGGAATCTATGGAACTTTGTAAATCTAAGTGCTTTGAAAATGAGCCCCTTAGTGATTTAAGCTACATAATTGAAATATGGAGGAAAAAGGTAAAAGGCTAAGTTGGCTGGGATAGAAAGGAGTAGTGGGGGGTGGGATGAGGTAAAAATTTCATAAAGAATTTTGTGATGAAGGTACATAGCTTGAATAATATTCTATCCTTTACTGGCAACCAATGCAAATCGCACAGAAGGGGGTTTGCTTTGGCAATGTGTGGTAGTCTGAATATGAGATGTGCAACAATGTTTTGAGCGGTTTGTAGTTTTTTGAGCAGATCCCCTTTAAGTCCTACTTGAATAGAGTTGCAGTAATCAAATTCTGTTAGGACTAGGGATTGAAATGGAAGACAATATTATGCAAAAATTGGATCTGAACGTGGTAACCAGAAACTTCATTTTAAGCTTTGGAATGACAATCTCTCCTCTTCAATTGTTTTTAAGGTCTGAATGTCCTGATTCTAAGACTATGACAAATTATTTTTCTGAAAAATTAACACTCCTCGCAGGTCTCTGGATAAAGGACAAAATGTTCCATCTCGAGTTTGTGATTTTCATTCCCAGGATGATCAATGTATACCAGCTGATAGATGTTGGTCTTCCTTCCAGAGTGCCTGTAACTCTTGTAGCCTCTCTGCTATCTAAATTAAGTTTACCTTCTTGCCCTTTGGACTCATGTCCAACAATGTTGTTTAGAAAGCTTCCATCTGATGCTTTTTTTCTAGATCTCTACTTTTATAAATCACCGTTTACAGTGTGGCTTTTTTTTTCTCCTTCTATGGGTAGAATTATTCTCACACCACTTGCTAAATATCAACCTCTAGACCCTAGTCTGCCATCAAACTATAGGCCTATTGCTAATATTCCACTCTTTTCGAAACACATGGAAATCTATAGTTTCAAAACAATTGATGGCCTATATTGAGAAGTTTTCTATTCTGCAGCCTATTCAATATGGCTTTAGTTCACATCAAAGCACTGAAACTCTGCTTTTGGCTGTAACAACTAAGACTCTGCATATCCTCTGTAAGGGAGGAAGGGCTTTGCTTTTGCAGTTTGATTTATCAGCGGCCTTTGACATGGTGGATCACAATATACTGTTGGCCTTCCTGATGGCACTAAGGATAGAAGGAAATGTGTTTAAATGGTTTCAGAGTTTTCTTCAAGTCCGTTCATATGCAGTGAAGGTGCGGGGTAAACCTTTGCAATTTTGGCTTTCCAAATATGATGTCCCCCAAGGATTTCCACTGTCTCCGGTGATTTTCAACATTTTTATGAGCACTCAGTTTTGTGGCACAGGATAAAGGTGAATACTTATTTTCATAAGTGAACAATATATTTCTTCTTCAGAACGTGAATGCAGATATATATGGTAGTCTTTCAAATATTACCTCTTGTATTTCCAAGATTCAACTATGGGCAGATAGAAGAATTAAGCTTCATCCAAAATCTAAGATTAGGCTTCTATGATTTGGACCACAAATTCCATCTTTTCTGTCTTCTGTTTCACTTGAGGGAAATATTTCTCTTCTTTGTGAAGGAACCTTGAAGGTTCTGGGTGTCACTCTAGATTCCTTTCTTACTTTCCATCCATAAGTAAATAATATACTACAAAAGTGTTTCTTTAAATTAAGACAACTGAGATCTGTTAGAGGAACATTTTGAACATCATCATTTTGAAATTTTGACTCAATATATAATACGGTCTTATCTGGAGTACTGCAATTCATTGTACGTTGGCATTTCATTTGAGCCTGCAAAGACGACCGCAGTAAGTCCAGAACAGGGCTGCCTCTATGATCTTCAGGAAATGTAGACTTGATCAAGTATTACCATTTTTTGAAGGAAACTGGCTCCCAGTAAATAGAAGAATAGAGTTTCAAATTTCATGCTTTGTGTTCAAATTTTTTAAAAGGTTACTCCTGAAGAATTTATGACTCTTGTATCCTTTCTTAAGGGTAAGCTTCCAAGGAGACAATCACAGATATTTAAGCTTATGATTTCCTCTTTTAAAGGTGTTCGATTAAAAAGTATGCTTGAGCATTCTTTTTCTTATAAGACAGTGTCAATTTGGAACGTCCTTCCCGAAGTTATCAGATTTGCTGATTCATATTTTATATTTAGAAAAGATCTAAAGAAGCATTATTTTACTGATAATTTGAAGCTTTCTTAAATTTCTCTATATTCTACCATTTTTTACGTGCTGAATTCTGTAGTTTCCTTCTTTTGTAAACCACTTTGGGACTTATTTAAAGACAGAAGTGGTATATAAGATTAATGAACAGAATAGAAGTGGAACTCAGAGATGGTTGTCGTTGAGAGAGCGGAGAACTGTGGCTGGGCCATAAGGAATGACTAGAGAGGAGACGTAGAAGGGAATACCTGAATAGAGCACTTTGTGGATGAGGATTAGTACTTTGTGTTGAATCTGAAAAGAAACAGGGAGAGTTCAGTGGTGTTGGATAAATAGAGGGGTAATCTGATAAAAACTCATAGCATGAAAAAAAAAAAAAAGAATCAAAACATAGTAACATAGTAGATGACGGCAGAAAAAGACCTGCACGGTCCATCCAGTCTGCCAAACAAGATAAACTCATATGTGCTACTTTTTGTGTTGATTTGTATCTGTCATTTTCAGGGCACAGACCGTACAAGTCTGCCCAGCACTATCCCCACCTCCCAACCACCAGCCCCGCCTCCCACCACCGGCTCTGCCACCCAATCTCGGCTAAGATGTTCAGGTCCACAGTCTCTCCTCATACGTCTTGTAACGCAAATCCCATATCATTCTCGTAGCTTTTCTTTGCACTGCTTCAATTCTTTTTACATCCTTAGCAAGATATGGCCTCCAGAACTGAACACAATACTCCAGGTGGGGCTTCACCAATGACTTATACAGGGGCATTAAAACCTCTTTTCTTCTGCTGGTCACTCCCCTCTCTATACAGCCTAGCAACCTTCTACTTACGGCCACCGCCTTGTCACATTGTTGCGTCGCCTTCAGATCCTCAGATACTATCACCCCAAGATCCCTCTCCCCGTCGGTACCTATCAGACTCTCACCGCCTAACACATACGTCTCCCGTGGATTTCTCCTCCCTAAGTGCATCACTTTGCATTTCTTCGCATTGAATTTTAATTGCGAAACCTTAGACCATTCTTCTAGCTTCCGCAGATCCTTTTTCATGTTTTCCACTCCCTCCCGGGTGTCCACTCTGTTACAAATCTTAGTATCATCCGCAAAAAGGCAAACTTTACCTTCTAACCCTTCAGCAATGTCACTCACAAATATATTGAACAGAATCAGTCCCAGCACCGATCCCTGAGGCACTCCACTACTCACCTTTCCCTCCTCCGAGCGAATTCCATTTACCACCACCCTCTGGTGTCTGTCAACCAGTTCCTAATCCAGTTCACCACTTCGGGTCCTATCTTCAGCCCGTCCAGTTTGTTCAAGAGCCTCCTGTGGGGAACCGTGTCAAAAGCTTTGCTGAAATCTAGGTAGATTACGTCTATAGCACATCCCTGATTTAATTCTCCAGTCACCCAGTCAAAGAATTCAATGAGATTCGTTTGGCACGATTTACCTTTGTAAAACAATGTTGTCTTGGATCTTGCAACTTATTGGCTTCCAGGAAATTCACTATCCTTTCCTTCAGCATCGCTTCCATTACTTTTCCAATAATTGAAGTGAGGCTTACCGGCCTGTAGTTTCCAGCTTCTTCCCTATCACCACTTTTGTGAAGAGGGACCATATCCGCTGTTCTCCAATCCCACGGAACCTCTCCAGTTTCCAATGATTTATTAAACAAATCTTTAAGAGGACCCGCCAGAACCTCTCTGAGCTCCTTTAATATCCTGGGGTGGATCCCGTCCGGTCCCACAGCTTTGCCCACCCTTAGCTTTTCAAGTTGTTTATACACACTCTCTTCCGTGAATGGTGCTATATCTACTCCATTTTCATTTGTACTTTTGCCAGTCCATCGCGGTCCTTCTCCAGGATTTTCTTCTGTGAAAACAGAACAAAAGTATCTATTTAGCAAATTTGCTTTTTCTTCATCATTATCTACATAGCAGTTCGCACCATCTTTCAGTCTCACAATTCCCTTATTTGTCTTCCTCCTTTCACTAATATACCTGAAGAAATTTTTGTCACCCCTCCTTACATTTCTAGCCATTTTTTCTTCTGCTTGCGCTTTCGCCAGACGTATCTCTCTCTTGGCTTCTTTCAGTTTCCTCCAGTATTCCACTCTGTGTTCGGCTTCTTGAGTTTTTGTGTATTTCAGGAACGCCAACTCTTTAGCCTTTATTTTCTCGGCCACTTGCTTGGAGAACCATATCGGTTTCCTTTTTCTCTTGCTTTTATTTACTCTCCTTACATAAATGCTTGTGGCTCTATTTATAGCTTCTTTTAGCCTGGACCACTGTCCTTCCACTTCTTGTTCGTTCTCCCAGCCCATCAGCTCCTTCCTCAGGTATTCCCCCATTTTACTAAAATCAGCACGCTTGAAATCTAAGACTTTGTTTTGAGTGGCCGCCCTCCACGTCAGCTGTCATATCGAACCAAACCGTTTGATGGTCACTGCCACCCAGGTGGGCACCCACTCCGACATTTGATACACTATCTCCATTTGTGAGCACCAGATCCAGCGTCGCTCCCTCCCTCGTGGGTTCCGTCACCATTTGTCTGAGCAGAGCACTTTGAAAAGCATCCACTATCTGTCTACTTCTTTCCAATTCCACAGAGGGAACCTTCCAATCTACATCTGGCAGATTGAAATCTCCCATCAACAGAACCTCTCTCTTCTTTCCCAATTTTTGAATATCTGCGATCAGATCTTTATCTAGTTCCTCTAATTGTGTCGGGGGTCTGTAGTCAACACCCACGTGGACCGAGGTTCTATCCTCTCTTTTTAAGGTGATCCATATCGCTTCTTCCTTTCCCCAGGTCCCTGTCATTTCAGTCACCGTGATATCATTCCTCACATACAGAGCTACTCCTCCACCTTTACAACCCTCTCTATCCTTCCTACAAAGATTATAGCCTGGTATGTTTGCATCCCATTCATGGGAACCATTGAGCCATGACTCCGTGATTGCAACAACATCCAAGTCTGCCTCCAACATCAGGGCCTGAAGGTCATGAACTTTATTGCTTAGACTGCGAGCATTTGTGGTCATCGCTTTCCAGCTACATTTCCTGGTATGCGTTTCAACATGAGTGATTTAGGGGTTTCTTTTCTCTTTGGGTACCTTCATATCTTTTTGTTCCACTTTCATTGCTTTTTCTTCGGCTTCCGTTCTGTTTTCAAGAACATCACAGTGCTGTAATGGAGCAAAAGAATTTTGTAGGGGCAACACTTGTGAGGGCGGATGCTTTCTTGTCACATAACGAAGTCTGCCTGAACCTACCGTGATCCATCTATTCTTAGGTGGTTTTATCCTTTGTGGTAGTGGTGATAATTTGGTATGATTCTGTGCAGTATGATATTGTGCAGTCCTAGATGTTGCTTTAAGTGCATCTAGATCCTGTTTTACTTTACTGAGCTCGTGTTTTAATCTAGTGAGCTGTAGACAGATAGGACAAAGCCTTAAGTCTCCAGATGATTGGTCTTGAAACAAAAGCACCCCAATTATTACAGAGAATAAAAGTCATCCTGATTGGTTGAAATGGGTATGAACAGGTGTACTATGATGGAGTTACCAGTCTGGAAGACTGCCTGTGTGTGACCAAGGAGTAAAGTCAACGAGTTTTCGCTTTATATATGATTGGAAATGGCGGTGTTCTAGATTGTTTGAAGATGGCATATGAGATGTTGTGGGACAGAGCAGATGATGTTGCAATAGTCTACGTGTGATATAAGGAGGGCATACAGAAGGGTCATCTGTAATGTTCCATCCAGGCAAGATCTTACAACTTTGAATTAGAGAGCTGCATCGGAGCACGAATGGCAGGATTCCCCCCAGGTCTGTGGGGATCCTGCGGAGATGGACTCGGGTCCGCAGGGATCCTCCGGTGATGGACCCGGGTCTTGTACGGCCCCCACGGAAATGCACGGCAATCTGTGCTCTGCCTCTCCTCCCCCGAGCTGCAGGGTACCTTCCCAGCACATACCTCAAGCCACCCTAGTGGTCTAGTGGATTCTTCGGGACAAGAAAGATCCCCAGTCTTTCCACCCGCTGCCGCTGACACTCTTGCTAACTGCATTGCTTTTTAAAAATGGCTGCCAAGACTTCACATGTCGGCCTCACGATACTTCCGCTGAAGTCCTGCGAGGCCACCGCTGGAAGTCTCGGCAGCCATTTTAAAAAAGATGCAGCAGCAAACAGTGGGCAGGAAAGACTGGGGATCTTTCCTGCTCCGAAGAACCCACTAGACCACCAGGGTGGCTTGAGGTATGTGCCGGGAGGGCACCCAGGGCTGGAGGGGAGGTCTGGAATATGTGGGTAGAAGGGTACTGTTTAAAAATAAAAAAAAAAATAAAAAAGATTATCTGTTTCCCCTTCCTTGCGCAGCCAGATCCCTGTGCACTCAAAACAAAGCAAGCAAACCTATGAGCTGCTGCTGCATCCACGTTGTCATTCATTATTGTTGGTGGAATTTTTATTTAATCTCACTTAGATTTTCAAACATGCCGACTTGTGCATACGGATGTACACAGAGGAAGTATAATAACGGAATAACATTTTATAGGTAGAGTACTCATTTCTTATAAATCGTAATCAGTGTGTCATTTGGAGGGGCTGGTTAATGGGACACCCTCGTACTGTTACATTCGTGCAGAGATTTTTTTTCTCTCCTGGTAAAGGGCCACTAAAACAGACATCATGTAATGAGAATCAGGTGCTCAAAATTCAAAGTTTCTATTTATTTACTTATTTATGGCATTTATATCCCACATTAAACATGAATTAGGTTGAAACCTGGGAGCATTTAAAATCTTTTTTTTTCCTGTGCCTACATCAAAAGAAAAAAAGATGGCATGTTCCTTTTGTTTTGTCGATTGCAGTGGTATATTATGTTTAAATCTTTTTATTGGTAATCCAATACATATATTGCAGGTACATATCTCAACACAGAAACAACACATATGTGCTTCAAGATGCCACATGCTTTAAGGATTACAACAAATTTTGCATTCCCCATTTCCTCCCTCCCCCCCCCCTCCCCTGTACCGGCAACCAGACAAACTAAACAAGGAGCACTTTAAGAAAACCATTTACACTTTATAGGTCAAGGACTAGTGTTCCGCACCTAAGACCAGAGGCTTTGGTTCTTATGGCCTCCAGCCCACTTCCCCGACCACTTAACGTGGGGATAGGACCCTCACAATCGATCAAACCTGATGTATACGCCCCCAATGTCAGGACAAACTCCCCTGTCCCCCTGTCAATGAGTGGAGCCGACTACTCTGGCGTCCCAGTCGTCTCCTCCCTCTCCCCTACACTAATCTAGCACAGCACAGAAACCCACTCCCTCTATCCCATCCCACCCAACTCCCCCCCTCCCTACCCATCCTCCCTTCATGCGTGATGATTAAATGTTTAAGATGTAACTTCTCCCTTTAGGTGGCAAGGTGTTCCACACTGGTTCCCACATTTCTCTACAGCAGTGGTATATTATAAAAATGCACTTGCCTTTTTTTAAATGCCCAGTTGGGTATATATGCTAATTTCGTTAAATGTTTCAGACATATTCATCTACTTGCTCCCATGATATAACTGAATTCTATTATTCTGTCTCACTGTATTTTCAAATGTGCAAAGTAAGAGAGAGTGGAGTCGAAGATGATCCCAAGGTTACGAGCTGATGAGACAGGGAGGATGGGAGTGTTATCCACAGAGACAGAGAATGGGGGAAGAGGAGAGATTGGTTTATGGGGAAAGATAAGAAGCTCAGTCTTGGTCATGTTTAGTTTCAGATGGCAGTGAGACATCTAGGCAGTAATGTCAGACAGGCAGGCTGATACTTTGGCCTGGATTCCTGCTGAGATTTCTGGTGTGGAGAGGTAGATCTTGGAGTCATCAGCGTAAAGATGATACTGAAAACCATGGGATGAGATCAGAGTACCAAGGGAAGAAGTATAGACGGAGAAAAAGAAGAGGTCCCGGGACAGATCCCCGAGGTACACCAACTGACAGTGGGATAGAAGTAGAGGAGGATCCACCAGAGTATACACTAAAAGTACGACGGGAGAGAAGAAAAAAAACAGGAAAGAACAGAGCCCTGAAATCCAAGCAAGGACAGCGTATCAAGGAGTAGGCTGTGATCAACAGTGTCAAAAGCAGCAGATAGATCAAGAAGGATGAGGATAGAATAGAGTCCTTTGGATCTGGCCAGGAACAGATCATTGGAGACTTTAACAAGTGCTGTTTCAGTTGAATGATGAGGGCGAAAGCCAGATTGAAGTGGATTAAGAATAGCTCGAGATGAAAGAAAGTGAAGACATTGGCGGTGAACAGCACGTTCAAGTATCTTGGATAAGAAAGGGAGATGGGGCGATAGCTGGAAGGATAGGTAGAGTTCAATGAAGGTTTTTTGAGGAGTGGTGTGACTATGGCACATTTAAAGGCATGAAGAGAAAGAAAGAAGTCTTGGCAAAAGTAGAAATTTGCTGGGAAAAGGAGAGCTTTTGATCAAGGGTAATACAAAGGTACTTAACATGAGAGACCAGCAAGATAGGGGAATTGAGCAATTTAGGGGAAAGGAACAACAAAGTAGAAGTACCTGTAATCCAACAGATAGTCTTGGACTCTAACCTACATCATCCCCACAATGATGCCTTCCTTCCCTAACTCACTCTCTCACACTTCTTTTTCTTTCCTTCCTCTGTTTCTATCACCCCTTCTTCTGCATAAAGTACTGTAAAAAGTCTGGCATGCCATGATTTCTGTAATGCTGGGTTTGTTCCTCTTATAGGGAGAAACCCACTATTAACCCTTCAATACTACTCTCTGTTTTCTATCTTCTAACCAGTTCTTAAGCAATTTCTATATAGCATAAGAACATAAGAGCTGCACCAAGGTCCACTGAGCCTATCATTCTGTCTCTAATGGTAGCCAGCCCGGGACACTGGTTCCCAGAAAAGGATGTATTTCCCCTAGTTGATTTCCAGGGATGAAAAATGAGACTCCTAACTCTACCTGATTAATAATTTATATGTTATATAGGGCCAGATTCAGTAAATGATGCTCAATGTTAGTGGTCGGGAAAATCTGTGAAAGCACTATTCTATAAACGGTTCTCCAGGCTGAATGCCCTTTATAGAACAGCGCATAGTACGAATTCCCAGTCCCAACTCTGGGCAGTAGGACTTGTGCTTATTGAAACCTGGTGTAAATCCTGGCATGCAACTTAACATTGTGCTGAAAGTTTTGGAATGTCCCTGACCTGCCCATGCCCCGCCTATAGCCACACGCCCCTTTTGGGTTACACTCAAGAGAGTTTGGGCGTGATGCATAATAGAATAGTGCATAGGAATTAGAGCCAATTAACAGCTCATTAACTAATTAGTCCAGGTGTGGCGTGTGGATCTCTGATCTGCACCCAAATTTGGGCGAACTTTACAGAATACAGGGGTTAATGACTAGTAATTTTTTAAATATATCAAATGTATCAAACAAACTAAAAAAGTTTTTAAATAAAAATTATACGGGAAAAACCATGTGCTCAGGACAAACTGAGCAGAGAAGACTGCTTTCCACAGCACTCAGTGTACCAGTATTTTAATGGTTTTTACATTCTCTGCGATGCTGATTCATCTGAACCATCTTGACCCCTGAGGAAGGCTTTGTACCGAAACACAACCCATGTAGGGTCTTTTGGGTCAGTTTTACTTTGGCAAATAAACTTTTTGGATGCTCTTACTCCTTATTTGTCCTGGTCTTTTGGAACTTTCCTCACTTTCACACCTGTTGTTTTTTGATTGCTTCTCTCGTGGAAGTTGTGAGGACCTCCTCTTTCCTTTTTTCGCTCAGGACAAACTGATCATGTATATCATAGTTCAACCAACTTGCTACAATCATTACACATGGAAAAAATCTTTATAAAAATGGTCTCAATATGGTAGAAGCTGAATGGACCTTGATGCTGAAGGAACTTTTTTTTTTTTTGGAGATATTATTTGTGGCTATAGAGACATCTGATTTAATACAAGAATGCAGTATGTTTGAGATAGTTATCTCCCTGAGGAAGCCAGTGACATGGTGAAACTTGGGACTCTGCAAGAGAATCTAAACAGTGAACATTTATGTGCATGGCTGGAATATTCCCTGGTAAAAACTGCTCTGTAATTCATGAAGGATTTAAAGAGTGAGCACGTTCATCTACAGTATATCCACTGGGCAATATCCACTCCGGTCTTGATGCTGTTATTGTTTGCACAAACCTTTTTTGATACAAGCTTTGTGAGGAATAAGATAAATAATTCTGGGAGTAATGGGAGTAATTTCTGGGCACTAAGTGTGAATTCAGTATTGGCAATTACATAAATAATTGCCAGTACAGAATACAAGTATAAGTCTGCATTTTTATTTTATTCTAGCTTGCTATTCTACCTTTTTTGCAGAGCAAATCTAGGTGGTTTACAATAAAATCAAGAGTAAAGAACTCCACTGATTGGCAGAAAAGAATTTACAAATTGCTCCTGCCAGAATTCTGCGCTAAAAAAAAAAAAAAAAGATAAAAAAGTCTACACCAAAAATTTATACAATTCTGTGTGCAAAATTGCAGGTTTATTTGCCATAATTTAACTATTACGGCTCCCCTCCCTGTACACAGATAACATCCATATTTTTCCCAGCACTCTTAGCATCCATCTTTTTTTTCATGCCCCTTCCCTGCACCCACACATATCCATATTTTTCCAACCTCCTCCCTGCACCACACATAGCATCTGCGTTTTTTTTACAGCCCCTCCCCAGCAGCCACTTTTTTCTTATTTACAGCCCCTTCCACAGCAACCATTTTACTGCAACCTCCCTCCAGAGCATCCTTTTTTTACAGCCCCCTCCCCCACACAGCATTCACCTTTTCTTTACAGCCCCCTCCCTCCACATTCACTTTTTTTTTTTTTTTTTTTTTACAGTACTTCCCTCCCTCCACCCACAGCATCCACCTCTTTTTTGCTTTTTCTACAGCCCCTCCACCTTTTATTTTTTAATACCTCCCTGCCTCTCTCCCTGTACACACGTGCCATTTGTATTTTTTTTCAGCTGCCCCTGCACTCACTCATGAGACAGGAGGACTAGAGGAGGAGGAGATTTATTGAGAGTACCTCTTCGGGGCAGGAAAGAACCTCAATCTTTCCTGCCCACTGCTGCTACTCTGGGCTGGTGCCGCCACTTTTTCCAAATGGCCACCAAGACTTCCTCCAGTAGTCTCACGAGATTACCGGCTGGAGTCTTGGTGGCCATTTTGAAGAAGCGGCAACAGTGGGCAGAAAAGTGGGGTTCTTTTCTGCCCCCAAAGAGACCACTAGATCACCAGGGCATGCTCGGGGAGGGCCCATTGAAGCTTAGGGGCAGCAGGAGAACCAACCAGCCAGCCAGTTAGAACTGCAGGCTTAGAGGGGCAGAAGGTGGAACCAGCCATCACAGCGGGCTTGGAGAGGTGGCGGGGAAGAACCAGCCAACACCATGGGCTTGGATGGGCCATGGGGGGAAACAGCCAGCACCATGGGCTCAGAGGGGGCGGTGGGGAGAACCAGCCAACCAGCATCGCGGGCTTGGAGGGGCGGAGGGGGAAACAGCCAGCTAGCCAGCTCCCCTCAGAGGCAGAGAGCAGATTCTGCAGAAAAATGTTAAACTGTGCCCGACTGGGAATTCTGCACTCCATATTCGATCAGAATTACGACAGGAGTAACACATCCCCAAGCATTCATATTATAAAATAAATAGCTTTAAAAACAGCTGCTGTGTTTCAATGGTATCCCACTTCTTCCTCTTTACCCTGAACAGAACAAGAGAATATTAGTTTCCTAATTTGCTTCCAAAAGCTAAGTTGAACAGATATATTTTAAGAGCTGCTCTAAAACCAAAAAGTGAGGACTCAGGTGTTCTAAACAGTTTTTCCTTTATAATTTTTATAAACACCTTTTTGGTTTCAGTGCTTGATACATTTTAAAAACTTTTTCTAGTTCTTGTATGATATTTTTTATGTGGACTAGGAACATTTTTGCAAAATAAGTTTTATGGACTTTTCCTCCAGAAAGTGTCCAACTCTTTTCTCAGGCTAAGTATAAGAATCTTGAGCTTGATCTTCATAAGTGAAGTGGCTCTTTCACCTTTGTCATTTTTGTTATCCTTCTCTGATCCTTTGCAATTTCTGCTATATCCCTTTTTTTGAGACAAGGTTACTAGGACCAATAAGAGGCATACTGATAGTTTTGTTCTCTAAATGCATATGCATAATAAATGAAGAGATATGTTTATATCCTTATAATGGCTATTTCAATTATAGAATGTGGAAAAGATATAGAGAAAAATTATGGGCATGCTAGCGTTTTTAGTGCACGCTAATAGTAACGACGCGCTAAATGCTAGACACACCCATAAGAATATATGGGTGTCTCTAGCATTTAGTGCACGCTAGAACTTAGCATGCACTACAAACGCTAGCAATCCTTTGTAAAAGACCCCCTAAGACATGAAAGAAAATGTTGCTACTAATTGGGTTTCTGCCAGGTACTTGTGACCTGGATTGGCCACTGTGGGAAGCTGGATGCTAGGCTAGATGACCCAGTATGGCTACTCTTATGTTCTTATGTAAATTATACTTGAGAAAAAGCAGAAAGAATCTTTATGCAATAAAGACCTTAACGTTGGTCACTTCCTCACCCTGTAATTCCATGGCATAGAGTTGTGCCTCCTGAGCCATCATAGGAAAGATTTCTTTCTCAATGGAGGTTGGCTGTAACTGTAAAAGAACACAGATGCTACTGTCATTAGCAGTGCTAAATATGTTTAAATGTCTTCTGCTCATGTTCATTCATCCCAAGAAACACCATAGAGATAAAGAAGTACATTCAATGAAGTCCAAGGGCAGAGATTGACATCAGTAAGCATCATGATACCATTAGCTTCTGAAAGCAGCTCTTTCTCCGCAGACAGCACTGGGGAATGCCAGCACACTCCAGGTGATGTCATCCCACAGAGCCTGCATGCTGGATTCCTCTTCTAGCTCAGAGAGGTTTTAAACTACCTCTCTGAGCATGTGCAGAAGTTCCTATGCCACGTCGCTGTGACAGACACCCTAAGTCTTGCTTATCCCCACAGATATGTCTGCAGCCTCTTCGCACCTCTCAGCACTCAGGTTACATTTTGTTTGGACAGGAATCAGCTCTCTCATAATTTAATGCCAACTCTTAACCCAGCTAACCTTGGAGTATTAGGCTTACTCTCCCAAGGAGCTACACATTCATCTCTTAGAGCCACTATAACGTTTTGTGAAAGACAGTAGTGTGCTTCTCCAGTCAGCAGAGTTCCCACCAACTATGCTAAGTATTTATACCAAATCAGTTAAAATCCAGAATAACCGTCACCCATCCCTATCTGTTTTTCCTCCTGATTGGTCGATACAAGACTCGCCAGAAATCATAGTCCTCCTCAGAGTTTTCAGTGTTCACACAGTTGGGACATCATTCCAATTAATTCTGCTTCACATACACTGGAGGAGTCACCACAACTACCACAATAGCAACAGGAAGAAGAACCATCAGATGAAATTCTCCCATACATAATTTATCCAGAAGATTACAGAAGACCTTTCTTTGGGTGTTTCTCCACCCCAGGAAAATAGAAAAGATTTTAGATCCATTCTCAAACCTTGATTGATAACAAATGTTCTAATAGCCTTGCCCATTCATGAGTTTCTTCAAGTACTTTACCTAGATATATGGAAAACACCTTCATCTCTTCCACCAGTGTCAGTATTACCGGCGACAGGCCATTACCACAACCAACTTCCACACCAGTCAGTAGTTCCGGAGGCAGCTCCTAAAAAGAATAAGTTCACAAAGTCTCATATCTATGGCCCTCCAGAAAAGGACAATAAGTTCTAGACTCAGTGAAAAAAAAAGTATACCAAAGCTCTATGTCAACATTCAGAAGAATAGCACATCAGCTTCAGATGCTCCACTTTCAGCATTCCAAACTTCGATAACTTAAAGATTATTCTTCTTCATTTTCTTCGCCTGAGCTAGTAACATTGCTTCTTTTAAATCTTCAGGAAGCTATATAACCTTCTAATATGATGCCTACAATACTGCTTCCAGAACAGCTGTTGCAGTATCGCTACTCACCATACAGCTTTGTTAAAGGCTTCAGGTCTCAGAAGGGACCTTCACTATGCTCTTGTAGATGCTCTCTGTCTGGGGAAACAGTCTATTCAGTGAGAAGGTTGATGAGCCATTTCCTCAAGAGAATGATCATTCTTCCACATTTAAAGAGCACATCACAGCTGCAGGATGCTACTGCCAGCCCAAAATCCAACAACAATATCAACATGAAAGGCCCCATCAATATCATACTTCCAGCAGTTTTATCCTAGGAGATATTTTCAGTCATACTTTAGACTGCATATTCAACATCAACCGCTGCAACCGTATGTACAGAAGCATACAGCAAGAAAACAAAAACTGCAAGCTCTTCCAAAAGCTCCATCAGACAAATCCTCTCCACCCCTTGAATATCGTGTTCAATTCTGGTCACCGCATCTCAAAAAAGATATAGTGGAATTAGAAAAGGTACAGAGAAGTACGACTTCCCTATGAGGAAAGGCTGAAGCTTCTAGGGCTCTTCAGCTTGGAGAAGAGACAGCTGAGGGGAGATATGATAGAGATCTATAAAATAATGTGGAGTGGAACAGGTAGACGTGAATTGTTTGTTTACTCTTTCCAAAAATACTAGGACTAGGGGGCATGCGAATTAAAGCTACAAAGTAGTAAATTTAATGTGAATCTGAGAAATGTTTCTTCACTCAATATGTAATTAAACTCTGGAATTGTTGCCAGAGACTGTGGTAAAGGTGGCTAGCTTAGCAGGGTTTAAAAAGGGTCTGGATGGCTTCCTAAAGGAAAAGTCCATCTACCACTATTAAATTGACTTGGGGAAAATCCACTGCTTATTTCTGGAATAAGCAGCATAAAATGTATTGAGCTTTTTTGGGATCTTGCCAGGTATTTGTGACCTGGATTGGACACTGTTGAAAACAGGATGCTGGGCTTGATGGACCTTTGGTCTGTCCCAGTGTGGCAATACTTATGCTTTTTCACTCTCTCCATGTGGGTGGCAGGCTCCTACATTTTTTTTGACCACTGGCAAACTATCACATCATATTGCTAGGTGCTTCAAAGTGTTTCTCAATGTTACAGATTACATTTCTCAAACCACTACCACATCAAAGTCATTTGAGCAATCTGCTACTCCCTGCTCACATAACCCTTTTAGCAAAGAAATCACCTCTCTATTACAAGCCAATGCTATCAAAGAAGTTTCACCACACCTTCATCATCGAGGCTTTTGTTCAAGATTTGTCCTTATTCCCAAGAAGTCAGGATTCTTGCATCTGATCGTGGACCTTTACAATCGACACCATTACATCAAAAAAAGAAAAATTCAAGATGAACTCTCTAGCAACAAAACTTCCACTTTTCAATCAAAATGATTGGCTTGCTGTCCTCAACCTCAAGCATACCTACACCCACACACCTACACCCAAATCACTAGCAGTTTCTAAGATTCACTTTTCTACATTGATACTTCCAGTACAAGGTCCTTCCCTTCTTACTATCCTCAGCACCAAGGGTTTTTACGAAATGTCTAGCTATTGTATGTAGCTGCAGACAACAGAAAGAAGGACCACTATATCTTTCCTTATTTCAATGACTGGCTGATTTCCAATCCCTCACAATCCAAGAAAAGTCACACTTTAATGACTATATTCACCACTCTTCAGACACTAGAGTTTCTTATTAACGTATAAAAGTCCGCCTTAGTTCCCACAAACGCTCTACAATTAATCGGAACACATCTGGATACTTCACAAGCAAGTGCCTTTTTACCAAATGAAAGACCACAAACTTTTCAGACCCTGTTGCTCAAACTGTCCTGCAGATGTACAGCCTCAGTTTGTACCTTTCTGCAGCTGCTGGGGCACATAGCAACAACGATACACGCAGTTCTTTCACTAGACTATATGTGTCAGAACTAATGGCATCTCAAGCTCAGATGGAACCAACATCTTCAATCAGTCAGCAGATTCCAGTAACAGGTATAGTATGTCTTTCATTACAGTAGTGGTCCAACATTCAAATCTCACTGTGGGATGCTCATTCCAACCTGCTCTTCCCCAACTGAACAGATGTGTCTACTGCACGATGGGAAGTTCATCTTTTACACTTCAAGACCTAAGGTCCCTTGGAAACAAATACGAACAAAACCTTCATACAAAATGTTTTAGAACTCAGAGCTGGTCTTCAATACTCTTCGGATCTTCATACTTTGGATTCACTCAAAGATCAGATGACCATATTTTACATAAACAAGCAGTGGGGGGCACAGGATTCCTTTCACTCTGTCGAGAAGCTCTAAGAATTTGGAATCTGGCAACCCAGATAAATATTACTCTTCAAGCTGGTTACTTTCTTGGTCAGCAAAATGGCACAGACTCTCTCAGCCACAAATTAAATCCTTATGAGTGGTCCTTGAACCCACACACAGTTCGTATGCTCGTCAAAACATGAGGCACACCTTCCACATACATACATACTTGCTTCATAAGACAATGCAAAGTGTGTTCAGATCTGCTCCCTACATCCAAGTCCACACAGACTTTCCCCAGATGCATTTGCCATTCCATGGAGCCTTTCCTCTATTTCCTCTTATACCCAAGGTGCTTCAAAAGAAATACAAAGATAAGGCGTAAGCAATACTTATTAACCCTCACTGGCTGAGGCAAATTTGGTTTCCACATCTTCTAACTCTGTCTGCTCATCAACCAGTACCACTAGGCAGCCATCCTTCACTGCAAATATAGAACACGGGCCAAGTCTTGCACTAAAATCTCAAGACCTTATCCAAGACAGCTTGGAGATTAAACAGGACTTAATTGGATTCCTACAGAAAATTATCCTTGGCAACTTCTAAGCAGCTTGTAGATGCAAGGAGAAACCACAATTTGAAGTGTCTCTATAAAAATAATAGAAGCTTAAAATTAAGATGGGAGAATTAGAGCACATAAGTATTAAATGAAGAAGTAGATATAATAGGCATCTCAGAGACATTGTTACATTAAGATACAAATTATATTGCAATGGTAGGGTAGATCAAATTGGAACGGGAACAGGGATGCTGCGCTATACGTTAAAGGGAAAATTAAGTCAAACAAAATAAAACTTATGCAGAAAACAGACATCAACATGGAATCCTTATGGATAGAAATTCCATGTATGAAGGAAGAGAGATACTGGTAAGGCTATAATACCATCTACAAGGCCAGAACAATGAAGAAATGTTAACAGAAATTAGAAAAGCGAGCAAATTTGGCAACAGTATAATAGGTGATTTCAATTACCCCAGTATTGACTAGATAAATGTCACATCAGGGAGTGCTAGGGAGGTAGAATTCCTAGATGTAATAAATGACTGCTTCTTGGAGCAACTGATCCAGAAACCAAGAAGAGGGGGAGCTATTTTAGATTTAGTCCTCAGTAGAATGCAGGACTTGGTACAAGAAATGGTTTACAAGGGTGATGATGTGGAGGAACTGAAAAAAATCTCAGTGAACCTGGAAGATGTACTGAGCCAAAAATCGACAAATTAAAGAGGAGTAATCAACTGGACCGAATGGCATGCAGCCAAGGATACTGAAAGAACTCAAACATAAAATTGCTGTTCTGCTGTTTGTAATCTGTAACCTGTCATTAAAGTTGTCCATACTACTTGAAGATTGGAGGGTGACCAAAGTAACACCGATTTTTAAAAAGGGTTCCAGGGGTGATCTGGGAAATTACAGATTGGTAAGCCCGACATCAGTACTGGGTAAAAGAGTGGAAACCATTATAAAGAATAAAATTACAGAACACATAAACAAACATGGTTTAATGGGACAGAGTCAGCATGGTTTCAGCCAAGGGAAATCCTGCCTCACCAATTTGCTTCATTTCTTTGAAGGCGTGGATAAACATGTGAATAAAGGTGAACCAGCTGATGTAGTGCATCTAGATTTTCAGAAAGCTTTTGACAAAATTTCTCATGAGAGACTCCTGAGAAAACTAGAGAGTCAATATTCTGCTGTGGATTAGAAATTGGTTACTGGACAGAAAACAGAGGGTAGGGTTAAATGGCCATTTCTCTCAATAGAGGAAGGTGAATAGTGGAGTGCCACAAGGATTTGTACTGGGACCGGTTGCAATTTAACATATTTATAAATGATCTGGAAATCAGAATGAGTGTGAGGTGATTAAATCTGCAGATGACACAAAACAACTCAAGACTGTTTAAAACACAAGTGGACTGTGAAAAAATTGCAAGACGACCTTAGGAAATTGGAAGTTTACATAAGTACATAAGTAATGCCACACTGGGAAAAGACCAAGGGTCCATCGAGCCCAGCATCCTGTCCATGACAGCGGCCAATCCAGGCCAAGGGCACCTGGCAAGCTTCCCAAACGTACAAACATTCTATACATGTTATTCCTGGAATTTGTGGATTTTTCCCAAGTCCATTTAGTAGTGGTTTATGGACTTGTCCTTTAGGAAACCGGTCTAACCCCTTTTTAAACTCTGCCAAGCTAACCGCCTTCACCACATTCTCCAGTAACGAATTCCAGAGTTTAATTATGCGTTGGGTGAAGAAAACTTTTTACACTGTAGTTTCATCGCATTGACCCCTAGTCCTAGTATTTTTGGAAAGTGTGAACAGACGCTTCACATCCACCTGTTCCATTCCAACTCATTATTTTATATGCCTCTATCATGTCTCCCCTCAGCCGTCTCTTCTCCAAACTGAAAAGCCCTAGCCTCCTTAGTCTTTCTTCATAGGGAAGTCGTCCCATCCCCGCTATCATTTTAGTCGCCCTTCGCTGCACCTTTTCCAATTCTACTATATCTTTCTTGAGATGGCAGCAACCAGAAATGAACACAATACTCAAGGTGCGGTTCGCACCATTGAGCGATACAATGGGCATATAACATCCTCACACCTGTATTCCATACCTTTCTGTCACGTTTTCAAAGCAGGAAACTGGGTTGTGAGCCCTTGGGCCACTGCCGAGGAGCGGCAGCGGCAGGCAAAACCACCCCACACCGAAGACTAGGCAGAATAGGACTGGAACTCCAGACTGGAGTTGCAGCAGCGGCAAACAGGCAGGACTAAAGCAGAGCAGGGACCCTTAAACTTCACCTGCACTTGGCCACTTTTCACCACGAGTTGAGCTCCTGGCTGCAGGTGGCCGGCAGGACTTACTGGACAAAGCAGGACTGGATACCCACTAGGCTGAACCAGGACTGAGGGTCAGAGGGGAAAGGAACATACAGGGACAGCAGGGCAAGGAAGGGATAAGCTAAAGGACTGGACTGAAAGCTACAGAACAGCCACTAAAGACACAAACAGAGAAGGACTAGACATAAAACAGAAGAGTAAACCAAAGGACAAGCCGGGTCTGGGCAGGCAGCAGACAGAATAGAAAACCAGGATACTAGCCAGATCAGGGCAGGCAGCAGACAGAAGAGAAAACCAGGATACTAGCCAGGTCAGGGCAGGCAGCAGGCAGTAGAGAAAGCCAGGAAACAAGCCGGGTCAGGGCAAACAGCAGAATCAGGCAAGAAACTAAAACAAGAAACCAGACTAGGCAGAAGTGCACAGAGCACCAACATACCAGGGACCTTAGACGCATGCAAAGGCAAGCCAGCAAGAGTTCAGAATGGCTAATATACCCAGCAGCAGCTGCGACTCAGCTGCAGCAATCACCAGGCAACTACGGGAGTTGGCAGGTTCAATCCAAGCAAGCAAGTCTGGCAACCCGGAAGATCCGGACCGGACTGTGCTGAAATCCGGAACGGGTGACAGTACACAGACAATCTAACGCAACCAGCACACAAAGACAGATACAGAACTAACTCACAAAGAACAGACAGAAGCCAGCCACAGGAAATACAGTGAGTCTGAGAGGGGTCACGGCCACAGACGTGACACCTTTCCTAATAATACCCAACATTCTATTCGCTTTCCTAGCCGCAGCAGCACACTGAGCAGAAGGTTTCAGTGTATTATCGACGACGACACCCAGATCCCTTTCATGGTCCGTAACTCCTAACGTGGAACCTTGCATGACGTAGCTATAATTTGGGTTCTTTTTTCCCACATAAATCACCTTGCACTTGCTCACATTAAACGTCATCTGCCATTTAGCCGCCCAGTCTCCCAGTCTCGTAAGGTCCTTCTGTAATTTTTCACAATCATGTCGCGAGTTAACGACTTTGAATAACTTTGTGTCATCAGCAAATTTAATTACCTCGCTAGTTACTCCCAGCTCTAAATCATTTATAAATATATTAAAAAGCAGCGGTCCTAGCACAGACCCCTGAGGAACCCCACTAGCTACCCTTCTCCATTGTGAATACTGCCCATTTAATCCCACTCTCTGTTTCCTATCCTTCAGCCAGTTTTTAATCCACAATAGGACATTTCCTCCTATCCCATGACCCTCCAATTTCCTCTGTAGCCTTTCATGAGGTACCTTGTCAAACACCTTTTGAAAATCCAGATACAAAATATCAACCGGCTCCCCTTTGTCCACATGTTTGTTTATTCCTTCAAAGAACTGAAGTAAATTGGTCAGGCGCTGTGCTGACTTGGACTCAGTAATCCATGTCCTTGGATGTGCTCTGTAATTTTGTTTTTAATAATAGCCTCTACCATTTTGCCCGGCACCAATGTCACCGGTCTATAATTTCCCGGATCTCCCCTGGAACCTTTTTTGAAAAATGGCGTTACATTGGCCACCCTCCAATCTTCCAGTACCACGCTCGATTTTAAGGATAAATTGCATATCACTAACAGTAGCTCTGCAAGCTCATTTTTCAGTTCTATCAGTACTCTAGGATGAATACCATCTAGTCCAGATTTGCTACTCTTCAGTTTGCTAACTGCCCCATTACGTCCTCCAGGTTTACCGTGAAGTCAGTAAGTTTCTCCGACTCGTCCGCTTGAAATACCATTTCCGACACCGGTATCCCGCCCAAATCTTCCTCGGTGAAGACCGAAGCAAAGAATTCATTCAATCTCTCCGCTACGTCTTTGTCTTCCTTGATTGCCCCTTTTACCCCTCGGTCATCCAGCAGCCCAACCGATTCTTTTGCTTCCTGCTTTTAATATACCGAAAAAAAAAATTTATTATGTTTTTTTGCCTCTAATGCTATCTTTTTTCCGTAATCCCTCTTGGCCTTCTTTATCTGCGCCTTGCATTTGCTTTGACACTCCTTATGCTTCTTCTTGTTATTTTCAGACGGTTCCTTCTTCCATTTTCTGAAGGCGTTTCTTTTAGCCCTAATAGCTTCCTTCGCCTCACTTTTCAACCACGCCGGCTGTCTTTTGGACTTCCGTATCTTTTCTAATTCGTGGAATATGTTTGGCCTGGGCCTCCAGGATGGTATTTTTGAACAGCGTCCATGCCTGTTGTACAGTTTGTTTTTTTTTGTTTGTTTTTTTTTTATTTATTTAAATTTTCCAATATATCACCACTTAAAGTGAATATGCAATCGGCATTATTTAACATTAGGAAACAAAAATGATAAGTATATATCTTTACAGCCCATTTGTCCACAAGTTAAAGAAATTTGATTCCAAGATTAAGGAAATTAAAAAAAGAAAAAGAAATACAAAAATTAATAATCAATAGATGCTTCCTCTGGTTCAGACCCCAGCCTGCTAAATTAGGGAAGGTTTACTATATTCACATCAACTCTTGCATCAATAAACTCTTTCAACTGTTTTGGATCTACAAACTGAAAATGTTTACCCTCAAGCATCACATTACAAAAACAAGGAAATCGCAAAACAAAATTTGCTCCCAATGCCACCACCCTGGGGCGAAGTTCCAAAAAGGCCCTTCGTCTCATCTGTGTAGGCCGTGAGAGATCTGGAAAGATACGGACCTTTGAACCCAAAAACAGATTTTCTAAGTGTCTCAACGAAAGCCGTAGTACAGCATTCCTATCAGGCTCCAACGCAAAAGTGGCAAGCAGAGTTAACCTCTGAGTAACTATTTCTAATGAGCTTTCTAGGAATGAGGTAAGATTCATTCCCTCCCCCATTACGGGGGGGTTTCCCACCACCACTCCAGTACTCCCGATGTAATAAGCCCGTGTAATGGGAGGGAGTGAGTCCTTGTCCATTCCCAGGATGTCCACCAAATATTTTTTGACCATCTCTAAAGGAGAAATTAACGGTGATTTGGGAAAATTAAGAAACCTAAGGTTAAGTCTTTTAGTCTGATTTTCAAGGTATTCAAGTCGTTTATGTAGGAAATTATTGTCTTTAACCAAAGCTGTTTCTATAGATCCTGTTGTACAGTTTTTACCCTCTCAGTTGCCCCCATAAGTTTTTTTTTTTCACCGTTCTTCTCATTTTATCATAGTCTCCTTTTTTAAAGTTAAACGTATTTGACTTCCTGTGTATAGTTACTTCAAGGTTGATATCAAAACTGATCATATTACGATCACTGTTATCAAGCGGCCCCAGTACCATAACGTCCCTCACCAGATCATGCGCTCCACTAAGGACCAAGTCTAGAATTTTTCATTCTCTTGTCGGCTCTTGCACCAGTTGCTCCATAAAGCTGTCCTTGATTTCATCAAGGAATTGTACCTCTCTAGCATGTCCCGATGTTACATTTACCCAGTCTATATTTGGATAATTGAAGTCACCCATTATTATCATATTGCCCATTTTGTTTGCGTCTCTGATTTCTTTTATCATTTCTGTGTCTACCTGCTCATGAAGTTTACTGTGAATCATAGTTACCTGATGCTAGGGTCCACCTTGGGGGTCAGCATCTAAGAAAAAGATCTAGATGTCGTTGTAGACAATATGCTGAAATCTTCTGCCGAGTGTGCAGCGGCAGACAAAAAAGCAAACAGGATGCTAAGAATTATTAGGAAAGGGATGGTATAATGCCTCTGAGAATACTCTAATGCCTCTGTATCGCTCCATAGTGCGACCTCTCCTTGAGTATTGTATTCAGTTCTGGTCACCAGAAAAAGTTCAAAGAAGAACAACCAAAATGATAAAGGAAATGGAATTCTTCTCATATGAGGAAAGGCTAAAGATATTAGGGCTCTTCAGCTTGAAAAAGAGACAACTGAGGGGAGATATGACTGAGGTCTACAAAATCCTGACTGGTGTAGAACGAGAAGAAGTGAACTGATTTTTTACTCTTTCAAAAAGTACAATGACTAGGTGACACTCAAAGAAGTTAAGTGGAAATATTTTTTTAAACAAATAGAAGAAAATATTTTTTCACTCAACAAATAGTTAAGCTTTGAAACTCTTTGCCGGAAGATGCAGTAACAGCGGTTGTGTATCTGGGTTTAAAAAGAAGAGTTGGACAAGTTACTGCTAATGAGACAGACATGAGGAAGCCACTGCTTCCCCTGGGATTGGTAGCATGGAATGTTGCTATTATTTGGGTTTCTGCCAGGTACTTGTGACATGGATTGGCCAATGTTGGAAACAGGATACTGGGCTAGATGAAACATCGGTCTGATCCAGTATGGCTATTCTTATATTCTTATGTAAGTAAGTATGTTGGACCTGCTGGGAAAAAGTGACCATTAAAATGATCAAATTTGACTTAATAACTGAAGTCACTAAGGAAATCTACTGTAGCAGCATTTAATTTTCAAAAAGATGACTATGATAAAATGAGGAAAATGGTGAAAATAAAAAAGCTAGAAGGATCAGCCACTAAGGTTAGAACTTTAAATCAGGCTTGGGCATTGTTTAAAAATACCATCTTGGAAGCCCAGACCAAATGTATTCCACGTATTAATAAAGGTGGAAAGAAGAACAAAAAATAGCCAGTGTGGTTAAAGGGAGAAGTCAAAGAGGCTATTAAAGCCAAAAGAACATCCTTCAGAAAATGGAAAAGGGATCCGAATGATGACAACAAGAAGCAGCATAAGAACTGGCAAATCAGATGTGAAGCATTGATAAAGAAGGATAAAACAAAAAGCCTGTGAGGGAATCCGTGGAACTGTTGGATCATCAAGGAGTAAAAGGGGCACTCAGGGAGGAAAAGGTCATAGCAGAGTGACTGAATGAATTTTTTGCTTCGGTCTTTACTGAAGAATAAAGGAGAGGGACCTTGGAGTGAGTGATTGTGTCTGAGGATCTCAAGGCAACAAAACAATGCAACAAGGTGGTGGCCACGGCCAGAAGAATGCTAGGCTGCATAGAGAGGGGTATAACCAGTAGAAGAAAGGAGGTGTTGATGCCCAAGTGAGGCACCACTTGGAGTATTGTGTTCAGTTTTGGAGGTCTTATCTTGCAAAGAATGTAAAAAGAATTGAAGCGGTTCAGAGAAAAGCGACGAAAACATTAGGGGGTTTACGTAGCAAGACATACGTGAAGAAACTTGCTGACCTAAACATGTATATCCTAGAGGAAAGGAGAACCAGGGGTGATATGATACAAACGTTCAAATATTTAACAGGTATTAATCCACAAACAAAACTTTTCCAGAAACAGAAAGATGGTAGAACTAGAGGACATGAATTGAGGTTGAATGAAGAAAGACTCAGGAATAATGTCAGGACATATTTTTTCACTGAGAGGGTGATGGATACTTGGAATGCCCTACCGCAGCAGGTAGTGGAAATGAAAACCATAACAGAATTCAAAAATGTGTGGGATAAACACGTAGGAATCCTATTTAGAAGGAACTGATCCGAAGAAGCTTAGCAGAGACTAGGTGGCAATGCTGGTAATCGAGACTTCTTTGGTCTGTGCCTTGATCGTTGCTGGATGGATTTGGACGGGCTGGAATGAAGCTTATCAAGGGCTTCGATAACTACTTCAAAAGTTTTTGAACAAGGACGGTGCCAGGCAGACTTCTATGGTCTTTTCCCTGAAAATAGCATGGACAAATCAAGTTCAGGTATACATATGTTGTATCACCTTGTATCACCTCATACTTTATGTAATGAGTTTCTCTCTTCGGGCAGGCTAGATGGACTGTACAGGTCTTTATCTGCCATCATCTACTATGTTACAATATATGTAAGAGATTTACATGTACTAGAAATGGTTTTCAACGGTGATGCAGAAAACTGAAAGACCACAGTGAACCTGGAAGACATACTGAGCCAAACTGACAAATTAAAGAGTAGTAAATCACCTAGAGCGGATGGTATACACCCCAGGATACTGAAAGAACTCAAAACATAAAACTGCAGATAGTGATTTGTAACCTGTCATTAAAATCATCTGTAGTATCTGAAGATTGGAAGGTGGACAATGTCATGCCTAATTTTAAAAAGGGTTCCAAAGGTGATCTGGGAAATTAAGAGACCAGTAAGCCTGACATCAGCGCTGGCCAAAATAGTGGAAACTATTACAAAGAATAAAATTGCTGAACACATAGACAAGCATGGTTTAATCAGAATCAACATAGATTCAGCCAAGGACGTCTTACCTCACCAATTTGCTTCATTTTTTTGAAAGTGTGAATAAACATGTGGTTAAAGGTGAGCTGGTTGTGTAACTTGTCAGAATTTCATGTATTAAGGTATTGCAAATATAAGTTTATACGTGTTTCTTTCTTACGCAAACTGCAAGGCTTTATTAAGGGCATGACTAAACTTAATTTTGTTTTGTTTATGTCACACTGTGATACAAGCTAGTTTCTCTTTGTATAAGCATCAACTTGTTCTTTCGATGTATTACACTGAAAACTTGAATAAACTTGGACAAAAAAAAAAAGAAAAGGTGAGCTGGTTGATGTAGTGTATCTACATTTTCAGAAAGTTTTTGCCAAAATCACTTATGACAGAGTCCTGAAAAAATTAAAAAATCATGCGATAAGAGGCAATGCTTTGTTGTGGATTAAGAACTGATTAATGGATAGAAAACAGAGGGTAGGGTTAAATGGCCAATTCTCTAAGTTCTCTAAGTGGAGGACAGTAAATAGTGGAGTGCCCCAAGGATCTGTACTGGGACCAGTGCTATTTAACATATTTATAAATTATCTCAAAATGGGAACGATGAATGAGGAGATTGTTTGTAGATGACACAAAACTATTCAGCCTGTGAAAAATTGCAGGAAGACCTTAGAAAATTGGAAGACTGGGCATCCAAATAACAGATGAAATTTAATGTGGACAAATGCAAAGTAATTCACATTGGGAAAAATAATCCAAATCATAATTACCTGATGTAAGGTTTCACTTTAGGAGTCAGCACTCAAGAAAAAGATGTAGGTGTCATCATGGACAATACACTGAAATACTCACCCAGTGTGTGGCGGAAGCCAAAAAAGCAAACAGAATGCTAAGAATTATTAGGCAAGGGATAGAAAATAAGAAAGAATATTATAATGTTTCTGTATCGCTCCATGGTGCAACATCACCTTGAGTATTATGTGCAATTCTGGTCCCCGTATCTCAAAAGATATAGTGGAATTAGAAAAGGTTAAAAAAAGGACAACCAAAATGAGTAAGGAGATGGAACTCCTTTCATATGAGGAAAAGATTAAAAGGGGGATATGACAGAGGTCTACAAAATCTTGAGTGGTGTAAAATAGGTAATTGTGAATTGATTGTTCATGTCTTTCAAAAAGTACTAAGACTAGGAGGACATTCAATGAAGTTACATAGTAGTACTTTTTAAATAAGAGGAAATATTTTTTCACTTAACGAATAGTTAAGTGAAACTCATTACCAGAGGATGTAGTAACAGTAGTTAGCGAATCTGGGTTTAAAAAAAAGGTTTGGACAAGTTCCTAGAGGAAAAGTCCATAGTCTGCTGTTGATATAGAAATGAGGAAAACCACTGCTGTCCATTGGTTTGGTAGCATAAAATCTTGCTACTATTTGGGATTCTGCCAAGTACCTCCGACCTGGATTAGCCACTGTTGGAAGCAGTAGACTAGGCTAGATGGACCATCAGCCTGCCCCCATACAGCTATTCTTATGTTTTTATGTAACCTGTAAAATGGGTACTTTTGGCTTCAAGGAAACCAGCTACTCGAAAATCTTACCATTCTAAATGGCATCAATACACATTATGAGCACAGTCCCAAAATCTAGACTCTGTTTACCTGCCCTCCAACAACAGTTCCTACTTACCAGCTTCACCTTCTGAATCAGGGTTTAAAACAGCATCTGTTTATATCCAAATTGTGGCCATTTCAACTTATCATTGTCTCCTTCAGAACAAATCTATTACCATCCAGCCTATTACATAGTAGCATAGTAGATGACGGCAGAAAAAGACCTGCACGGTCCATCCAGTCTGCCCAACAAGATAACTCATATGTGCCACTTTTTGTGTATACTATTGTATCCAGATTCATGACAAGGCCTCTTTTTTGCCTTCACAACCTCCCAAAAGAAGTTGCGATGCAAAAACAGTGACAGAATTCAAGAATGCATATGATAAACACAGAGGAACACTATATAGAAAAAGGATGAAATCCAATTAAAGCAAAACTTAAATGGCCTAATAACTGGAGTGCGCTTTGATGACAGTTTCAGAGGTTGTAAAGTAAGACCAATGCTGGGCAGACTTCTATGGTCTGGATCTCATAAATGACAAAAACAGATCAAGATTGGAATGAGCTTTGATGGCAACCACAGTAGTTGTGGGAAGTAGCACTAGTGCTGGCAGACCTCTATGGGCTATGTCCCAAAATTGGTAGAGAGAGACAGAGATTTTGGACACATATATATAGGTTTGGGCAAATTCATGGAGGAAAAGTCCATAGTCTGATAAATATATATTTATCAGACTATGGACTTTTCCTCCATGAATCTGTCCAAACCTTTTATAAACCCAGTGTTTAATCATGAAGAAGTGGACTTATGCAGAGTGCCAGAGTCGACTCTGGCCACCTTGTTGCACAGACTGGATGGACTGTGCACGTCTTTATCTGCCAACATTTACTATGTTACTATGAGATGCCTCATGAACATGAGACCACCTACACAAACTCCGCTACCAGCATGGGACCTCAATGTAGTTTTAGCTAAATTTATGCCACATCCTGCTGAGCCTTTGGGAATAGCTTCGTTAAAACATTTGGCCTAGACTTCTGGTTGCCATCACTACTGCAAGATGGATAAGAACTTCAAAAGCCTTAGCTCATTATCCTCCATACACCCAATTTTTTTCATAGCCGAGTGCTCCTTCATACTCATCAAAGTGGAGTCAGATTTTCATCTAAACCAATCAATAGTTCTTCCTGCATTTTTTTCAACCATCTCTTTCGTCACAGGCGGAGTCTGCTTGGAAGCTCTAGACTATAGACAATCTCTCCTCTATTAATTGCACAAATGACTTTAGAATGTCTTCCCAATTATTTGTTTCATATAATTCCAATAATCTTGGCTCATCTGTCTCCAAATGAACTTTGACACGACTGATTTCGGAATGTATGTTTCTCACTTCAAGGCATGGAAATTTCAGAGTATATGAGTCCACACAATCTCCATGTGAAGGCAACCTCAATAGCTAGTCTTCGATCATCTTCCATTACAGATATCTGTAGAGCAGCTACTTGGGCTACTGCTTATACCTTCACTAAGCATTCCTATTTAGACCAGTCTTCTGCTCTGGGTGCAGCTTTTGGTCAAGCAATTCTCTGCAATCTCTTTGCTTACTAGCTACTTGGTATCTTTTCCATCCTCCATGCGACCTGATCACCTGGTTGTGGCCCTTAGCTAGGGTCTCAGCTGAAGTGGGCCTGCATTCCCCAGTGCTGTCTATGGAGAAAACAAAATTGCTTACCTGTAACAGAAAGTCTCTGTAGACAGCAGAGGGATGCAACTACAATCACCCTCTCCCACCATCCTCTCAAAAAAAATAAAAAAAATAAACAATTAAGAGCATTTCTCTTAGCTCAGATATGGACTGAAGGAATCTGTTACTGCAACACAGCATCTGAACTCCCACACTTGTTCAGAAAAGTAGTTTAAAACCTCTCTGGGCTAGAAGAGGAATGCAGCACATAGGCTCTGTCAAATGACATCACCTGGTGTATGCCAGCATTCTCCTGCTGTCTACAGAGAACCTGTTACAGGTAAGCAACTTCGCTTTCTGGGTTTATGATACTTGTTCCATTTACTTTTGACCAATAACTCTCCACTCCTAGAACTATAAAGGACATAACAGTTGCCAAATTATGTCAATTAATCAGAGCCTTCAAGGGAAAGCAACACAAGAGAACATACTTGAAATATGATCACACTGGTTTATGGAATATGTATGGTTGTCACTTTTGACATCACTGGTATATGTGGTTATACCAGTATGAGTTACTTAATAACACTAAGAATTTTTATAGCACTACTGAAAGCGTACAGCGCTGTACAGTGGTGATAAGTATTCAGGTTCAACATGCCCCATCTCCTAAGAACTAACAATCCAAGTCAAAAGGAGATTACATGCCTTGCCCAGGATCATAAAGTGTTAGTGGCAGAAGCAGGATTTGAATCCCTGGCTTCCTTAGTTCAAACCACTAGGCTACTGTTCATGAATACAGTTTGTAGAGATTATTTCCTATGTTTTACATATACCACCAAGAACTGTATTTGATGGGCTATTTTATTTTATTTTTTAATTTAAATTTGTTTATTGACATTTCCAAAAACATCAATTTGATAAACCACAAAATCATAGTACCTCAATATGAAGCATGATACGTTTCAATAAACCACAAAATCATAGTAACTCAATACGAAGCATGATGCATTCCAATAAACAATGAATACAGAAAGGCCTTGTTTCTTGTAGCCCTTCCCATACTTCTCAACCTGGACAACCAACCCACCCTCCCCTCACCCCCATCTCCCTGCCCCTCCCCAAATAATTCAAAACTTGATAATTGATGGCTGTACCCAAAAAAGTGGCAACGAATACCAATTAAAAACAGAGAAAAGGAATATAGTCAGCACATAGGGAAACTATATACGCCCTGTAACCTAATCCCCAAGAAAATGTAAGAACAAGAGAAGCAGAGGGCCTGAGTTCTTATTTTTAAACAGATGGAGTTTAATCAGATTAACATGTCTCCTCCCAAAGATTTGAAGGAATTCTGCAGAACCTGTTTATATAGTCTCACAAACATCTAAACCTCAAACTGATACAGCTAAGAATTACTATCTTCTACATGGGATTTTGAAATTTTGCACACTTTACATATGGTATGGTTTTAATTTATAGGGGGTTATTTAAAAAAAAAGGTTGCTTATGTTAGAGGGTAAGAAGGCACCTATTCTCTACGGATACAGGACTCTCTATTAAATACTAGGGATACTACTATGTGTCTTTACTAGGGGTAAACTGGCAGAAATCACAAATTCCAACAGCAGATATTTATACTAGTTCCCACACTGTTACAATCTGTACAACCACATGTATCCTATAAAGAATGTGTGCACTTTGCAAAAGAATGCGCTAAATGTATGTACTGTTTCTTCACTAGCTGTACTTCTACAGACGTACACTATGGAATAATTTTATAAGTGTCCTTTTACATACTATAAAAGTTTATAAAATTACTGATGCTTGGAGGGTGGAGACTGGCAGATGCTGAATGAGTAAAAATGGAGAGGAGCATACTACACTGTGGTGGGGGGGGGGGGGGGGGGGAGAGGAAGAACCAAGGACATTTGCATGGGAAAGCTGAGAGGGAGGAGTATAAGGGATGGATGCTGGTGTTAACAGGACTAAAGGCAGAGCCAGTGAATACTGGAGAAGGAAGTAGATGGGTGGTTCTGAAGAAGAGAAGAAGGAGACAGGAGGGTAAAGATTTGGGGCTTTGGGGCTTAGGTATCAGGTAAATGGGAAATTAGGATGTGGTTGGAATTCTAAGTAAGGACTCAGGACTGGGTAGAATGAAAGAGTGAGGAAAGTGGAGGGACGGTGAGGACTAAGAAATAGAGCTGGGATAACAACTACAACAGAGACAAGCTATATGCGTGAATGGTATGGCTATTTGTCTTCATAAAAGAGCGCAAATAGACACCTATTTGCCCCCGTCAACCAGGCGTCCTATTATAAAATTACCCTCCATACAATTTACATTAAAATTGCGTATTAGAATGATATAAGGTTCAATTAAATTATAATGGTAGCTTATCACAATTAGTACATTCCTGCCAACTAGAAAAACAATGCTTTGTCCAGAAGAATGCAAACACAGCAAACAATTGCTCTCTAACAAAACTGACAAAAGGCAGGAGTGCATCTTATGGACCACATTTGATAAAGTGAACTCTGGTCCTCAAAAGCTCATGCCTCAATAAACTGTTTAGTCTATAAGGTGCAATCTGCCTCTATCAACTTTGTTACACTAGACAAACACAGCTAATGTTAGAGAGGACCATATAGTAAATCCAATGCCTAACCCATCTGATCATTTTGCGATATATTTATTACTTATCTAGAGTTGGATAAATGAACATGAAAGTCCAAATCCAAGTAAATGTCTACAATTAAAAACTAGAAAGTCACTTGTTCCCCAGTAATTCACAGTGGAAACTAAGCATGTTGATGAACAGACCTTTCATTTGCATACACCTCTGAATTTACCTGAATCCTGTCCAGGATCTTCGGACTGAAAATATACATCCCCGCATTGATCTTATTGGAGACAAACACTTGGGGTTTCTCAACAAACTTCTGTATTCGCCCCGTCTCAGCCTCATATACCACCACCCCATATTTGGAGGGCTCCTCCACCTTTGTCACCTGCAACAATGGAGGATGTCATCACTGACATGATCTCTGATATAGTAGGGCCTCATATCTTACTCATCATGCCCACAAATGCTACCTACAACAGCAATCCAATCATGTCCATTTGGATGTATAATTAAATCATTAATTTGGGGAAATAAAGAAAAACTGGAGTGAACAATATCTCAAATATGCTTTAAATGTGAATACTCCAGGCAATCATTCAAACAATACCAAAATTTATTATAATGTAAATATCACCCATACTTCATAATACAACCCATTCATACATTACAATGTCATACCAAATTTCTAAGCCAGATATTAAGAACACTCAGTCCATGGTCTGAATTGAAAAGCCTAGTATAAAAACAAGTTGTGGTTGAATTCAGAAGCAAACACTCCGCCACTCCATAAAGGCATGCATCAGCAGTGAAGACTTTCCGTAAAGGCGTGCGTCAGCAGTGAAGATTTTCAGAAAACAATGTCCAGGCAATTTGAAAAATGATAATGTGGATGATATATCTCACACAGAGTGCACTTTGAAATTAATGTCTTCCAAACTTGAAACTCAACAGTGCATCCGACATTCTAGTCCACCCAAAAGAGATCGAACTATCGGGATAATGAAACAGGCATTAGACAATTATTTGGATGACACTTGGAGTTAAAAAATCTTTAGCTCCTCTGCTCCCCAATGCAAGACTGCATTTCATATCTTCGTCAGGAGAAGCCACTAAGTTCACAGAGGGCTAGCGTCCAAGGCGTGTCAACATCGCCCTACATCCTGGCTTAGAAATTTGGTGTATTGAAATAACAAAGAGGCACTGAGTGGCTAGCAGCGACAAAAGGAAAAAACAGAAAGCAGACAATGGAAGTCCAAACAGTTCCTTTATTCATACTGACCCGATATGGCCACGTTTCACCAATTAAGGATGCATCAGGGGTAGTAATATAAAACGGCTAATAAAAAAATATATAAAAATAAAGGATATATAACCAAATATTAAAACATTTACATAAAAATGCCAATTATAGGATACACCAAAAACATATAAAAAGCACATTAATAAAAATCTTTAATTTATAAGTTCTTAAACAGCACACATAAATCAGAACAAAAAAAAGACTAAAAGGATAGGTTAATTTAGCAAACAATAAAGGTCAAAACAAACATACCTAGCCAGGAACATAAAAAGGCTTAGCCAGATAGCACAACTGATCATCCAAGATGACCTAAAGGAATAATGTAAAAGCATACTAGTAAAACTGGAAGGCATCTAGCTTAGGCATAAGGTACTTGTTTTTAATCTTATCTGTGTCAGAGCCAAAAAGGTAAAAACTTATTAAAAGGGGTCATGGGTCATTCACACAGAAAAAGAGCAGGAGTGGAGGAGTGGCCTAGTGGTTAGGGTGGTGGACTTTGGTCCTGGGGAACTGAGGAACTGAGTTCAATTCCCACTTCAGGCACAGGCAGCTCCTTGTGACTCTGGGTAAGTCACTTAACCCTCCATTGCCCCATGTAAGCCGCATTGAGCCTGCCAAGAGTGGGAAAGCGCGGGGTACAAATGTAACAAAAATAAGACTAAAAACACCTAGGGGTGTAAAAGAAACCCATTCTATAAAACACCAAATTGTATATAAAAAGGTTCTAAAGGTAAAAAGATGAGACTTACTTCAGTAGTGGTTCCCTCACAAAAAACGTGGAGCAGCAGCTTTAATCCTCTGTACGGGGGCCGCCATCTTGAATCAGCCCACTATTTATAATGCTGATCTCAGCATTATAAACATTATATAAATGTTCTTTTAATATTTGATTATATATCCTTTATTTTTATATATTTTATTAGCCGTTTTATATTACTACCCTCAATGCAGCCTTAATTGGTGAAACGTGCCCACGTCGGGTCTGTACGAATAAAGGAACTGTTTGGACCTCCAGTGTCTGCTTCCTGTTTTTTCTTTAGAAATTTGGTATGACATTGGAATGTATGAGTGGGTTGTATGTATGAGGTATGGTGATATTTACATTACAATAAATAATTTTGATATTGTTTGAATAATTGCCTGGAGTATACATATTTAAAGCACATTTGGATGTATATCCATGAACCCCAGGAAAAGATGGAAGAAAGGAAACCATCAAGTAGAAAGCAAAATCAGCTTCGAGGCAACACAGGATTACAAGCTGGATTTTATTTATCCTAGAGGAAGGAATGCAGTTCCTGTGTACATCCACTTAAAGAAAAAGAAATAAAGGACAGCAAACAGGGTGTAGAAGATATTTTGTTTTCATTGCATTACCTTTCCGATTAGCTTTCAAAAGATACACTCTGTAAGAATAAACTGAGTTAAGGATGATGCTGTCTGTGCAGAAAAGCAAAGTTACTTACCTGTAGCAGGTATTTCCCAAGGACACAGGCCACTTATTAGCACATGTGGGTGACGTCAACCATGCAGCCCGGCGTGGAAATGCTGCCCAGCATACTGTTTCTTTAAAAGCTTGAGGCAACACACCCACCATGCATGTGCAGGTGCCTTCCTGCCCGATTCGCGAGCATGGGACCAATTAGTACAATAACATAGCTACAGCAGACAACTCCAAGGGAAAGTGGGAAGGTATGTCAGAATAAGTGGCCTGCTGTCCTCAAAGAATACCTGCAACAGGTAAGTAACTTCACTTTCTCCAAGGACAAGCAGGCCAGCTAATTCTCACATGTGGGAATTCCCAGCTACCAGGCACACCGAAAACAACAACATTAGGACAACAGGAAGTCGTAACAATGAGTTCTAGGAAGTCAATTAACCTGAAAAAAATATATACACTGTTGTGAAGGTGAGGCCTGGAAAAGAATAAAATGGGCCTAGAAGGGTGGAGTTGAATTCTAGATCCCAAACAAATTCTGCAGAACTGTCTGACCAAACCGACTATCTCATCAGATGCCTTGCACAAGGTAATAGTGGGATGTGAATGTGTGGACTGAAGACCACGTCACAGCCTTGCAAATTTCTTTAAGCGGCTGATCTCGTGGACTACGGACGCTGCCATGACTATGACATTGTGAGCCTTGATATGATTTTCAAGAGTCAGCCCAGCTTGGGTGTAAGTAAAAGATATGCAATCTGCCAGCCAACTGGAAATTGTGTGTTTACCGATAGCAACTCCCATCTTGTTGGGTGACTGTCTATAGGGCCTAGTCCGCTCCAGGTAAAAAAAAAAAAAAACAATGAAGTGCCGCAGTTCACTTTCGTCAGGATGGGCATGAGGTTTGGGAAAGAATGCTGGAAGGATGATCAACTGATTCAGATGGAAATCCAACACTCCTTAGGAAGGAATTTATGGTGTGTGCAGAGAACAATTCTGTTGTGATGAAATTTAGTATAAGGTGGATCAACTACTAGGGCCTGAAGCTCACTGATCCTGCGAGCTGAAGTAACAGTCATCAAAAATAAGCCCTCCCAGGTCAAGTACTTCAGAGAACAGGAATCGAGTGGCTCAAAAGGAGCTTTCATTAGCTGAGTGAGGACAATGTTGAGCTCCCGTTTCAGAGGCGGAGGTTAGACAGGGGGCTTTCTCAAAAGCAAACCTTGCAAGAGCCAAACAACAAGAGGCTGTCCAGAGATAGGCTTACCCTCTACATGAAAATGGTAAGCACTAATTGCACTGAGGTGAACCCTTACAGAGTTGGTCTTAAGACCAGACTCTGAGAAGTAAAGAAGGTACAGAAGAAGGTCCTGTGTACGGCAAGAAAGTAATATCTTTTAGTGGAATCTTTCCTGGAAGCCAGCAAAACCTTGGGGACATCCTCTGGGAGATCACCCTCTGGGAATCGCCGTCTGGGAGATTCAAGAAAGCCAATTCTAAGCCCTCAACACCCAGGGCTGTGAGGTCTAGAGACTAGAGACTGGGGTATAGAATAGACCCCCTCGTTCTGCGTGATGAAGGTCAGACAACAATCCAATTTCCATGGTTCTTCAGAGGATAACTCCAGAAGAAGTGGAAACCATATCTGCCTGGGCCAATATGGAGCAATCAGGATCATAGTCCCTTGTTTTGCCTGAGTTTCAGCAAAGTTTTCCCCATAAGAGATGTGGGAGGACAGAAGAGCTGTCCCCCAATGCAGGAGGAAGGTGTCCAACGCTAGTCTGTCATTAGACCTGAGCCTGGAGTGGCACTGAGGGATTTTGTGATAGTAAGGAGTGGCAAACAGGTCTACCAAAAGGGTGCCCCACTCTTGGAGAATCTCACAGACAACAGTAATGTTGAGTGACCTCTCATGCAGTTGCATGACTCTGCTCAATCTGTCTGCCAGGCTGTTTGACTTCTCTGTCAGGTAAGTGGCTCTGAGAACTATCCTGTTCTGGACAGCCCAGTTCCACATCGCAACAGCCAGACGACACAAAGGGTACTATCCTGTACCCCACTGCTTGTTGGTGTAATACAGAGCAACCTGATTGTCCGTTTGAATGAGTACAATTTGGTTATCAGCCGATCTTTGAAAGCCTTTAAAGCATTCCAGATTTCCCAGAGCTTAGGAGATTGATGTGAAGATCTGTTTCCTGAGCATGAAGCCCATCTACATGAACCCCCCCCCCCCTCCCCATCGCATCTGTCATCAGCACTTTTTGGAGCTGAGGAAATTGGAATGGAAGTCTCATGGTCAGATTGGTTCAAATCATCCACCAGAAGAGGAACTGAGCCAATTCTGGGGTTACTCAATGACACCCACTATGTTCCCTGAGGTTCACCACCACTGAAGCTAGTGTCCACTGGGCAGTTCTCATATGAAGACATGCCATGGGAGTGACATGCACAGTGGAGGCCATGTGGCCTAGTAACCTCAACATTTGCCGAGCTGTGACCTGCTGTCCAGTGCGAAACTGTGTGGCAAGAGCAACCAGATTGTCTACTCGTGGCACAGAGAGGACAGCTTTCACCTGCATGGTATCTAGCAGGGCTCCCACGAACTCCAAATGTTGTACAGAGAAGAGAGTAGGTGGGACAGAGTACTTTAAAACTAACCCTAGTATCTCCAGCACCTGAATAGTTCTCCACATAGATTCCTAAGCACCTTCCTTCGACGTGCTTCTCACTAGTCAATCATCCAGGTAGGAAAACAAATGGACTCCCAGTCTGAGTAGCAAAGCTGCAACTACTGCTAGACATCTGGAAAAAGCCATGGGAGCTGATGTGAAGCCAAACAGCAGAACGCAGTACTGGAAGTGATGTGTCCCCACTTGAAATCTGAGATACTTCCTGTGGCCTGGAAGTATCAGGATTATGTGGGTAGGCATCCTTCAAGTCCAGAGAGCATAACCAATCTTGTTCCTGAATCACTGGGAGAAGGGTGTCCAGGGAAACCATCCAGAACTTTTCTTTGACCAGATGTTTGTTCAGGGCCCTTAGGTCTAAGATAGAGTGCATCCCCCCTGTCTTTTTTAAAACAAGGAAGTGGAATAAAATACCAGTCTTTTTTCCCCTAGTGGAAATGGGTTCGATTGCATGGGCCTTGAGAAGGGCGGAGAGTTCCTTTAGAAGTACTTCCATATTGCAGCTTCTCTGCCTGGCGGCACCAAGGCAAAGTCTCTGGAACTTCTGGCATCTTTAAGCGCAGACTCCACCACCAGAGAATGAGGAGCCAACTGCAGCGTATCTTGTCCAGGTCAACTCTGAATCTAATACATATTATCAATTTTCTTATATTTATAAATGATCTAGAAATGGGAGTAACTAGTGAGGTAATTCTTATCTTATCCAGGTCAACTCTGAAACTAATACATATTATCAATTTTCTTATATTTATAAAATGATCTAGAGATGGGAGTACTTAAATTTGCTGACGACACAAAGTTATTCAAAGTCATTAAATCGCGGGAGGATTGTGAAAAATTACAAGAGGACTTTATGAGACTGGGAGACTGGGCGTCTAAATGGCAGATGACATTTAATGTGAGCAAGTGCAAAGTGATGCATGTGGGAAAGAGGAACCCGAACTATAGCTACGTCATGCAAGGTTCCACTTTAGGAGTCACTGACCAAGAAAGAGATCTAGGTGTAGTCATTGATGATATGTTGAAACCTTCTGCTCAGTGTGCTGCTGTGGCTAAGAAAGCAAATAGAATGTTAGGTATTACTAGGAAAAGAATGGAAAACAAAAATGAGGACATTATAATGCCTTTGTATCGCTCCATGGTGCGACCGCACCTCGAATATTGTGTTCATTTCTGGTCGCCGCCATCTCAAAAAAGGTATAGTGGAATTAGAAAAGATGCAGAGAAGGGCGATGAAAATGATAAAGGGGATGGAACAACTTCCCTATGAGGAAAGGTTAAAGCGGCTAGGGCTCTTCAGCATGGAGAAAAGGCAGCTGAGGGAAGATATGATAGAGATCTATAAAATAACGAGTGGAGTTGAACGGGTACACATGAAGTGTCTGTTTACGCTTTCCAAAAATACTAGGGCTAGGGGGCATGTGATGAAGCTACAAAGTAGTAAATTTAAAACGAATCGGAGAACATTTTTCTTCACTCAATGTGTAATTAAACTCTGGAATTTGTTGCCAGAGAATGTGGTAAAGGTGGTTAGCTTAGCAGAGTTTAAAAAATGTTTGGCCAACTTCCTACAGAAAAAGTCCATAGACCATTATTAAATCAGACTTGGGGAAAATCCACTATTTCTGGGATAAGCAGTATAAAATGTTTTGTACTTTTTTGAGATCTTGCCAGGTATTAGTAACCTGGATTGGCCACTGTTGGAAACAGGATGCTGGGCTTGATGGACCTTTGGTCTGTCCTAGTACGGCAATACTTACACGTACTCATGTACTTATGACAGAGAGGATTGCCAATTCTTCATTTGGACATCACGTAAGATCTTGTAAAGAGGGATCGTCACAGCCTCTCTAGGTGGAAAGTTATAGTCCAGGACCTCGAACATCTCAGCACTGAGCTCAACCTCCATCTCCAACTTAATCGGAATGGTAGCCACCATTCTCTTTCCACAAAAGCTGGGAAGGAGAGACTCTCTAGTGGAAATTTCTCTCTCTCCTCTGGTGGGGATGGGTCTGATGGAATCCATAGGACTCCTCCTCTGAGACACTCATCACCAGAGACTCTCTGGTGGAAATTTCTCTCTCTCTCCTCTGGTGGGGAGGGGTCTGATGGAATCCATAGGACTCCTCCTCTGAGACACTCATCACCAGACACTCATCCACATGGGAATCAGCAAAAAACTCCTCATGGGAAGGCCGAGATCATGCCTGCCTTAGGTATGAGGAATCATGTCCCTGCCTGGAATGGCGCCAAGATGGAGGCTCTACTCTTGACTCCAGTGAAGCTTCCTCCATGGACGTCGAGGGATTACCCACGAGTGGCTGTTGACACTGATACCACATGCGGCACAGATTTCTGTGACCTCACCTCAGGCTGAGGGCCGTGCATATCAGGTGGTGAGTCATGGCTGGCGCAAGCAACACTGATGCCAATGAACTCTGCTGTAGGAGACCTACCAAGTGCACTTGGAGCGTGGCCCAGATCCACTCATCAAGGGTCGACATCGGTAAAGGCTGGGGTATCAGTATGGAGTCAGCCCACTGAATTGTCGGTGTCAATCCGGGTACCAGATCCCAACTACTTGGAGACCTGCATGTAGGAACCTCTTCAATAGAGGGGACAGCCAATGTTTCTTGGGTACAGATTCTCTTGGTACCCCCAGTACCATGCGTCGAGGGGGATCAATGCCTGTGCTTCTTGGCCTTTGCCCGATGCCAAGCATCAATACCCCTCAGTGCCGACAAGGATGACATCAAATCCTCCCATTTTCTCACTACTGGATCTGAAGGTGACCGGTCCTGGGGGCCCTGCACAGCAGCCAGCATCAAAGCAGGTGGAGACCTACTCAATGTGCGTCTACTCCCAGTGTCTGATAGAGGACTGGTAGCCATAGGGACCAATGTTCCTGATGCCATGCAAGTGCCAACGTCGACTATTTGGACCTGGCTCCAAAGATCTTCTCTTTTTGAGCCTCTCTGGATTTCTATGTTCTTTTTTGCATACTCAATCAAAGAATACAGTTAGTAGAATTACGGTCTGGCCCCCAAACACTGGATACACCAGGAATGGTTGTCATCCCCAGAGATGGTCCGATTGCATTGTGCTTGAAGCCACTGGGAACCTTCGATAACATGGAAGGGAAAACAAGAAACAAAAAGAAGCACCAAAAGCCTTCAAAATCGGGACAATTCCTTTAATTATATGACTTGAAAATCAATCTTCCATTAATGATTGATTTTCAAGTCATATAATTAAAGGAACTGTGTCCCGATTTTGAAGGCTGTTGGTGCTTCTTTTTGTTTCTTGGACTCTGTTCTGTATTTTGGACCCTCTCTGTGCTATTTTATGGATGGGAAAACAGCCATAACTAAATCAAATGACTCTATGGTGATGTAAAAAGGGGAAATCACCGCAAAATACAAGGAATAGTACCTGGCTGATGCTCAGGCCTAAAAGGGCCTTGAGAGACCCCCAAAAATAAAGAAAACTTAAAACAGAGCCAAACTGACTATGAAAATAAGGAAAACAAAACAAGTCAAATCACGAATGGGAAAGAAATAACAAAATTCTGTATATCCTGCGAGGGAAAGAACCAGTAACACTTGAAAAAGTATGACACTGATAGGATATTTGTTGCATTTGTACCCCACATTTTCCCACCTATTTGCAGGCTCAACTTGCAGGCTCAATGCAGGATAAGCGAAAGATGGGTCTTCTCTTCACTGAGCATGAAAAATACCAAGTGGTCCCAAGCTCATGAGTCAGGCGGGAAGGCACCCGTGCATGTGCGGTGGAAGCACTGTCTCAAGCTTTCAAAAGAAGCAGTATGCTGGGCAGCTTTCCGCACCAGGTACTGTGGATGATGTCACCCATATGTGAGAATTAGATGGCCTGGTGTCCTCGGAGAATCTGCAGCAGGGAAGACACCCTGTAAGATGTGAAAAAAACGTGAAGAGACAAGATGAGGAATGGTCTAGTGTTAGACAGTTAAGATTTAATGCTAAAAACAAGTGCATAACCAGATTAGTTAAAAGACCTATAAAGCTTCTCTTCGCATTTCACTCATAAGTGAGTCTACATTTTATTGCTTACTATCTCCCATTTCAGCATTACAGAGGAAATAAAAATTGTTCTGCTTGCATTCTGGAAAGGAGACCCAAAATCTATTTCCTGAACACAACACATACTTATGTGTTACAGTAGCCAATGTTAAAAGTCCTCCTTCCACATGGAGACAGGTGTGTATCTAGGAATCTAAGCATGATCTTTCCCTGCACATACTCACCACAATAGTGCCCTCCTTGCCGTGATGTTTGTGGAATCTCATCATATCTTTGAAGGGGAAGTCACAGATCACATCACTGTTCAAAACAAAGAATGGATCGGAGTTTTCCTCGAGCAGCTGCCTTGCTAATGCCAATGGGCCTGCTGTAAAGAAAGCGCAGACAGAAACTAGACAACACTGTTGCATAATAAGGCCCCACTTCCAAAGACACTTCCACAAAAAAAAGCACACAGTAACATAACACAATAGCAAGGCCTAGTACTATATTGCAAAGAAAATAACAAAGAAACGGGTGGAGTGGCCTAGTGGTTAGGGTGGTGGACTTTGGTCCTGGGGAACTGAGGAACTGAGTTCGATTCCCACTTCAGGCACAGGCAGCTCCTTGTGACTCTGGGCAAGTTACTTAACCCTCCATTGCCCCATGTAAGCCGCATTGAGCCTGCCATGAGTGGGAAAGCGCGGGGTACAAATGTAACAAAAAAAAAAAAATAACAATACTGCTCAAGAATCCCACTGCAGAGGAAGCATCTGCATAAAATATAAACTGTTTATCATACAGGGAAATCTAGGAACTCAGTTGCACAGAAAACATTCATACGAGGTCAACCGGTTAAATGAATCCAACCCATGAAATTGCTGTTTGTACTGCACCCTACAACAGATCAACACAATAGAAGCAAACTTTTGACACGTGCAAGATGGAACACGGACACAACCTTAGGAAGGAACGTTGGATGCATGCAGAGAATTACTCTGTTATGATAAAATCTTTGAGATTAGGTGGATTAGCTACTAGAGCCTGCAGCTTACTCACTCTGTGGGCTAAAGTTACCACCATTATATGATTAACTAATGTGATATTTAATATTGCACTATTTCCTAGGAATACCTAGCTTCTTGTTTGTTAACTGCTCAGAATTCCTAAGGGATTGTGTGGGATATAAATGCTTAATGTATTGTAATGTAATGTAACCTTCCAAGTCAAACACTTTAGGTGACAGGGATCAAGTGGCTCAAATGGAGCTTTCATCAGCTGGGTGAGAATATCAGAGATCCCCTGATACAGTGGGAGGTTTGAGCAATAGCAAACCTATCATAAATCGAACTAAAGGCTGTACAGAGATGGGCTTACCTTCCACACGCTGACAGTAAGTGCCAACTGCACCGAGGTGAGTCCTAAGAGTTGGTTTTAAATCCAGATTTTGACAATTGTGGAAGGTACTCACTTTTATGTACCTTCTCATTGTTGTTCCAGTGTATGAGAGAATAGCAAGATGATTCCCTCTCCACTTCTTATAGCCTTCAGGCTATTGGAGCAGGGGCGTGGTTTTGCTATGAGCATGGCAGCAGAATGACTGTGCTCTCTCTCTGTACTATAACAACTGTATTTCTATTTCTCATTCTATCCGTCCTCAAGCCCACGACTTTTTAAACTTTCTAAGGTAAATTCTCACACTCTTGTTTCTTTAACTACTTTTGCTAATGTTTTACTGCCACCCCAAATTTTTTTTCATGCCAGTCTTCTTCACCTGCTCTCTCTGACATAAATCCTATTTAATATAGATCTTCTTACCCAGCATAAGACCTGACTTACTGACTCAGATACCTTTTTCTTTGAGCAATTCTGTCCCCCCACATTTCATTTTGCTTTTTCTAACCATAGATACAAGCAAGGCGGTAGGGTAGCCTATATTTCTTCTCTTCAGACTACTCATCTTCACTCATTCTTCCTCTCTTCTGGAAGGCAGTGCTTTTAATGTTCATTTACCTCAGTCAATTGTAGTTCTCCCTCTCTACCTTCCCCTCCTGTTACCACGTCACTTCAAGCCTTCTATGATGTGGTCTCTCCTTTCCTGATTCCTTCACTTTTGCTTATTCTTTGTGACTAAGTGATCCAATTGCTTGTATTTATTTATTTGTTACATTTGTATTCCACATTTTCCCACCTATTAGTAGGCTCAATGTGGCTTACATAGTACCGGAGAGGCATTTGCAGACTCCGGTGTGAACAAATACAAGGTGATGTTATGGTAAGATAGAGTTCATGTGGCACAGCCATATTAGGGAATTAGACCTTTCTTTTGGATTTAAATTTAAATTCAGCATGTTCTAAGCTGAACAGATTCTTCACTTACTCCTTACCCCTCTATTTCAAACTTGGTCACCAGTAGGATTGAACAATTAGTTCAAGTTTACCCCGGTTCTCTGGGTGCCCGGCAATTTTTTGATTTGTGCCCCCACTTTAGTACTGCCTCTCGATGACTTTTAGGCACTATGGTTTGGTCAGGCGGGACAGGTACTGTGATAGCGGTCAAGATCTTGGCAGGGTCTAGGATTGGTAGGAGCTCAGGAGTCTCCTCAGTGGTCTCCAGGGATCAAGAGAGGGCAACCACCTTGACATTCTTCTCGGCAGGCCAAAACACCACCTGAAAGTTGAATCGACAGAAGAACAGGGACAACCACTTTTGGTGGGGTTAAGTCTGTGGGCTTCTTGAAGGTATGAGAGGTTTTTATGATCTGTTGTCATTGTAAACTGATACTTGGCTCCCTCGAGCAGGTGAAGCCATTCCTCGAGTGCCATTTTTATGGCCACTAGTTCCCAGTCTCCGATCAAGTAATTCTTTTCGACTGGTAACAACTCGAGAGGGAAATAGGCATAAGGTAGCAACTTGCCTTTTGGCATCAGCCTAGGATAGGATGGCGCCCACTCCTATGACAGAGGTGTCTATTTCCACAAAGAAGCACTTATCAATATCAGGATGTTGGAGAACTGGTGCGGTTGTGAAAGCCTGTTTTAATTGGTCAAACGCTGCAAACACCCTTTGTTGGCCAGTCTTGAGGGTTAGCCTCTTTCTTTGTTAATACCATCAAGGGCGCTGCAATGGAGAAGTAATCTTGAATAAATTACTGGTAGTAGTTTGCGAACCCCAAAAACCTCTGAAGTGCCTGGCACCTGAGAGGGCATGGCCAGTCTTGAATAGCAGAGAGTTAGGCCAGATCCATCTGTAGATCTTGGTCCGAGATGATATACCCCAAAAAGGATAACTCTGTGTGTTCAAAGCCACATTTTTCCACCTTTGAATACAATCGGTTTTGGCGTAGGCGTTGGAGTACCAGCTTGACCTGTTCTCATTGTTGTTCCAGTGTATGAGAGAATAGCAAGATGTTGTTCAAATATACCAGAACACATTTGTACAATAAGTCAAGAAAGATATGTTGACAAAGTTTTGAAAGACAGCATGGGCATTGGAAAGCACAAATGGCATGACTAAATATTCATAATGTCCATCCCTGGTGTTAAAGGCCATCTTCCACTCGTCGCCCTTCTGGAAATGGATCAGATTATAAACTTCCCGAAGATCCAGTTTGGTGAGCATGCGGGTTTCTTGGAATTGGTCAAACAGTTCAGAAATGAGTATGAGCAGATACTTGTTTCTGATGGTGATAGCATTTAATCCCCTATAGTCTACACACTGGAACGGTAGAGCAGAGGACTGGAGCAGTGGAACTGGAATTGCAGAGCAGAGAACTGGAGCAGTGGAACTGGAATTGCAGAGCAGAGGACTAGAGCAGTGGAAGTAGAACTGCAGAACAGAGGACTGGAGCAGTGGAACTGGAACTGCAGAGCACAGAACTAGAGCTCTAGAACTGTGGAGCAGAGGACTTGAGGCACATTTTAGAAGTGTGTTCCACATCAATGACCTAGTTGCTTCTTTCAGGATGCATAAGGATCAGTTGGATATTTGACATTTTAAACTTCTCCTGTTTTGTGCCACCTGGACCATGTTCAGCTTTACTGGGTTTTCTTGCTGGATGATTCTGGGAACTTGATTATAGATAATCTGCATGCTAATATACACTATGAGGATCACAACGCTTATTTCCTATGTGTTTATTGGGTGTGGGGTGGGGTTGGGAAATGATGGGGAGAGGTAGGAATAATGCTCCTACTAATAATATTATATGTCCAGTTTTTGAGAGAGGATCTTCCACTATTCTTTTTCTTTTATTTTCTGGTGGTCCAAGCAATGTTCAATTGCCTTCCCATTTGCAGACCAATAAGAACTGGAGTTGGGTACAAAGGGTGCCATCATCCTGATTCTCTGATGGGCACTACAACTATAATTACTTAGAATGTCTGTGGTATTAATTCCCCCATAAAATGCACTCTGTCAACAAAAAAACGGGAATAGTGTTTTTACAGGAAGCGCATTTGAGTCCTGAGGAGCACAAGAAACTGGTCAGTGAATGGGTGGGTCACTGTTATTTCTCCTCTGCCCAGTCCATAGGTGGGCAGGGGTGTCAATTCTGGTCAATGAAAATATTCCTTTTGTGGAGCATGGGTTCTTATGTGGATAATAGTGGGCATTGGGTGGTAGTACATTGTTCCCTCTATGGTCAACAGTACGTGTTAGTATCGCCGTATGAGCCTAACCTCCCCAATAGGACCTTCTTTCCATCTCTGTTAGAAGTCCTAATGAACTTTCCGGTCATGCCTCTTGTGATTGGTGGATATTTTAATGGGGTTGCAGATATTTCTTTGGATAGGCTGGGGACTTGACCTTCTGTGGAGCAGCCTAGTAATTGGGGTTAATGATGGACAACATATGGACACTCCAGGACTATCCTGGGAGACCAAGAAGGCTGTGATAAGGGAAGAAATTATTTCTTACTTGAAACATTGCTATAAACAATTAAATTGCCAAATACTGTTGTAGCACTCTCAGTTAAGACAAGCACAGAGAGATTTGGTGCTTAACATGACCAAGGAAAATAGAGATCAGTTCTTCACTGTCCAGCGTACATTAAATGAGATCTTACGCCAGCATACACTTAATACATTACTGAAAGGCTGACACAGATTTTTCCCGTATGGAAACAAGATGGAGACCTGTTTGGCTAGACTAGTGCACACCGCAAGTGGCCTCAGTTTTGCTCCAGTTTTGAAATATGCTCGGGGGGACCTTCTGCACAGAAAAGTTAACATTTGTCATATGTTTCATAATTTTTATAAAACACTGTACACAGTGCCCATGGTAGATGAGCACCATTTTGAGTCATTTTTTGCAGGTTTACATTTGCCAAAGTTGACAGAGGCAGATCTGGCACTTTTAAATGCCCCCCCCCCCCCCCCAGATCTGGGATAGTTGTATTATGCAATAAAAACCTCAGCTAAGCATAAAACCCCAGGATCAGATGGTCTCCCTTTAGAGCTGTATAAAATCTTGGGTCATCGGATTGTACCCATCCTACTGGCTGTTTTTGAGGAAGCATTTGAAAAGGGCGTCTTTCCGCCTACTATGCAAATGGTGACTGTTCTTACCATTATAAAACCTGGGAAGGAACCTTTGCTCACAAGCGCCTATAGGCCTATTTCATTACTGAATGCAGATATCAAATTATATGCTAAAATAATGGCCAACCACCTTTTTTTTGTTGTGCCTCAGTTGGTGGGCCCTAACCAGATTGGCTTTTTAAAGGGCCTCAATGCAGTTACTAATGTGCGTCACCTGTTAGCTATAGGATTGGCAACTACAAAGGAACTCGAGAATGTATTAGTGAGCTTTGATATTGAAAAGGCTTTTGACAAGGTCTCATGGCATTACCTTTGGGAAGCTTTACGCCGATTCGGATTTGATGGGGATATCCTGAGTAGGATCCAAATGCTCTATCAGCAGCCCTTAGCACAGGTCCTGTTAAATGGGGTTTCATCTTTGCTTTTTTCTGTGGAACCCACCAGGGCTGCCCCTTGTCTCCCACACTTCTCTGTATAGAACCTTTGGCTCAAAACCTTTTACAGGAGGAAGCTATAGCTGGTATCCCTATTGTTCTCACCAGCTAAAGTTAGCTCTGTTTGCTGATAATTTGTTGGCTATGATTGCAGACCCTCAGGGATCTCTTCCTCCGGTTCTTGATTTGCTGTATCAGTTTGGATATCTCTTGGGTTTACGGATGAAGTCTGAAGGGTTGAGCCTACATGAGAGTTTGGGGGATAAGTGGCATAGACCCTTCCTGCTGTAGTGGGCTGGGACACATCTGAGCTATTTGGACCTGCAGATTCCTAGCAATCTCTCTCAATCAAACTCTTGAATGTTTTCTCCACTTCTTCAGGTGACACGCGATTTGTGTTATCGGTGGGCAAATTTGCCTGGGTCCCTGTGGAGATGGATACAGTTGATAAAGATGATTCGTCTTCCTAAACGGATGTGTGCTCCGGCGTCTTCCAATTTTGATGACGCCTAAAAATGTCCATTGTTGGAATAAGCTTGTGGAATGGGAAAAAAACAAGATTAATCCTTAAATATTTGCAGATGAGGAGGGTAAATGGCAGGATGAGCCTCCTGGATTTGCGAGCCTATAATACTGCATGACAGTTGCGCTCCATTCGAGATCGGCACTGTGGCTCCTCCTTTTCTACCTTTTCTTTGGAGAACTCTCTGGGGGAGCCTCTGGCTCCTTCTTATCTGCTACATTTTAGGGTATGCCAACTGCCCCCCATCGTCTGTAATTGTAGTCTCCTTAGACCAATGTGGTGGGCTTGAAGTACCCTTCATAAGTGTTTTGGCCACCATTCTTATTGCTCATATCTGCTGTTAGCAGTATGTAACTTGTCGTTAGAACTGTCCATAGTACCTGAAGATTGGAGTGTGGTCAATGTGATACCGATTTTTTTAAATGGTTCTAGGGTGATCCGGGAAATTACAGAACGGCAAGCCGATGTCGCTGCTGGGCAAAATAGTGGAAACTAATATAAAGAATAAAATTACAGAACACATAGACAAATATGGTTTAATGGGACAGAGTCATCATGGGTTCAGCTGAGGGAAGTCTTGCCTCACCACAAATTTGCTTCATTTCTTTGAAGGCGTGAATAAACATGTGGATAACGGTGAGCCAGTTCATCAGTTCATGTAATGTACCTAGATTTTCAGAAAGCTTTTGATAAAAGCTCCTCATGAGAGACTCCTGAGAAAATTAAAGAGTCATGGGATAGAAGGCAAGGTTCTATTATGGATTAGGAACTGGTTACTGGACAGAAAACAGAGGGTTAGCTTAAATGGTCATTTCTCTCAATGGAAGAGGATGAATAGTGGAGTGCCACAGGGATCAGTACTGGAACCAGTGCTATTTAAGAAATTTATAAATTAAATGGAAATCGGAACGATGAGCGAGGTGATTAAATTTGCAGATGACACAAAGCTATTCAAGGTTGCTAAAACACGTGCGGACTGTGAAATATCGCAGAAAGACCTTAGGAAATTGGAAGATTGGGCATCCAAATAGCAGATAAAATTAAAGTGGACAAATGCAAGGTGATGCACATTACAAAGAATAATCTGAATCACAGTTACCCAATGCAAGAGTGCAACTTGGGGGTTAGCACTCAAGAAAAAGATCTAGGTGTCGTTGTAGATAATACAGTGCACTCCATTTAAGTGCACGTCGGAGCCGTTGCCAGACCAAAAGACAGAGCACAGAACTGAAAGTGCCTCCCTAAAACAGCAAAACGAAGGAAACGCTGATGGGCCTCTCGAATTGGCACGTGCAGATACGCTTCCGTGAGATCCAGTGACGTGAGAAATTCTCCCTGACGAACAGCCACTATGACCGAGCGCAGAGTCTCCATGCGGAAGGATGGCACCTTGAGCGCCCCATTGACCCTCTTGAGATCTAACATGGGTCGAAACTGGTCCTCCTTCTTCGGCACCACAAAGTAAATGGAATAACAACCCATTCCCTGCTCGTGCCGAGGAACAGGTACCACAGCTTCCAACTGGATTAAGCGACCCAGAGTCTCTTGAATAGCCTTTAACTTGAGAGTGACAAGAAGAGGGAAAAAACAGATCCGGCAGCGGGTGCTCGAACTCAAGCGCATAACCGACACGAACGACCTCCAGCACCCACTGATCTGAAGTAATTTGGGTCCACCCCTGATAAAACAGACGAAGTCGCGCCCCAACTTCACCAGAGGCTGGACCCGCACACCTTCATAAGGAGGACTTATTACCATTTCCGGCACCTCCGGAGGAGACCCGACCTCCTCGACGACCCCCTCGAAAGGACTGCATCCGCTGGAAAAACCGGCTTTTAGAAGGAGATACAAATCTGCCCGGCCTGTACCGCCTCGCGTCCTTAAACCGACCTCTAGCCGAACCATCCCAACTAGCCGCCTTAGGTCGTAACTCCGGCAACCGTGAGACTTTGGTATCCCCAAGACCACTCATCAGTTTATCCAAGTCCTCTCCAAACAACATAGAACCTTTGAAAGGTAGAGAACACAACTTTGCTTTAGAGGCCGCATCTGCCACCCAGCCCCTAAGCCAAAGAGCCCTGCGAGCCATCACCGCCAGAGCCATATTCTTAGCCGAAGACCTTAGCAAATCATAAAGGGTGTCCACCAAAAACAAAGACCGCATCTCCAATTTGGCCAGGTCCTGAACCAAACCAGTCCTATCTAACGCAAGCTCAGCCAAGAGCTTCTCCGCCCAACGGAAACAAGCTCTGGCTACCAAGCCCCCACACACCGAGGCTTACAAGGCCAAAGCCAACAAATCAAAGCTGCGCTTCAGAAAGGACTCTAGCTTCCTATCCTGAGGATCCCGTAAGGCTGTACCGCCATCCACCGGAATGGCCGTAGCCTTAGTAACCACCGCATCCACCGTAGGTGGTTTCAGCAGGGCCAAAACTTCCGGAGGCAAGGGATACAGCCGTGCCATAGCCCTAGACACCTTACAAGCAGCCTTTGGCACAGACCATTCCTGAAAAACCATGTCTCTAATGTCTGAATTCATGGGAAAGGAACGGGAGACTCTCCAAATCCCCTTAACCAAGGGATCTACCTGGGGTCCCTCCGCAGAGGGAGTGGCCGCCGGAGCAAACTTCAAAGTAGAGATCACCTGATCAATGAGCTCTAACAACTCCTCCTTATGAAAAATGCGAACCACTGAAGAATCTTCCCCAGGCCTTAGCCCATCCTGACCCTCAGACTCCTCTAAGAGATCCTCCTCCTAGGTCACCCCAAACCTCTGACCCAGGCAGAGAAAGTATCTCCATAGGCTCCGAAATATCCACCCGCGGGCGCTTAACTCCCACTGAGCTAGCAGCCTCCGGGGAACAAACAGCCTGAAAGGGGCCAGCTCTCCAGGCATTATACAGAGACCAAACAAACTCAGGGAGGAAACCAGACCCCCCCCACCCCCCGACGCTGCTGAAGCCCCAACACTTCCTGCAGTCTCCGCGATGGACCCCCCTCGCTCCTGAGGCGGCAGGTCCATCGCATGATTTGCAGCTAAACTAGGTGCGCTTCCCGCCACACACAGGTCCCCCGGCACCGGTACGGAATGCGCAGCCAAAAGGGCCACGCTTCCCACCAAAAACGGCTCCGTCGAGGCCAACTCGGGACGCGCAGCAAAAATGGCCGCGTTTCCCCACCGTTGCCAGCCCGGAATGAGCAGTCAAATCGCCGCCCAACACCTCCATCGACTCAGGGGAAAGCACGGGGGGCAAGAGCGCTGACAACGTAGGCTCCCCACAAAATTTACATTGGCCACCTTTCACTTCAACGCCGTGCTTCGCGCAAAACCGACACCTCACCGGCTTAGACATAATGGCCGCGAACACAATAAAAACAAATAGTTGCTTTGTGCTCTGACAGACTAATAGGCAAAACTGCCTAAGGCAAGAACGCCCTTGAAGGCGTTTTATCTCTGGACTGCCACAAGAACGGCCAAAATAGCTGCCATTTAAGAACATTTTTTTTTAAACCTCGTTGCTGATGCCTAAACGCCTCAAGGGTACAGAATGAGGTCTGTAGCCGAGGTCAAGCAGTCCTCCAGAGGAAAAGCACAGGGGGAGGGACCCGGCCACCCGGGTGCGACACCCCACAGGGAATAAGAATCCCCTTAGGACTTACACCCTGTAATAGAGGTCCAAGTGTGGGTTCTCTAACATTTACAACCCAACCTAGAAACCCCAAATGGGCCTACCAGACTGAGTACACTGCACAGGCTGCACACACCTACCCTCTGCTGAGACTGAGAAAATACTGGCTAGTAGAAGGTCTGCACAGGCTACTTGTATAAGAAGTTTTAGTGTTCTCAGTCTCCGTCTGCTGGTAGGAGTGCATAACCCAAACGTCTTGAACGGTCTGGAGGACTGCTGAGGAATGCTACTGATTTTCAAGAATCTCCTTTCGGTGAGATTTGGCCCTGGTCAGTGGTGATTACAGGACTTGTGGGCCGCTATTGTGAGAGCCTTAAAAATGTTTTTGGTGCTCAGCCTTTCAGAGGATAGTGGACAAATGGAAACAGGATTTTGGTACCTATTCTCTAGATCAGTTGCAATCTAGTATAAAATATGGATTCTGACTGGTGGACAGCGCCCAGCTCTGCGAGTTGCATTACAAATTTCTTCTGCGCATGTATACTCATCCTGATCACACCCAGAAAATGGGTTTGCCTATTACTGGTGATTGCTTGAAATGCTCCCGTCACAAGCCACATACAAACATTGTGTTTGGTAATGCCCTTTGATTTTGAAATTTTAGACCAGCTTGTGGACAAATTTGGGCTCTATGTATGGTAATATCTGGTCTATCCTCCCACATAGATCACTTCTTGATTCGATGGATGGCATTGTGGAGGGTATGACGGTTTCAGTGCTCTTTTTGAGTAAAGCTTATTTGATAGCTAAACTATGCATTTTGTTGCAGTGGATTGCTTTTACTCCACCTATCATTGCACAGTGGCGTGATCTGCTTCGGATGGAGAAGCTGACAGCGATTCTCTGAGATCGAGCTGCTACAAAGCATTTTCTTAAAATTTGGGATACCTTTCTGACTACTTTGACTATAAGAGTTCGTACAGTTTTGTTGAATGACCTTTACATTTAATATCTGGAGTATCACTTTGTGAATCTTCATTTGACTTTTCTTATTTTATACATTTTTTTTGTTCTTTCTATGGCCCAGTGTGGGTGAAGAGGGTGAGCAATATGCGTAATAGGGGGATATTGAGGGAGGAGATGTTGTGATGTGATATAGCTCTTGCATCCCACCACCTCTCACTGAATCAACGGTTCAAAGCAGTTTACAACAAAATTCAATCTGTAATGTACATAACAAAATTAAACTAAAAATATAGATTTAAGACCAAAAACGCTTAACTAGTGTTGAGAATTGGGGGGTCCCGAGCCCCCCCAAGAAGGCTGGAGTGACCTTAAATCTGACTCCATCTCTAAATAGCACTAGTACTGGGGTACTCGAGGAGTTATTGCCTCTAAGGGAGACGTTAGGTCTAAGGAAAAGATACCAGCCTTATGACGAACTGGATTTAGACTACAGGTTATACAATGCAGCGAATGATAGCCTGATGTAGCAAAAGCATTTATACTTACAGCCTTTCATCATTAAGTGAAGCCCACAAATCATCATTTGGAATGAAGAGTTTATTTGCAAATCAGACTTTAATCAGATACATTCATCAGACAAATTCTGGATTCAGCTGACTGGAGCTCTGTGTCCTAGATACGTTGGGGAGAACCTCCGAAATATGCTTGGGTGACCAGTCCTTATATACCATCTGGTCCCCATACAAGTCTATTGAGAGGGACTTTTTTCTAATCTTGCTCAATCTATGAGTCATACTTTGCTTTCCGGCCAGGTGTCCATCTGTACCATCTGTACCATCTCCTTTCCTGTTCTAGCTATTTTGAGAGATTGAGACATTTCCCTTTTTGTAAACATTTCCTTAGATACGGGTATCCAAACATCCAAACAAGAACAAAACAACTCTTGTTATGAAGATATCTAAATTTGGATATATCAGGTTCATATCATCTTGTGATCTGGGTGCCAACTTATTAAAGACAGACTCCGTGTTATGAACCAAACTTCTTATCATTTCTGTCTTTAATTTCTACATCATATGTGTTACACTCAATTTGGAAGTTGCACCAGGTTTCATTAGAACTCACCAAGCAGTCCTTGCTCTTGCAGGCTCTCTGCTATAAGGCCATCATCTTGTTATCAGGCCTAGTCAGTGCTTTTCAGCTGTTTAAAGCTATGTAGCTTGGCCCACCACTATTCCAGTGGATAGGTCTTAAGCTAGAACACATATTAACTTGCAGGAAAAGCAAGTCCTTGCTCAGCCAGTCATTGATTTTTAAACCTAGCTGGTATTTTTACAGCCTGAGTCCTAAAATCTGGCCTTCCACCCTTCCGGTGGGCATCCAGTGAGGGCCTCTTGCTGTACTATAATTATACACTAGATAAGATTTTTGAGAAATTGAACCAAAGGAATTTCAAAGAGTTATAGAAAGAGAAAGCCAAAACTGAGGAGCATAACCACAAAAAGAAATTTTCTTATAGTTAATATCAACAAAAGATGGTGATAATAGGTGTTAATGGATCTCTAAATTGCAAAGAGCCTCATACACAGGGAAAGTAACCAAATTTAAGAAGAACTCTGGAGAAGAACCATCAAATATCTTGTAAACCATACATGCCACCTTAAAAAGTACTCTAAAATGAATAGGAAGCCAATGTAAAGATACAACAGCACTAGTAGCACTATCGTACTTCTTAAGACCTAAAATAAATTTAGCCGCTATATTCTGCAACTGTTGGAGCCTAGATCGCGACTTAGCAGAAAAAGGCACATACAAAGCGTTACAATAATCTAGATGACTTTAAAACACATGATCATACCAATATGGCCAAATGAGATCTATCAAAATACCTTCTAATATGACATAATTGGTGTAGTTTGAAAAATACTATTTAAGTTACCAGAACGAGGGAGGGGGTGAATACTGGATAGGTATATCAAGTCCCATTTCCCTTCCCTCTACAAGACCCACAAACTGAATGCATGCACCATGACATACCACAGGGCTAGAATATATATATGTAAAAGATCTGGATAAACACATGCTTACACGTGTGAACAGCCAGAAGCTGCTAAAAGCTCTGTAAATCACTAAGAAGGCAATCCTGCAGTGTTATTGCACTTACCTGTTCCTAGAGGTTCCTTCTCATGTGACAGAGAAATGCGAATCCCCAACTATAGAAAGGAAAAAAAAAACAAGGAAAGGAGACAAGGAAATTAATGCAAATTTCCTGCCACTGTATATCAATCCAATAAATAATAATGTTCAAATACCTTTGGTTTTCAATAACAGCATGTAAAAATTTTAAAACATTTGGGACATATGAGTGTACTAGTAAATAAGGCCCGTTTCTGACACAAATGAAACGGGCGCTAGCAAGGTTTCCTTGGAGTGTGTGTGTTTGAGACAGTGACGTAGCCAGACTGCCAATTTTGGATGGGCCTGAACCTAAAGTGGGTGGGCACAAAATTTTCTCTCTACCCCCCTTCCCCAGCAAAATTTAGTCACAGTTATCAGACGCATTTGTCACACAGGGGTAAAGTGCTGCTTTTCAGTGCATCAGGTTTCAGAAAATAATTTATTTCATAGCCTAACACCCTTTTCAATGAGCTTTCAGAGGCCAAAACCTCCTGCCTCAGATCAGTAAAATGCTGTTACGGTATCCTCACCTGACCTAAGGAAGGAAGTATTGGTCTCTGAAACTTTATTAACACAGGTATTACTTTATCCTAAATTAAAAATAAATTATTTTCTTTACCTTTGTTGTATGGCCATTTACTTTTCTCATTGTGTTGCTCCCAGTCTCTAGATTCTGCTTTCCTTCGTCTTTCTGTTGCCAGGGTTTCCTGTCCGTTCATCACCTATGGCTTTTCATCTTTTCCTCACCCGTGTTCTCCACATGCCCCTTCCTCTTATTCTCCAGTCTTTCCCTACTCTGTCCTCTCCCTCTTTCCATCCAGCAGCTCCCCTCTTTCTCTCCCCATCCTTCCAGTGTCTCCCCTCTTTCTTTTGCATCCAGCGTCTCCTTTTTCTCCCTACCCTTCCATCCAATGTCTTCCCTCTTTCTCTCCTCATCTTTCCACTCATCTACCCTCTCTCCTGATCATTCCATCTAGTGTCTCTATCCCCCCTCTCCTTCTATCCAGTGTCTATCTCTCTACCCTTTTCTGTTCAGTCTCCTCCCTCTCTCCACATCCTTCTAGTTTCTCCCCTTTCTCTCTGCATCCTTTCATCCATCTCCCCTCTTTATCTCCCTATCCTCCCATGTCCAGCAGCTCTTTCCCCTCCAGTCCCTTCTTCCTCTTTCTCCCTTGTCCAGCAGCTCTCCAGCCCCTTCCTCCTCTCCCTCCCATGTCCAGCAGCTCTCTCCCTTCCCTCTAGTCCCTTCTTCCTCTTCCTCCCTTGTCCAGCAGCTCTCCAGACCCTTGCTCCTCTCCCTTCCATGTCCAGCAGCTCTCTCCCTTCCCTCCAGACCCTTCTTCCTCTCCCTCCCATGTCCCAGCAGCTTCTCCCTTCCCACCAGTCCCTTCTTCCTCTCTCTCCCATGTCCCAGTAGCTCTCTCCCTTCCCTCCAGTCCCTTATTCCTCTCCCTCCCATGTCCCAGCAGCTTCTCCCTTCCCTCCAGTCCCTCTCCCTCCCATGTCCCAGTAGCTCTCTCCCTTCCCTCCAGTCCCTTCTTCCTTTCCCTCCCATGTCCCAGCAGCTTCTCCCTTCCCTCCAGTCCCTTCTTCCTCTCCCTCCCATGTCCCAGCAGCTTCTCCCTTCCCTCCAGACCCTTCTTCCTCTCCCTCCCATGTCCCAGCAGCTTCTCCCTTCCCTCCAGTCCCTTCTTCCTCTCCCTCCTATGTCCCAATAGCTCTCTCTTCCTTCCCTCAAGTCCCTTCCTCCTCTCCCTCCTATGTCCCAGCAGCTCAGCTACTTTCCCTCCAGGCCCGCGAATCCACATCCTTCCCACGCTGTCGCTGCCCTTTTGTCCCGCGGAGGCAGCGTTCAGCGTTTCCTTCCTGCCATGTCTTCTCCCCAGGCTCCGCTGCATCGTCCTTGCAAGTGGAATCCTTTTCGGCCGTCGCGCTGCACTGCCATACACACAGGCAGCTTCGCTCTCCCCCGCCGCGTTCATCCGGCCCTAAACAGGAAGTGCATCAAAGAGGGCCAGAATGGACGCGGCGGGGGAGGAGCGAAGCTGCCTGTGTGTATGGCAGCGCAGCGCAACGGCCGAAAAGGATTCCACTTGCAGGGATGATGCAGCGGAGCCTGGGGAGAAGACAGGGCAGGAAGGAAACACTGAACGCTGCCTCCGCGGGACAAAAGGGCAGCGACAGCGCGCGAAGGTTGTGGATGGGCGGGCCTGGAGGGAAAATGGGTGGGCCTGGGCCCGTCCAGGCCCACCTGTGGCTACGCCCCTGGTTTGAGAGAGTGTGTGTGAGAGTGACTGTGAGAGAGAGAGAGAGAGTGTGTGTGAGAGTGACTGTGAGAGAGAGAGAGAGAGAGTGAATGTGCGAGTGTGGGTGTGTGTGACAGAGAGAGTGAGTGTGGGTGCGAGTGTGTGTGTGAGAGTGTGTATGTGAGAATGAGAGTGTGTGTGTGAGTGCGTATGTTTCACACAGATACACTGTATGAGAGAGAGTGTGTGAGACCAAGAATGTGTGTGAGACCATGTGTGCGATACACAGACTGTGAGACCGAGTGTATGAGACCGAGTATGTGAGACCAAGAGTGTGTGAGCGTGACTGTGTGACAGCTAGAGTGAATGTGATACAGTGTGAGACATAGTGTGAGAGACTGTATGAGAGTGAGAGAAAGACAGTGACTGTGAGAGAGTGTGTGTGTGACAGAGATACCTCCCCCCTCCCTCTGTGGTCTCAGGATCCCCTTCCCCCTCTCAGGTCTGAGGACCCCCTCCCCCTCTCTGCGTTCCCCTCCCCTGTTGTGTGAGGACCCCCTGCCTCTCCCCCCCTCTGCGTGGTTGGCAGCACCGTGCGAGTGTGTGTGTGTGACAGAGAGAGAGTGAGACTGGGTGCGAGTGTGTCTGTGAGAGAGAGAGTGTGTGTGATTGTCCTCTGTCCCCTGTCCCCCTCCAGCCACCCAGCGATTCTCATCTCTCCCCTGGCCCCCCTCCAGCCACCCAGCGATTCTCATCTCTCCCCTGCCCCCCCTCCAACCACCCAGTTATTCTCCTGTCTCCCCTGCCCTCCCCTCGAGCCATGCAGCGATTCTCCTCTCTCCCCTGCCCCCCCTCCAGGCACGCAGCAATTATGCTGTGTCTCCTGCTCCCCCCTCCAGCCACTCAGCTATTCTCTCCTCCCCTGCCAGCCCTCCAGCCAGCCAGCGATTGTCCTGTATCCCATGCCCCCTCGAGCCATGCAGTGATTCTCCTCTGTCCCCTGTCCCCCCCCTCCAGCCACCCAGCGATTATGCTGTGTCCCCTGCCCCCCTTCCAGCCACCCAGCAATTGTGCTCTCTGCCCTGGTCCCCCTCCAGCCACCCAGCGATTGTCCTGTGTCCCCTGCCCCTCCCTGCAGCCACCCTGCGATTCTCCTCTGTCCCCTGCCCCCCCTCCAGCCACCCAGTCGAAGCGGCGGCGTTATTGTAAGCCCTGGCCGTCCACGGAGTCAGCTTCTGAACGGAGCCCGTTCGTTCCCTCAGTCCTCCTGCGTTGTTACCCGCCCTCGACGTCATAACGTTTTGACGCGAGGGTGGGGCATAGAGAGATGTGACACCCTTACAGACTTACGAACCCTGAAGCCACGGAGTCAGCTTCAGAATGTTGGAGGTGTGTTTTATTATAGTAGATTTGCTTTGATGTTAGCACACAGGTTTACTGAAATGACCCGATGAAAGAAATGAAGTTTATATTCACTTTAAGGCATCGATGCAGTTGATGTTAAATGTGTGAATTCGAGACTGGAGGGCATTTTATATTTCAGCATTATTTATTACATTTTATTATGTTGTAAATTAAAATCAATTTGGAAAGCATTTTTGCATTACTCACCATACTGATTTATTTTTTACGCTGTACATTATCAAATCATTATGAGGCTCATTTTCAAAGCACTTAGACTTACAAAGTTTCACAGGTTACTATGGCACTTTGTAAGTTTAGGTGCTTTGAAAATACGCCGCCACAGATCTTGATCAGCAACTTGTATATGCACCTAAGACCCTTTTCTATCCTTCCCATTAAAGGGAACAACTACTGTAAAGTTTATCCACTCACAAGAAGACACTGATAAAACAGTACAGTCATAAAGCTAAGTTACTCACCTGTAGAAGGTGTTCTCAGAGGACAGCAGGCATATATTCTCATAAATGGGTGATGTCATCTGACAGAGCCTGGTGTGGACACTGCCAAAGTGTACTGCTACTTGAAATCTTTAAGGCAGTGTCCCAACCGTGCTTGCACGGGTGCTTTCCAGCCCAGCACATGAAGACAGCTACAAGGGGAGATGAGCGGGTTGTGAGAATACATGACTGCTGTCCTCTGTTTCTAATTAGGGGTCTTTCCAACCCAAATAAAAACACCTCGAAGAACACCTGCTACAGGTGCTTTCTCAGAGGACAGGCAGGTATGATATTCTCACAAATGGGACCCACTAGCTACCAGGCTCACAGGAGAATGTTTTCCGATAGTCCAATATATTTATTTATTGCATGTGTATCCCACATTTTCCCACCATATGGCAGGTTCAATGTGGCTTACATATTGCTAAAAAGGCGGTTACAAAATTTAGATTTGTAGAAGTCTAGTACATAATACACAAGTACAATAAACGCATAGGTTGATATATTAGCATATTGTGAGAGAGGTTAATATTATTGTTTTCCATTTCTGTACTTTTCATGTATGGTGGTGTGGGATTAGGCAGATCCAGGGGACAAAGACTTCTTTTTTTTTCCAATTTAAAGTTTTTATTGAGAGCTTAACATACATAACACCTCAAAATACTGAACACATATTACATTCCTTGTTGAACATTATTCCTCCAAAGTCAACATTTACATATATGAGTGCATATTTCTCTTTTCTACCTCCCCACTCTCCATTTTTATCCCCCCTCCTCCCTTCCTTGATCTGTTTATTCCCCTCCCCCCTCCCTCCCTTTCCCACCCAACCTAACTCCCTTCCCTTCCCCTGAACATAGTAACTTAAACTTTACATTTCACCCAGTATGTTATCCAAATGTACCCACTCCTCAGCATCTAATTTTAATCGCCCCAGTCTGCGATCTGTTAATTTCTCCATCTCGGCCACTATTTTAATTTTTGCTGCCCATTGCAGTCCAGTCGGTCCCAGTTTCGATTTCCAATGAAAGGCTATAAGGGACTTCGCTGCCGCCAGACTTATGCGTTTTACTCGTCTGTGCCACTTCAAACCCTTTCTGTTCCCTCCCCCCAGGAGGCACCATTTAGGATCACAGGGGAAATCACCCTTCAGTACTCTAGTGAGAGAGCTTGCGACTTCTGACCAAAAAGTTTGGAGGACAGTACATGACCACCATATGTGCCAATATGTTCCCACTGCTTTTCCACACCGCCAACACTGATCATTCGCGTCAGGATACATCTTTTTCACACGGTCTGGCGTGTAATACCATCTGCTTAATACTTTATATGCATTTTCTTTTATCAATACACATATTGACGCCTTATTCACTTCCCCGCATATAGATTTCCATTCATTCTCACTCAGCTCACTCCCTAAATCTCGCTCCCACTCCCTCATATATGGGAATTTAATGAACTCTCCCCCCCTTAAATGGCGATAAAACAGAGTTATACCTTTCCCCCTTTTGCTCACATAACTCCATGTGTCTTCAAAGGTCTCCGCCTTCTCCATTGCAGGACTACCCCATCCCTGCTTACCCACAAAATGTTTAACTTGCAAGTAGGCAAATATATCTGTCTGTGTTAATCCGTTTGTTTCCTGTAACTCCTCAAAGGATCTAATTTCCCCTGAATCTAATAAATCACTGAATTGGACCAATCCCCTGTGTGCCCACCCTGCAAATCCCCTACCCTGTCTTCCCGCCGGAAAGCTAGGCTCCTGAGTGATTAATGCCTTGGTGGATAATATTCTCGTTCCTCTCAACTTATCCCTTTGTGACCCCCAAATCTTTAACAAATGGATGATGAATGGATTCCTCGTTATAAGTTTATAAGTTTTAACAGGTATGGAAGCCCATAATACTCCCTTTAAAGAGTATCCCTTTACAAAATACTGTTCCAACCTTATTAATGCTGTCTCATCTCCCCCACTCCAATCCGTCATAAATTTTAATTGAGCCGCCTCATAATACCATAGTAAATTGGGAACACCTCTACCCCCTAGATCCACTGCTCTCCACATGATCTTCCTAGAAAGTCTGGCCCCCTTCCCTCCCCAAATAAACCGGAATATTTCAGATTGTAATCTAAATATCTCTCCCTTCGGGACTAAGATTGGCAAGGTTTGAAAAAAGAATAATAGCCGAGGGAGCAGATTCATTTTTATTGCTGCTATCCTGCCCCACCATGATAGCCAGCCATGTTTCCATTTACTTAGATCTCTCCGTAATTCTCTAAACAGTGGGATATAATTCAGTAAGTATAATTGAGACAAATCCCTCGGTATCTGAATTCCCAAATACCGAAAGTGCCCTGCTGCTTTTTTAAATGAGTAGGACTCCAGCAAACTATTTACCTCGCTGTCTGAGAGAGTTATCCCCATTAGTTCAGATTTATCATAATTAACTTTAAAGCCAGACATCCCCCCATATCTATCCAATTCCCGTTTAATAATAGGTAGTGTCAATAATGGATACCCAACATAAAACAAGACATCATCTGCAAATAATGCTATTTTATGCTCTGCATCCCCTATCCTCGCCCCTTTAATATCTGCTAGATTTCGCACCCGTTGTGCCAGAGGTTCAATAGAGATTGCAAACAGTAATGGGGATAGAGGGCAACCTTGCCGTGTCCCCCTTTGAATCGTGAACTGTCCTGTGTAACCCCCATTCACTTTTATTCTGGCTACAGGTGATTTATATAGGCATTGCAACCATCCCACAAATCTCTCTCCAAATCCCATTTCACTCATCACCTCCCATAAATAGTTCCACTCAACCCTGTCGAATGCCTTTTCGGCATCCGTTGTCAAAAAAGCCAGCGGCTCTTTACTTTGTTGTGTCCCCCAAAGGATATGTAATGATCTCCTTATATTATCCACCACCTGTCTCTTGGGCACGAAACCAGCTTGATCTTCATTTATCAGATACGGCAGCACTATCCCCAGCCTATTGGCCATTATCTTGGCTAAGATCTTAATATCCACGTTTATCAGGGATATCGGTCTGTATGAGCCACACACTCCTGGATCACGCCCCGGCTTTAACAGAACCGATATCCCCGCCTCGTGCATGCTAGGTGGAAAAGATCCGCCTGTCAAACCACTGTTCCCCACTCTGCACAAGACAGGCACCAGTTCCTTAGAGAAAACCTTATAAAATTTTGCCGTGTACCCGTCAAGTCCCGGAGCCTTCCCTCCTTTTAAATTTTTAATTACTTCAAGCACTTCTTTATGATTTATGGGTTGCTCCAGCATCTCCCTTTGTGATCCTGATAACTGCCGGAGTCCCAACTCCTGCAAATATTGTTGTATTTCCCCTCTGGGAACCTCCGCCCCCTTCGTATACAAAGTCGTATAGTATTGCACAAATTGGTCACGTATAGCCCTATCACTGTACAAAGGAATCCCTCCCTGTCCCTTAATCATTGATATTGTACTTTTAACCTGACGTTGCTTAAGAAAGCGGGCTAGCATAGTACTTGATTTATTACTAAATTCAAAGAATTTCTGTTGCATGAGATGCCTTCTAAATTCCATTTTCCCGACCTGCATTTTTTGTAATTCAGCCCTGCATTCTATTAAACTTTGTAAAGCCTCTAAATTGCTTCCCTCCTGATGTTCCGCCTCTAATTGTGCTAATCGTTCTCTAATCTCCAATTCCCTAGTTTCGCGCTCCCGCTTCCGGATTGCTCCATTTTTAATGAGGCGTCCCCTTATTACCACTTTAAGAGCATCCCACAGGCTCCCATCCGACACCTCACCCGTATCATTAAATTCCATATATTCTTTTATGGCCCCCCGGATCTCTGTACAGATCTTATCATCCCCTATTAATGATTCATTCAACCTCCAGTAGGTAGATTTTGTTTCTTGCCCTAGATCTGAGAATTTGATCCATACCGGGGCATGGTCAGAAGCATGAATGCTCTCCACTTCTGTTTCTCCTACCCTTTCCCATAGGGAGCGGCTAACCCATAGCATATCAATTCTTGTGTAGGTCTGTTGTGCATGTGAGTAGAATGAAAATGTTCGTTGCCTAGGATGTTGCAGCCTCCATGCATCAAGGAGATCTAACTCCTTAATTAAAGCCTTTAGCTTATTTCTTTGCGGTTGGAGATTGTCTCCTTCTCCCTTAGAATGATCTAGCCCTGCCCAAGTCATATTGAAATCCCCTCCCATTATTACCCTGCCTGCTGCGAACTGGGCTAATTCTTCTCGAAGAGATTCAAAAAATTGTCCCTGCCCTGTGTTGGGAGCATATAGGTTTATAATTGTTACTGTCTGATTGTATAATTTCCCCTTTATCGCTATGCATCTCCCCTGTGTCTCTGTGTACTTCTCTTCCATGTGAAATGGAACTCCCTCTCTTATATATGTAGCCAGGCCCCCCATTTTGCCTCCCCGTGGATCTGCCAGTGCATAATAATTACTAAAATTTTTCTGTTGCAGCAACCTTTGATCTTTCTTTTGTATGTGTGTTTCCTGGAGCATAATAATATCCCACTTTAGACGCCTGAGTTCATTAAAAATAATACTTCTTTTCCCTGGGTTGTTTAAGCCATTAACATTCCATGTACCCATCCTGACCCCTTCCCCCCTCCCCCCCTTCCCTGTCTTCAACCGGCCTCCCTCCCGTCCTGCCAGTTAGGTCCTGAAGGAAGTGTGTCAACTACTGGGTGCCACTGTGTTCCCGCTTATCTCATTCAATCTCACCCATCCAAACATCCATCCTCCATGCGTTCACCCTTGCCACAACATTTCCTATATTTGAGTCTTAACATTCCCAAACCCACTTCAACAGCTTAATCCTCCCCCCTAATTTTGTCCATTGCCTTCAAGTTTGATCTCCTTGCGCTGGACTGACTGCTCTGGATAGTGCTGTTCATCTCCTGCCTCTTCCAACTGTCGTCCATCTCGATTGCGGCCTGGTCCCAGATCCTGATGTCTCTCCTTTCGACCTCTGTTCCTCTGCCGGAAGATCTTTACATCCCAAGTCTAGCAATGCTCGCCACGCTCCCTCCGTGGTCTGACATTTTTTGGATTGATTGCCCATAGTGAATTGCAGTCCAAAAGGGTAAAGCCATCTGTACCTTAAACCCTTCTGCTGTAGATAAGTTGTCACCATCTTAAAGTCTCTTCTTCTTATCAAAGTCGCCTGCGCCACATCTTGAAAGACTTTAACACTGCAGTTCTTCCATGCTATGTCTCCCATGCTTCTTGCTTTTTTCCATATCAGTTCCTTCACTTGAAACTCGTGAAAGCAGACTATAATGTCTCTGGGTACTTCTCCTCTACGAGGACCAAGACTTCTGTGCGCCCTATCCAACTGCACAGTTTCCAGTCTATGCTCTGATTGGGAGTTCTCCCCCGAATTTGAAATGAATGCACACAATTCCTGAATTACTTTTATACAGTCCCCAAATTGATCCTCCTCAGGGATCCCTTTGAATCTCAAATTACCTCTCCGTGATCTGTTCTCAAGATCTTCCATCTTCAGTTCTAACTCCATTCTGATTCTTTTTTCCTCTTTGAGGGTAGCTTGAACAGTTTGTAGCTCCTCTCCCATTGCCTCAAGGTTTTCCTCATTTAGGGCCACTCTGTTCCCGATCTCTTGAATTTCTCCTCGTAACTCAGCAACTGCGGCTTGAATTTCTTTTTTTGAGGTTACAACCTCCGTTTTCAGTTCCTGAAACCATTTTGCAACGTCCCTCTTAGTGAGCTCCATTTCGCTCTCTGAGCGCTCTTCGTGCTCCAGCTCCGAGTCCGAGACCTCCGCCGCCATTTTGGCTCCGCGCTTCCCCGCTGTCTTTTCTAGCGCCGCTTCCGCCTCTGTTTTTTCCGCTCTGAAGTGGTATTTCTCCAGCTTTTTTCGGGTCGTCATGTTGCCGGACCTTGGCTGATGCTTCAGTGACGCGATTTTCCTTAATTTCTCAGGTGAGATCTTATTTATTATCGAAGCACCTCCGGAGCTTCTCTTTCATGCGGCCATCTCCAGTGATGACGTCACTTCCTCCGGGACAAAGACTTCTTGAAAAGATTTGTTTTCAAATTTTTTCTGAATTTTTTTTGTTACATTTGTACCCCACGCTTTCCCACTCATGGCAGGCTCAATGCGGCTTACATATTGTGTACAGGTACTTATTTGTACCTGGGGCAATGGAGGGTTAAGTGACTTGCCCAGAGTCACAAGGAGCTGCCTGTGCCTGTGGGTAGTTTTCTGTGAGTTTTAGGTTTATGGGTAGTGAGTTCCAAAGCTGTGTGCCTATTAAAGGAGAGGCTGGTGGCATGTGAAGATTTGTATTTTATACCTTTGCAATTGGGGTAGTGAAGGGTTAGGTAGGTTCTTGCTGTTCTCATCACGTTTCTTAATGGTAGACTGATAAGTTCCATCGTGTAATCTGGTGCGAGTCCGTAGATGATTCTGTGGACTATTGTGCATATTTTGAATGTTATGCGAGCATTAATAAGAAGCCAAAGTAAGCTTCTTAGGAGGGGTTTTGCACTTTCAAAGCGTGTTTTTCCGAAGATGAGTCTGGCAGCCGTGTTTTGTGCTGTCTGTATATAGTAAGCCTGGTGGAAAACAAGCCGGAGGGTAGAGCTGGATTTTAAACAGTAAAAAAAAAAAAACGTTTAAATAGTTTTATTCTTGTATTAATATTAGTTGTCTTGTAATGCTTCTTCTTAATTTGTTACGTAAGCCGCATTGAACTTGAGCTTTCTTGGGAAAATGAAGGGTAGAAATGTCATAATAAATAAATTAAAAGATTCTGCAGAACTGCTTGTCCCAACCAGCTATCCCGTCTGGAATACTGGTCCAGATAATAGTGAGTCATGAAAGTGTGGATAGAAGACCACGTAGCCGTATTGCAAATGTCTTGTATAGAGGCAGAATGGAAATAGGCTGAGGCCACTATAGTTCGCAAATTATGAGTGGTGACACGGCTATCAAGGGTCAGCCCAGCCTGAGCACAGATGTGGAAGATACAGTCAGCCATCCAATATAGATTGTATGCTTAGTGATTGGAATTCTTGATCAGTTAGGATCAAAGCATACAACGATCTGGGAGGATTGTCGAAAAGGCTTTGTGCGTTCTAGACAGTATGCCAGAGATCGCCTGCAGTCCAAGGTGTGCAGTGCTGTTTCGCCACGATGAGAATGCGGTTTAAGAAAGAAAACAGGCAGAACACTGGATTGATTGAGATGAAACTCCGAAACAACCTTTGGGAGGAATTTGGAGTGGATTTGAAGTACAACCTTGTCATGATAGAATCTGGTGTAAGGAGGATCTGCCATAAGAGCTTGGAGCTCACTGCCTCTTCTGGAAGAAGTAAGAGCTATCAAGAACAATACTTTATAAGTTAGGAATTTCAGAGAACAGGAATGCAGTGGTTTGAATGGAGGTTTCATGAGAGAGGCAAGAACAATGTTGAGATTCCATATCACCAGAGGCAGTTTGATGGGTGGTTTAGTGTGATACAGACCTCTAGAACAAAACGCCCAAAGCTGGATTTAAACGTCATATTGAAAATGCCCTTCTGCATGTGCTCTGCTGAGCAAGTTCAGTAACTATAGAAGACTAGTGATCTGCATTTTTATTATTACATATTATATTTCTGTTCTTGGGAGACCTTTCTAGGTATGTTAGATTTGGTTTGTATTACTATATAGAATGGGGGTTTTTTTTCTCTCTGGAAATGGTCCTCTTGCCTTAACAGTAGATACTACAGTAACATGTGCATTCATAAATGATTATTTTTTATATGTGGTAACCGTTAGATGCCATCAAAGAATAGGATTTTGGTATAATTGAAAAGACCATATTCTGTTGGGTCAGTTCGCTTGCATGAGAACAGATTTAAATATGGCCAGGAGATCTTGTCGGGCACAAAATGCTGAAGCGTTAAGAGATATTGTATTTGGGCGGAGTCTGGCCAGCGATCTGAGCAGATGCATGGATTGAGTGCTCCTCTGCTCTGAGCCAAATTTAATCAAGAATATTGTCTGTTTTACTGATTTCCACTGCAGCACGCACTATTTGCCTTCCTAATCACCCCAATGGCTTCCAGTAAAAATAAGCAAGAACAGCTTATTTCATCTCTCCCCAGTGGGAAAAGGCCCAAGCCAGAGCCGAGCATGGTGGAGAAAATGGAAGCGATAAACTCCGAGTTGCAACTTGATCTCCTTATTGCAAAAATGCACTCATTTAAATGCATAGTGACTGAACAGGTTGAGGCTACCAAAGCTTTTCACAGCAAAATTGAGTCTAAATTCTCCAAAGTTCGACCACATTTAGATTCGCTGGAACTGCAATCACATGCCTTTGCTGAAAAGCTTACCTACAAAGAGGAACATGATTGAAACATCCACATGCTTGATGATTGTATTTATTTTTATGTATTTATTTCTGCATTTGCACCCCACATTTTCCAAACTAGTTGTGGGTTCAATGTGGCTTACAATTAACTTAAAGTAGACAATTTACAGAGCAATTTGGCGGTCGATGCAAGTCTAGTTCAGTTCTGACATCGATCATATATTGTGGGGTGTTGGCCAGTGGTCTACTTGACTATGTGAGTTCATCGGAAAGGAATTTTCTGAAAAAGTGAGCTTTCAGGTGTTTTTGGAATGTTAGGTAGTTGTTCATGCATTTTAGGTCTGGAACTCATTTTAGTGAGTTCCAGATTTTGGTGCAAACATTGTATATGAAGATTTGTATTCTGTGGCATGTGCAGTGTGGAGACTTGCTCCTGCTGTGCAAATTACCTTTTTCTGGTATTTGGGGGTGGGGGGGGGGGGGAACACTGCTCGCTGGGACAGTCTTCCCTACCCTTAAATGTTTCTCGGTCTATCATATTCATTCTTTTCAAAATGAGTTTAGATGCCAGTTAAATGTATTTCTTGGAATGGTAATGGAGAAACCTCTATTAAGAGACAAAAGATTTTACAAACTCTGAATTGTCATAAAGCGGACTTGGCTTTCCTGCAAGAAACTCATCTGTCCGCACCGGAACATGAGAAATTCAAAAAATGGTGGGTGTGGGAGTTTGTAGGTGCTCCAGCTGTGAATCACAAAGCCAGAGTTTTGATCTTGTTTCGTACAGGCCTGGATGTAGTGGTGCACCAGGAATGGAAGAACTCTGCTAGGCTTTTTGTCATCGCTCAGGTTACCTTAAATAGACAAATGTTATTCTTCTGCAATGTCTATGCCCCAAACGTGAATGAAAACCAATTTTTTTTAAAACACTGATCCACATTTTGCTCCGACAGCCTGATATTCCTGTTGTTGTAATGGGGAAAGACTTTAATATGGTCCATGATTCTGCTACGGATAGAAGAGATACTTCGGTTCAGGAAGGATTGAATCTTTGCTTTGTTCCAGTTTAAATCTCTTAGATATTTGGAAAACTTTACACTCGCTTCTCTAAGGCCCATGACTCGCAATCTAGAACTTATTATTGGTACTCTCAAAGGGGCTTTTCTCTAATATCCATGTCACGGAAATTAGCCCATATAGCATTTCAGATCATACTCTTATATGGTGTACTACTGAATTGGATGGAATCACAGATAGGATTTTTCAGTGGAAGTTTCACCCTCATTTATATTGGGACTCAGAATTGAGATTTTTTTTTGTTGCATAATGGTCCAAATACAAATTTCCTAATGCAATGCACACGGATGATCCCACGCTTTTCTGGGAAGCTGCAAAGGCAATGCTTTGGGGTGAGGTTCTGGCTTATACTAGCTTTAAGTGGAAGGCATGGGATAAGGAGATTCTACAGCTTGAAAAGCAAAGATACTTACCTGTAGCAGGTATTCTCCGAGGACAGCAAGCTGATCGTTTTCACACGTGGGTCGACGTCCACGTCAGCCCAGAAATCAGCATTTTGCAAAAGCAAAATAAACAAAGTTTTGCCAGAGTCTTCTGGTGTGCGTGCAATGCACACCGCACATGCGCGGACTGACTTCCTGCCCGCCGCGCAAGCGCATCTCCTCAGTTAAATCAAAAGCATAAGAAATAACAAATGACAACTCCAAAGGGGAGGTGGGAGGGTTTGTGAGAACAATCAGCCTGCTCTCCTCCGAGAATACCTGCTACAGGTAAGTATCTTCGCTTTCTCAGAGGACAAGCAGACTGCGTGTTCTCACATGTGGGGTATCCCTAGCATCCAGGCTCACTCAAAACAATGAACATTGGTCAATTGGGCCTTGGAAATCTCTTCAATGGAGGCTGACTTTAAGTAAGCCACTGACGCAGCCATGGCTCTGACATTATGAGCCATGATATGACCCTCCAGAGTCAGACCAGCTTGGGCATAAGTGAAGAAAATGCAATCTGCTAGCCAATTGGAGCTTGTGCGTTTTCTGATGGCAACTCCCCTCCTGTTGGGATCGAAAGAAATAAAACAACTGGGCAGACTGTCTGAAGGGCTTCGTCCGCTCCACGTAAAAGGCCAATGCTCTCTTGCAGTCCAAGGTGTGCAAACTGCTTTCGCCAGGGTGGGCATGAGGTCGGGAAAAAATGTTGGCAAGAAAACTGACTGGTTCAGATAGAACTCCCGACACCACCTTCAGTAGGAACTTAGGGTATGTGCAGAGGACTACTCTGTTGTGATGAAACTTGGTATAAGGTGCATCTACCACTAGGGCTTGAAGCTCTCTACGAGCTGAAGTAACAGCCACCAAAAAAATGACCTTCCAGGTCAAGTACTTCAGATGACAGGAATTCAATGGCTCAAAAGGAGCTTTCATCAGCTGGTTGAGAACGACGTTGAGATCCCATGACACTGGTGGAGGTTTGACAGGGGGCTTTGACAAAAGCAAACCTCTCATAAAGTGAACAACTAAAGGCTGCCCAGAGATAGGCTTACCCTCTATACGCTGATTATAAACACTAATTGCGCTGAGGTGAACTCTTACGGAGTTGGTCTTGAGACCAGACTCTGACAAGTGTAGAAGGTATTCAAGAAGGGTCTGTGTAGGACAAGAAAGAGGATCTAGGACTTTGCTGTCACACCAGACGGCAAACCTCCTCCATTTGAAAGAGTAACACCTCTTCACGGAATCTTTCCTGGAAGCAAGCAAGACCCGGGAGACACCCTCAGAAAGACCTAAGGAGGCGAATTCTGACAAACAAGAGTAGTGCCCTTTCCAACCTCCCTGAAAGCCCCAGGTTCATCTAATAAAAGCTGTTCTACTATCCCAGTCTCTGTGGCTTAACAAAAAAATTAAAAAGGAACAAGCAGAGTGGAAGGGGGACGCCTTCTCTGATTGTCAGTTTTGACACAGAGAAGATACTCGTGTAGCTTGGGACTTCATTTTTGCAACATTGGGTAAATATGGAATAGAGGGATTTCTCCTGGATGCAGTGCAGACCTTGTTTGCTTTACCAAAGGCCCTAAATGGTAAATGGTGTGTTGTCTCAGCCCTTTTACATACAAAAAAATTGTTATTTGTTCTATACTTAGATCCCCTAATCCGGGAAATTTGGGGTAACCCAGATATCGAAGGGGTGAGAATTGCCTCACAGGAATTTAAAATTTCGGCCTTCACAGGCAACCTTTAAGTGTACCTTGTGGAACCTCAAACTTCTTTTATCAGTTTTTTGTTTGTTTGTTTTACCCACTATGGAATCCGTGAGGAGGCATTGGGAAGGACATTTTCCTCTACCATGGGCGATCTCCTCTTTATGTTCTTTGGGGATTCAATTGTCTTTTAAAACCTCTCTGCTACATGATGGAAATTTGTCCCTTCTCCTAGAACACACTAAGGATTGTCTAATTTAGTGGAGAATCTTTTTCATATCTTTCCATGGTAGAATTAATCTCTAATATGATTTTGTTCCCCAAGTGGCTTTACACACTACAACTTTTACCTCTTTAAAAAGAGATTTGACATCATTGCAGAGGCTCTTGTCAAAATTTTTTTTTGGGGGGGGGTTAAAATATCTAAAATGCCACTTAAATATTTGTATGGTTCTTGGAAATATGGTGACATAGGACTCCCTGATCTCCAGAAAAACAACCAAGCACACTTACTTTGGCATCTTGGAGACTGGTTCTTAGATGAACAGGTTTACAAAAGTAGAGGATATGAAGGGGTTTATCATCATCCATGGCATTTTAATTTCCATTGCATAGCTTGCTGGGCAATCTACCGCATTATTTATGTCATAGTGTCCTGCCTCAATGTGTGGCAAGACTTGGTCAAATTTGTAGGAGGTAATCCTAGGGAATCGAATCAACGACGTATTCAAAGCAACCTTCAGTTTTCCCCTGGTGATGAGATTGTTAGTTTTAGATGCTGAGCCAAAACGAGGTATAACATGGAGGGGCATAATCGAACGTCGCCGGCGATCTATTTTGGCGGCGGCACAATGGCTGGCCGGAACCGTATTTTCGAAAAAGATGGTCGGCCATCTTTTTTTTCAATAATACGGTTTAGCCCGGCCAAATGCCAGAGTTCGCCGGGTTTTGGAGTTTTTTTTACATTTGTACCCCACGTTTTCCCATTCATGGCAGGCTCAATGTGGCTTACTTGGGGCAATGGAGGGTTTCAGATCGCCGGTTTTGTTTTTCAGCGATAATGGAAAAAAATGCCGGCCATCTCAAACCCGGCGAAATCCAAGGCATTTGGTCATGGGAGGAGCCAGCATTTGTATTGCACTGGTCCCCCTGACAAGTCAGGACACCAACCGGGCACCCTAGGGGGCACTTCTAGAAATGTTTAAAAAATACACAAATAGCTCCCAGGTGCATAGTTCCCTTACCTTGGGTGCTGAGCCCCCCAAATCCCCCCCAAAACCCACTCCCCACAACTCTACACCATTACCATAGCCCTTATGGGTGAAGGGGGGCACCTACATGTGGGTACAGTGGGTTTTGGGGGGTTTGGAGGGCTCAACACTTATCACCACAAGTATAACAGGTAAGGGGGGGGGGGATGGACCTGGGTCTGCCTGCCTGAAGTGCACTGCACCCATTAAAAACTGTTCCAGGGACCTGCATACTGCTGTCAGGGAGCTGGGTATGACATTTGAGGCTGGCATACAGGCTGGTAAAAAAAGGTTTTTATTTTTATTTTTTTTTAGTGTGGAAGGGGGTTGGTGACCACTGGGGGACTACGGTGAGGTCATTCCCCATTCCCTCCGGTGGTCATCTGGTCAGTTGGGGCACCTTTTTGAGGCTTGGTCATGAAAATAAAAGGACCAAGTAAACCCCGCGAAATACTGATTAACGCCGCTTTTTTTTTTCCATTATCCGCGAAAGCCGGCCATCTGGTAGCCACGCCTATGCTCGCCCATGTCCCGCCTTCACTACGCCGCCGACATGGCCCCTTGAACTTTCGCCGGCGCAGCAACGGGAAAGCGGTAATGCTGTCAAAAAAGCCGCTTTCAATTATACCGATTTCGCCGCTTTTGAGAGATCGCCAGCCATCTCCCAATTTATGTCAGAAGATCGCCAGCGATCACTTTCGAAAATAAGCCTAATGATCTCTTAGGGCGAAGAGATATTAGTTAACCATGAGATTTCTTAGCATATCAACAGCTACATCACTCTATCCATTCTTTGGACCCTAGTGGGTTGGCATTTCCTTTGGGCGATCATTTGAAAGATTTCTTTTGAAAGTTTAAGGGGGGGGGGGCGCTTATCAGTGTCCACACTTCATCATGAATTCCAGTTATTGTCTACAATCAGAAGTCGAGCAGGGCTGAGTACTAAGTGGAGTGTAAAACTAGGACTAACTTTGGATGCTCTAGATCTAGGCCAGTTAATTAAACAAATATCATAAATTTCCATCAGTGCTGAACTGCGAGACTGTCAATTTTGTATTCTCCACTGGGCATATTTTAAGAAAGAACAAGTATTTAAAGCATGCTGTGGATAGATCATCTGTAGGAAATGTAATCAGGATGTTAATTCTTTTTTCCATGCCTTTTGGAGCTGTCCAAAAGTCAAAATTTTCTGGTGAGCAATGTTGCGATATTTTGAGTCTCTCCCTCTCTCGCCAGCAGGATTGCTTTTGGACAAGTATGAAGCACACCGTCTTAAAAACCAGTCTCCTTCTCAGGAAGGCAGGTATGTTGGGTAAATGGGTCACTTTGGGAGTGTGGATCAGTGATGGTGCTCCGTCCTTTTTGGCATGGCATACTCACTTCCACACTGATGCTGCTAGACCAGAGACAGGCAAAATATTAATTTAAGCAGAAACATGTTTCTGGCAGTTTGGGATATTTACATTCAATCTTTATCTCTAATTCTTAATTCTTTTTAATTCATCTGCTTTTTTTTTTTTTTTGGGGGGGGGGGGGGGTCTTCATGATGCACATGCCATGGGTATGAAGGTTGTTTTTTTTTTTGTTTTGTTTTTTTATTATATTTTGGCTTGTCTCAAATGAAGAGGAAAAGTTTTCTTTTTCATCTGGTTTATATTTCATGATGACTGGTGATAAGAGTTCTCTTCCAGCGGGTGGCTGCCATGGTGGGGGAGGACAACAGTGATCAAAATGAACAGTGTACCCAGATTGCTCTTCCTCTTTCAGACCCTCCCAGTGTGGATCCCCAAGGCTGAGTTACACAGATTGCAATCAGACATATTAAAATTCACCTGGGGTGGGATGCAGGCAAGGATAGCTAAAAAGATTCTGTGGGGAGGGATCGAACAGGGAGGGAGAGGAATGCCAAACATAACATGGTATTACCAAGAAGCTCAATTAAAACAAATAGCAGAATGGACTAAGGGTGATAAGTCACCAGTGACAAAGTTAGAACAGGAGTTTTCACCAGGACGGAACTTGGGAGGGAGCTTGTGGGCGTCCAGACTAAAGGGTAACTCCAAACAAAAGGTAGGGAATCCCTTCATGGCTCACTTAATAAGTATATGGGATACAATGAAAGATAAACTTAGGAGAGGTAGGCCAATATCAACTCTCGCTCAGATAACTCAGGAACCTGAGTTTCCAGCAGGAGAGGAAGGGGGAGTATTTAAGGAATGGAAATGAAAAGGTCTGCAGAAGGTTCGGGACTTACTAGACGAAGGGAAAATGAGGGAGTTTGGGGAAATCCAGAGGACATTCGAGTTACCAGAGACAGATCAATTCACATACCTACAGATAAGAACATTCTTAAGAGGGCAAGGGTGGCTCAAGACTGACCTTCTAGAAAGAGAGGTGATGGAAAACCTCTGGGAAACACTAGAAACAGGGAGAAGAGGCATTTCCAGGTTATACCAACACATTAGAGGGAAACCCACATCTAAACTAGCATTTATGAGGGCATGGGAAAAAGATTTACATCAAGAAATGAGTATGAAAGAATGGGAAAAGTTATGTATGGAAGTGAAAAAAGCATCAGTGTGTGTGCTAATCAAAGAAAATGCATATAAAATGTTAAGCAGGTGGTACTATATGCCTGATAAGGTGAAAAGTATGTTTCCTACCGCTTCTGATAAGTGTTGGAAATGTGGATCGGAACAAGGAAGTTACTTCCACATCTGGTGGTCTTGTAGATCTATCATGACCCTTTGGGAAGAAATATCCTCCAAGTTAACATCCATGTTAAACACTAAATTCCCTATGGACCCGAAATGGTGCTTATTGGGCTGGGGAAACAAAAAAGGGCAGAAGTGGCAGCACAGAATTAAAAGAATGTGTTTGGCAGCAGTCAAAACTGTAATCGCTGCACATTGGAAACAAAAAGTTGGGCCATGCAGATTTGGACAATGAAACTTAAGACATTGACAGAACTTGAAAAACTGACGGACAAAAAAGGTGGACGATATAACCCAAGTGCGAAGGAATGGACTGTTGTAGACAACTTACTGCATAAAGGGAGTGAAGAGGGAATACAAGGGGAAAAGCCATAAAAGGAAATAATTAGGTGGGGGGGGAAGGGGAAAATGCTTCAACGGTATGGTACCCGAGGGCAAAGAACACAAAGAATTTGCATAATTGTAGCTTTTGGGGCTGATTTAAAGAAAAGTTGTGTTGTTAATGATTCTGTTGAGTAATATGTACTGTTATTGGAAAAATGAATAAAAACATTTAAATATTAAAAAAAAAAAAAAAAAAAAGAGTTCACTTATATTGTTCGGTTTGGACACTAATATTTAGCAGTGAGTTAAACATGTTGATCGTGTATGTTCCACAAAATCTCTTATTTTGTATGGGGGGAGGATGGATAAGGGATTGAGTTGACATTATAAAAATGAACACCTATGTGTACTCTAGTTGACTGTATGATTTCTTCAATAAAATAGTTTTTTTTTTTTTTTTTTTTTTACATAAGTTTCAATACATTCCACAAGAAAAAAAATTCTTGAACAGAAAAGAACAGTGTCACAAAACAATAAAGGAAAAATTATCATTAACAATTTCTTATAAGTGACAATTGTATCTCAAGTCCACATAATTAAGAGGAGCAAGGAACCATATCAAAAAGAAAAGCAGAGGAAGAACAACCCAGGCTTTATAATATTACGGAGTAGATATTACAGGAGCTGATAGAAGAGGGGATGAGACCAGGATCTGTTTGGAGTCCAGAAAAGACACCAAATGATCAGTTTCAAAGAAAACATATTTAACTGACTGTAATTTAATGACACAATTACATGGGAAATTAAGCCAGAAGGTTCCCCCCAACTGGAGGACACGTGGACATAATTTCAAGAAAGACTGGCGCCTTTTTTGAGTTTGTCTAGATACATCAGGAAAGACTCTAATTTTATGATTCAAAAAAAGTTCTTGTCTATGATGAAAGAAAACCTTTAGAACCCAGTCACGATCTGGTTGGTAGGGCAAAATCTACTATTAAGGAAGCACTTTGAACTCCAATAGTTTTGTCTTCTATAGTCTGAGTCAAATTTAACTTATCAAATGGTATTTCACAACTCACTGTTAATAATTGACCAGAGGGTTTCTTAACATAAGGTAAAAGGTAAAATTATGTATAATCATACCTGATAATTTTCTTTCCATTAATCATAGCTGATCAATCCATAGACTGGTGGGTTGTGTCCATCTACCAGCAGGTGGAGATAGAGAGCAAACTTTTGCCTCCCTATATGTGGTCATGTGCTGCCGGAAACTCCTCAGTATGTCGATATCAAAGCTCCATCCGCAGGACTCAGCACTTAGAGAATTACACCCACGAAGGGACACTCTGCCCAGCTCACCACCGCCGAAACGGGGGAGGGGAATTAACCCAGCTCATCCCCACACAAGTGGGGGAGGGGAATCCGTCCAGCTCATCCCCGCGGAGCGGGGGAGGGACACCACACCCGCCGATGCGGGGGGATCTGGCTTATCCTGCAACCGCAACCGCGGGAGGAGCCGACTGACCCTAACACCGCCGAAGCGGGAGGGGTACAAAGCTGCCCTACAGCCGCACGAAGCGGGAGGGAGTGCCGGCAGAATTTATGTCTCAATCCAGCCCCGTAAAACGGAGGGGAGAGGAATGCAGCAGCTCACTGTAACACAAAGTCGTCTCAACTCTTGAAGAATCCAAGTGAAAGAAGAACTTGAACACGAAGTCCTCCTGAAGTAACTGAAGGCTAAACTTGAACCTAAAATTCAACCAGAATATAAACAGTACAGATATCTGGGAGGGGCTATGGATTGATCAGCTATGATTAATGGAAAGAAAATTATCAGGTATGATTATACATAATTTTACCTTCCATATCATCAAGCTGATCAATCCATAGACTGGTGGGATGTACCGAAGCAGTACTCACCCAGGGCGGGACATAGAAATCCCTGACCTCAACACTGAAGCTCCAAACCGGGCCTCCGCCCGTGCAGCCACAGTCAAACGGTAATGCTTGGAGAATGTATGAGCCGAAGCCCACGTTGCCGCCTTGCATATCTCTTCCAAGGAGACGGATCCAGCCTCTGCCATCGAGGCCGCCTGAGCTCTCGTGGAGTGAGCCTTCAGCTGGATAGGCGGCACCTTCCCCGCGGCCACATAAGCCGCTGCAATGGCTTCCTGGACCCATCTTGCCACTGTAGGCTTAGCAGCCTGCAGACCCTTACGAGGACCTGCAAACAGGACAAACAGATGATCCGATTTCCGGAAATCATTGGTCACTTCCAAGTATCTGATGATGACTCGTCTCACATCCAGATATTCAAGAGCGGAGTACTCCTCTGGGTAGTCCTCCCTACGAAAGGAAGGGAGACAGAGCTGCTGATTCACATGGAAGCGAGAACCAATCTTGGGCAGGAAGGAAGGCACTGTGCGAATAGTCACTCCTGCCTCAGTGCACTGCAGAAAAGGCTCTCGACATGAGAGCGCCTGGAGCTCGGAAACTCTTCTGTCTGAAGTGATAGCCACCAAAAAGACTGCTTTCAACGTCAGGTCTTTCAGAGATGCCCTCGACAAGGGTTCCAAAGGCGGCTTCTGCAATGCTCTTAGCACCAGGTTGAGATTCCACGCAGGCACCACTGAGTGCAGAGGAGGGCGCAGGTGATTAACTCCCTTGAGAAAGCGCACCACATCTGGCTGCAAAGCCAGGGAAGCACCCTTCAGGCGGCCCCTGAAGCAAGCCAGAGCCGCTACCTGGACTTTAAGGGAACTGAGCGACAGGCCTTTCTCCAGACCTTCTTGCAGGAACGCCAACACTGAAGAAATTGGAGCAGTGAAGGGAGAAAGTGAGCCTGCTTCACACCATGCTGCAAAGATACGCCAAACCCTGGCGTAAGCAGTAGAAGTAGAGCGCTTCCTCGCTCTCAGCATAGTGGCGATGACCTTGTCTGAGAAGCCCTTCTTCCTCAGACGCTGCCGCTCAATAGCCAGGCCGTAAGACCAAAGGGAGAGGGATCCTCCATCACCACGGGACCCTGATGTAACAGGCCCTGCTCCACTGACAGCCGCAGAGGATCGTCGACTGAGAGCCTGAACAAGACCGCATACCAGGGACGTCTGGGCCAATCCGGACCCACCAGGATTACCCCGCCGGGATGCTTTGCCACCCGGTCTAGCACCCTGCCCAACATGGGCCAGGGCGGGAACACATAGAGGAGCTCTTGTGTCGGCCACTGTTGGAGAAGAGCATCTACTCCCAGGGATCGAGGGTCCCGTCCTCTGCTGAAAAAGCGCGGCACTTGGCCATTGGCCGATGACGCCATCAGATCTAGGCTCGGCTGGCCCCAGCGCTTCGTGATGTCCAAGAACGCCTGAGCAGATAGTTGCCACTCTCCGGGCTCCAAGGTATGGCGACTGAGAAAGTCCACCTTGACATTCATGACTCCGGCAATGTGGGCCGCTGAAAGCTGCTCCAGGTTCGCTTCCGCCCACTGGCAAAGACTCATAGCCTCCTTGGCTAGAGGGGCGCTCTGGTACCTCCCTGGCGGTTGATATAGGCCACAGCCGTGGCATTGTCCGACAGGACCCGTACAGGCTTCAACACGAGTACCGGGATGAACTCCAATAACACCAAGCGAATGGCTCTGAGTTCCAGGAGGTTGATAGACCACTTGCCTCTGCAGGAGATTAGAGCCCCTGTGCTGTCCTTCCCAAGCAGTGGGCTCCCCAGCCCATCAAAGAGGCGTCTGTCGTGACGACAATCCACTCCGGGGTCACCAGAGGCAATCCTGCAGACAACTTGTCTGTCTGCGTCCACCAGCTCAGCGCCTTGTGCACTGCTGGGTCCACGGGAAGGCGCACAGCATAATCCTCCGACATCGGAGTCCAACGCAGCAGCAGAGAAAGCTGTAGTGGTCTCATATGAGCCCTGGCCCAGGGCACTACTTCCATCGTGGCCGACATAGAGCCCAACAGCTGCACGTAGTCCCACGCCCGAATAGGAGAGGCTACTAGGAACTAGTCCACCTGAGCCTGAAGCTTGACAATCCGATTGTCTGGCAGGAACACTCTGCCCACTTGGGTGTCGAATAGAACTCCCAGATACACCAGGGACTGAGTCGGGCGCAGCTGGCTCTTCTTCCAGTTGATGATCCATCCCAGGGAGCTCAAAAGAGCAACTACCCGGTCCATAGCTTTGCCGCACTCTGCATAAGAGGGGGCTCGGATCAACCAGTCGTCCAGATAAGGATGGACTTGTACTCCTTCCTTTAGCAGGAAGGCCGCTATGACCCCCATTACTTTGGAAAAGGTCCGCGGAGCAGTAGCCAACCCGAAAGGGAGGGCTCTGAACTGGAAGTGTCGTCTCAGGACTGTAAAACGCAGAAAGCGTTGGAGAGGAGGCCAGATGGGAATATGCAGGTACGCTTCCTTGATGTCCAAGGAAGCCAAGAACTCTCCTGCCTTCACTGCCGCTATAACAGAGCGGAGAGTCTCCATGCGAAAGTGCCTCACTTTCCAGGCCCGATTGACCCCTTTGAGGTCGAGGATAGGCCGGACAGAACCTCCTTTCTTTGGAACCACAAAGTAAATGGAGTAACGTCCCTTGCCAATCTGATTTTTTGGCACCGGAACGACCGCACCCAGGCGGATCAGGTTGTCCAAGGTCTGCTGCACTACCACAGCTTGACCGGAGACTTGCAGGGAGAGAGTACAAACCCGTCTCTTAAGGGTTGGCAGAACTCTAGCTTGTAGCCGTCTCTGATGACTTCCAGCACCCACGCGTCTGAAGTTATAGTGGTCCACTCGCCCAGAAACGAGGACAGCCGTCCTCCAATCTGCACTGGGGCGTGGACCAAGGCCCCGTCATTGGGTACAAGACCCTGGGGGAGGACCGGAGGGAGCACCTCCGGGACGGCGGTCTCTGCGAAAGGAATGCTGCTTGGGGGAGAAATTCCTCTTGAAGGAAGAGGGGGCAGAGGAACCCGACTTGCCCGGGCGGTATGGAGGTATCGGGACGAGTACTAACCCGAGCCCTGACCTCTGGTAATTTCTTGCCCTTAGACGTGCCGAGATCGGTCACGATTTTGTCCAGCTCGACCCCAAAGAGCAGCTTGCCTTTAAAAGGCAATCTAGCCAGGCGGGATTTAGAGGCGTGGTCAGCAGACCAATGTTTCAGCCAAAGCCACCGCCGCGCAGAGACTGTCTGAGCCATGCCTTTAGCTGAGGCTCTCCAGACATCATACAGCAAGTCTGCCAAATAGGCTAAGCCCGATTCCAGGGCCGGCCAATCAGCCCTCAAGGAATGATCCGAGGGGGAAGCCCGCTGCACCATAATCCGGCATGCCCTGGCCACATAGGAGCCGCAAACTGAGGCCTGCAAACTTAAAGCAGCTGCCTCCAAGGACGACCTTAAGGCCGCCTCCAATCTTCTGTCTTGGGCGTCCTTTAGGGCCGTGCCACCTTCCACCGGCAACGCCGTTTTCTTAGTCACCGCAGTGATTAAAGAATCCACGGTAGGCCACAGATAGGCCTCACGTTCACTCACAGCCAAAGGATAGAGGCGGGACATAGCCCTAGCCACTTTAAGGCTCGTTTCCGGGACATCCCATTGAGCCGCAATTAAGGTGTGCATGGCATCATGCACGTGGAAGGTTCTAGGCGGGCGCTTCGTCCCCAGCATAATGGCAGAGCCAACAGGGGCTGAGGGAGAGACGTCCTCCGGAGAGGAAATCTTCAAAGTGTCCATGGCCTGTAACAACAGGTTGGGCAAATCCTCTGGGCTAAAAAGCCGCGCTGCAGAGGGGTCATCCGCTCCATCCGAGCGGGGATCTATCTCCTCCAAGGAATCCGCAAAGGATCGTTGGGAGACCTCAGACACGCTGCCCTCATCTACATCGGAGGAGACAAAAGTCCTCCAAGGCCTGGAAATCAACCCGAGGGCGTTTACCTCTGGGAACCTTAACCTCTTTATCAGAAGAGGGAGCAGGGGCAGCGTTTAGCATGAGGAAAGCCTGATGCAGCAGCAAAACAAACTCGGGGGAGAAACCCCCCAGACTGTGCACTTCCGCAGCCTGGGCAACAGCCCTAGACGCACTCTCAACCGGCGCTCGCAATAGCGGGGGAGAGACATGCTGCGCATCCAAAATGGCGTCCGGCGCGAAACTCCGTGAAGGAGCCGCGCGGGAAGAACGGCGCTTAACTTTAGCCGCTTTTGTGCCGTCGCCCAAATTAAGGGCGTTCATGGCATTAATGTCTCCAACCTCAAGGGCGGCCCCGAAGAAGCCGTCCGAGCCGCGTGGCCGGCCAAGATGGCGGAGGCGAGGAGCGGGGATGGGCGTTTATGGCGGGAAAAAACCGCCACGCCGGAGGAACGACCGGGACATTCATCGGTCACTAAACTATCACCCATCAAGGGCGAATCAGGTTGTAAAACCCCCGCATCCCCTCTAGAAGCGCTCCAGCGATCCGGGGAGCGACCCTTTGCGCCCTCGCCCTCCGACGCCATTGCCACGAGGAGAAGAATCGGGGAACCCCCTGCCCGCTATAAAAAGGTAAAATTACCTGCTTGCCGCTCCGAGCTGTAACGAACTGGTGTCCCAGTGAGTAGCTGCAATGAACGTTTAAAGAAACGTCGAATTAAACGCCTTTAAAGACGTTTAAAAATTTTTTTTTTTTTTTTTTTAAACGGAGCCAGCGGGAGGGGGGAGAAAAGGAGGGACCTGGCACCACCAGGTTTGCACTTGCTCAAAAGAGCCCTCAACCCCAGGCCTCAACAAAACCTAAGGATTAGGCTTGGAGGCCTAGCCAGAGCTGCTGCTGTGTGTGACCACCACCTGCTGAGATAGAGAACATACTGAGGAGTTTCCGGCAGCACATGACCACATATAGGGAGGCAAAAGTTTGCTCTCTATCTCCACCTGCTGGTAGATGGACACAACCCACCAGTCTATGGATTGATCAGCTTGATGATATGGAAGGTAATAAATTTTTGAAACCAGAGGATAAACTTGCTCTGGTATTTTCAAAATTTCTGATAGATATTTCTTGAAAGTAATTAAAGGAGCAACAGCTGGTAATTTAAGAAAATTTATAAATCGCAAAGTTTTCATTCTTTGCTGATTTTCTACATTTTCTATTTTCCTTAGTAACAATAGGTTCTCTTTAATTAAGTTTATCAATATCAGACTTAGTTAATTGTTCAAAAGACTTTGATTGTTGTGACTTAGTTTCCAGTTCAGCAATTTTTTTAGGAAATACCTGGAGTAGTCATCCCCATCGTAGAAATCTTATTAGAAAAAGTATTTTCCAAACTCACCAAAGCATCCCAAATCGTCTCTAGGGTAATCCCTTCTGTTTTTTTCAGTGGTAAAGATTTAAGTTGCCCAGATCAATCACCTCCTCTGCTTCTGCTTGTGAATCCCCGAGAGAAAACTGAGCAACACTGTCCTGCGTTGCTACACTCGGCACTCCATTGCTTTGGGCTGCCCCTGCTCACAGAGCAGGCGACCCCTCCATGGGTCTTGTCGATCCAGGACACCCAATCAGCAAGGCAGTCAGCATCGTCGGGGGGCTCCGCATATCTGGGCTAAGGGAGGTGTCAGCTTCATGCAGAGAGAGCGGTTCACCTCCTGCCGCTCCAACCTGCAACAAAGACATCTGCCCAGCTAACTTGCCTGTTGTTGCGAAGCGGTCCATTAGTCCCTCCACGGGAATAGTGTATAAATATAGTACAGGCCTGAGGCCTACTACCCGGCTTGGGACCTGCTGGAAGAGCTTTGCCCAGCCTAAGGGTTGCTAGGAAATACAGGCCAAGAATTAATTGAAATCAAAAGAGCTTTTAATAAAAGGTTTCTGGCTGGCATAATTTGTCAAGTTGAAACAGAAATAGCTCAGAACCTAGTGTACCAGGTGCATGAAAAAAGCAGAAGTGAGAAAGAACATTTTTTTATTTTTATTTTTGTTACATTTGTACCCCGCCCTTTCCCACTCATGGCAGGCTCAATGCGGCTTACCCATCTGCCGGAAAAAGGTGGGGGATTTTTTTTCCAAGGGTAAAAATATTCTGCGGTTAGTGTTAAAAAAAACTGCTATCCGGCCACCTGCGCAAAAGTAGTTTTTTTTTAGAACTCCATAGAACCTAATGTAAATCAAGAGTATAAATATGGCTGACAGCCTCCCTATAGTGGGAGAGTCAGAGACAAGAGGTGCATGTCACCCTGTTGAAGATCTCCCCGTAAGAATATATGCTTATATTCTTTTAAATCAACGCTTTATATGAAACCTGTCTTTGGTAAGTAATAAATCCTATAACTGACTCTGTCCCTCACTCTCTTTATTTCTTATTTATAGGGAATTTCCAGTAATGCCTGAAATTTGGTATAAGAATGACAAAGGTCAAATAGAACATATTGCCTCTTGGTGGTCTTTTGGGGTCTGATATGAGACATGTACATCTCCACCAGAATCAAGAGACCATAACAATCTGCCTCATAATGTTCTGCCATACTCAGTGACGTGGCTGGTCCTTGGCTAATAATTACTGAGCAGAAGACAAGAGGTCAATGAGAGGAGTCAGATGAAAGCGCTAACAGCCTTCCCTGTAGAATCATAAGATTTAGGGGCTATAAAATCCCAATTTAATTCAATAGAAGAGAGAGAAGGGTAAACCCTCTGCTTCCCCCTTCTTTTAGGCACAGGGGAATGAAGAAAAATTGAAGAAAAACTTGAATGAAGTTAAGATGGGTTAGAGGAACAGCCTGCAACTGCTTCCTACTCAGACGCCATCTTGCTCCAAACAGTTTCAACGTAAGTTAGAACCAAGAAAGCCTTCATTCTTTCATAGTACTAGCTATTACTACTTCTGCTAGTAGTCTATTCCAGAGGAGACAGAATTAATTCTGAGTTACAAATATTGACACAGTAAGTGTCTATGGTTCTCAAAGGGATGGCATTTTATAGTGATGCACTGGTTTGCAGATCAGGAAACTAAGACGGTTATTAGGGCAACACCTACCATAAACATCACCGGAATTTTTTGAGAAAAGAACACTCAAAAAGGTGACCAATTGCAAAAGGAGAGGAAGGTCTCATTACATAATATAGAAACACAGGAAAAAGAAATTTGCTTATTTCAAGGAATTCACAATGATCTTTCAACTTTACCCTTTCCTCTTGTTTCTTCATTTCCTCCTCTAACATCTGTGACATGTAGCTGACAGCCAGGATCACATGATTTACACCTACCTGTCCAAGGAAAGCAAAACTCACAATTACTACTCAACACTATCACATATAGCCATTACTATTTGATGTATACTTTTAGTAGTTTTGCAATTATAACATACTAGTTCTCTGCTTCCTACTCAGAACAATCGGTCTGACATTCAAAGCTAATTGTATGTTCAGCAGTTGCTGGCACTCATAACTCGCTTACCCAGACATTTTCAAAGAAACTAATGGATCATATTGGGCAACTTAACTCACTAAACTGTCAGATATTATCTACATTAAAATGGGGCCAGATTAGGGGAGAGACTGAGGCTGTATCAATTTAGCAGCAATATTCAGCTGCTAAAGATATAGTGGAATTAGAAAAAGGTACAGAGAAGGGCGACGAAAATGATAAAGGGGATGGGATGACTTCCCTATGAGGAAAGGCTAAAGTGTCTAGGGCTCTTCAGTTTGGAGAAAAAATGGCTGAGGGGAGATATGATAGAGGTTTATAAAATACTAAATGGAGATGAATGGGTAGATGTGAATCGCTTGTTTACTCTTTCCAAAAATATTAACAAAAGAACTAGGGGGCACGCAAAGAAGCTACTAAGTAGTAAACTTAAAATGAATTAGAGAAAATATTTCTTCACTCAACGAGTAATTTAAACTCATGAATTCATTGCCAGAGAATGTGGTAAAAGCAATTAGCTTAGTAGGGTTTTAAAAAGATTTGGATAATTTCCTAAAAGAAAAAGTCCATAAGTTATTAAGATGGACATGGGAAAATCCACTGTATATTCTAGAATAAGTAGCATAAATTCTGTTTGCTGTTCTGGGAATCTTGCCAAGTACTTGTGTCCTGGATTGGCCACTGCTGGAAACAGGATACTGTTGCATGGTTTGGTTGTCCTATGTCCTTTCCCTACTTCTTTGGACATTTTGATTCTTCATAGGGAATCTTTCCTTGATTCATCAGCAAGTGTTTGTATGAAGCAGTCCTCTTGAACTAGTGTTTGGTAAGCAGGAAATATGCCTCCTAACTGGGTGACAGCATTTATTTATTTGTTACATTTGTATTCCACATTTTCCCACCTATTTGCAGGCTCAATGTGGCTTATTTAGTACCGTAGCGGCGTTCGCCAAGTCCGGTAAAGAAACAAATACAGGTGGTATTGTGGTTGAATAAGGAACATGTGTTTCAGTTACAATGGGGATCAAGGAGAGGAAAGATTATGTAGCATCCATTATAAGCTTTGGTTATGTTCTTTTGCAGAGTGTAGGCATTTATGTTGGGTCGGCGGGGTATGCCTTTTTGAATAGGTAGGTTTTTAGTGATTTCCTGAAGTTTAGGTGGTCGCAGGTTGTCTTCACAACTTTTGGCAGTGCGTTCCATAATTGTGTGCTTATATAGGAGAAGCTGGATGCATAGGTTGCTTTGTATTTAAGTCCTTTGCAGTTTGGGTAGTGGAGGTTTAGGTATGTTCGAGATGATCTGGTTGTGTTTCTGAGTGGTAGGTCTATAAGTTCTGTCATATATCCTGAGACTTGGCCGTAGACAATTTTGTGGACCAGGATGCAGATTTTGAAAGTAATATGCTCTTTGATTGGCAGCCAATGCAGTTTTTCTCGGAGGGGCTTGGCACTGTGGAATCGCGATTTGCCAAATATCAGCCTGGCTGCTGTATTCTGAGCGGTCTGGAGTTTCTTTGTGAGTTGTTCTTTGCATACAGCGTAAATTCCGTTGCAATAGTCTGCGTGACTTAGTACCATTGATTGTATTGGGTTACGAAATGTTTCCCTCGGGAAGAAAGGTTTTATGCATTTAAGTTTCCACATTTGAGTGGAACATTTTCTTTGTTGTGGAGTTCATTTGGCTCTCGAGAGTGAGGTTGCGGTCGATTGTCACACTGAGTATTTTCAGGCTGTTTGAAATAGGGAGGGTGTGTTCTGGGGTGATTAAGGTTGTGGGTATGTATGTATTCTGTTGAGATGAGAGGATAAGGCAATGTGTTTTTTCAGTATTCAGTTTCAATTGAAACGAGTTTGCCCATGAATCCATGGTATTCAAGCAGAGTTTGATTTCGTTGTTGATTTTTGTTAGATCATGTCTGAAGGGAATGTAAATTGTGACATCGTCTGCGTAGATGAACGGGTTGAGGCCTTTCTTTGATAATTACTTGGCCAGTGGGATCATCATTATGTTGAAAAGTATTGGCGATAGTGGTGATCCTTGAGGTACTCCACAATATGCTTTCCAAGGTGGTGATATGTTTGAGTTTGATTTCACTTGGTATGTTCTGGTGGTTAGGAAACCTTTGATCCAGTTGAGTATGTTTCCACAGATTCCGAAATAGTCTATAAGTCTCAGTAGTATATTGTGGTTTACCATGTCGAATGCGCTCGACATGTCAAATTGTAGAAGAAGTATACTTTTTTCTATGGCTATTTCCTGCTTGAATTTGGCCAGGAGAGTGACTAGCACAGATTCGGTACTATGGAGGGGGCAGAAACCAGATTGTGATTCTTGGAGTATTGAGAACTTGTCCAAGTAGTCGGTAAACTGTTTGGTCACCATGTTCTCCATCAATTTAGTTGCTAGTGGTATAGATGCAACTGGGCGGTAGCTGGCAATTTCGGTTGCTTTTTTTCTTGGTATCTTTTGGGATTGGGGTGAGTAGGATGTTGAGGTATTCCTCAGGGAAAAGACCTTGTTGGAGCATGTAGTTTAGGAGGGATGTGAGGTCTGTTGTGAAGAGGTCAGGGGCGGATTTTAGTAGGTAGCTGGGGAAGGTATCCAGCTTGCAATGGGTGCTGGAGAACCTTTTGGTTGCCTGGGTTACTGTTTCAACGGTGAGGAGCGTGAAGTTTGACCAGGTTCGGTCGGCTGGGTATTCTCCAGGGTTTGGGTGACTATTGATGAAGTTTTCGGTATTAGTATTGTTCTGAGGTAGCATTTTTCGTAGGTTTGTAATGTTTTCATTGAAGTATTTAGCGAGTTTGTCAGCAGGTGGGATGTCTGTGCTGGTTGCAGTGACAGCTGTAGTGTCTAGTAGTTTGTTCACAAGTTGGTATAATTTCTTCATATCTTTGTAGTCTGGCCCTATTTTAGTTTTGTAGTATATCCTTTTGGTTTGTCTTATAGCGTGATAGCAGCAGAGTGGGGGGGGGGGGGAGGGGAAGGGTGAAGAGACTGTTGGACATGGGAAAAATACAGTGCATGGAAAAGAAGAAAGGCAAACAAGGGAAAGGGATGGACGGATAAAATGAATGAGAAGCAAGGGGTGAAAGAAGAGAGGAGAGTAAAGGAGCAAAATAGTCCGAGTAGAGCCAGCTGGTGGAAAAAATGGACTAGAAAATACAAATTACTGTTATCAGATAGTGAGGCAAAGAGAAAGAAAATTGGAAAGATTTGAAAAACAAACAGAATAAAATGGGATCTGGTGTTGCCAGTTTTGAAATAGCTCTACTGGTTACCAAGGAAGGTATAGGCTTCTTACTTTGCCATTTAAAATGGCAGGATAATATTTAGATGGCATTATACTTCAGTCTGAGACGGCATTAACAATGTTTCCCCCTTGAAGACAACTCACTTGCAATGTACCAGGAAAATGATTTTCTCAATTGATGCCCCAAGGCATCGAAACGACCTCTCCCTAAAGCTTAGAAGTTTGATTATATATATATTTTTATAAAGAGATAAAAACCTTAAAATCAAGGATTAAAGGGGTCTTTTACAAAGGCATGCTAATGTTTTTAGCGCACGCTGATTAGAACGTGCTAAATGCTAGAGATGCCCATAGGAATATATGGGCATCTCTAGCATTTGGCACATGCTTATTTTTAGCGCATGCTAAAAACACTAGCGCACCTTTGTAAATGGGGCCAAAAAAGAGAAATGATGTGTTTAGGATGTGGTTTGAAAGACAATATTTTATATGCCATTTATATATGAGCCAGTGGCTAGGGGGGTCCTTTTACAAAGGCGTGCTGAAAAATGGCTTGCGGTAGTGTAGGAACGGTTTTGGTTGCAAGCCGATCCATTTTTTAGCATGCCTGTAAAAAAGGCCTTTTTTGCCGAAAAAGGACGTGCAGCAAAATGAAAATTGCTGCACTTGCTGCACGTCCATTTTGAGTCTGAGACCTTACCACCAACCATTGACCTAGCGGTAAAGACTCATGCGATAACAACCTACATGTGCCAAATGCCAAATGGAAAAACTAGAAAACCTAAATGAGTTCTTTGCTTCAGTCTTCACAGAGAAAGATTTGGGTGGGATACTGGTGCCGGACAGGGTATTTGAGGCTGATGACTTGGAAAAACTTAATGAAATATCTGTAAACCTGGAAGACGTAATGGAGCAGTTCTGCAAACTGAAAAGTAGCAAATCTCCTGACTGGATCAGGGTACTAATAGAACTAAAAAATGAGCTGGCAGAGCTACTGTTAGTGATTTGTAATTTATCCTTAAAATCGAGCGTGGTACCAGAAGCCTGGAGGGTGGCCAATGTAATGCCGATATTTAAAAAAGGTTCCAGAGGAGATCCAGGAAATTATAGATCGGTGAGTCTGACACTGGTGCCGGGCAAAATGGTAGAGATTATTATCAAGAACAAAATTACAGAGCACATTCAAAAGCATGGACTAATGGGACAAAGTCAACATGGATTTAGTGAAGGGAAGTCTTGCCTCACCAATCTGCTGCATTTCTTTGAAGAAGTAAACAGACATGTGGACAAAGGTGAGTCGGTTGATATTGTATATCTAGAGTTTCAGAAGGCGTTTGATAAAGTACCTCATAAAAGACTACAGAGGAAACTAGAGGGACATGGGATCGGAGGTAGTGTCTTACTGTGGATTAAAAAGTGGTTGAAAGATAGGAAACAGAGATTAGGATTAAAAGGTCAATATTCACAATGGAGAAGGTAGTTAGTGGGGTCCCTCAGAGATCTGTGCTGGGACCTCTGCTTTTTAACATATTCACAGTGCTTTTTTTGTGCCAGTACGCGACGGTACGGCGTACCGGCACCTTATTTCTGGGCCTCCCCTGCTCGCTCCCTGCTGTTTGCACCGATCCCTGCCTCGTAAAACTTATTTTTTCGCGAACCGGCAGACTGAAGCAATAAAACAAACAGCTGACAGGCTTGCCTCCTTCGATCGCGTTGGCCGCTTCCTTTCCCTGCATTCTCAGCGCGTCCCGCCCTCGAGGAAAGGAAATGACATCAGAGGAGGGCGGGACGCGCTGAGAATGCAGGGAAAGGAAGCAGCCGACGCGATCGAAGGAGGCAAGCCTGTCAGCTGTTTGTTTTATTTCTTCAGTCTGCCGGTTCGCGAAAAAATAAGTTTTACGAGGCAGGGATCAGTGCAAACAGCAGGGAGCGAGCAGGGGAGGGTGAGCAAGTGGGGCTGGGGGTGTGTGTGTGTGGGCAAGTGGGGCTGGGGGGGTTGTGTGGCCAATTGGGGCTGGGGGTGTGTGTGGGCAAGTAGGGCTGGGGGTGTGTGTGTGTGGGCAAATGGGGCTGGGGGTGTGTGTGTGTGGGCAAGTGGGGCTGGGGGGTGTGTGGGCAAGTGGGGCTGGGGGGGGTTGTGTGGCCAATTGGGGCTGGGGGGGTTGTGTGGCCAATTGGGGCTGGGGGGGGTGTGGGCAAGTGGGGCTGGGGGCAAGACAATTGAGTGGTTCAGATGGAACTCCGACACAACCTTTGGCAAGAACTTAGGGTGAGTGCGGAGGACTACTCTGTTATGATGAAATTTGGTGTAAGGGGCCTGGGCTACCAGGGCCTGAAGCTCACTGACTCTACGAGCTGAAGTAACTGCCACCAAGAAAATGACCTTCCAGGTCAAGTACTTCAGATGGCAGGAGTTCAGTGGCTCAAAAGGAGGTTTCATCAGCTGGGTGAGAACGACATTGAGATCCCATGACACTGTAGGAGGTTTGACAGGGGGCTTTGACAAAAGCAAACCTCTCATGAAGCGAACAACTAAAGGCTGTCCTGAGATCGGCTTACCTTCCACACGGTAATGGTATGCACTGATTGCACTAAGATGAACCCTTACAGAGTTGGTCTTGAGACCAGACTCAGACAAGTGCAGAAGGTATTCAAGCAGGGTCTGTGTAGGACAAGAACGAGGATCTAGGGCCTTGCTGTCACACCAGACGGCAAACCTCCTCCATAGAAAGAAGTAACTCCTCTTAGTGGAATCTTTCCTGGAAGCAAGCAAGATGCGGGACACCCTCTGACAGTCCCAAAGAGGCAAAGTCTACGCCCTCAACATCCAGGCCGTGAGAGCCAGAGACTGGAGGTTGGGATGCAGAAGCGCCCCTTCGTCCTGTGTGATGAGGGTCGGAAAACACTCCAATCTCCACGGTTCTTCGGAGGACAACTCCAGAAGAAGAGGGAACCAGATCTGACGCGGCCAAAAAGGAGCAATCAGAATCATGGTGCCTCGGTCTTGCTTGAGTTTCAACAAAGTCTTCCCCACCAGAGGTATGGGAGGATAAGCATACAGCAGACCCTCCCCCCAGTCCAGGAGGAAGGCATCCGATGCCAGTCTGCCGTGGGCCTGAAGCCTGGAACAGAACTGAGGGACTTTGTGGTTGGCTCGAGATGCAAATAGATCTACCAAGGGGGTGCCCCACACCTGGAAGATCTGTCGCACTACTCTGGAGTTGAGCGACCACTCGTGAGGTTGCATAATCCTGCTCAGTCTGTCGGCCAGACTGTTGTGTACGCCTGCCAGGTATGTGGCTTGGAGCACCATGCCCTGGCGGCGAGGCCAAAGCCACATGCTGACGGCTTCCTGACACAGGGGGTGAGATCCGGTGCCCCCCTGCTTGTTGATGTAATACATGGCAACCTGGTTGTCTGTCTGAATTTGGATAATTTGGTGGGACAGCCGATCTCTGAAAGCCTTCAGAGCGTTCCAGACCGCTCGTAACTCCAGGAGATTGATCTGCAGATCGCGTTCCTGGAGGGACCAGTTTCCCTGGGTGTGAAGCCCATCGACATGAGCTCCCCACCCCAGGAGAGACGCATCCGTAGTCAGCACTTTTTGTGGCTGAGGAATTTGGAAAGGACGTCCCAGAGTCAAATTGGACCAAATCGTCCACCAATACAGGGATTTGAGAAAACTCGTGGACAGGTGGATCACGTCTTCTAGATCCCCAGCAGCCTGAAACCACTGGGAAGCTAGGGTCCATTGAGCAGATCTCATGTGAAGGCGGGCCATGGGAGTCACATGAACTGTGGAGGCCACGTGGCCCAGCAATCTCAACATCTGCCGAGCTGTGATCTGCTGGGACGCTCGCACCCGCGAGACGAGGGACAACAAGTTGTTGGCTCTCGCCTCTGGGAGATAGGCACGAGCTGTCCGAGAATCCAGCAGAGCTCCTATGAATTCGAGTCTCTGTACTGGAAGAAGATGGGACTTCGGATAATTTATCACAAACCCCAGTAGCTCCAGGAGGCAAATAGTCATCTGTATGGACTGTAGAGCTCCTGCCTCGGATGTGTTCGTCACCAGCCAATCGTCGAGATAGGGGAACACGTGCACTCCCAGCCTGCGAAGCGCCGCTGCTACTACAGCTAAGCACTTCGTGAACACTCTGGGCGCAGAGGCGAGCCCAAAGGGTAGCACACAGTACTGGAAGTGACGTGTGCCCAGCTGAAATCGCAGATACTGTCTGTGAGCTGGCAGTATCGGGATGTGCGTGTAGGCGTCCTTCAAGTCCAGAGAGCATAGCCAGTCGTTTTCCTGAATCATGGGAAGAAGGGTGCCCAGGGAAAGCATCCTGAACTTCTCTTTGACCAGATATTTGTTCAGGGCCCTTAGGTCTAGGATGGGACGCATCCCCCCTGTTTTCTTTTCCACAAGGAAGTACCTGGAATAGAATCCCAGCCCTTCTTGCCCGGATGGCACGGGCTCGACCGCATTGGCGCTGAGAAGGGCGGAGAGTTCCTCTGCAAGTACCTGCTTGTGCTGGAAGCTGTAGGATTGAGCTCCCGGTGGGCAATTTGGAGGTTTGGACACCAAATTGAGAGTGTATCCTTGCCGGACTATTTGGAGAACCCACTAGTCGGAGGTTATGAGAGGCCACCTTTGGTGAAAAACTTTCAACCTCCCCCCGACCGGCAGATCGCCCGGCACTGACACTTTGATGTCGGCTATGCTCTGCTGGAGCCAGTCAAAAGCTCGTCCCTTGCTTTTGCTGGGGAGCCGAGGGGCCTTGCTGAGTCGCACGCTGCTGACGAGAGCGAGCGCGCTGGGGCTTAGCCTGGGCCGCAGGCTGTCGAGAAGGAGGATTGTACCTATGCTTGCCAGAAGAGTAGGGACCAGTCTTCCTTCCCCCATAAAAACGTCTACCTGTGGAGGTAGAAGCTGAAGGCTGCCAGCGGGAGAACTTGTCGAAAGCGGTATCCTGCTGGTGGAGCTGCTCTACCACCTGTTCGACCTTTTCTCCAAAAATATTATCCGCACGGCAAGGCGAGTCCGCAATCCGCTGCTGGATCCTATTCTCCAGGTCGGAGGCACGCAGCCATGAGAGTCTGCGCATCACCACACCTTGAGCAGCGGCCCTGGACGCAACATCAAAGGTGTCATACACCCCTCTGGCCAGGAATTTTCTGCACGCCTTCAGCTGCCTGACCACCTCCTGAAATGGCTTGGCTTGCTCAGGAGGGAGCTTGTCCACCAAGCCCGCCAACTGCCGCACATTGTTCCGCATGTGTATGCTCGTGTAGAGCTGGTAAGACTGAATTTTGGCCACGAGCATAGAGGAATGGTAGGCCTTCCTCCCAAAGGAGTCTAAGGTTCTAGAGTCTTTGCCCGGGGGCGCCGAAGCATGCTCCCTAGAACTCTTAGCCTTCTTTAGGGCCAAATCCACAACTCCAGAGTCGTGAGGCAACTGAGTGCACATCAGCTCTGGGTCCCCATGGATCCGGTACTGGGACTCGATCTTCTTGGGAATGTGGGGATTAGTTAAAGGCTTGGTCCAGTTCGCCAGCAATGTCTTTTTTAGGACATGATGCATGGGTACTGTGGACGCTTCCTTAGGTGGAGAAGGATAGTCCAGGAGCTCAAACATTTCAGCCCTGGGCTCATCCTCCACAACCACCGGGAAGGGGATGGCCGTAGACATCTACCGGACAAAGGCCGCAAAAGACAGACTCTCGGGAGGAGAAAGCTGCCTTTCAGGGGAGGGAGTGGGATCCGAAGGAAGGCCATCAGACTCCGTCAGAGAAATATCTGATGTCCTCCTCCTCCTCCCACGAGGCCTCACCATCGGTACCAGACACAAGTTCACGAACCTGTGTCTGAAGCCGTGCCCGGCTCGACTCCGTGGAACCACGGCCACGGTGGGAGCGTCGAGAGGTAGACTCCCTCGCCCGCACCGGCGAAAGCTCCCTCCGCCGACGTCGTCGCGGAGCCTTCCTGGGAGGCGACCGCAGTCGGTACCGCAAGCGGCACCGATGTCGGAGACCTCACCCCGGGCAAGGGCCCAGCCGGCGCCTCACTCGACAGTACCGGTGGCGCAAGCACCCCCGGTACCGGAGGGGAAGGGCGCAACAGCTCTCCCAGGATCTCTGGGAGAACAGCCCGGAGACTCTCGTGCAGGGCGGCTCTGGAGAAAGACATGGAAGCCGATGCAGGAGTCTAAGTCAGAGTCTGTTCCGGGCGTGGAGGCTGTTCCGGGCTGTCCAAGGTGGAGCGCATCGACACCTCCTGAACAGAGGGCGAGCGGTCCTCCCGGTGCCGATGCCTACTGAGTGCCGACTCCCTCGGCAACCCAGAGCTCTTGGTACCGACGCGGGAAGGAGACCGGTGTCGATGCTTCTTTGACTTTTTCAAACGAAGCATGTCACCGGAGCTTCCCGGTACCGACGAGGAGGACGTAGAATCCAACCGTCGCTTCCTCGGGGCCGAGGCCGAAGAAGGTCAGTCTCGGGGGGGGGGGCTGTACCGCAGGAGCCCTCAGGTTAGGGGGAGACCCACCCAAAGGCTCACCGCCACCAGCAGGGGAATGGACAGCCCTCACCTGCACTCCAGACGAAGCACCACCGTCTGACGACATCAGCAGAAGCGGAGGTCCCGGTACCACCGACGCCGACGCAGCCTTCCGATGCCTCGGCCCCGACGATGCAGAGGGTCGATGCCTCGATGCAATCGATACCGTCGCGGCCGAGGGCAGAGGTGTTGACGCTGTCGACGTCGACGCACTCGATACTCCTGGTGCCGATGCCGACGAAGAGCCCGAGAACAAAACGTTCCACTGGGCCAATCTCACTACCTGAGTCCTTTTCTGTAAAAGGGCGCAAAGACTGCAGGCCTGCGGGCGGTGCCCAGCCCCCAGACACTGAAGACACGACGCGTGCCTATCAGTGAGCGAGATTACCCAGGGCGCACTGGGTGCACTTCTTGAAGCCACTGGGAGACTTCGATGACATGGGCAGAAAAATCACGCCGGCGAAATCAAAACTCGTAATTGCGGTAAGGCACCAAAAAGATGGGGAGAAAAAAACTCGACCCGAGGCCTCAAAGGGGCCTACCCCGAAAACAAAAGAAAACTTAACGGGGCCAAAAACTAGAAATAGGGGGAAGGGAAAAAGACCAAAAGGCCCTTCTCCGGAATCCATTTTTTTTTTTTAGTGAAAAGTCAAAAAGACGCGCGAGGGTCAACTTAAGGGGCGCGAACGGCGCAAAACACAACCGTACCGAGCGCGGACAAAAGAAGACTGACGAACACGAGCGGGTTCGGGCGGGAAGACGGCAGCGCATGCGCGGTGCGCATGGGCGCACGAGGACTAGCAAAGGACTTTGCTAGTGAAGTTTCCGATTGGAGGGGCTGCCGTGGACGTCACCCATCAGTGAGAACAAGCAGCCTGTTTGTCCTCGGAGAACTATAGCTACGTCATACAAGGATCAGCGTTAGGAGTCACAGACCAAGAAAGGGATCGTGTCATCATTGATGATACGTTGAAATCATCTGCTCAATGTGCTGCTGCGGCTAGGAAAGCAAATAGAATGTTGGGTATCATTAGGAAAGGGACTGAAAACAAAAATAAGGATATCATTCTGCCATTGTATCGCTCCATGGTGTGACCGCACCTCAAGTACTGTGGTCAATTCTGGTCGCCGCACCTCAAAAAAGATATAGTGGAATTGGAAAAGGTGCAGAGAAGGGCAACAAAGATGATACAGGGGATGGGACGACTTCCCTATGAGGAAAGGCTGAAAAGGCTGGGGCTCCTCAGCTTGGAGAGGAGGCAGCTGAGGGGAGATATGATAGAGGTCTATAAGATAATGAGTGGAATGTAACGGGTCGATGTGGCGCATAGGAGCCAACTTTTCAAAATTATTGGGGGTGCTAAGACCAATGGAAATAACTCCTCCCTGGACACATACAAGGAATTCTCTCAATATTGGGGGTGCTCAAGCACCCACAGAGTCGGCTCCTATGATGTGGAGCATCTGTTTACGCTTTCCAAAAATACTAGGACAAGGGAGCATGAGATAAAGATGAAGTGGTAAATTTAAAACAAATCGGAAGAAATTTTTCTTCACTCAACGCGTAGTTGGACTCTGGAATTCGTTGCCGGAAAAAGTGGTTAAGGCGGTTAACTTAGTGGACTTCAAAAAAGGGTTGGACGGCTTCCTGGAGGAAAAGGCCATAGAATGTTATTGAATGGACATGGGAATAATCCACTATTTCTGGGATGGGCGGGACAAATTGCTTGTTCTTTTGGCTGCTGCGGTGACAGGGTGCTGGGCTCGACGGACCCTTGGTCTGTCCCAGCATGGCGATGCTTATGTACTTGGTGCATGTCCGTTACTACTACTACTATTTAACATTTCTAAAGCGCTACTAGGGTTACGCAGCGCTGTACAGTTTAACATAGAAGGACAGTCCCTACTCAAAGAGCTTACAATCTAAAGGACAAGTGTACAGTCAATCAAGAAGGGGCAGTCAAATTGGGGCAGTCTAGATTTCCTGAAAGGTATAAAAGTTAGGTGTCGAAGGCAACATTGAAGAGGTGGGCTTTGAGCAAGGATTTGAAGATGGATAGGGAGGGGGCTTGGCGTAAGGGCTCAGGAAGTTTATTCCAGGCATAGGGTGAGGCGAGGCAGAATGGGCGGAGCCTGGAGTTGGCGGTGGTGGAGAAGGGTACTGAGAGGAGGGATTTGTCCTGTGAGCGGAGGTTTTGGGCGGGAACATAAGGGGAGGCAAGGGTAGAGAGGTAGTGAGGGGCTGCAGACTGAGTGCATTTGTAGGTAAGAAGGAGAAGCTTGAACTGTATGCGGTATCTGATCGGAAGCCAGTGAAGTGACCCGAGGAGAGGGGTGATATGAGTATATCGGTTCAGGCGGAATATAAGACGTGCAGCAGAGTTCTGGACTGATTGAAGGGGGGATAGATGGTTAAGTGGGAGGCCAGTGAGGAGTAGGTTGCAGTAGTCAAAGCGAGAGGTAATGAGAGCATGGATGAGAGTACGGGTGGTGTGCTCAGAGAGGAAAGGGCGAATTTTGCTGATGTTAAAGAGGAAGAAGCGACAGATCTTAGCTGTCTGCTGGATATGCGCAGAGAAGGAGAGGGAGGAGTCGAAGATGACTCCGAGGTTGCGGGCGGATGAGACGGGGAGGATGAAGGTGTTATCAACTGAGATTGAGAGCAGTAAAAGAGGAGAAGTGGGTTTTGGTGGAAAGACGATAAGCTCAGTCTTGGCCATGTTCAGTTTCAGGTGGCGGTTGGACATCCATGCAGCAATGTCGGATAAACAGGCCGATACTTTGGCCTGGGTCTCCGCGTTGATGTCTGGTGTGCAGAGATACAGCTGGGTGTCATCAGCATAAAGATGATACTAGAAACCATGAGATGAGATCAGAGAGCCCAGGGAAGAGGTGTAGATTGAAAAAAGAATGGGTCCAAGGACAGATCCCTGGGGAACTCCAACAGAGAGCGGGATGGGGGTGGAGGAAGATCCATGAGAGTGTACTCTGAAGGTGCGGTGGGAGAGAATGAAATTACCACAAGGGGCATGCGGTAACTCCATTTTGGCGCGCACTGGGCATACGTAGGCACCTACACGGCTTAGTAAAAGGGTCCCTAGATGATGATGTCATTTTATTTACTCTGAATTGCTCTGAGTGAATTTTGTAGAAGCAATAAACAAATGTAATAAAATAAATGATAAAATTTACCTTCACCAAGGCCTCTACTTGGTGTAACAGGATAGGCTTGTTACAGAAATCCACCAGGGGCTTCGGTACGCTAAGTGTCAGGGGACGTAATCTTGTTCCATAGCCACCAACCAAAATTAGAGCTTTCATTCTGGCCTAAAAGAAGCAAAATAACGGTAATAAAGGGACTAAACCTATACAGTGTACCCTGTTTACAATCTACAAAAGCAGGAGGCACAAAGTAACCACAACTGTACCACTGGACGGAGATCATATCATACTAGCAATACATCCTCTTGGTATGCGCACAGGGTGGAGAACACTTGTATATAGGATTCCATCAAGCCCCATCTCTACTACATACGTGTCCTCTTGAAGTGGTTTCTGAATACAAAGGTGGCCCCACTATGTCATCATACATTTTGATACGATGTGGTACAGCTGATTACAAAAATGACTAGCTTGGGTTCTGGGAGAATAGCCATTAAATGGTTTGGTTCATTATGGTTGGATGACTGCAAGTCAAAGCCTTAGTCATCATTTATTGAGTACTACAGGATTTGTCCCTCTTACCAATATTATTTAATATTTATACAATGCTTCTGAAAGAGATCAGAGATTTAGAATAGAAGAACTGCCATACTGGGTCATACCAACGGGTCTACCTAAGGAAACAACAGGGCAAGCAATTCACTGTGGTGCAAATGAGCAGATTACAATAGGAGACATTCTTTCAAAACACTTGATTCTTGTGAGGTCTAGGAATAAAATCAAAGAAGCCCGACACTGGCTGTGTTTCGCCCACGCAAGGGATGCATCAGGGGCTAAGGGTAACCAAGAGGTGTGCAACAGCCACTTTACCACTTTGGTACAAAACTGTCTTTTCCAAAAGATGGCAGCCTCACACAACAGTTCAGCAACAAAGCAAGCAACATTACAGAGCGCATGTCCCAGATCCCCGAGTCTCATGGGATTCTTTCTACTGGCTTGCCTTGTTCTCTAAGCATGCTGGGCTAACCCTAACCACATTTGCTTTGTTGCTGAACTGTTGTGTGAGGATGCCATCTTTTGTAAAAGACTGTTCTGTACTAAAGATGTAGGCTGGTTCACGACCTAGCCTAGGGATTCCAAGAGGGAAATGACCTGAGAGGTGACCAAACTGCAGCCGTGTCAGCCTGAATCAGCTAGTTGTCCAGGGAGGGATGAAACCGAATACCTTGGAGATGTGCAGCCAACAAAACCATCACTTTGAAAAATGTGTAAGGCGCCATAGCCAGGCCAAAAAGCAAAGCCCAAAACTGAAAGTGCTACTCCAACACACGGAAGCACAGAAATCACTTGTGATGAGCTGTGATAGGGATAGGCCTCTGTGAAGTCCAAAGAAGTCAAGAACTACCATGGCTGCACTGACGCAATGACTGAGCAAAGAGTTTCCATCCAGAAATGCTGGACTCACAGGCAAGCATTCACTCTCTTGAGGTCCAGGATGGGAAATAAGGAACCGCCCTTCTTTGGGACCACAAAATACCGTCCAAGGCCACACTCTGCCAGCAGAACAGGTCCCATTGCTCCTAGATCGCAAAGATGCTGAAGGGTAAGAGCAACGGCCTGGAGCTTAAGGGTTGCAAGAGGGAGGCCACGAGTATCCCTTCTCAACCACCCCAGAACCCACTGATTTGAGGTGATGCAGACCCATTCATCGTGGAAAAGAAATAGCCTGCCTCCCACTGGAACAGAGGGCCCTGGTGCCGCCATCTTGAGCAGGCCTGGCTGCTCCAGTCTTTACTGATGGACCGGAGGGCCCGGCTTGTTTGGAGCCACAAAAGGACCCCTGCTTGAAGGATATACTCTGACCCCTTCCCCCCCAGGCTGGAGAGCTCTGAGCAGACTTAAAGTGGCCCACCCTTTGGAGTACCCCCTGGAGGATGAGGATTGCTGAGCACCTTTTTGCCTCAGCTTCAGGAGATGGAGAGGCCGTGCCTCCCCCCTTATCCTTCACCAACTTCTCCAGGTTATCATCAAAGAGCAAGTGCCTCCGAAAGGGCAGCTGACTCAAAAGCTTCTTAAAGGCCACATCCACGACCCAATGGTAGAGGCACAACCAACGATGCCTCGCCACTGAAGCCACCATCAAACAGGAGGCCAAATGGACCAGATCATAGAGAATGTGTGCCAAAAAGACCATCCCTGTTTCCAGATGAACAACCTCGGGGACCCCAGCAACTTCTGTAGTCATTGCAGCATGGCCCTAGCCACATAGCCACCTCAAATAGCAGCCTGAATACTGGAAGCGACCAACAAAAAGACCAAGTGGAGCTGCACCTTCACATTTTTATCATGGTGCTTCTTAAGGGCTGAGCCCCCCTGAACTAGCACCATGGTTATCTTTGTGACTACTGTAACCAAGGTGTCCACCTTGGGGAACATCCAATATTTCTCCACCTCCTTAGGAGCGAGGGTGTAAAGGTGATCAAGCACTACAGCACCCTGGAGGGGACCATCTGTGGTGTCCCACTCCACCATCATCATACGGATGAGGGTTTTATGCAGCAGGAAATGCTTTGGTTTCCCCCAAAAGCCCTCCAGCAGAGTATCCCCTTCTGAGGAGTCTGCAGTGGGAGACTTGATATATACTACTACTACTACTACTACTACTATTTAGCATTTCTATAGCGCTACAAGGCGTACGCAGCACTGCACAAACATAGAAGAAAGACAGTCCCTGCTCAAAGAGCTTACAATCTAATAGACAAAAAATAAATAAAGTAAGCAAATCAAATCAATTAATGTGAACGGGAAGGAAGAGGGGAGGGTAGGTGGAGGCGAGTGTTTACAAGTGGTTACGAGTCAAAAGCAATGTTAAAGAGGTGGGCTTTCAGTCTAGATTTAAAGGTGGCCAAGGATGGGGCAAGACGTAGGGGCTCAGGAAGTTTATTCCAGGCATAGGGTGCAGCGAGACAGAAGGCGCGAAGTCTGGAGTTGGCAGTAGTGGAGAAGAGAACAGATAAGAAGGATTTATCCATGAAGCGGAGTGCACGGGAAGGGGTGTAGGGAAGGACGAGTGTGGAGAGATACTGGGGAGCAGCAGAGTGAGTACATTTATAGGTTAGTAGAAGAAGTTTGAACAGGATGCGAAAACGGATAGGGAGCCAGTGAAGGGTCTTGAGGAGAGGGGTAGTATGAGTAATGCGACCCTGGCGGAAGACGAGACGGGCAGCAGAGTTTTGAACCAACTGGAGAGGGGAGAGGTGACTAAGTGGGAGGCCAGCAAGAAGCAGATTGCAGTAGTCTAAACGAGAGGTGACAAGGGTGTGGATGAGGGTTTTGGTAGAGTGCTCGGAAAGAAAGGGGCGGATTTTACGGATGTTGTAAAGAAAGAAATGACAGGTCTTGGCGATCTGCTGGATATGAGCAGAGAAGGAGAGAGAAGAATCAAAGATGACCCCAAGGTTTCGAGCTGAGGAGACAGGGAGAATGAGAGAGCCATCAACAGACATAGAAAACGGGGGGAGCGGGGAGGTGGGTTTGGGGGGGGAAATGAGAAGCTCGGTTTTGGTCATATTTAATTTCAGGTGGCGTTGAGACATCCAGACAGCAATGTCAGACAAGCACACTGAAACTTTGGTTTGGATGCAAGGTGAGATATCAGGGGTAGAAAGGTAGATTTGGGAGTCATCAGCATAGAGATGGTAGGAAAAGCCATGGGATGAGATTAATGAACCAAGGGAAGAAGTGTAGATAGAAAAGAGGAGGGGACCAAGAACAGAACCCTGAGGTACGCCGGCAGGCAGAGGGATAGAAGTAGAAGAGGATCCACCAGAGTGAACACTAAAGGTGCGGAGGGAGAGGTAGGAAGAGAACCAGGAAAGGACAGAGCCCTGGAATCCAAGTGAGGACAGGGTATCGAGAAGTATGCTGTGATCGACAGTGTCAAAAGCAGCGGAAAGATCAAGAAGAATGAGGATGGAATATTGACCTCTGGATTTAGCCAGTAATAGGTCATTGGAGACTTTAGTAAGTGCAGTTTCGGTTGAGTGGAGAGGGCGAAAACCAGATTGTAGTGGGTCAAGAATAGCATGCGAGGAGAGAAAATCAAGGCAGCAGCGCTGAACAGCACGCTCAAGTAATTTGGAGAGAAAAGGAAGGAGGGAGATGGGTCGGTAATTAGAGGGACAAGTAGGGTCGAGTGAAGGCTTCTTAAGGAGAGATGTGACCACAGCATGTTTAAAGGCAGCAGGGACAGTCGCAGTGGAAAGTGAGAGGTTGAGAATGTGACAGATAAAAGGAATAAGAGCAGGAGAGATGGCATTAAGAAGGTGGGTGGGGATGGGATCAGAGGAACAGGTGGTACATTTTGAGGAAGAAAGGAGAAGTGTAGTTTCCTCAATAGTAACTTCAGGAAAGGAGGAAAGGGAATGAGGGGAAGGAGAGAGAGGGGAACGGACTAGTGGAGGGAGAGGTGGTGAGGTAGAGAAAGCAAGGTTTATCTTTTGAACCTTGTTGTGAAATAATTCAGCAAGGGTCTGAGGAGATAATGAAGGGGGAGTTGGGGGAGGGGGCACCTTGAGGAGAGAGTTCAATGTGGTGAAGAGAAGTCGAGGATTAGAGCCAAGAGAGTTGGTCAGTTGGATATAATAATCCTGTTTGGCACGTAAAAGAGCAGATTGGAAAGAGGTCAGCATAAACTTAAAGTGTAAGAAATCAGCAAGGGCCCGAGATTTCCGCCAGAGGCGTTCGGCGGAGCGGGTACAGGAACGTAGGTAGCGGATATTAGAAGTCAGCCAAGGTTGGGGTTTTGTACGCCTTACAGGGCGGGTCATCAAAGGTGCAAGAGTGTCTAAGGCAGAGGATAGAGTATTGTTGTAAGAAGAAACAGCCTCATTGACAGACGTGGATGGTGCCACAGTAGAGAGGAGGTTTGAAACGTGGGAGGATAGAGATGAAGGGTCAATATCGTGAAGATTCCTAGATAAATTAGATAAGATAGGACGGGACTGGGAGGGAGGAGATTTAAGTGTGAAAGTTATAAGATGGTGATCAGAGGAGGGAAGATCAGAGGCAAGGAAACTAGAGGGTGAACAGTTGGAGGAGAAGATGAGATCAAGACAGTGACCATTTTGATGAGTGGGGGAGGTGGAGCATAGTTGGAGATTAAAGGAGGACATTAAAGCGAGTAACTTGGAAATATAAGAGTTGGAAGGCCCTGTGACCTCGTCAATGAGGCGAGACAGTTTCTTGTGGCAAAAGAGCCAGATCGCATGGGAGTGCTCTTTCTAGGCCTCCCAAGAAGCAGTATCTTTGAAATCAGAATCCACGGAAGACTGGGAGTCTGAGAAGGTCTCTGACTCATTCCCTGCCACTCTGGAACACTCAAATTTGCTCTATGTCACACTTAGTGCCCAAAACCACTAGCAAGGAACTCTATGTCAAATCAAACTACATGTCCTGCTTAACCATCTGGGTTAAGCCCTATAGCCAAAACGCCACAGGGGCCCCATCAAACCTCCCCTCCAAGCTGGACCAAAAGGGAGGGGGGTGGAACGGAAGACCACCCCAAGATCATGATTGGGACTGAGAACTCTCCTGCTATTGTGAAGCAGCAGAAAAAGAGAAAAGCAGAACTTCAGGGTGATCATATCTGATGAGCTTAAGGTGGTTAAACAGAAAAGACGACGGTAAAAGCCAGAAGGATGCTCGGGTGCATAGGGAGAGGAATGGCCAGCAGAAAAAAAAAAGAGGTGATAGTGTCTGGTGAGGCACCATTTAGAATACTGTGTGCAATTCTGAAGACCACAAAAAGATATAAAAAGGATGGAGTCAGTCCAGAAGGAAGCTACAAAACTGGTCATTGGTTTCTGTCATAAAGAGTATGGCGACAGACTTATAGACTTCAACACGTATACTCTGGAAGAAAGGCAGGAGAAAGGGGATATGATAGAGATGTTTAAATACCTCTGTGATATTAATATACAGGAGGTGAGCCTTTTGAAAATGAAGGAAAACTTTGGAATGAGATGGCATAGCATAAGTTAAGATGTTATAGACTCAGGAGTAACTTAAGGAAATATTTTTTCATGAAAAGGGTGGTGGGCGCTTGGAATAACCTCCTGGTGGAAGTGGGGGAGACAAGGGCAGTGTCTGAATTTAAGAAAGTATGGGACAGGCACATAAGGGAAAGACCGAGACAGTGGTTGCTGAGGATGGGCAGACTGGATGAGCCATTTGGCCCTTATCTGCCATCATATGACTCCCAAGGTGAAACGTAACATCACCTACGATTTGGATTATTCTTCCCAATCTGCATCACTTTGCATTTGTCCACATTAAATTTCATCTGCCATTTGGATGTCCAGTCTTCCAATTTCCTAAGGTCTTCCTGCAATTTTTTCACAGTCTGCATGTGTTTAACACTTTTGAAAAGTTTTGCGAAAAATACAGCAAAGAAAATGTTCTACTCAATGTAGGAACTTAAAAGGATCAAATCTTTCTTACCAAGGGAAGTATTCCGTAGCCTAGTACAATCAATGGTACTAAGCCATCTATATTACTGCAATGCCATCTATGCCGGATGCAAAGAACAAATCATTACAAAAATTCAAACCGCTCAAAACACAGCAGCCAGACTCATATTTGGGAAAGCGAAATACGAAAGCGCCAAACCCCTAAGAGAAAAACTACACTGGCTCCCACTAAAAGAACAAATTGCGTTCAAAGTCTGCACCTTGGTCCACAAAATTATTCACGGAGAAGCCCCGATCTATATGTCAGACCTTAGAGACTTGCCTACTAGGAACGCAAAAAGATCAGCACGCACATTCCTCAATCTCCATTACCCTACTTGTAAAGGACTAAAATATAAATCCACATACGCGACCAGTTTCTCATACATTTGCACGCAATTATGGAATGCACTACCGAAGACCATAAAAACAATGCAAGACCTAACCATCTTCCGAAAACTACTGAAAACAGATCTGTTCAAGAAGGCATATCACAAACATCCATCTTAAACATTAAATAATAAGACCACACACGAACTAGACAAATTCGAAATCTTATCACTTGACTGATCAACCTCTTGGATACTAATGAACAAATAACATCACTTCTATCCTTATGTCGAACATGGTCTCTCCTTAGTCGATGACCTAATGTACGTTACAATCCAATGTATGCTATGATCCATGTATGTTACCATGTATGTATGCACATTAACAATTTGTAATTCTGTTACCCGGAAATGGCATCTGCCACTACGGCAAATGTAAGCCACATTGAGCCTGCAAATTGGTGGGAAAATGTGGGATACAAATGCTACAAATAAATAACATCTGTAAATGTAATCACCTCTATTGTTCCAATTTCCAGATCATTTATAAATGTGTAAAATAGTACCAGTCCCAGCACAGATCCCTGCAGCATGCCAATATTCACCATCCTCCACCGAGAAAAATGGCCATTTAATTCTACCCTCTGTTTTCTGTCCAATAACCAATTCCTAATCCACAACAGAACACAGCCTCCTATCTCATGACTCTTTAATGTTCTCTCATGAGGAACTTTGTCAAAAGGTTTCTGAATCTAGATACACTACATCAACCGACTCACCTTTAGCCACATTTATTCACAACTTTGAAGAAATTAAGCAAATTGGTGAAACAAAGACATCCCTTGGGTGAATACATGCGGACTCTATCCCATGTTTATATAAACGGAGAGCAGCCAGTTTTTAAAAAGTACTCCAGGGAAAGCCAGGAAACTACAGCCTAATGACATCTGGCTAATGGGGAAGACAATATGGATTTAGCACAGGAAACTACAGCCTAATGACGTCTGGCTAATAGGGAAGACAAAATATGGATTTAGCAAATGGAATGTTTGTCTTATTAAAACTGTTACACTTTTTGAAAGGCTAAACAAATATGTAAATAAGGGTGAACCAGTTAACAGTTTATCTACATTTTCTAAAGACATTTAATCAAATCTATTATGAGAGACTCTTGAGGAAAATTACATGAAGTCATAGGACAGAAAAGAACTAAATTAGTTTTTTCAATGTAGAAAAATACACTGTAGTGGAATATCCCAGGGATATGTACTGGGACTGGTGTGTTGTTTTTTAACATATTCAGAAATAATCTGTAAGTGGAAAAAAACGGGTAAGATGATCAAATTCATATATACAACTAACCAAAATAATTTTGTGCCATCACTAGATTGTGAGGACCTGCATTAGGAACGTACAAGACTGGGGGGGGGGGGGGGGGGGGGGGGGGGGAGGACTGTGCCATTTAACTGACAGATACGTACAAGTGCGAACTGATGTGGCTAAATCCACACCATAGGTACAGATGGCAAGCTTTATATTAAGAATCACCATCAAGGAAAGGATCTTGACAACAATGTCCAAAACTACAATGAAATCTGAAATCTGCCATGCAGTCTAAAAAACAGAATGTAAGGTATTAGGAAAACAAAAAGGAAAGAAAGTAGAGAATATATGTTGATCCATGGTGCAAACCACACTGTGAGTGCTGTCTTGTCACTTCATCTCACAAGAAGATAAAACAGATATACCAAGTCATATGTCGAACACCCCTCTCCACACGCATTCGGGGACTAGTCTCCCCTCCCCATGGTCTTATCACCCCCTCGCCTCCCTGTTCGAGATTCAGCACCTTTCATTCAAATCCCCACTATCCTCATACCTGAAATCACCCACCACAGCTTTCCTTCTCAAGTACCAGTGTGCCACGTCCGCTCAGGTTCCACTTCCAACGCTACTTCCTGATTCCGGCAAAGGCGGGCAGGCACATCTGAGGGAAGGAAGTTGCGTCGGGACATGACAGCGCCAGCAAGACGCCTTGGTTGGAAAACGGAAGGAGTCAAAAAGGTTTAATACCAGACGCCAGCATGAGCGTATCTCTGGACCACGGAGTTGGAAGAAAACAGGAGTCGAAGTGAACCTATCTAGTACATTATACGAGTTGAAGCCAGTGGGCGGAGTTTACCGCGGGTTTAGTACACCCAAAATAGCAAACCCTATTGAAAACAATAGCAAAAAATTATTAGACAGCCCATGCTTGGTCCATCTGTGCTCCAGTTGGGTATGCAGTGCCTTAAAAAGGTGGAGAAAACATTCATTTTTGGCCTTATTTCACAGCTTCCCATATCTAGATAATCAATAGAAATAAAACATGGAAAAGAAAATAAGATGATACCTTTTTTATTGGATATAATAAATTTCTTGATTAGCTTTCGAAGGTTGCCCTTCTTCCTCAGATCGGAAATAAGCAAATGTTGGTAGATGACTGTATATATTTTCCATGTTTTATTTCTATTGATTACCTTTAAAAGTGGACTAACACGGCTACCACACCTCTCTAATCATATATAGATATAGCATGAAATAGAATTGGGAATATCACTAAAACTGCTTCAAAAATGATTCTAGCTGGTAGCAAAAGCAGTTATAAACTTGTATTTTGTACTCTCTTTTTTTCCCTGCACAATACAGATGGCCACATTTCAGTGAGGATATCCTGTTCATAATATTAACTGTTGTTGTAATCTGCCTTGGAAAGCCTATTGTTATAAATAGCCTAGTGTTACCATAACGTATTCTTCTTTACCATGTATGTATGCACATGGTATATAAATATACCATGACCAATTCCATGTATGTTACATTCCATGTATGTTACCATATATGTATGCACCTTAACGCAATACCATTTGTAATTCTGTTACCCGGAAATGGCAACCGCCATTATGGCAAATGTAAGCCACATTGAGCCTGCAAATTGGTGGGGGATACAAATAAATAAATAAATAAAGATGGAACATACTGAAATTAAATGAAACTAAAATTAAACTCGCCTTTCATTGGGGCAAATGGAATCACATCTGCATCTGTTTTGTAGAAGTTTACCTTTTAGACACGCAAATGGATTATTCTGTTTTTGAACATTTCAGGGGCAACTCTTAGGCGGTCGGTGGCCCAACTGTTTGGGGAGGCTAAAGGGGGCGGGGTTAGGGCGGGGCCAAGGGTGGGGCTTACATCCATAATTGTCTGACAACACAGAAAAAAAAAATAAGTAAAAGTAAAATAGTCGGGGGTCACGTGATGCCTGCTACCTAGAAGGCAGCAAGGAAGAGAGGCTCCGCAATCCACCTGCCTATATCTGCTAACAGTACCAGACTAACAGGCTGTGGCTCGGGGGAGATTCGCTGTTGGGGAAGTGGACTCAACTTGGCAGCCTATCGAGGGAGTCCCTTGCGAGGTATGCCCTCCAGAGCCCCGAAAAAATAATCTAAACCAACGAGCAGCCGCATGGACAAAATGGCGGGAGAGACATCCAAACAGACAGCCCTGGCGATTCCAACAACAGACTGGGCGCAGGAAATCTCCCGCTCTGTTTCGGCAGCACTGGAGGACAAATTACATAAATTGCAGTCTGCAGTAGACGAGATAAATGAGAAGTTTGACTCGCATACAACTCGCCTCGCGGAGGTGGAACAACGGATCTCCACCAGAGAAGAGGAGGCGCAGGCCGTCGCAGCGCAAGTCGCTACTCTCCAAAAAAACATCACGGAGTTGCAAGAGAGGGTAGAAGAGCAAGAAAACTGGGCTCGATGAAATAACTTGCGGGTGATTGGATTGCCTGAGAACGTGTCCGACAAAGGCCTGTATGAATTCTTTGTAAAATGGCTACCAACCCACCTAGGCCTGGCGGAACAGGAGGGCTATTTCTGCTGCATATTAGCACACCGCATTGGAGCACGAGGCGAGGGGAATACAAGACCCTGGACGGCAATAGCACACTTCATAAACTGGCAGACAAAGGAGAGGATTTTAAAAGCGGCAAGAATGAAGGAGGCACTCCTCTATGAGGGGCATCGCTTGATGCTATTTAATGACTACTCCACACGCGTGGCCCTAATGAGGAAGGCAATGGCGCCCATCTGCACTGCTCTTTACAAAAAGGGGGTCAGATTTGCGCTGCTTTATCCGGCCAATCTGTGGGTCTGGGTGGATGGAAAGACTCAGCTGAAAAACGATGCTGCCGGAGCAAAGGCTTTTTTGGAGAAATGCAACCAGGAGAAGGCTGCAGGACACCCAGAACCAGAATAGCAGAGAGTTGTGGACAGGGATGGTGAGGCCTGCTGCAGAGAGTGTTATCTCCTTATTGGCAAGGGGACTGTGGACATTTTGCCTGGCTCCGAGAGGCTAAGAAGTGAACAATGACTACTGATATAGCAGGGAGCCAGAGCATAACCTATACTCAAGACCCTGGGAGAAACGGAGTGTGGCCATGTGCAGCACCTGAGAGAAGATGTTTGCCAGATCATCTATGTGAATATGTTTCTGTTTTTCCTTTTTGGGGTTTGCTGGACAGTTATGAGATAATCACAGTTAAAAAAAAAAAGCATAGTTTTATACTGTTATAGATTAACCTTGTTAGGGTGGGGGGAAGGGTTGGATGTTCTACTACTACTACTACTTATCATTTCTCTCTTTAAGCTGTTGTGGGTAGGTGAAGGATGTGGGGAGGTACTGTTTTAATTTCCCCCTCTTGGACCTCTTTCTGACTCCAGATCACACGGGGGACTAAAGATACCTATTTCACATAACAGGTTCTGTATGGTTTCTCCAACCTCCATTGTCACCCAATCACAAGGAGGTCTGCTCTAGGTTTGCATTAGGGGCTGTAATCGAAATCTAATTCCCATAACTACTGCTTTCTGTCTTCCTGGATCTAGGTATACTCTGGGCCATTTATGTTCCCAGATAATGCCTATTAAAAAAAACTGTCTAAGTTTCTCCAGAGACTGAGTGTATGTGATGTGCCTTGTAAGCTAAATGTAAGGTAAAGAGAAGATAGAATAAAGACAGAGATAGGTTTAAATAGATAAATACATTTTATTTCTTACCCAAAGACAAGTCTTCAAATTGGTACAAATACAGACATCAGACTTTAATCAGGTACATTCAGCAGACAGATTCTGGGTACGACCGGACAGAGCCCTGCCGTCTGACAGAAGCGTTGGGGAGAATTCCAAAGCTATGGCAATTTGTCCCCTCTTTTATACACGAACCTCTCCATATAAGTCTATGGTGAGATACCTAGCTCTCAATTTCTGAGATGATACTTTCCCACGCAGTCTTATCAGCATGTTTTGGGAAGCGTTGAGATAACAGTTCCACATCTGTCTGTGTCGCAATACTTTTCACACCATCTTAAGAACTCTGTATAACCTCTGTAGCCTTCTATACAAAACTAATAGACTCCATTTTCTTCATCTGATTTAAAGTGACAGTTGTACCAGTTTGTGTCAGGACTCATTGTTCAGACCTGCTTTTTACAGATTCTGAAATATTTGGCCTAGTCAGTACTTCTTCAGTTATTTTAGGCTTCATAGCCTTGGCCCTCACTATTCCAGTGGTAGATCCAAAGCTAGGCCATATATTAACATTCCCCTCTTCACCCTATCCCATAGGGTGACACCAGGGTTAACGTACCTTGGTACCATCCATTCCAGAAGGTATTCTATGAGGCCATCAAATTATCTGAGTCTTAAGATCAACTGGTACAATTTGGATTGCTAGTAGATATTATGCCAGACAGAAAACTTCATTCGTAGGTGGTATATTTCTGGGCATATGGAATTCCCTTTATATTACCCAACCCCTTGGGCCTTAATCTTTATATTACCCCTCTTGAGGCGTAAATGGGACAAAACCATGAGTTCATCTACAAAATCTCACGAAGTATATGTATACGGGTAATAGCAATTTCAGGTGGATCATACTAATACTTTCAGGTTTTTTCTATGACTTCTATTGTATCTGTTGCATAGTACATGGGGAGATAATCTAATGTATGTATCTCAGTGGTCTTGAGAAGGAATAGTGGTTTTGATTAAGCATTGTTATGGGCTCAACAAATATATGGTTAGTATTCAGATTGCAGGCTGTTTAAGGTTGTAGATATTCAGAATCCTCAAACAGGTCGGGATTCTTGGACCTTACTAGTACTTATCATTGGCATCCAATCATGAGCACTAATAAGTGGATAGCAAGAATGAGGTTGCCTTATACAGCAAAAATGGTCAATTTATATTAAAAAAAGGTCATGCATGGATCTTGACCCATGCATAATGACTTGGAAGTATGGGAAGCAATTTATATATCCATTACCCCACTTGGAGCTTAGTCAAACCTACAGAAAGACATGCAACGTAAGTAAGCCTACACCAGAGTTAAACAATTGCATAGCTGGTTGATACTAACAAAGTTTACATCTACATTATGATATCTTAGCCAGTATTAGGGTTTGATGTTACCCTTGTATCTGAGCAAGATCAACTTCAATTTTAAATTACCTAAACAGAAATAATAGGGAAACTCTTAGAAAAACAATTAGAACAATAAAGAACAATAAAGAAAATAATAGGAAAATAAAATAAAACCTTTTCAATATCTAGACAGGATTACTGCTAAACTGAAAATAAAACAAAATATGAATCTGTAATGTCCATAAACAGCAACAGTAATTCTCAAATTAAGTATCAGTTCTAAATTCTCTTTCATCGATCATGGTTGAGGCGGTGGAAGCGCTGAAGAATCTGGACGGAGATCTGGAAGATTTAACAGGGCTGGGTTTTCAGGCTGGCCTGCTGAAGGAAGTGACTGGTCTTGAGATGGTTAGGCTGGTTCTGCGTATATCTTTCACATGGACCCAAAACTTATGGTCCAATAGTTTGCAAGGTGTAAAGATTATTGCCACAACCTTGGGGGATCTAACATCATTTGGATAGATCTTGAAGACGTACTTGTGGTGTACAAAGTTGGATCTAGGCATACACCATCATAAGCAGTCCATCAAGAGCCAGAGGCTGGCAAAGGAATAAGCAAAATGATAACTGTATATCTTAGTGGGCATAATCAGTGTGAATTGAATAGACATGAAAGACAATGTCAACATGGAGAAAACAGTGCTAATTAAGTGCAAAAGAAAAAAAAGGGAAACCAGAAGGGTTCAATAATGAAAAGCCACTTTACATAAATAGCAATAGTATATATGAAATTATATCTACAAAAAAACAATTAGAATTTAGAGATGATGGTAAATGTTCAATTATTGATGTATGGAGGGCAAGGAATATGGTGAACAGAAATAGGCAAAAAGGCACGGATAATGCGTTGCAATGTATAGCCAGTAGGTATGGATTCTTCACCTGTAATGACTACCATTCACCAAGGGTTGAGCCCTCAGCTGCAGGAGGCCAGCAGGACTTACGAGTTAGATGATTCAGAAAGAGAGGTAGAGGCCAAAGCTTTTTGTAACTCTAATAAGTGGAGAGCCTGTCTCTTTCGCTCATGGACCACTTGATGCATCTGTTGAAACTCACGCTCAATAATGTCTCGTTTTTTACACCAGGTAATGTTGGGGTCTGTGCATCTGTCTTTTAATTTAGCGATTCTTTGCTGCAACATAGCCTTCAGATCAGATACATTATCGGGTAGTTCTTCTTTGCTAGCAGTCGTGTCCTCGGTGAGGAACGTCAGTGGAATTCGTGTATCCATCTGGAGAAAGGCAAAACTAAAACAGACCAGTAGTGCAATTTATGTGGTAAGCTTATTGAAAGAAGTCAGAATGCTAGGAGGCGGGCTGTGGGTATAAATGGGGTTCAGGAAGGAGGCATGGTAAGAAACAAAGCATCGAGAATGAAAAAATTTAAAAAAAAAATTAAAAAAGATTAAAATATTTAAAAAAAAGCACCCTGAAGGGTGTAAGATAAAAATAGGCTTAAAAGAAAAATAAAAATAAAACAAAATATGATATATCTGAATTGTAACAAGGCATATTCAGATGGCAATGCAAGAAAAAGGTTCCTTGAAAAAGACAAATGAAAAAAACATTCAAAAGTGCAGACACCAGTGATTGACCTCACATAGAGTTTAAGTAACCTTTTTCAATCAGTCAATCAGTCAAAGAAGTAGGGAAAAGCATATCGCTTTAAGACAAAGCTACCACGTGGTAAGAGTTAGTTGAAGCAAGGTGTTAGTTAAATACACAAAGCATAAATTCCAGGACTGCTGCACACAAATAATGTACACCAGTTCTTCTCACAATCACTCACAGTGAAAGACAGAGAGATAAAAAGAGTAATAGTTGCCATATTGTGATAACCTGTTTTGAATAGAAAGGAATCAGAAAGTGGAGTGTATAATTTTCCCAATTTATGTCTGAAAGCTTCACCAATTCTCAGTCCAAGAATACTACAACATCTATGATCAGCGCGAAATGCTCCCCCAAGTGGCCAGTTCAAGGGAATATTTCTCGCATTCATTCCATATAACGGATAATGGTTATTAAATATTTCTTCTTTCTTAGACAAGGAAATAATGAAAAGCTTTCAGATGTCACACATATCATAGAGAGATTTCAAAAATGAAGGCTTTATATTCATGAAAAAACTAAAGAAGTGAATGTCACATCAATTTAAACAGCGCAACAGTTAAAGCAGAAAACATTTTAACCATGAGCAATACACAGCTTTTATTTAAAAGGGATCCCGTATAAAGTAAAATGGCATAAATAAGTCAGTTAAGGTTTATATAAAAAACATAAAATGAATCATCCTTTGGGGATCGCTCATCCCTGCAGTTGATAAGAACTCCCCAGGGAAGGTATGCATAAAAACAAATAAATAACTTGCTGACTTAGTTAGGTCATTGGTATGGTACCATAAATATACACTTGCATTTAAACCTAGAAAGATATAAGATAAAAACATATCACCTGTAATAGAAACAGAAACATCACACCAGATAAATGCTTTGTGGATACTAAATGAGGAGCTGAGTAGTATGAGTAACTGAGAGCAAGAAAATCAGATCGGGTTCGGATCACACCTAGTTATTATGGGGTGGTTAATATTGATCCCTAGGTCTGTGGTCACTGCAGTCTACGTTGATCCGGGTTCCACAAAGGGAATGACTGTCATTCTGGGGGATTTTGACGGACCTGCGGTTTTCTAAATCTATATGGCTGCGTCTGAAGACATTCAGCAGCATAATGACCATATTGTTGGCAGCGATAACAGAGCACATCAGGATAGCGATCAGGACTAGGGCCAGAATTGTAGTCTCTATGTCGTATATTAGTGATGGGTGGGCCTTTTTCAGGTTGAGACCGGCGGCCACGATTATCAGGGTAATCATTCCTACAGTCTTGGCGATGTGGGTTATCTAGCGAGGGGAGGTCACTCGGTCGCCTGCGGTCTCTCTGTGGCTGTCGTATCTGCAACCGGGAGACACGTAGCGATGGGGAGTTTGAAGGAGGTTGACGGTATTGACTATGAGTAAAGTGCCAGCATGGACATTCCATGGCGTTATGTCCCAATTGGAAACAACGGTTGCACTGTACTTCAGCTCGGTGGCTGACAGTAGGCTGAGAGCGATAGTCCCGGCACTGATTGTTAGCTCTAGGACCAGTGAATTTATGTGGAATGGGTGAATCGGCTCTTGCAGGGGGCCGTCTACTAGGTCGTGGATTAAGATTGACCTCACCAGGTATCAATAACGATGTCAGATCGATAGTGTCTGGAATCACGTAATCAGTGATAGTCGATAGCCATCTACTGAGAATCTGATAGTGGAGATGACGGGTGGAATCGGGTGTGTATGTGTAAATAAAGTTTAATAACCTTTGCAGAGTTTTGGTATTAAAAGTGCCCTTACGGGGCCACGAGAGTCCAGGCTGAAACTTATTCCAGGAATGCCATATTTGGCAAAACTTTATAAGGTTTATGTGGTCTCCTGGGAAGTGATTTATCACTCTCTCAAGAGGCAGCATAATGAATTGGGTGCCAGAACTCTGGTATGGTAGAACACCGATATCAGGGTTGTGTCAAATAGTATTGGCAAATCTATAAAAGTCCTTTATACTCACGCGTCTTCAAGAGCGTCCTAGCAACGGAACCCAAAGACATAAATTACTAATTGGCGGAAAGCCCAATGCTTTTGCCGCAGGTTAAATAAACAGACAATTGAAAGTGAAAGGAGAGTTTAAGAAAATAGTACAGAAAGTGATAGGTGTCAGCTATTGTATATTTATACTACTCTATCCCAAATTAATAAAAACTACTCCCCAGAGTGTGCTTCTAAAGACAGCTACAACATGCCTGCCAAAAACTACACTGGTAATTATTGGCCATGGGCACCAACGCCATGATAGAGCCCCCAAAAAGGGACATTGCAAACACTCCCAAAATGAACTAAAAAAACCTGCGAATAAGGTCCTCTGAGTCGAGGAGCAGCGGTCCAACGGGTCCCGCTGATTAGCTACAACGTAATCACCCCAATGAACCTTAAGTGGCTACAACGCACGCAGTGAAATAAAAATTTTATAGGTTAGGCTCTCCCGCGTATACAACTAACCATTTCTAAACAATTTTAAATACCCGAGTCAACCTGTACACAATCGCAACGAAAGTCGTTAGACGTCTCTTTATTAACCCCGCGCTCATCTATACAAGTAACTCATAGGTGGGCAATAATGCCGAAACCGCAGGCCACTCCGAAAAATGGAATGGAAGTCTGCTCAAAATCTAATAAATGAGATACCGTCATCCATTGAAGGGGCACCTTCGATGGATGTGAGTCCCAGACATCAGTATCAAAGTTATAGCATGACACTAGTAGAAGGAAATTAAATAGATAAAAATTAAGAAATAAAGGGAAAAAGAAAAAAGAAATAAGAAATATAGCCTGTTCCTAAAGAGAATCTCTGAAGCCTAATCCAGAAGTAGCAAGCAAAGAAATTATTTTAAAGGAAAAAAAACATGTAAGCTCTTCGGGTAAGGCACAGTGATCAGACAACATAAGTTTGCCACACAGCACTAAAAAGCACTCAGGCATGACAACTGACAGAAAGAGAGTTAAGACAGGCAGTATAAAATCAATCATCCGAGACGACTAAAATAAAAAAACCAGAGAAAAACTTGACATTGTAAATCATCAAACAAACAGCCTAAAATGTTCTTTCACGGCTGACAAGATTAGTGCTATAACCGTGTAAAGAGTATAGGTGAGCAGTGAACCGGCACTGCTATCACGGGAGTAAAACTTAAGATGATCCGAGCCAAAATATTTATACAGGAAAGAGTCTGTATCTAGAATACTTTGGAAACAACACTATACACCGTTTTTCCTATAGAACAAAAGCACAATATGATAGCATTGAAATGGGACAAAAACACTTGCTTCTTAACAATAAAACCCAATATGCAACAGCCTTCCTAAAATACTACCGGTTAAGCATTCAGCAAGAAATACATGCGTATTAATCATACTAAGGTAAATGTGACATTATAGTGGAACATTAAGACATATATCTGTACAGGGCAAAAGAAAATAACATCTGTAGGAATTGAGTAATACCATTTAAAGTGCGAAAACCAGGATCATGAAACATAAATCATGGGGGGCCACGTAAATGAATTATCAGCATAATACCAAAAACAGATTAAAGAAGCATTGTAACATAATTACCGAAAGCCACACTAGGACAAAGAAGGAGAAAGCTGATTTTTAAAGGGGAAAGTCAAGTCAAGTAATGTATGTTTGAAGGAAAAATATCCTTTTAAAACTTTGTAACCACATGGTGTAGCACAATAAGGTCTATCAAGCTGTCACTTGCAGCACAAAAATAAAGAAACCTGTCTCGGGGTTAAAATCAAGGCTCAGAGACAGAATGAGAAAGCATTTGTTTAAGGGAGATGAAATTAAACAGAGGGCAACGGCCAAAAGTCAAAGCAGTATGAGCAGAGAATTGTGGGGAGTGGGAGACAACGTCCTAATAACATGACATCACAGAGGAGGAAAAAGTATACCCTGATAAAAGGAGAATGCAGAGTAAGACTAAGATGCAGTGTCATAATCTTAAAAGTGAAAGAAAAAAAAAAAAAATACATCCGTACATTGTTACATGCTCAGAGGTGCCCGTATAACGGACTTGGCAGCATGAGGCATGAAAAGATAAGTCATTCTACAATTATGAGGGGAAACCGGAGTTGAAAGATATGAGAAAGATATGAGAGGGAGTTAGTTAGATGGATTTAGGAGCGATGCAGTTGACAGAGGATAGACAGCAAGAGGTTCACAATATCCCTGTGTAAATGACTGGTTAACTTGTACCACTTCAGCATAGAACAGAAAAAACGGACGAAGAAGGGGAAAAAATTACTTTCTGAGCTTTTAAAAGTGAACTGTAGAGCCTCCTCTGCCGAAGCAGTGCTGGACTGATAAGGCAGCTAAAGTGGGCAAGCTTCCCAGATTCTCATGTCCTTGAGATAGTGAACTACAGCGCTTGTTAGGGAAAACTCTTAAAAGTTACAGAAAGAAATGGCAGTTTCGGAAGCCTGGATAAGGATATGTGAGGGAAAAAAGGGTTTAGAACTTCAGCTCTTCGGGCAAATTTAAATGGATTTATAAAGGCAGATTCGAAGCCCAAGAGGGAGTATATATGAAATATGACAATTACTAGTAATGTAGTAAGTTTTGTTCCAGAAAGAAAATTAAAACTCACACCACATGGGACTGAGAAGGAAAAAGAATAGTTTTATAGGGAATCAAAAAAAAATGATTTCTAGTTTGCACCAGAAGCCAAAAAGGTGTATGTAAGGTGTTAAGTTACCCCAATTGGTATCGTGCGGGCCACACCCTTATAAATTTTACACGGACCACGAACAGTCGGTAGAGCATCAGAAAGGAGGGCAGGGAGGGTTATTATGGCAGAGAAAGTGGGAGCAGAACAAAATGTTGTAGAGGAAGGAATTCAGATTGGACTTAAGGGAAAAAGAAATGGCTATGGGGGTGGGGTGAGAGCACAGAACTGAGCGGTTGTGAAAAAGAGCAATTAGTTGAACTACGCAGCAAATAATAAAAGACAGGAAATGCGCTTCAAAGTGAAAAAAAGCCAAGCCAGATTTAGACAGCGGCATACAGAGATAAGAAATAAGAAAAGCAGAGACGGAACAGTATAGTTCACACAAAAATCCAAATCAGACGGAGTGCAAAAACACACACAAAGATGTAAAAGGAAAAAAGCTGACACTCCTACTGACAAAAGAAAAAGGGGAAATAAGAGATACTACGCAGTTATTCATACAAGACCAGGAAATGTGTGTAACAGCTGAAACGATAGCACTCAGAGATATCCACTACAGTTTCCCGCAGGCATAAGGAGAAACGGAAATCAGAGGTTGTAATACAGCGCTAAGAAAAAGAGCCGAGAAAAGTACAGGAAGAAGGGGGGGCTTTGTGGGCTGTTAAAGGGAAAGCATAGTTCAGAGGACTGAAAGAATAGATTAGGGTAATCTTTGGAAGGATATTCTGGGAAGTGTAGTAAGACTTAGAGAGATAAGGGGAAAGCAGCAGTTGGACGACGGTAAGCAGCTACCAAGCTGAACCCCGTAATTAGTGTTTGCAGCTGAAAAGAGAAGAAAGTTGTAGGAAGTGGGAGGGACAGTCCCGAGGCAATAAAAAAAAAATCTCGTGGATAACTGTTTCAGCACAAGATCAAAAGTATGTGTCGCACACACAGAGTGAAGGCAATAGCAGATGTGGAAAGGTGGGGGCTGTCAGAGAAACCAGAAGGATTTTAGAAGGGAGCAATCTGAAAGCGTGCTGTTCTCCCAGAGTAAAGAAAATTCCCCCGAGACGGGAACATACAGAAGAGAAAAGACTAATAGGAAGAGGTAGGCAGAAGAAGTTAGGATGAAGGAGAACAGGAAAAGGGGGAAAGAACAGAATGCATAGTAAGGACAAGGATTTGATAAGGAGGGATTAAGACAGAACACAGGGTGGGATGGGAAACAGAAAATGCACAATCTCTAAGGATTGTTAAGCGAGTATGCTAGCATAAAGACCAATCCAAAGATTTTGAACATTGAAATAAACTTACAGCAAACCCCAAATCGCAGTCGCCTGGATTCGGTGTTATGCATCATTCACACAACAAGCACAGTCTTGCGCACATCTTTCAAATCAAAGGGATGGACAGAATAGGAGAAAGAAAGAGGGTGAGAAAGAACAGAACAGAATATAGAAGTGAAAGTTAGAACTCAAAGAATCATCCCCACTAGGTTAAACGTTAGGGAAAGAAATCAGCATAGAAAAGGGCAGAGAAGCAGGTGTGTTAGTGCAGCGCAGGGCATGAAAACATTCAGGGAAGAAAGTAAAAAGACAGAAGAATAAAGGAGTATTTAAAGTGGGGGTGAGAATGGACAGGACATTAATGCCCCTGACGTGGGCAGTGTCCATGATAGGGATAACAGCAGAACAGCAGAAAAACAGAAAAAAGGTGATAGAAAGATAACATAGAACATTTGAACGCACAATATAAGTATCCCCTCTTGCGTTCAAAAGAAGAGAAAGGAGGATAGAGTGAACGGTCAGCGTACGGCTGGTCACCACTGTTTTAATTTCCCCCTCTTGGACCTCTTTCTGACTCCAGATCACACGGGGGACTAAAGATACCTATTTCACATAACAGGTTCTGTATGGTTTCTCCAACCTCCATTGTCACCCAATCACAAGGAGGTCTGCTCTAGGTTTGCATTAGGGGCTGTAATCGAAATCTAATTCCCATAACTACTGCTTTCTGTCTTCCTGGATCTAGGTATACTCTGGGCCATTTATGTTCCCAGATAATGCCTATTAAAAAAAACTGTCTAAGTTTCTCCAGAGACTGAGTGTATGTGATGTGCCTTGTAAGCTAAATGTAAGGTAAAGAGAAGATAGAATAAAGACAGAGATAGGTTTAAATAGATAAATACATTTTATTTCTTACCCAAAGACAAGTCTTCAAATTGGTACAAATACAGACATCAGACTTTAATCAGGTACATTCAGCAGACAGATTCTGGGTACGACCGGACAGAGCCCTGCCGTCTGACAGAAGCGTTGGGGAGAATTCCAAAGCTATGGCAATTTGTCCCCTCTTTTATACACGAACCTCTCCATAGAAGTCTATGGTGAGATACCTAGCTCTCAATTTCTGAGATGATACTTTCCCACGCAGTCTTATCAGCATGTTTTGGGAAGCGTTGAGATAACAGTTCCACATCTGTCTGTGTCGCAATACTTTTCACACCATCTTAAGAACTCTGTATAACCTCTGTAGCCTTCTATACAAAACTAATAGACTCCATTTTGTTCATCTGATTTAAAGTGACAGTTGTACCAGTTTGTGTCAGGACTCATTGTTCAGACCTGCTTTTTACAGATTCTGAAATATTTGGCCTAGTCAGTACTTCTTCAGTTATTTTAGGCTTCATAGCCTTGGCCCTCACTATTCCAGTGGTAGATCCAAAGCTAGGCCATATATTAACAGTACTTTGGGAGGGAGAGGGGGAAGACAGGAGATGGGGGGGCAGGGGGGAGCGAGGGAGGGTTGAGGGTGGGGAGGGGAATGAGTGTGTGTGTGATTGGTGTTTGGAAGTGAGTGAAATGGGGGTGGGTAGGGGGCAGTGGTGTGCTGGTAAATTTTTAACAACAGGCTCTCTCCCCGGTCCACCTCTGCGCCCCCCCCCCCCCCCGTCCACCTCTGCGCTCCCCCCATCCACCTCTGCGCCCCCCCTCCACCTCTGCGCTGCCCCAAAATTGCAGAGCTGGCTATAGCCGGGGGGGGGGGGGGGGGCGGCAATGCATTACTCTCTCCAGGAAAAAAAAAATTAAATGATCCCAGGTTCCAATCTAATTCATGTTTAATGTGGGATAAAATGCCATAAATAAGTAAATAAATATAAACTTTTAATGTTGAGCACCCGATTCTCAAAGTGAACATATTCCAAACACTATAATGAAAATAAAATGCTTTTTTTTCTACCTTTGTTGTCTGGTGACTGTTTTTCCGATCATGCTGGCCCAGTATCCGATTCTGCTGCTATCTGTCCTCTTAACTCCGTTTCCAGGGCTTCCTTTCCATTTATTTCTTTCCTTTCTTCTTCATTTCTGGTCCTCAACTTCTGCCTATTTTCTTCATCCATATGCAGTTTTTCTCCTCTCTTCCTTTTCCCTCATCTCATCTCCTTCCTCACTCTTCCCTCCCCTCTATCCATGTCCAGCATTTCTTCTCTCTCCCCTCCTCTCCCCTGCCCTCCATCCACCCATGTCCAGCGACCCTCCTCTTCCCTGCCCTCCATCCACCCATGTCCAGCGACCCTTCTCTCCCCCTGCCCTGCATGCACCCTGCGACCCTCCCCTGCCCTCCAGTGACCCTCCTCTCCCCTGCCCTCCATCCACCCATGTCCGGTGACCCTCCTCTCCCCTGCCCTGCATGCACCTATATACCCAGCGACCCTTCTCTCCCCTGCCCTGCATGCACCCATACCCAGTGACCCTCCTTTCCCCCGCCCTCCATCCACCCAATCCAGCAATGACCCTCCTCTCCCCTGTCCTCCATCCACCCATACCCAGCGACGACCCTTCTCTCCCCTCCATGATCCACCCATGCCCAGCGACTCCCTAGTTCTCTCCCCGCCACCCCCTCCCGAGTTGTTAATATAATTCTCCTCCCTCCCTCCCGTCACCAATCTGACTCCTTTTATTCTTCGGGGCAGGCAGTCTTGCCTGCCCGCTGCAAGCACTGACTCAGTCCCCCGCTGGCGCTGCCGGTTCGCGCCACCTCTGGAAGTCTCGGCGGCCATTTTTAAAGCGCGAACCTGCAGCGCCAGCGGGGGAGAGTCAGCACTTGCAGCGGGCAGGCAAGACTGCCTGCCCCGAAGAATTCATCAAGTCGGTGATGTGAAGGAAGAGGGAGGGAGGAGAGCCGGCTCGCGGGTTTCAACAACTGGCTCGCAAGAGCCGAGCAAAGTTAACAAGCGGCTCTTGCGAGCCGGTGCGAGCCGGCTCCAGCACACCACTGGTAGGGGGGGAGTAAAGGGAACACAAAATGGAATTAAGACTTAGGCTGGGATCCAAGGGGGAGGGGGAAAGAGAGGAGTGTGGGAGAGAATTGGAAGGTCTCTGAAGGGACAGCGAGAGGGAATTCACTGGCTCAGCTGGGAGGCCAGTGAATGGAATACTAACATAATGATAACAAGTACTCTCCACTCTGGTGCCAATGACTAATTTGAAAGTGGTCACTCTTAATGTAGTTGGGCTTCATTCCCCGGTTAAAAGAACCAAGGTGCTCTCCTGGCTGAAAAGGGAGAGATCTGACATAGCTTTCCTCCAGGAGACACACTTAAACATGACAGAACATCAAAATCTCCGGAGGAGCTGGGTAGGAGAGGTAGAATATGCTTCATACAACTCTAGGCAAAGGGGGGTGGCTATTTTAATACATAAGCAGCTGCCTTTTAAAACACAGACGGTGATCTCGGATAAGGAAGGAAGATATGTGCTTGTACTGGGAGACCTCTGGGGACAGAGTATTCTATTGTGTAACGTTTATGGACCCAACATTTATTCCCACAAATTCTTCTCAGAATTAGTGGCTAAAGTGGTGCCTTTCCCAGACTGTCACATAGTGATGGGGGGAGATTTTAACTGTGTAGCTGACCAGATGGTGGACTGTAAACCCAGGAAGCTAAGGGGAGGGAACTGGGGGAGCAGAGGGGTCAACTTTTTATCATCCCAGCTAGGGCTTATGGATATTTGGAGGCTTTTGCACCCACATGACAGCGAATTTACCTTCTACTCCCACCCGCATAACACCTACTCCCGGATTGATTATCTGCTCACAACACCATCTCTGCTTTCTAGGTCCTCTCATGTTCACATAGTGGATTGTGTCCTTAGCGACCACTCAGCAGTTACTATGACGATATCCTTTGCGGGGGGGGGGGGGGGGAGGAAGGGGAGAGAGGGTGTGGGAGTTTCATCCTTCACTGTACCATGACAAAGAATTCAGGGAATACCTACGAACTAAGTGGATAGATTATCAAACACATAACCAAACAGCGGATGTAGATGTGGGCATGTACTGGGAAGCATCGAAAGCAGTGATGAGGGGTCACATAATAGCCTACACTGCGGGGAAAAAGAAGGAAAGAGAGGCAGACTTGCTGAGACTGTCTAATGAATACCATCAATTGAGAAGAACACATTTAGGTACTATGAATGCAAGGGATCGCTCACGCATATTAGAGGTTAGACACCAAATAGACGAAATCTTGAATCAGAGGGCACAACGGGATATATACTTCCAATGATTTAAACTATTTAAATGGGGGAATAAAGATGGGAAACTACTGGCAGCACTGGTTAGGCCATACCGTAAATGGCAAACCATTACAGCTATCAGAGATGCGGCAGGGAGAGAACACACCACAGATAAACATATTACACAGCAATTCGTCACATACTACAGCTCCTTATACGGGGCAAGAGGGTTTGACTCCGAAGCATGCGAGGGTTTCTTTCAAGATATTTGTATACCTACACTTACACCTGACCAACTACAAACTCTTAATGGTCCTATAGTGGAACAGGAGATCAGACAAGCCATCAAGTCTTTAAAGCTGACCAAGGCGCCAGGACCAGATGGCTATGGCCCAGAGTATTACCGAATAATGGCAGACTTGGTGGCGGGCCCCCTGGGAGCTTGGTTCAATGGGATAGTGGACAACGAATTACCTATACAAAACAATATGGCCCATATAATACTAATACCGAAGCTGGGCAAAGACTTAACTCAGGTGGGCTCTTACCGCCCTATTTCATTGTTAAATCAGGATATTAAAATCCTGGCCGCCATAATGGCTCGGCGAATGAACGGGGTGGTTTCTTCTTTAGTTCATGAGGACCAAGTGGGATTTGTCCCGGGAAGGCATGCCTCGATGAATATCATGAGAGCTCTCCTGGCTATACAGGAATGTAGGGGCAGAGGGGGCTTGGCAGTTATTGCGGGGCTTGATATGGAAAAAGCGTTTGACAGCATTTCGTGGCAGTATTTGTTCTGGGTCCTGAACCATTATGGCATAACAGGGGCATACATATCTTGGATTAAAGCGCTTTATACCCTCCCTGTGGCCAGATTGCTGCTCAATGGTACACTTACAGAGAGCTTCCTCTTACAAAAGGGAACCCAGCAAGGATGCCCCTTGTCACCGCTCCTCTTTTTGCTAGCTATAGAACCGTTAGCTATAAAAATTAGGGGAGCTAGGGCCATACGGGGGATCAGGGTGGGCAAAAAGGCCTTTAGAGTAAATCTATTTGCAGATGACATTTTAGTATATCTGGCTAATGGGCCTAGAGACCTTTCCCTGGTTGTGATTTGGCTCTCGGGTGAGTGTGACACCTTTTCTGTTAGGTGCACTGCAGAGTCACATCAGCAATGCATTGTGGTGGGTGTAGGGTAGTAGGCTCTACTCCCATGGTGCTTTTCCCCCTGCTAACTGGGTCAGAGTGTGCCCTATTTTGCCAGCGACGTTCGATTATGCCCCTCCACGTTACATAAAAGGAAAGCTCAGGAGCCTGAACTAGTTCATTTACAAGTACAGGTTGAACTCCCAATCTGCTTTAAATCAATTGATCCACTCTAAAACTCAAAGATCATACATGTTTGATTGGGTTCTTTGGTCCTTTATATTTGAGGTGTTGGCAGCCTATGGTTTTACTATGACAGCTATTCAGGCCCTCTATCATGATCCAAGTATGGAAATTCAGATGAATAGTGCGTCTTCTACTTCTTTTGCCATAGCCTGGGAGATGAGACACAGATGTCCTCTTTCTCTGTTCATTTGTGCTGGTCTTAGATCCTCTGATTCTGGATATTATGGGAGCAGAGGATGTAAAAGGAGTACGGCTTGGTTCAAAACACTTTACAATCTCTGTTTTTTTTTCTGATGATCTTTTGGTTCTTCATGATCCCCGGACTTCATTGCCAGCTTTGTTGGATACTTTTTTTGAATTTGGGGATTTTTCTGGGTTTCGCCTCAACTTTGCTAAATCCGAGGTTTTAAAGCTTAACCTGACACTGGCTGGGACCAATTAAGATGTCCTTTTAGGAGGGCTCAGGATACTTTTACTTACCTGGAAATTCAGCTTTCTAGTAGTATGACCCAATTGTACCATGCTAATATTTCCAATATTTCCGCTCTCTCTAATGGGACGCATTTCTCTTTTTAATATGATCATCTTTCCCAAGTAACTATATATATATATATATATATTTTTTTTTTTTTTTTTACAAACTTTGCCCTTGTATGTGACTACCAAAGATTTGAAAGCTCTCCCTGATCTTCTTTCTAGGTTTTGCTGAGTGGATAAAAAAATCAACAATTTGATCTCAGAACTTAGTAAGTAATTGGAGGAGGGGAGGGCTTGGTATTCCAGATGTTATAGGCCTTGTATTCTATGTCATTTATGTGACTGGCTTTTCCAGTACAGGTGAAGGATGCTTTATGTTTGCCAGTACATCCCCAATATGTATTCCATGAAAGACCTTCATCTTTGCCCATTCATATTCAGGGCTGGTCTTAGGGCGAGGCGACCGCATAGGGCCCTGCGCTCAAGGTCACCCCGCCCGCCGCTCCCCCCCCCCCCCCCCCTGACGATCGATCGCTGTTCTGTTCCTACCTTAAAAAAAAAATTTGAGAAGCGCCCAGTAGCAGGCAGCGCCTCGCGTCTGCCCTGCTAGTAAAAATCTCCTGCACGTCGTCGGGCCTTCCCGCATTGAGTCCCACCCTCCTCTGAGGTAATAGGCTATTACCTCAGAGGAGGGTGGGACTCAATGCGGGAAGGCCCGACGACGTGCAGGAGATTTTTACTAGCAGGGCAGCCGCGAGGCGCTGCCTGCTACTGGGCGCTTCTCAAATTTTTTTTTAAGTTAGTGGGTGGCAGCAGGAGAACAGAGTTGGTAGGTGGGTCGGGTCGGGGGGGGGGACGACTCAGATGGGAGAAGGGTGTGGGATGGGGGTTCTCAGTTGGGGGAGGGGGTAAGGAGGACTCAGATGAGAGAAGGGTGTGGGATGGGGGTTCTCAGATGGGGGGAGGGGGTAATGGGGGACAGATGGGAGAAGGTTGCGGGGTGGGGGTTCTCAGATGGGGGGAGGGGGTAAGGGGGACAGATGGGAGAAGGGTGTGGGATGGGGGTTCTCAGATGGGGGAGGGGGTAAGGGGGACTCAGATGGGAGAACGGTGTGGGATGGGGGTTCTCAGATGGGGGGAGGGGGTAAGGGGAACTCAGATGGGAGAACGGTGTGGGATGGGGGTTCTCAGTTGGGGGGAGGGGGTAAGGGGGACTCGGGAGAAGGATGTGGGATGGGGGTTCTCAGATGGGGGAGGGGGTAAGGGGGACTCAGATGGGAGAAGGGTATGGGATGGGGGTTCTCAGATGGGAGAAGGGGGCTGGAACTGGGGTTTGAGAAGGGGCCATATGGGAAATGGGGGCCATGCATGGGGCTGGTGGGAAAATGGGGCATGCGTGGGTCAGGTGGGAGAATAGTTCTGGGGCTGAAAAGGGGGGCTCTAATACAAGGCATGTGGATGAAGGGGACTGGAACTGGGGGCTGAAAAGGAGGGTAGGTGGGATAAGGGGGATAGTACTGGGACTGGAGTCTGAAAAGGGGCAGGGGCTGAAACTGTGGGTACTGGGGGCTGAAAAGGAGATAGGGAGAAGTGGCTGGGGCTGAGGCTTGGAACTGGTGAGAGAAAAGGGCTGGGGACTGGGGTTGAAACTGGGGCCTGAAAAGGGGACAGGGAGGAGTGGCTGGGGGCTGAAGCTCGGGACTGGTGGGAGAAAAGGGCTGGGGCTGAAACGGGGGGCTGAAAAGGGGACAGGGAGAAGTGGCTGGGGGCTGAAGCTCGGGACGTAGGAGAAAAGGGCTGGGGCTGAAACGGGACTGGTGGGATAGTGGGGCTGAAACTGGGGGCTGAAAAAAGGGGCAGAGAGAGGGGCAGATCCTGGATGGAAGGGGGAGCGAGAGGGAGGGCAGACCCGGATGGATGGGAGAGGAAGGGCAAATGGTGGATTGAAGGGGCAGAGAGAAAGGGCAGACAGTGGATGGAAGGGATAGAAAGGGCAGACAGTGAATGGAAGGGGGAGAGAGAGAGGGCAGACAGGGGCAGATGGTGGATGGAAGGGGCAGAGATAGAGGGCAGATGTGGATGGAAGGCACAGGGAGAGAGAGCAGACATTGGATGGAGGGGACAGCAGAGAGGGCAGACACTGGATGGTAGAGAGAGAACGAAGACAGATGCTGGATGGAAGGAAGACAGTGAAAAGAAGATGAGGAAAGCAGAAACCAGAGACAACAAACTGTAAATAAAATATATATTTGTATTTTTTTGCTTTAGGATAAAGTAGTATTGTAGCTGTGTTAATAAATGTTTATAATAGAACATGTAAACAAGGTAATCTCTTTTATTGGACTAATTTTAATACATTTTGGCTAACATTTGGAGAACAAAACCCCCTTCCTCTGGTCAGGATAGGATACTGGAACAGTACTATACTGTATTGACCTGAGGAAGGATGTTTTGGCCTCTGAAAGCTAAATGTAGTATCCAATAAAATGGTATTATTTTATTTTCTATATTTATTTCTATTTGCTAATTTTTAAAGTGGTGATTGATATTTGTTAGTTTTTTTTTAAATTTACATCTGCTGTCTTTATATTTTGCACAGTACTAGGGGACATTTTCTGTTTCTGTGGTGTTGAATTGTATGCAGAGTCTGGCATCTTGGGGGTTCAGTTTAATTTTTGTCTAAATAAGTACATAAGTACATAAGTACATAAGTAGTGCCATACTGGGAAAGACCAAAGGTCCATCTAGCCCAGCATCCTGTCACCGACAGTGGCCAATCCAGGTCAAGGGCACCTGGCACGCTCCCCAAACGTAAAAACATTCCAGACAAGTTATACCTAAAAATGAGGAATTTTTCCAGTCCATTTAATAGCGGTCTATGGACTTGTCCTTTAGGAATCTATCTAACCCCTTTTTAAACTCCGTCAAGCTAACCGCCCGTACCACGTTCTCCGGCAATGAATTCCAGAGTCTAATTACACGTTGGGTGAAGAAAAATTTTCTCCGATTCGTTTTAAATTTACCACACTGTAGCTTCAACTCATGCCCTCTAGTCCTAGTATTTTTGGATAGCGTGAACAGTCGCTTCACATCCACCCGATCCATTCCACTCATTATTTTATACACTTCTATCATATCTCCCCTCAGCCGTCTCTTCTCCAAGCTGAAAAGCCCTAGCCTTCTCAGCCTCTCTTCATAGGAAAGTCGTCCCATCCCCACTATCATTTTCGTCGCCCTTCGCTGTACCTTTTCCAATTCTACTATATCTTTTTTGAGATACGGAGACCAGTACTGAACACAATACTCCAGGTGCGGTCGCACCATGGAGCGATACAACGGCATTATAACATCCGCACACCTGGACTCCATACCCTTCTTAATAACACCCAACATTCTATTCGCTTTCCTAGCCGCAGCAGCACACTGAGCAGAAGGTTTCAGCGTATCATCGACGACGACACCCAGATCCCTTTCTTGATCCGTAACTCCTAACGCGGAACCTTGCAAGACGTAGCTATAATTCGGGTTCCTCTTACCCACATGCATCACTTTGCACTTGTCAACATTGAACTTCATCTGCCACTTGCACGCCCATTCTCCCAGTCTCGCAAGGTCCTCCTGTAATCGTTCACATTCCTCCTGCGACTTGACGACCCTGAATAATTTTGTGTCATCGGCAAATTTAATTACCTCACTAGTTATTCCCATCTCTAGGTCATTTATAAATACATTAAAAAGCAACGGACCCAGCACAGACCCCTGCGGGACCCCACTAACTACCCTCCTCCACTGAGAATACTGGCCACGCAATCCTACTCTCTGCTTCCTATCTTTCAACCAGTTCTTAATCCATAATAATACCCTACCTCCGATTCCATGACTCTGCAATTTCTTCAGGAGTCTTTCGTGCGGCACTTTGTCAAACGCCTTCTGAAAATCCAGATATACAATATCAACCGGCTCCCCATTGTCCACATGTTTGCTTACCCCCTCAAAAAAATGCATTAGATTGGTGAGGCAAGACTTCCCTTCACTAAATCCGTGCTGACTTTGTCTCATCAGTCCATGTTTTTGTATATGCTCTGCAATTTTATTCTTAATAATAGCCTCCACCATCTTGCCCGGCACCGACGTCAGACTCACCGGTCTATAATTTCCCGGATCTCCTCTGGAACCTTTCTTAAAAATCGGAGTAACATTGGCTACCCTCCAGTCTTCCGGTATTACACTCGATTTTAGGGACAGATTGCATATTTCTAACAGTAGCTCCGCAAGTTCATTTTTTAGTTCTATTAATACTCTGGGATGAATACCATCAGGTCCCGGTGATTTACTACTCTTCAGCTTGCTGAACTGACCCATTACATCCTCCAAGGTTACAGAGAATTTGTTTAGTTTCTCCGACTCCCCCGCTTCAAATATTCTTTCCGGCACCGGTGTCCCCCCCAAATCCTCCTCGGTGAAGACCGAAGCAAAGAATTCATTTAATTTCTCCGCTACGGCTTTGTCCTCCTTGATCGCCCCTTTAACACCATTTTCGTCCAGCGGCCCAACCGACTCTTTGGCCGGTTTCCTGCTTTTAATGTATCTAAAAAAGTTTTTACTATGTATTTTTGCTTCCAACGCTAATTTCTTCTCAAAGTCCTTTTTTGCCCTCCTTATCTCCGCTTTGCATTTGGCTTGGCATTCCTTATGATCTATCCTGTTACTTTCAGTTGGTTCTCTTCTCCACTTTCTGAAGGATTGTTTTTTGGCTCTAATGATTTCCTTTATCTTACTGTTTAGCCACGCCGGCTGACGTTTAGTCTTTTTTCCCTTTTTTCTAATACGTGGAATATATTTGTCCTGAACCTCCAGGATGGTGTTTTTAAACAGCATCCACGCCTGATGCAAGTTTTTTACTCTGCGAGCTGCTCCTTTCAGTCTTTTTTTCACCATTTTTCTCATTTTGTCGTAATCACCTTTTCTATAGTTAAACGCTAGCGTACTTGATTTCCTAGTTTCACTTCCTTCAATGCCAATATCAAAACCGATCATATTATGATCACTGTTATCAAGCGGCCCTCGTATCGTTACCCCCTGCACTAGATCATGAGCACCACTAAGGACTAAGTCTAGTATTTTTCCTTCTCTTGTCGGCTCCTGAACTAGCTGTTCCATGAAGCTGTCCTTGATTTCATCAAGAAATCTTATGTCCCTTGCGTGTACAGATGTTACATTACCCCAGTCTATATGCGGGTAATTGAAATCCCCCATTATTATTGTGTTGCCCAGTTTGTTTGTTAGGGTGTATCTGTGATTTCAGTTGGCATTGACTGTGCAGGATCGACAAGCCCTGGAGCTGGGGGCCTTGGGCCTTCCGAGTTGCAGGACGCCCCCCTCCTCTCCCCTTCTGAGTTGCAGGACGCCCCCTCCCTCCGAGTTCCATGCTCCCAGCCTCCCGTCCTCGAACTGCAAGCAGGACCTGTCCTCCAGCAGCCCCTCACCTTCCTGCGTGCCGGCTCTAATTTAAAAATTGTTACCTCGGGGTCCGGTGTCAGATTGAAGGTGAGCGGTGATTCACACTGCCTTCCCTTCCCATCTGTCTGAGTTCTGCCTCTGGTCCCACCCTCATTTTCTGTTTCCAGAAGGGCGGGACCAGAGGCAGAGCTCAGACAGATGGGCAGTGTGAATCGCCACTCGCCTTCAATGCTGATGCCAGACCCTCAAGGTAATAATTTTTAAATTAGAGCCGGCATGCAGGAAGGCGAGGGGCTGCCAGAGGCCAGGTCCTGCTTGCAGTTCGAGGGAGATGGGGGGGGGGGGGGTGTCCTGCAACTCGGAAGGGGAGGGCAGGGGGGGCGATTGTTTACTCACCTCCGGTGCCTGCTGCTGGGTTCCCTTCCCTCTTACTTCCCATTGGTCCGCCTGTGACGTCATCCCCAGGGCGGACCAATGGGAACTATGTTACGAACCCAGGCATCCAGATGGAGGTGCAAATTATTATATAGGATATCAAACCATACAGTGTGGTCACTACTGCCCAAGGGGGGCACCCACCCAGATGTTAGACACAGTTTCACCATTTGTGAACAGTAGATAAAGTGTCACCCCTTCTCTTGTGGGTTGTCACCATTTGCCTCAGCAGAGCACTTTGAAAAGCATCCACAAACTCTCTACTTCTTTCTGATTTTGTAGATGGGACATTCCAGTCTGCATCTGGCAGGTTGAAGTCTCTGAAGGTGCTGGCTGCTTTGGTACTGTTGCTGGGCACACCCAGCCAGTCGGGGTTTACAGGATATTCAATGGGGATATCCTGAAAACTCCGACTGGCTGGGTGTGCCCCGAGGACTAAATTGAAAACCTCTGCTCTAAGAGCTTATTTGGGGCTGCTGGTGATGGCAGGAAATAGGCAGCTGCTGGTGCTTAGAGGAGGTAGAGTGCTTGGAAGTGCTTGCAGCTGTAAGAAGGTGGTATTCCTGGGCCAGCTGATGAGGCCTGGATGCGTTAGTTGATCAGGAGGCGACCCAGGATGGTGTAGCATGGTACTTGGGCTGCCATGAGCGGAAGCGCTGCCGGCACATACATGAAAGAAACCCAGATCGTGGCAAGGTAATAGAGCTGGAGCTGAAAATGCTGGCGCAGATAGTGTGCACAGGACAGGGAGGGGAGCCTGGCAAGATATTTGATCTCCACAGTTGCCACAGAGAATGAAAGGCTACCATAGAAACAGGCCTGGGGCTCCTGATTGGGATGTAAACAGGTAGACCCTGGCACTATAGAAAGGGACAGGTGTTCCAGACAGGGTGTTTTCAATTTGGATCATATCTCTTGCTGCCTGAGGGAATGACAAACAGCAAGGGCATGAACAAGGCTAATCAGGGAGCACCAGGTAATTAGTCTCTGTGGTGCAACACTGGAGAAGAGTGAGTGTGCTACATTGATTGCAGTATTCAGTGGTACAGCCAGAAGGCAACTTTTGAATAGGCCAATGGGTATACTGGGTGGGCATGCATTTCTTCTCCTCCACTCCCACAAGTATCAACACCCCAGATCACACCCTTCCTATCTCAGACAGCTTGAAAATCCTCGGCGTTACAATGGAACATAATTTAACCCTAGAGAGCCAAGTAGCATCCACAAGAAAGAAAATGTTCCACGCAATGTGGAAACTCAAGCGCATGAAGCAATTCTTCCCGAGGGAAACATTTCACAACCTGAAACAATCAATGGTACTAAGCCACTTAGATAACTGCAATGGAATTTATACGGGATGTAAAGAACAAACCTTAAAGAAACTTCAGACCGCTCAAAACACGGCAGCTAGGCTTATATTTGGTAAAACATGATTTGAAAGCGCAAAACCCCTCCACAAAAACTACACTGGCTCCCAATCAAATAACACATCGCCTTCAAAATCTGCACCCTGGTTCACAAAGAGGGGCATATTCGAAAGGTCATCCAAGTCTGAATGAGGACGCCCTCAGGAAGCTGGGCAAAATCAGGTAGGTATAATGGAAAAATAGTATGGACGTCCTTAGACATTCCATTATCGCAGTTGAAAATGCCCAAATCAGGAACGCCCAAAGTATAGGAAAAATACTGCAAAGACATCCTTAGTACAGTAACAAGGACGCGTTTCTCACAGAACTGCTGAAGGACGTCCATCTTACTAGGGAGACCTAAGGACGGCGGCCCTGTAACAGGGTCGTCCTTCGGCAGTTCTGTGAGAAACACATCCTTGTTACTGTACTTTATACTTCTCAATGTTCCTTATATTTTCCCCGTACCTGCATATCCGCAACTACATGCACTGTACTTCCGGAACATGAAGCTATGGGAAATATAAGGAACATACATATTTAATTGTGTATATGTGAAGTTCACACACTTGATAATGATCCATATTATTATTTGTTGCATTTGTATCCCACATTTTCCCACCTATTTGCAGGCTCAATGTGGCTTACATAGTACAGTGATGGCGATCGCCAATTCCGGTAAGAGAAATACAGAGTGGTCTTGCGTTAAAGTTCATAATTGACAGAGTAAATTAAGTATTCAAGGAGAGAGACTTAAGTTTTGTCCAGTTCTGGTATGAGTTTTGATTGTGTTGCAGGGTTCAGGTGTTTAGGTTGGATCATTCTGGTATGCCGTTTTGAACAGGTTGGTTTTTAATGATTTCCGGAAGTTTGTTAGGTCGTGCACAGTAAACCTGGAGGACGTAATGGGGCAGTTCAGCAAACTGAAGACTAGCAAATCTCCTGGACTGGATGGTATACATCCTAGAGTACTGATAGAACTGAAAAATGAGCTTGCGGAGCTTCTGTTAGTGATATGCAATTTATCCTTAAAATCGGGCGTGGTACCGGAAGATTGGAGGGTGGCCAATGTAACGCCGATTTTTAAAAAAGGTTCCAGGGGAGATCCGGGAAATTATAGACCGGTAAGTCTGATGTTGGTGCCGGGGAAAATGGTAGAGGCTATTATTAAAAACAAAATTACAGAGCACATCCAAGGACATGGATTACTGAGACCAAGTCAGCATGGCTTTAGTATGGGGAAATCTTGCCTGACCAATTTACTTCAATTCTTTGAAGGAGTAAACAAACATGTGGACAAAGGGGAGCTGGTTATGTATCTGGATTTTCAAAAGGCGTTTGATAAGGTACCTCATGAAAGGCTATGGAAGAAATTGGAGGGTCATGGGATAGGAGGAAATGTCCTATTGTGGATTAAAAACTGGTTGAAGGATAGGAAACAGAGAGTGGGGTTAAATGGGCAGTATTCACAATGGAGAAGGGTAGTTAGTAGGGCTGCTTTTTAATATATTTATAAATGATTTAGAGATGGGAGTAACCAGTGAGGTAATTAAATTTGCTGATGACACAAAGTTATTCAAAGTCATTAAAAATAAATGAAGATAAAAAATGAAGATAAATGTAAACAATAAAAATGTTAATTGCATATGGTGCATAAAAGTCAAGAAAAAAACCAGCTCAAACGGGAATCCCTATAATCATAAATAAAAAAGAATTAATAAAAAACAAAAAATAAAAAACACCATATGTAACATTTTTATTGTTTACATTTATCTTCATTTTTTATCTTCATTTATTTTTATTTTCATTATTTATCTTTCATTTTCATTTTGTCATAATTATTCCTTTTTTTATTTTTCCTTATTTATTTTTAATTCATTTTTCTTTTTTTAGTTCTATACATACTACCCCATTCCTCATTTTTTGTAACATAGAGTATTATTTGATTGTGTCCATGTTCACTTTTTTATAGTTGCCCCTTTACAAAGGTTTCAGATTAGGTATGTGCCCTTTTATTATCTCATTTATACATTTTTTATACATATTTGTATTGAAGTTCGTAATCTATACCAGTGCCCTTGCTTTGCTGTTATGTGATGTCAGATTTTATCATGCTTTTATATATATGTTTATATGCACTGTCATACAATTGTTGCATTACATATACTTCTTTTATATATATATTTTCTTATATATGCTCTTTTATGTACATATATATATATATTATTTATATTGGACAGTGCGTAGCGATATGCTTATTCATGTAATTATTCTAGTATACTCTCTATGTATACTTAGTAATATTCCATATTTTATTATTTGTTTTTTGTCAATTTATATATTTGATATATTATGCTCGTATGTGTGTTATATTTTATTATGATCTATGATAATTATTATATATTTGTTCATTGTAGCCCCTGACACAGCCCTAGGTGGGCGAAACACGGCCTGTGTCGGGCGATTTGTTCATACACGGTATCTTCAATAAAATCTTTTTGTTGTGATATTGATCTGCTGGCTTTCTTTCCCATATTGGATTTTGCAGATCGTTTGCCTTATTGTTTTTTGGGACCATCACAGAGGAGTGGCAATAGTACTTAAAGGACAATAAGCCCAGTGATACCTAGGCCCATCAATTTCTGGAAAGCTGGGAAGGCAGTTATGAGAGGGAAAATTATAGCGTATACAGCCCGTACGCACAAGAAGCGGGACAAGGAGTTAACACACCTGCTCAAACAGGTCCAGGAGATCCGGGAGAGTGTGGCATCAGGGAAGCACAGCGCCAGAGACACCTGATGAAAGGCTGCATAAATGAGATTTTATGTTTAAATCATTTTTATTGACATTGAATGAAAACGTTACATTTAGTGATTATAGAGAAGACATTATTCAATATCAGAACATTGAACTTTCAACTTTTATCCCCTTAATCTTTAACCCTGCCCTCCCCCCTCCCTCCTCTATCAGCAGACTACACCGCAGAGCTAACAACTTATACATCCTATACCATGTGAGCTTATGCAATATTTTGCTCATCTTACTATTATATGGAGAAGCCTTATTCCTGATTGCTCTCTCTAGTTTATGTTTCTCTGCGGGAGTCTACAATCCTGTCCCCCCACCCCTTTTGCCTTTGCTTCCTGAGCACAGTCTCTTTATTTTATTTATATCCAATTCAGTACTCTTTAGTCCATTCTGTCTTTTGTTTATTGCCTTAGATGTTCAATAAATGACCTCTAGCTGCTGGCGTTAGGGTCTGTGTTTCCATCTATGTTGGAAACTTTGGCCGCTTTTTGTGTCCATCTTAGGGTTCTCCACTCTCTCCATTCTCATTAGTTGTATCATCTGCGCTCTCCACTGAATTATGGTAGGAGGTTTCCTGGATAACCATTCCTCCAAGATGACTTTCTTTGCTACTACAGTGGACCGTTTTGCAAAGGCTTTATATCCCTTTGGCGCCGGTGCAGTTATCTTGAAGTGGTCAAAGAATAATTTGCAATCTGGCTTCCACTGCACTCCCCACATCTGCAAGATTCTTCGTAGCAGTGCTTTCCAAAATGTATTTATTTGTGGGCAAAGCCAGAACATGTGTCCCAGTATTGCACCCACCATGTTACATTTTGGGCATTCTCCTGCCGGGGACAGTCCCATGTGGAAGGCCCGTCTGGGTGGTATATGCATTCTCAATGCTGTTTTGTACTGGACTTCCCAACTCCATGTGAAGTTTTTCGTGGTCCTTATTGTTTTGATATGCTTCTGGAATATTTCTGTAGGCAAACTGATGCCTAAGTCAATTGACCACGCCTTTGCTAGCTGCGCAAAGTGCAATTCTGCTTCCATATCTCTAATGTGTCTATGATGGGCTGATAATGGTATCTTGTTCTGAGCTGCCAGCGAGTATGCTGTATAAATGAGATTTTAAATCAGCGCACCCTGAGAGACATTCACTTATATAAATACAATTTGCACAAGTGGGGAAACAAGGCAGGCAGACTGCTGTCAACATTAGTCCGTAACCGGCCGGTGAGACAACTAATCTGCCGTATTAGGTTAACATTAGGGCAGCGTTCCACGAAAGAAAAGGAGATTCAAACTGCATTTGTAGATTTCTATAAAGCACTATATGATTCAGGGCACTGCGATGTCACACAGCATGAGGCTTTCTTCAGGGGACTGGACCTCCCGTCTTTGATACAGGAGCAGTTGGACTTTTTAAATGCTCCTTTTAAGGGGAAAGAAATTCAGTCTGCTATTAAAAAACTTAAATTGGCTAAAGCGCCATGACCGGACGGACTGGGAGCCGAATATCACAAGATATTGGGGGCCCAGGTCATTGGTCCCTTTTGTGACTTGTGTCATGCACTATGCACTCCAGGTCAGGTCACAGGTACCAGGACTCACGCCTCTATAATAGTATTGCCCAAGCCTGGACGAGACCCTGAGAACTTAGACTCTTACCGTCCCATTTCCTTGTTAAATCAGGATATTAAGTTATTTGCGGGTGTTCTGGCTTATAGGCTGGGAAAAATTCTCCCTAACTTAATACAAGATGATCAGACTGGCTTTGTGCCAGGAAGATATGCCTCCACTAACATTATTCGAGCCCTGTGTGCTCTCCAGACAAAGAGGGGGAAAACAGATGATGACATCATTGTGAGCTTAGATGCGGAAAAAGCTTTTGATAAGATTTTATGGGATCACTTTTTTTGGGTATTGCCGCAGTTTAGCATCTTTGGGGAGTTCTTAACAGGAGTAAGAGCCCTCTACAATAGACCCACAGCGCAAATTCTTGTTAATGGTGAGCTCACCGAGTCCTTTGCTTTGGAGCGGGGGACGAGACAAGGGTGCCCCTTCTCCCCGATGCTGTTTGTGTTCTCTCAAGCCTTTGGCGTGTAAAATCAGACAGACGAGCACATTAAAGGGTATACTGGTCGGAACCCAAGAGTATAAAATTGTTTGCAGATGACATGCTGATATTCCTGAGCCAGGCGTCAGAGGGCATACCAGTGCTAATTGACCTGATTCAGAAGTTTGGGGCTTTCTCTGGGCTTAACATTAATTTTCAAGTCGGAGGCAATGGCGATTTCTAGCAACTGTGCATGTAAACAGCTACCGGATTTTCCCTTAACCTGGACTTCAGGTCCTATGAAGTATCTGGGCGTGTTTTTGCACTTGGACCAAAGTGTCTTATATAGGAAGAATGTACGGGAGAAACCAGAGGCCATTAGGAGCCATAGGTGGAAGGACTTCCCCGTCTCACTCTTAGGACGGGTGGTGCTAGTTAAAATGGTTTTGTTGCCCAAAATCTTGTACCCCCTTCAGATGATGCCTCTCTGGGTGACTAGTAAGGATGAGAAAACGTTCAGGGGAGTGATTTCTTCATTCATTTGGGGTACGAAGCGTGCCCGTATAGGGCTAAATAAACTTATCAGAGTAAGGGGGGAGGGAGGAGTTAATCTGCCAGCTCTCAGACTATATAATGTTGCTGCGGCATTACGCATAAGCTCCACACTGGACAGTTTGCGTTTGCTCCCCCAGGTGTATAGGAATCAGTGGTTTCCCCTTTCTCAGTCTTTAATGCAATTCACTCTAAGGGGGCGCAAGTTAAATTGTCCCCGCTCTTATGACACCTTAGGTTGGTCTGGGAGTGGTGGAGAGGGCGCTTGGGGGGGGGGGGGGGGTGCGGTAGGCCCTTCCCCTTTCTTGGAAATGCAAGACAACCCAAACTTTCCTGCAGGGCAGGTCACAGTTTACAGTGTAGTTTTGCCAGGGATGCCGGTATGTGGGGCAGTTGCCGGAGGTGGGAGAGGGCCACTGCCCAACCTTTGCACAGTGCCGGGACTTCTGGCAGATGCCCCAGAGCTCATTCTTTCAGTATATACAGCTTCAGCATTATATTCATACATTGAAGGGATAGATTGGCATCCTCCAGCCTTCACTGTGTTGGGACACAGCTTTCACTCAAGACGCCCTGCGAACACAATAAGCTCTCTAAATGGTATCACATGGGGCGAACCTGGCACCCCTCCCCCATCTTTGAACAGCTCTTGAGGCAGTGGGGAATATTAATGGGGAAGGAGGTATCCACACAGGAACTAGCACGGTGTTTCTTGTTAGCGTTCAAAATCACTCCTAATGTAGGCCTCCATGAGATTCAATTTAAAATCTTACCTAAAGCATACCTTACTACAAGCAGGGACAAAGCCATGGGGTTGTGGGACTCTGAAGATTGTGAGAGCTGTATGAGTGGAAAAGGAACACTGGTTCATCACTTTTTGGAGTGCCACCATCTGCGGGAGTTCGGGGGGGGGGGGGGTCCAGGGCCTCTTGGAAGAGGTACCGGGTACCCTGGTGCAGTGGTCCTACGGGATCATGCTTCTGGGGTTGGACTGAGACCTGGTGGCACAGGACTTCTCTGATACGCAATGCCAGTTTATCTTATTAGCTTTGGTGTTAGCGAAAAAGGTCATTTTAGAACATTGGGTGGACAAGCCCCCCCCCCCCCCTCCCATTGCTAAGTGGTATGCAAGCATGACACAGATGGAGAGGTGGGTGCAGGACAGATCTCTGAACCCTAATCAAAAATGAGTCCAAGCTTATATTAGTATTTGGAGGAGATGCCAGGTCTGCTTAATGCAGCGAGCAACATCAAAAGTATAGCCTCACGTCTTGTAGGGATGGTCAGCCTCCGGGGAAGGAGAGGGAGGGAAGGGTAGGGGGCAGGTGCATCATTTTAAAAATGAAAAAGGAGAGTGCTAGATATGTATGTTATATTTTAATTGGTTTGGGGGATATCACAGTTAGCTGATTGCTTGTATTAGAAGCTCATTGTCTCACACTCATTTCATTGTTCTTGTTAAATTACTGTATCTATATGGCTGAATGAGAGATGTGGTAGCTGGGGTGCTCTTTGTGCAATATGCATTTCTCCTCCTAATAAAAAAAGTTATAAAAAAAAAAAAAAAAAAAAAAAGGAATGCTCCATTGAAGGTGGTAAATATTAGGAGGAATAGATCAGATTGGTTTAAAAACAAACTTATGAAAAGAAAGTGTAGAAATTTATAAAGAACTTGGCAGAAGGCACAGAGCAGTAATAAGATGGACAAAGACAATTAGTGAACATAAAATTGAGTCAAAAGACAAATTAAAGAGTAGTAAATCACCCGAACCAGATGGCATATATCCAAGGGTACTGAAAGAACTCAACCATGACATTGCTGATCTACTGTAAGTCATCTGCAACCTGTCAAAATCATCCATAGTACCTGAAGATTGGGAGGGTGGCCAATCTAAAGCAGATTTCTAAAAATGGTTCCGGGGTGATGGAAATTACAGACAGGTAAGCCTGATGTCAACACCAGGTAAAATAGTCAAAACTATTATAAAGAATAATATTACAGAACACATAAACATGGCTTAATGGGACAGAGTGAGGCTGGATTCAGCCAAGGGACATCTTGCCTCACCAACCTGCTTTGTTTCTTCAAAGGTGTGAATAAACATTTCGATAAAGATTGAGGCAGTTGATGTAGTATATCTAGATTTTCAGAAAGCTTTTGACAAAGTTCCTGCTGAGAGACTCTTGATAAAATTAAAGAGTCATGGGGATACGAGGCAATGTTCTGTTGTGGATTAGGAATTGGTTATTGGACAGGAAACAAAGTTGGGTTAAATAGGTCATTTATCTCAATGGAGGGTGAATAGTGGAGTGCCACAGGGATCAGTACTGGGACAGGAGCTATTTAACATTTAAGTGATATGGAAATTGGAATAAATGACTTAATTAAATTTGCAGATGACACAAAACTGTTCAAGGTTGTTAAACAAAGTTCTTTAACTTACCTAATTCTACATGGATTAGCTCAAATTTATATGTAGAAGCTTGCAGATTTGTTATACAGAAACCATGATCCTTCAGGGACAGCTTATAAAGTTTTACATTACCCACGTTCTAAGAAGGTTAAGTATAAAAATATGTTTGGCAGGTCGATTTTTGTATCAAGCTACTTTTTGGTGGACTTCTTTGCCAGTGGTTATAAGATCTTCACTGACTTATAAATAATTCAACTCTCTTCAACCTAATGATGATGCCTCTAGCCAAACTTCTAGCCAACCAAAACCTCAATCCCTACATATATGCAGATGATGTCACGATTTACATCCCATTCAAACATGATCTAAACGAAATCACCAACGAGATCAAGCAAAGCCTCCAAATCATGCATTCCTGGGCAAATGCCTTCCAGCTAAAACTCAACACAGAAAAAAACACAATGTCTTGTACTCACTTCACAACACAACACAAACTACTCTACCATAACCACACCATACTGTTCTCTACCCATCTCACAAAATCTGAAAATTCTTGGAGTTACCATTGATCGAAACCTCACACTCGATGCCCACGTGAAGAATACGACGAAAAAGATGTTCCACTCCATGTGGAAACTCAAAAGAGTAAAACCTTTCTTCCCGAGATACATCTTCCATACCCTAGTACAGTCAATGGTAATAAGTCATCTGGACTACTGCAACGCACTAGGTGCTGTTGCTGGGAGATTTAAATCTGCCGGATGTAGATTGGAAGGTTCCCTCTGCAGAATCGGAAAGAAGTAGAGGGATCGTGGATGCTTTCCAAAGTGTTTTGCTCAGACAAATGGTGATGGAACCCACGAGGGAGGGAGCGACACTGGATCTAGTGCTCACAAATGGGGATAGCGTGTCAAATACCCGAGTGGGTGCCCACCTGGGCAACAGTGACCATCAAACGGTTTGGTTTGATATGACAGCTAAAGTGGAGAGCAGCCACTCAAAACAAAGTCCTGGATTTCAAGCGTGCTGACTTTAGTAAAATGGGGGAATACCTGAGGAAGGAGATGATGGGCTGGGAGGAAATACGAGAAGTGGAAGGACAGTGGTCCAGGCTGAAAGAAGCTATAAATAGGGCCACAAACCTTTATGTAAAGAAAGTAAATAAAAGCAAGAGAAAAAGGAAACCGATATGGTTCTCCAAGCAAGTGGTTGAGAAAATAAAGGCTAATGAGTTGGCGTTCCAGAAATACAGAAAAACTCAAGAAAAGGAACACATGGAGGATAACCGGATGAAAATGAAAGAAGCCAAGAGAGAGATACGACTGGCAAAAGCGCAAGCGGAAGAACAAATGGTTAGAAATGTAAGGAGGGGTGACAAAAATTTCTTCAGGTATATTAGTGAAAGGAGAATGACTAAAAAGGGAACTGTGAGACTAAAAGATACTGCGAACCGCTATGTGGAAAATGATGAAGAAAAATCAAATTTGCTAAATAGATACTTTTGTTCTGTTTTCACAGAGGAAAATCCTGGAGAAGGACCGCGATGGACTGGAAATAATACAATTGAGAATGAAGTGGATACAGCACCGTTCACGGAAGAAAGTGTGTATCAACAACTTGAAAAGCTAAAGGTGGACAAAGCCATGGGACCGGACGGGATCCACCCCAGAATATTGAGGGAGCTCAGAGAGGTTTTGGCGGGTCCTCTTAAAGATTTGTTTAATATATCCTTGCAGACGGGACAGGTTCTGAGGGATTGGAGATCGGCGGATGTGGTCCCTCTTCACAAAAGTGGTGATAGGGAAGAAGCTGGAAACTACAGGCCGGTAAGCCTCACTTCGGTTATTGGAAAAGTAATGGAAGCGATGCTGAAGGAAAGGATAGTGAATTTTCTGGAAGCCAATAAGTTGCAAGATCCGAGACAACATGGTTTTACCAAAGGGAAATCGTGCCAAACGAATCTCTGAGTTCTTTGATTGGGTGACAGGAGAAATGAATCAGGGACGAGCTATGGACGTAATCTACTTAGATTTCAGCAAAGCTTTTGACACGGTTCCCCACAGGAGGCTCTTAAATAAACTGGAGGGGCTGAAGATAGGACCTGAAGTGGTGAACTAGATTAGGAACTGGTTGACGGACAGACGCCAGAGGGTGGTGGTGAATGGAATTTGCTCGGAGGAAGGAAAGGTGAGTAGTGGAGTGCCTCAGGGATCGATGTTGGGGCCGATTCTGTTCAATATATTTGTGAGTGACATTGCCGAAGGGTTAGAAGGTAAAGTTTGCCTATTTGCAGATGATACTAAGATCTGTAACAGAGTGGACACCACGGAGGGAGTGGAAAACATGAAAAAAGATCTGAGGAAGCTAGAAGAATGGTCTAAGGTTTGGCAATTAAAATTCAATGTGAAGAAATGCAAAGTGATGCACTTAGGGAATAGAAACCCACGGGAGACGTATGTGTTAGGCGGGGAGAGTCTGATAGGTACGGGCGGAGAAAGGGATCTTGGGGTGATAGTATCTGAGGATTTGAAGGCGACAAAACAGTGTGACAAGGCGGTGGCCGTAGCTAGAAGGTTGTTAGGCTGTATAGAGAGAGGTGTGACCAGCAGAAGAAAGGGGGTGTAGATGCCCCTGTATAAGTCTTTGGTGAGGCCCCACCTGGAGTATTGTGTTCAGTTTTGGAGGCCGTATCTTGTTAAGGATGTAAAAAGAATTGAAGCGGTGCAAAGAAAAGCTACGAGAATGGTATGGGATTTGCGTTACAAGACGTATGAGAGACTTGCTGAACTAAACTCTGGAGGAAAGGAGAAACAGGGGTGATATGATACAGACGTTCAAATATTTGAAAGGTATTAATCCGCAAACGAACCTTTTCCGGAGATGGGAAGGTGGTAGAACGAGAGGACATGAAATGAGATCGAAGGGGGGCAGACTCAAGAAAAATGTCAGGAAGTATTTTTTCACGGAGAGAGTAGTGGATGCTTGGAATGCCCTCCTGTGGGAGGTGGTGGAAATGAAAACGGTAACGAATTCAAACATGTGTGGGATAAGCATAAAGGAATCCTGTGCCGAAGGAATGGATCCTCAGGAGCTTAGTCAGGATCGGGAGGCGGGGCTGGTGGTTGGGAGGCAGGGATAGTGCTGGACAGACTTGTACGGTCTGTGCCAGAGCCAGTGATGGGCAGCGGGACTGGTGGTTGGGAGGCGGGGATAGTGCTGGACAGACTTGTACGGTCTGTACCAGAGCCGGTGGTTGGGAGGCAGGGCTGATGGTTGGGAGGTGAGGATAGTGCTGGGCAGACTTATACGGTCTGTGCCAGAGCTGGTGGTTGGGAGGAGGGGCAGGTGGTTGGGAGGCAGGGATAGTGCTGGGCAGACTTATACGGTCTGTGCCCTGAAGAGCACAGGTACAAATCGGGTATACACAAAAAGCAGCAAATATGAGTTATCTTGTTGGGCAGACTGGATGGACCGTGTAGGTCTTTTTCTGCCGTCATCTACTATGTTACGCTGGCTGCAAAGAACAGACTATCAAAAAAACTCCAAACAGCCCAGAATACCGCAGCCAGACTCATATTTGGAAAAACAAAATATGAAAGTGCAAAACCCCTAAGAGAGAAACTTCACTGGCTCCCACTCAAGGAATGCATTGCGTTTAAGATCTGCACGATTGTACACAAAATCATTCACGCAGACACCCCAAGCTACATGCTAAACCTTGTGGACCTGCCTCCCAGAAACGCCATAAGATCAGCCCGCAAATTTCGCAATCTGCAATACCCCAGCTGTAAAGGACTGAAAGGTAAAATTATGTATAATCATACCTGATAATTTTCTTTCCATTAATCATAGCTGATCAATCCATAGACTGGTGGGTTGTGTCCATCTACCAGCAGGTGGAGATAGAGAGCAAACTTTTGCCTCCCTATATGTGGTCATGTGCTGCCGGAAACTCCTCAGTATGTCGATATCAAAGCTCCATCCGCAGGACTCAGCACTTAGAGAATTACACCCACGAAGGGACACTCTGCCCAGCTCACCACCGCCGAAACGGGGGAGGGGAATTAACCCAGCTCATCCCCACACAAGTGGGGGAGGGGAATCCGTCCAGCTCATCCCCGCGGAGCGGGGGAGGGACACCACACCCGCCGATGAGGGGGGATCTGGCTTATCCTGCAACCGCAACCGCGGGAGGAGCTGACTGACCCTAACACCGCCGAAGCGGGAGGGGTACAAAGCTGCCCTACAGCCGCACGAAGCGGGAGGGAGTGCCGGCAGAATTTTAAGTCTCAATCCAGCCCCGTAAAACGGAGGGGAGAGGAATGCAGCAGCTCACTGTAACACAAACTCGTCTTAACTCTTGAAGAATCCAAGTGAAAAAACTTGAACACGAAGTCTTTCTGAAGTAATTGAAGACTAAACTTGAACCTGAAATGCAACCAGAATAAAAACAGTACAGATATCTGGGAGGGGCTATGGATTGATCAGCTATGATTAATGGAAAGAAAATTATCAGGTATGATTATACATAATTTTACCTTCCATATCATCAAGCTGATCAATCCATAGACTGGTGGGATGTACCGAAGCAGTACTCACCCAGGGCGGGACATTGAAATCCCTGACCTCAACACTGAAGCTCCAAACCGGGCCTCCGCCCGTGCAGCCACAGTCAAACGGTAATGCTTGGAGAATGTATGAGCCGAAGCCCAAGTTGCCGCCTTGCATATCTCTTCCAAGGAGACGGATCCGGCCTCTGCCATCGAGGCCGCCTGAGCTCTCGTGGAGTGAGCCTTCAGCTGGATAGGCGGCACCTTCCCCGCGGCCACATAAGCCGCTGCAATGGCTTCCTTGACCCATCTTGCCACTGTAGGCTTAGCAGCCTGCAGACCCTTACGAGGACCTGCAAACAGGACAAACAGATGATCCGATTTCCGGAAATCATTGGTCACTTCCAAGTATCTGATGATGACTCGTCTCACATCCAGATATTTAAGAGCAGAGTACTCCTCTGGGTAGTCCTCCCTACGAAAGGAAGGGAGACAGAGCTGCTGATTCACATGGAAGCGAGAAACAATCTTGGGCAGGAAGGAAGGCACTGTGCGAATAGTCACTCCTGCCTCAGTGAACTGCAGAAAAGGCTCTCGACATGAGAGCGCCTGGAGCTCGGAAACTCTTCTGGCTGAAGTGATAGCCACCAAAAAGACTGCTTTCAACGTCAGGTCTTTCAGAGATGCCCTCGACAAGGGTTCAAAAGGCGGCTTCTGCAATGCTCTTAGTACCAGGTTGAGATTCCACGCAGGCACCACTGAGTGCAGAGGAGGGCGCAGGTGATTAACTCCCTTGAGAAAGCGCACCACATCTGGCTGCGAAGCCAGGGAAGCACCCTTCAGGCGGCCCCTGAAGCAAGCCAGAGCCGCTACCTGGACTTTAAGGGAACTGAGCGACAGGCCTTTCTCCAGACCTTCTTGCAGGAACGCCAACACTGAAGAAATTGGAGCAGTGAAGGGAGAAAGTGAGCCTGCTTCACACCACGCTGCAAAGATACGCCAAACCCTGGCGTAAGCAGTAGAAGTAGAGCGCTTCCTCGCTCTCAGCATAGTGGCGATGACCTTGTCTGAGAAGCCCTTCTTCCTCAGACGCTGCCGCTCAATAGCCAGGCCATAAGACCAAAGGGGGAGGGATCCTCCATCACCACGGGACCCTGATGTAACAGGCCCTGCTCCACTGCCAGCCGCAGAGGATCGTCGACTGAGAGCCTGATCAAGTCCGCATACCAGGGACGCCTGGGCCAATCCGGACCCACCAGGATTACCCTGCCGGGATGCTTTGCCACCCGGTCTAGCACCCTGCCCAACATGGGCCAGGGCGGGAACACATAGAGAAGCTCTTGTGTCGGCCACTGTTGGAGAAGAGCATCTACTCCCAGGGATCGAGGGTCCCGTCCTCTGCTGAAAAAGCGCGGCACTTGGCAATTGGCCGATGACGCCATCAGATCTAGGCTCGGCTGGCCCCAGCGCTTTGTGATGTCCAAGAACGCCTGAGCAGATAGCTGCCACTCTCCGGGCTCCAAGGTATGGCGACTGAGAAAGTCCGCCTTGACATTCATGACTCCGGCAATGTGGGCCGCTGAAAGCTGCTCCAGGTTCGCTTCCGCCCACTGGCAAAGATTCATAGCCTCCTTGGCTAGAGGGGCGCTCTTGGTACCTCCCTGGCGGTTGACATAGGCCACAGCCGTGGCATTGTCCGACAGGACCCGTACAGGCTTCAACACCAGTACCGGGATGAACTCCAAAAGCGCCAACCGAATGGCTCTGAGTTCCAGGAGGTTGATAGACCACTTTGCCTCTGCAGGAGACCAGAGCCCCTGCGCTGTCCTTCCCAAGCAGTGGGCTCCCCAGCCCGACAACGAGGCGTCCGTCGTGACGACAATCCACTCTGGGGTCACCAGAGGCATTCCCGCAGACAACTTGTCTGTCTGCATCCACCAGCTCAGCGCCTTGCGCACTGCTGGGTCCAAGGGAAGGCGCACAGCATAATCCTCCGACATCGGAGTCCAGCGCTGCAGCAGAGTGTTGTAGTGGTCTCATATGAGCCCTGGCCCAGGGCACAACTTCCATCGTGGCCGTCATAGAGTCCAACAGCTGCACATAGTCCCAAGCCCGAAGGGGAGAGGCTACTAGGAACTGGTCCACCTGAGCCTGAAGTTTGACAATCCGATTGTCTGGCAGGAACACTCTGCCCACTTGGGTGTCGAATCGAACTCCCAGGTACTCCAGGGACTGAGTCGGGCGCAGCTGGCTCTTCTCCCAGTTGATGATCCATCCCAGGGAGCTCAAAAGAGCAACTACCCGGTCCACAGCTTTGCCGCACTCTGCATAAGAGGGGGCTCGGATCAACCAGTCATCCAGATAAGGATGGACTTGTACCCCTTCCTTTCGTAGGAAGGCCGTGATGACCACCATTACTTTGGAAAAGGTCCGCGGAGCAGTAGCCAACCCGAAAGGGAGGGCTCTGAACTGGAAGTGTCGTCCCAGGACTGCAAAACGCAGAAAGCGTTGATGAGGAGGCCAGATGGGAATATGCAGGTACGCTTCCTTGATGTCCAAGGATGCCAGGAACTCTCCTGCCTTCACTGCCGCTATAACAGAGCGGAGAGACTCCATGCGAAAGTGCCGCACTTTCAAGGCCCGATTGACCCCTTTGAGGTCGAGGATAGGCCGGACAGAACCTCCTTTCTTTGGTACCACAAAGTAAATGGAGTAACGTCCCTTGCCAAGCTGACTTTCTGGCACCGGAACGACCGCGCCCAGGCGGATCAGATTGTCCAAGGTCTGCTGCACTGCCACAGCTTTGACCGGAGACTTGCAGGGAGAGAGTACAAACCCGTCTTTTAAGGGTCGGCAGAACTCTAGTTTGTAGCCGTCTCTGATGACTTCCAGCACCCACACGTCTGAAGTTATTGTGGTCCACTCGCCCAGAAACGAGGACAGCCGTCCTCCAATCTGCACTGGGGCGTGGACCAAGACCCTGTCATTGGGTACGAGACCCTGGGGGAGGACCGGAGGGAGCACCTCCGGGACGGCGGTCTCTGTGAAAGGAATGCTGCTTGGGGGAGAAATTCCTCTTGAAGGAAGAGGGGGCAGAGGAACCCGACTTGCCCGGGCGGTACCGACGGGCTTCCTGCAACCGTCCTCTGGAGGTACAGGGACGAGTACTAGCCCGAGCTCTGACCTCTGGTAATTTCTTGCCCTTAGACGTGCCGAGATCGGTCACGATTTTGTCCAGCTCGACCCCAAAGAGCAGCTTGCCTTTAAAAGGCAACCTAGCCAGGCGGGATTTAGAGGCGTGGTCAGCAGACCAATGTTTCAGCCAAAGCCACCGCCGCGCAGAGATTGTCTGAGCCATGCCTTTCGCTGAGGCCCTCAAGACATCATACAGCAAGGCTGCCAAATAGGCTAAGCCCGATTCCAGGGCCGGCCAATCAGCCCTCAAGGAATGATCCGAGGGGGAAGCCCGCTGCACCATAGTCAGGCACGCCCTGGCCACATAGGAGCCGCAAACTGAGGCCTGCAAACTTAAAGCAGCCGCCTCAAAGGACGACCTTAAGGCCGCCTCCAATCTTCTGTCTTGGGCGTCCTTTAGGGCCGTGCCACCTTCCACCGGCAACGCCGTTTTCTTAGTCACCGCAGTGATTAAAGAATCCACGGTAGGCCACAGATAGGCCTCACGTTCACTCACAGCCAAAGGATAGAGGCGGGACATAGCCCTAGCCACTTTAAGGCTCGCTTCTGGGACATCCCATTGAGCCGAAATTAAGGTGTGCATGGCATCATGTACGTGGAAGGTTCTAGGCGGGCGCTTCGTCCCCAGCATAATGGCAGAGCCAACAGGGGCTGAGGGAGAGACGTCCTCCGGAGAGGAAATCTTCAAAGTGTCCATGGCCTGTAACAACAGGTTGGGCAAATCCTCTGGGCCAAAAAGCCGCGCTGCAGAGGGGTCATCCGCTCCATCCGAGCGGGGATCCGTCTCCTCCAAGGAATCCGCAAAGGACCGTTGGGAGACCTCAGACACGCTGCCCTCATCTACATCGGAGGAGACAAATTCCTCCAAGGCCTGGGAATCAACCCGAGGGCGTTTACCTCTGGGAACCTCAACCTCTTTACCAGACGAGGGAGCAGGGGCAGCGTTGTGCATGAGGAAGGCCTGATGCAGCAGCAAAACAAACTCGGGGGAGAAACCCCCCAGACTGTGCACTTCCGCAGCCTGGGCAACAGCCCTAGACGCACCCTCAACCGGCGCTCGCAATAGCGGGGGAGAGACATGCTGCGCATCCAAAATGGCGTCCGGCGCGAAACTCCGCGAGGGAGCCGCACGGGAAGAACGGCTCTTAACTTTAGCCGCTTCTGTGCCGTCGCCCAAATTAAGGGCGTTCATGGCATTAATGTCTCCAACCTCAAGGGCGGCCGAAGAAGAAGCCGTCCGAGCCGCATGGCCGGCCAAGATGGCGGAGGCGAGGAGCGGGGGATGGGCGTTTATGGCGGGAAAAACCGCCACGCCGGAGGAAGGACCGGGACATTCATCGGTCACGAAACTGTCACCCAACAAGGGCGAATCAGGCTTTAAGGCCCCCGCATCCCCTCTAGAAGCGCTCAAGCGACCCGGGGAGCGACCCTTTGCGCCCTCGCCCTCCGACGCCATATGCCACGAGGAGAAGAATCGGGGAACCCCCTGCCCGCTATAAAAAGGTAAAAATTACCTGCTGTCCGCTCTGAGTTGTAACGACCTGGTGTCCCAGTGAGTAGCTGCAATAGACGCTTAAATAAACGTCGAAATAAACGCCTTTAAGGACGTTCAAAATTTTTTTTTTTTTTTTTTAACGGAGCCAGCGGGAGGGGGGAGAAAAGGAGGGACCTGGCACCACCAGGTTTGCACTTGCTCAAAAGAGCCCTCAACCCCAGGCACTCAACAAAACCTAAAAATTAGGCTTGGAGGCCTAGCCAGAGCTGCTGCTGTGTGTGACCACCACCTGCTGAGATAGAGAACATACTGGGGAGTTTCCGGCAGCACATGACCACATATAGGGAGGCAAAAGTTTGCTCTCTATCTCCACCTGCTGGTAGATGGACACAACCCACCAGTCTATGGATTGATCAGCTTGATGATATGGAATACAAGCTGATACACGCCACCACCTTCTCTTACATGAGCACGCAGTTGTGGAATGCACTACCTACAGCCCTGAAAACTATTGACGAAATAACTAACTTTCTCAAATCTCTTAAGACATATCTGTTAAACAAGGCCTACAAAGATAACCCATAGCCTTACAAAACTACCTCACCAACCCAGCCAGTATTATAGTCCACCTTCTATACTACCCTGCATAACATCCTCCTTCTTTCTGCCCTTACTTAAACCTTGTACATTACCAATTGTATCTGATAACCTGGAATGACTCTGTCATAACAAAACTCTGTAAGCCACATTGAGCCTGCAAATAGGTGGGAAAATGTGGGATACAAATGCAATAAATAAATTAAAAAAAAAAAATAATTCAGAAAAGTGCTTAAACCTTACCTTTTTGGACCATTTGTAAAATGTTTGTTAAAATTCAATATTTACCTGAAAAGTATTTTCCTAGGAACGCCTAGTTACTAGAACACTGAGTGGTAATTGCAGGAATAGAAATGCCAATTGTATTGCATCTGCTGGCTGCTGGGCACAACTCACAAATTCTGAGCTGTATGGTATGGATGCTAAGGAATGATTCTTTCCTTCTCTGCCTTCGCAAAGGCTATCTGGAGCCATATGTGAGCCAGAAAACAAATAGTACTTGATGGAGGTTGCCAGACTTTTTATTGGGCACAAGTACACTTTGTACATTTGTGATTTTAATCCTGACAGACTGAATCAGAATCAGTTTTTTTACCATTGCATCTACAGACTTGTATTTCCATATTCTAAGAAAAGCAGAACCAGAATTCTACACACTCAACAGAGCAAAATAAAACCAGAACTGGAACGGCATATCATAGCTGACTTTGTTCAAGTGGCAACCCTGACATGTTATTGTACAATACTTATCAATACTTGTTAATGACCGCTGCCTTATCAATAAGTACAAAACAATTGTAGGATCTTTACTTATGAGCAAGATTGTCAGAGGGTTGCAGAACACCGATGATCAACTGAGCCTCACTGTAGCAGAGAACTGGAGTTCTGATTTCCTTGATAACAAGCAACTGACAACTCTACGTGAGGAAAATGGATTTACAACCAAGACTGGCTTAACCTGAAGTAATTCAATTCCAATACTCATGTACCAACTTCAGTTTCATCTATGGTCATTTCACTTTGTTAAAACCTTGTTAAAACAACAAAGGCTGGTCTCTCCTGACACATAATTATAAATATTTGTGTTTTGATGACTCTCTAGGTAATTTTTACAAAATAATTTTGTTCAATCAAAATAAACTTCCATAATAATTTATGAAGTATAAACTAACACAAAACACCCCTAAAGTAACACAGTGTAACACATCCCACATAGCCATGTGTTAAAAATGAAACTTATCTTTTATACATGCTTTGCTGGAATCTCTCTCTCTCAAAGCGTTGGATTGAAGGATTTAATATTTGGACTTTGAGAAAGACAAATGGATTCCAGCAAAGTAAAAAAGATAAGTAATTTTTAACACATGGTTATATGGGATGTGTTTCAGTGTGTATTTAAGGTGTGTTTTTGTGCTAGTGTATACTTGATAATGTTATTACGGAAGTTTATTATAATTGAAAAAAATGATTTTGTAAAAATTACCTGCAGTCTCATCAAAACACAAATAATTTATACTTTGGAATATCTGATGACAATTGACAAGTTTAGTAGCCTATAGGAAGAAAGTGCAGACACAGAATTACACACATTAGGGGAAAATTCAGCCAGCGGTTGTGAGCTCCCCCCCCCCCCCCCCCCACCCTTGCTTACTCTGTTGCCGGCTAAATTAGACCTGGTTATTCAATGCCAGGTCAAGTGGGATATCAGGGCAAATATACAATCGAAGCACTGGTCATATGAACTGGCCTATTTTTGAAGTACACATTGGGACCAATATTCAAAGTGATTTAACCAGGCAGAAGAGGATCCTGCCCAGTTAAATTGCCTGTGCTCAGCTATCTGCCAATATTTAGCAGCACTTAACTAGCACAACCAGTAGAAGTTGTGGCAGCCATTTTAAACTCAGAGCCACCACAGGCAAGAGAGTGAAGACTGCTGCTGCCCTTCTTACACCAGATAACCAGGGACTGTTAAGGTAGGCCTGGGGTGTGTGTGTGTGTTTAAATCACTTCAGTTCCAATGCGTATTTCAAGAATAGGCCAGTCATGTCATCAATGCTTCCATTATTTGTATATTTGTCCTATCATTATTTTGGCCTCTACTCACTTAAGCCCTTCCATAAGTAGGCCAGTATTTGAGTTAAAGACCATCAAAGAACTCTCGTTAAGGGGTGGAAATAAGTTCACTTCATTTTGTTTCTTCAATATGCATCATGTATTGTAAACACATGGAAAGTATACTGGCTACACCATGATCCTCCTTTAATTCAAAACTTCTGGCAAAAAAACACTAATAGTGAAAAAAATATATATAAGACAGCAAGGGGAACAGGCAATGGTATTTTCTTGTACACTGGCCACTAAGTGAAGCTCATTGCTTTGGGAAAGGGTGAAGCAAATTTTTAAAAAATATGCCTGCTTTTCCTTTACAGTCCAGAAGATTCCTTGGAAAATTCTCTCTCAATGAAATGCCACCTTTATTTTATGTAGTTTTTTGCAATTCTCTTCTTACTCAACAGAAACCGCATTTATATTGCAACATTTTAGACACAGAACTGATAATTCTGCTTCTCCACAATGACACTGCCCTCTTTTTGAAATCTATCATCTGCATAAAAGACTGATGTCATAAATGGAAGACACTGACTTCAGAAGCAGAAACTGTAGCTGCAGAAGAGAAGAGACACTGTTTCCCCAGAGTACTTTTTGGTGGAAAGTTCAACACAGTAAACAATTATATTAAAGCCAAACTGTAAATATGATGTGATGTAAAGCTTTTTTTTGTCATTTTCTGAAATGATAGAAGCTCTATAATACAGGCCTTCTAGGAATACATAAACAGGACAAGGCTATTTTGGAATACACACAAAGCGGATAGGTGGCAAATGGCTTTAACCTCAATGTAGGTACATTCACTTGGATATCAGGAAAAGTGCTAAGGACTGAAACAATATAACACTGTTCTCCATTTCCACCAGTTACAATAATAAAATAAAATAGTCATTAACATGGACTCCCAGATATTCCAACCCTTTAAAAAAAATAGCAATGGCAATCTGACACCCGTAATACCCCTAGTTACATCTTTATAGAGCCAGAGTGCACACTTAGTGCTGGTCTTTGGTCCAGGTGGTCTGCTATCACTTGAACTAAATCAGAGGCTAATGCTGTCAAGTGGAGCAGACTGTGAAGATGGCATGGCAACAAGAAGCAGACAATGAGAAGTTAGAGTCCCACTTTATAGGATATCATGCCCTAAATGTTTATGCTCCCTTACCTTCTGTAGACATATAAATTGCATTAGTAGAAGGGAGATCATGCTTTTACATTAGCTTGTACGGCCTGGATTATGTCCTCTCTACTATCTTCCAGGCTCCCCAAAACATAAGGAATGTGACTAAGCAGAATTTAGAAATAACATTCAGTAAGGTGTTGCTGGTCAAAATATACTGTCCTTACACTGAAATGGCCTGCAGTGATGAGCTATTTGATATTCTTCATAGGTAAACATCTGAGAGAGACATTTGCTAAGGAGCATACACCAGTGTCACTGTGGCAGAAACCAATCATTCTTTCCCAGCACTATAATGCCACTCTCTTAAAGGAAATATCCCTGCCACAATTTAAGAGGCTAACATGCTAATGTAGTGCCTGTATTTTAGAATGGCTTGGAACTCAGCACATCAGCATACATTGCCTGTTCTCCATTATCAACCTATTGCTGATTGGGCACAAATTGCTAGGTAGAAGCCCAAATACCTAGCATGGACATGGCATTCCAGAGGTGCTGCAAGCACAAAGGAGGCAGAGGATGCCAATGTATCAGAGGAGGAAAACAGTCATGGTCCTGTTGGCAGTGTGTGCACATAAAGTTGTGTCAATAAATCTTTCAACCATATACATATGAATAATACATATGTATTTACAAAGATGTGGCTATTTCTAGTTATGAGACTTGTAAGTACTGGAAGGCATTCTAGATAGGTGTGAGCAAAAATACTCAAAGCAGAGAATTTCCAAGCCATCAGTTCAAAGCCTTCACTTCTCACAAACAGTAAGACTCAGGCTGTCTTTGCTATTATTTCCCAGTACTCGTTCCTCTGCTCTATAATCCAAGCTGCTGTTGGACAATTGGTTATCAAAGAACAATACAGAGAACAGTGAGTGCAAGGTCCCCAAGGCCACTTGTCTCTCAAGTCTCAATCCCCCACAGGCAAAGTCACAAGGTAAACAAAATATGGTGGAGGAAAGCCATAATTCTTTACAATCCTAAAATAAACATATTTTTCATTTTCGTGTATACCAATCAGCAACATAACCCATTTGAAAGGATGGTTTTTCCTTCTATAGCAGTTAGAGAGAAGCAGGTGCTCCAACCTATGTCATACAGTCAGGCATGGGGACATTACTGCATAACAGAAGGAATCCTGGGATCAGGGACAAATTGAAAATGTTTCTCTCTCTCTTTTTCCACTGCTACTGGTTCTCTACAAAAATTTCTTCCAGAATGTTAATAAGGTTTTCCAGCCCAAAAATATAACCCTTATCAGGTCCATCATGCACTGTGGGATCATCCCGGAAGCCCTTAAATGTGCTGTGTGCAAAGTCAATCATCCGCACATCCACTTTGGGGCTAGGGTGAGGACTGGGCATATCCTGTGAGGAGTCCATAGGACCAGTGTCTTTGTGGTTAGTGTGTGGCTCTGCCCTGGCACACTCCATGCCATCGTAGATGATGAGTAGGGAACTGGAGTAGAAGCGATAGGACGCCTGCCGTTCCAGCACAGCTACCAAGCTGCGCAGTTTGCTGAGAATAGGATGAAACAGGTCTCTGCGGAGGTCCACTCCATTGTGCAGATACTGGTAAAGTGCATGCCGGAAGCCCTCAATGGAAAGTCCTCGACCGTAATACTTGTTGCGGCACAGATAATGCCCTGAATCCAGCTGGAAAACCTAAACCAATGAGAAGATGCAGAATCACACTTAGAACCACAGCCAAATCTCTACATACAGCATAACCTGCAGTGAAAATATTTAGAGGTTCACACACTAACTAGAACTATTCCAAAGGTCATCAAGCAATCTCTTGTACAAACTATATTTAATGTGATACCATCCACAACACAAAGTAAGAATATACAGAAAAGCAACAAAACAGTTAAGACAATCTTCAAAAGCTTTTTACCCATGCCAATAGCAGTTTAACTAACTAAAGGGGCTGCCTGTTGCCTATTTCCCCTTACTAGGAAAGGAAAGTATAGGAAAGTAACAGCTAATAGTTCATGGGCTCCTCTTCTCTTACTTATGCTAGTTACAGTCACTGGTGATAGTAATTACCTTAAGTCTCTCCCTTCCTCTTTAATCTCACCATTATCTTTTCGCTTGGCCTGCTTCCTACTTTCAGTAACTTCTGATGCATCTACAAAGAATGGTGTACTTAATACCTTGCAAAATCAATATATTGGTTGTTTATCACAAACAGTAGGTTTCTTATGTTAAACAGATGGCAACCCTGGGGCGAATGAAGACGAACTTAAATCGAAAATAGGACAATACCACTACGTTTGAAACAAATACAATTTTACCAACCAAAGTGGCTCAATCATTTAACAGTTGCTATTCATCTTATGTGAGGAGGAAAAAAGCCTCTGTATTCCCGTTTCAGTACATACTTGTGTCTGTTAAACCGGCATGGAATCTTCATAGGCTAAAAAAACCTCATAACTTTAATGAACAAAACAGCAATCACATCACATTTGACAAACACTAATCTTTAGTGCCGCCCATGCAGTTGCAATTTAGCTTCACTCTGATTCAATCCCGGTTTAACAGACACAAGTATGTACTGAAATGGGAATACAGAGGCTTTTTTCCTCCTCACATAAGATGAATAGCAACTGTTAAATGACTGAGCGAATGAAGATGAGCCAGTGGAACAGGTCAAGATTTAGACAATTGCCTGCAATTCAAATTTTGAAGGCACTGAGGTGTGTCAACACCATCCAGATGTGCCACAGATTGTGATGTTCAACCAGTATCTGCAGCAGCAGCAGAAACTGAAGTAAACATCAGCACAAAGCCTAGTTGAAGGATCTGGCAGAAAACAAGAGACATCAGGGTTCAAATTCTATTTTTTTAAGCAATGCTCAGTATGATTTTGGCCAATTCACTTCACCGTACATTGTGTCAGATACAGACTGCAAGTTCACTTAAGCAGAGAAATACCTTTTGCATAGGTAACATGACTTGTCTTGAGGTTAGTTTAGAAAAGGTAGGAAATCAAACAAAAAAAGATACATGCTCATATATGCTCCTGTATCATACAGTAAACCATGGGGATATTATTGCATAACAAAGAATCCTGGTATGAGGAACAATTGGGGAGTTTTTCTCTCTCCTTCCCTATACGTTGTGTGATTTTTCTTGGTATCAAGGAACTTATGCAGAAGTAGAAGGGATCCTCACAGGGTCTGTACATACACGGTAGCTCACAGATCTGTGATTGCCCTGTCCTAGGGCAGGGGCTCTTTGAAGGTACTCCCCCCTTCACAGTGCATATGGGCACTGACATTCTAAACCACCCCTGGCAGAGGGGAGCCACAAGGGAGGCTAGATATAGAGAAGAGTCAATGAAAAGCAAGGGAAGTGGAGACAGCGATGAAGAAAAGGGACAGGACCACAAAATGGGCACAATGTAGTGAGCAGAAGCATAGGGGTAAAGGGGAGCAACAAAAACTGAAATAAGGAATAAGGGGGCATAAAAAGCTACAAGGATGAAATAAAAGATGGGAGAGGTGGAGAGGATGATCACAAGGGAGAAAGAAGTGTGTAGGGGAACATCAAGGTAAGGAGATGAATAGAGAGGACAATGGATGGCTTGGGGTGGGAGGGGAGGGTTATGTGAAGGGATAGAGGAAAGGCCACAAAGTCAAGAGATTTTTTTTTCTCTGAGGTTTATTTTACTATATAAATGCTCTAATTTGGGTCTGAATAGCATAAGCACAGTGAAGGAGACGCACCACTTTAAGGAATTGGTTATAACAACTGTGGCTAGCAGAATAGTTTTATACATATTATCTTACTAATAACATAACCATGGCTTTCTCAGTGGGAGGTTTAGAGGATCGAGAGAGAGCATGAAAAGGCAATCACTTAAAATTTAAAAAACACCCTTATCTTCCACATTCCCAGCATTGGAGCCGACTCTGTGTGCTTGAGCACCCCCAATATGGTGAAATTAGGCCTTACCTGCTAATTTTCTTTCCTTTAGATCCTCCAGACCGTTCAAGACGCTTGGGTTATGCACTCCTACCAGCAGAGGAAGACTGAGAACACTAAAACTTCTTATACAAGTAGACTGTGCAGACCTTCTACTAACCAGTAAAACAGTAACAAAGCAGAGGAACAAAACACCTCCACCTAAACAAAACCACTGAATCCACACTCAGATCCCTTCCCCTTAAGACAGGGGAATTCAACTGCAGATGGGCACAAACTGCCCTTAGTAAAACTCCAGGACCCAAATCACAGGAGCTACTAGAAATATCAGCAACTGAAGTCTAAAGAAAATATCATCCTGAACTGTCCGATACACTGGATGGGCTCTTGAACGGTCTGGAGGATTTAGAGGAAAGAAAATTAGCATGTAAGGCCTAATTTCACCTTCCTCAGCAATCCTCCAGGCCGTTCAAGATGCTTAGGACGTACCAAAGCAGTAAACACAACTAAGGGTGGGACCTGCGAAGCCCAGAGGACAGGACTGCAGCTCCAAAACTGGCATCCTCCCTTGCCTGTAAATCCACTCTGTAATGTTTGACAAAAGAATGCAGGGAGGACCACACCGCCGCTCTACAAATGTCCACCGGTGGAACAAAACTACTCTCTGCCCAAGAAGCCGCCATCCCCCTAGTAGAATGTGCCTTGAGCCCCACCGGCACCATATGGCCATGCAATACGTAAGCCGAAGAGATGGCATCCTTCAACCACCGAGCTATAGATGCCTTAGAAGCAGCCGCTCCATTCTTGGGCCCCCCCATGTAGGCCAAATAACCAGTCCGAAGACCTGAATTCCTCCGACCTGCGCAAGTAAACCTTCAACACTCTGCGCACATCCAATTTCGCCAAACGACGCTGAGAAGCATCCCCCGTCCGGTCCCCCAAGACTGGCAACGAAATCACCTGATTGACATGAAAGGAGGATACCACCTTAGGCAAAAATGAAGGGACTGGACACAGCGAAACCTTTTCCTTAGAAAACCACAGAAAAGGAGGCCTACATGAAAGAGCTTGAAGTTCCGAAATCCTGCGAGCTGACGATATAGCTACCAAAAAGACCACCTTCATAGTAAGGTCTTTTATCGAACAAGACTCCAAGGGCTCAAAAGGAGAACGATATTAAGATGCCACTGAGGAACTACCGGCCGCTGAGGAGGACAAAGCAACTTCACCCCCCTCAAAAAACGGACCACATCCGGGGAAGACGCAACCGACCTGCCCTGCACCTTACCCCCAAAACACGCCACCTTCAAAGATGACAATGAAAGGCCCTTCTCAAAACCATCCTGCAAGAAATCTAAAATGCACGACACAGAAGCTGTTGAAGGGACACACGCCCGGTCACCACACCAATCTTCAAATATGCGCCACACACGCACATAGGCCAAAGACGTCGAACGTTTGCGAGACTGCAGCATCGTCTGAATCACCTGAGGGGAAAACCCTTTCCTTCTCAACCGTTCCCTCTCAAGGGCCACACCGTAAGAGAGAACCGAACCGGATCCGGCATGACAATTGGACCCTGACACAACAGCACCGAGCCCCCCCAGCCGCAGAGGCTCGCCTTCTAACAAGCACATCAGATCCCCGAACCACGGCCGACGCGGCCAATTTGGAGCCACCAACAACACCGGACCCGCATGACATTCTACCCTCTGTTGGACTCAACCTATCAAGGACCATGGGGGAAACACGTACAGCAACACCTGCTGAGGCCACGGAAGCACCAACGCATCGATCCCTTCCGCTTGCGGATCCCGACGCCGACTGAAATACCGAGGAACCTGAGCATTGTGCCGACACCATGAGATCCACTACTGGCATTCCCCACTTTAGAACTATCTGGTCGAACACCGAGCGGTGCAGAGACCAATCTCCGGGGTCCAACATGTCTGCTTAGAAAATCCACGTTCACGTTGTCCACCTGTCACGTGTGCTGCCGAAATCTGCACTAGATGCCTTTCCGTCCAACTCATGAGCAATGCCGTCTCGATTGCCAACCGCGGACTCTTTGTATTGCCCTGCTGGTTGACATACGCTACTGCTGTCGCGTTGTCGGATGACTCTTACCGCCTTTCCGACCACACTTGAGCAAAACACCAACAGAGCTTGCCGAATCGCCCTCGTCTCCAACCAGTTGATAGAGCACTGAGCTTCCTCTGTCGACCACCGCCCCTGTGCGGACCGACCGAGAAACTGAGCTCCCCAGCCCAGCAGACTGGCATCCATTACCAGAATCACCCACTAAGGAGGTTCCAACGGCATGCCCTTTTTCAGATGGGCCGAGCACAGCCACCACTGAAGACTGCACCGAGGAGCTCCCCTCAATGGCAACCGCAACCTGGGGAGACCACCGGGACAACAGAGCTGCCTGAAGCTGACGCATACGCGCCCTGTCCCATGGTACTACCTCTATTGCCGCTGCCATGAGGCCCAGAACCTGAAGGTACATTCGAACCGTCGGACTCTGAACGGACATTAACAGCCGGACCTGCGGCTGAAGAGAGGCGATCCGAGAATCCAGCAGAAAAACACGACCCACTGCCGTGTCGAACCGCACTCCCAAGTACTCCAGACTCTGCGATGGGATCAACTGACTTTTGACTACATTCACTATCCATCCGAGCGATTCCAGAAACGCGACCACCTGAGCCGTCACCGCAACACTGTGAGCCCGAGACTTCGCCCGGATCAACCAGTCGTCCAGATACGGATGCACCAGAATTACCTGCCTCCGCAAAGCCGCTGCTACCACCACCATTATCTTGGAGAAGGTGCGTGGAGCCATTGCCAGACCAAAAGGCAGAGTACAGAACTGAAATTGCCTCCCTAAAACAGCAAAACGAAGGAAACGCTGATGGGCCTCGCAAATCGGCACATACAGATACGCTTCCGTGAGATCCAGTGACGTGAGAAATTCTCCCTGACGAACCGCCACTATGACCGAGCGCAGAGTCTCTATGTGGAAGGATGGCACCTTGAGCACCCCGCCCCATTGACCCTTTTGAGATCTAAAATGGGTTGAAACTGGTCCTCCTTCTTCGGCACCACAAAGTAAATGGAATAACAACCCCATTCCCTGCTCGTGCCGAGGAACGGGTACCACAGCTCCCAACTGGATTAAGCGACCCAGAGTCTCTTGAATAGCCTTTAACTTGACTCGAGAGTGACAAGGAGAGGGAAAAAACAGATCTGGCAGTGGGTGCTTTAACTCAAGCGCATAACCGTCACGACCTCCAGCACCCACTGATCTGAAGTAATTTGGGTCCACCCCTGATAAAACAGATGAAGCGTGCCCCGACCTTCACCAGAGGCTGGACCCACACACCTTCATAAGGAGGACTTCCATTTCCGGCACCTCCGGAGGAGTCCCAACCTCCCCCTCGAAAGGACTGCGTCTGCTGGAAAAACCGGCTTTTAGAAGGAGATACAAATCTGCCCGGCCTGTACCGCCCCGCGTCCTTAAACCGACCTCTAGCCGAACCACCTCGACTAGCCGCCTTAGGCCATAACTCTGGCAACCTTGAGACCTTGGTATCCCCAAGACCACTCATCAGTTTATCCAAGTCCTCTCCAATCAACATAGAACCTTTGAAAGGTAGAGAACACAATTTTGCTTTAGAGGACGCATCTGCCACCCAGCCCCTAAGCCAAAGAGCCCTGTGAGCCGTCACCGCCAGAGCCATATTCTTAGCCGAAGCCCTTAGCAAATCATAAAGGGTGTCCGCCAAAAACGAAGACCCCCATCTCCAATCTGGCCAGGTCCTGAACCAAACCAGTCCTATCTAACGCAGGCTCATCCAAGAGCTTTTCCGCCCAACGGAAACAAGCTCTGACTACCAAGCCCCCACACATAGAGGCTTGCAAGGCCAAAGCCGACAAATCAAAGCTGCGCTTCAGAAAGGACTCTAGCTTCCTCTCCTGAGGATCCTATAAGGCTGTATCGCCATCCACCGGAATGGTCGTAGCCTTAGTAACCGCCGTAACCACCGCATCCACAGTAGGTGGTTTCAGCAGGGCCAAATCTTCCGGAGGCAAGGGATACAGCCGCGCCATAGCCCTAGACACCTTACAAGCAGCCTTTGGCACGGACCATTCCTGAAAAACCATGTCTCTAACGTTTGAATTCATGGGAAAGGAAGGAACGGGAGGCTCTCCGAATCCTCTTAACCAAGGGATCTACCTGGGGTCCCTCCGCAGAGGGAGTGGCCGCCGGAGCAAACTTCAAAGTAGAGATCACCTGATCAATGAGCTCTAACAACTCCTCCTTATGAAAAATGCGAACCACTGAAGAATCTTCCCCAGGCCTTAGCCCATCCTGACCCTCAGACTCCTCTAAGAGATCCTCCTCTCCTAGGTCACCCCAAACCTCTGACCCAGGCAGAGAAAGTATCTCCATACGCTCCGAAATATCCACCCGCAGGCGCTTAACTCCCACTGAGCTAGCAGCCTCCACGGAACAAAACAGCCTGAGAGGGACCAGCTCTCCAGGCATTATACAGAGACCAAACAAACTCAGGGGGGAAACCAGACCCCCCCCCCCCCGACGCTGCTGAAGCCCCAACACGACCTGCAGTCTCCGCGACGGACCCCTCTCGCTCCCGAGGCGGCAGGTCCATAGCGTGATCCGTGGTTAAACTAAGCGCGCTTCCCACCACACACAGGTCCTCCGGCGCCGGTACGGAATTCGCGGCCAAAAGGGCCGCGCTTCCCGCCAAAAATGGCTCCGTCGAGGCCGACCTGGGATGCGCAGCCAAAATGGCCACGTTTCCCGCTAAAACCGGCCCCGCCGTTGCCGGCCCGGAATGTACGGTCAAATCACCGCCCAACACCTCCGCCGACTCAGGGGAAAGCACTGGGGGCAAGAGCGCTGACAACGTAGGCTCCCCACAAAATTTACATTGGCCATCTATCACTTCAACGCCACGCTTCGCGCAAAACCGACACCTCGCCAGCTTAGACATAATGGCTGCAAACACAATAAAAACAAACAGTTGCTTTGTGCTCTGACAGACTAATAGGCAAAACCGCCTAAGGCAAGAATGCCCTTGAAGACGTTTTATCTCTGGACTGCCACAAGAACGACCAAAATAGCCGCCTTTTAAAAACGTTTATTTTTAAACCTCATTGCTGATGCCTAAATGCCTCAAGGGTACAGAACTTGGTCTGTAGCCGAGGTCAAGCAGTCCTCCAGAGGAAGAGCACAGGGGGAGGGACCCGGCCACCCGGGTGTGACACCCCACAGGGAATAAGAAGCCACTTAGGACTTACACCCCGTAATAGAGATCCAAGTGTGGGTTCTCTAACATTTACAACCCAACCTAGAAACCCCAAACGGACTTACCAGACTGAGTACACTGCACAGGCTGCACACATCTTACCTTTGCTGAGAAAATACTGGTTAGCAGAAGGTCTGCACAGGCTACTTGTATAAGAACTTTTAGTGTTCTCAGTCTCCCTCTGCTGGTAGGAGTGCATAACCCAAGCGTCTTGAACGGTCTGGAGGATTGCTGAGGAATGAGAAAATTCCTTGTATGTGTCCAGGGAGGGGTTATTTTCATTGGGCTTAGCACCCCCAATAATTTTGAAAAGTTGGCTCCTATGATTCCCAGAATCTCTAATGGTGTACAAAATTTCAAACAAAATATATAATATATAAAACCAGATTTAAAAAAATACTAAAACAAAAACAGACAGCACAACATAAACCACACACTCATCAGATACAGCCATAACACATCCTTAAGTCCCCTATCCTTTAACCCCCTACTACCCATTCAATATACTGTCAAAACCCTAACAAAGACTACCCCTCCAAAAATCTGTCCTACAACTCACCCTAGCACTGAAAAATTACAGCAATCCACAATGCCACAAGTGAACCAAAATATTGATTAGAAAAAGTTGTGTCTTTACTTTTGTTCTAAAGAGAAGAGAGCTACATCATATAAACACACATACAATTTTTGTTAAATTCAGCAGAAATACCTGGTACTAATGATAGTACATAAGTATTGCCATACTGGGAAAGACCAAAGGTCCATCAAGCCCAGCATCCTGTTTTCAACAGTGGCCAATCCAGGTCACAAATACCTGGCAAGATCCCAAAAAAGTACAAAACATTCCATTCTGCTTATCCCAGAAACAGTGGATTTTCCCCAAGTCCATTTAATAATGGTCCATAAACTTTTTCTTTAGGAAGCTGTCGAAACCTTTCCTAAACTCCGCTAAGCTAACCGCCTTTACCACATTCTCTACTCATTAGCTCTATGTCTGGTAACTTTACGTGGGGGTGACATATTGTGCGTGCTAGCCTGCGTCTCTTCTCTGTACCACCACTCTTGTCTCCCTGAAGCCCATAATCCAGATGGGCTTTCTGAATGTGCATTACAGACTCTTCTCAATACCACTAAGTTGGCTATTTATTTTCTTAAAGGGCAATAAAATAGTAATCCACTGGCTGATGGCAGAATAAAACAAATTCACCTATTCAGTCTGCCAAGTTATTATACTGTAAAAAGTATATCCCACTTGCAGCCAGAGTGTAACCAGCTGCAAGATTTCTCCTTATCTGGGACGTCTTCTTTCTATGTATGGGATAGAGCTGGGTCAAATGGCAGCTACTAAAGTGGTAGTTGACTTACACCAGTGGTTCCCCAGGGCACCCAGGCATACAGGATGTCTGCAGTATCTACAATGAATAAGTACAGGGCAAACCTGGAGTGTATACAAATTTATATCATGTATATTCACTGTGAATATCCTGAAAACCAAAATAGACTGCCCCCCAACCAAAGGAGAGGTTTGGTACCACTGATTTACACTATAAAGCACACACCGATAAACTCAGCTGTCTAAACTTGTATACCCTGAATGAAAAGGAGGAGACACGACAACTTCACATCCACTTCAAGAAATAAATGCACAACAGACAGGCCTCCTTCAATGAAAAGGAAGCTTTAGAATGAGGGTCATGGGAGCAACTTATTTCTTGAATTTTCCTTGCAAATGTATCACATATGTTGAAAATAGTTTTGTATTTTGGGACTCCCTCAAGCTAATGGGATGTAAAGAGTTGTGTTTTACTGACTGGACAGTACTGGAGACAAATTTTCTAGCCCTAGTAAAGATTTCTTTTTTTGTATTTTTTTTTCTTTTCTCTATGCTCCCTCTTTTCCATGATGTGGGCTTGTTTATTCTTGAGGTCGAGGTAAAAAGGACCAAGCTGGTACTGGAGGCAAGAGTACAGCTATCTTTGCACTTGTACCACTATTCATTGCCTGCTGTGCTGGTGCTTCCCTGGGTTAGCGTCTTAGGAACACCTCCATGCCTGACAGGATTGTCCGGCTTGATTCGGGACTAGAGCTTGCCCAGCCCTTTGAGTGACATCACGCAGGTACGAAGTGAAACTGACAGCAAGTGCGGGAGAATCATGTGCCACATTTGCTGCTTGACAAAGGAGCGCAACTAAAGAGCTGGGTGCTCCTAGCACTCCCCTTTGAGCAGACTTTTCGGGGACATAGGGAGATCTTGGAAAGACAGCTGCTAATCTGTTATGTTAGATATTGAGGTGGTAATGGAGGGAGGGAGGTATGGGTTGTTAATATCTGTCAGGAATTGTAAGCGAGATATAGTGGGGGTTACCGATTGTTTGAAGCAAGTATAGTTAATTGGGAAAGGTGGTTTGAACAAGTGTACCCTGAAAGCTGGATATATTAACGCTTGATCTGTTATGAATAAGACATCAATAATTTATGATATGCTGAGTGTAGATTGGGTATGATATTATACTGTGCGAGTGTCTGAATCCTGGTTGTGGTTTGGCAATGTAGTCCTCATGGATTTAAACGGGAATGGGCTTGTCGTTATAGGCAGGTAGAGGAGTAGTAGTCTTTTTTTTTTTTTTTTTAAAGAATATTTGGATTTAAATTTGTTGCTGCAAAACTGAATGAGTATGATAAACGCTTCATAATTCAGAACAGATATTTCACTATTTGTACTGTGCATTTGCCTCTGGGTATAGTTGATTACTTTATTATTTTAGAAGTCTCCGCAGCTTCTGACACCATCAACCATGACATCTTATTGAACCGTTTAAAATCAATTGGATTGACTGGTACTGTACTGTGTTGGTTTCATTCCTTCTTACCCGACAGAATGTTCTGTGTATTTAATGACTGAGAAATCTGAGTTTGCTGCTTATTCAACTGGCGTCCTTCAGGGATCCTGTTTGTCTGCAGTGCTTTTTAATCTTTTTCTTATAATCACTTTGCATGTTGAGATGTCTCAGAGTACAATATAACTTGTATACCGATGACATTCAGTTTTTATTACAAGTTGAGATCTCTTTTGAAGACACTTTTGCAAAACAATTGTGTCTTATGAAAACCACCCAGTGGATGGAAGGAAATCGAAAAATTAAACATTTCAAAAACCCAGATTTTTTTGTTTTCAAGTTTTACTGATATTAATTTTCTCACTGCATTCAAAATGAACTCAGATGAAATCCCAATACTAACAGAATTCAGAAATTTGAGAGTTCAACTTCACTCTGCATTATCAATGAAGAAAAGTCCAGAATATGATTACAAAGGTGTTTTACAAACTTAAAATAGTTAGATGTATACAACACTTTGTTACAGATCATAATTTCCACAAGGTACTTCAATCAATAGTCCGTCCCTTTATGGACTATTGCAATGACCTTATAGGCATTGTGAGTAGTTTATTAAGGGCTTTACAAGTTACTCAGAACTCTATAGCAAGAGTTATTGCAGATAAACATAGAAACATGACAGCAGATAAAAGGCCAAATGGCCCATCCAGTCGGCCCATCCTCCGTAACCACTAATTCTTCCTTTTCCTAATGAATCCTACGCTTTCTTAAATTCTGACAGTCCTCATTCTCCACGACCACCACCGGGAGGCCATTCCACAATTCCACCACCCTTTCTGTGAACAAATACTTTCTTAGAGTCCTCCTAAGCCTATTTCCTCTTAACTTCATTCTATGCCCCCTAATTCCGGAGTCCTCCTTCATTTGAAAAAGGCTCACTTCTTGTACATTAATGCCCTTGAATTAGATTGACTGGAACGTCATGTTATGATCATATTTCTAGTCATGAAGTCTCTACAGTACTACTACTACTACTTAGCATTTCTATAGTGCTGCCAGGGTTACGCAGCGCTGTACAAGTTTAAACATGGGGAAGGACAGTCACTGGCTTCCTATAAAATTCTATACTGAATTTAAAAATTTTGGTCCCATTTTTTAAGGTATTGAATAGTTGTTTCCCCGATACTCAGCTCCACTATCAACCCTGACGTTCTGAGATCTTCACAAAACTGTTACTTGAGCTTCCATCATTTCAGCAGGTGCATCTAGAAGAGCATAAATCTTTCATTTTCTATATTAAAGGCCCAAAGTTCTGGAATGCACTACCTGCTGAGCTTTGTCTGCATAGAAATGTTGCTCAGTTTAAGAAAGACCTGAAAACCCATATGTTTATTCAAGTATATGGGTCATTAGAATAATGATCGTTTTTGGTTTTGCTATTATACAATGAAAATCAGTGGTCCTGTTATATTGTTGTGTTACTATGCTTCATGCTGTATGACCTGTAATGTTATTTTAATTTATATGTACTTTTATTCCTTGTCTAAAATTTTTAGATAATAAGAACATAAGAGTAGCCATACTAGGTCAGACCAACAGTCCCATCTAAACCAGTATCCTGTTTCCCAAACAGGGGCCAAGCCAGGTCACAAGTACCCGATAGAAAACCAATTAGCAGCAACATTCCATGCTACCAATCCCAGGGCAAGCAGTTGCTTCCCCATGTCTGTCTCAATAGCAGACTATGGACTTTTTTCCTCCAGGAAAAAATGTGGGTTACAAATACAATTTTTTAATTATTATTTATTATATCTAGTAGGGGGAGAGGAGATGTATGCCCCCTCCCAAGTCCATCCCTGTGCCCCCCCAACAGACTGCTGGTTATGCCCCACTTTTAATTGCATGATTAACATTTTTTTAATTGTACGATTACTCGCGATCAAAAATTTTAATCAAACTGCAGCCCTACAGCAAACATGTGACACTTCTCTCACCTCTGGAAAACCTGTAGAGAGCAAGAGATGTGCAGGTAGCACTATGCAAGGTGACAGTCATTATTTGACCCACTACTATGCACCGGCTAATTTCAGGAAGTTCAGGAGGGCCTCTGAAATAGTGGGAAGAAATAATGGAAAAGAAAATTATGAGGTAAGACCTAAATTTATCCTTCCATTATGTAGCTTCCCATTATTCCATAACCTGTATTTGAATGGCCTACAGATTATGGAATAATGGGAAGCTACATAATGGAAGAATCCCTGGTGCAGGTAAAATTCTGGTTGCTACCATCCTGAGGGCTAAAGCCCCACAACTGGATTCTGAGCGCACTGCAATGTCCAACATGTAGTACTTGGCAAAGGTATGCAGCATTGATCACATCACTGCCTTGTAAATATCCGCCACAGACAGTAAGGTAGTCTCCACCCAGGATGTCGCTATATGCCTCATAAAATGAGCCTGCAAGGCCTGAGGAGCCTGCTTCCCTGCAAGCAAATAAGCTGACGCTATAGTCTCCTTCAGCCCATCTAGCAATTGTGGGCTTGGAAGCCATGAGGTCAAGCCTCTGTTTACCAAAAAGCACAGTCTGTCCAATTTGCGAACTCATTTGTGACTTCCAGATGTCTAATGAGGACTTTACACACATCAAAAGGCTTCAAGGAAGAATACTAAGTCTCGTCATCCTCTCTGCGAAAGGAGGGAAGCTCCAAAGTTTGGCTGAGATGAAATGCTGATACCATTTTTGGAAGAAAGGAACTGTGTGCAGGAAGACTCAAACCTCCAAAAAGCAAAGAAAAGAAATCCCAAAAAGAGGCTGAAGCTCCAAAACCCTAAGTACTGATACAATAGTCACCAAGAATGCTGTCTCTTGCACAAGATCCTTTGGAGTAGCTCAAAAGGAGGTTTCTGAAGAGCCTGAAGAACTAAATGATACAGACATTCAAATATTTGAAAGGTATTACTCCGCAAACGAACCTTTTCCGGAGATACGAAGGCATTAGAACGAGAGGACATGAAATGAGATCGAAGGGGGGCAGACTCAAGAAAAATGTCAGGAAGTATTTCTTCACGGAGAGAGTGGTGGATGCTTGGAATGCCCTCCCGCGGGAGGTGGTGGTGATGAAAACAGTAACGGAATTCAAACATGCGTGGGATAAACATAAAGGAATCCTGTTCAGAAGGAATGGATCCTCAGGAGCTTAACCGAGATTGGATAGCAGAGCTAGTAGTGGGAGGTGGGGCTGGAGGTTGGGAGGCAGGGATAGTGCTGGGCAGACTTATACGGTCTGTGCCAGAGCCGGTGGTGGGAGGCAGGGATAGTGCTGGGCAGACTTATACGGTCTGTGCCAGAGCCGGTGGTGGGAGGCAGGGATAGTGCTGGGCAGACTTATACAGTCTGTGCCAGAGCCGGTGGTGGGAGGCGGGGCTGGTGGTTTGGAGGCGGGGATAGTGCTGAGCAGACTTATACGGTCTGTGCCAGAGCCGGTGGTGGGAGGCAGAGATAGTGCTGGGCAGACTTATACGGTCTGTGCCAGAGCCGGTGGTGGGAGGCGGGGCTGGTGGTTGGGAGGCGGCGATAGTGCTGAGCAGACTTATACGGTCTGTGCCAGAGCCGGTGGTGGGAGGCAGGGATAGTGCTGGGCAGACTTATACGGTCTGTGCCAGAGCCGGTGGTGGGAGGCGGGGATAGTGCTGGGTAGACTTATATGGTCTGTGCCAGAGCCGGTGGTGGGAGGCAGGGATAGTGCTGGGCAGACTTATACGGTCTGTGCCAGAGCCGGTGGTGGGAGGCGGGGATAGTGCTGGGTAGACTTATATGGTCTGTGCCAGAGCCGGTGGTGGGAGGCGGGGATAGTGCTGGGTAGACTTATACGGTCTGTGCCCTGAAGAGCACAGGTACAAATCAAAGTAGGGTATACACAAAAAGTTGGCATTTAAGTATCAACATTTAGGCATAGCTGCTTACACCATGTCAATGGCTGGTGTAAATGTCCACAACTAAATATTACAGTTGTATGCATAACTGATAAGATTCTAGAAGCTTAACACAAATGCTTAGCATGCCCCTGACCAGACCATACTCCTCTTATGTGCACGCCCTCCTTGATTCCATATAATTAGGACCCCTAGCAGTAGTACTGCAAGTCAATCACTGGGGGGGGGGGGGGGGCACTGGCGCCATTTTGGATTCCAGCATCAGAGAGAGCATTGGGGGATTGCTTATATCTGTCTCTTAGACCAAGAAATTCTAGCGAATGGGGGGAGGGGTAAGAAGGCATATGTTTCCAAGTTTATTCAGGACTTTCTATCCTGCCCATCAAATAAAACAATCTGGGCAGCTTATAGGATATAAAAGGGGAAGTAATGTAATGGATAAACAAGACTGAAAAACAGAAAAGAGAAGGAGGAACTAGAAAATTCTAAATAGAATAGCACCGGGAGAGGGGCACAAAATGATGGAAACTGTGTGTCTAAAGACTTACATCTAGTGCAATCAAAACAGGAGGTTAATAGTGAGGCTAGTAAAAAGCACTGGCAAAAAAATGTTGGGGTAGCATATTCCAGAGGTCTGGAACCTGGACAGAAAATAGAGCATCACATGCTATCATAAACAAGTTCCCTAAACACGGACAACCAGACAATGCTGCTTAGATGATCCAAGTGACCTAAGAAGAGAGTATGGTGTCATAAAATGCAAAACGATGCAGGGTTCACCAGAACCATGAATTTTAATGACCAGCAAAAGTAGTTTATAAGTTATCTGATGATAAAGAGGTAGCCAATGAGCTACTTTCAAGAGTGGGGTCACGAAAAACAAACACAAAGTAATCTATGCAATGTAAACATATGGAGAATAAATATGCTACCAAAAGCAAACATTTTTGATTTTGAGCTTCTTTGAAGCTTTTCCTTCCTTTTTTAAAATAAGTTTGCTTTGGGCAGTATATTTATGCTCCATATGTTTACACTGAGTAGATTACTTTGTGTTTGCTTTTCGTAGCAATTTTGTAATTCCACCCCCATTTTGCGTCACTTTAGTTGATTCTACTTTTGTGCGATTTTTTTTTTGGGGGGGGGGGTGCTTCTTTAATGAGTTTGATAGCAGTGTTGCAGATGTCAGAGGTCCTTTGCTCTCAGTCCTTAGGAACTGGAAAGCTTGACATTTATGTCTTAAAAATGGTAAAGAAATGACTTCTTAGTGAACTGTTCATTAGTGCCAAAACAGCATGTTCAGATTAAACAACAAGACATTACTATTGTATCAATAATTGAGAAAAAAATATGCATTAGACATTTTTCTGTTCTGAAAGCCACCTGTATCAAAGACCCCAGCTCTTTGTATTTTGCTGTACATGAATAGAATTGATTCATTATCTTATCTGAGATTTCAGAATGTAACCATTAAAACTAACAACTTTGGGGAAACTTGAGCAGAGAAACGTCTCAGCTAGTCTCCCACCTTGTTAACAAGATATCTTATGCAATCAAACATATAAACGGCAAGTGACCGTACTCACTTGCAAATGCGCAGTACAGACTTCCCTCTCTGTCCTGCCCTCGCGTCAAGACGTCATGACGTCAAAGGGCGGAACAGAGAGGGAAACGGAGTCGAACTGTCGGACGCCGCCGCTGCCTGGAAAGGAACATCGCGTGAAACAACCTCCATCCTCCCCGCTCCGTATCGGGCCCCCTGCACTGACCTGACAGCGCCTCTCACCTCCGTGTGGAAGTGCTGCAGGCAGCAGCAGAGCGATCTGCTGCTGCCTGCAGCACTTTCACACGGAGGTGAGAGGCGCTGTCAGGTCAGTGCAGGGGGTCCGGCACGGAGGGGGGGAGGGAGTGGCGGCAATGAGGGTAGCTGGAAATGGGGGGAGGGCAGGGGGAGAGGCCATGGTTGCTGGACTTGGGGTGAGAGCAGGGCACAGAGGAGGGTTTGCTGGACATGGAGGGAGGGGGGGAGGCCAAGGGAAAGAGGAGGGTCGCTGGATATGGGGGGGGGGGGGGGGAGGCCAGGGGAGAGAGGAGGGCAGTAATACTCGCCCGTTTTTACAGGCTTAACGGCTAGTTCTAAAATAAATGACAGGTTTCACTAACCACTTGTAGATTGGATTTATTTTGCAGAATTTAAATTCAACAGTCCCTTATATAAAGCAGTGCAATATAGCATAGTTAGCTAAGAACCAGTGAGTGTATCAAGATGTTGAGCACTGGAGGACAGAGTACAGGATCTTACAGAACATATTAGTTACAGCTTATAAGAAGAGCGCTAGAGGGACTTGAAGTGTAAATGTGAGAGGCTATCTACTTTGAATCATACCAATGACTTTTGTAGTGTGTACTAATAGAACTGAAGTGGTACAAAGAATGAGTGTTACAAGAGTTCTCTTACCCTGACTGGCAAAAAGAAGAATCTTACATTTATTAGGGTTTAATATGAGTTTATTTTCCTTTAGTCAATTTGTGATCCGTGTCAGCTTACTACTGATATTTATTATGTACATTTATGCCAATGATTTCAAGTTCTATGTACCATAGACCTTTCAGACCCTCAAGAGATCCTTAATATCAGTAGTAAGCTGACACGGATCACAAATTGACTAAAGGAAAATAAACTCATATTAAAGTCTAGAAACTGTGTAAGAGTCAATAGCAGAACAAGAAATGTTAAAAAAGTGTGGGAGCCAGAACTGATCCCTGTGGGACTCCAGAAACAAATGAAAATGAACTGTAGGAGTTATGAAACTGAACTATGAAATTATGGTCTATGAGATAGGACAGGAACTACTCAAGGACCATGCCAGTTAACCCAATCTGGCATAATCTACAGAGTGACTGAAAACAATGCAGATCTAAAGACAGGAAGCGAACAGATTTTGCCTGATCTAGATGGTAGTAGATGTAGGTAGTAATACCTAGCAAAGTTTCAGTACTATGCTATTGTCTAAAACCGGTTTGATGTGGATGAAGTACATGCATCTTATTAATGAAGTCCATAAGCTGAGAATGGACAATGGATTCAACAACTTTTGCAATGAATAAAACATTGGCAATGGGGCAAAAAGTTGTGCATCAGTAGTAGTTTGGGTAATAACCTTAGTTCCTGGTCGCATAATAGCAGCTTTCCAGTTATGGAGAACACATCCCTTGGATAGGCTGAAAGTGATCATAGAATGGACATAATGGATCAGCATGCTGAGGTACCACTTAAAAAGATAGGATGGGACAGGGTCGTGTGGAACCATCAAATTGATACATTTACATTATAATAAGAACAAGAGGGGAGAAGCTAAAGAGCTGCACGGTCACAGCGTAGCAACAAAGGTGGATGTTGAAACCTATGGCAAAGAGTCTCGCAAGGTAACTACTTTATCCATAAAATAGGTAACTAATGTTTCAGGAGTGGGCGTGAATCCAAAGGATTCTTGGTGGGGAGCGAGTTGTAAAAGATTTTAGCACTTTGTACAGAACAGTGGTACTGGGTGCTCTAGTTATTTTCATAGTGTAATAGATTTTTTTTGCCAGTTCAGAGGGTAGTTTAATAGGAGTGAGCAATATCTTTATAGGCAGAAAGAAGTAGAAGTACACTGTCGTCACCACTTTCGCTCTGTCTGCTGAAGCTATCATTTTAGTTGATGTAACTCAGAGACCAATGGGTCTGCGGGGGAGGGATCAGTAGCATGTCATTGAGGGTATTCTTAAGACATATATTCCATTTCTCAATTTGATCATGTAGGAAGAGTCCAGAAATTATACTTGTGTCTAGATCAGAGTGCTCCAGAACAGACTCTGACATAATTTTCATAAGATCTCTATATGGAGAGGTCACTGATGCTGTGTTACTAGCAATTACATTGATAGAATAATTACAAGAAATTAAAAGGAGTGGTTAGTCCATGGCAAGAGGAGTAAGGAGAAAGTATTCAGCGAGTGGGAAAAAGTAGAGGTTGAAAGAACCAAATACAGCGTATGACCACCTATGTGGGTAGTACATATTACATGCTGGATAAGGTTTAGAGTTGTCATTGTTCTGGAAATGAAAGATATAAGAGTTGCACATTTCCCATACCTAACATGGTCCAGTTAATAAATAAAATGTATTTTTCTACCTTTGTAGTTTGGGCATTTTATTGTTCCATCTGATTTTGTTGCTCATGTCTTCTGATTTTCTGAGGGGGGGGGGGGGGGGGGGGGGGAGGGGTCCTGCCTTTCCAAGGTCTTCTGTCTATTTGCATTTTTTCTTTCTCCACAACTGTTATTCATCTCCTCTGTGTCCCTATCTGTCCTGTTCAGCACCTCTTCTGTGTCCATGCTCCTTTCTACTCCTCATAGGTCCAACCCATCTCCCTCCAGCCCCCTTCCCCTCCACAGGGTCCAGCCCATCCCTCATGTCCCCTTGCTCAGCTTTCACCCAGCCTCTGTGATGCCCCCTGCCCAGATTTCACCCAGTTTTTCTCATACTCTACCGCCAGGCTTTTACCCAGTTTCTCTCATACCCCCACCCCAGTCTCCTTCCCATAATTTCTCATGGCCCCCTCCAGCCATTATTCACAGTGCTGCTTCAAACCCCTTCTCTTCCCCCGCTTGGCCAGCGGGTTCAGCAGAGATTTGAGCCGCACAGTGCTGGAAGTTGGGGTAGTCTCACAGTTTGTAGTCCCACGACACTTCCCAACTTCCTGAATCACATGGCTCAACTCTCTGCAGAGCCTGATCGCCATGCAGGGGAAGAGGAGGAATTTGAAGCAGTGCCAAAGTTTAGGGAGGTAGGCTAGAGTGGCAGTACATTACTGCAGGAGCCCCACAGAACCCGTGCTCATCCCTGTGGACCTCAAGAGGATCCCTGCGGGAGTCCCAGTTCTGAAAGGGATCCCTGTGGTATTCCTACATACCCCATTCCTAATTTAAATGGAATACAAGTGAAGAAAGAAGAAGCAGGGCCCATCAAAGTGAATGTTAAGAATCATCTAGTATAACTGGTTACAAGGAGTTAACACAGTGGTCGGTAAGCAGAGACTGAAGAAGTTGAAGTGAGTGAACAGAGGGAGGAGGCAGACCTTCTAGGTGGGGAGCCCACCTTTGGGTGCAGTGTATTGTGGAGTGGGAGGGGGGAGCTTGATTGATGGGGTGCATACTGGACACTACCAATTTAACAGTTGCTGGCACCTTTAAGCAATGGCCCGGAAGAATCAGGTCACAGGCACGGTGGTCCAATGCTCCTGGTCTGATGGAGTAATGCAGTTTGTGAGACACCTGCAAGTCTGAAGGATACTGTAGGTATCTCTCTGTTCCTGAAGGGGTCAGAATTGGTGGGGGGGGGGGGGGGGGAATCACAGGAGAATCCAAAATGGCCGACTGAAGGAGGTCACACTTGGGAGCAGCTGTGCAATTCCCTGTTTGTGTAATGGGGAAGAAAAGTAAGGGTAAGCCATGAGACTTTCCCCTCAGTCTCAGCAGGCTACTGCTTACCGCTAAACTTCTATCACTGAAGCCTTTGCAGTGACAAGATCGCTGGTTCCTCCTCCTTTGCTGTCGGAAGCAACACCTACACAAGACGCCGATACTATTCTGAGCCTGGCCAAGCATCAGACTCCTCGTTTTCCAGCGTCTGAGTACTCAACAGCACAAGGGTTCCAGCAAGTGGAGTCACAAGATGGCGCTTTTCCTGGAGAGGAGATCCCGTGGTCTGATGTACCTCCGGAGACGTCTTTGCAAAGGAGAGCTTTTGCAAAGGAGAGCTGGTTCAGAACAGCGGGATCAGAGCCTTTTGGATGCAACCACAAGTTTGCCCTATGCTTTGCTTCAGGAATCTGTTCTGGAAACACTGAAGGTTCTACCCTCGCTGGTAAGACCAGAAAAAGTGACTTCGGATTTTGTTTGGGAAGACCTATCTTCCTTGCATGTAGCAATTACCTCCCTTAACAAAGGCTGTGACAATGTTTAGCTCTGTGGTGATAAAAAAAATGAGGCTGCACTGCTGACCATGCAATCCTCAGTTAAAAAATTGGACCAAGAAAGCAATGAGACCCAGAAATTGAATACTGCTCTGGTAAAAGACAAGACTATTACAAACAGACGTATTGAGAATTTAGAGAATGCAATGAGGTATCTGAAATTACGATTGTTAAATTTTCCTATTTTCCTAAACATCCAATTTTTTTCCTCCAGTCAGCTCCTGTGAAGCTATCTGGAAACTATCTTGATGATACCAAAATGCTTTTCCTCTAATATCTAAATTGTATTACATTTCTTCTAAAGTTAAGACATCTAATGTTCAGAAATAACCCTCGGATGCACCCCCAATCCCAGAACTGGAAGAAATATCCCAGGACAGTTTGGACTTCACTACATTTCTTGAAAAATCTGATTCAGAAGTAGTGTCTCATGAGACTCTATTGGTAACTTTTGTTTTTCCTCAAGACAGGGAGCATGTATTAAAATCCTATTTCCGTCACAGACGAAAACAGTTTCTGGGTCATAAAGTTTGGATTTTTCCGGATTTAACAAAAGTAACACAGGAAAGAGGGAAAAAATTTCATCACTTGGTGCAACGTTTATGCTGTGTTTTCCTTGTAAATTTGCCTCTAACAAATATACTTTCTGACCCAGATCAATTACAGGTATTTCTGGCAACTAAAAAAATAAACCTTCCTGATCCTTGTGAAGTTCCTGAATGAACCTGTATTTGGATGTAGTAAACCCTCAATTTTATTTTGTTAAATTGCCTGTGTAACCTGGCTTCAAGGTTTTGTTTCCTTTGGATTCTTCCCCATACTGTGGACTATAAGCACTAATTTATTTCCTCATTATAGAGAAGTTTCTCTTTTGCCTTTAAGTTTACTGAATGCCTATTTCTGTAACAAGATGTGTTGAATAATTGTAATTCATAACCTTCATAAGAAAAAGAAATCACAAACAGTTGAAGTGGTATTTGAACCTGGGTCCCTTGATTCTCCACCCACTGCTCTAACCATTAGGCTACTCATCTGCTCTGCATGGACAGATCTGTATGGTAGCATAAGAACATCAATGTCCATTGTTTCTCCTCATTCATAATTTGGACATTTCAGTTTGTAAAACAGGTGTTTATGATGGATGTTTCTAATACATGGACATCCCATCACACATGTATTTTAGAAAAGACTGTATCCTGTCCTAAAATATATATGAGATGGGCGTCCATTTGTGATGTTCTGACTTGAATGTGCATCCTAGAATGCCACTCCAGGTTAATGAAGATACATACCTGTAGCAGGTATTCTCCAAGGACAGCAGGCTGAATAGTATCACAGATGGGTCGTCGTCCGCGATGGCCCAGGAGACCGGAGATTTAAAAGCTTAAAACTTCTAGAAGGAGCGTGACACGCGCGGGGACAACGCACCGTGCATGCACGAGTGACTTCCCGCCCGCAACGCCCGCGTGCGTGCTTCCCTCAGTTATATAAAAAGCAAACAAGAAAATAGTAACTCCTACGGGGAGGAGGGTGGGATGTGATACTATTCAGCCTGCTGTCCTCGGAGAATACCTGCTACAGGTATGTATCTTCACTTTCTCCGAGGACAAGCAGGCTGAATAGTATCACTGATGAGGTATCCCTAGCACCTAGGCTCACTCAAAACAACGAACAGTGGTCAATTGGACCTCGCAACGGCGAGGACATAACTGATATTGACCTAAAAACAAAACCAAACAGAGTGCAGCCTGGAACAGAACAGAAAAGGGCCTAGGAGGCTGGAGTTGGATTCTAAACTCCAGATTCTTAACACCGACTGCCCAAACCGACTGTCGCGTCGGGTATCCTGCTGAAGGCAGTAGCGAGATGTAAATGTGTGGACAGATGACCACGTTGCAGCCTTGCAAATCTCTTCAATGGAGGCTGACTTTAAGTGAGTCACTGACGCAGCCATGGCTCTAACATTATGAGCCGTGAAATGGCCCTCTAAAGACAGCCCAGCTTGGGCATATGTGAAGGAAATGCAATCTGCTAGCCAATTGGATATGGTGCATTTCCCAATGACAACTCCCATCGTATTTGGATCAAAAGAAACAAACAACTGGGCGGACTGTCGACAGGGCTTAGTCCGCTCCATGTAAAAGGCCAATGCTCTCTTACAGTCCAAGGTGTGCAACTTGTCCTCACCAGGGCGGGTATGTGAACGGGGAAAAAATGCTGGCAAGACAACTGACTGGTTCAGATGGAACTCCGACACCACCTTCGGCAAGAAGTTAGGGTGAGTGCGGAGGACTACTCTGTAATGATGAAATTTGATATAAGGAGCATGGACTACCAGAGCTTGGAGCTCACTGACTCTACGAGCTGAAGTAACAGCCACCAAGAATGGAGAAGGGTAGTTAGTGGGGTTCCTCAGGGGTCTGTGCTAGGACCACTGCTTTTTAATATATTTATAAATGATTTAGAGATGGGAGTAACTAGTGAGGTAATTAAATTTGCTGATGACACAAAATTATTCAAAATCGTTAACTCGCGACAGGATTGTGAAAAATTACAGAAGGACCTTACGAGACTGGGCGGCTAAATGGCAGATGACGTTTAATGTGAGCATGTGGGGAAAAAAGAACCCAAATTATAGCTACGTCATGCAAGGTTCCACGTTAGGAGTTACGGACCAAGAAGGGATCTGGGTGTCGTCGTCGTCGTCGATAATACACTGAAACCTTCTGCTCAGTGTGCTGCTGCGGCTCGGAAAGCGAATAGAATGTTGGGTATTATTAGGAAAGGTATGGAAAACAGGTGTAAGGATGTTATAATGCAGTTATATAACTTCATGGTGTGACCGCACCTTGAGTATTGTGTTCAATTCTGGTCGCCGCATCTCAAGAAAGATATAGTGGAACTGGAAAAGGTGCAGCAAAGGGTGACGAAAATGATAGCGGGGATGGGACGACTTCCCTATGAAGAAAGACTAAGGAGGCTAGGGCTTTTCAGCTTGGAGAAGAGACGGCTGAGGGGAGACACGATAGAGGTATATAAAATAATGAGTGGAGTGGAGCAGGTGGATGTGAAGCGTCTGTTCACGCTTTCCAAAAATACTAGGACTAGGGGGCATGCGATGAAACTACAGTGTAGTAAATTTAAAACAAATCGGACAAAATGTTTCTTCACCCAACGCGTAATTAAACTCTGGAATTCGTTGCCGGAGAACATGGTGAAGGCAGTTAGCTTGGCAGATTTTAAAAAGGGGTTAGACGGTTTCCTAAAGGACAAGTCCATAAACCGCTACTAAATGGACTTGGGAAAAATCCACAATTCCGGGAATAACATGTATAGAATGTTTGTACGTTTGGGAAGCTTGCCAAGTGCCCTTGGCCTGGATTGGCTGCTGTCGTGGACAGGATGCTGGGCTCGATGGACCCTTGGTCTTTTCCTAGTGTGGCAATACTTATGTACTTATGTAAGAAAATGACCTTCCAGGTCAAGTACTTCAGATGGCAGGAACTCAGTGGCTCAAAAGGAGGCTTCATCAGCTGGGTGAGAACGACGTTGAGATCCCATGACACTGGCGGACGTTTGACAGGGGGCTTTGACAAAAGCAAACCTCTCATGAAGCAAACAACTAAAGGCTGTCCAGAGATAGGCTGACCTTCCACACATTGATGGTAAGCACCGATTGCACTAAGATGTACTCTTACGGAGTTGGTCTTAAGACCAGACTCTGATAAGTGCAGAAGGTATTCAAGCAGGGTCTGTGTAGGACAAGAGAAAGGATCTAGGGCCTTGCTGTCACACCAGACGGCAAACCTCCTCCATTTAAAAGAGTAACTCCTTTTCGTGGAATCTTTCCTGGAAGCAAGCAAAACTCGGGAGACACCCTCTGAAAGGCCTAAAGAGGCACCTTCTAAGTTCTCAACATCCAGGCCGTGAGAGCCAGAGACTGGAGGTTGGGATGTAGAAGCGACCCCTCGTTCTGAGTGTCGGAAAACACTCCAATCTCCACGGTTCTTCGGAGGACAAGTCCAGAAGAAGAGGGAACCAGATCTGATGGGGCCAGAAGGGCGCTATCAGAATCATGGTTCCGCTGTCTTGCTTGAGTTTCAGCAGAGTCTTTCCTATTAAGGGTATGGGAGGATACGCATACAGAAGACCTGTCCCCCAATGCAGGAGAAAAGCATCCGTTGCTAGTCTGTCGTGGGCCTGAAGTCTGGAGCAGAACTGAAGGACCTTGTGATTGGTCTGAGTGGCAAAGATCCACCGAGAGGGTGCCCCACGTTCGGAAGATCTTGCGGACAACATCCATGTTCAGAGACCACTCGTGAGGTTGCATGATCCTGCTCAATCTGTCTGCCAGACTGTTGTTCACGCCTGTCAGATACGTGGCTTGGAGAAACATGCCATGCTGCTGTGCCCAAAGCCACATCCTGACGGCTTCCTGACACAGAAGGCGAGATTCTGTGCCCCCCTGCTTGTTGGTGTAATATATTGCAACCTGATTGTCTGTCTGAATTTGGATAATCTGATTGGACAGCTGGTCTCTGAAAGCCTTTAGAGCATTCCAGATCGCTCATAACTCCAGAAGGTTGATCTGAAGACCTGATTCCTGGATGGACCAAGCTCCTTGAGTGTGCAGCCCATCTACATGAGCTCCCCACTCCAGGAGGGATGCATCCGTCATCAGCACTTTTTGTGGCTGAGGAATTTGGAATGGACGTCCCAAGGTCAGATTGGTGCGAATGGTCCACCATTGTAGGGAACTGCAAAAATCGGTGGAAAGATGAATGACATTCTCTAGGCCCCCTGTAGCCTGACACCACTGGGAAGCTAGGGTCCATTGAGCTGATCTCATGTGTAGGCGTACCATGGGAATTACTAACTGTGGAGGCCATGTGATCGACAAGTCTCAACATCTGCCGAGCTGTGATCTGTTGAGATGTTCGAGCTGAGGAGAATAGTGACAGAAGATTGTCTGCCCTTGCCTGGGGAAGATAAGCTCGAGCCATCCGTGTGTCCAAGAGAGCTCCTTCTAGAAGTTTTAGGCTTTTAAATCTCCGGTCTCCTGGGTCGTCGCGAACGACGACCCATCAGTGATACTATTCAGCCTGCTTGTCCTCGGAGAAACTATGTTACCCTGGCTTCGTAGTGAGGTTCACTACTGTCATGGTATGCGCCATGCATATCACCTGGAGACATTTGCCCCTGAATAAAACAAAGTTACTCAAGTCTACGTCATGGACCAGTGTTAGTGGAGAGTGCAGTTACATGACTACTACTACTACTACTAATCATTTCTAAAGCGCTACTAGACGTACGCAGCGCTGTACACGAACATGAAGAGACAGTCCCTGCTCGACAGAGCTTACAATCTAATTAGGACAGACAGAACAAACAAGAGATAAGCGAATATTAAAGTGAGGATGATAAAATAAGGGTTCTGAACAAAGTGAATAAGGGTTAGGAGTTAAAAGCAGCATCAAAAAGGTGGGCTTTTAGCTTAGATTTGAAGACGGCCAGAGATGGGGTTTGACGTACCGGCTCAGGAAGTCTATTCCAGGCATATGGTGCAGCAAGATAAAAGGAACGGAGTCTGGAGTTAGCAGTAGAGGAGAAGGGTGCAGATAAAAGAGATTTACCCAGTGAACGGAGTTCCCGGGGAGGAATGTAGGGAGAGATGAGAGTGGAGAGGTACTGAGGAGCTGCAGAGTGAATGCACTTATAGGTCAATAAGAGGAGTTTGAACTGTATGCGGAAACGAATAGGAAGCCAGTGAAGTGACTTGAGGAGAGGGCTAATATGAGCTTAACGACACTGGCAGAATATTAGTCGTGCAGCAGAATTTTGAACCGATTGAAGAGGAGAGAGATGGCTAAGTGGGAGACCTGTAAGAAGCAAGTTGCAATAGTCTAAGCGAGATGTGATAAGAGTGTGGATGAGGGTTCATGAACTACATTATGTCTTCTTTGCATGTATATCCACCCTGATTGAGACCAGAAGATGGGATTTCCCAATGATGGTAAATGTCCTACATGTAACTATTAAAACACCATATACAAACACTGTGTTTGGGAGTGCCCACAGATTTATTTATTTATTATTTTTTTTTTGGGGGGGGGGGGGGGGGGGGGGGTTTGACAACTTTATGGAGGCAGTTCCACATAGATGTATTCTGGACCTAATGGAGGATGATATAGAGGGAACCCGAGTATCCACTCTCTTTTTACGGAAAGCATGTCTGATTGCAGAGAGACAAATTCTGTTGCAATGGATAGATCCAATTCCACCCACTTTGACCCAATGGCATAATCAAACACACAAGCTACTGAGCATGGAATAAATGACAGCAGTTATGAGAAGTCAGAAATTTAAAAAGAAAAAAAAAATAAAGATTTTTTTAAGATCTCGTATTTTTATCTGACCACCCTAATGTGAGCGTTCGTTCTGCTTTACTGAATGATTTGGAGATTTGACTTTGTTATTGGTATTGAGGGTTGAGATACGGGGTTATTATGCTCCTTAATAGTTGACACACTACCTCAAGACTGTGGGATTTTTCAGATTATTTCTTTAAAGGGAGGGGGGGGGGGGTGTGTGATATATTGTCATTACCAGTTGATCTGTTACGTTACTGGTTATATTCTTTTTCCATTGTTGTTTCTGTTACTTGAGCTTTATTTGTTATATATGATAATGACTGAAAACATTTAACTATAAAACGAAGTTACTCACTTAAAGCAGATGTTCTCCGAGGACAGCAGAACCCAGATTACCATGAATAGGTGATGTCAGTGGAGCCCCGGGTCGGAAGCTGCCCAGCGTTGAAAATTTTCCCCAAGCCTTTGGCAGGCCCAACCACTTTCCCGCCAACCCGACTCGCGCGGGACCTTCAGGTGGGCAAAAAAGCATAGATAAGAGAATACAGCTCCTAGGGGAGGTGGGAGGGATGTGGTAATTAGGGATATTTTTCAATAACAAGAAAATAATAGTCAAAAAGAAAATTATTGGTCATTAGTTCACGATAATTAGAAGTAAAAAAAAAAAAATTCATTAAAAAAACTGGATAAGAATAAAAAAAATTTACTGACCCAAACAGAATAAGAACTATAATAAATTTTCCTTAACAAAAATTCCTTAGTGGAACAAAAATTTTCAATGATGCATTCTGTGCTGTCCACCCTTCCCAACTGAGCTGACACAAACGCTGATTGCAAACACTGCTCTTCAGCTCTGTAGTCTGCTGCGTGTCCCTGACACCGTCGATCCCGAAAATCACATGCTAAGTTTTCAGTGTATATAAAAAAACTAAGCAGGTACCCACTGTCGGCGGAAGTCAGAGAAACACAGCAGGCTACAGAGCTGAACAACAGCATTTTCAGTGACAGCTTCACCTGGCAGGGCTTGGGATCCCTGCTAGCTACAGCTAAGAGTGAGCTGCTGTTGAGCCCTGAGTGCCACCTGATCCCACCTATGGCTATGCCACCACAATCTGCAGTACCAACGTGAAAGCTGCGCTTTTTCAGCACCATCAGGTGAGATCTTGTTGACATGGTTTGAGATCTCCAGCCCACCCGGGACCACACACAGATACGCATGGTTTTTGACCGTTTCAGGTTTGGATTGTTTGGAAGTACCCAGATCATCTGAACAGGTAAATTCTTTCCGAAGTTTGCAGAAAAGCCAGCCAAGACGACTACCCGTCAAATTATTTATAAACCTGTTCTCTAGAAACCTGCTAAACATAATTTAAACTCAGCCATACCCACATTTTCTGCAAAAAATGTCTGTGGGCTAATTGTTACCGATAATGGTGCAAATATAGTAAAGGCAACTTGCGTACTTCAAAACAGCTATAATGAAAGAAAAAAACATGGTACTGTGGAAAATGGTAGATCACCCACTGCTAATTCAGACAACGATGAAGCAGAAGACAATGTTGATCTGATAAAGATTCATGAGAGAATGGGATGACTGAAACCTGACTTTAGAATTTGATATTCTTCGTAACATAATATACCATGGATGCCTTATATGGCACATTCAATTCAGTTGACTATTAAGAACCCTTATCTAAACAGCTATGTTGATATCCTGATAAAGGTGTGGCTACAGAGAGATATGTGTGGTTCAAGAACAGTAAATGATTGTCCAACACAGCGGAACAGCACCTATCACATGTCAAGACATCTTCTTCAGCTGAAAAGAGATATTGAGGTTTTCCGGATTGAATATCGATTCCATGCTACAGTCTGAATGGACAAAGTTGGAGGAACTTTGCAGTTTGTTGCAACCATTCGCAGAACAGACACGTTGCAAAGCAATTTAAGCTCCCGTCATATTATTTCTTCTCTGCTCAATTTGCAATGTCACAAAGAAAATTTATCAAGGAGCATGAAGGAGAAATTCACAAGAATTCAACAACAGATTTTCTTTGATTTTGACACCCAGCAGCGCCTTCATTGAAAACAATACTTTCAATCACCTTCCAAATTGCTACATGCCTTCTTGATCCTTCAGCTGCAGCTGTTCTGCTGCTTCCAGAAATGACTTTTCTATTTGCCAAACAATTCATGACTCTTTTTTTAATTTATAAATTTCATTTGAAACAAAGAAAATTTTAAATTGAACAAGGAAAAAAAAAAAAAAAAACGTAATACATAAATATTCAAGCCCACATCAATGGAAGCTCTTGGAATCATAATTAGGAAAACTTCAGGAAACCATACATATTTCAGTATACCTTTTAACTGGCCTAACAATATGACCCTAAATTAAACTAACCTATTCCTGTAATCTTGACACTGTTGATTCTTTAGTTACAAGGAAATTTTCTAATTGAATAGGATCAAAGAAAATATATTCATTACCTTGAAATGTAGTCAAACATTTGCACAGGACCATTAAAAAAAAAAGCAGCAGCCCCCAACGCAAGTACTCGTGACTAAGAATGTTTCCCTATTTAACTGAGTGGACCTAGCTACATCAGGAAAAATCATGTTTTTGACCACAAAAAGGAACATATTTCTTCCTAAATTAAGCTCACATAACTATAAATTTGTCTTTTTTTGGAAATAAAAAAACAAAAGGGTTGTATGCTGAGGAAAATCATACTGAGAAGTTTCACGAAATTTAGCCAAATCAAATTTAGATTCATTCCCTGGCTCTCATATTGCATTTACCTCAAGTTTTAAAGCAAATGTATTCTGAGGCAAATAATACAAATTAGAAAACAATACAGAATCAACTTCTGACAAAATAACAATACTTCATATATGTACAAAAAAAAATCTCAGGAGATAAGTTTGTAACTGGAAAATTCAAAATACGAAGATTTTTAGGCCTGTGCATGTTCTCCAAATGTTCATATTTATTATGCATAATCACAAAAGAGAGAGTAATACAGCATACAATATAAACAAGAAAAAGCAACACTAGGCCCTCAAGAAAGAGACAATGGCAGTCCTTTATTGTGAAAAACACCCGACACGGGCCGTGTTTCGGCGCACAAGCGCCTGCCTCAGGGGTCAAAATGTGTCTTCACAATATATGAGCAGGAATATTCAGACAGTCTGAGTAAATTGCCAAAGTGTGTCTTCACAATATATGAGCAGGAATGTTCAGACAGTCTGAGTAAATTGCCAGCCACCACTGAGCGTTTGTTCAATCCTAACAGATGCTGTCTGTGTGAAAACTGTCAAAAAAAAAGCACTGGTTTCAGTCAGATCTGTTTACCTGATTGAGACTGTGACTGAAGGACTGCGTTTCCTCCATCGCTACATCTTTCCATTGCATGTGAAGGGGATCACACGGCGTTTGCAGTATATTACTTCTCCAACATTGTATTGTTCTTTCAATACTGCCACATGTTGTCAGCTGTTTTTTGCGACCCCTGACGCAGGTGCTGGGACCGAAACACGGACCGTGTCGGGTCTTTTTTTGCATTGTTTCATAAACGTATATGATTAATGACTTTATTCCCCTTTTTTGAAGGCCCTTGTTGCTTTTGTTTTGTCCATTTGAATTAGTACAATTTGGTGAGACAGCCAATCTCTGAAAATCTTTAGAGCGTTCCAAATAGCCCGAAGCTCCAAGAGATTGATCTGGAGATCTCTTTCCTGGGTGGATCAAGCACTTTGAATATGGAGCCCATCTACAAGTTCACCACACGAGGTGAGATGCATCTGTAGGCAACACTCTTTGAGGCTGAGAAATTTGGAATGGAAGTCTGAGTCAAATTGGATTGAATAGTCCACCACAACAGGGAGCAAGGATCCCTGAGGCTTGGCACCACTGAGAAGAAAGAGTCCACTGAGCTGCTCTCATGCGAAGACGTGTCATTTGGCATCACAAATTGTGGACGTCATGTGGGTGTTACCATTTTCACTGCAAGTACTACTAGTTAATAAAACCCAAAAACAAAACAAAACATTGGAGGATGTTGCAGTACTTTCCCATAGAAACATAGAAATATGACGGCAGATAAAGACCAAATATCCCATCCAGTATGCCCATCCTCTGTAACCCTTAATTCTTCCGTTTCCTAAGGGATCCCACATGCTTGTCCCATGCTTTCTTAATCTCCGACAGTCTTCGTCTCTACACCCTCCACTGGAAGGCCATTCAACACTTCCTGCAGACCAAAGGTCCATCAAGTTTAGCATCCTGTTTCTAACAGTGGTCTATTCAGGTTACAAGTACCTGGCAAGATCCCAAAACAGTACAATACATTTTATGCTTCTTTTAGGAAGCTATCCAAACCTTTTTTAAACCCCGCTAACTGCTTTTACCACATTCTCTAGCAACAAATTCAAGAGTAATTACATTTTGAGTGAAGAACTATGTTCTCAGACTTGTTTTAAAGTTACTACTTTGTAGCTTTTTTGCATACACCCTAGTCCTAGTATTGTTGCAAATAAACAACTCACATCTACCTGTTCCATTCCACTCATTATTTTGTAGACCTCTATCACATCTCCCTCAGCCACCTTTTCTCCAAGCTGAAAAGCCTTAGCCACTTTAGCCTTTCCTCATAGAAAAGTCATCCCATCCCCTTCTCTGTATATTTTCTAATTCCATTTCATCTTTGAGATGTGGTGACCAGAATTGCACACAGTATTCAAGGTGCGATTGCACCATGGAGCATTATAATGTCCTCATTTTTGTTTTCCATTCCTTTCCTACCTAATAATACCTAACATTCTATTTGCTTTCTTAGCCACAACTGCACACTGAGCAGAGGGTTTCAACATATCAATGACACCTAGATCCCTTTCCTGGTCAGAGACTCCTAATGTGGAACTTGCATCACGTAACTATAGTTCGTGTTCCTCTTTCCCACGTGCATCACTTTGCACTTGCTCTCATTAAACGTCATCTGCCATTTGGATGCCCAGTCTTCCAGTCCCCCAAGGTCCTCTTGTAATTTTTCATAATCCTCTTGCAATTTTACAACTTTCAATAACTTTGTGTCGTCAACAAATTTAATTACCTCACTAGTTACTCCCATCTCTAGATCATTTATAAATATGTTAAAAAGAAGCAGTACCAGCACAGACCCATGGGGAACCTCACTATCTTCCCTTCTCCACTGAGAATACTGACCATTTAACCCTACTGTTTTCTATTAACCACAATAGAACACTACCTCCTATCCCATGACTCTCCAATTTCCTCTAGTCTTTCATGAGGTACTTTGTCAAATGCCTTTTGAAAATCCAGATGCACAATATCAACTGGCTCACCTTTATCCACGTTTGTTCACCCCTTCAAAGAAATGTAGTAGATTGGTGAGGCAAGATTTCCCTACACTAAATTCATGTTGACTATCTCATTAATCCATGTTTTTAAATATGTTCTGTAATTTTTTTTCCCTTTAGAATAGTCTCTACCATTTTGCCCGGAACCGACAAGGTCCTTTGGAACCTTTTTAAAAAACATAAATCAGCATTAAATTGGCCACCCTCCAATCTTCCGGTACCATGCTTGATCTTAAAGATAAATTAAATATTACTAACAATAGTTCTGCAAGTTCATTTTTCAATTCTACCAGTACTCTGGGATGAATACCATCTGGTTCAGGCGATTTGCTACTCTTCAGTTTATGAAATTGCACCATTACATCTTCCAGGTTTATATAGAGATTTCATTCAGTTTCTCTGACTCGTCAGCTTTGAATACCATTTCTGGCAAGGACTCTTCCTCAGTGAAGACCGAAGCTGGTCATCTAGTGGTCCAACCGATTCTTTTGTCGGCTTAAGTACATAAGTAGTGCCATACTGGGAAAGACCAAAGGTCCATCTAGCCCAGCATCCTGTCACCGACAGTGGCCAATCCAGGTCAAGGGCACCTGGCACGCTCCCCAAACGTAAAAACATTCCAGACAAGTTATACCTAAAAATGCGGAATTTTTCCAAGTCCATTTAATAGCGGTCTATGGACTTGTCCTTTAGGAATCTATCTAACCCCTTTTTAAACTCCGTCAAGCTAACCGCCCGTACCACGTTCTCCGGCAACGAATTCCAGAGTCTAATTACACGTTGGGTGAAGAAAATTTTCTCCGATTCGTTTTAAATTTACCACACTGTAGCTTCAACTCATGCCCTCTAGTCCTAGTATTTTTGGATAGCGTGAACAGTCGCTTCACATCCACCCGATCCATTCCACTCATTATTTTATACACTTCTATCATATCTCCCCTCAGCCGTCTCTTCTCCAAGCTGAAAAGCCCTAGCCTTCTCAGCCTCTCTTCATAGGAAAGTCGTCCCATCCCCACTATCATTTTCGTCGCCCTTCGCTGTACCTTTTCCAATTCTACTATATCTTTTTTGAGATACGGAGACCAGTACTGAACACAATACTCCAGGTGCGGTCGCACCATGGAGCGATACAACGGCATTTTTTTTTTAAATTTATTTATTCATATTAAACTTATTACAAGAAAGCATCTTGTTTAAGAAAGTATCCATTAATCAATAACATATTCAAATATAATAAGAAAAAGAAAAGGTGAAAAACAAAATTCTTCACATTTTCACAGGAAAACAATAATCAAGTCAATAAATTCGGATCCAAGATTTCGGAAATCTATGGGAGAAAAGTATTACAAGGAAAAAGAAAATTTACAAGATAATGCAAATTCTGCTAAGCGGAGTTAATTCTTATAATTAGCGCTTATCCACTTTCGCTGAGGCTATAAGCGCCGAGGCGTGGGCAGGTTCTGTAAATACATATTTTTTATCCCTAAACTTTATTATGCACTTGCAGGAGTATCTTAAAAAAAAGGTGCCCCCCAAGTGCAGAATTTCAGGTCTAAGGAGCAGAAATTGTTTCCTCCGTCGTCCTGTCTCAGAGACATCCGGAAATAATAATATTTTGAAACCTAAAAAGGGTTTGTCCTTGTTACGGAAAAACAGACAAAAGATCCAATTCTTGTCTGGTAATAATTTTAACCCTTAGGTTCATCAAATCTTTAATCATAGTAGGTTGTACTGTTTCAAACTTCACAATTCTTTGGTCCATTTTAACAACTTTATCATTCAAATCCTTAATCTGCTCTTCTTTCTTTTGTAAGTCATTTTCCAAAGTTTTTAATTTAGGCAATACCTCATTAGTTTGTTTTAAGAAAATCTGTCCTAGGTTAGAGACTAAATCCCACAAAGCTTCTAATGTGACTTCTTTTGGTTTGACCACGAATTCTATAGGAATTTCAAACCTTACAGTCTGCTCACGAGTTGCACTCTGCTCCTCAGCTCCTCTCTCCTCGGCATTTCCATGGGCAAACTGCCCTCCAGTCTGACCTCAGGTGTCGTGAAAGCTTCCATTCGATGATCTTCTGGGCCCCTGCCCTCTTTCGGGGTGGACCCCTTCGAATCCTCGAGGTAGAAGCTGGCGCCTAGCGGTTGGGGAGGGAGAGTGCGCTCGGCGGGGCTCAAAGTGACGTCGAGGCCAGGGAACACCCAAATCTCCAATTCGCCGGCATCTCCCACTGGCAGCATTCTGCCTTCATGAAGAACTCCCTGCGGCCTCAGATAGCGATTGATGGGACCAGGTAAAGAGGGAGTTAGCGGGAAAGCTCTAACCGCTAATCTCCCTCTCCGTTTAGGCAATTTTTCTTGAGCAACGGGATCGAGACTCGCAGATACTTAGCGAGTTGCGGCAATCTTGGATCTGTCCCCATATCCGGCTTCTTGCTTTTAATATACCTAAAAAAGTTTTTACTTTGTGTTTTTGCCTCCAATGCAATCTTCTTTACAAAGTCCATCTTTGATTTCCTTATCAGACGTTATGGTAATTGTACAAATTGTCCTTTTGTATAGATTACCGATCGAGTGTGGATTCCACATACATCTAGAGACTATTTTTTGAAACAAATTACCAACTGTAATACAATGCAAGTGATCTATTATATTAAGTGCCCACGTGATGTGTATTACATCAGTCAAACAAAACGGAAGATCAAAGTGAGAATTGCTGAGCACCTTAAGACTTCAAAAGGGGGAAGCACCCTGGTGGAGCACTGGTTAGGAGGTACGATATACAGTGCAAGATTTAAGGCTTGTAGTGTTGGATCGAATCCAGCTCCAAAGACAGGACCGATACTTCTTTTAATTTTATTAAGTGCAGAGCAACGTTTCATTTTCCAAGAACTGTCATTCCAAAAGGTATAAGAAGGAAACTGAGTGGACTAACATTTTAACAAATTGTTTAATTGGGCTAAAATGCATTTGAATGAACTAATAAGAAACAGAGGCTAGCATCTGTGTTTGGTTAGAGTTAATACACAGTTTCTCCAATCAGTAAGCCATGAAAAGCTTAATGTGAAAATTCAGGGTGAGGTAGGGGTGAGTTAATTCATTTTTGCTCTTGTGCAGAGTAAGTTTCCCTGAGGACTGGTTACAGCGAAATTGGGACCCAGTCGGAAATGATACAATGAAATCATTTTGGAGCACAGCCGGTACTTGATACAGGATGGACAGCTTATGGAGAATATTTAAGTGTCTGGAACCTATTTGTTTTTGGAATTCAGATAAGTGGACTTTTCAAGTTTATAAAGGTGGAAATGACTCTGTTGATGGATAAAGGGGTGCTCCAAATCTTTGAATAGGTACATTTGATTCTGAACACACAAAAACATTTTTTTTTTATGTTTTATAAAATACAGAAAGATCACTGTTAAAAAGTAATATGGAATATTGATATTTTGATATTTGTATAGTTGAAAGAATAAAACGATTAAAATAGAAAAGTAGAACAATTCTACATCCTAATGTGAATTATAAGTAGCTCTGGGGTAACAGTTGACATCTGCTAGATTCCCAGAGGCCTGAAACCATTGGGAAGCCAGAATCCATTGGACACCTCTCAACTGGAGGTGTGCCATGATTTGACATCACAGTTGTCCAGTAACTATAACATCTGCTGAACTGTTACCTGCTGGATGGTGCAAACCTGGTGAGCAATGCAAACAAGTTTATCTGCTCTCATCTAAGGAAGGGAGGCTCAAGCCTGAACCATGTCTAGCAGGGCTCCTATACACGCCAAGAAGTATTTGCCTCCTTGCATCCATGAGGCCTACTACTTCAGATTTCATACTTTCTACCTGGTTAAAATCTACTGAGCATGGTCTCCGTCCCCTAACCTTGCAGAAGGTGACAGTCTATCTACTGGTCTTGTCCCATCCTCTTAGAAGGTAGTTAATAAAATGAATATTAATATAGTTGATTAATATCGAGATTATTGTTTTTCCCAGAGTTCCGGGTATGACTCAAAGTTTTCCTCAGAAATATTTCCTCAAATTATTACTTTAAAAGGAGTGAAGCCTGTGAAAACTGGGATTACTTTAATCAGCGGGATCTGAATTAGAGACTTAAATATAACTTCTGGTTTTTAAAAGAGAAAGAATGTAATCAGATGTATTATTTTTAACTAATATTGGACAATAAGTATGTTTTCAATGAAATGATTTGACTATACACTGTATTGGCCTTGAAGAAGCCAACCAGATGATCAATGTGGAATAATGAATTGGACGAGTAATATCTGGGGATAATCAGGTTAATACCACAGATGTTTTTCTGTTTACTGTTTAATTGATCTCCTTATCTTGTTTCACTCTCCCTATTTAGTGGTCTAAGGAAGAGAATAGAATTACCTGATTGAAATAATTCTACTACTACTACTATTTAGCATTTCTATAGCGCTACAAAGGCGTATACAATGCTGCACAAACATAGAAGAAAGACAGTCCCTGCTCAAAGAGCTTACAATCTAATAGACAAAAAATAAAGTAAGCAAATCAAATCAATTAATGTGTACAGGAAGGAGGAGAGGAGGGTAGGTGGAGGCGAGTGGTTACAAGTGGTTACGACTCAAAAGCAATGTTAAAGAGGTGGGCTTTCAGTCTAGATTTAAAGGTGGCCAAGGATGGGGCAAGACGTAAGGGCCTAGGAAGTTTATTCCAGGCGTAGGGTGCAGCGAGACAGAAGGCACGAAGTCTAGAGTTGGCAGTAGTGGAGAAGGGAACAGATAAGAAGGATTTATCCATGGAGTGGAGTGCATGGGAAGGGGTGTAGGGAAGGACGAGTGTGGAGAGATACTGGGGAGCAGCAGAGTGAGTACATTTATAGGTTAGTAGAAGAAGTTTGAACAGGATGCAAAAACGGATAGGGAGCCAGTGAAGCAACTTGAGGAGAGGGGTAGTATGAGTAAAGCGACCCTGGCGGAAGACAAGACGGGCAGCAGAGTTTTGAACCGATTGGAGGGGGGAGAGGTGACTAAGTGGGAGGCTGGCAAGAAGCAGATTGCAGTAGTCTAATCGAGAGGTGACAAGGGTGTGGATGAGGGTTTTGGTAGAGTGCTCGGAAAGAAATTCCTACATATTACTTTCTCTGTATTTCTAGCAAGTTGTTTTATCGCTCGTAAAAATGAAGTTTAGTTGGGCATCAACTTATAGAATATCTTTCTGCTTTTTCCCTTTTCCACATCTTGCAATCAGGATTCAGACCATGTTAAAAAATTAGATTGGGGAGAAGGGTTCTAGTGTTACAGAACATAAATTACAGAGCATATTCATAAGCATGGATTAATAAGACAAAGTCAACATGGATTTAGTAAGGGGAAATCTCGTCTCACCAACCTACCACATTTCTTCGAAGGGGTGAATTGACAAGTGAATAAAGGTGAGCCGGTGGATATTGTGTACCTGGATTTTCAAAAAGCATTTGACAAAGTACCACATGAAAGACTTCTGAGGAAATTAGACAGTCATGGGATAGGAGGTAATGACCTATTGTGGATTAAAAACTGGTTAAAAGATAGAAAACAGAGTAGGGTTAAATGGTCAGTATTCTTAAAGGAGAAGGGTAGATAGGGGGTTCCCCAGAGGTCTGTTCTGGGATCGCTACTTTTTAACATATTTATAAATTATCTAGAAATGGGAATAACTGGTGAGGTAATTAAATTCGTTGATGACACAAAGTTGTTAAATCACATGAGGACTGTGAAATATATTACAACTAGTAAAAAAAAAAGGCCCATTTCTGACACAAATAAAACGGGCGCTAGCAAGGTTTTCCTGGGCTCCCCTGCAGCCACCCATGTCCAGCGACCCTCCTCTCCCCCTGCAGCCATCCATGTCCAGCGAACCTCCTCTCCCCCTGCGCCCACTGCAGCCATCCATGTCCAGCGAACCTCCTCTCTCCCCTGCCCCCCCCCTCCTGCCACCGATGTCCAGCAACCCTCCTCTCTCCCCTGCCCCCCTCCAGCCACCCATGTCCAGCGACCCTCCTCTGGACATGGATCAGCTGTGAGGCATGTTTTTTTCCCCCCGGGTTCTGAAGTTGACATAATAATGGCTACGGTGATGTCAGCCTGATCTACGGAGCCTAGCAGACCAACTCGGAATGAGCCACGGTCCCAGGCAAGTCAGAACGTTGGAGGTGAGAATTATTATACAGGATACTGAGAGACTGGGCATCAAAATGGCAGATGACATTTAGGGCCCTGTTTACTAAGATGTGCTAGCGTTTTTAGCGTGTGCTAATGCCAGACACACCCATATATTCCTATGGGTGTCTCTAGCATTAGCGCAAACTAAAAACGCTAGCATGCCTATACCGCGGCTTGGTAAACAGGGCCCTTAATGTGAGCAAGTGCAAAGTAATGCATGTGGGAAACAAGAACCTAAACTATAGCTACATGATGCAAGGTTCCACATTGGCAGGAAGGAGAAATTAGACCTTACCTGCTAATTTGCTTTCCTTTAGTCTCTCCGGACCGGCCCAGGATTGGACTGATGGATTGTGCATGCCTTCCAGCAGGTGGAGACTGTGAAAAAACTCCGACTCTAGAGAGCCAATAAGAGACCTGGTCATGTGACCCTAGCCTCAGTATTTGAATAACAAAGCAGAAAGGAAAAGAAAACCTATATTCTGTGCCCCAAGGAATTCCAGCAGCCAGAAAGCACAATAGAAAACGTGCTTAAACTACGGCTTAGCCATGAAACCGGGCTCACCAGCAACTCTCTTCAGAGTAGAGGTATAGCCCATTATGTACAGATTTATGCCTTTCTTTAAGTGTCGAACTTGCAACTATATACTCCCTTCCATCTTCTCTCTTCCCTACTTAATCTCTGCACAATACTAACTATCTGATATCTTGGAATGACATTGTTAACAAAATTATGTAAGCCACATTGAGCCTGCAAATAGGTGGGAAAATGTGGGATACAAATGCAATAACTAATAATAATAATAATTTATGCATTTCTTTTAACTGATGAATTTGCATAAGATTATGAATTTTGTTAACTGTTTAACTTGCAGAACTTTATGGATTTATTTAACTGTCTAACTTGCAGAACAGCTCTGTAGACGACAGTTGAATATCTGTACACAGTTGAACATAGAACAAAAGACAGACCATGGGAGGGACCTGGGCTGGTCCGGAGGGACTAAAGGAAAGCAAATTAGCACGTAAGGTCTAATTTCTCCTTCCTTGGCATCCCTCCAGACCGGCCCAGGACTGCACTGATGGGACGTAACAAAGCAGTAGTCCTAAGAGAGGGACCCCAGCAAACCTGCTGTGAGTACTCGTGATGCAAAGACCGCTTCCTGGTGACACTGAACATCCAGCCTGTAATGCTTAGAGAAAGAATGGAGAGAAGACCAAGTTGCCGCCTTACAAATCTCCGCCAGAGGCACCAAGAAGCACTCCGCCCACGAGGCTGCCTGCCCTCGTGTAGAATGAGCTTTAACCGCCTCCGGAACTGTTCTGCCCGCTAAGAGGTAAGCTGACGCTATCATTTCCTTGATCCACCGAGATAAGGTGGGCTTAGAAGCTGACAAGCCCTTGCGGTGACCAGCAAAGAGAAGAAAAAGACGATCGGAGCAACAGAAGTCCTCCGTAACTGCGAGATACCGTTTAAGAACTCTAACATCTAGAGTACGCAACTTCTTCTGCTCTTGCGTTCCTGAGGCCGATCCCAGAACCGGAAGAAAAACCGCCTGCGACATATGAAAATGAGATAGTACCTTAGGTAAAAAAAGAAGGAACCGGACGAAGGACTACTCGCTCTTTAGAAAGTTCCAGAAATGGAGACCTGCAGGAAAAACCTTGCAACTCCGAGACCCTCCTTGCTGACGCAATAGCCACCAAAAATACTACTGTCTTAAGCGTCAAATCCTTTAGAGAACAAGCTAGCAATGGCTGAAACAGAGGCCCCGTTAGGGCCGAAAGTACCAGATTAAGGTCCCATGATGGAAAAACCGATCTGATCGGAGGGCGAAGACTAACCCCCTTAAAAAAAAGGGCGACATCCAGAACACTAGCCAAAGACTTCCCTCGAAACCGGCCTCTGAAACAGGAAAGAGCTGCCGCCTGCACCTTAAGGGAAGAAAGAGACAGGCCTTTATCAAACCCTCGCTGCAGAAAATCTAACATCTGAGCAACCGAAGACCAAAAAGGAGCAACTCCAGCATCTGCACACCAAGCCTCAAAAATTCACCAGGTACGAATATAGCTTAGAGAGGTAGAGCATCGACGAGACCGAAGCATAGTGGAAATGACCGGAGCTGAAAACCCCCTCTTAGCTAAACGGGCTCGTTCAAGAGCCAAGCCGTAAGACAAAATCGAGACGGATCTGGATGCGGAACTGGGCCTTGTTGCAGCAAGGTGTTGTGCACCGGAAGACAAAGAGGAGACGCCACCCGCAGACGTTGAAGATCCGCGTACCAAGGACGTCGAGGCCAGTCTAGAGCCACCGGAATCACTGCCCCCCCCCCCGTGCTCCTCGATCCTCTGTAGGAGACGACCTAATAGAGGTCACGGAGGAAATGTGTAAAGAAGATCGGAGGGCCAGTGTTGTAAGAGAGCGTCTACCCCTGCCGCTCTTGCATCTCTTCGGCAACCGAAGCGAGAAACCTTTGTGTTGAGACTGGATGCAAAAAGATCTAGAAATGGAGTGCCCCAGCGCTCTATAATCAACTGAGAGCCCATTCTCCTGGATCGAGAGTGTGGCGACTGTGAAAGTCTGCTTGAATATTTTCTACTCCTGCTACATGCGAGGCTGAAATGGCCGTGAGGTGAATCTCTGCCCACGCCATGATACTCTCCGCCTCTCGACACAAGACACGACACCTCGTTCCCCCTTGGCGATTGATATAGGCCACCGCCGAGGCATTGTCCGAGAGAACTCGCATCGCTTTGCCCACCAGGAGAGGACCGAACTGCTGCAGAGCTAACCGAATCGCCCTGGTCTCCAAGAAGTTGATGGATTGAGCCGTCTCCAGAGGAGACCAAAGACCCTGTGTCCACCTGTCTAGACAATGAGCTCCCCAGCCTTGAAGACTGGCATCTGTTGTTAAGGCTATCCATCGAGGAGACTCCAATGGCATTCCTGCGGTCAGATTCTTCATCCGTAGCCACCAAAATAGAGAGCTGCATTCTCGGTTGCGAAGAGACAACCTCGTCAGTAGAGAATCTCTCTGAGAGGACCACCGGGATAGAAGAGACCACTGAAGAGACCTCATATGCCCCTGGCCCAGGGCACTACTTCTATAGTGGCCGCAATGGACCCAAGAACCTGAAGATAATCTCGAGCACACGGACTGTTCTGTTGAAGTAAACCCAGAATCTGAGACCAGAGCTTTAGAATCCTGCCCTGCGGTAGAAAGACTTGGCCCCGCGCTGTGTCGAAGGTGACCCCCAAATACTCCAGAGACTGAGATGGGACCAACCGACTCTTGGCTACATTCACTACCCAACCTAGGGACTGCCAGAATGTCATCACTCGGTCTGTGACACGACAACTCTCCTGATAAGACTTTGCTCTGATCAACCAGTCGTCTAGGTATGGATGAACCAGAATCCCTTCTTTCCTGAGAGCCGCTGCCACCACTACCATAACTTTGGTAAATGTGCGTGGTGCCGTCGCCAGGCCGAAGGGCAGAGTGTGAAACTGGTAATGGCGCCCTAGAATCACAAAGCGCAAGAACTTGTGGTGAGCCGGGCGAATCGGAATATGTAAATAGGCTTCTGTCAGATCTAAGGCTGTTAAATACTCTCCCTTGCGAACTGCCACTATGACTGACCGAAGGGTCTCCATACGAAAACTTGTAACCCTGAGAGTGCGATTGACAGCTTTGAGGTCTAAAATAGCGCGAAAGGATCCCTCCTTTTTGGGAACCACAAAGTAAATGGAATACCAGCCCTGCTTGTATTCAGAAGGAGGGACGGGACAAATAGCCTGAAGATCTAAGAGCCTCTGTAGAGTCTCTCGAACCAGAGGAGAGCGACAGGGAGACTCCAGAAAGGCGTCTGAAATAGGCCTTGCGAATTCTAAGGCATAACCGTCTCGAACAACTTCCAAGACCCACTGATCTGACGTAATGTGGGCCCACCTCTGATAGAACTGAGAAAGCCGAGCTCCTACAGGAATCAGAGGAAGAGCCCTTGCACCTTCATTGGGAAGCACGCGATGGGGAGCGAAAACCGCCGCCTGAGAATCTACCTCCTCTGCAGTAACCCCGAAAGGACTGAGTCCTGTTAAAAAATCGCGACCTCTGCGTCTGAGGACCTCTATTAGTTTGAAATCTACGGAACCCCCGACTGACAGACACGGCCTATCTTCAGGGAGACGAGGCACTATAGAGTCTCCTAGGGAATGAACCAACTTATCTAAGTCTTCTCCAAACAAGAAGGAACCCCTAAAAGGAAATTTACTTAACTTAGACTTAGAGGCCGCATTCGCCTACCAACCTTTCAACCAAAGAGAGCGGCGAGCTGCGACACCCAAGGCCAAGGATTTAGAAGATGCCCGCAACAGATCGTACAGAGCATCGGCTAGAAAGGCAGAGCCCGTCTCAATCTTAGCCACTTCTACATCTATAGCCGCAAGACCATCCGAAGATCTATCCAGGACTCTCTCCGCCCAACGAAAACAGGCTCTAGCCACTAAAGAACAACAAATGGCCGCCTGCACTGCCAAAGAAGAAACATCAAAACTATACTTCAGAAGAGAGTCCAAGCGTCTGTCCTGGACATCCCGAAGAGACGTTCCTCCATCTACGGGGACTGTATTACGTTTAGTAACCGCAGAGACCACCGCATCAACTACCAGAAGCTTAAGAAGAGCTTTATCAGCCTCCGGCACCGGATACAGGCGATTCATAGATCTGGTAGGACGAAAAGCAGCATCCGGGACCTCCCACTGAGCTTTAATAACATCCCAAATGTCCTCATGCATGGGAAAAGTTCTACTGGAAGCCCTAGAACCTTTAACCAGCAAATCAACCTTACAAACTTCTGAGACTGGAAGTTGATCTTCAAAATGCAAATAGTGGAAACCATAGAAATAAGATCCTGTAAATCCTCTTTATGGAACACTCTAGCCACCAAAGGGTCTTCTCCCTGGCCCAAAGGAACAGTGCCAGGATCTAAAGAGGAAGGATCCTCCCAAGCAGGCTCAGCCAGCTCTTCCTCTTCCTCTAAAAAGGGCATTTCTTGATTGTGCTCCGATAAAAGATCTAATTGTAACTCACATGGTCTAGGCTTCTTAGTAGGAGGAACAGAGCTGACAGGAACCCGTGACATCCCCGCTCCTGAGCCGTCCCTCTGCATCAGCAAGGCCTGGTACATCTGAAGGACAAACTCAGGCGGAAACCCCCCTGCCTGAGTGGCTGCAGAGTGTACCAGAGCCCCCAACACCGATTCTCCTAAAATCGCGGAATTGTGAGGGCCAGACGCATCACCCGACAAAGTAGAAGGAGCGGGATTCAAAATGGCCGCCGTTCGCACCAACTTCGCTGTGGCCACATCCTGAAACAAGCCTGAGGCCTCCGAAGTAGGAGCAAGAGACTGCGACGGCGAAACTGGAACACCCGACGAAACCGGCCCCAAATCCGACGGCGGGAGAGGACCTGCGGGAACATCCAGCGCTGTACAAAATTTACAGGCGCCAGAGGCGTTAACCCCCCGACGCTGACAGACAGCACACCTCTTAAGCTTTTCCACCATCGCGGATATAAGTGTGCACGCGCGTGCTGGCACCGAAGCGGTTCGCGCTTTTTTTTTTTTAACTACAGAACCGTTCCGGCGACTACCAAAATGTAACCAAATGTACCCCCAAAATATGAATGCTCTCAGGAGCAAGTAAATAAAAGCGGTCTTTTTTTTTTTTTTTTTAACAGCTGATCAAAGAATCAAAACACACACACAGAACTGCAACAGAGCTGCCTGCTCGTTAAGGTCAGTGGGGGAAAAGAAAAAAACAGTTCTTTCTTTTTTTTTACCCCCAAAATCTGAACGCTCTCAGGAGCAAGAAGTAAATAAAAGCGGTTTTTTTTTTTTTTTTTTTAAACAGCTGATCAAAGAAACAAAACACACACACAGAACTGCAACAGAGCTGCCTGCTTGTTAAGGTCAGTGGGGGAAAAGAAAAAACCAGTTTTTTTTTTTTTTTAAATAATACTGGCTGCCTCTCTCAAAGGCAAAACACCTTTACTTCGAAAGGGCAGCCCTTCCCTTATCTATTATTTTCGTTTTGTTGCGAACCAGAAGGGAGATGGGGAGGAAGGGGGGAGGGAGATGGGGCACCCGAGTGTAACACCCCAGAGGCTGAAAATTAAATAGCTTAATACCAGGACAAGCCTCTAATAGAATTTCCTTGGCACAGAAGAATAAAGAATAAAGAGAGAAATATACCAATAAAGAGAGACTAATGGGCTCACTTCCTACCTGCTGGGAGACTGAGAAAATACTGGGGCTAGGCAGTGTTGCCATATAAAAAAAAAAAATTCCCACCCAAAACAGCCCAAAACCCGCCCAAAAACCGCACACACCCCACCCCCGTCATCACCCCACCCCCGTCGTCATCACCCCCGCCCCCGTCGTCATCGCCCCGCCCAATATGTCACCAAACCCCGCCTCTGTCACCATTAGCCCCACCCCCGCCGGCTGAAAAACCGCCCAAAACCCGCACGAAAAAAAAAACAAGCCCAAAAAACCGCAACCCGCCGCGGGCAAAAGTTTCCCGTGGTGGGTTGCGGAAAACCGCCCTATTGGGCGGGAAAACCGCCCATCTGGCAACCCTGGGGCTAGGGTCACATGACCAAGGCTCTTATTGGCTCTCTAGAGTCAGAGTTATTTCTCAGTCTCCACCTGCTGGAAGGCATGCACAACCCATCAGTCCAATCCTGGGCCAGTCCGGAAGGATGCTAAGGAATGCGTATTACCCACTCGTAGGGAATGGTCTGGAGAAGACGATAAGGAACTAATGTTGCCATGCTTTGGCTGCATGAGCCAAAGTCACTTATACTATAATATAGCAGATTCAATCTGCTTACTAGAGAATAATCTTTGCTATCAAAAATCCCAGCTTGTTGGGATCAAAAGAAACCAAGCTGGGTAACTTTCTAAAGGACCTACGCTCTCTTGTAACTGAATGAAAGACAAGCAAGGCAGTCTTTCCTTTATAGCATGTGGCAGAGAGAAAAGTATCGAAAAATAAGAGGAAGTCTGCCTTAAATCTTAGGCAGGAATTTTGAATCAAGTCTATAAGTTGAAATGACCACTAGAAAAATGCTACCTTTTGGCTCAAGCTGTAGTTCACAAGAATCTAGAGCACTGAAGGAAGCTTTCTTGAGCTATGTTATAATCACCCTAATCTCATGATGCAACTACATCTTTTATGGTTGATGTCAACTGAAGCGTCACATGTATCCGACAACAGGCTAATAACATTAAATGAAGTTCCTGTGTATGTGGAACAAAAACTCATTTAGAAAATTTTTAAAAACCTTTTTCACAATTAAGCACTGCATCCAAGGATCCTTACCAGAAGAGAGAGAGGAATGCTTTCTTGTTCTTTTTATTTTCATTAGGGTCAATTCTACTCCTATGGATTTATGGGGTAGCTAAAACTTAGTAAAGCCAAGAACTTGCATTTGGTATTAAGATTATTTTATCCTAGGAGAGCAGCGACATGTGTTTTCCACATTCTGGACTGTAGCTCCTGCAAAAAGAGTGCACCGTAACTGCAAATATTTATTTGAAGCATTAATGAACGTCAAAAGCCCAATGATATCTGTCCTCTGTTCAGATTCCTCATGTAGGGTGAAAGGTATTGTACTCCTCTACCCTAAGTATAAATCAAACATATTGTGTAAGAGGCCCTCAGAAAGTGTGAGGTGTTTTTTGCTAGTGGAAATGATCCGACAGCAAATCTGTAAAAATTTCTCCCTCAAAAGAAAAAAAAAAATCACAACAGTAGAAGTCCAAAGACTTTTCAGATCCCAAAAGAGAGGTATGTTTCAATAGCTTTAATTTAGTAATTAACATTAGATAGAGCATAAAGAGAAATTATGTCTTACATGATAATTTTCTATTCTTAAGTCAGCAACACCGTCCTGCACAAATAGGCGTTATCCCTTCCTACCATCAGGTGGAGGTAGAGAAAACTGAATTCTGCCAGTGACTTCACCAACATAAACACAGGTGCTCTCTGGAACGAACAGCAGAAGATCACTTTGTCCCATCAACCACTGCAGCTGCAATGATAATCAAGCGAACAAAACACCACAGAGTGACACTCACTTCCTTGTATATGCCAGGATATAGCCATATCACGGGAATTCCAAATGGCTGCCAATATAGACGACTTTCCTTTTTTTTTATTTTTTTAAGCACAGAGCACACCCAGAACGCTGGGCCAAGGTCTTCCGGGGGTGGGATTGCAGAACAGTGTCACCAACTAAAGAAAAGAAAATTATTTGGTAAGTCAACTTCTCCTTTCTTAGCATCAGTTGCACAGTTCTGCACAAATGGGAAGTACCAAAGCAGTCAATTGGGCAGGGGAAGACAAGCCCCCCCCCCCCCCCCCCCCCCCCCCGAATGACAGCTCTACCAAAGTCCGATCGGACTCTGGCAAAACTCATCCAACTTTTAGTGCTTAGCAAAGGAATGGAGCAACAACCAAAGTCGCCGCCCTGCAAATGCCCTCAGGGACACTGTCCGAGCCTCTACCCAGGCAGCAGCCTGAGCCCTAGAAGAGTGGGCCATGAGCCCTTGAGGCGGACTCAATTGCCACCTTGATCCACCTCCCAACAGAGGCCTAGAAGCTGCCTGGTCCTTCCAAGGGCCATGGAAAGCACAAAGAGGTGGACAGACAAAATTTATTTCTCTTTGTCAGGTACTGAAGCAGCGTCCTCCAGACATCAAGCTCATGAAGCTTCCAATCCCCAGCAGTCAAATCTTCCACCAAAAAGGAGGGCAAGCTGACTGCCTGATTAACATGGAATAGAGACACCACTTCGACAGAAAGGAGGGGGCCATACACAAAGACCCCAAGTACTCTATGAAGGACAGATACCGGTTCTGGCAAATTGGTGCCTATAGCTAAGAGACTATGAGCAGAGGTGATAAGTACCAGAAACACCACGCTGACAGCAGATGCTCAAATGAAGCCTTGGACAGTCCCAAGAAGGGAAGAAAGGGCGTAGCAGAGGACGCAGATGAGCCACCCTTCAAGGACAGAGCCACCTCTCTATGCAAAGCCAGAGATACCCTTCACCGTCCCATGAAAACTGGCTAGTACCACCACCTGGACCATCAGGGAGCTCAGAACCAGCCCCAGATTTAGGCCTAGCTGCAGAAACTCAAAATATCAAGAATCTGAGCCCTCCGGAGAGACAAAACCGCTCCCTGCACCAAAAACTTGCCAGACCCTGACGTATGCCAGGGTCCTAGAGGCATTCTTGGAGTGGAGCAGAGTACAGACCACCGTGGGGGAGAACACACACATTTCCAAATGTCTCCTCTCAGTGGACAAACTGTAAGCCAGAAGGAAACCAGATCATCCATGTCTTCCGGCCCTTGCCAGAGCAGACCCTGGCCCCTGGGCAATGGGAAAAGTATCCTCCACCAGGAGGTGCTGGAGAACTGCATATGGTGTCACCAGCAGGACCTGATGAGGATGACACTCAATCCTGCGCAAGAGATGGCCTATCAGAGGCCACAGAGGGAAAATAGAGGGGCTCCTTTCATGACCACAGTTGAACTTGGGCGTCTATCACCTGGGAGACCAGCTCCCTCTGCTGACTGAAATTAATCCTGGATGCCATCAAGACAAACTAAGGGGGCCATAGTGATCCAGAATGAGTTGAAAGTCCTGTTGCCCCAGCCCCACCCTCCCGGCTCCAGGAGGGAGCAACTTCCTCCTGAATCCTGTCCTCACCCGCAATGTGGACTGCTGAAAGGGTCTGCAGATGGGCCTCCACCCACTGACAAGAGAAACACTGCCTCCAGTGCCGCCGCCCGACTCCTGGCACTGCTCTGCTTGTTTACGTACACTACTGCCCCAGCAGCGTCCAACATCACTGACAAATTTCTTCTCGAAAACTCCTACAGAGCTAAGCAGGCTGCCCAGGGCTCCAAGCGATTTATGGCCCAGGACACTTCCTGGCTCAACCAGGTACCCTAAGCCCCCAGGCCAGTGAGCTCCCCAACCGAGATGGCCTGCATCTGTGGTAACCAGAATCCTTGCAGGGGATCCAGAGAACACCTCAGTAGGTGAGCCAGACTGTCCCACTAGGCTAGACTGAGCCTCACCTTGGGCAGCAGAAGCAGAGGACAATGGAAATCCTATGAGGCCGATGCCCACTGGAACAACAGAACCCACTGCAGATGGCACATAGAGCTCTCACTCAAGGCACCACCTCCAGCACAGTGGCCACAGAGCCCAAGAGTTGCAAGTAATCCAAACTGGTGCAACTGTGCCCCGAACTTCTCTGGCCATGTTGAAGTAGACCCCAAGATACTCCAGAGACTGAGGACAGAGCAGATGGTTCTTGGGCTGATTTATTACCCAGCCCAGGGATTCCAGGAGGAAAATGACCTAGGAGGTAGCCAAACTGGCCTCCCAGGCTGGGCCAGTCCAAATCAGCCAGTCATCCAGACAAGGATGAACCCAAACATCTTGATGCCAGAGGTGTGCAGCCACTACCACCCCATCACCTTGGAAAAAAATGCAGGGTGCTGTAGCCAGGTCAAAGGGCAATGTCTGAAACTGAAAGTGCCACCCAACACAATGAAGTGCAGATATCTCAAGTAATGATCTGCAATGGGGAAGTGGAGGTAAGTCTCCATGAGGTCCAGTGAAATCAAGAGCTTCCCCAGCCACACCAAGGCTATGGACCAAGCAAAAATGTTTCCATCTGGAACTGCTGGACTCACAGACAAGTATCCACCACCTTGAGGTCCAGGATAGGGTGAAAGGAACCGTCCCTTCTTGGGAGGGGTGGGGTCATGAAATAGATGGAGTGCTTGTACTGCTCCTATACTGGAGATGCTGTAGAGCGACAGTCTGGCACTTTACAGCCAAGCCGCAGGAAAAGGTCATGGACTCCAGCAACCTCTGGAACCAATGCATCATGGAGCTACATAACCACCAGAAATAGCAGCCTGAATGCTGGGGCCCTACCAAAAATGCGAGGCAGAGCTGCTCCACATTTTTTTTATGGAGCTCCCTAAGAGACAAACCCCCTTGAACAGGTACAACAGTCATCTTCGTGACCACTGTAACCAGGGTGTCCACTCTCAGGAAGACCTAACAGATTTTCAACCTCCACAGCAAAGGCATAGAGACAATCAATAGACCCAGCCACCCCACCCGAGGGGACCATCCGGGGACTCCCACTCTGCCATCATCATGCGGATGAGGGCCTTATGGAGCGGAAAATGCTGAGGGGCCCCAAGGGAGGCTTAAGCAAAGCCAAGGCCCCAGTGACCTTGTCTATAAAACAAGACCACTCCTCATGATGAAAGAGCTTGAGCCCATGGGACTGATGGGAGCCCAAGAGGGCCTCTAAGTCTTCCTCCACTCCCCTAAAGAACCCAGAACCTCAGGAATGACCAAATTTGTTCTATGGCTATAAGACCCAAAAACGAGGCCCCTGCCGATCCGCCTTAGGGCCCCCCACCAAGAGGATAAGGGTTAGAGTTAGAGATCCAAAGAGGGGGACCTGTGCAGGGCCTATTTAGCCATCTGGGTCAAGCTCTGGAGCCAAAAAACCACCAGGTCCCACTGGGAATCCACCTCCCCCTTTGCAGAGGGACCCAGAGTGGGGAGGATTGAAAAAGCATGCCGCATGCCCAGGGATTTATTCTCCCTGTGAGCGCACTGAGAGAGAAGGGAGGATTTTAACTGCCAATGTGCCTTGCAGGAACACAGAAGAGGAATGTATCCATGTCTGCTAAGGTGGCGTGTGTGTGTGTGGGGGGGGGGGGGGGGGGGGGGGGGGAGACAGCGCACATAAAATGCTCACAGAGAAAAGATAGAATAAGCCACATTTACACACTGCAAAATTAAACCACTATCCCTGCTCAGCTGCTTACTTTGCAGACCACACAGCTAGTGCCAGCCAGCATGCTCTAACCACGTGGCCTTACCCAACTTCCTTGGCCTACTTTGGCCTGGGGCTTCGGCATATTGTCCCTACCTCTCTCTGGCTGCGCCCAGAGGGAAATTCCCTACCTAGTTCTTTACAACAGCATTAGCGCCTGACAAAGGGAATAAAGCCAGCTAGGCCAATTGACTTTTTTTTTAGAAAGCACTTTTAGAAAGCCTGAGAGTTGCAGGGGGAGGCCCATGGGGAGCACACCCAAACAGGGTGAACGGGAAAGAGGGGTCAGGGAATGGAGACCCATACCCCTCGGGCATTGCCCTGCAGGACCATGCCAAAGCATCACACAGTGACATTAAGAAGCGCAACTGGAGGCTGCACAGTCAAGCTCTGAGCTCAACCAGGTACAGTCCCAAGACTGATCTGGGAGTGGCTGTTAGACTCAACCAAGCTGTGTGGCCGTGGCTAGCACAGTGGGGAGCTAGGCTAGGGACAGTTGCACCATATGACCTGACCTACCACCTGCTGAAGGTAGAGAAAAATATTGGATTTTCCAGAGAGCACCTCTGTTTATGCTGGTGATGTCACTGACAGAATTCAGTTTTCTCTATCTCCACCTGCCGGCAGGAAAGGATAACATCCATTTGTGCAGAACAGTGGAGCTGATGCAAAGAAACTTTCTCTCCAGTGTGTATAGGACAATTTTGAATTGACATTAGAATGTTAATGTATGCATTGTATTTGAGGATTGTTATATTACAGGATGGATATTATGATATAAATGTGTACAACAATTACGTTTTGTAACACACGCAAAATATGAGAATTTTAAAAAGAAATAACTCAAACCAAAATCCGAAATCAGGATGTTACATTAGGTACTTGGGACAGTTCAAAGGGTGATGGAAGACAGGTTTAGGTTTATTTGATATACTGCCCAGGGATGTAATAAAAAAGCAGGTAGAGAGGAAAACACCCAGACAAAAAAAACCCCAAAACAAAACCAGACATTCTCTAAGAATAAGCAGGGTAGTTAATGCTCACACATCAACCAGTGTGGAATGCTATAATAGCGTACATAAAACATAAGTGCCACATGCCAGCATTCTCACTGCACGTACCTTCCCACTTGCCACAAGTGCGCAGAACCAGCAGTCTCTTCTCATCCACCATGAGGAGAACATGTGCTGTATGCGGCTCCTCACAGCATCTGGTGAGTGAGCATCTTTTTGAGATTTTTGGTGCCTTCTCTGGGGGATTTTTATCCTATCTTTTTCCCTTTGGGATTTTTTGCTCCCTCCCTTTAGTGTTTTTAATTAGGTTTTTCCCTGTGCATAGGTTTCCTTTTTTTTCACGCTCTTTAGGCCCTCTTAGGCCTGAGCTTCAGTCGGGAGTTTTTCCTCATCCTTTTCTGGTGATTAGCCCCCTTTTTTAAGTTATCATCAAGGCATTTGTTTTGGCCACAGCTATTTTTCCTTCCATGTCATTGACGGTTCCCAGTAGCTTCACGTGCTGTACCTGATGCCATCGAACCATCTCTGGCAAAAACACCCATTCTTGGTGTCTTCAGTGTCTGGGAGCAGAACATTCCCCTGCCAGCTGTATTCTTTGCCTACATAGGCTATCCAGAGAGGCTCAAAGACACTAAAGTTTTGGAGCCAGGTCTGAATCATTGACATCGGTGTTGGCGCTTGCACTGGAATAGGGTGCATGTCCCTATGGCTGCAAGACTCGTATCAGACACTGGGAGTGGGTGTGCATTAAGCAGGTCTCTACCTGCCTCTATACTGGCCACTGTACAGGGCCCTTGGGATCAGTCAGCATCAGACATGACACCAAGGATGCATGGGGATTTGACATCGGCACTGAGGAGTGTTGATGCTCGGCATCAAGCAAAGGCCAAGAAGCACAACCAACCATTGATTCTCCTCAATGCATGGTGCCAGGAGCACCGGGGCACAGAGGTTAATCGGTCCCTGAGAAGCATCAGCACTGGCAGGACAGCTTTCTCTCCATCGAGGAGATGCAGATGAAGGGGTCTCCATGCAGCCAGGACCAGGTGCCCAACACTGACAGTTCAGCAGCTTACCTCTGAACAGAAACCCCAGCCTTTCCCGATGTTGGCCCTAGATAAGCACAACCAGGCCATGCTCCATGAGCACCTGGCGGGGCTTATCCAAAGGAGTGCATTGGTATTTGGGGGGTGGTTGCACCAGCCAAGCCTCGTCTTACTGTCCCACAAGGCCCTCAGCCTGCAGTGAGGTCTCCAATGCTGATGCCACATGTGGTTCCGGTGTCAACAGCTGCCTGTGCAGGCATCCACTCAACGTCAATGGAGGAAGCTTTGCTGGAGTCAAGAGTGGAGCCTACATCTTGAAGCTTTTCCACTTTCAAAGCAGGCTCGGTCTCAGCCCTCCCATGAAGAGTTTTGCTGACATCGAAGAGGAGAGCTCATGAACAACCGATGAGGACCCTAAGTACTTCTCAGAGGAGTCGACCTATGGTACCCCATCTCACCCCTCCCCTTCAGAGGGCTTTTGTCACACCTTGGCAATTCGGTGGGAGACGAAGGGCAAGCCCAGGGCCAAGCTGTTCGAGGTCATGGACTACAACTCTTCTCCTAGAGAGGCTGTGAAGGTCCTGCTTCACAAGATACTGCAAGGCATTCAGGTAAAGAACTGGGAATCCCCCATGCCAGTCCCTGTCCTCCCTAAGAAAATAGAAACCAGAGTTCCCCTGCGTTTGATAGGCCACAGTTGTCTCATCATTCCCTGGTGGTGGAATGCGAGTTCAAAAGAGCCAGAAGTTCTAGGGACTTTGCTTTGTAGCCCGCAGGCAGGGAAGCTCAAACCCTAGATTCTTTTGGTCCTCTATGCTCATCTCCCGCATTCAAATCATACCAGCTCTACATGAGCCCTTACTTGTGGAACTTGGTGTGCAGTATATCGGATTTGGCAGACTCTTTCCCTTCAGTGCAGGTTGAATCTCTTTGCCAGCTGGCCAAGCAGCAGAAGGCATGTCTTAAGTTTTTGGCCAGGGCAAAACTTTTGATGTGGCATCCAGGATCACTGCCCAGACTCTCATGGCTGTATGTCTCTGACTTGGACCCCGCAATGCAGCAGAGATTAGTGGATGCCACGTGCCAGGAGGATAACCTTTTTGGAGAGAAGGTGGAGGAGGTTGCCTTCTGCACCCTCCTCAACCAGGTGGTTTTCAGACAAGATGAAGAGAGCTCTCTACCACTGAGCTCCCTCTCGCCAGGTCCAGTGCGTTTGTTCTCGTCAATAATGAGTGTCTAAGGCCCAGCTTGCTTCCCAGTCAAAACAGGGAATGAGCTTTTGACTGGCTCCAGCAGAGCATAGCTGCTGTACCAGTGACTGTTCTGGACCTATGAGTTTGGGGGGGGGGGGGGGGGGGGAGGATGTTTTTTTCCCAAGAAAGGTGGCCCCTTGTAACCCCTGACCAGTGGGTTTCTCAAATTGTCTGTCTTGGTTACACTGTTCATTGGTGTCAAAGACTACCAAATTGCCCCGAGAGCATGTTCTTTCAGCTCTCAGCACTGGGAAGTACCTGCAGAGGAACTCGCCACCCTTCTAAAGGCCCACGCAATCAAGCCCGTTCCATCAGGAGAAGAAGGGATTCTATTCCAGGTACTTCCTTGTCCCAAAGAAAACGGGGGGGGGAAGGGGGGGGGGGGGGGTGGAGGATTGCATCTCATCCTACAACTAAGGACCCTGAACAAATTCTTGGTCAAGAAATTCAGGATGGTTTCCCTGGGTACCCTTCTCCCAATGACTCAGGCTCAAGACTAGTTATTTATTTATTTTTGATCTCATTTGTACTTCACAGTTTCCCCAACAGCGTCAGGCTCAATGTGGCTTACAACGCACCACAGAGGCAGACGCCAATGTAGTAAAGCTAAAACAGCAGAAAACCTACACAAAAAATAGTGGGGAGGATGAGGGACGGAAGGAGCACGGAAACCAGGAGAGAGGAGGGAAGGGTAAATATGTCCAAAATTTGTCTCTAGATTGATGAGTGTCCAGCAGAGGAGACACCTGTTGAGTCCTAAGGATAAACTTTTCCAAATAACAAGGTCTTAAGCGATTTCAAGAAAGCTAGGTGGTTGTAGATGGTTTTTATGGGTTTCGGCAGAGAATTCCAAAGTTGGGTGCTGATGAAAGAGAAGGATGAAGCATACGTGGATTTGTACTTAAGTCCGATGCAGGTTGGATAATGAAGGTTTACATATGAGCAGAAGAGTCTAAATGTGTTCCTGGGTGGCAGGATGATAAGATCAATCATGTAGCCAGGGCTTTCACCACAGAGAAGTTTGTGAACTAGGGAGCAACTTTTCAAGATGATTCGATCCTTGACAGGAAGCCAATGCAATTCCTCTCAGTTATGCTCTCTGGACTTAAAGGATGCCTACACTCATCCCCATACTTGCAGGCAAAAAGAAACTGTTTGGCTTTGTGTCAACTCCCAGGGTCCTCACCAAGTATTTAGTGGTAGTCACAGACTTGGAATTCATGCGTTTCCCTACCTGGATAGAAACATGACGGAAGATAAAGGCCATATGACCAATCCTCTGTAATCCCTAACTCTTCCTTTTCCTAAGCGATACCACATGCTTTTTCTACACCTTTTTAAATTCCGACACAGTGGATGACTGGCTAGTGAAGAGCACATCGAAGGACGGTGGAGAACTAATCGGGTGCTGGAGGTACTAGGGATCATTTTAAACGACCCCAGGTCCCATCTGCTCCCAGTTTAGCAATTGGAGTAAATTAGAGCCCTACCAGACACAGAAGGCGTGAGCCTTTCTCCCTGTGCCTAGGGCAAACGCCCTAGTCACACTCGACACTTGGGGGTTGAGCCAGCCAGCGAGTCACAGCTTGACAGATGTTGAAGTTGCTAGACCACATGGTCTCCAAGGTGCACAGCACTCCCTTGAAATTATCTGCACATGACAACCACCCAGTGGAGTCAGGCCTCCAGGAACCTAGGTCTCAGGGCCACATACCTGGCAGGCAAATTCAACACCCTGGCTGTTGTCAGGGTCTTACTACCACAAGAGTGGTCGCTCAGCATCAGTGTTACCTGTGAAATCTTTTGGGAGTGGGGCACCCCCTTGGTGGATCTCTTTGCCACTCCATTCAATCACAAAATCCCTCAGTACTGTTCCAGGGTCAATGCACACAACAAACTAGCATCAGATACATTCCTCCTCCTTTGGGGGAATGGTCTTCTGTATCCTCCCATACCTCTTGTGGGGAAGACTTTAATGAAACTCAAGCAAGACCGCAGGACCATGATTCTGTTCGCCCCCTCCATTGGCCCAGGCAGATTTAGTTCCCTCTTCTTCTGGAGTTATCCTCCAAAGAACCTTGAAGATTGGATTGTTTTCCAACTCACCATGCAGAAATAGGGATCTCTTCTGCATCCCAAACTCCAGTCCCAGGTCCTCACAGCCTGGATGTGTCTTCCTTATGGTGTTTCTAAGGTCTTGCTGGTTTGCAGAAAAAATTCCACCAAGAGGTGTTACTCTTTCAAATGGAGATAGTTTGCTATCTGGTATGAGGGCAGGGGCCCTAGATCCTATTTCTTGCCCCAAACACACCCTGCTTGAATACCTTCTACACCTTTCAGAGTCTGGTCTTCAGACCAACTCTGTACAGGTTCACCTCAGTGTAATAAGTGCTTACCATCACCGTGTGAAAGGTAAGCCCATCTCTGGACAGCCTCTAGTTGTTCGCTTCATGAGAGGTTTACTGTTGACAAAGCCCTCTGTTAAACCTCCGCCTGTGTCATGGGACCTCATTTCATCCTCACCCAGCTGAGGACAGCTCCTTTTGAGCTGCTGGATTCCTGTCATCTGAAGTACTTGACCTGGAAGGTCATTTTCTTGGTGGCTATTACTTCAGCTCGCAGGGTCAGTGCGCATCAGGCCCTAGCAGCGGATCCACCTTACACTAAATTTCATCTTAACAGTAGTTCTCCTCACACCCCCCCAAGTTCCTGCCTAAGGTTGTGTCAGAGTTCCACCTAAACCAGTCAATCATTCTTCCAACATCATTTCCCAAACCTCATGCCCATCCTGGCAAAAGCACACTGCACACCTTGGACTGCAATCAAGCACTGGCCTTTTACTTGGAATGGACTGAACCCTACAGAGAGAGACCTTCCAGCCTTTTCTTTCTTCTGGTCCCAACAGGATGGGGGGTCACCATTGGAAAATGCACAATCTAAAATTGGCTGGCAGACTGCTGACGATCAATGTCAAGGCTCATTGTCAGAGCCATGGCTCTGTCAGTAGCACACTTGAGGTCAGCCTCTATAGAAGAGATCTGTAAGGCTGCAACGTGGTCTTCAGTCCACACATTCACATCTCACCATTGCCTTCAGCAAGTTACCAGACTCAATGGTCAGTTTGGACAGAGTTCTGCAGAATTTGTTTGGGGTCTAGAACCCAACTCCACCCTTCTAGGCCTGTTTTGTTCTGTTCTAGGCTGCACACTTACACACTATGTATATAATTTCAGATTGATTAGTATTTTCAACTCACCACTGAAAATTGCAATTGTCCTCAGTGAGCCTAGTAGCTAGGGATTCCCACATGCGAGTATTAACGAGCCTGCTTATCCTCGGAGAAAGTGAACATACTTACCTGTAGCAGGTATTCTCCAAGGACACAGGCCATTAATTCTCACATGTCCTCCCACCTCCCTTGGAGTTGTTTTGTATAACTATTATACTGTACTGCTGGTCCTGTGCTCTCATGGCGGGCGAGAAGGCACTCGTGCATGCGCAGTGGGAACACTGGCATGTAGCTCTGCTCTATAGCATTCTGCACCAGGCAACATGGATGATGTCACCCACATATGAGAATTAATGACTTGCTATCCTTGGAAAATATCTGCTACAGGTTAAGTATCTTTGCTATACCATTCACCAAAATATTGAGGCTCTAGTCTGAGACCAATGCTGAAATCTTCACAAAATTATCAATAGAGTCTTTTTACAAAGTAATACAAAAGTTGTCTGAGATGAAGTTAGATGTTTTAGTAGATGATATAGAGCACTGCTACTAGCATTGCTGCTTCAAAAGAAAGGGGAATGAAATCTACACAAACAATCCCACAAGCACCCACCAGATGGTGCTACAATTGCTGTAATTGGCCCAGTTCTGTCCTCTTGCAATTTAATTATCTGGAGTTCTCATGCAATGTTTTGGCTTCACCAACAGGAAATAGGAATGTGTTCTCCAAATGAGATGTGCATGCATCCAGAAATACTCCAGATTCACTGACTGCACATTGTAGAGGCAGGGCCAGTCTTAGGGCGAGGCGACCGCATAGGGCCTCGTGCTCAAGGGGGCCCCGCGCAACGCGCCTGAAGTCACCCCGCCCTGACCGCTCAAGCTCCAGTCCCCCTGCCCTCTGAATTTTAAGTTACCTCGTTGTCGACGTCGGCAGGTAGCAGCAGCAGTGAAAAGCGTGCGAGCCGCTGGGCGGCGCTTCGGGAGTCTTCCTTTCCCTCGTTCAGCTCTGGTTCCGCCCTCGTTTTGAGGGCGGGACCAGAGCTGAGCGAGGGAAATGAAGGCTCCCGAAGCGCCGCCCAGCAGCTCGCACGCTTTTCACTGCTGCTGCTACCTGCCGGCCGCGCCAACGTCAAGGTAACTTTTTAAATTCAGAGGGAGGGGGGCCTTGGAGCTGGTGGGTGAGGGAGAGAGACAGAGAGAGAGACAGGCCTTGGAGCTGGTGGGTGGGTGGAAGGGAGAGAGGGAGGGAGCGAGAGAGAGACCGGCCTTGGAGCTGGGAGGGAGGGAGCTGGGGAGCCCTGGGGATGGCCGGCCCTGGAGCTAGGGTGGGGGCGGGGCTAGGATAGGGGCCCATCAGATTGGTCTGCATAGGGCCCCGCACTTGCTAAGACCAGCCCTGTGTAGAGGCATACAAATGCCTCCAGAAGAACAACTGCAGAAGAATACATTCCCAAGGCCACCCTGTTCTAGGTGTATGTTATGGATACATAGACTTCTAGTGTTCCATGGGCTTAGCATATTATTAGAGACGTAGTACTATATAAAATATTTTCACAAGTATCACCCTGTGCTCAGTGAATGTTCAAAACACTGCACACTCCTAGGGATCCTCACGCTCAGTGCAATACCTGCATACCACAGACCCGCACTCCTAATGCAGCTGAAGTGCTCTGCTCACACTTCTTCATCTGGCGAGCAGCTTTCTCTTCTGATGCATCATCGCCATGCTGTCTTGTCCCCATTTTCAGATCTAGGATACAGGGAAATTTAAAGTGGTGGACTACATTCTCCAGCAGCAAGAACTCTGAAAACTGTGTTAGGGAGCCATCAAATAGCCTGGATTAATATATCTCTGAAGCTCTACAGAAGGTACACCCATGCATACTGTCAAGCACATATCCAACATCCCTTCCTGTAATACTCTAGCAATTAGGTATCAAGGCAAGAGCAATAATGGATTCTTTGCATGAGTTCCAGTCGTACCCTAGAATGTGAGTTGAACCCCAGCTCTGTGAAGAACTTACTTCTGGAAGAATTCTGTGGAATTGTATGATGCAGAATTAATACAAAAATTCCATTCCTGTACAGAGGTTTGCATGGGGACAGAGATGGTGATAACACTTTAAAATATGACTGCAAATAAGTGTTGGCCCACACAAGCTAGAAGATAGTGGCAGCTATAATGGAGGTAGCTCCACATGCACAGGCTAGGATGGCAGTGATAGTGGTAAGTTTGAGCATGGAGGGATGGGTGGGGAAAAGAGAAAGCAAGCAGACAGTGGCAGAAAATCCTAGAATAAGGAAAGGATGAAAACTGTGCAAGTGAGCCCTGTGGAAAGGGGAGGGAGAACTGTGGGCTTATAACTGTAGAACCTGGAGCAGGAGAAAGAAGGGAGTCAAGCTTAAGGGGGTATGAAAATGGCTGCGTGGTTGAGGCTGACAAAGGTAAAAAGCTGCAAAGTTACAGGAGCAGAAAGAGGAAGTTATAGGTTTCAGTTTGGGAAACGTGAAAGAAAGAACTGTAGGAACTCTTCTGTGGTGTTATCCTTGGGGAAGGGGAAAAAGAGCTATGGGTTTCAGCAAGGGGCGTGAGGAACAAGAACTATCATGTAAAACCAGTTCTTTTGTTTTTGGGAGGGGGGGAGAGAGAGGAGAAGAAGCTGTAGGGTTTAGCCTAGGGTGAGAAGAGAAAGCTATAAAGTTATCTTGGCTATGGAGGTAGAAAGCTATGAACTTGACGATGGTGGGGGGATGGAGGTGGGAAAAGAACTATGATTAAATTTTATGGTTGTCCCTAAGCGGCCTATCAAATAAAGAAACCTTGAACCATGTGAAAATCTGTTTAGGGAGCCATGGGAAGGAGCAGGGGCACTATTATGGTACTTTTGGGGTAATCCTGCACAGAAGAATTAAAAACATATCAATCTTGACGTTACAATTTTCCTTTTTATTACAGTTATATGTTTTTTTTTTTATTTTATGCTGTAGATTATGCTTAAATTATGTTTTTAATGACTGTACATCACACTTTGGATGTCCCTTGAGCTGGGAAGGTGGTATAAAAGCCTTTTAAATAAATACTGTTGCTATTTTGACAAAGTATATGGGTTTTTGCACAAAGCAAAATTAATTTTGTACAGAATTACCCCAGATGCAAAAACCTGGGCTAGGGAGTGAACTCATTCTGTCTCTGCCTAGATATCAGCAGTTATCTTGCATTCTGTGAAGGATACTGTACAGCTTTCTTTCCTTAGACTCAGACCGCATCAGCTTCAGTTGCTGCTTGTGGCATCGCAGGCTCCAAGGATTGTAAGTAATTTTTTCCGAGCTCAATCCACTATTTCCATCCAGCATCTGAAAGGGAACATCAGACTGCATGTGCAGTTCCAATTTGGGGCTCTTCATCTCCTGGATGCTGATGGCACAAACAAACAGAACACAGATTTAACATTTCTCTGCTGCTACCTAATTTAGACCCAAAAATTAATTGCCAGGCTCTATCCAGCAACACTAAAGCGAAGATACTGTAGCAGGTATTCTCCGACAGCAGGCTGATTGTTTTCACATGTGGGTCGATGTCCGCGGTGGCCCAGGAATCGGCAAACAAATTTTGCAAGCAAAATAAAAACAAAGACTTTTGGGGAAGTTCCGTTGCACGGGCAGCGCATGCGCGGATGACTTCTGCCCACCATCCGAGCGTGCCTCTTTAGTTTAATCAAAAAGTATATAAACAAGAAACAACAATAACATCTCCAAAGGGGGGGGAGGAGGGCAGGTTTGTGAGAACAATCAGCCTGCTGTCCTCGGAGAATACCTGCTGCAGGTAAGTATCTTCACTTTCTCCGAGGACAAGCAGGCTGCTTGTTCTCACATGTGGGGTATCCCTAGCAACCAGGCTCAAAGCGAACATTGGTCAATTGGGCCTCGCAACGGCGAGGACATAACAGAGATTGACCTGAAACCATAACTAAAAGAGTGCAGCCTGGAAAAGAACAATAATGGGCCTAGGGAGGTGGAGTTGGATTCTAAACCCCAAACAGATTCTACAGCACTGACTGCCCAAACCGACTGTCGCATCGGGTATCCTGCTGAAGGCAGTAGTGAGATGTGAATGATGACCACGTTGCAGCTTTGCAAATTTCTTCAATGGAGGCCGACTAAGTGGGCCACTGACGAAGCCATGGCTCTAACATTATGAACCGTGACATGACCCTACAAAGTCAACCCAGCTTGGGCATAAGTGAAGGAAATGCAATCTGCTAGCCAATTGGAAACTGTGCATTTTCCGATGGCGACTCCCCTCCTGTTGGGATTGAAAGAAACAAACATTTGGGCGGACTGTCTGAAGGGCTGTGTCCGCTCCATGTAAAAGGCCAATGCTCTCTTGCAGTGCAAGATATGCAAACTGCTTTCACCAGGGCGGGTATGAGGACAGGAAAAAAATGTTGGCAAGACAACTGACTGGTTCAGATGGAACTCTGACACCACCTTCGGCAGTGGAGGGAAAAGGTCAGAGGGAATCTCAAAGGACTCATCGGAAGAGAAGTACCTGGGATCTTCCTCTGATTCCCATGAGTGCTCCTGCTCAGTGTCGGATGCAACCTGTGTCAAGCTACTTCGACATTGGACCTGCCTCGACGCCGAGGAACAACATCCTCTGTGGCGATGTCGAGAAGTTGACGCCCGATCAGACTGCCGCGAAGCTCCCACCACAGACGTCGAAGGGGAGTCGACCTGGGTGGCAGCTGATGCCGCAGGCAGCACCGCAGTCGGAGACCTCACCACAGGAGAAGGGCCAGACACCGCTGCAGCAGATGGCACAGAAGGCACAAGCACCCCCGACAGCGAAGCTGATTGTCGCAGTAAGCCTTCCAGAAGTTCTGGAAACAAGGCCCACATACGCTCATCGAGAGCCGCCATCTGAGAAGGCTGCGGGGCCGGTGGAACAGGCAGTGTCAGAATCCGTGGAGGCTCGGGAGCAGGTACCGGGCTGCCAAGAGACCGACGCATCGGCACCTCCTGTACGAGGGGGAGCGGTCCTTTCGGCGCTGTTGCTTGGGTGCCCACTCTCTCAACGCCCTGGAGCTCCCGGTACTGTGCTTCTTAGCCTTTGCTCGACGCCCGTCATCGAGACTCCTCGGTACCAAGGAGGACATGGAATCCTCAAGTCTCCTTGGGGCCGGGTCCAACGAAGGTCGGTCCCGGGGGGCCTGCATAACAGGAGACCTCGAGGCAGGTGGAAACCCACTCGACGCCTCATTGCTCCCAGCGCGAGTTGGTCTCTCAGCAGCCATTACCTCTCTCCTTGACGTCTATGCTCCTGTTGATGTCGAAGGACTGGACTGAGCCTCAAAAAGCTTCTCTCGTTGGGCCTCTCGAGACGCTTGGGTCCGTTTCTTCATACGAAGACACAGACTACAAGTGGCTGGGCTATGGTTGGCTGGGCTATGGTCGGGCCTGTACCTGAGATGGTCCGGTTGAACCGAGTACAACGTTTGAAGCCGCTGGGTGTCTTCGATGACATGGAAGAAAAAACGGCCTTGGCGAAATCAAACGATGCTATTGTGCCAAGAAAGAAAAAGCACAGAAAAGGGAAAAACCCAACCGCACGGCCAAAAGGCCGGCCGTGTCGAAAAAGAAAGGAACAGGGGAAAAAAAGGAAAAGAAAATACAGGAAAATATCCTATTAAAAAAAAATTTTTTTTTTCAAACAAATCACAAAAAAAAAAAAAGCCAAACTCGAATCACAGAAGTTCTACCTGGGCCTGAGAGAGGAGTGATCAGAGAAAACGAACTGCACTTCACTGCGGAGAAAAAAAAAGAACTAAAGAGGCACGCTCGCGGGGCAGGCGGGAAGTCGTTCGCGCTGCCTGCGCGATGGAACTTTCCCAAAAGACTCTTTTTATTTTGCTTGCAAAGTTTGTTTGCCGATTCCTGGGCCGCCGCGGACATCGACCTACATGTGAGAACAAGCAGCCTGCTTTTCCTCGGAGAAATATCTGATTCTTTGGCAGTGCAGAGAAGTTACGCAAGTGCCGTATCCACATAGCTAGCTGGGCAAAATTAGGAGTGCCTTTTATGTGGTTCTACATACTCAAACTATGCGGGCACTAGGACTGAATATCGCTTGTGACCGTATGACTTCCAACTCCACCCCGTACCACCTTGGTACTAACTGCCAAGTGCCACACAGCAGTCAACCAATATTCAGCTGATTCTGTCAAGTTAAATCACTTTGCATATTGACACCTCAGTTTTTTTTCTTCCTTAACAAGGCCTCTTCTTGCTTACTGCTCTCACTAAAGAAGCACTGGGCCCAATGTTTTCCATTCTCAGACTTAACAGATCACAATCAAGTTTTGTAAGAGTTTGTCTTGAACAGGTGAGAGGCTATACATAAGCAGTCCATCTTTAAGGAAGTTTTAGAAACTTAGGGGACCTTTTACTAAAGCTTAGCTGCGCTAAATGCTAAGAAGCCCATTTTGTACCTATGCACTTCTTGGCATTTAGCACACAATAATCTTTAGTAAAAGGTCCCCTTAATTTTTAGTTAGTTCCCCTTACTCATATATCCCAAGTTCTCCAGTTAACACCAATTCTGATGTTTCGCCTTTCATACTAACAAAGGCAGATCCTCTCTGTACAGAGTGCCTAGGTTAATAGACAGCAAGACACCAATTTTTAAAATATTTTATAAAAAGACACATCAGCGCCTGTATTTATAAAATACTAGCTCAAACCCTGCAAACATTATGCCTACATTGAAGGCATAGACATTACATCTGCTTGATATCAACTGTAAATGCCTGAGCACACAATATATGTGTACATCACAGCTCTGCTTCTCAGTATGCCTACTGTACAAGTAGATGCTGGCTTGCACTACACAAACTTTTAGGTGTGACCTAATTTTAAGAGTAGAAATAGTTTTATAAAAAGGTAAAATTATGTATCATACCTGATAATTTTCTTTCCATTAATCATAGCTGATCAATCCATAGACTGGTGGGTTGTGTCCATCTACCAGCAGGTGGAGATAGAGAGCAATCCTTTTGCCTCCCTATATGTGGTCATGTGCTGCCGGAAACTCCTCAGTATGTCGATATCCAAGCTCCATCCGCAGGACTCAGCACTTAGAGAATTACACCCACAAAGGGACACTCTGCCCAGCTCACCACCGCCGAAACGGGGGAGGGGAATTAACCCAGCTCATCCCCACACAAGTGGGGGAGGGGAATCCGTCCAGCTCATCCCCGCGGAGCGGGTGAGGGACACCACCCCGCCGATGCGGGGGGATCTGGCTTATCCTGCAACCGCGGGAGGAGCTGACTGACCCTAACACCGCCGAAGCGGGAGGGGTACAAAGCTGCCCTACAGCCACACGAAGTGGGAGGGAACGCCGGCAGAATTTATGTCTCAATCCAGCCCCGTAAAACGGAGGGGAGAGGAATGCAGCAGCTCACTGTAACACAAATTCGTCTCAACTCTTGAAGAATCCATTGAAAAACTTGAACACGAAGTCCTCCTGAAGGAACTGAAGACTAAACTTGAACCTGAAATGCAACCAGAATATAAACAATACAGATATCTGGGAGGGACTATGGATTGATCAGCTATGATTAATGGAAAGAAAATTATCAGGTATGATACATAATTTTACCTTCCATATCATCATGCTGATCAATCCATAGACTGGTGGGATGTACCGAAGCAGTACTCACCCAGGGCGGGACATTGAAATCCCTGACCGCAACACTGAAGCTCCAAACCGGGCCTCCGCCTGAGCAGCCACAGCCAAGCGGTAATGCCTGGAGAAGGTATGGGCCGATGCCCAAGTTGCCGCCTTGCAAATCTCTTCCAAGGAGACGGACCCAGCCTCTGCCAATGAGGCCGCCTGAGCTCTAGTGGAGTGAGCCTTCAGCTGGATAGGCGCTGCAGCAGAGAGAGTTGTAGTGGTCTCATATGAGCCCTGGCCCAGGGCACTACTTCCATCGTGGCCGTCATAGAGCCCAACAGCTGCACATAGTCCCAAGCCCGAAGAGGAGAGGCTACTAGGAACTGGTCCACCTGAGCCTGAAGTTTGACAATCCGATTGTCTGGCAGGAACACTCTGCCCACTTGGGTGTCGAATCGAACTCCCAGATACTCCAGGGACTGAGTCGGCGCAGCTGGCTCTTCTCCCAGTTGATGATCCACCCCAGGGAGCTCAAAAGAGCAACCACCCGGTCCACAGCTTTGCCGCACTCTGCATAAGAGGGGGCTCGGATCAACCAGTCGTCCAGATAAGGATGGACTTGTACTCCTTCCTTTCGCAGGAAGGCCGCGATGACCACCATTATTTTGGAGAAAGTCCGCGGAGCAGTAGCCAACCCGAAAGGGAGGGCTCTGAACTGGAAGTGTCGGCCCAGGACTGCAAAACGCAGAAAGCGTTGATGAGGAGGCCAGATGGGAATATGCAGGTACGCTTCCTTGATGTCCAAGGAAGCCAAGAACTCTCCTGCCTTCACTGCCGCTATAACAGAGCGGAGAGTCTCCATGCGAAAGTGCCGCACTTTCAAGGCCCGATTGACCCCTTTGAGGTCGAGGATAGGCCGGACAGAACCTCCTTTCTTTGGTACCACAAAGTAAATGGAGTAACGTCCCTTGCCAATCTGATTTTCTGGCACCGGAACGACCGCACCCAGGCGTATCAGGTTGTCCAAGGTCTGCTGCACTGCCACAGCTTTGACCGGAGACTTGCAGGGAGAGAGTACAAACCCGTCTCTTAAGGGTCGGCAGAACTCTAACTTGTAGCCGTCTCTGATGACTTCCAGCACCCAAGTGTCTGAAGTTACTCTGGTCCACTCGCCCAGAAACGATGACAGGCGTCCTCCAATCTGCACTGGGCCATGGACCAGGACCCCGTCATTGGGTACGAGACCCTGGGGGAGGACCGGAGGGCGTACCTCCGGGACAGCGGTCTCTGCGAAATGAATGCTGCTTGGGGGAGAAGTTCCTTTTGAAGGAAGAGGGGGCAGAGGAGCCCGACTTGCCCGGGCGGTACCGACGGGCTTCCTGAAACCGTCCTCTGGAGATACCGGGGCGAGCACTGGCCCGAGCCCTGACCTCTGGTAACCTTTTGCCCTTAGACGTGCCGAGATCGGTCACGATTTTGTCCAGCTCGACCCCAAAGAGCAGCTTGCCTTTAAAAGGCAACTTAGCCAGGCGGGACTTAGAGGCGTGGTCCGCAGACCAATGTTTCAGCCAAAGCCAGCGCCGCGCAGAGACTGTCTGAGCCATGCCTTTAGCCGAGGCTCTGAAGACATCATACAGTAAGTCTGTCAAATAAGCCAAGCCCGATTCCAGGGCCGGCCAGTCAGCCCTCAAGGAAGGATCCGAGGGGGAAGCCCGCTGCACCATCGTCAGGCACTCCCTGGCCACATAGGAGCCGCAAACTGAGGCCTGCAAACTTAAGGCAGCCGCCTCGAAGGACGACCTTAAAGCCGCTTCCAATCTTCTGTCTTGGGCGTCCTTTAGTGTCGTGCCACCTTCCACCGGCAACGCCGTTTTCTTAGTCACCGCAGTGATTAAAGAATCCACGGTAGGCCAAATAAAGGCCTCACGCTCACTTTCAGGCAAAGGATAGAGGCGGGACATAGCCCTAGCCACTTTGAGGCTCGCTTCCGGGACATCCCATTGAGCCGAAATTAAGGTGTGCATGGCATCATGCACATGGAAGGTTCTAGGCGGGCGCTTCGTCCCCAGCATAATGGCAGAGCCAACCGGGGCTGAGGGAGAGACGTCCTCTGGCGAGGAAATCTTCAAAATGCTCATGGCCTGCAGTAACAGGTTGGGCAAATCCTCTGAGCGAAAGATCCGCGCTGCAGAGGGGTCATCCGCTCCATCCGAGCGGGAATCCGTCTCCTCCAAGGAATCCCCAAAGGACCGTTGGGAGAACTCAGATACGCTGCCCTCATCTACATCAGAGGAAACAGCGTCCTCTAAGGCCTGGGAATCCACCCGAGGGCGTTTACTTCCGGGGGCCTCAACCCCGTTATCGGACAAGGGAGAAGGGGCAGCGTTTTGCATAAGGAAGGCCTGATGCAGCAGCAAAATAAACTCGGGGGAGAAACCCCCCAGACTGTGAATTTCAGCAGCCTGGGCCACAGCCCTAGACGCACCCTCAACCGGCGCTCGCAAGAGCGGGGGAGCAACATGCTGCGCATCCAAGATGGCGTCCGGCGCGACACTCCGCGAAGGAGCCGCGCGGGAAGAACGGCGCTTAACTTTAGCCGCTTTTTTGCCGTCGCCCAAATCAAGGGCGGCCATGGCATGAACATCTCCCAGCTCAAGGGCGGCCCAAGAAGAAGCCGTCCGAGCAGAGTGGCCGGCCAAGATGGCGGAGGCGAGCAGCGGGGGATGGGCGTTTATGGCGGGAAAAACCGCCGTGCCGGAGGAAGACCCGGGACACTGATCGGCCTTCAAACTGACACCCACCAAGGGCGAATCAGACTTTAAAACCCCCGCATCCCCGCTAGAAGTGCACACGCGGTCCGGGGACCCATTCTTCGCGCCCTCGCCCTCCGACGCCATAGGCCACGTGGAGATCAATCGGGGAACCCCCTGCCCGCTATAAAAAGGTAAAAATTACCTGCTTCTCGCTCCCTGAGCTGTAACGACCTGGTGTCCCAGTGAGTAGCTGCAATAAACGTTTAAATAAACGTCGAAATAAACGCCCTTAAGGACGTCCAAAATTTTTTTTTTTTTTTTAACGGAGCCAGTGGGAGGGGGGAGAAAAGGAGGGACCTGGCGCCACCAGGTTTGCACTTGCTCAAGAAGAGCCCTCAACCCCTGGCACTCAACAAAACCTAAAAATTAGGCTTGGAGGCCTAGCCAGAGCTGCTGCTGTGTGTGACCACCACCTGCTGAGATAGAGAACATACTGAGGAGTTTCCGGCAGTGTTGCCAGGTGGAAAAATTTTTTCCCACCCAATCCAGCACAAAAACCGCCCAAAATCCGCCCAAACTCAAACCCCGCCCCTGACACCCCACCCCCGCGTCATCAACCCCGCCCCCGCCGTCACCGGCCCCGCCCCCGTCATCGGCCCCGCCCAAAACGTCACTAACCCCGCCCAAAAACGTCACTAACCCCGCCCCCCGCGGCCGAAAAAGCCGCCCAAAAAAACCGCCCTGAAGCCCAAAAAGCAGCCCAAAAAACCGCAACCCGCCGCGGGCAAAAATTTCCCGCGGCGGGTCGCGGAAAACCGCCCAATTGGGCGGTAAAACCGCCCACCTGGCAACACTGGTTTCCGGCAGCACATGACCACATATAGGGAGGCAAAAGGATTGCTCTCTATCTCCACCTGCTGGTAGATGGACACAACCCACCAGTCTATGGATTGATCAGCATGATGATATGGAAATTACCCTTTTAGGGTACTGTTTACAAAGGTGTGGTAGGCAATTACTGAATCAGCATGTAGTAAGTTACCACATGGCCACAACATTTACAACATACTAATTTGCACAGTCACTGCTTACCAGGGTAGAGCAGGGGGCAGGAAGAGAAAGGGAAGGTTACAGGTGTGACTAGCACCTTTTAGTTAGTGCATTGTCACCACTGCAGATAGCAACAATATACTTACTGTCTACTGAAGAACAAGTGGTAAATGTATCAGTTATCAGCAATGCACTTAAATAAGACTCAACATCTCACACAAAAACAGCTTCCCCAGATCCCGTTCAACCTGCCCAATGAACTCCTACCTTCCTGGCTCTGAGAAATTATTCATACCTGTTAAGTTCCTTTCCTTGAGTCCCACTAGACTAGTCCATACTATTGGGTTGTGCCCCTTCCAAACCAGCAGATCAAGGTAGATGCAATGAACTTTCGCAGTGTATCACCGGTAAAAGGGACTGGTGCAGGCTGGAATCCTTCTGGATGCAAATGCCAAAGCAGAATAGGTATTTCTCTTTAACCACCAAGGTAACTATGCATGTGGCTATTTTTTTTTTCTTTTTATTCCATAGAGAACCTTTGCACACAAAACAATAGTGATACACCTAACCCTTGCAGTCCCCAGAGCAGACCAAATATTGAGACTGCCCGAAGCAAGCTGGAAGAAACTTCACGCTGGGAAGCTCAGCAGTGTGGCTCGGAACACCACCCCGTGACATCATCCATACTGGCCAAGTTCCTTCAAAGGCACGCCAGTTCTAAGGTTCACAGCCAAAGGTGCACCCTAAAGGATATATTCTGCCCCTTAATGTGCAACATTGGGTTGATAATTTTTTAAAAATTCTCTACATTTTGTTAATATGAGGTGGTTCATCTTTTTTTATGTCTGACCCTTTTGGGTTTGAATGTTTTAGGAGCTGATAGTTTGGAATCCACTGGTAACCATCCCTGTGCTGTATCCAACAAACCGTAAATTAAAATTTAAGATTTGATCATAGAAAAATTGGTTGATTCTGAGAGAGAGAGAGAGAGAGATATGAACAATTATATTGTGCTAATTTTAGGTAATAGGCTATTCTTCTAAAAGGAATTATTTGAATCTGCACTCTATACTGACTGTTTCAGAGTCTCTCTCTGAGGTAGGATGTACTCAGTGGTGTGCTGGTAAATGTTTAACAGGCGGCTCTCTCCCCGGTCCCCCTCTGGGCCCCCCCCCCCCCCCAAATTGCAGAGCTGGCTATAGCCAGGGAGAGAGCCTGGGGGGGGGGGGGGGGGGGGGGGGGGGGTGGCAATGCATTACTCCAGGAAAACAAATTAAATGATCCCAGATTCCAATCTAATTCATGTTTAATGTGTGATAAAATGCCATAAAGAAGTAAATAAATATAAACTTTTAATGTTCAGCACCTGATTCTCAAAGTGAACATATTCCAAACACTATAATGAAAATAAAATGATTTTTTTCTACCTTTGTTGTCTGGTGACTGTTTTTCTGAACATGCTGGCCCAGTATCTGATTCTGCTGCTATCTATCCTCTTAACTTCGTTTCCAGGGCTTCCTTTCCATTTATTTCTTTCCTTTCCTCCTTTCTTCTTCATTTCTGGTCCTCCGCAGACTTGACTGTCCAGTGGATCCAGCTTCTGCCCATTTTCTTCATGCATGTGCAGTTTTTCTCCTCTCTTCCTTTTCCCTCATCTCATCACCTTCCTCACTCTTCCCTCCCCTCCATCCATGTCCAGCATTTCTTCTCTCTCCCCTGCCCTCCATCCACCCATGTCCAGCGACCCTTCTCTCCCCCTGCCCTGCATGCACCCATACCCAGCGACCCTTCTCTCCCCCTGCCCTGCATGCACCCATACCCAGCGACCCTCCTCTCCCCTGCCCTCCATGCACCCATACCCAGCAACCCTCCTCTCTCCTGCCCTGCATGCACCCATACTCAGCAACCCTCCTCTCCCCTGCCCTCCATGCACCCATATCCAGCGACCCTCCTCTCCCCTGCCCTCCATGCACCCATACCCAGCGACCCTCCTCTCCCCTGCCCTCCATCCACCCATGTCCAGCGATCCTCTTCTCCCCTGCATGCACCCAAACCCAGCGACCCTCCTCTCCCCTCCATCCACCCATGTCCAGCGACTCCCTTCTCTCCCCTGCCATCCCCTCCCGAGTTGTTCAGTGAATTCTCCTTCCTCCCTCCAGCTCCGGTCCCTCACCGACCTGACTCTGAGTCATCCTGCCCTGTCCATCGAATTCTTCGGGGCTGGCAGTCTTGCCTGCCCGCTGCCAGCGCTGACTCTCCCCTGCTGTCGGATCACGCTTCAAAATGGCCACCGAGACTTACAAGGGCGGCCTCCAAGACTTCAGCAGAAGTCTTGCGAGGCCGCATCTGGAAGTCTCGGTGGCCATTTTTAAAGAGCGAACCGGCAGCGGGAGAGGGTCAGTGCCAGCAGTGGGCAGGCAAAACTGCCTGCCCCGAAGAATTCGATGGGCAGGGCAGGATGACTCAGAATCAGGTCGGTGAGGGACCGGATCTGGAGGGAGGGAGGGAGGAGAGCCGGCTCGTAAGTCGGAACAAAATTTAACAACTGGCTCTTGCGAGCTGGTGTGAGCTGGCTCCAGCACACCACTGGATGCACTGGATTTTTCTTTTGAAGGTATTGGGGTTTTCCTTCTCTATCGTCCCCCTGGTCCTCTGTTCAGCAAGCATTACAGAAAATTGTTTCTAATTTTGTATGTCTTTATCCTAGATCCTTAGTAATTGGCGATTTAAATCTTAACTGATTTAAGATTTAAACACTCAAACATAATTCAGATTCCAAAAGCTACAATTTTAAAACATTTTTGTTGTCTTGTCATCTATCTCTGGGTCCCACTCATGAAAAGGGCCATTCATTCAATTTTATTTTGCCATCTGTCATTGTCTAATATCCTCTCCTAAGTGGTCTGCCGTACCTTGGTCTGACCATTTTCAATTACAATTTAATTTTTAGTATGGGTCAGATCTCTCATAGCTTGAATAGACATAGAATTGCAACTAGAGGAAAGATTTATAGCGATTCATTTTGGGCCGGAGTTTCCACTCAAATTAATGTGACTGACTGATCCAGTTGCCACAAAATCAGACTGGGATCATGTTACTGATAGTACTTTAGACTCTACTGCTCCTTTAAAAGAGAAGAAAGTGCAATTTAATAAATCTTCGCCTTGGTTTGCTGATTCTTTAAGAGAGCAGAAACAAAACTACAGATCTGGTTTCGCCCCAATATACATGACCAACCTCATTGAATTTACCCTCATGTAATGCCTCTAAATCATCATGTAATGCCTCTAAATCATCTAGAAAATATGTTATCCTACATTTCCTGACTGGTAAGAAAGTAACCTACAAAACAATCCATAATTCTTTATATTGTTACTATAGCCGCATTGAGCCTGCCATGTGTGGAAAAGCGCGGGATACAAATGTAATAAATAAATAAATAAAATGGCAAGAAAGTTTTAATCCTTCTGTTGAACTGGCTTGGAAACAGACAATAAAGACCTATAAAGCACAATGTTGCTGAAACTAAAAGATTATTCTAAAGTAATTCATAACAGTTTACAGATTACTAAAAAATTGTTTCAGCTTGTAGACAATTTAAAGCTACACGAGCTGTTGGAATCTTTTGCCTCAATTCTCAACCTTCTGCTCAGGATTTAGCCAGGTCTTTTTCTAACAAGACTGAGATTATTTGTGCTGATCCTAAGAGAGAGACCAACATTTAGTCTCTCCAACTAGTCAATTGTCTGCTGAATTTAGACCAATTGGGGGATAAGTTTGTTCCTATCACTCTAAATGTGTCACCCTTCTTGTTACAGAAAAATTCATCTAGGTGATGTATACTGGAGAAATGTCTTTCTTCAGTCAAGCATGCAATTATATATTGAGAGTATTACATGATGTATACAGCGTAGAAGTGAGCCGCTTTGGCAGCTAAAATCACTGAATTGCATGCTCGGCTGGAGGTACAGCCTATACTGAACTCTCTTTTTGGCTCTCTCTATATATATAAAATTTAAAATTAAGTATATTTATTACTCATATACATGTGTCATTCAGAAAAAGATCTTCATATTAGGGACTGACTTCCTTAATACATAAGTACATAAGTACATAAGTAGTGCCATACTGGGAAAGACCAAAGGTCCATCTAGCCCAGCATCCTGTCACCGACAGTGGCCAATCCAGGTCAAGGGCACCTGGCACGCTCCCCAAACGTAAAAACATTCCAGACAAGTTATACCTAAAAATGCGGAATTTTTCCAAGTCCATTTAATAGCGGTCTATGGACTTGTCCTTTAGGAATCTATCTAACCCCTTTTTAAACTCCGTCAAGCTAACCGCCCGTACCACGTTCTCCGGCAACGAATTCCAGAGTCTAATTACACGTTGGGTGAAGAAAATTTTCTCCGATTCGTTTTAAATTTACCACACTGTAGCTTCAACTCATGCCCTCTAGTCCTATTATTTTTGGATAGCGTGAACAGTCGCTTCACATCCACCCGATCCATTCCACTCATTATTTTATACACTTCTATCATATCTCCCCTCAGCCGTCTCTTCTCCAAGCTGAAAAGCCCTAGCCTTCTCAGCCTCTCTTCATAGGAAAGTCGTCCCATCCCCACTATCATTTTCGTCGCCCTTCGCTGTACCTTTTCCAATTCTACTATATCTTTTTTGAGATACGGAGACCAGTACTGAACACAATACTCCAGGTGCGGTCGCACCATGGAGCGATACAACGGCATTATAACATCCGCACACCTGGACTCCATACCCTTCCTAATAACACCCAACATTCTATTTGCTTTCCTAGCCGCAGCAGCACACTGAGCAGAAGGTTTCAGCGTATCATCGACGACGACACCCAGATCCCTTTCTTGATCCGTAACTCCTAACGCGGAACCTTGCAAGACGTAGCTATAATTCGGGTTCCTCTTACCCACATGCATCACTTTGCACTTGTCAACATTGAACTTCATCTGCCACTTGCACGCCCATTCTCCCAGTCTCGCAAGGTCCTCCTGTAATCGTTCACATTCCTCCTGCGACTTGACGACCCTGAATAATTTTGTGTCATCGGCGAATTTAATTACCTCACTAGTTATTCCCATCTCTAGGTCATTTATAAATACATTAAAAAGCAACGGACCCAGCACAGACCCCATGCGGGACCCCACTAACTACCCTCCTCCACTGAGAATACTGGCCACGCAATCCTACTCTCTGCTTCCTATCTTTCAACCAGTTCTTAATCCATAATAACACCCTACCTCCGATTCCATGACTCTGCAATTTCTTCAGGAGTCTTTCGTGCGGCACTTTGTCAAACGCCTTCTGAAAATCCAGATATACAATATCAACCGGCTCCCCATTGTCCACATGTTTGCTTACCCCCTCAAAAAAATGCATTAGATTGGTGAGGCAAGACTTCCCTTCACTAAATCCGTGCTGACTTTGTCTCATCAGTCCATGTTTTTGTATATGCTCTGCAATTTTATTCTTAATAATAGCCTCCACCATCTTGCCCGGCACCGACGTCAGACTCACCGGTCTATAATTTCCCGGATCTCCTCTGGAACCCTTCTTAAAAATCGGAGTAACATTGGCTACCCTCCAGTCTTCCGGTACTACACTCGATTTTAGGGACAGATTGCATATTTCTAACAGTAGCTCCGCAAGTTCATTTTTTAGTTCTATTAATACTCTGGGATGAATACCATCAGGTCCCGGTGATTTACTACTCTTCAGCTTGCTGAACTGACCCATTACATCCTCCAAGGTTACAGAGAATTTGTTTAGTTTCTCCGACTCTCCCGCTTCAAATATTCTTTCCGGCACCGGTGTCCCCCCCAAATCCTCCTCGGTGAAGACCGAAGCAAAGAATTCATTTAATTTCTCCGCTACGGCTTTGTCCTCCTTGATCGCCCCTTTAACACCATTTTCGTCCAGCGGCCCAACCGACTCTTTGGCCGGTTTCCTGCTTTTAATGTATCTAAAAAAATTTTTACTATGTATTTTTGCTTCCAACGCTAATTTCTTCTCAAAGTCCTTTTTTGCCCTCCTTATCTCCGCTTTGCATTTGGCTTGGCATTCCTTATGATCTATCCTGTTACTTTCAGTTGGTTCTCTTCTCCACTTTCTGAAGGATTGTTTTTTGGCTCTAATGATTTCCTTTATCTTACTGTTTAGCCACGCCGGCTGACGTTTAGTCTTTTTTCCCTTTTTTCTAATACGTGGAATATATTTGTCTTGAACCTCCAGGATGGTGTTTTTAAACAGCATCCACGCCTGATGCAAGTTTTTTACTCTGCGAGCTGCTCCTTTCAGTCTTTTTTTCACCATTTTTCTCATTTTGTCGTAATCACCTTTTCTATAGTTAAACGCTAGCGTACTTGATTTCCTAGTTTCACTTCCTTCAATGCCAATATCAAAACCGATCATATTATGATCACTGTTATCAAGCGGCCCTCGTATCGTTACCCCCTGCACTAGATCATCAGCACCACTAAGGACTAAGTCTAGTATTTTTCCTTCTCTTGTCGGCTCCTGAACTAGCTGTTCCATGAAGCTGTCCTTGATTTCATCAAGAAATCTTATGTCCCTTGAGTGTACAGATGTTACATTAACCCAGTCTATATGCGGGTAATTGAAATCCCCCATTATTATTGTGTTGCCCAGTTTGTTTGCGTCCCTGATTTCCTTTAACATTTCCGCATCCGTCTGTTCGTCCTGGCCAGGCGGACGGTAGTACACTCCTATCACTATCCTTTTCCCCTTTGCACATGGAATTTCAATCCACAGTGATTCCAAGGAGTGTTTTGTTTCCTGCAGAATTTTCAATCTATTTGATTCAAGGCTCTCGTTAATATACAATGCTACCCCTCCACCAATCCGATTCACCCTATCACTACGATATAATTTGTACCCCGGTATGACAGTGTCCCACTGGTTATCCTCCTTCCACCAGGTCTCAGAGATGCCTATTATATCTAATTTTTCATTTAGTGCAATATATTCCAACTCCCCCATCTTATTTCTTAGGCTCCTGGCATTCGCATATAGACATTTCAAACTATGTTTGTTGTTCCTAAGTACATCATGCTTAGTACTTGACAGTATTAATTGGCAATCTTTTGTCTGATTTTTATTGTTATTTAAAGATACCCGATCTACTACAATCTCTTTTGCAACCTCACTATCAGGATACTCTATCTTCCCTGTTATGGTGATATCTTTGAAAGATACCTTATCCCGAACCATGCTCTTTTGAGCGACTGTCGGCCTTCCCCCCATTTCTAGTTTAAAAGCTGCTCTATCTCCTTCTTAAACGCCGATGCCAGCAGCCTGGTCCCACTCTGGTTAAGATGGAGCCCATCCTTTCGGAATAGGCTCCCCCTTCCCCAGAATGTTGCCCAGTTCCTAACAAATCTAAAGCCCTCCTCCCTGCACTACGATATTGTTGATTTGTCTCTCCCTTTTGGGATCCTAATTATTGATTGATATGAAAGAATTCGAGCAGTACCAAAAACCATAGCCTTATAAGCTCTTCAGCAGGAAAGCACAGAGCAGACAGAAAGGCAAACAGCATAGGCAAAATGAAGCACGACAGGCTGTTAGTGACCACGAAAAAGAAGCGGATGTAAAAGAGGTCTGTGTTTGATATCCCCATCTTCACTAAGGAGTTCCTGAACAACAGCAAAGCTTGTGAGGCTGAACTGCGCCAGTTAAGGAAATCTAACATGGAATATGAAGAAAGAAATGCAGCGCTGCAGAAACACATGGAGAGCATGCACACTGCTGTGGAGAAACTGGTGGACATGATCCAGGAATGCAGCCAAAGCGTAGTGCTACAGTAACACCACACCGTTTGACAGGCTCTAATAGCTTTGTTGATATGCCTTTAACCAGGTAGCAGCAAGACCCCCCCTACTATGGAAATCATGGACTTGTACATGACCCAGCTGCATAGCATAATTCTGGCCAGTCACCATGAGCATTTCACACAGTCAATCACAGCCTACTCCTTGATACGCTACCCTCAATTGGATTTGAAGGCTCTGTTCTTTCCTGGTTTACTTCTTATCTCTCCCGACGTTTAGTGTACACTCTGGTGGATTCTCCTCTTCTTCTATCCCGCTGTCTGTTGGCGTACCTCAGGTATCTGTCCTGGGACCTCTACTCTTCTCCATCTATACTTCTTCGCTTGGAACTCTGATCTCATCCCATGGTTTTCAGTATCATCTTTACACCGACTCCCAGATCTACCTCTCCACACCAGAAATCTCAGCAGGAATCCAGGCCAAAGTTTCAGCCTGCCTGTCCGACATTGCTCCCTGAATGTCTCACCGCCATCTGAAGCTAAACATGACCAAGACTGAGCTCCTTATCTTTCCACCTAAACCAACTTTTCCTCTTCCCCCCATTCTCTATTTCTGTGGATAACACGCTCATCCTTCCTGTCTCATCAGCACACAACCTTGGGGTCATCTTCGACTCCTCCCTCTCCTTCTCTTCACATATTCAACAGACTGCTAAAACCTGTCGCTTCTTCCTCTATAACATCACTAAAATTCGCCCTTTCCTTTCTGAGTATGCAACCAGAACCCTCATCCACACTCTTATCACCTCTCGTTTAGACTATTGCAACTTGCTTCTCACAGGTCTCCCACTTAGCCATCTCTCCCCTCTTCAATCTGTTCAAAATTCGGCTGCATGCCTAATATTCCGCCAATGTCGTTATGCTCATATTACCCCTCTCAAGTCACTTCATTGGCTCCCTATCCGTTTCCGCATACAGTTCAAACTCCTCTTACTGACTTATAAATGCATTCACTCTGCAGCTCCTCAGTACCTCTCCATGCTCATCTCTCCCTACATTCCTCCCCGGGAACACTGGGTAAATCTCTCTTATCTGCACCCTTCTCCTCCACCGCTAACTCCAGACTCCGTTCCTTTTATCTTGCCACACCATATGCCTGGAATAGACTTCCTGAGCCGGTACGTCAAGCCTCATCTTTGGCCATCTTCGAATCTAAGCTAAAAACCCACCTTTTTTGATGCTGCTTTTAACTCATAACCCCCACTCGCCCGTTCAGAACCCTTACCTTATCATCCTCACTTCAACTGTTTCTTATCCCTTATATGTCCTCTCTGTCCTAACCCTTATCCCTTACCTGTCCTGTCTATCCTAATTAGATTGTAAGCTCTGTTGAGCACCTTGCAAGTCTCTCCATGTTCAAATGTAAAGCGCTATAGAAATGATAAGTAGAAGTTAGTAGTAGTAGCATGGAAACCTTATTGCCACAGTCCGGGATCTGCCACCTCGATCACTAGATTAAACAGGTCACGTCCCACAGCCCTTGGATGTTGGATGGAAAAGGGCACTGTGCTTTCTGATGGGAGTGAGCTGACAAATGAGCAAGGAGCAGTTCCAGCAGAAGAAAACAGGAGGCATATGAGAGTCCTCAGGACATTTCCTTAACAGAATGGCAGATGTTAGATTCCAGGAATAACATGTATAGAATGTTTGTACGTTTGGGAAGCTTGCCAGGTGCCCTTGGCCTGGATTGGCCGCTGTCGTGGACAGGATGCTGGGCTCGATGGACCCTTGGTCTTTTCCCAGTATGGCATTACTTATGTACTTATGATGTTGGGACAAACAGTTTCACTTGGCTACTTCTATCACACCTGAAGCCCCATGGGAAAATTAGGTTCTTACCTTGGTAATTTATTTTCCTTTAGTGACAGCAGATAAATCCATTAACTGATGGGTTGTATCCACCTACCAGCAGGTGGAGATGGAGAACACTGAAAGACCATAGTGCCTCTAGGACGGCTAGCCCCAACTACCTTCAGTATTTGAGATTTCCAAGGCAGAGTGAACCATAAAGGTATAATAACAAACTTTCCTCACAGCGAACAATCGCCCCATAACAGGAGCATCAAAGGAGGGACAATCTCAATCTCCTGTAGTAGAACATCATGTAGAAATTCTGCCATTCTGATAACTGTTTTCCAACTTCTCCCAATGGGATTAATATCTGCATGAAAAATCTGAACAAAAAACAAAGTCAGACAGGGAGGGATCATGGATTCATCTGCTGTGACTAAAGGAAAGAAAATTACCAAGGTAAGGACCTAATTTTCCCTTCCTTGTCATCTGCAGCAGATGAATCCATTAACTGATGGGATGTACAAAAGCAATCCTTACTTAGGATGGGAACAGGCCACGCCACGAGCCAATACTTGAGCTCCAAAAACAGCGTCCTGCTTAACTGCAACATCCAGCCTGTAATGCTGGGCAAAAGAGAGCTGAGAAGCCCAAGCAGCCGCACTACAGATCTCTTGAAGAGAGAGTGCACCCGTTTCAGCCCACGAGGAGGAGATGGCTCTCATGGAATGCGCCTTAAACGCTTCAGGCGGAGACCAACCTGAAAGCAAATACGCAGCAAAAATGACTTCCTTGAGCCAACGGGCTATAGTGGCCTTAGACGCTGGACCTCCACACTGAGGACCTGACAAGACAAAAAGGTGATCAGAAGTCCTGAAGTCATTAGACATCTGAAGATACTGCAACAGCGCCCTGCGGACATCCAGAAGATGTAACGGCCCAAAGGAGTCCGGGAACTCTTCCCTAGAAAAGGAAGGAAGGAAGAAAAATGGGCTGGTTCAGGTGAAACCCTGAAACCACCTTAGGCAGGAAGGATGGCACTGTACGTACCGTTACTCCGGACTCCAAGAACTGCAGAAAAGGGTCCTGACAGGACAGTGCCTGCAGCTCAGACACGCGTCTAGCCAATGTGATGGCCACCAAAAAGACAAGAGTCACATCCTTCTCCGAAGCTCGTCTAAGCGGCTCGAAGGGCGAACACTGAAGAGCCTTCAACAGTAGCCCCAGGTTCCAGGCCGGACAGGGCAACCAGACAGGACGGAGCCGAAGCACCCCTCTGAGAAATCTGGCAATGTCCGGATGAGCAGCAAGCGACAAGCCAGCGATCTTCCCTCGACAGCATGATAATGCTGCCACTTGCACCCGCAGGGAATTGTAAGTCAGGCCTTTTTGTAAGCCCTCCTGCAAATGTCCAGCACAGTTGAGACTGTAGCTCGCGTGGGTGTGATCGCCTTTGAAACACCCCACACCTCAAACTTGCGCCAGATCCGTGCATAAGCTGCAGAGGTGGACCGCTTGCGGGCCTGCAAGAGAGTGGAGATGACCTTATTAGAGTAGCCCTTGTCTCTCAATTGCGCCCTCTCAATAGCCAGGCCGAAAGACCAAATCGGCAGGGATCCTCCATAGTCACCGGACCCTGAACCAACAGGTTCGGCACCAGGGGCAAATGCACCGGCACGTCCACCAACATCCGGCGGAGATCCGCATACCACGGACGCCTTGGCCATTCTGGAGCTATGAGAATCACCAGACCTCGATGCTGTCGAATCCGCAGTAGGACTCGACCTATTAAGGGCCAAGGGGGGAACACATGCAGGAGGCCCGAGGGTCAGAGTTGAGCCAGAGCATCCAACCCCGCCGAGTGAGGATCTCTCCTTCTGCTGAAAAAGCGATGTACTTTGGCGTTTGCACTTGATGCCATTAGATCCATTCCAGGTGTCCCCCATTTGGCACAAATCTGAAGAAAAACTTCTTCTGCCAGTTTCCATTCCGCTGGGTCGATTTGAAGCCTGCTGAGAAAATCGGCTTGCACGTTCCTCTGACCTGCTATGTGAGCTGCTGACAGAAGCTGCAGGTGGAGCTTGGCCCAGTGGCAAATCTGAGCGGCCTCCTCGGCCAGGGCCCTGCACTGAGTGCCGCCCTGACGATTTATGTATGCCAACGCTGTCACGTTGTCCGACAGAACCCAGACAACAAGCCCCTTCAGAGTCTTTTGAAAGGCCATAAGAGCCTGGAATATCGCTCTCAATTCCAAGTGATTGATTGACCACCCCGCTTCCACGGTTGTCCACAGACCCTGAGCATAGCTTCCTTGGCAATGCGCTCCCCAGCTTAGAAGGCTGGCATCTCATATCACCAGGCACCAGGAAGGAAGTGCCAGAGGCATTCCTTGGCGCAGCATCCTGTCGGAGAGCCAACACTCCAAACAGAGCCGGGTCGCAGGGAGCAACGTTAGTCTGCATTGATATTCCTGGGACATCGGAAACTATTGTTGAAGCAGGGCAATCTGCAGAGGCCTCATATGCGCTCTCGCCAAGGCACCACCTCCAAGGTGGCCATGATCGACCCCAACAGCTGGACAAAGTCCCAAGCTAGCGGGCGAGGCATCCGCAGGAGCAGACGGACCTGATTCTGAAGCTTGCACCGCCTTTCGTCGGGGAGAAAGACCAACGCCGAAGCCGTGTCGAACCGGACCCCCAAATACTCGAGAGACTGAGAGGGGAGTTAGGTGACTTTTGGGTATATTGACCACCCAGCCTAGTGCCTGCAGGACCGCCACCACTCTGGCTGTGGCAAAACGACTCTCAGTTGCCGAGCCCACTCTGATGAGCCAGTCTTCGAGATAAGGGTTAACTCTGATACGCTCTGATACGACAAAATTAATGGAATAGCGGCCGCATCCACGTTCGGCGGGAGGCACCGGGATCACCGCTCCGAGGTGCAGCAAGACTTGCAAGGTCTCCTCTACCACCGCCCGTTTTATGGCAGTGCCGCATCGGGACTCCACAAACACGTCTTTCACTGGGTCACCGAATTCCAGTCGGTAACCTTCTCTAATCAGGTCCAGGACCCACTGATCTGAGGTAATCTTGGTCCACTCCTCTAGAAAGAGGGAAAGACGTCCTCCTATTGCAGGCAAGGAGGAGTGGACCGGCGTCCCATCATTGTGGAGGACGCCCCTGAACTCCTTGCCTTGAACCGGCCCCTGCGGAACGTTTGTCCGAGCGAAAGGAGTTCCTCTGCTGAAAACGGGCACGTTGAGAAAACCCAGCAGAGCGCCCCGGGCGATACCTTCGAGCTTCATGGAAGCGAGGTCTGAAAGAGGAGGGAAACACAGAACCCTTGGAAGAAGGCCTCGGCCTATCCTCAGGTAACCTCTGGGGTTTAGATTCCCCCAGGTCTTTCACAATCTTCTCCAATTCCTCTCCAAATAACAGAAGGCCCCGAAAGGGTAACCTCACCAGTCTTTGCTTAGCCGCCCAATGCCACAGCCAAAGAAGGCGGCGGGCGGACACCGCCACAGACATCTGCTTAGCCGAAGCTCTGACCAGATCATACAGGGCGTTAGCCAAAAATGACAGGGCCGACTCCATCCGCGGGGCAACCTCAGAAAGAGGACAAGCACCATCAGTGGGCTGCTCCACCGCCTGCTGTAGCCAAGAAAGACATGCCCAGGCTGCATAGGAACTGCAAGGCCCGCAATTTCAAAGGCCCGCTTCAGCGCGGACTCAAGCCGCCGGTCCTGCATGTCTTTCAAAGCGACTCCTCCCTCTACTGGGAGAGTGGTCTTTTTTGTCACCACCGTGATCAATGCATCCACTTTAGGCATCCCCAAAGGGGCCAAGTGCTCCTCACGGAGAGGGTAAAGCTGACCCATAACCCTGGCCACTTTCAAAGGCTCATCGGGGTCAGAACATTGAGCAGAAATATGCTCTTGGATGGAGTCATGCACAGGAAAGGCCCGAGTAGGATTCTTAGTACTTGCCATCCTAAGATTAACAGAGGAGGCCTCGCCTTCAGCAGGATCATCAATCGAGAGGGCCTGTAAGGCGTCAGTAATGACAGCTGACAGCTCGTCGCGGTGGAAAAGCCGGACCGCATTGGGATCATCCAAATTGTCACGTATACACAGCAGGAACCTGGGTTTATGAGCCCTTGGGCCACTGCCAAGGAGCAGCAGCGGCAAGAGAATCACCCCAACACCAGATAAGGCAGACCGGAACTGGAACACAGTGGACTGGAGTAAGGCTTCACCTACACTTGGCCACCGTTCACCAACAGTTGAGCTCTGGGCTTCAGGCGGCCGGTAGGACTTGCAGGACAAGGCAGGACACAGCAGCAGGCTGACAAATAACAGGAACACTAGAAACACGCTGGGTTCCAGGAAAAACAGCAGGCAAACGAACAATCCAGAAACAATCCGGGTCTGGGCAGGCGGCAGGCAGAAGAATAGTCCAAAAAACAAGCAGAGTAAAAGTCACCAACACGAAAAGCACAAAGGCACTGCAACACTTCACACCAAAGGAACGCCTCTGAAGAACACTGTTGCAAGGCAACTAGGAACCTTACCAGGTGGTTAATAAAGGCAGGTCACAAGGGTGTTCACCAGGTGTGGGTGCTGCTTGGTTCCAAAAAACTCCCAAAACAATCTGGAGAGCTGGAAGATCTGGACCGGACCAGCATATCTTCTGGAACACGGGAAACGGTAAACCATCACTTTGCAGCATTCCCCAGGTCTAAACCCCGGGAACTAAGGTGACTGCGAGCCAGGGACCTGGGCACAACCGTGACACAAATCCAGTGGCAAACAGGCACCCTCCTCTGGATCATCAGTCCCTGAGGGTCTGCCACCAGATCCCTCAGACTCTCCACAGCCCGACCACGGGGGCGGGGGGAGGGTATGCGCCACTTTCAGACGGGGAATTTACCAGTCTATGTTTAGCGTGTTTCCAACGCTCGGGGGAGGAAATAATCTCTGACGTCATCCCCAGGGCATCAACACCCGGAGGGAAGCCAGGAGGCAACGCAGTGTCAGACACCTGCGGCAGAGCTCTTTTCAGCATAAAAGCCTTATGCATTAACAGCACAAACTCAGGGGAGAAAAACTCACCCTGACCCTCCGCCTCCGAATTAGGAGAAACGGATGTAGGAGCTCCTCTGTCAGCCTCTAAACAAGCCATTCCCCTGCACTCAGACTCCTCCGCAACCGCGAGGGTTGAGGCATGCAGCGCCTCCAAAATGGCGCCCGCTGCTAGCTTCAACGAGCGGGAAGAAACATCGCTTAGCATGCTCAAACTAGCGTGAGCGTCTAAGGAGCACATTTTACACAGCCCCGCTGCTGATCTGCGTTACCACAACAGGAGCAGCGCTTAACTCCTTCAGCAGCCATTGTCCATTTTCTTTCGCAGGACGGGAATATAGCATTAAAATGGCAGCTTCGCACCAAAACTTACCCTGATCGGGACGGCGTCCGCGGGACCTCCCCGGAGGAGTTGGGCACCACTCTCACCTCAGAAGACCGAGTCAACGAGCTCCGGTCAAGCTGCACAGAACCAGGATCACTGGAAAAAGCCTCAGAACAGCCACGCAGTAAAAGCACGCTCTTTTTTTTTTTTTTTTTTAACGCTGTGAGGAAAGGCATGCAGCAACAGAGGGACTCCGGGAGGCGGGGGAAAGGGCGAACCTATATGCCTTTAAAGTGAGCATCACCAGCCACAACACCCCTACTCAATTGGCAAAGCACAGGAGCTACCCAGGCAGTCTGAAATCCAGGAGCTGATCAAGCTACGTCCACACCTGCTGGGAGATAGAGAAATACTGAAGGCAGTTGGGGCTAGCCGTCCTAGAGGCACTATGGTCTTTCAGTGTTCTCTATCTCCACCTGCTGGTAGGCGGATACAACCCATCAGTTAATGGATTCATCTGCTGCTGATGACAAGGAAAGCCTCATCATTATTACCCCTTCCCTTTTATTTTAAATAAAAACAATTACACAGCACAGAACAATAACATGTGTAAACATATCATCCTGTGACGTCTCCCAACTAGAAGCATATTGAAGATGAACTAGCCCATTCGTCATTTGTCGAGTAAAACAAACTGGTCTATAATTAATAGCATCATTCTTTAGGCTTTCCATGTTTGCATTTATACTGAAAGAAAATAATTGTATGTGACAAAATAGTTTTCATTTTACTTTTGGAAACTGGGGGTTTGATGTTGCAGATTAATTTTCAATGTGAATATCAAATGCTACAACCTTGCAAAGTAGAACAAAGAGATGTATAGAACTGTCCTTTAAAAAGTTATTTTCTTTCTCTCTTCTTGTGTCCTTTCAGTTTTTGTTTTCTGTAACCATTCTCTTAAATTAACCAAAGCCCTGGATTCCTGGGCTAGATTTAGTCTCTTTATTTTGACCATCTGTTTTTCTTCTGGGAATTTTGGTCCCGATTTCTTTAATAAGCCATTGAGTAAACTGTAATGTTATATAAAAAGATGATAGGCATAGATAGCAGCAGAGCCTGCCCTGGATCACCAAAAATCCATCTTTGCCTGTATTTGGGTATGTATTTAACACCCAGATCCCATGTGAGACAATTTTGTTTTCTCTTCTCTGGGAGCTTTGTGCCTTAACTCTTTCCTGAACCTGCCAGTGAGAAAATGAGAAGGTAAAAATTGCTACTGCCTTGTTGTTTTTAGTGTTTATACTTGGTCACTTGATGTATTTTACTTATTTTATTTTATAAAGCATATGATGTTAACAATAACAGTTGATTAATTGAGCTATAAGCTGACTGACCTCTTTCTTTTAATACAAGTTTAAAATCCTTTATAATAATTTAAAAAAATAACTTTTGGAACAAGGCATATTACCACCTGATATGGGTCTTATAGCACTTACTCCCCATACCTAAATCACAGGGCTTAGATTTGTCCTCTCGTTCCACTTTAGACCAAGTGCGAGTATTCCATTATTTACTAACAGGCAACTATCAAGTACACAGAAAAATGTTCATGTTTATACTATTCACAATTTGGTTTTAGAGCAAAACACAGCACTGAAACCTTGTTATCAATGATCTCAGAAATCTAAAGTCAGAGAAAGCAGATTTTATTATGATACTAGTAAAAAAGGCCCATTTCGGTATGAAATGAAACGGGTGCTAGCAAGGTTATCCCCTCCCTCGCTCTCTCCCTCTGTCCCCTCCAAGTCCCACGGCCCCCTTTCTTCCCTTCCGATTTCCAGGCCCTCCCTCTCTCTCCTTCCCTCTGTCCCTCCCCCAAGTTCCAGTCCCCCCTCTTCTCTGTCTCACAGACACGTCCTTGTGATGCCTCCACCCGCGGCCCTCCCCTCCCCGACACTGGCCCCGCCCATCCCCCTACGTGCACATCACCCCCCCTCCAAAATCGCCAACCCCCCTCTTACCGGGGTCTCGGCAGCAGCAGTGAAGAGCCTCGCGAGTCTGCTGCCTTCCCTTCTCTTCACTCTCAGCTCTGACTCTGGTCCTGCCCTCATTTCCTGTTTCCGCAAGGGCGGGACCAGAGTCAGAGCTGAGAGCAGAGAAGGGAAGGCAGAAGACTTGTGAGGCTCTTCACTGATGCCGCCCGGACCCCGGTAAGAGGGGCGGAGGGGAGGGTAGCAGAGGGGGGGTTGGCAATTTTGGAGGGGGGGCGACATGTACGTAGGGACGTCTCTGCACGCTCCCGCTGTTCTTCAACGCGAATCTCTCACTGGGATCATAACCCCCTGCTGACGTCAGGCAAGCAGGGATCTACTGCTGGCTAGTGACGTCATTAGGTGGTTATGATCCCAGTGAGACACTTTAGAACGTTCACATAGCAAATTATTATATAGGATATCAGTTGCATTTGACTCAGTGGATAAGATTTACGTTTGCAGAGACTGAATGAAATAGGGATGGTAGGATCTGTTTTGAGATAGTTTAGGCATTTTCTGCTTATCTGACGTTATTATACTTGGAAAAATGGTACATTTTCTCAAAGTTGGAATTCAACTAGTGGAATGCCCCAGGGTTCGCTCTTATCACCTATGCTATTTAATTTGTTTACGAGATCACTGAGAACAATTTAATTGGGGGCCAGTGAAAGATTATTTTTGTATGCTGATGATATACTAATGCTAGTCCCTGTAAGTGCTAAATTGGAGGACACTTGTGAAAATATGCTGTATGGAAAAAATTCAACGTTGGGCGAATACTAATATGTTCAATTAAACACTACTACGACCAAAGTTCTTTGGTCCCGGAATCCATCTGTTTTAATTCCTTCCAATATTACACTGCCTTAGGGTAAAACTATCTATAAATAAGGCAAAAGGTTCTTGGATGTCATTTTGGACTCCTTTCTTACTTCAGGTGAACTTACGGAAGAAAACTATCTTCCAATGAAGACAATTACATTTAATTAGATCCTATTTTCATGAGCACCACTTTGCCCTACGAGCTCAAATGTTGGTTTTGTTCCAACTGGACTATTGCAACTCACTGTATATGGGTCTAAATCCTGTATTGTGAACAAAACTCCAGCTGATACAGGATACAGCAGCTTGATTAATCTTTCAGATTAAGAAATATGATAGCATTTCTGGATATCTCCATAAGCTTCACTGGTTTCCTTTAAAAGCATGAATTATTTTTTAAAATTGCAGGTTCTGTTTTTCAGGTACTATACAGCTTTACCCTGGATTTCTTAATTCAATTATTCTCATTCACTGTTCTTTTCATCTCAGATATATAATACTTTTTTTTAAACTAAGATTTCCTACCATTAGAGGATTGCATTATAAGTGTCATCTTGATTCAATGATTTCTTATCGTGCTATTGTTATGGGAAAATTAGGTTCTTACCTTGGTAATTTTCTTTCCTTTAGTCATAGCAGATGAAGCCATTACGTATGGGTTGTGTCCATCAACCAGTAGGGGGAGATAGAGAGCACTCAACTTTTCACAGTGCCTCATGGCCAGCCAGCTCCACTGCCTCTTCAGTATTTGAAGCTTCCAAAGCAGTTTGGCAAACCGCAATGGGAATAACATGACCTTTCCTCACAGCGAACGATGGCCCCTTAACAAGGGCTTGAACTCAAAAGGAGGGAATGAACACATCCTCCTGGAGGGAATAAACTAGTCCTCCTTATTGTATAACTGGAGGGGATACACGCAACCTCCTGGAGGGAATAAACTCATCCTCCAAAACAAACTGGACAAAATGGACTCATCCTCCTATAAGTGAACATGAATCCTGAAGACTGTTTTCCAACTTTCTCCCAAGGAAGGAACTTCAGGAAACAAGAACAGAACCTGAAACAGATTCACAGCATACAGACAATCATACAGGGAGGGCTCATGGCTTCATCTGCTATGACTAAAGGAAAGAAAATTACCAAGGTAAGAACCTAATTTTCCCTTCCTTGTCATCAAGCAGATGAAGCCATTACGTATGGGATGTAACAAAGCAATCCCTATATAGAGAGGGAACAGGTCACACCACGCGCTAGCACTTGTGCTCCAAAACGCACATCCCCCCTAGCAGCCACATCCAGCCTGTAATGTCGGGCAAAAGAGAGCTTAGAAGCCCATGTTGCTGCACTGCATATCTCTTGACGAGAGAGTGCTCCAGTTTCAGCCCAAGAGGAAGAAATCGCTCTGGTTGAATGCGCCTTAAAGGCTACAGGCGGAGACCGGCCGGCAAGCAGATAAGCTGAAAAGATAGTTTCTTTGAGCAATAGTGGCTTTAGACGCTGGAGACCCTCTGCGAGGACCTGATAGCAAAACAAACAGATGATCCTAGATCCTGAAAGAGATAATAACTCGCAGATACTGCAGCAGAGTCCTGCGCACATCCAACAGGTGCAACTGCCCAAAAGATTCTGGAAACTCCTCCTTATCAAAGGAGGGCAAGAAAATAGGCTGGTTTAGGTGAAACGCTGAAACCACCTTAGGCATGAAGGAAGGCACGGCCCGAACCGTGACCCCACACTCTGAGAATTGCAGAAATGGGTCTCTATAGGACAGCGCCTGGAGCTCTGATACCCGTCTCGCCGAAGTAATGGCCACAAGAAAAACGGCCTTTAGTGTCAAATCTTTCTCCAATGCTCGCCGAAGCGGCTCAAAAGGAGAAGCCTGCAGGGCCTTCAAAACTAGCCCTAGGTTCCAAGCTGGACAGGGTGCTCGCACGGAAGGCCGGAGCCGAAGCACCCCACTAAGAAACCGTGCCACATCTGGATGAGCAGCTAAAGATACGCCTTCAACCTTACCACGAAGGGAGGTCAACGCTGCCACTTGCACCTGCAGGGAATTATAGGCCAAGCCTATTTGTACACCATCCTGCAAAAAGTCCAGAATCGGCGAGACAGGAGCCCGCATGGGTGTGATCGCTTTTGAAGCACACCAAGACTCAAACTGGCGCCAAATCCTGGCATAAGCCAAGGAAGTGGAACGCTTGCGGGCCTGCAGGAGAGTGGAAACGACTGTGTTTGAATAGCCTTTGTCATTCAATTGCGCCCTCTCAATCGCCATGCCATAAGACCAAAGCGGCAGGCGTCCTCCATGGCTACCGGGCCCTGTGACAACAGGTTCGGTACCAGAGGTAAAGGAAGGGGAGCCTCCACTAGCATCTGTCGGAGGTCCGCATACCAAGGCCTCCTGGGCCAATCCGGGGCGATGAGGACCACTTCTCCTGGGTGCAGCCGAATCCGCAGGAGCACGCGCCCTATCAAGGGCCATGGAGGGAACACATATAGTAGGCCCGGAGGCCAGGGCTGAGTCAAGGCATCCAACCCTGCCGAGCGAGGATCTCTCAGTCTGCTGAAGAAGCACAGGACTTTGGCATTTGAACTTGTCGCCATAAGATCCATCACGGGCTTGCCCCATTTGGCACATATCTGCAGGAATACTTCGTCTGCTAGTTCCCATTCTGCTGGATCGATCTGATGCCTGCTTAGATAATCGGCTTGCACGTTGCTTTGACCTGCAATATGAGATGCCGACAGAAACTGAAGAAGCATCTCGGCCCAGTGGCAAATCTGTTCGGCCTGCGCGGCAAGTGCTCTGCACTGAGTGCCACCTTGTCGATTTATGTAGGCCAGTGCTGTTGTGTTGTCCGACATCACTCTGACAGCCAATCCTTCCAGGGTCACTTGAAAGGCCAGAAGCGCCTGAAACACCGCTTTCAACTCCAGGCGATTGATGGATCACTCCGACTCCTCGGGTGTCCATAGACCCTGGGCATGCTTCCCCTTGCAATGTGCGCCCCAGCCCTTCAGGCTGGCACTGGAACTACTAGACACCAATCGGGGAGCGCCAGCAGCATTCCTCGCCGCAGCATGCTGTCTGAGAGCCACCACTCCATGATAAGTCGGGCCGCAGGGAGCCAAGAAAGTCTGCATTGATAATCCTGAGAAACTGGAGACCATCTTTGAAGTAGGGAATACTGTAGAGGTCTCAGGTGCGCTCTCGCCCAGGGCACCACTTCCAATGTGGCTGTCATCGATCCCAGCAGCTGGACAATGTTCCAAGCTCGCGGGCGGGGCATCCTCAGGAGCAGACGGACCTGATTCTGAAGCTTGCACCGCCTTAGCTCAGGTAGGTATACATAGCCCGAGTCTGTGTCAAACCTGGCCCCCAAATATTCTAGAGATTGCGAGGGGGTCAGGTGACTTTTGGCCATATTGATAACCCAGCCTAGAGATTGAAGTACTGAGACCACTCTGGCTGTAGCTTGATAGCTCTCTGTTACAAAGTCTGCTCTGATGAGCCAGTCTAGGTACGGGTGAACCCTGATACCTTCTCGCCTGAGCAAAGCAGCTACTACCACCATTACCTTTGAAAAGGTTCGGGGAGCTGTGGCGAGGCCAAAAGGCAAGGCCCGGAACTGGAAATGTTTTCCCAACACCGCAAACCTCAGAAACTTCTGGAGCGGGGGCCAAATTGGTATGTGCAAGTAAGCTTCTTTCAGGTCTAGAGACGTGAGAAACTCTCCTGGCTGTACCACAGCAATGACGGAGCGCAGGGTTTCCATGTGGAAATGCCGCACTCTCAGGGACTTGTTTAATTCTTTTAAGTCCAGAACAGGGCGAAAAGACCCACCTTTTCGCGGCACCACAAAGTAGATGGAGTATCGGCCGTAGCCGTGTTCGGCGGGAGGTACCGTGGACACGGCTCCTAACTGAATCAGACCTTGCAAAGTCTCCTCTACCGCTGCCCGTTTGGCGGCAGAACCACATTGGGACTCCACAAACACGTCTCTTACTGGGGCGTTGAATTCTATTCTGTAGCCATCTCTGATCAGGTCCAGAATCCACTGATCTGAGGAAATATTGGCCCACTCCTCGGCAAAGAGGGAAAGACGCCCTCCGATGACAGGAAGCGAGGAGGGGGCCGGCGCACCATCATTGAGAGGATCACCCCTGAACTCCAGGCCTAGAGCCGGCGGCTGCGGAACGCTTGTCCGAGCGAAAGGAGTTCCTCTGTTGAAAAACGGGCACGAGAAGTGAACCCAGCAGAACGCCCCGGGCGGTACCTTCTAGCTTCACGGAAGCGAGGTCTATAAGAGGAGTGGACCGCCTGGCCCTTGGAGGAAGGCCTCGGCCTATCTTCGGGCAAGCGCTGGGGTTTAGGATCTCCCAGGCCTTTAACAATTTTTTTTTCCAACTCCTCACCAAATAGGAGAAGGCCTTGAAAGGGCAACTTCACCAACCTTTGCTTAGCCGAAGCTCTGACAATATCATAAAGGGCATCAGCCAAAAAGGACAAGGCCGACTCCAGCCGCGGAGCCACATCCGAGAAGGGCTCCGCTCCATCTCCGGGCTGTTCCACTGCCTGTTGCAACCACGCCAGGCAGGCTCTAGCAGCATAACTGCATGCAGACGCCCGAACAGTAAGACCTGCAATTTGAAAGGACCGTTTAAGTGCTGCTTCCAGCCTACGGTCTTGTATATACTTCAGGGCAACTCCTCCTTCCACAGGGAGGGTAGTTCTCTTTGTCACCGCAGTGACTAGGGCATCTACTTTAGGCATTGCAAAGCGAGCCAAATGCTCCTCACGCACAGGGTATAATTGCCCCATAGCCCTGGAAACTTTCAAAGGTCCCTCGGGGTCAGCCCACTGAGCGGAAATAAGCTCTTGGATGGAGTCATGCAAAGGAAAGGCTCCAGCAGGCTTTTTGGTACTAGCCATCCTAGGATTCACAGAGGAGGCCGTGCCACTGTCAGGCTCTTCAATAGAAAGGACCTGTAGGGCATCTGAAATAAGCGCTGGCAGCTAATCATGGTGGAAAATCCTCACCACGGAGGGATCATCCAGATCCTGTGGTAATTCTGCACCTGACTCTGGCTCCTCAGACCACGAAGGCCTGCCAGAACTCTCCGAATCCTCACAGCCCGACCACGGGGGGAGGGGGGGGGGGGAAAGGAGGTGCACCACAATCTGAAGGGGAATTAGCTCTTCTACGCTTTTCTTTATGCCAATTATCAGGGAAAATAGCCTCAGCGGGCAGTCCCAGGCCAGAATCCACCGGGGGGGGGGGGGGGGGGGGGGGGGGGGGGGGGGGGGGGGACAATAGAAGGGGCCTCAGACGACCCTTGAGGGAGAGCTCTTTTCAGCATGTAGGCTTTATGCAATAACACAAAATCAGGGGAGAAAAACTCGCCCTGGGCACCCAGATCCCGTCCGGGGCTAGCCGCTCCCTGAATAGCCTCAATTCGAGGTTCCCCCCCCCCCCCCCGGGCTCAGGGCTCTCCGTCTCTACGGAGGCCGCGCCATGCGGAGAATTCAAAATGGCGTCCGCTGCCAGCTCTGAGCGGGAAAAATCATCGCTCGCCATGCTCGGGCCGGCTCTTACACCTGTACAGCACGATTTACAGAGCCCCGCTGCTGATTTGCGCTTGCCACACCGGGAACAGCGCTTTACATTCTCTGCAGCCATCGCCAAAAACGGCGGGAAAATTCAAAATGGCGGTTTCACGCCAAAAACGTCCCGATCGCGGGCCCACCCCGGAGGAGTCAGAAAACACTCTTACCTCACCGGACCGAGTATCACAGCTCCGGTCCCATAGAAGAATCAAAGGAAAACCTCTGTTCCATTTTTTTTTAACGCTGTGAGGAAAGCAGAGGTAATAAGAACTCCGGAGGCTCAGATGAGTGGGAAAGGCAGGGAAAGGCGAACCAATGTGCCTGCATCCACTGAGTGGGAAAGGAAAGGGAAAAGCAAGCTAATATGTCCACATCCATGGGGGCATGGGTAAGGCAGGGAAAGAGCTAACCTATGTGCCTTCAAAGTGAAGCTGCTATAGCCTCTAACACCCCGGCTAACAACTGGCAAGCCAGGAGCCACCCCCAGGCAGATTTTTGATGAAGCTCGAAGAAGCTGCAGCCACCCTGCTTGCGGAGATAGAGAATACTGAAGAGGCAGTGGAGCTGGCTGGCCATGAGGCACTGTGAAAAGTTGAGTGCTCTCTATCTCCCCCTGCTGGTTGATGGACACAACCCAAACGTAATGGCTTCATCTGCTTGATGACAAGGAAATGGTCCTTTGTATTCAAATAGATCTCATGAATAATCATTGTGGAAAGTCTGAAAACCCGACCTGGAGAGGGCTGATGTTGGACACTCCTGTTTTAGAGTATCTTAAACCTTGAAGTTATTTTTAAAATGTTCTAATGTACTATTTTTAGATTTTATGTCTGATGTAATTCCCCACATGTATTGTTTGGGCTTCTTAGGTTGTAAGCCGCCTTGGACCACTAGTTGGGATTTGTGTGGTAATTAACCCCTGTATTAGAGAGCCCAAACTGCAGACTTCCAGGAGAAGTCCTGGACTGGTGTACTACGGCTCAGGTACAGGAAATTAACGGGTATAAATAAACTTCTTCCTTCCACTTGGAGGACTGTGTTCAGTTTTGGAGGCCATCTCTCTCCAAAAACACAAAGACTCGAGGTGGTCCAGAAGAAGGCAACAAAAATGGTACAGGGTTTGTGACATAAGACATATGAGAAGAGACTGGAAGACCTGGACATATATATGCTAGAGGAAAGAAAAGAAATGTCTGTATCATATCTTCTCTATAAGTATTTCAAAGATATATAAACAAACCTCTTCCAGAGACATGAATGTGGTAGAACAAGAGGACATGAATGGAGGTTACAGAGCGGTAGATTTAGGAATACTAAGTACATACATAAGTATTGCCATACTGGGAAAGACCAAAGGTCCATCGAGCCCAGCATCCTGTTTCCAACAGTGGCCAATCCAGGTCACAAATACCCGGCAAGATCCCAAAAATTGACAAAGCATTTTATACTGCTTATCCCAGAAACAGTGGATTTTCCCCAAGTCCACTTAATAACGGTCTATGGACTTTTCCTTCAGGCAGCCGTCCAAACCTTTTTTGAACTCCGCTAAGCCAACCGCCTTTACCACATTCTCTGGCAACGAATTCCAGAGTTTAATTACACGTTGAGTGAAGAAAATTTTTCTCAGATTCGTTTTAAATTTACTACATTGTAGCTTCATCGCATGCCCCCTAGTCCTAGTATTTTTGGAAAGCGTGAACAGACGCTTCACATCTACCCGTTCAACTCCACTCATTATTTTATAGACCTCTATCATATCTCCCCTCAGCCGCCTTTTCTCCAAGCTGAAGAGCCCTAGCCGCTTTAGCCTTTCCTCATAGGGAAGTCGTCCCACCCCCTTTATCATTTTCGTTGCCCTTCTCTGCACCTTTTCTAACTCCACTATATCTTTTTTGAGATATAGCGACCAGAATTGAACACAATTTTCGAGGTGCGGTCGCACCATGGAGCGATACCTCATTTTTGTTTTCCATTCCTTTCCTAATAATATCTAACATTCTATTTGCTTTCTTAGCCGCAGCAGCACACTGAGCAGAAGGTTTCAACGTATCATCGACGACGACACCTAGATCCCTTGGAACCTTGCATGATGTAGCTATAATTCGCGTTCCTCTTTCCCATATGCATCACTTTGCACTTGCTCACATTAAACGTCATCTGCCATTTAGATGCCCAGTCTCGTAAGGTCCTCTTGGAATTTTTCACAATCCTCCTGCGATTTAACAACTTTGAATGCCAGGAAATGAGAGGCCAGTGGATGCCTGAAGTCAAAAACAGTGAGGGAGTTCAAATATGCAAGGGGTAAACATAAGGTTTGCCTAAATAGGAAGATGACAAACAAAATATGGCTGCTGAGGTATTATGTTGGACAAGAGTAGCTGGGAACTAAGACCAGTGCTGGATGGACTTCTACGATCTATGTCCTGCAAATAGCAAAGAAAGATGAAGGTCAAGTCTGAGTACTGTATATCATTTTATTATCATATGTTATGAACGAGGGTGCTATGCATTTCAAGGTGGAGGGGAAAATATCTTAATGTTGTGATTAGCAAGTTAAATACTATTAGCAGTATTTCTGGTTATAAAATATTGTCCCAAGACTGCATCATATTCAACTATCTATATGTGGTTAGCATAATGGTAAATTGCCAACCAGTGTTTAAGAATGAACGACTATAACCTGCATAGAGTTGTGAGTGCGGCTTTGCCTTGCAGGCCAGGCTGGATGGACTGTGCAGGTCTTTATCTGCTGTCATTTACTGTGTTACCCTACTAGACCAGTCCATACCACAGACATACCTAAGCAGTTCCTTCTGAGTAGGGGGAAGACAAAGCCCTCTGAATAGAGGTGGGAAAATGTGGGATACAAATGCAACAAATAAATAAATAAAATAGCCCTTCCAAAGGCTGAATCTTGTCTGGAAACGATGTCAAGTTTGTAGTGCTTCACAAAGGAAATGTAAGGATGACCATGTTGCCACCCTGAAGCTACTTTCTGATGCTACCACATGAGTGTTGCCCATAATGTCAACTGAGTGAGTAGAATGCATCCTTAACCCTTTGGGCACTAGCTTACCACAGATAATGCAGGCTGCCTTGATTGAGTATAAGATACCAGATTTGGACGCCATGATCTCTTTCTATGGCCAATGGAAAAGAACAAATCTGACTTGCAGAAAGAGTTGGAGACCTCCAGGTAAGGGACGGGGGAATTGGGACTTGGATATACCGCCTTTCTGTGGTATTTTGCAACTACATTCAAAGCGGTTTATATATATATATATATATAGGTACTTATTTTGCACCTGGGGCAATGGAGGATTTGTGACTTGCCCATGGTCACAAGGAGCTGCAGTGGGAATCGAACCCAGTTCCCCAGGATCAAAGTCCGCTGCACTAACCACTAGGTGAGTCCTCCTAACATCTAGTTTGTGGAAATTCTTCTCCAACTCAGCCTTCTGTGCCTGAAAGGCTGGAAGAACCCTATCTGGCCGAGGTGGAAAGGAGAGAATATCTTAGGTAAAGGAAAGAACTGATCTAACTGAAAAGGACAAATCCCTGCAAGAGAGTGCCTGGAGTTCCCACACCCGATGAGCTGAACAAATGGCCACCAAATATACTGTCTTTGGACAAGTCTTTAAGGAATGCACACTGGCTCAAATGGGACACTGCTCTAAATATTCAGGACCAGATTGAGGTCCCACCGAGGAACAGCTGCTCTTCTGGGATCTTGCCAGGTACTTTGTGACCTGAATTGGCTGCTGTTGGAAACAAGATACTGGGCTTCATAGACCTTTGGTCTATCCAAATATGACAATGCTTATGTTCTTAAGTTAAGGAAGGGGGGGAGAGGAACAGGATGAACGTGTCCCGTCCTATCCCACCCCCCCAAAAAATAAAAATTTTTAACCTTGCTATATCCAAGCGAACAAATATTGGTAGTATGCAAGCACAACCACCTGAACCTTCAGGGAATTAAGCACCAGGCCCTCAACCAGGCCTTTCTGAAAAAATGTTAACATGGAAGAGAACTTACTCGACTGTAAGGACAGCTGGTGCTCTGCATATAAACACTCAAAAATCCTCCATGCTCTGATGAAGGCTAACAAGGCTGACTTACATTGGGACCTGAAGCAGAGTCGTGATCACCCGAAGCCAATAATCCTTGGAACTCAGGTGGCGCCTCTCAATGGCCAAGCTATAGGCCGGAATAGATGGGCTTTCCATCATCTCTGGGCCCTGCCTCAGCATCGCTTGGTCCCTCTGCTTCTCTTTTTGCAGGGGCCTACCATAAAGCTGTTAGAAATGGATTCTCAAGGATTCTCCAGGACCCCAGGCAGCAGGTCTCACTCCAGGAATAGGTGTTTTTGGCTGGCATTCCATTATATGCCGGGGGCCTCGGGACATAAGGGTAAGCAGGGGTCCCCTTTATGGGGAGTGCTGAGACCTAGGGCCCTTAACAGGCTCCACAGGCCCCAAGGGAACACCATGAGGGTTCATCAGACCCTCGAGGTAGAGATGGGCAGCAGATTCTTTCTGTTCCATCACAAGGTGGCCCTGATATCCTGAACTTCTAGGATTCACTGGTCCAAGGTTATCAGGGCCTTCTTGTGATGAAAGAGAAAAATCTGTTGCATACCTCCGAAGGTCTGGCGGACCATTGTGTTCCCTTGGGAGCTGTATAGACGGTTAAGGTTCTTGGGTCCTTAGTTCACTGCAATCCCCATAAGGAAAACCCCTGCTTGCCCTTAGGTCCTGAGGGCCTCAGCATATAGTGGCAGGCAAGCCAAAAACAACCTCCATTCCTGGGGTGAGACTTGTTGCCTGGGGCACAGGAGCCAACTTTTCAATATTATTGGGGGAGGGGAGACTAAACCCAATGGAAATTACCTCTCCTTGGACAAAGTCAAAAAGTTTGCTCAATATCGGGGGTGCTCAAGCACTCACACAAATGGCTCCTATGGACTGGGGTCCTGGAGAATCCTTGAGAATGACCTTTGGGTAGGCATTGAAGCCTGGGTTCTCCAAAATCCTTGGCCAGCTTCTTGAGGTCTACTCAGGTGTGCCTTAGAACATAACAGCCAAACTTGGTCAGACTAATGGTTCATCTAGCCCGGTATCCTGCTTCCAACAGTGGCCAATTCAGGCCAAATCTGCCGCCCAATGATGCAGCTAAAGCCACTTGCATAATACCATCACTAAATCAGAGCACAAAGCAATGCAGATCATAGACAGCATCTGTGAGGAAGGCAGCTCCATACTCCACACTGGCCGCCACTTCCGACTGAGGCAACTGCAGTGCCTATAGGAGGAGTGCCTGGGAATAGCAGTCTTCTTGGTCACCAGTGACCAGGGTGTTCACCCTGGTGAGACAAAATAACTCATCTAGTTCCTCACACTAAAGGGGGTACTGTTAGGCAAGGTATTTCATGCCCCTAAGGGGACCTTATGAAGCCGCTCACGTGGCTAGCACCATCTGAGACAAAGCCCAGTGAAGGAGAAAAGACTGGTGGGGGGAGGGGGGGCTTTCAGAGGCCTTCCAGGATTCTGTTCCCATCCAAATAGGGTCCTGCAGTGTGGAGGGTCTAGGAAGACAAACAAAAAGGTGATTCAACTCCTTCCTGCAGAACAGAGTTACTAATGGGGCTGTCACCTCATCCAAAGAAAAATCCTCCACCTCATCCTCCCCCAGCAGAGGGACACAAGGTGAATCTTCGTCTAGGTGTCAGCATCCTATGGAAGGCATGGGCCAGAGACCTGACCTAAAGAATCCTCCTTATCCCACCATGACTGCTTTTTGCTGCCCACTGGCCCTTTTTATGGTTCCTGGGGGCCCCCCTCTTTTCGGTCCCTATCACCTTTAAGTCCCAGTCCACCTACCAAGAGACAAGGAAGCAGTTCACAATGGCTCACACCCATTCTAGCATAAGCGGTCCCCCAAAAAACTCACTCCTGAACCATGCAGTGGAGGGCCATCTAACCCCCCCCCCCCCCTTCCATGAATGCCTCCTCCTCCCACAGCTCACACACACTTCAGAGGGACACTGCCAAGATGGCCACCATTCCCGCCAAAGCTGGGACAGCCATTGGTGCTCTGATGGCATGTGGAGGGCTCTCAAGAGTCCTCTTTGATGGTCCTGCTCCTATGAACTGGTAATGCGGTATCAGGCACAGCACCGGAACACACTGGGCAGAAAGTTGTGGCAGCACTACTCAGTTGCTTGCTTCTACAGGCCCCACAGTGCTAGGCCTGCAGCATGGGATTCAAGGGCTTGGCGGCAACTAACCTCTCCCCATCCCTGGCTTACCAGGACCCAGAATGGACTGATCCTGCTCCTGCTGCCTGTCCCAAAAGGCTTCACTGCCCAAACGTTCCCACTTCTTTAGAGAATAAAGTCAAATTCTGTTTTTTTCTTCAGTAGGCCAAGAGGGGTGAGAGAGAAGCCCTACTAACCTCTCCCCAGATAACAGGAGCACTCTGGGGACCTGTGCCAGTCAACCCAGTGACCTATAGCCCTTGGGCTACAGCTCGGGGGGCAAGGAGCCTCAACTGAGATTCCCTAGCTCCACTGGGGTATGTACCTTGATGGAGCAGCTCCTGAAGCAGGCCTTTTCTTTGGCAGCCCTAGGGGTGCAAGTCTCCATATATGGAGACTATATAGCCTGGGTACTCCTCCTGTTGACTTAGGCCAGGGCCTGTGAACAAGATAGTCAGACCTACACCACCAGCCCAACCTTGACATCTGATGTAGGTAAAGAAATACTGAAGTATTCCAGCCTAAATTACCTCATTATACCGGTAGACACTGCACAAGTTCAGTATCTCTACCTCCATCTGCTGGTTGGGAAGGAACACAATTTAATGTTATGGACTGGTCTAGTAGGATGCCCTGGTAGTTAATAAGATGGTCCTGCCACATCAGTGGCCTGTGTTCCAAATATGCTTCTGACCCCTAGCAATACTACTGCGAGACCACAACTTGGGTTCAGAAGCACCATTTTGATCCAGGCTGCTGATGGAAGAGAATCATCTAGGGATCACTTCTGACCCCCACAAGGGGAAGGGGTCTTCAGTAAGGATGTTGGGGGCCTTAGTACACTGCCCACAGCACAGATACAACTGTGCTATAGGCAGTAAACTTAAGATGCAGTAACTGCATACGCCAAATGTTGACCACATCCCCAACATTTACCACCAAGGCTTTGCAATTACAGTGCATTAATTTTTTACAATACATAATAACTGGAGAACTTTACTGCACTTAAATAAACAGTTCCTTGCTCTCTTTATTGTCCCTAAGAACATCGCCATTTCTTATCTTGTGCTTTTCAGCATTCATCTCTCCATCATTAATACTATTTCCTCTTAGTGCCGCCCTCATCATTACTCATTCATGTGTTCTCCTGTTTGCTCTCTCTACTTAGCCTTTCCTCCATGCTTTCTCCTGCCAGCCCCTCCTCACCTCTCTGTGCTTTCTCCTGTTAGTCCCTGAAACTTGTCATCCTTGTGTTCAGTGGAGCTGCTTGATCTGTGAAAGTTCCTGCGTGAATGTTTCCGCCGCGGTTGCTCCCTCTCTGAAACCTCGTCCTGTTCCAAAGCTTCATTTTCCACATAGGGGTAAGCGATCAAGTTAATGTATCCATCGCGGTCACCCTCAAAGCACACAGACACAACACCTGTGAGAAATATCAGATTTTAATATGATTTTTATTTATTAAAAACTTAACCCTCCTCCTGCAAGAACAAACCAGTTAATTAAAATTTTACAAAATAATCAAATTTAAAAAATGCATAATTACCTATTAAAAATTTCAATGACTCATTCTCTGTAAGTCTAATAACAGAACCATATTTTGAGCCTCTTTTTAAAGTAAAGAACTAGCTTCATCTCTTAGCTTATATGATTCTATAGCTTAGGTCCAATATAACTAAATTGGAAACGATCAAGTCAATATTCAGCCAATGAAAGGCAGCTTTTTTTTTTTAAACGCTGATTGCCTCAGGCAGAATTAAATCCCGATATTCAATGCTAGGCGCTGTCCAGCCACAGGTGCCGAATATCGGGGGATGACCGGCCAAGAATGTGCCAATGCCTTAACTGGATCCCAGCTGAATATTGGCCAGATTTGCATAAGGCACTATGCCAGTCTGATTACCTACCCCCCCCCCCCCCCCCCCGCCCAAATTTCCTTGCCATCAATACCAGTAATGCCAATACAAATTCTCTTGTATCCACAGAAACCATCATGTCATAATATCAGAAACAAATAAGCAGATCAGAACATACGTTAACTTATTTTACCCCCAACTCCCCAACTCCCCAACATCCAACCCACCCCAACCCGTCCTCCCCCCCCCCCCCCACGGTGAGCTGTTCAAATATTCAAGATGTAGCTTCGTCCCCTGGAGGGCAAGGTCAACCACAAGGGCTCCCATTGCGCACGGAATTTCCCACCCGCTACACTGTCCAGTGAGCGGACACTGCATCTTTCAAGCTTCATTTGTTGAAGTAGCTGTGCTCTCCAAAAGGCCAAAGGAGGTCTCAAATCAGACAGCCAGAACTTTAAAACAGTGGAGATCCCATATAAAGTCGCCAAACGGGTAAAGCTTTTGAACCCCTTGGGCGGTGGTCCAGTGTATTTATACTTGTAAAATAATAAAAGGGGATCATAGACCAAAGTACACCCCCAAAGTTGTTGTAATGAATGAATGACAGCCCTCCAAATCTCCACAACTAAGGAGCACAACCAAAACATATGACCCCAACTAGCAGCCCCACCCCCACATTTTGGACAGGTCCCATCACAGGATTCTATCACTCGGGCAGCCCTCTTTGGTGGCATGTATGTTCTTAATCGTTCACACTGTGGAACCGGCAAGTGCATCCGATACAAGTTCCCTATAAAATCCTTACATATATCGGATGAAATTGCACTGCCCAAGTCTTCTAACCAGTCTCGGGCCAAACGCACATAATCTATTTCGGAGGTAGAGTCTTTTAATTGCTGGTGGTGGAACCTTAAAGGAACCAACAACTGAGCCCCCAATGAATAAGTCACTGTTAGGACATCCACCACATCTTCCTTAAGGTCCGTCCACAACAAGGAAGACACGTAGTGTTTCAATTGGAGATAAGCAAAATAATGCCTCCCCTGTATACCAAATTCCTCCACCAGACTGGCAAGAGGCTTTAGCTTCCCCTCTTCGTTGACCACCTGGGACAGATAAATAATTTCCTGAGTTGCCCATTGACTGAAAATACCATTGCCCTGCCCCAGTGGAAAATCTGGATTATTACAGAGGGAAAGCAGAGGGTGGTTTTTGCCGTAAAGTGATGCCTCCTACACACCCACCTCCACGTGGCTCTAAGCGACTGCAACAAGGGATGCTTCCGAAACGCCTGCTGAGGTAATCGGTTACCCGAATGTAAAAGGTAACTGAAATGTGTCCTGGGAAAGATGGATGTCTCTACCTCCGTGATGGAGAACTCCTTAGTGCCCCGATACCAATCGTTAATGTGGTGCATCGCGCAGGCTATCGAAAAATTTCTCACACTCAAAATCCCCATCCTCCCCTGTTCCCGTGGGGTCGTGATCACCGACATTGGCAATCTAGGGCGCTTACCTTGCCACAAAAAACTTTGAATAAGCCCGTTCATGAGCTTCTCTTCCTTACCCCTCAGGCAGCTGTTGGAAGAGATAAAGCCATCTTGGGGCCATGAGCATGTTAAAGAGCGCGATGCGCCCCCCACAGCAAAAGCGGCAGGGCCCGCCACAAGGCCAGCTTGTGTCTCTTGCACTCCACCATTGGACCAACATTGATTCTGTACAAGGAGGTCAGATCCCGTGGAATATACCTAAATATTTTAAATCATTTTCTGCCCATTTTAACGGGAAGTCTCCCTGCCACCCCACGCGTAGTGTATTATCTACGGCCAAAGCACAGGATTTCTGTAAATTTAAGGAGAATCCGGAAAGCCCTCCATACCATCTCAACACTTCTAAGGTATACTGCAGAGAGGACTGGGGTCCCGCAAGGCCAATAAAATGTCATCCGCATAAGCTAAGGTCTTTACCTCCTCCACACCAATGCGCACCCCCTTGATCTCCCCTGGACTCATTCAGCATCCGTATCAACGGATCCGTATCCGTATCAATGAAAGATCAAAGAGGAACGGAGACAGGGGACACCCCTGCCTCGTTCCTCTCTGGACCGGGAACCATTCTGATCGACTTCCATTTGCAACAATCTGCGCTCCCAGACCTTTATATAACACCCAAATAATCTGCATAGCCTCCCTCGGGAACGCCATCCACTCCAATACCTGAAACAAATATCCCCAATCTACATCATCAAACGCCTTGGCAGCGTCCAGACTAACCAGCATAAGGGGATCATTATTACTTGTACAATGTGCCATGGCTAGGAGAATTCGTCGCACGTTTAAGACCGAATGTCGTTTGGGGACAAATCCCACCTGCGCGGAGCTTATTAAAGTTGGAATACGCTCCGCCAATCTATTAGCCATGATCTTAGCAAGAAGCTTAATGTCCACGTTAATGAGGGAAATTGGCCGGTATGAGTCAGGGTCTACCGCCAACTTCCCCGGCTTAAGCAACGAGATCAAAGCCGTGTTTTCATATTTGGGGAACTCCTCTACCTCCATCACTTCTTGAAAGTAGTCTAGTAAAGTCGGGATCAGTGGGAAATTGTAATGTTTTATAAAATTCTCCAGAGAATCCATCAATCCCAGGCGCTGAGCAAGATTTTAGTTTGCGAATAGCCTTCTGAAGCTCTCTCGGTTGTAAAGGCAGAGCCAAGCATTCACGAGCCTCTGGGGCCAACTTGGGCACCCCGGCCGCAGTCAGGAAGTCATCCACCGCCTTACAAGAGGGAGTGCCATCTGGAGTATAAAGATCTCTAAAATAATTCTTTAGCAGGTGTAACATGTCTGGTGTTTTAGTCACTATCTCCCCCTCCGTATTCCTCAAAGCAGTATTAGTGCGGTTCCCGGCCCAAGACCGAACTATCTTCGCTAGTAGACCCCCTGTCGATTGCCATATTTTTGTAATCTATAAATGAGGCCTTTTTGGGTTTGCTCATGTATTAAAGAATTTAATGTGGCCTGGAGAGCCTCATAATTATCTCTATTAGATTGGGTTGGAGAATTTATATATGTGCGCTTGGCCCTGCCCAACTGGCCCAATAGATTGAGAATACTGGCTGCAATTTTCCTCCGTCTGGCAGTTATATATGAAATGACCTCTCCCCTCATTACTGCCTTTGCTGTGCACCAAAACAAACCCGGGTCTGATCTATGCTGGTGATTATGCAGGGAGAACTCCTCCCATTTCTGGTGTAAAAACCCCGTAAAGTCTGTATCTTTTACTAGGTAACTTGGGAATCTCCAAATTCTGGCTGCCTGACTCTCTACCTGACCAGCCATGCTGAGCCATACCGGGGAGTGGTCTGAAATCATTTCTTGCTCTATTCCAGCTGCTGTGACACAGGAAAAGAGAGGGGCAGACACGAACAGGTAATCCAGTCAGGCCCAAGTCCCATGGGCTTGAGACCTGTGCGTGTAGTCCCGGACCTCCGGATGCAGGGACCTCCAGGCATCCACCACCCCAAGGGAAGTGGCAAAAGACGAAAGGATCCCCTGATTCCCCCCGCAGTCCAACCTCACACTCCGTCTTCACGTACAGTCTACTTCAGTGTTCATTAGGGCATTCATATCCCCCAAAATTATTAGCATTTTATCCCGACAGGGTAGCAAGGCTTGTAGCAACCCCGGAAAGAAATCCGGAGTGGAGGGAGTGGGTGCATAAACTGATAAATATACTTCTGTCCCCTGCAAATTCAGCTTCACCAACAAATATCGCCCATTGTCATCATGCAAAATAAGTTCAGATGAATAAACAAGATGTTTACGGTACAAAATTGCCACTCCCCCCTTTCTCATACCAGAGGACACAATCTACTTGTCCCACCCATGCTCTCTGTAATTTCTTATGTTCCGCATCTGAAAGCCTGGTTTCCTGTATGCAGGCTATGTCCACTTCAAGCCTCTTCAAATGTGTTAGGATTTTCCTCCGCTTCATCGGAGAGGAAATTCCCCCCACATTCCATGTAATTATTTTATATGAAGAAGACCCATCTGTCAAAATGCTCAGCTAAAGATGGCAACAGTTGAATTGTAGTGAGTCTGGGGGCCCAGCCCTTCCCCCAAACCCGTCCTCTCCTCCCCATTAATGTTGTAAAAAATCAAACCCCGTCCATCCAAAGCAAGAATCCACAGCTCATCTCCCCCCCCCCTCCAAGCCAGAACAGCCACCCTCGTCTATCCCTCGCATCCCCTCCCCCTTCCAACCACCCCTTACCCCTTCCTGCCCTCTCCAAAACCCCCTCTCCCTTTCAGAACTATCCCCCTCAAAACCCCGTCCCTCCCGCCCCCCCCCCCCCCCAAAGAAACTGTCTAAGAGTGGCGCCTCTATCGCGTCACCAAAGTCACATTTCTGCAAGACTCCCCGCTCCTCTCTAAATGTACAACTTACTGTACCACATGAGAAACAGTGAATTAAACAATCAACCAGTCTTTCAAAGTTCAGTCTCGGCGCTGCTGATCCACAAAGCCCAACACCTCCGCAGACACAGGATCCACCCTGCCGCACTCCAGGTCCTGAGTCTCATGGGGCACCCCCCTGGTTACCCAGCTCTCGATTTATAAAGTCCAAAGCCAGTTTCTCAGAGCCAAACGAGCTCCATTTGCCATCCTTCTGAATTTTTAGGACTGCTGGATATGTCGGGGCAAAACGAATCTTCTTTTCTGCTAGGGCAGAGCAGACAGGATGAAACCGTCTCCTCTTCTCCTGTAGGCCTGCAGAGTAGTCAGGAAAGATCAGGATCTGCTTGCCATCATTTTGTAGGGTGTCTCTTTTAGATTTATATCCTTGCATGATCTCTTCCTTATGAATAAAATTATGAATTTTTATTATGACATCCCTGGGCTTCAGCTTCTCAGCCTGCAATCTCCCGAGCCTGTGAGCCCGCTCAATGCAGAAACCCCCACTGCTATCCGAAAATGCAATTTCTTGCTGCAGTCATTTTTCCAGCAGGGGCCCAAGGCATTTTTCTGTAACAGACTCGGGAATACCAACAAGCCTCAGATTAGAGTGACGCGCTCTGTTCTCCAAATCCTCCAGTTTCTCGGCTTGTGCTTTGAGCTGCATTTCTAACTATGCCACTCTCAGTGCAGTAGAATTCCACGTGTCATCCAGAGTAGATACTCACTGTTCCAAATCGTGAGTGCGCTTCGATATTTCTACTAGGCTCGCATCTAGCTTCCCCAGTTGATTCGCCAACGATTCAAATCATGGTTCCAGGGCAGCCCCGACCGCTGTTGTTATCTGAGCTAGCTGCCGTTCTGAAAATTCAGCGTGCATTTCCAGCCCACCATCCGCCATCTTGGGTTCCGCAGGCGTCGGTGAGAGCTTCCCTTTCTCCACCTTTACGTTCCGTTTAGATGTTCCAGCCGGCATAGAGATCAAAAAGTGGTCCACACACACCCACAATCACTCGAGTTGGTGTAAAATCGTTCTTTGAAGCCCTTCCAGGTAATTATTGTATAATGAGAGAAGCGAGACCCCCCGAGCTCAGCTTCTACGCTGTTACCGCTCCCAGCGCATCACGTGACCTCCTTAAAAACTGATTAAAAGATAGAAAACAGAGAATAGGGTTAAATGGTCAGTATTCTCAATGGAGAAGGGTAGATAGTGGGGTTCCCCAGCGGTCTGTGCTGGAACAGATGTTTTTTAGCATATTTATAAATGATCTAGAGATGGGAATAACTAGTGAGGTAATTACATTTGCCGATGACACAAAGTTATTCAAAGTTCTTAAATCACAAGAGGTTTGTGAAAAATTGCAAGAGGACCTTACCAAATTGACAGATGACTTTTAATGTGAGCAAGTGCAAAGTGATACATGTGGAACAGAGGAACCCAAAACATGCAAGGTTCCACATTAGAAGTAACCGACCAGGAAAATTATCTAGGTGTCATCGTTGATATGTTGAAACCCTCTGCTCAGTGTGCAGACGCAGCCAAGAAAGCAAACAGAATGTTAGGAATTATTAGGGAAGGAAAACAAAAATGAGGATGTTCTAATACCTTTGTATCACTCCATGGTATGACCACAACTTGAATATTATGTGCCATATGATCACTATCTTAAAAAAAAATTACACACACACACATATATATATGTATATATGGGAAAATTAGGTTCTTTGGTAATTTTCTTTCCTTTAGTCACAGCAGATGAATCCATTACAAATGGGTTGTGTCCACCTACCAGCAGGGGGAGATAGAGAACACTGGAAACCATAATGCCTCTAGGACGGCTAGCTCCATCTGCCTCTCAGTATTTTGAAGCTTCCAAAGCAGTGTTAAACCGCAAAGTAGCATAACATGAACTTTCCTCACAGCGAACGAACGCCCCAGAACAGGAGCAATAACACAAAGGAGGGACAAACTCAACCTCCTGTAGTAGAACAGAAATCCTGAAGACTGTTTACCAACTTCTCCCAATGAGGGAACATGTCTGCAGGAAAAACTGAACACAAAACAGAGTCAATCAGGGAGGGATCATGGATTCATCTGCTATGACTAAAGGAAAGAAAATTACCAAGGTAAGAACCTAATTTTCCCTTCCTTGTCATCAGCAGCAGATGAATCAATTATGAATGGGATGTATCAAAGCAATCTCTAGATCAGTGATGGCGAACCTAGGGCACGCAGAGCCCTCTCTGTTGGCACGCGCGCCGTCGCTGGTCCGTCCGTCCTCCCTCCCACCAAGCACCAGGCCGCTCTCCCTCCTCTGAAATTTAAAAGGCATACCTGGTCGGGGTTAAGGCGGTATCGGCAGCGAAAACTGTGTTGTTTGCTTGGCGCGTCTTCGGCCTTCCCATCTGTCTCTCAAGCTCTGGTCCAACCCTCATTTCCTGTTTCCGCAACAGCGGGACCAGAGCTTGAGAGACAGAAGGGAAGGCTGAAGGCGTGCAGAGAAAACAACACACCTTTCGCAGCCACTGCCGACGCCACCTTAACCCCGACCAGGAATGCCTTTTAAATTTCGGAGGAGGGGGGGCCCTGGTGCTCGGAGGGAGGGAGGGAGGCCTGGTGCTGGATGCTGGGAGTCCTGATGCTGGGTGCTGGGCAGGAGAAAAGGGTGGCTGGACATGGAAGGAGGGCAAGAAATGAAGAAGAAAGGAGGAAAGTAAAGAAATAAATGGAAAGGAAGCCCTGGAAACGGAGTTAAGAGAATAGATAGAGAGCAGCAGAATCAGAGACTAGGACCAATATGGATAGAAAAACAAAATCACCAGACAACAAAGGTAGAAAAAATCATTTTATTTTCATTTGAGTGTTTGGAATATGTCCAATTTGAGAATTTACATCTGCTGTCTTATTTTGCACTGGGTATACTGGAGCTGTAACAGCTTACAGAAATGATTTATAATGAAAAAAAATCATGTTATTTTTTTCTCCTATACTAGTATAATATTTTCAATAATGTATGTTTATATGCGCCAAGGCTGGTGTAAGGGGTGTGGCTATCATAGGGGTGGAGTCATATGTGGTGACCCCGCCCATGAGTACCGGCACCTGTTATTCAGGTTAAATTGCCCTGTTGGCACTTTGCGATAAATAATTAGATTTTGGGTTGCTGTTTGGGCACTCGGTCTCTGAAAGGTTCGCCGTCACTGCCCTAGATAGAGCGGGAACAAGCCACACCAGGTGCAAGCACTTGTGCTCCAAAAAGCGCATCCTTCCTGGCAGCCACATCCAGCCTGTAATGACGGGCAAAAGAGAGCTTAGAAGCCCAAGTAGCTGGACTACATATCTCTTGAAGAGAGAGTGCTCCCGTTTCAGCCCAAGAGGATGAAATCGCTCTTGTGGAATGTGCCTTAAAGGCGTCAGGCGGAGGCCGGCCAGATAGCAGATATGCAGAAAAAAATGTCATCCTTAAGCCAACGGGCTATAGGGGCTTTAGACGCTGGAGACCCTCTGCGAGGACCTGACAACAATACAAAAAGGTGCTCAGAGGTCCTGAAAGCATTTGACATCTGCAGATACTGCAACAGAGCCCTGCGCACATCCAGAAGGTGCAACTGCCCAAAATATTCTGGAAACTCCTCCCTAGTAAAGGAGGGCAGATAAATAGGCTGATTTAGGTGAAACGCTGAAACCACCATAGGCAGGAAGGAAGGCACTGTAAGTACCATTACTCCGGACTCTGAGAATTGCAGAAATGGGTCTCGACAGGACAGCGCCTGGAGCTCAGACACCCGTCTCGCCGATGTAATGGCCACCAAAAAGACCGTCTTTAAGGTCACATCCTTCTCCGAAGCTCGCCTCAGCGGCTCGAAGGGCGAACACTGAAGGGCCTTTAATACTAGCCCCAGGTTCCAAGCCGGACAAGGGAGCCAAAGCACCCCTCTAAGAAACCATGCAATGTCCGGATGCGCAGCCAGGGAGAGGCCCGAGACCTTCCCCTGAAAACATGCCAGGGCTGCCATTTGAACACGCAGGGAAATTATAAGTACATAAGTAATGCCATACTGGGAAAAGACCAAGGGTCCATCGAGCCCAGCATCTTGTCCACGACAGCGGCCAATCCAGGCCAAGGGCACCTGGCAAGCTTCCCAACGTACAAACATTCTATACATGTTATTCCTGGAATTTTGGAGTTTTCCAAGTCCGTTTAGTAGCGGTTTATGGACTTGTCCTTTAGGAAACCATCCAACCCCTTTTTAAACTCTGCTAAGCTAACCGCCTTCACCACATTTTCCGGCAATGAATTCCAGAGTTTAATTACACGTTGGGTGAAGAAAACTTTTCTCCGATTTGTTTTAAATTTACTACACTGTAGTTTAATCGCATGCCCCCTAGTCCTAGTATTTTTGGAAAGCGTGAACAGACGCTTCACATCCACCTGTTCCACTCCACTCATTATTTTATATACCTCTATCATGTCTCTCCTCAGCCGTCTCTTCTCTAAGCTGAATAGCCCTAGCCTCCTTAGTCTTTCTTCATAGGGAAGTCGTCCTTCGCTGCACCTTTTCCAATTCTACTATATCTTTCTTGAGATGCGGCGACCAGAATTGAACACAATACTCAAGGTGCGGTCGCACCATGGAGCGATACAATGGCATTATAACATCCTCACACCTGTTTTTCATACCTTTCCTAATAATACCCAACATTCTATTCGCTTTCCTAGCCGCAGCAGCACACTGAGCAGAAGGTTTCAGTGTGTTATCGACGACGACACCCATATCCCTTTCTTGGTCCGTAACTCCTAACATGGAACCTTGCATGACGTAGCTATAATTCGGGTTCTTTTTTCCCCACATGCATCACCTTGCACTTGCTCCCATTAAACGTCATCTGCCATTTAGCCGCCCAGTCTCCCAGTCTCGTAAGGTCCTCTTGTAATTTTTCACAATCCTGTCGCGAGTTAACGACTTTGAATAACTTTGTGTCATCAGCAAATTTAATTACCTCGCTAGTTACTCCCATCTCTAAATCATTTATAAATATATTAAAAAGCAGCGGTCCTAGCACAGACCCCTGAGGAACCCCACTAACTACCCTTCTTCACTGTGAATACTGCCCATTTAACCCCACTCTCTGTTTCCTATCCTTCAACCAGTTTTTAATCCACAATAGGACATTTCCTCCTATCCCATGACCCTCCAATTTCCTCTGTAGCCTTTCATGAGGTACCTTTTCAAACGCCTTTTGAAAATCCAGATACACAAAATCAACCGGCTCCCTTCTGTCCACATGTTTGTTTACTCCTTCAAAGAATTGAAGTAAATTGGTCAGGCAAGATTTCCCCACACAAAAGCCGTGCTGACTCAGTCTCAGTAATCCATGTCCTCGGATGTGCTCTGTAATTTTGATTTTAATAATAGCCTCTACCATTTTCCTCGGCACCGACGTCAGACTCACCGGTCTATAATTTCCCAGATCTCCCCTGGAACTTTTTTTAAAAATAGGCGTTACATTGGCCACCCTCCAATCTTCCGGTACCACGCTCAATTTTAAGGATAAGTTGCATATCACTAGCAGTAGCTCCGCAAGCTCATTTTTCAGTTCTATCAGTACTCTAGGATGAATACCATCCGGTCCAGGAGATTTGCTACTCTTCAGTTTGGCGAACTGCCCCATTACGTCCTCCAGGTTTACCGTGAAGTCAGTAAGTTTCTCCGACTCGTCCGCTTGAAATACCATTTCCGACACCGGTAAAGAATTCATTCAGTCTCTCCGCTACGTCTTTGTCTTCCTTGATCGCCCCTTTTACCCCTCGGTCATCCAGCGGCCCAACCGATTCTTTTGCCGGCTTCCTGCTTTTAATATACCGAAAAATTTTTTTACTATGTTTTTTTGCCTCTAATGCTATCTTTTTTTTGTAATCCCTCTTGGCCTTCTTTATCTGCGCCTTGCATTTGCTTTGACACTCCTTATGCTGCTTCTTGTTATTTTCAGACGTTTCCTTCTTCCATTTTCTGAAGGCGTTTCTTTTAGCCCCAATAGCTTCCTTCACCTCACTTTTCAACCAGGCCGGCTGTCTTTTGGAGTTCCGTCTTTCTTTTCTAATTCGCGGAATATGTATGGCCTGGGCCTCCAGGATGGTATTTTTGAACAGCGTCCACGCCTGTTGTACAGTTTTTACTCTCTCAGTTGCCCCCCCTAAGTTTTTTTTTTACCGTTCTTCTCATTTTATCATAGTCTCCTTTTTTAAAGTTAAACGCTAACGTATTTGACTTTGTGTGTACAGTTACTTCAAGGTCAATATCAAAACTGATCATATTATGGTCACTGTTATCAAGCGGCCCCAGTACCATAACGTCCCTCACCAGATCATGCACTCCACTAAGGACCAAGTCTAGAATTTTTCCTTCTCTCGTCGGCTCCTGCACCAGTTGCTCCATAAAGCTGTCCTTGATTTCATCAAGGAATTGTATCTCTGTAGCGTGTCCCGATGTTACATTTACCCAGTCTATATTTGGATAATTGAAGTCACCCATTATCATCACATTGCCCATTTTGTTCGCGTCTCTGATTTCTTTTATCATTTCTGTGTCTACCTGCTCATCCTGGCGAGGAGGACGGTAGTACACTCCTATCACCGTTTTTTCCCCTTTTATACATGGAATTTCAACCCACAATGATTCAAAGGTGTGATTTGTGTCCTGCTGAATTTGTAATCTATCTGAGTCAAGGCTCTTGTTAATATACAATGCTACCCCCTCCACCAGTCCGGTCCACCCTATCACTACGATATACTTTGTACCCCGGTATGACAGTGTCCCACTGGTTATCCTCCTTCCACCAGGTCTCAGTAATGCCTATTATATCCAATTTTTCGTTTAGTGCAATATATTCCAACTCTCCCATCTTATTTCTTAGACTCCTAGCATTTGCATATAGACATTTCAGAGTATGCTTGTTGTTCTTATTTGCATGATGCTTAGTACCTGACACTATTGATTTGACATCTTTTGTCTGATCTTTAGTTGTATTTAAGGGCACCTGGTCTACCACGGTCTGTTGTGCAACCTCACTATCCAGAAACCCTATCTTCCCTGTTTGTGAGGTATCTTTGCAAGATACCTTTTCCCGAACCATGCGCTTTTGAGCGACTGTCGGCCTTCCCCCCCATTTCTAGTTTAAAAGCTGCTCTATCTCCTTTTTAAATGCCGACGCCAGCAGCCTGGTCCCACCCTGGTTAAGGTGGAGCCCATCCTTTCGGAATAGGCTCCCCCTTCCCCAGAATGTTGCCCAGTTCCTAACAAATCTAAAACCCTCCTCCCTGCACCATCGTCTCATCCACGCATTGAGATTCTGGAGCTCTGCCTGTCTCTTGGACCCTGCACGTGGAACAGGTAGTATTTCAGAAAATGCTACCCTAGAGGATCTGGATTTGAGCTTTCTACCTAAGAGCCTAAATTTGACTTCCAGAACCTCTCTCCCACATTTTCCTGTGTCATTGGTACCCACATGTACCAAGACAGCGGACTCCTCCCCAGCACTATCTAAAATCCTATCTAGGTGACGAGTGAGGTCCGCCATCTTCGCACCAGGCAGGCAAGTCACCAGGCGATCCTCACGTCCACCAGCCACCCAGCTATCTATATGCCTAATGATCGAATCACCAACTACAACAGCTGTCCTAACCTTTCCCTCCCGGGCAGCACTTGGAGACATATCCTCGGTGCGAGAGGATAGTACATCCCCTGGTGGGCAGGTCCTGGCTACAGGAGTACTTCCTACTTCACCAGGGTGATGCTCTCCTTTTAGGAGACCTCCCTCCTCCAAGGTAGCACAAGGGCTGCTAGACTGGAGGTGGGACTTCTCTACAACATCCCTGTAGGTCTCCTCTATGTACCTCTCTGTCTCCCTCAGCTCCACCAAGTCTGCTACTCTAGCCTCAAGAGAACGGACACGTTCTCTAAGAGCTAGGAGCTCTTTGCATCGGGCGCAAACATATGACATCTCACCAACTGGGAGATAATCATACATGTGACACTCAATGCAAAAGACTGGATAGCACCCCTCTCGCTGCTGGACTGCTGACTCCATCTTAGTGTTTTTGAGTTTTTCAATAATTTGCTATAGTATTAAGGATATTAGCCTAATATAAAAGTTTCTTTTACTTTATATAGTATATTGTATGATTTATTTAGTATTTCCTTCTTAGATGGTGATGAAATGTATTTAAAACTCTATAAGAGCACTCCTTGCTTGTTACCCTAATTACAATAACTGACTATAAATGAGGAGTCCTAGGGGTGGGGGAAATACTAAATTAGATCCTGCAGTGGCTGTTAGATTCTATCTGTTAATGCTGTGGTACAAAGCTTTTAAAACTAAGTGGAAAAGAGTATGGAGATTAGCTGTTGTACACCATCCTGCAAAAAGTCAAGTATCGGCAAGACAGAAGCCCGCATGGGTGTGATTGCTCTAGAAGCAAACCAAGCCTCAACTGGCGCCAGATCCGAGCATAGGCCACGGAAGTGGAACGCTTGCGGGCCTGCAAGAGAGTGGAGATGACCTTGTTAGAATAGCCCTTGTCTCTCAATTGCGCCCTCTCAATAGCCATGCCGTTAAGACCAAAGTGGCATGGATCCTCAATGGTCACCGGGCCCTGCGTCAACAGGTTCGGTACCAGAGGCAAAGGAAGGGGAGCCTCCACCAGCATCCGCCGGAGGTCCGCATACCACGGCCACCTGGGCCAATCCGAGGCAATGAGTATCACCACTCCTTGATGCAGCCGAATTCGCAGGAGTCGCCGCCCTATTAAGGGCCAAGAAGGGAACACATACAGGAGGCCCGGAGGCCAGGGTTGAGCAAAGGCATCCAACCCCGCCGAGCGAGGATCTCTTCGTCTGCTGAAAAAGGGCGGGACTTTGGCATTTGTGCTTGAGGCCATAAGATCCGCTATGGGCGTTCCCCATTTGGCACAGATCTGAAGGAACACTTTGTCTGCCAGTTCCCACTCCGCTGGGTCGATTTGATACCTGCTTAGAAAATCGGCTTGCACGTTGCTCTGACCTGCAATGTGAGCTGCTGACAAACTGCAGATGTAGCTCGGCCCAGTGGCAAATCTGCGCAGCCAGTGCTCTGCACTGAGTGCCACCTTGTCGATTTATGTAGGCCAGTGCTGTCGTGCTGTCCGACAGAACACTGACAGCCAGTCCCTCCAGAGTCTTGTGAAGGGCCAGAAGAGCCTGGAATATCGCTCTCAGTTCCAAGCGATTGATGGACCACCCCGTTTCCTCGGGTGTCCACAGACCCTGGGCATAGCTTCCCTGGCAATGTGCTCCCCAGCCCTTCAGGCTGGCATCCGTTACCACCAGGCACCAATCGGGAAGCGCTAACAGCATTCCTCGCCGCAGCATGCTGTCTGAGAGCCACCACTCCATACTGAGTCGGGCCGCAGGGAGCCACGCGAGTCTGCGTTGATAATCCTGGGACATAGGAGACCATCGTTGAAGCAGGGCAATCTGTAGATGTCTCATGTGTGCTCTCGCCCATGGCACCACTTCCAAGGTGGCCGTCATCGACCCCGACAGCTGGACAAAGTCCCAAGCTCGCAGGCAAGGCATCCTCACGAGCAGACGGACCTGATTCTGAAGCTTGCACCGCTTTAGGTCAGGAATATTGACAACCCAGCCCAGAGATTGCAGTACTGAGACCACTCTGGCAGTTACATGACGACTCTCTTCTGCAAAGTCCGCTCTGATGAGCCAGTGGTCGAGGTACGGGTGAACCCGGATACCCCCTCGCCTGAGAAAGGCAGCTACTACCACCATTACCTTAGAAAAGGTTTGGGGAGCTGTGGCGAGGCCAAAAGGCAAGGCCCGAAACTGGAAATGTTTTCCCAACACCCCAAAAGGGAGGAACCGTTGGTGCGGGGGCCATATAGGAATGTGCAAGTAAGCATCTTTTAGGTCCAGAGACATGAGGAACTCTCCTGGCTGTACCGCCGCAATGACGGAGCACAGGGTTTCCATGTGAAAATCCCGCACTTTTAGTGACTCGTTGACTTTCTTTAAGTCGAGAATGGGCCAAAAGACCCACCTTTTCGCAGCACCACAGAATGGAGTAACGACCGCAGCCGTGTTCGGCAGGAGGCACCAGGATCACCGCTCCAAGGTGTAACAAGACATGTAAGGTCTCCTCTACCGCCATCCGTTTGACGGCAGTGCCGCATCAGGACTCCACAAACACGTCTCTCACCGGGGCACCGAAATCCAATTGGTAACCTTCCCTGATCAGGTCCAGGACCCACTGATCTGAGGTATCTTGGTCCACTCCTCGAGAAAGAGGGAAAGGCATCCTCATACAGCTGCAAAGGAGGAGTGGACCGGCGTCCCATCATTGTGGAGGACGGCCATGAACTCCTTGCCTTGAGCCTGCTGCTGCGGAGCGTTTGTCCGAGCGAAAGGAGTTCCTCTGCTGAAAGCGGGCACATTGAGTAAACCCAGCAGAGCGCACCGGGCGATACCTTCTAGCTTCACTGAAGCGAGGTCTGGAGGAGGAGGGAACCAACTGACCCTTGGAAGAAGGCCGCGGCCTATCCTCAGGTAACCGCTGGGGTTTAGCATTCCCCAGGTCTTTAACAATCTTCTCCAACTCCTCTCCAAATAACAGAATGCCCCTAAAGGGCAACTTCACCAGCCTTTGCTTAGAGGCCATGTCAGCCACTCAATGCCGTAGCCATAGAAGGCGGCAGGCGGACACTGTCACAGACATCTGTTTAGCCGAAGCTCTGACCAGATCATAGAGGGCGTCAGCTAAAAATGACAAGACCGACTCCATGTGCGGTGCAACCTCAGCGAGGGACTCCGCACCATCCACGGGCTGTTCCACTGCCTGTTGTAACCAAGAGAGGCAGGCTCGAGCAGCATAAAAACTGCAAACAAAACGCCCTTAAGGTTAGGCCTGAAATCTCAAAGGACCGTTTTAGTGCTGATTCCAGCCGCCGGTCCTGAATGTCCTTCAGGGCGACCCCTCCCTCTACTGGGAGGGTGGTCTTTTTTGTCACCGCCATGACTAAGGCATCCACTTTAGGCATCCCAAAACGGGCCAAGTGCTCCTCACTCAGAGGGTAAAGATGCCCCATCGCCCTAGCCACTTTCAAGGGCCCCTCAGGGTCAGCCCATTGAGCAGAAATAAGCTCTTGGATAGAGTCATGCAAAGGAAAGGCACGAGCAGACTTCTTAGTACTCGCCATCCTCAGATTACCAGAGGAGGCCCCGCCTTGAACAGGGTCATCAATAGAGAGGGCCTGTAAGGCATCAGAGGTAAGTGCTGGCAGCTCATCGCGGTGGAAAATCCGAAACGCAGTGGGATCATCCAGATCCAGTGGCAAACCGGCACCTTCCTCTGGCTCTTCAGACCACGAAGGCCTGCCAAATCCCTCAGAGTCCCCACAGCCCAACAATGGTGGGAGGGGAGGGGAGGGAGGGGGAGATGCGCCACTCTCCGGCGGGAAATTTACCCGTCTATGCTTAGCGTGCATCCAACGCTCAGGGGCATCCACGTCTGATATCAGCCCCGGGCCATCATTAGTCGGAAAGGGACCAGGTAGCAACGCAGTGTCAGACACCTGCGGCAGAGCTCTTTTCAGCATGAAGGCTTTATGTAAAACAAGCACAAACACGGGGGAGAAAAACTCACCCTGACCTCCCGTCTCCGAATTAGGAGCCATGGGGAACGGAGCTCCTCTGGTAGCCTCGGCCCGAGGCGCCCCTCTGCTCTCAGACTCCTCCGCAACTGCAGGGGTCGAGGCATGTGGTGCTTCCACGATGGCGCCCGCTGCCAGTTCCAACAAGCGGGAAGAATCATCGCTCGCCATGCTCGTACTAGCTCTACCGTCTAAACAGCACGTTTTACAGAGCCCCACTGCTGATCTGCGCTTGCAACAACGGGAACAGCGCTTAACTCCCTCAGCAGCCATCGCCGAAAAACGGTGGAATAAAATTCAAAATGGCGGCTTCGCGCCAAAATCACCCCGATCGGAACGCCGTCCGTGGGCCCTCCCCGGAGGAGCTGAGTACCGCTCTTACCTCAAAGAACCGAGTCCACGAGCTCCGGTCACGCTGCACAGTCAGGAAAAGCCTCAAATAGCAGCGCTGAAAAGCGCGGGTTTTTTTTTTTTTTTTTTTTTAACGCTGTGAGGAAAGTTGGAGGCAAACAGCTACAGAGGCACTCCGGAGGCAGAAGAGGGTGGGAAAGGCAGGGAAAGGGCGAACCTATATGCCTGCATCCACACAGGGGGAAGGGTAAAGCAGGGAAAGGGTGAACCAATGTGCCTTTAAAGTGGGCTCCACTTAGCCACAACACCCCTGCTACAACTGGCAAAAGCACAGGAGCCACCCCAGGCAGAATCTTCAAGGAGCTGAACGAGCTGCGTCCAACCCTGCTGGGAGATAGAGAAATACTGAGAGGGAGATGGAGCTAGCCGTCCTAGAGGCACTATGGTTTTCAGTGTTCTCTATCTCCCCCTGCTGGTAGGTGGACACAACCCATTCGTAATGGATTCATCTATTGCTGATGACAAGGAATTTGTTTTTTTAAGAAATTTTATATATGTTTTAAATATGTTTGTCAACATATAGATGATTATGGACGGTAAAATTACGTCTTACCTAATAATTTTCTTTCCTTTAGTAGCAGCAGATAAATCCAGGAACTAGTGGGTTGTATCCACCTACCATACAAACCACCAGCTCCTGGATTCATCAGCGGTGAAGATGGAGGTGGAGATAGAGAACACTGAATAGAAAACAGTGACACTGGACGCCCAGCTCGTCTCCTCGACACGACAGAGCCTGCAATTCCAAAACTCTGCGCACAGAGGAAATAGCCACCAGAAACACCGTCTTCAACATGAGATCTTTAACCGAAGCGGAATGCAACGGTTCGAAAGGAGGGCTTTGCAAAGCACTAAGGACCAAATTTAACTTCCAAGATGGACAAGGACACAGAAGGGGAGGACAAAGATGACGAGAACCTCTCAAATAACGCACCACGTCTGAATGGGCTGCGAAGAAGAACCAGCTAGACGCCCCCGAAAACAGGCAAGAGCTGTGACTTGCACCCGAAGGGAGTTAAAAGACAACCCCCTCTTTGAAGACCCTGCTGCACAAAAGTTCAAAATTTGAGAAACAGAAGTCTTAAAGAGAGACCAGGCACACTCTGCACACCACGCCTCAAACGTACGCCACACACTGGCATAAGCCGAGGTCATGGAACGCTTATGAACCCGAAGCAAGGTGGCAATCACAGAGTCTTCATAACCCTTCTTCCTCAAATTTGCCCTCTCAAGAGCCAAGCTGTAAGACCAAAGCAGGAGGCTTCCTCCATCTGTACCAGACCTTGATGAAGTAGCCCGGGGAAGACCTGAAGTCGAAGAGGAGGCTGCTCGAGAAGTTGCACGATCTGCATACCATGGCCGACATGGCCAATCTGGAACTACCATTACCATGAGGCCTCGATGAAGTCTGATCCGATGCAGTAGACATCCAATTAGGGGCCAAGGCAGGAAGATATAAAGAAGACCGACCATTGGCCAAGGTTGTAACAGGGCGTCTAGACCTGCAGAAACTACCTCCCACCTTCTGCTGAAGAACTTTTGTACTTTTGCATTTTGCCTGGTCGCCATGAGATCCATAACTGGAGTGCCCCACTGTAGACAGATTTGATTGAAGGCCTCCGTTGCCAGTTCCCACTCCACCGAATCGAGGCCATGACGGCTGAGAAAGTAGGCTTGAACGTTGCTCTGTCCTGCTATGTGAGCTGCTAAGAGACAAAGAAGATGAGTCTCCACCCATTGCAGAAGGACAGTCACTTCTGAAGCCAAGGCTAGACTCTGAGTGCCGCCCTGGTGACTGATGTACGCCACCGCTGTGGTGTTGTCCGAAAAAACTCGAACCGGTTGCCCTGAAACCTCTTGAGGGCCAGACTGACTGCCCTCAATTCCAATCGGTTGATGGACCACTTCACCTCCATCAGAGAACACTGGCCCAGAGCCACCCATTGGATACAATGGGCTCCCCATCCTGAGAGATTGGCATCTGTCACTACAATCACCCAGAGAGGGGATCAAAGTTTGTCAGCACACAGCCACCAGAGCATGCTGCCTCTCGCCAATGGAAGCCACGCCAGTCGACAAGAATAATCCTAGGACACTGGAGACCAGCGACTCAGCATGGCACGTTGAAGGGGGCACATGCGAGCTCTCGCCCAAGGAACTACTTCTAGAGTGGCTGTCATCAACCCCAGGATCTGGACGTAATCCCAGGCTCCAGGACGAGGGGAATACAACAGGCTGTGAATCTGAGAGCAAAGCTAGATCCTTCTGCTTTCCGGTAAGAAAACACGTCCCAGAGATGTATCGAACAAAACTCCCAGATATTCTGAAGTTTGGGAGGGGAGTAAAGAACTTTTGTTAAAGTTGATCACCCAACCAAGGGACTGCAGGAACTCCAGGATCCGAGAGGTGGCTGTAATGCTTTCCTGTGCAGAATCCGCCCGAATCAACCAATCATCGAGATATGGATGAACTTTGATTCCCTCTTTCCTGAGGGAGGCCACCACAACTACCAATACCTTGGAAAAAGTATGAGGAGCTGTGGCTAGGCCAAAAGGAAGTGCACCGAACTGAAAGTGGCGACCCAAGCCAGAGAAACAAAGATACTTTAGATGAGGAGGCCAAATGGGAATGTGTAAATACGCCTCCTTCAAGTCCAAGATCGTGAGAAACTCCCATGGCTGAACAGAGGCGATCACCGACCGCACCATCTCCATGCGGCAGTGATGAACTCAAAGACACTCGTTCACTTTCCTAAGGTCGAGAATGGGTCTGAAAGAATAATGGCCTGTGCGCCAACCGGCCCAAGGAACCGGCACCACCGCCCCAAGATCCAATGTTTGCAACGTAGCCAGAACGGCCTGCTTTCTGGAAGCCGTAGTGCAATGAGACTCCAAAAATCCGTTTCAGACGGGAACGGCAAACTTTAACCTGTAACCGTCTCTTATAAGATCCAAGACCCACTGGTCGGACGTTATGGTGGTCCACACCCCATGAAAGAGAGATAATCGACCCCCTATGGAAATGACCAAGGTATAGACCCATGCCCCATCATTGGGCAGGGCGATTGGGAGCTTGAGACCTATTTGAGGCTCCTGACGGTCTCTTGCCATTCCGAAAGAAAGACTTCTGCTGGAATCTGGAATGCTGAAACGAAGAATTACGGCCATGACAGTACCGTCAAACCTCCCAAAAATGAGGCCTAGCAGAACCAGATTTAGGACCAGGTCTAGGCCTGTCCTCTGGAAGACGATGGGACTTAGAATCCCCCAAATCTTTAACTATCTTTTCCAGATCCTCACTAGAAAGCAACTTTCCCCTAAAGGAAAATCTATTGAGACGCTGTTTAGAAGCCATATCAGCAGCCCAGTGGCGTAACCAAAGTAAACGACGTGCCAGAACAGCCAGAGCCATCTGCTTGGCCGAAGCTCTGACCAAGTCATAGAGGGCATCCACCAAATAGGCAAGAGCCGACTCCAACGGAGTACCAACCAAAACCCCCGAAGCTGAATCCTGTTCCATAGTCTGTTGAAACCAGGAAAGGGAAGTTCTAGCTGCATAAGAACTACAAATAGAAGCCTGTAAGGCCAACAAGGCCACTTCAAAGGAATGCTTAAGGGAGGCTTCAAGACACCTGTCTTGCATATCCTTAAGGGCAACACCCCCTTCTACAGGGAGAGTGGTCGTCTTAGTGACTGCCGTCACCAAAGCATCTACCTTGAGCAAGGAAAAGGTCTCTAAAGGTTGCTGGAGACACCAGATAGAGCCGGGTTGTGGCTCTAGCCACTTTTAAAGTACTTCCAGGATCTGCCCACTGAGCAGAAATGAGCTCCTGAATGGATTCATGCATTGGGAAATTCCTAGACTGCTTCCTAGTACTAGTTATTTTAGGGTTTATAGAAGCAGTTGCAAGTTCCTCAGGATCTGAAATATTTACTGCAGCTAAAGCTTCAGAGATGAGTAGGGAGCTCCTCACGATGAAAAATCCGAACCTCAAAAGGATCATCCTGCTCTCCAAGCAAGGGCTCCTCCCTCCTCAAAATCTTCAAATTTACAGAGTCTGGAAGATTCCCCAGATCCCAGCAACACTGGAGAAGAAATTGGGGCAACAGATCCCCCCTCAGGGAAAGAGGATAAGCGTTTGCGCTTAACAGCCATGTCTTCCGGATAAGAGATAGACCCAAAATCTCCCTAAGCAGGGAGGGTCTCCCTGGCTTCCAAAGCAGCCTGAGGAAAAGGAGAAGGCTCCACAGGGATCCCTTTCTTGAGCAAATAAGCCTGGTGAAGCAACAAAATAAAGTCTGGAGAGAACTCCATATCAGACCCAGAAGACTGCAAAAAAGAACCAGGATCTGCTCCAGTGCTGCTGGCCCCCGCACCCGCTGAACCGGGAAGGCGGGAAGACTCAGGAGGAGCAAAAGGCAAGGGCTCCAAAGGCGCATCAGAAGCCGCCATAGAAACGCAGGCTGCATGGTCCAAAGCGCGGGAACAGTCACCCGCGGCTCTAAAGACTCCCCCATCGCAACTTAGCACCGCGCCAAACAGTTTCCTGCTGCAGAACGACGTGAACAACTTTTGACCGTCTCCGCCGCCATTGCTAACTGCCCCTTAGCAGACCCCCACCACAGCGCCCATTGATAAAAAAACAAAGCTTAAAAGCCCTCACCAGCACTGCGGGGAAGGAAAAAAAGACAGGCGGGCACTCTCTGAGGGAGCCCAAACGGCGCTCCCACCCTTCACACAGCCTAGCAGGAAGCTGAACACCAGGCAGGCAGCTTACCAAGAAAATAAAAATAAATTCTCCGTTTTTCTTTGGCTGTCTACAAAAGTTGTGAGGAGAAGAAACTTTTTTTTTTCCCCCAGACAGCTAGGAAAGGAAGACCACAGAGAGCAGGTATGTCCTCAAGTTTGGCACCCTCAGGAAAACGTCCCCACACTCCACGTCCCCACCCCAAACAGCCCAGGAGCTCTCCAAGAATCCAAGAGCCAGGAGAAATCCATCCACCACCTGCTGTAGCTAGAGATATACTGAGGAGACAAGGAGCTGGGCATCCAGTGTCACTGCTTTCTGTTCAGTGTTATCTGCACCTGCTGGTAAGCGGATACAACCCATCAGTTCCCGGATTCATCTGCTGCTTATGCTAAGGAACTTATGTTCCTATGGACTTCTGATGCAGGTCACGAGGCCGAAACACAGACCAGTGTCAAATTGTGCCTTATTTTGATCAAACTTCTACGGCACCATTACTGCGTGGTTCTGTTGTCATCTTCGCTGTGTCTATTCAATGCTAGACACTTTGTAACATAACACAAATCCCTGCAAAAACGCATTCAGAGCCAATACAGCAAACTTAAGAAACCATAAAAGCCATGACTCCTAGAATTCAAACTACATCTTTACCTGTTACAAAAACAGCACTGTAAATAACATAAAGGCTCATTTTCAAAGCACTTAGACACAAAGTGCCATAGGTTACTATGAGACATATTTTCAAAGCACTTAGCCTTCCAAAGTTCCATAGGTTTCTAAGGAACTTTGGAAGGCTAAGTGCTTTGAAAATATGCCTCTATGGTACTTTGTGTGTATGTGCTTTGAAAATGAGTCCATAGGATTCTACAGCACCAGTATACCTATTACTGGAAAATTAGAGTAAGCAGACTTTATAGTCATGTTTTCCCAACGACGGTTACCAATATTCAAAATATATATTTTTTTCATTTCTACCTTTGTTCTCTTGGCACTCCTTCTACTTTCCATGTGTGGATCTCCTAAGCTGTTTTTCCAGTCTCCTTTCCATTTCTCTATGTTCCTGCCTTCTCTTTCCTTTCTACATCTGACATTGATCTTCCCTTTCATCTTTTTTCCCCTTCTCTGTTTTCTGCTTCATCACCCACACATTTGTTTCAATAAATCTTTATTGAACATTTTGAAGAAAAGTCAAAAGAACAGTATTTCCCCTCAAACCTACCACCTTCTGTTCTGCTGCCACCACTGATGTCATGCTTCCACAACCATAGTAGCAATCAAAGCTCAAGCACTAAGCGCCTCTGAGCCTTCCAAGCCCATGTGCTTAAGAGACCCTGCAAGTTTGGCCTTCTCAGACACATAAGGTCAGGCCAGAGGGAGCAGGGACAGGGCCAGTGGGACCTCACAAGCATATGGGTTTGAAGGCTCAGTGACACTTAGGGCTGAAGCCTTGTTGATCACTACCGAGGGCCCGGAGGCACAGCACAAGAAGGGAAAGGGTTTCAGCGCGAGCCCTGTGCTCCGATCACACTCCTACTGCTCCCTCAGTGCAGGACCAGTGCAGCAGGCAAGAGTGATCACAGCACCTTCTGGCATCCTCAAAGCTCAGCATCCTCCTACCATGCTTACTATGTTCACCAGGCTGCACTAGCCCTGTGGGGACAGACAAACTCAATATGTATACTTTAGAAGAAAGGTTCTACAGAGTAGATGTGGTAAACACATTTAAATATCTCTGTGGCATAAATGCATAAGATACAAGTCTCTTTCAATTGAAAAGAAGCTGTGGAATGAGGGGGCAGTAACCTCAGGAAATACTTCTACATGGAAAGAGCGGTGAATTAGTGGCACAGCCTCCCGGTGGAGGTGACGAAAACTACATTTGATCTCAAGAAAGCTTGGGACAAGTACAAAGGATCTCTAAAAGAAAGAAAAGGTTAGTAGCTGATATGGACGGGCAGAACAGATGAGCCATGTGGTCTTTATCTGCCTTCATTTTCTATATTTCAATGTTTACAAGATGGTGGCTAAGACCATACAGATACTAGACTGAACAAAAAGCAGGTGATGATAATTCCCCTGTATAGATTACTGCTGAGGCCTCATTGGGAGTGCTATGTTCAGTTTTGGGGGCTGTATCTTGCTAAAGATATCAAAAAACAAAGTAATTCAGAGAAAAGGTGAACAAAATGGTGTGGAGTCTGCACCAGAAGAGACAAACTTGAAGACCTAAATATGTATACTCTGGAAGAAAGGAGGGACAGAGGAAATACGATACAGAAATTTAAATTCTTTAAAAGTGTTAATGAACAAACATAGCTTTTCCAAAGACAGGAAGACTACAGAACCATGGGACAAGAAATGAAGCTGAAAGGAAGAGACTTTTAAAGAAACATCAGGAAATATATTTGGAATACCCTTCAGGTAGAGGTGGTGGGGACCATAAGCAGTAATGAAATAGAAAAAGGCATGGGATAAACAGAGAGGATCTCTCCCTATTACCACTCAAAGCTCAAATGACTTTCACCCTAAAAAAAATGAATAGAAGGGGAAAACCTGCATGGAGTGGCAGTTACAACCCTAAATAAAATAAGTAACCTACATGGAGCATCAGAATTTAAAAAAAAAAAAAAAAAAAGGTAACCTCTATAGAGCGACAGTTACCACCCTAATAACCTTATTTGGCAGACCGGATAGTTCATGCTAGTCTTTATCTGCCATCATTTACTATGTCACTGTCATGAGACCAGAAAACCTTAAGACACCGCAAAGTCACAGCAGAGCTTGTTAAAAATTGATGCGTCAAAATATGCTTTCCTAACGATCATTAACCGATCACAAAGCTTAATGGGGCAGACCATTAGTTTAAAATGGATCATCCTTAGGTAACTGAAAAATGAGTATAGCTTCAGACCAGCCTGCAACACACATTCCCTTTCCTCTCGCATTTTACCTATGCTGCGAGTAGTCAGAGCTGCCTATGTCACACAATCTATCACTGAAAATATGGAACCATGATGCAGAATAGGACACACATGCCCATCTCACCTTTATACTCAGGTGTAAACTCCTTCATCTCAGGTGGGAGAGATTCATAGAATCGCTGCTCTCTGGAAATGAGGGGCTTGCAGACAGTGTGGTCATCGTATCGCATCATGCTACTGTGACCGCCCACCTGATGGATAAAAGGTTCCAGCAGGACCCCTCGGACTCCATCTTGACCTGTCTTCTTACCATACTTCCCCACTTCCATGGTTCGACAAATGCACATTGCGTTGAGGGCACGTTGCTCTTGCAGTGCATGCAGGATGGCATGTAGGCCACAATCAGGTTGCCTGGCTATTGGGGATCAGTGCTTCTCAGTCAAAGATGGACTGCTGCCTCTGTTCTACAAGAAAACAAAAAAAAATCTGAAATAAAGGATCTCTATGTAATAGCCAGAAGAGAACACAAATTATATTTTGCCTTATTTCCATCCATATTTACCTATTAAATCACACCCACTGTAGTGACACAAAAGAGGCAGGTGAACTATAATAGTAGATGACAACGACCAAGTAGGAGCAATTGTTTACTGGGAAGGAGTGCTGTGGCTGGTGCCAGCAGTCCTTATCTCCACTAAGGGGAAGTGTGCTTGTAAAATCACCTTTAGTCATTGTCCCTGAAGCAGCCTACCATAGGCGAAGCGTGGAGGAGCAGCCTAATGTTTAGTACAGAAGGCTTTCATCTCGGCTACCTGGGTTCAATTCCCACTGCAGATCCTTGTGACCTTGGGCAAGTCACTTAATCCTTTACTGGCCCAGGAACAAAAACTTAAGATTGTGAACCATCTAGGGACAGAGAAAGTACCTGTGTACAGGGCTGCATACGTTTAGTAGTGATACAGAAATTATTAGTAGTAGTAGTAGTATAACAGATGAATTCTGAGCCATTCTATCCTCTTATCCTTCTTCAAAACTCTCACATGACCTTTAACATCATTTCTCTTCATGACCTGTTCTCTGGCTTCCTATTCTCCACCCTTCTCTTCTGGAACCCATTCAGTATGCAATGCCAAAAAATGTATTCTCTTGCAGATTTCTTTCTGCCTTTCCCACTCTGAAGTCCCTTCAATATATCTTTTTAGAAGGCAATTTTCATATATAGTTAAGCTTGCAGGCCCAATGATACTTTGTCCCCTTAGCCTGCAGACTAACTTTCATAGGGAAACAGATCTAGTAGTTTCCCTTTGAAAAAGGAAAATTAGGTTCTTACCTTGGTAATTTTCTTTCCTTTAGTCATAGCAGATGAATCCATTACGAGTGGGTTGTGTCCATCAACCAGCAGGGGGAGATAGAGAGCACTGAAAAACCATAGTGCCTCATGGCCAGCTAGCTCCATCTGCCTCTTCAGTATTTGAAGCTTCCAAAGCAGTGTTACACCACAAAGCATAATAACATGAACTTCCGTCACAGCGGATGAACGCCCCAAAACTGGAGCTATAAGTCAAAGGAGGGAATGAACTCATCCTCCTGTAACTGAACAGAAATCCTGAAGACCGTTTTCCAACTTCTCCCAATGAGGGAACATATCAACAGGAAAAACTGAACATAAAAGTAACATGAATCACATAATGAACCACTGAGGGAGGGCTCATGGATTCATCTGCTATGACTAAAGGAAAGAAAATTACCAAGGTAAGAACCTAATTTTCCCTTCCTTGTCATCAAGCAGATGAATCCATTACGAGTGGGATGTATCAAAGCAATCCCTAGATAGGGTGGGAACAAGCCCCACCACGCGCCAGCACTTGTGCTCCAAAATGTGCATCTCTCCTGGCAGCCACATCCAGCCTGTAATGACGGGCAAAAGAGAGCTTCGAAGCCCAAGTAGCTGCACTACATATCTCTTGAAGAGAGAGTGCTCCAGTTTCAGCTCAAGAAGAGGAAATCGCTCTTGTGGAATGTGCCTTAAAGGCTTCAGGCGGAGGCCGGCCAGATAGCAGATATGCTGAAAAGATAGCTTCTTTGAGCCAACGGGCTATAGTGGCCTTAGACGCTGGAGACCCTCTGCGCAGACCTGACAAAAGAACAAAAAGATGGTCAGAGGTCCTGAAGGCATTTGACATGCGCCGATATTGCAACAGAGCCCTTCGCACATCCAGAAGGTGCAACTGCCCATAGGCTTCTGGAAACTCCTCTTTAGAAACGGAGGGCAGGAAAATAGGCTGGTTTAGGTGAAACGCTGAAACCAACTTAGACATGAAGGACGGCACCGTACATACCATTACTCCAGACTCTGAGAATTGCAGAAATGGGTCTCGACAGGACAGCGCCTGGAGCTCAGATACCCGTCTCGCCGATGTCACGGCCACCAAAAACACCGTCTTTAAGGTCACATCCTTCTCCAAAGCTCGCCTAAGCGACTCGAAGGGCGAACACTGAAGGGCATTTAAAACTAACCACAGGTTCCAGGCCGGACACGAGGCCCGCAAGGGAGGACGGAGCCGAAGCACCCCTCTAAGAAACCGTGTCACATCCGGGCAAGCAGCCAGAGAGAGGCCAGCGACCTTCCCTCGAAAAGATGCTAAGGCTGCCACTGGAACCCGTAGGGAATTATAGGCCAAGCCTTTTTGTAAACCATCCTGCAAAAAGTCAAGTATTGGCGAGACAGACGCCCGCATAGAAGCGCACCAAGCCTCAAATTGGCGCCAAATCCTGGCATAAGCCAAGGAAGTGGAACGCTTGCGGGTCTGCAGGAGAGTGGAAATGACTTTACTGGAATATCCGTTGTCTCAATTGTGCCCTCTCAATAGCCATGGCATAAGACCAAAGTGGCAGGCGTCCTCCATGGTCACCGGGCCCTAACAGGTTCGGTACCAGAGGTAACAGCAGGGGATCCTCTACCAGCATCCGCCGGAGGTCCGCATACCACGGCCTCCTGGGCCAATCCAGGGCAATGAGAACCACCTCTCCTTGATGTAGCCGAATCCGCAGGAGAACTTGCCCTATCAAGGGCCATGGAGGGAACACATACAGGAGGCCCAGAGGCCAGGGTTGAGCCAAGGCATCCAACCCTGCCGAGCGAGGATCTCTCCGTCTGCTGTAGAAGCACGGGACTTTGGCATTTGTGCTTGACGCAATAAGATCTATTACGGGCTTTCCCCATTTGGCACATATCTGCAGGAATACTTCATCTGCAAGTTCCCACTCCGCTGGGTCGATTTTGATTCCTACTCAGATAATCGGCCTGCACGTTGCTCTGACCTGCAATATGAGCTGCTGACAAAACCTGCAGATGAAGCTCGGCCCAGTGGCAAATCTGTGCGGCCTGCGCTGCTAGTGCTATACACTGAGTGCCTCCTTGGCGATTTATGTAGGCCACTGCTGTCGTGTTGTCCGACAGAACTCTGACAGCCAATCCTTCCAGGGTCAATTGAAAGGCCAGAAGCGCCTAGAAAATCGCTTTCAACTCTAGGCAATTGATGGACCACTCCGACTCCTCGGGTGTCCAAAGACCCTGGGCATGCTTTCCCCGGCAATGTTCACCCCAGCCCTTCAGGCTGGCATCTGTTACCACCAGGCACCAACCAGGGAGCGCTAACGGCATTCTTCGCCGCAGCATGCTGTCTGAGAGCCACCACTCCATCCTGAGCCGGGCCGCAGGGAGCCACATGAACCTGCATTGATAATCCTGAGATATTGGAGACCACCGTTGAAGCAGAGGTCTCAGGTGCGCTCTTGCCCAGGGCACCACTTCCAAAGTGGCCGTCGACCCCAACAGCTGGACTATGTCCCAAGCTCGCGAGCAAGGCATCCTCAGGAGCAGACGAACCTGGTTCTGAAGCTTGCACCGCCTTTGCTCGGGTAGGAAGACCATCCCCGAGGCTGTGTCGAACCGGACCCCCAAATATTCTAGAGATTGAGAGGGGTCAGGTGACTTTTGCCTATATTGACGACCCAGCCCAGAGATTGCAGAACTGAGACCACTCTGGCTGTAACCTGATGACTTTCTGCAGAGTCTGCTCTGATGAGCCAGTCGTCTAGGTACGGGTGAACCCAGATACCCTCTCGCCTGAGAAAAGCAGCTACTACCACCATTACCTTCGAAAAGGTTCGGGGAGCTGTGGCGAGGCCAAAAGACAAGGCCCAAAACTGGAAATGTTTTCCCATCACCGCAAAACGCAGAAACCTCTGGTACGGGGGCCAAATTGGTATGTGCAAGTAAGCTTCTTTCAGCAGAGACGTGAGAAACTCTCCTGGCTGTACCGCCGCTATGACGGAGCACAGGGTTTCCATGTGAAAATGCCGCACGTTCAGAGACTTGTTGGCTTGTTTTAAGTCTAGGATAGGCCGAAAAGACCCTCCTTTTCGCGGCACCACAAAGTAAATGGAGTAACGGCCACAGCCGCATTCGGCGGGAGGCACGGGGGAAACCGCCCCAATGTGAATCAAGCCTTGCAAGGTCTCCTCTACCACCGCCCGTTTGGCGGCAGAACCACATCGGGACTCCACAAACACGTCTCTTATCGGGGCATTGAATTCTATTCTGTAGCCTTCTCTGATCAGGTCCAAGACCCACTGATCTGAGGTAATCTTGGCCCACTCCTCGAGAAAGAGGGAAAGTCGTCCTATAACAGGAATCGAGGAGGGGAGTGGCGCACCATCATTGAGAGGGTCGCCCATGAACTCCAGGTCTTGAGCCTGCTGCTGCGGAACATTTGTCCAAGCGAAAGGAGTTCCTCTGCTGAAAACGGCCACGCAAAGTGAACCCAGCAGAACGCCCCGAGCGGTACCTTCTAGCTTCATGGAAGCGAGGGCTGTAAGAGGAGGGAACCGCCTGACCCTTGGAAGAAGGCCACGGCCTATCCTCAGGTAAGCACTGGGGTTTGGCATCCCTCAGGACTTTCACAATTTTCTCCAACTCCTCACCAAACCGAAGGCCTTGAAAGGGCAACTTCACCAACCTTTGCTTAGAGGCCATGTCAGCTGCCCAATGTCGTAGCCATAGAAGACGGCGAGCCGCCACCGCTACAGCCATCTGTTTAGCTGAAGCTCTGACCAGATCATAAAGGGCGTCAACCAAAAATGACAAGGCCGACTCCATCCACGGTGCCACCTCCGTAAGGGGCTCCGCTCCATCTCCGGGCTGTTCCACTGCCTGTTGTAACCAAGCGAGGCAGGCTCGGGCAGCGTAGCAGCTGCATGCAGATGCCTGTAAGGATAGGCCTAAAATTTCAAAGGACCGTTTCATAGCTGCCTCCAGGCGACAGTCCTGCATGTCCTTCAGGGCAACTCCTCCTTCCACTGGGAGGGTAGTTTTTTTGTCACAGCCGTGACTAGGGCATCCACTTTAGGCGCTGCTAAGCGCGCCAAATGCTCCTCACTTAGAGGGTATAATTGCCCCATAGCCCTGGCGACTTTCAAAGGCCCCTCAGGGTCAGCCCATTGAGCCGTGATAAGCTCTTGGATGGAGTCATGCAAAGAAAAGGCTCGAGCAGGCTTCTTAGTACTTGCCATCCTCGGATTACCGGAGGTCTCAGTACTCCCAGGGTCTTCTATAGAGAAGACCTGCAAGGCATCAGTAATTTTCCACTGTGATGAGCTGCCAGCGCTTATTACTGATGCCTTGCAGGTCCTGCAAGGCTTCAGTAATAAGCGCTGGCAGCTGATCGTGGTGGAAAATCCTCACCGCGGAAGGATCATCTGGATCCGGTGGCAATCCTGCACCTGCTTCTGGCTCTCCAGACCACGAAGGCCTGCCAGACCCCTCAGAGTCCTCACATCCCGACCACAGGGGGGGAAAGGGGGTGCGCCACTCTCTGAAGGGGAATCCACCCTTCTGCGCTTGTCTTGCAGCCATCTGTCAGGGGAAAACGCGCCTGACGGTAATCCAAGGCCAGACTCCACTGGAGGGGATACAGAAAGCAGGGCCACAAAGGACCCCTTCGGAAGAGCTCTTTTTAATAGAGATGCATTATGCAGCAATAAAACAAATTCAGGGGGAAATAGCTCACCCTGGCCTCCCGGTTCCAGTCCGGGGGAAACAGCTCTTTTATTAGCCTCTACACGAGGCGCCCCTCCAGGCTCAAACCCCTCCGCCTCAGCGGGGGTGGGGTAGGGGGGGGTAGCACCATGCTGTTCCAAAATGGCACTCGCTGTCAGCTCCACGGAGCGGGAAGGAACATCGCTCGCCATGCTCGGGCCGGCACTACCGTCTGAAAAGCACGCCTTACAGAGCCCCGCTGCAGATTTGCGCTTGCCACAAATGGAACAACGCTTTACTTTCTCAGCAGCCATCGCCGAAAGCGACGGAAATTCAAAATGGTGGATTTGCGCCCAAATCGTCCCGATCGCGGGCCCTCCCCGGAGGAGCTACAAAATGCTCTTACCTCACCAGACCGAGTCTCCGAGCTCCGGTCACACTGCACAATCAGAAGAAAACCTCTTTTCGGGGATCGCAGCACCAAAGCGCGACGCAACTTTTTTTTTTTTTTACGCTGTAAGGAAAGTTTGAGGCAACAGCGAAAGAGGCAAATTTCCAACTCCAGAGGATCAGTAGCGTGGGAAAGGCAGGGAAAGGGCTAACCTATTTGCCTTTAAAGTGGGTACCATCAGCCACAACACTTCTGCTACAACTGGCAAAGCACAGGAGCCACCCTGGCAGATTTTCTGAAGCAGCTTGAACAAGCTGCAACCACCCTGCTGGGGAGATAGAGAATACTGAAGAGGCAGATGTAGCTAGCTGGCCATGAGGCACTATGGTTTTTCAGTGCTCTCTATCTCCCCCTGCTGGTTGATGGACATAACCCACTCGTAATGGATTCATCTGCTTGATGACAAGGAATGGTTGATGCGTTGCTTCAATTTGATTTACTTATTTTTGCAAACTTGTTCTCAAGGTTTACAATTCTCCAACCTATATACTTTAATAGTACAAAGTTCATGAGATAAAGACTGCACGGAAATGTCATTGTAAAAGTTACTATCAGGCTCATTTTCAAGAGAGATAGATGTCCAAAAAGTGACATAAGTCAGCATTTGGACGTTTATCTCACAGAAATGTCCAAATCAGTATTATCAAAACCTCTTTTTTTTATTTTATTTTATCATTTTACTTAATTACAATCACATTTATCACATAAATGTAAGGAAATACAGAAATTAATATAAAAAGGAAAACATTTTCTCTCAACAATATATATTTACATAATTGTCCACAATTGGAAGATCCAAGATCAGGAAAACAATCTTAAAGAAAATAAGAAAAACTCAAAATGGTTAATCTTACACTTCACATTTTCTGAGGGAGGAAGGTTAATCCGTTATTGCAGCCGGTACAGTGGTAACTGAAGGAAGTTGCTGCAGAGGATTCTTCATCTGTTTCCACAAACTCTATAATTTCTTAGGTTCAAACAAATAAGTAATAAGGAAAATAAAACACTTACAAGGGAATCGTGCTAGGAAGGTCCCACCTGGGGCAATGATTCCTGGCTGAAAAGCCAAGACTTCACACCTCCCAGTCTGCGATTCCCTTGATGTGTCAGGAAATATATTCATCTTTGAACCCAAAAAACTAATCAACCATATATCGGAAATACAATTTCAAAACGTTGTTCCTATCTAATCAAAGACGAAAGTCACTAATAATATATCTATAACTTCTGAATTTTCCAAAATGTCAGTTAAACATCTCTTTTCTCTGAAAGAAGATTTTAAAGGAAATATAATTTTAGTCACCAAAAGGTGGCTAACAGAAGGTATTAGCAAAGTATCGGAGAAATATTTCTTCAAGAATTCAGTAGCTAATATATAGGATATTATAGGTAAATTTATCATTCTCAAGTTATTTTCCCTTAATTGGTTCTCCAGAAATTCCAGTTTTTACAAGAAAAATAACTATTCTTCATTACCAAATTATCTAATTTTCATAGAGAAGCCATTTCCGTAATCAAAGTCTCTTTTTATATCTTGGACTTCCACTTTGTTAGATAAGTATTAATATAAATTCTTTAACTCACATAGTGAAAAGTTTTAAACATCTGAAGAAGACAGTTATTCACATTCTGCTGCAGTTCCTATAGTATGTCCTTTATGACATTATTGGCTTCACCAAGTCCAATTTCTTCACAGAAACCACTCCAGATATCTTCGGGGGGGGGGAAGAGCTCACTCTCCAATCCCCCAGTTGGTTTATTATCCGGAGTCGATGCTGCACCAGGACCTCCTCGGGTCACATGAAAATCCTAACCCACTTCGGGCGTTACCATTATTGACCTCCATAGCGAAGCATTACTATTTCCGGGTCTTGGAGGGGTCGTGCCAACAGGGGGACTCAAAGTCACTCCCTCCACTGAGATTCGGCAATAAAGCCTTGCTGTTCCCCGAAGCAAGAACCGATATCCCCGACGTTATGACCCCGAATCTCTCCAAAATAGACTGACAAGTGGTGGGAACCCCAGCCGTGTTCGAGGAGGACAGCACCACGGCTTTGCCTTTTCTCTTCCCCATTCTCTGGGGAGCGCGCCTTCTTCTTCAGGCATTCTGGTGTAAAACGGGAACTCAACTAGCATACGTCCTCCCTCAACGCCATCTTGGATCCTCCAGGTTGGGACACTCTTTGTCTGGTTTCTCCTCAGAGGCCTGTCTGATATGGGTAACCCTACAGCTTAGCCCTCTGAGTCATTGAAACACGGAAGCCCCTCCACCACTTGCAAGGTGGTGTCCCTTCGGAGGGGCAAAATCTCTTTTTAGATATCTTTCTCTGAAATCTGTCAGAAGGACGTCCAAATCTCAAGGGGGTGTGCCAAGGGGGTGTTCAAGGCGGGACTTGGGCGTTCCTAAGACATGGACATCTTTCGGCAATAATGGAACAAAACAAAGACGTCCAAGACTAAGACGTTTTGAGCTAGACCTGTTTTTATAGTGAACAGCTGCAGTGGGACTTAAACCCACTTCCCCAGGATTAAAGTCTGCTGCACTAAACACTAGGCTACTCTACTTCACACAAGAGGTGCCCCAAATGACTCGGGAGATCAACTCCCCTTACTCCCCCAGTGGTCACTATTCCCCTCCCACCCCAAAAAAATGTAATTAAAAATATTACTGCCAGCCTCAGATGTTATACTCAGGTCAAATCGAATAGCATGCAGGTCCCTGGAGTAGTCTAGTAGTGGTGCAGTGCACTGCAGACAGGTGGACCAAGGCTTCTACTTGTTATGCTTGTGGAGGAAACTGTGAGCCCTCAGAAACCCATTGTACCCACATATTGGTGCTCCCTTCACCTGTAAGGGTTATGGTAGTGGTGTACAGTTGGGGGTAGTGGGTTTTGGAGGGCTCAGCAGACAATGCTCATAAGTACATAAGTATTGCCATACCAGAAAAGACCAAAGGTCCATCAAGCCCAGCATCCCGTTTCCAACAGTGGCCAATCCAGGTCACAAATACCTGGCAATATCACAAAAAGTACAAAACATTTTATACTACTTATCCAGAAATAGTGGATTTTCCCCAAGTCCATTTAATAATGGTCTATGGACCTTTCCATTAGGAAGCCGTTCAAACCTTTTTAAAACTCCACTAAGCTAACCGCCTTTACCACATTCTCTGGCAATGAATTCCACAGTTTAATTACACGTTGAGTGAAGAAAAATTTTCTGATTCATTTTAAATTTACATTGTAGCTTCATCGCACACCCCCTAGTCCTAGTATTTTTGGAAAGCGTAAACAGACACTTCACATCTACCCGGTTCAACTCCATTCATTATTTTATAGACCTCTATCATATCTCCCCTCAGCCGCCTTAGAGCCCTAGCTGCTTTAGCCTTTCCTCATAGGGAAGTCATCCCATCCCCTTTATCACCCTTCTCTGTACCTTTTCTAATTCCACTATATCTTTTTTTGAGATACAGCAACCAGAATTGAACACAATATTCCAGGTACGGTCGCACCATGGAGCGATACAAAGGCATTATAACATCCTCATTTTTGTTTTCCATTCCTTTCCTAACACCTAACATTCTATTTGCTTTCTTAGCCGCAGCACCACACTGAGCAGAAGGTTTCAAAGTATCGACGACACCTAGATCTCTTTCTTGGTCTGTGACTCCTAACGTGGAACCTTGCATGACGCAGCTATAATTTGGGTTCCTCTTTCCCATATGCATCACTTTGCACTTGCTCACATTAAACGTCATCTGCCATTTAGACGCCCAGTCTAAGGGCGCAACAGTGAGATGTGTACCTGGGAGCATTTTATAAGGTCCACTGCAGTGCCCCCAAGGATGCCCTATTGCTTTCCTGGGATGTCACTTTTCCACTATTCTACCTGATGCCAAGCTTTCTATTTTTTTTTAATAACATCTGAGCCTTGTGTCTATTGTTTATCCTTATATTTGGGCTTTGAATTCAGATCTATAGATGAAAAGGAGGTCTCATTACATATGTCTAAATACCAGAGTACTACTTTTCCATACCTCATAGCAAGAATGCACATTCCCTAATTACCTGTCTCAATGCAACTGAAGCTTTTACCTCCTCGGTTCATGTAAATGGTTTCATCCCTGTGTGGATTCTCTGATGCCATGTGAGGATTTCTTTCCAACCAAAGCTTTTACCACACTCAGGACATGTAAATGGTTTCACTCCTGTGTGTATTCTCTGGTGCATTGTGAGGTTTACCTTCTGACCAAAGCTTTTACAACACTCTATACATGCAAATGGTTTCTCTCCCGTGTGGACTTTCTGATGCACTTTGAGATTTACATTACAACCAAAGCTTTTACCACACATAGAACATGTGAATGGTTTCTTTTTATTGTGGAGTTTCTTGTGTATTTTGTACGTTTTGAATTTGGATGTATTTGTTTGAAAATGGACCAAAAAATAAAACATCCAGATCACAAAACATTTTTCCAAACAGCATTTTCAAAAGGAAAAGAGACTTTTTGGTAGAAAATTACCTTTCCTGTTCTGCTTTTGGACGTTTTACAAAAAATGTCCAAATTCAGACTTAGATGTCATATCCAAAAATGCCCCGTGTGCATTTGACTTGCCCAGCCCAAAGTCACAAGGAGCAACAGTGGGAATTGAACACGTTAACAGAATCAAAGCCCGCTGCACTAACCAATAAGCCACTCCTCTTATGTTTTGGACGTCTTATTCAAAACTAGTAAAAAAGGCCCGTTTCTGTTTTAAAGGAAACGGACGCTAGCAAGGTTTTCCTCGGAGTGTGTATGTTTGAGAGAGAGAGTGTGTGTGAGAGAGAGTGAATGTGCGAGTGTGTGTGACACAGAGAGAGACTATGTGCGAGTGTGTGTGTGAGAATGAGAGTATGTGCCAGGGTCCCCCTCCCTCCCAGTTGCAGGGTCGTCGTCCCCGGGTCTGTCTCATAGTTGCAGGGGGTTCCCCCTCCCCTTTCACCCCCCTCCCCAGTTGCAGGACTCCCCCCCCCAGTTGACTTAATGAAACGGGCGCTAGCAAGGTTTTACTCTGAGTGTGTGGGCTGTTTGTAAGAGTGTTTTTTTTTTTTTTAGGTGAGGTACAATGAGTGTGTGTGAGGAACTGAGGGGTGGAGGGGTCACCATTGCTGGGGGATGTGGTGTCAATGATTGAGTGTGTAATACATAGAGAGTGATTGTCCATGTATCTATGTCCTGCATCAGTGTGTGTGAGTTTGGGGTGGGGGAGGGGTGTTAACGGGGATCCTGTATCAGTGAGTGTGTGTCACAGAGATTGTGATAGGGCTGCTGCTGCTTTACTGGTAGGTGGTGGCAGTGGGGGTTGGAGGTTGTTTAGCACTGCAGGGTTGGTGTTTGGGGGGGGGGGGGGTGTCAGCTGTTTGCAAGTGTTTTTTTTTCCAGCGGTCGCCTCCAAACATTACCACAACCTAAGGTCAGAATCACCCTCAGTATGTCCAGTAGCGGTACCCAAATGAACACACCGCTACTTACTCACACTTATCGCACACCATACTGGAGCTACCAACTACGCTGGAGCCTTTGTCCGTTGGCGTACGCACCAGATACTTCCTCTTACAGGCCTCCTTCAGAAATATAAACAAATAGAAGAACGAAACAAATTACTCCTTTTCCGCTCAAATTACCCGACAACTTCCGTATGTTACTACACCGGTGCGTTCTTGTAAAATAGGGCGGGAGGGGGTTCCAGTGTATTCTTCCTCCTTGCCGACGGTTGGGTGGCTGCTGTAGGAAGTGAAAACCAACTGGAAGCTGGTTGTGCGAGGTACGGACTGAATGGGATCAGTGGGCTTCTTTTGGTGCGCGCGCCGGTGACTTCTCTCAGGGGGGTGGATGGGGAGATCAGCAGCATCTGGCAGGCAGTCTCCAGCGATTCATAGGCAGGGGCAGGAGTGTCCATCGTGGAGGAGGGTGGGTGAGGGAGACTGTGGGTGGGGGCAGCGGAATCTAGCAGCGACCTCGGGGGGGGGGGGGTGGACGGGAGGAGCGGTATCTAGCAGGCAGTCTCCAGCGATTCCTAGGCAGGGGCAGGAGTAGGGAAACTTACTCCTCCCCCTGCCTGGGTCGCTGTTTGCTGCTAGCTGGGTCGCGGACACGGGTTGTTGCTGTGCGGGGGGTGCGTCGGTGTGTGGGTGGTTCGGGAGTTTTTCACAGGGCAGTATGAAGTTGGGGGATGACGGGTGCGCTGGGGTCCTGAGGCCTCACCCACCTCCTGCAGATTCGACACGCGCCGCAGGCGCTGGCTCGCCGTGTCACCGCCCTCCCTCTTCGTCCTCTCTGATTGAGGGCGGGGTTAGTGTGCGCGGGTGGTTCGGGAGGTTCGCAGGCAGTGTGCAGCGATTCCTAGGCAGGAGGGGGAGGGGAGTAGTGCCTGGGTCGCTGTTTGCTGCTGGCTGGGTCGCTGTTTCCCTGGGTCGCTGTTTTCTGCTGGCTGGGTGGCGGTTTATTGCTGGACTCGGAGGCGCAGCCAATCAGTGGAACGTCTTTCATGACGTCACTTTTATCTACTCCACTCCATTAAGTAGACCACCTCTGGCCGGAAGCCACGGTTCCAGGCAGCCTCAGAACGTTGGAGGTGAGAATTATTATATAGGATTAGACCAAAAAAAAGGACATCCAAATCACAGGACGTCCATAGTATTTTCGAACACAAAATATTTCCTTATTAACTTCGTACATCTTTCAAGGCCCCATAATCTAGTGTCCCCTTGGGAAAGTCACTTCATCCACCACTGCCTCAGGTACAGACTGAGTCCTCTAGGGACAAGAAACATACCTACTATATCTGAATGCAACTCATCTTGAGCTAAATCCAAAAAAAAAAAAAAAAAAGAACAGGAACAAGCTGGAACTACTCTGACAAAATGAACGACGAGAAATTAAATTTAAATTTACTAATTTGCTTTCCGTTAGTCCCTCTGGACCATCCCAGAGAAAGTGACTGATGGATTGTGCACGCCTTCCAGCAGGTGGAGACTGATTATTCTATCGAGAGAGCCAATAAGAGTCCAGGCTACCTAGAAATACATTCAGTATTAGCCTAACAAAGAAGAAGAAAAAATAAAGAACAAGATTCTGTGCAATGGGAAACTGGAACAGCCACTGATGTCAAACACACTTGTATGCGCCTCTTGCATAATTTTAAACAACTTATTAACTTTTGTTTTTTGTCTTTAAAACTTTATGAACAATAGAGAAACCCCAAACTTACAAAGCAGCTGTACGCGGAACCATAAGAACAAAAAACGAGACTGCAAAACACCAAAGCAGAGGGAGGGGTCTGGGCAGGTCTGGAGGAACTAAAGGAAAGCAAATCTGCAGGTAAGATCTAATTTCTCCTTCCTTAGCATCCCTCCGGAATGGCCCAGAGAAAGAGTAAATTAGCCCTTACCTGCTAATTTGCTTTCCTTTAGTCCGTCCGGACCAGCCCAGAATGTGACTGATGGGTTGTGCACGCCTTCTAGCAGGTGGAGACTGAGAAAAAGACTCTAGCAAGCCAATAAGAGCCCTTGTCAGCTACAGAAAGATCCAGTAATAAAGTACCAAAGCAGAAGTAAAGCCACAGAAGAAACAAATGATCTGTGCATCCAAAAACCTGAGCAGCCACCGGCACATTGCCAACATAGGGTGAGTGCCTACAAACATATTATGCCCCTGCATAACAGGACATCTAGATAACCAGAAAAACACTTTTTTTTTAAATACAGAAATAAACTACAAAACAGCTCTGAATAAAGAAATATATCTTAACTCCTGAAAACACAGATACCTGAAGGGAGGGATCTGGGCCGGTCCGGAGGGACTAAAGGAAAGCAAATTAGCAGGTAAGGCCTAATTTACCCTTCCTTAGCGTCCCTCCAGACCAGCCCAGAATGTGACTGATGGGAAGTAAAGCAGTGAAATTATGGGAGGGACCCGCAACCTGCTGACAACTCAAGATGTCCACGCGATAGTGCTTAGAAAAAGAATGCAAAGACGGCCAAGTCGCCACCCTACAAATGTCCTCCGGAAGCACCAGACAAGGCTCTGCCCAAGAGGCTGCCTGACCTCTTGTAGAGTGAGCCTTAACATGCTCTGGAACAGGCTTCCCAGAAAGGTAAGCTGAGGCAATCATTTCTTTAAGCCACGGAGAAATAGTGGGCTTAGAGGCCATAAACCCTTTGCGTGAATCTCTGATCAGAATAAACAAACGATCGGATCGCAAAATGTCATTAGTAGACTTGATATACTGTTTCAACACCCGTTTGACATACGAACGCTTCAAACACTGCTGCTCCTCCGACCCGAAGAAAGAACCTAACACAGGCAATACCACTGGCTGACATACATGAAAACGAGTCACAACCTTGGGAAGAAAGGAAGGAACTGGCCGCAAAACTACCCGATCGGAACAGAACTCCAAAAACGGTGATCTACACAACAGCGCCTGCAACTCCTACTCGCCTAGCCAAAGCAACGGCCACCAAAAATATTGTCTTCAGAGTCAAGTCTTTCAGAGAACAGGACAAAGGCTCGAAGGGAGGCTTAGTAAGAACCAAAAGCATTCAATTCAGATCCCAACAAGGAAAAGAACATTGAGACGGGGGGGGGGGGGGGGGGGGGGGGGGGGCGAAGGAGATTAACCCCCCTCAAAAAATGCAGTACATCCGGATGACTAGCTAGAGACCTCCCTTGGACACGACCACAAAACATGTCAAAGCTGCAATGTGCACTTTAAAAGAAGCCAAAGCAAGACGTTTGTCATAACTCTGCTGCAAAAAATCCAAAATTTGCAGAAGAGACACGAAAAGGAGATAGACTAAACTCCTTACACCATGCCTCAAAAATCCTCCAGGTGCGCACATAATTCAAAGAGGTAGAATGGCAACGAGAGTGAAGCATAGTAGCAATGACCTTAGCGTGCATAGTAGCGATGACCTTAGTGGAATAACCTTTCTTAGTCAGCTTAGCCCTCTCAAGAGCCAGGCCGTAAGACAGAATTGACCCGGATCCGGATGAACCACCAGGCCCTGCGTAAAAGATCTTGCGTGACCGAAAGCCTGAAGGGAACATCTAGTAGAAGACGCCGCAGGTCGGCATACCATGGTCTGAGAGGCCAATCCGGTGCTACTAAGATCAGACGCCCCCTGTGAGTCTCAACCTTCTGAACAAGAGGCCATGGAGGAAAGGCATACAGTAGACCAATTGGCCAGGATTGAAGAAAAGCGTCCACGCCCTGTGCTTTGGGATCCGTGTGATGACTGAAGAACAGAGGAAGTTTTGCATTGCAGGCAAAGGCAAACAGATCCATCCTGGGACACCTCCAACGACTGACCAGTTGCCGAAACGCCACTTGGCTTAGAGACCACTCTCCGGGATCGAGCAAGTGACTGAGAAAATCTGCTTGAACATTTAGGACCCCTGCCACGTGAGCCGCTGATAGTGCTACCAGATGGACCTCCGTCCACTGAAACAGCAGCTACGCCTCTTACTCCAATGGTAGGCTCCTCGTCCCTCCTTGCCAAATGATATACGCTACTGTGGTGGCATTGTTTGACATCACCCGGACTGCTCCGCCTCTCAGAAGATGAAGAAAACCCTGGAGCGCCAGACGAATTGCTCTGGTCTCTAACAGGTTAATTGAGAATGGTCTTGTCATGAGAAATCTGAGACCCTGAGCATACTGTCCCTGACAGTATGATCTTTCTCTAGCTGGCAAGGGCTTTTATTGGCTCGCTAGAGTCTCAGTTTTTTTTTCTCAGTCTCCACCTACTGGAAGGCGTGCACAACCCATCAGTCACACTCTGGGCCGGTCCGAAGGGACGCTAAGGAAGTGACTGATGTGAAGTAGCAAAGCAGTACATTTATGGGAGGAACCTCAGTAATCCCGTCATAAGCACACTCATGCCAAAAACTGCATCCTGACACTGTACATCCAGTCTGTAATGCTTAGACAAAGAATGCAAGTTGCTGCCTTACAGATTTCCAAAGGACGCACCATTTATAAATGATTTAGAGATGGGAGTAACTAGCGAGGTAATTAAATTTGCTGATGACACAAAGTTATTCAAAGTCGTTAAATCGCGACAGGATTGTGAAAAATTACAAGAGGACCTTACGAGACTGGGAGACTGGGCGGCTAAATGGCAGATGATGTTTAATGTGAGCAAGTGCAAGGTGATGCATGTGGGAAAAAAGAACCCGAATTATAGCTATGTCATGCAAGGTTCCACGTTAGGAGTTACGGACCAAGAAAGGGATCTGGGTGTCGTCGTCGATAACACACTGAAACCTTCTGCTCAGTGTGCTGCTGCGGCTAAGAAAGCGAATAGAATGTTGGGTATTATCAGGAAAGGTATGGAAAACAGGTGTGAGGATGTTATAATGCCGTTGTATCGCTCCATGGTGCGACCGCACCTTGAGTATTGTGTTCAATTCTGGTCGCCGCATCTCAAGAAAGATATAGTAGAATTGGAAAAGGTGCAGCGAAGGGCGACTAAAATGATAGCGGGGATGGGACGACTTCCCTATGAAGAAAGACTAAGGAGGCTAGGGCTATATAGCTTGGAGAAGAGACGGCTGAGGGGAGACATGATAGAGGTATATAAAATAATGAGTGGAGTGGAACAGGTGGATGTGAAGCGTCTGTTCACGCTTTCCAAAAATACTAGGACTAGGGGGCATGCGATGAAACTACAGTGTAGTAAATTTAAAACAAATCGGAGAAAATTTTTCTTCACCCAACGTGTAATTAAACTCTGGAATTCATTGCCGGAAAATGTGGTGAAGGTGGTTAGCTTAGCAGAGTTTAAAAAGGGGTTGGACGGTTTCCTAAAGGACAAGTCCATAAACCTCTACTAAACAGACTTGGAAAAATCCAAAATTCCAGGAATAACATGTATAGAATGTTTGTACGTTTGGGAAGCTTGCCAGGTGCCCTTGGCCTGGATTGGCCGCTGTCGTGGACAGGATGCTGGGCTCGATGGACCCTTGGTCTTTTCCCAGTATGGCATTACTTATGTACAAGATGTGTTCAGCCACCACAAGATGTGACACAGCTTGCCTGCTGGTAGAATGCGCTTTTAATCCTTCCAGCACTAGTTTCTTGGAAAGGTTGTAAGCAGAAGCAATAATTTCCTTAAGCCACCTAGAAATGGTGGGTTTAGATGCTGCCAACCCTTCGCGGGAACCTCCAATGAGCAGGAAAAGACAATCCAATCGTCTAAATTCCTCCGTAGACTGCAAATATTGCTTAAGGACTTTCTTGATATCTAATTTTCACAAAGGCAGCTGATCCTCTGATCTGACAGAAGTGCCCAGCACTGGCAAAACTACAGATTGGCTCAAATGGAATCTCAACAAGACTTTAGGAAGGAAACAAGGAACGGGACACAAAACTACTCATTCCTTAGAAAACAATGCCTGCAACTCTGACACCCTCCAAGCTAAAGCAATGGCTATAAAAATACTGTCTTGAACGTCAAATCTTTCAGAAAGAAAGCTGACAAAGGCTCAAAAGGAGGACTAGTAAGGACCGAGAGAACCAAACTGAGGTCCCAAGCAGGAAAAACAGATTGAGGAGGGCAAAGCAGACTTGCTCCCCTAAGGAAATGTACAACGGCCAGATGAGCAGCCAAGGATTTGCCTTTAATTCATCTGCGAAAACAAAATAATGCTGTAATCTGCACCTTAAGAGAAGCAAGGGCCAAGCTTTTATCAAAACCACAAGATCTGTGCCACTGAAGCTCAAAACGGAGAAACACCCAGATCGTCACACCAGGACTCGAAAATATACCAAGTCCAAATATAATTCAGAGAAGTTGAGTGACAACGCAACCGAAGCATCGTGCAAATTACATTTGAGGAGTAACCTCTCTTCATCAACTGTGCCCTTTCAAGAGCCAAGCCATAAGACAAAAAAACAAAAATGAACCGGATCCAGATGAAGTACTGGACCCTGGATCAGACGGCCGGGAGATTCTGGAAGCTTCAGCGGAATCCACCAGACGCACAAGATCGGTATACCAAGGTCTGTGGGGCCAATACGATCCTTTGAATGAGACATCCCAGAAGAGGCCATGGAGGAAAGGCATAAAGAAGTTCCGACAGCCAAAGCTGTAGAAAAGCATCTATGCCCTCCGCTTTATGATCCTTCCTGCAACTGAAGAATCGTGGAACCTTGTCAACTGAGAGATGTTGCCATGAGATCCATGACCGGAAGCCCCCAGCGATTGGCGATGGCCTGATACACTGTCAAAACTAAACATCCATTCTCCTGGGTCCAGCGTATGACAATTGAAGAAGTCCACCTGAACTTGTGCTGTTCCCGCTACATGGGACGCCGAGAGACCTGAAGAGATGACACTCCAAACAAACCATGAATAGTGCTGTTTCCTGTTCCAATAAAGCACTCCTTGTTCCTCCTTGTTGACTCCAAATTACCGCTGTGGCATTGTTCGAGAGGATGCGCACTGCGTTTCCTTTCGAAAAAGGACTGAAATGCCTCTAACAACAAATGGATCGCTCTGGCTTCCAAGAGATTGATAGCAAAGGTCGTCTCCTGCCGGGACCAAAGGCCCTGTGCAAAGTATCCTAGACAGTGGGCTCCCCAGCCCCTGAGGCTAGCATCGGTTGTGACTACTATCCACTGAGGGGGATCCAGTGGAACTCCTCTGCTCAGATTGGCCATCCGCAGCCACTAAAGGAGAATGCCAAGCTCCAGAGCTCTAAAGGGTAATTGTACTTTCAGGGAATCCTTCTGTGGGGACCATCGGAACAAGAGAGATTGCGGCAGAGATCTCATGTGAGTCTGCTCAAGGTACCACCTCTATCATTGCTGCCATGGATCCCAGAACTTGAAGATAATCTCTCGCATATGGCATCGGTTCCCACAGTAGAGTTTGAATTTGATCCTGAAACTTTAGAATCCTGCTCTAGGGAAGGAACACCCGACCCTGCAACATACTGAAAGACACCCCGAGATAGTCGAGTGTCTGAGACAGCACTAAGCGGCTCTTGTAAGAGTTGACTACCCAACCCAGGGACTAAAGGCCTCACCTACTTGAGCAGTGACTTGAGACTCTCTTGATACAACTTCACTCTGATCAACCAATTGTCCAGGTAAGGATGAACCAAAATGACTTCCCCCCCCCCCCCCCCCAAGAGCCATCGCCATTACTACCAAGATTTTCGTGAAGGTACAAGGAGCTGTAGCAAGGCCGAAAGGCAGTGCCCAATACTGATAAAGCTTGCCCAAGACTGCAAAACGAAGAAACTGCTGCTGGAATGGACAAATCGGAATGTGCAGATAAGCCTATGTTAAGTTTAGAGCAGTCAAAAAAACTCCCCGGTCCGCAACGCTACAATGACCGAGCAAAGAGTTTCCATATGAAAACTGGTGATCCTGAGGGTCCGATTGACTGCCCCAAGGTCTAAAATTGGCCGAAAATAACCTTTTTTTTTTTGGGGTCGACAAAGTAAATGGAAAAATGACCATGTCTGTTTTCTGAAGGAGGAACCGGACAGACGGCCTTGGGGCGAGAATGACAGGGAGACTCCTGCTCAAATTCCAAGGCATACCCGTTCTGAATAACCTCAAGAACCTACTAATTGGAGGTAATCTGGGCTCACCTCCAATAAACTCTACTAAATCATCACGCATGTTCCTGAACCTTCACTACCCCAACTGTGGAGGAGTGAAATATAAATTAACATATGCATCCAGTTTCTCCTATATAGGTACGCAAACATGGAATGAACTACCTAAATCAATAAAAACAACATTTATTTCCATAAATTACTGAAAACCAACCTTTTTAACAAAGCATACTACAATAATCCATCCTAAATACCAGTTAATCAAAATTTTACACCAAATCTTCACTAAACATAATTCTGTACTTCCCGATTGTCCATACTAATCAATAAGATAGAAGTTTAATATTCCTGATTGTCCAAGTTAATCTATTCACGATTGAAGTTAATCCAACACCTTTATTTCTGATTATGAAAATGCACTTTCTGTAACTGTATACCTAATCCTCTCTGTCTCCTTCACCTTAATATGTATTTCTCTTCCGGAATTGGTGATCACTATTGTGGAAAATGTAAGCCACATTGAGCCTGCAAATAGGTGGGAAAATGTGGGATACAAATGCTACAAACAAACAAATAAATAAATAAATAAATAAAACTGTGTTAAGCGAGCTCCCACAGGAATCAAAGGTTGGACCCAGACACCTTAATTGGAAAGGACGGGCAGGGGACTGGAAGGAAGAACTGGCCTCTGTGCCACCACGCTGGGCACCACGAAAGGACTGAAAACGTTGAAAGAACCAAGACCTCTGAACAGAAGCTACTCTGCCTGCTCTGAACCAATGAAAATCTCAGCCCCTACCCAAGAGAAACCTGCAACCAATCTAGGACAATCCTCAGGAAATCGAGGCACTTTAGAATCCCCTAAACTCCTAACTAGCATGTCCAACTCATCTCCAAACAGAAGAGATCCCTGAAAGGGAAACTTACTAAGCTTTTATTTGGAAGCTGCATCAGCTGACCAACCACGAAGCCAAAGAGATCATTGTGCGGCCACCCCTAAGGCCATAGAAGCAGCTCTCAGTAAATTATATAATGTGCCAGCCATAAAGACAGAACCCATCTCAATCTAACACTCTCTCAGACCAGCGAAAACAAGCCCTGGCCACCAACAAACCACAGATAAGCTGCCTGAATAACCAGAGAAAACATCAAAACTGTTCTTTAACAGAGACGCCATATGGCGATCCTGAACATCCTTAAGAGCTATGCCTCTATCCACAGGCACTGTATTTCTCTTGGTAACAGCAGAGAAAACTGCATCAACTACCAGAGGCTGAAAGCGAGATTTGTCCTGATCAGGAATCAGATAGAGACGAATCATGGACCGCGAGAGTCGAAAGGGGAATCTGGCACATCCCAGTGTACCTGAATGATGTCTCCAATATCCTGATGCATAGGAAAGGTCTTGCCAGGCTAATACCCTTTACCAAAAGATCCACCTTACAGCCCTCTACAGCCGTGGATTCTTCCTCAAAATGCAGGCCAGAGCTCTTGAAAATCCTCCTTATGAAAATTTCTTACCACTGAAGGATCTTCCCCAAGGAATAGCATCTCCGCACTTGGGTCCACCGTGCTGGTTTCCTCAGCAGAGAATCTCCCGCATAATCATCCTCATCAGGAGAGGGCATCTCCAGATCAGTGTCTGAAATATGGTCCTCCTGTATGTCCGAAGAGACTCTAAGCCTTTTCGCAGAGGACAACTGCTTCTCTGACACTCCAGAAGATGAAGCTGAAACTGGGCCTAACTTCTGTAAAAGAAAAGTCTTATACATCTGGAGAACAAATTCAGGAGGGAATCCCCCTGCAAACTCCTGCCTGCTCAGCTCCTGAAACCGAATTAGATTCAGCCAAGTGCAGTGGAAGAGAAGCAGACAGTTCCCCTGAGATGGACTGCTTCTCTAAAGTGGCAGAGTTTCCTACCAAAACGGGAGCCTTGGACTTAGACACCCAAATCCTGTCGAGCTGCCACCGCAGCAGCTGAAGATGCCAACTCAGAAAGAGCTGCAACCGATGGCGTTTCAGCAGCAGTGCACCCTGTACCGACAGAAGCAAAGCTTTTCCACCATAGCGTAATCTGTTTCCCCCCCACCCCCCATCAGCCAAAGTAAGTTGCTCCAGTACTACCTGACATCTTCAAGTCCAAAATGATTTAAGATGTGTAAAAAAAAAAAAAAAAATCACACCCAAATATCGACCTATATGTTTACATGGATAAGCTAATAAACAGGAAGCTCCCCAGAGATCTCCTCCCTCAATAACTGCTATCCTGAGTAGATTTTATAACATCAGGAAACATCCATAATTTTTGCCGCAAAACACAACCTGTAAACGTCTGAAAAATAGTTTCATTACTGCACTGAAATCTTGTTTAAAAACAAACGAAACAGAGTAGCTCTTGAAGAAACTTCAGATAACCAATCTTCTAGAATTGCTGATAAATCCTGAAGAACATTTTCCCTTCCAAATTTTGCAACTGGCTTTCTGGACAGACCCCTAATTTCTTAGGCACATAATAAATCTTGTTCAATAGAGGAATATTTTCAGTAGGAAATTTCAAATTGTGTTGTATTTTTTTTTAAAGATCCCACAGGGTCACTCCTTCTGTTAAAGTTCTCTATCTGTTCCATTCTACGAAATACATCAGTATTATCTTTTCAAAATGTTTGTGAAAGAGATCAACTTTACACACAAAGGGGTCCTTTTATTAAGGTGCACTAGATGATAAAATACCCATTATATTCCTATGGGCGGCTTGTTATTTAGCATGCGCTAAATCTGTTAGGGCGCCTTAGTAAAAAGGACCTCTAAGTTTGCCATTTCCAAGGTAGACTTCACTATCAAAGCAACCAATTTTTGAAGACCAAAGAATCTCTGTTATCACCGTGGAGTAGGTAGGAAGAATTCCGTCTCCAACATTCTTTGCTGCATCTGTCTCCACAGGCTTGCTACCACCACCGCTAGTGCCTTGCATGGCGACTTCCGTCTGTTTGAAGCTTGCGAGGAGATGTAAAGTCTGTGCACCTTTGCCCCCAGGTACTCACATAAACTCATTTTCAAATGAAAAACTACATACATGGGATCAAAGAAGCCAAATCTTGAAAATAATTAGGGGTGCTAAACCCAATAGGAATTATCCCTGAATGGACAGTCAAAAGGTTTGCTCAATATTTGGGTAATCGTGCTGGCTCCTATGCATGGGATAAACAGAGGATCACTAAATAGAAAGGGGATGGAATCAAAACAAAACCTACGTGACCTCATGTGATAGGCAGGAGAGGTATCTGAAAATTAAGTCCAGTGCTGGGAAGTTTTCTACAGTCTGTGTCTTAAAATTGGCAGAGACAATCAGGATGGGCTGGAGTGGCTTCTACATCAACTCTAGTAGATGGGAAGTAAAGATGAGTGCAGGGAAGACTGTGTCTCAAAAATGGCAAAAATCAGGATCAAGTATGTGTATTTTATATCACATTCACATCCTATGCTACGAGTGCAGGTACTATCTCAGCGAAGAGGGGACAAAATCTGGTGTTACAGTGCTGTGTTCCTATATGTGGTTGGAATGGTGATGAATTGCCAGCTGCTCTTGTTTGTCATACCAGTGCAATCATGAAGCAGTGTAACCCGCTTGGAGTGGTAAATGCGGCTCTGGCCACCTTGTCGGACAAACGATGGACTGTGCACATCTTTATCTGTCATCGTTTAAACCATTTTAAATTTCAACCAGATAGTAACCAGTCAAAAATGACCGCTGACTGGTTAAATCGCTTGTTCTGGGCTATCCACTAATTTTCAGCAGCACTTGACTATTTATTGTCGCTGAAATTAATAGTTAGTGCTTAAGACAAACTGGTTATTTGGGGGGGGGGGGGGGGGGGCATTCCGGAGGCAGTCAGTACACAGTCAGTTACGTGTCAATATTCAGCACTTAGCCGGCTAGGGCAGGGGTAGGCAACGCCGGTCCTCGAGAGCCGCAGGCAGGTCAGGTTTTCAGGATATCCAAAATGAATATGCATGAACTTGATTTGCATACACTGCCTCCATGGTATGCAAATCTATCTCCTGCATATTCATTGTGGATATCGTGAAAACCTGACCTGCCTGCGGCTCTCGAGGACCGGAGTTGCCTACCCCTGGGCTAGGGTAACCGCATAAAACACAGTTCTATCTTTATGCTGCAACCCATGGCCAGTTAAGTTCTGAATATCGACTTAACCGGCTATGCGTTAGTTGGCTATGCATAAACTGGATATTCGATGCCGAAGCCCAGACATGGCCCGGTAATGAATATCCAGGAATAACACCACTGCTGCCAGGGGTCAGCAAAACGCTCACCACTCACTGCCAGCTGAATATTTATTTATTAAAGCTTACTATACCACTAAAACTGAAATGAAAAAGCCGTTTACAAATCTAAAATACAGCAGGAAAGGAACTCCATACATCATAGAAAAGAAACACAAGCACTACCAAGAAATAAAAACAGAATATAACACAGAGAAGACGGAAACAAAAGAATTAATCTAATGGGTCATGTCAGACAATCCTAGAAGTTAATCAGGGGCACCAATGCTTTAAATAGCCAGATTAAAAAAACAACATCAAGCCCAGCATCCTGTTTCCAACAGTGGCCAATCCAGGTCACAAATACCTGGCAAGATCCCAAAAAAGTACTAAACATTCTATACTGCTTATCCCAGAAATAGTGGATTTTCCCCAAGTCTATTTAATAATGGTCTGTGGACATTTTCTTTAGGAAGCCACCCAAACACTTTTTTAAACTCCGCTAAGCTAACCACCTTTGCCACATTCTCTGGCAACAAATTTCAGAGTTTAATTACACGTTGAGTGAAGAAACATTTTCTCTGATTCGTTTTAAATTTACTACACTGTAGCTTCATCACATGCCCCCTAGTCCTAGTAATTTTGGAAAGCATAAACAGACGCTTCACATCTACCCGTTCCACTCCACTCATTATTTTATAGACCTTTATCATATCTCCCCTCAGCCGCCTTTTCTCCAAGCTGAAGAGCCCTAGCTGCTTTAGCCTTTCCTCATAGGGAAGTCGTCGCATCCCCTTTATCATTTTCGTCACCCTTCTCTGCACCTTTTCTAATTCCACTATATCTTTTTTGAGATGCGGTGACCAGAATTGAACACAATATTCGAGGTGCAGTCGCACCATGGTGCGATACAAAGGCAATATAACATCCTCATTTTTGTTTTCCATTCCTTTCCTAATAATACCTAACATTCTATTTGTTTTCCTAGCTGCAGCAGCACACTGAGCAGAAGGTTTCAATGTATCATCAACGACGACACCTAGATCCCTTTCTTGGTCTGTGACTCCTAATGTGGAACCTTGCATGACGTAGCTATAATTCGGATTCCTCTTTCCTCTTGCTCACATTAAACATCATCTGCCAGTTAGACGCCCAGTCTCCCAGTCTCGTAAGATCCTCTTGTAATGTTTCACAATCCTCCCGCGATTTAACGACTTTGAATAACTTGGTGTCATCAGCAAATCTAATTTTTAATCTAATGGGAGTCACAATTGACAGAAATCTCACACTTGAAGATCATGTGAAAAATACAGCAAAAAAAATGTTCTACTCAATGTGGAAACTTAAAAGGATCAAACCTTTCTTCCCAAGGGAAGTATTCCGCAGACTAGTACAATCAATGGTGCTAAGCCACCTAGACTACTGCAATGCTATCTATGCAGGATGTAAAGAACAAATCATTAAGAAGCTTCAGACCGCTCAAAACACAGCAGCCAGACTCATATTTGGGAAAGCGAAATACGAAAGCGCCAAACCCCTAAGAGAAACTACACTGGCTCCCACTAAAAGAACGAATTGCGTTCAAAGTGTGCACCCTGGTCCACAAAATTGTTCAAGGGGAAGCCCCGACCTATATGTCAGACCTTATAGACTTGCCTACCAGGAACGCAAAAAGATCAGCATGCACATTCCTCAATCTCCACTACCCTAACTGCAAAGGGCTAAAATATAAATCCACATACGCGACCAGTTTCTCATACATCTGCACAAAGCTATGGAACGCACTACTGAAGGCTACTGAAAACAGATCTGTTCAAGAAGGCATATCACAAACATCCATCTTAAATACTAAATAATAAGACTTTACACGAGCTAGACATAACTGAAATCTTATCACTTGACTGATTAACCTCTTTGTCATTAATAAATAAGCACTACCACTTCAATCTTTATGTCTAATATGGTCTCTCCATAGTCGATGACCTAAAGTATGTTACAACCCAATTTATTACTCAGGAACCTTCATGCATTACCATAATTTATTCTCTCTTACCATGTATATGCACACGATATTTATACCATGATCTGTTCCACGTTATGTTCCATGTATCTTACCTTGTATGAATGCAACTTAATGCATTACCATTTGTAATTCTGTGACCCGGAAATGGCAACCGCCATTACGGCAAATGTAAGCCACATTGAGCCTGCAAATTGTTGGGAAAATGTGGGATACAAATGCTACAAATAAATAATTACCTCACTAGTTACTCCCATCTCTAGGTCACTTATAAATATGTTAAAGTCTGCCTTCTGTGGTAAGTAAATTCATGGAAACCCTTTTAACGCAGAGAATAGTAAAGTTTAGGGAATCCAATGGATTACAGGACCCAAGACAACATGGTTTCACTAGAGGCAGGTCTTGTCAGACAAGCTGATTAATTTCTTTGACTATGTGACCAGAGAGTCAGATCGAGGAAGAGCATTAGATGTGGTGTACATAGATTTTAGCAAAGCCTTTGACATGGTTTTGCATTGACAACAAATAAACAATGCTCTCAGTATGGGCCCTAAAGTGACTGACTGGGTTAGGAACTGAATGAGTGGAAGGTGACAGAGGGTAGTGGTAACTGGAGCTCACTGTGAGGAGAAGGACGTTACCAGTAGTGTGCCGCAAAGTTTGGTTCTTAGGCCTATTCTTAACAATTTTGTAAGTGATATTGCTGAAAGGCTGTCTGGTAAGGTTTGCCTCTTTGCGGATACCAAAATCTGCAATAAAGTAGACAACCCTGATGAGGAAGGACTCAGTGAAGATAGAATGATCTGGATTTGGCAGCTTAGATTTAATACTGAAAAAAAATCCAGGGTCTTGCATTTGGGCTGTAAAAACCCAAGGGAATGGTACAGTTTAGGGTGTGAACTTTTGTGCGAGAGGAGCAGGACTTAGGCATGATCATATGTAGTCCAACAGATAGAAAATGTGACAGCGAAAGCTAGAATGATACTTGGGTGCATAGGGAAAGGAATGGCCAGAAGAAAAAAGGAGATGATGATAACCTGTATAAGCCTCTGGTGTGACCTCATTTAGAATATTGTATACAATTCTGGAGACCACACGTTCAAAACGATATAAACAGGATGGAGTCAGTCCAGAGGGTGTTTACTAAAATGGTCAATTGTCTTTGTCATTAAGCGCATGGGGACAGACTTAAAGATCTCAATACGCATACTTTGGAAGAAAGGCAGGAGAGGGATGATATGATAGACACATATAAATACCTATACAGGAGAAGGCACAAGATGGAGAAAGGGATAGACTCAGAAGTAACCTGAGGAAATACTTCTTCACAGAAAGGGTGGTGAATTGATGGGACGGCCTCCCAGTCAGAAAGGGTGGTGAATTCATGGCACAGCCTCCCAGTGGAAGTACAGTAGTGGAGATGAAAACTGTATCTGAATTTGACAGCATGCAGGACAAGTACATAGGATCTCTATGGAAGTGACTGGGAGACTAAGTAGTATGGATGAGCCATATGGTCTTTATCTGCATACATTTTTCTAGGAATACTCCATTAAAATCCTTGTGTTCAGCTCAAGAACTAAGACTGATGCTCCAAAGAATAATTATAGCAATAGGATAGCAAGGAAAAGATCAATAGTTAGCAAAGGTGCAGCTGTTTGGAATGTATTTCCTAAATTATTTAAATGTAACAATAACTGACTTTTAGTAACCAAATGAAAATGCAGTTATTCGAAAGGTATTTTTATAAGGGAACATGAACTATCACTGAAAATTGTGAAAGGCTGTAATAACTAGTTGTATATATTTTAATTTATAGCTATGAGTGTAGGATAACTTTTTTTCCGCGTTTCTTACTAGTGATAGGCCAATATGTAATTCTCGGCCAAATTAGTCTTATCATAATTACTCTTGAACTCTATTGGTTAAGTAGGCCGGGTCCGGGTAGAAGACGGATCACCCGGATTTTCCTAGTACTACCTTAAGAGTGGACCGCTGTTCTGGTTTTGACTGCTACTGCTGCTTTCGGAATGCGGCGAGCGGGATACGACAGAGTATGCGCTCGCCATAACTGCAGTCCTCTGTTAAGGTTGTACTCCCGGACCATCTGAAGAACCGGGAAGCTCCTGATGCACGCCAAAAAGTCTAAAACAGGGACCTTGTTTCCCTCTATGGGCTCAAATGCTGCTCTTCTGCCCGCCACTAGCCTCTTACGCGAGGGCACCGGTCTTGCATGAAGCACCGGCCAGCCCAGGGGCGTCCCCTACCTCTACGAATACAAGCTCAGTCCTTCCTGCCTCCCCTCCCCGAACACAGGCTCAGCCCCTCCTGCTTCCGCCCGCCTCAGCCCCTGCCTCTTTGCCCCTGAGTGCCAGGCTCTGCCCCCGCCTCCTGTCACTTACCAGCGCGGGCCGCACTCTCTCATTCTCATTCCAGTCCTGCGCTCTCCGTGTTCTTGTCCCCACGCAGCCTTATGCCTGCCTGCCGGCCGGGAGGTAACTGCAACCCTCCCGGCCTCAGCCCTCCCTTCAGCCAAACTATCAGTAACGTGCAAGAGACGCGCTTCTCTTTCCTTCCTTCCCTACCCGCTGCAGCTTTAGTTCAAATCAACAACAAGATGGCGCACCTCCGGTACCTGCCGTCATAGCAACCATAACACAAGTCCCACCCCTTCCTCCCACACTGACCATTCATCCTACCAGTCCGTCACGTTTCCAAGACGTCACGTTTTTTCACAGGTTGAAAGAAACGTATTTCATCATATAGCTCCGCCTCATTACACTGGTTATAAAAATATCGGGCTGGTTGGCTACTGTATTGTCACGTGATTGTGACGGCCTAGCTCCTTCTCAGCCCTTCCATTGGTGCAAGAATTCCAGCAGTTAGCTAACCGCCTTGGCCGTCTCCATCTCTGTAGCAGGGAGCTGGAAATCACGTGATGATGCTCCTGCGTGCCCGCTTGGTTAATAACCCAGCGACCCCTAGCTGTCTGAGCGAACTTTGCAGGGCGCTGGATATCTTCACGCAGGAATGAATTTGGATGAGGAGGACTTTTAGATCCAGCGCAATTTGATGTATGTATCCAGGGCCGGTCTTAGCAAGTGCGGGGCCCTATGCAGACCAATTTGGTGGGGCCCCATCCTAGCCCCGCCCTAGCCCACCTCACCCTAGCTCCGCCCCCACTCTAGCTCCACCCCATTGAAAAGATTATTCCATTTTTAGAAATTTTTTTATTTATGAAACTTCAAATAAAGACAAATGAAGTTAAACTTGTACAAAAAAAACTAATGGACTCCTCATGCCACAGGGGACCCCAAATTTGCCTGAATTAGCAAGGTAGGTGCCCTGGGTCCCAGAATGTCTAACACCAGCCCTGTCCCAAAGAGGGATATAGGGAGAGAGAAGAGAGGAGAGGTAATGAGTCACAGACTTAAAGATGTTGTAGGTGAGTAAGAAAAGTTTGAAGTGTATCCAGAAATGTGAACAAGCCACTGAAGTGACTTGAGAAAGAGAATTATGTTAATACTAGTAAAAAAGGCCCGTTTCTGAGACAAATGAAACGGGCGCTAGCAAGGTTTTCCTCGGAGTGTGTATGTTTGGGAGAGTGTATGTGAGAGTGACTGTTTGAGAGTCAGAGTGAAAGTGTGAGTGTGTGAGAGAGAGTGAGTCTGGGTGTGAGTGTGAGAATGAGAGTGTGTGCAAGTGTGTATGTGAGACACAGTGTGATAGAGAGTGTGTGTGTGTGGCCATCCATGCTCCTCTGTCCCCTGCCCCCTCCATTCATCCCTTTCCAGCATTTCCCCTCTTTGCCTGAGGCCTGCCCTGCAATCCATATCCATCCATGCCCATCTGTCCCCTGCATTCATCCCTATCCAGCAATTCCCCTTTCCCTGAGCCCTGCCGTCCCAATCCATGGCCATCCATGTTACTCTGTCACCTGCCCCCTCCATTCATCCCTATCCAGCATTTCCCCTCTCTGCCTGAGGCCTGCCCTGCAATCCATGCTCCTCTGTCCCCTGCCCCCTGCATTCATCCCTTTCCAGTATTTCCCCTCTCTGCCTGAGGCCTGTCCTGCAATCCATATCCATCCATGGCCATCTGTCCCCTTCATTCATCCCTATCCAGCAATTCCCCTTTCCCTGAGCCCTGCCCTCCCAATCCACGGCCATCCATGTTACTCTGTCCCCTGCCCCCTCCATTCATCCCTTTCCAGCATTTCCCCTCTGTGCCTGAGGCCTGCCCTGCAATCCATATCCATCCATGCCCATCTGTCCCCTCCATTCATCCGTATCCAGCAATTTCCCTTTCCCTGAGCCCTGCCGTCCCAATCCATGGCCATCCATGTTACTCTGTCACCTGCCCCCTCCATTCATCCCTATCCAGCATTTCCCCTCTCTGCCTGAGGCCTGCTCTGCAATCCATGCTCCTCTGTCCCCTGCCCCCTCCATTCATCCCTTTCCAGCATTTCCCCTCTCTGGCTGAGGCCTGTCCTGCAATCCATATCCATCCATGCCCATCTGTCCCCTTCATTCATCCCTATCCAGCAATTCCCCTTTCCCTGAGCCCTGCCCTCCCAATCCATGGCCATCCATGTTACTCTGTCCCCTGCCCCCTCCATTCATCCCTTTCCAGCATTTCCCCTCTCTGCCTGAGGCCTGCCCTGCAATCCATATCCATCCATGCCCATCTGTCCCCTCCATTCATCCCTATCCAGCAATTCCCCTTTCCCTGAGCCCTGCCGTCCCAATCCATGGCCATCCATGTTACTCTGTCACCTGCCCCCTCCATTCATCCCTATCCAGCATTTCCCCTCTCTGCCTGAGGCCTGCCCTGCAATCCATGCTCCTCTGTCCCCTGCCCCCTCCATTCATCCCTTTCCAGCATTTCCCCTCTCTGGCTGAGGCCTGTCCTGCAATCCATATCCATCCATGCCCATCTGTCCCCTTCATTCATCCCTATCCAGCAATTCCCCTTTCCCTGAGCCCTGCCCTCCCAATCCATGGCCATCCATGTTACTCTGTCACCTGCCCCCTCCATTCATCCCTATCCAGCATTTCCCCTCTCTGCCTGAGGCCTGCCCTGCAATCCATGCTCCTCTGTCCCCTGCCGCCTCCATTCATCCTTTTCCAGGAAGTCCCCTCTCTCCCTTCCATGACCCCCCCCTCGCATCCATGCTCCTCTCTCTCCCATGTCCCAGCCTGGCCCGCCCTCTTCTCCTCCCCCCCCTTCGCATCCATGCATCCGTTTTTTTTTTTCTTCTTTTAAAATGTACCTCCGTTGCGGTTCCGGCAGCGAAGCGTCAGGGAAGGAGGCGGCGCTCCCGACGTCTAGGTTTCCCTTCGCTGTGTTCCGCCTTCTTTTGACGTCATCCTTGACGTCAGAAGAAGGCGGAACACAGCGAAGGGAAGGCTAGACGTCGAGAGTGCCGCCTCCTTCCCTGACGCTTCGCTGCCGAGCGATGCGATTGGTTGAGTGTCATTGCTCCGCTCTCGACGTCATCACGTTTGACGCGTGGGCGGGGCAGACACAATGCGATCTCACCCCCTTCACTTTTGGCTAAAAGAGGCTTCATAGAACGTTGGAGGTGCGTTTTATATAGAGAGACTAGTAAAACATGCCCTTTTCTGGAGGAAATGAAACGGGCACTAGCAAGGTTTTCCTCCCGAACCCCCCCCACCCTACCCACCCCTTCGGCATTGTGAAGCCACTGACCGCCATTGCTGCGCACCTTGTCAACGCACGCCACCTTCATCCACTGACGTCATTGCTCCACCCTCGATCTTTGACGCCATTGCTCCGCCCTCTACGTCATCACGTTTGACACGAGGGCGGGGTCCAGACACAGTGATTTCGGTGGCTTCACCACCACGAATCCTTCGAACCCGAAGGAAGTGCCCGCAGGAAGTGACACTGACGTCAGTGTCCTCAGAACGTTGAGGGTGAGTTTTATTATATAGGATAGGGAGACTAGTGGAAGATGAGTTGCACAACTGAATTTTGAATAGATGGAAGTAGAGAGAGATGGTTCAGTAGGAGTGCTGTGAACAGCAGGTTGCAATAGTCTAGTTCTATTGATCCTGGACTGGGAATATTAGTGTTTCCTCCACAAACTTCTTTTATGCCCTTTTCCTCTCACTTCTAAGTTGGTTTGCCCATATTTTGGATTATTAAACTGAAAGCAGTGGGCTATATAACTGTATATTAAAAGCCCCCCTGACCTCAGAGCCCTCTTAAAGGTTCTCCTATACATGCCTGTACGAGTAGTCACTTTACTGGTTTTAATGGTGTTATTTTTCTATTTTTCACACTTTTAATGTTTGTTATTTTACTCTTATGTAAACCGCTCTGTGATATTCACAGGAAGAGTGGTATATTAAATTTATATAAACCATAAACCTGTGAAAATAAAAAGTTTAAACTACTACTACTACTTAACATTTCTAAAGCGCTACTAGGGTTATGCAGCGCTGTACAGTTTAACACAGTCCCTGCTCAAAGGAGCTTACAATCTAAAGGACAAAACGTACAGAAAATCAAATTGGCGCAGTCTAGATTTCCTGAATAGAGGTATAATGTTAGGTATAATGGTTAGGTATTAAACTGAAAAGACTATATATAGAAAATCTACAGACAGCAAAAACAAATACTGGAAACACTTACTGCATGGGTAAGGCAGACCGTTCATATTTATTAACCACTAAGCACAATGCACAAGTATGATTAATACATTTCAAACAAAAGTTCGACAAAACAGAATATATTAGACTGTAAGCCCTTTGGGTCAGGGACATGCCTACTATACCTGATTGCAACTTGCTTTGAGGGGTCCTTTTTACAAAGGCGCGCTGAAAAATGGCTTGCGGTAGTGTAGGCGCGGGTTTTGGGCATGCCGATCCATTTCTTAGCGCACCTGTAAAAAAGACTTTTTAAAATTTTTGCTAAAAATGGACAAACAGCAAAATGAAAATTGCCATGCGTCCATTTTGTGTCTGAGACCTTACCACCAGCCATTGACCTAGCAGTAAAGACTCGCGTGGTAATGACCTATGCGCACCAAATGCCATTTGGCACGCAGCCATTAGGCATGCCTGAAAACAAAAATATTTTTCAGATGCATGCCAAAAATGAAATTACTGCAAGAGCCATGCGGTAGTCGGGCGGTAACTCCATTTTGGCACGCGTTGGGCGCATGTAGATGCTTACACGGCTTAGTAAAAGGGCCCCTGAGTTTGGATTTGGAAAGGCAAGTAATGAAATCTAAAAGGCAAATCTAAATCTCAATTCCAAACAAAATTCAGAAAAATAAAACTATCACTACTTTAAATATATGAAAAGCACAGAATTGAATGCTTAATCATATTGCATAGAAAGCAAAAGAATCATTACCAAGAGGAAGAGGGAATGCCCTGGAAGAAAGACGGGTATTTCTATTGTGTGCACATTTAATGCTGCTGTGGAATGTGAAAGGAGAAAGAGGATGAGACAACAGGAAAGACTACTAAGGTAAGAATGAGGATCATCAGTGCTGTATGCTCCTCAATGCTGCTCTACAATACGAGAGGTCATGATGACATGGGATTATTGCCCAAAGTTAGACGCCAGAAAGATCCGCAGGAAACTAGTGTACTATAAAGAGTGCTCCGTGCTGAGAATATTAGCTTAGCGCAAATTTTGAGTCTAACTCTGGGAGTCTTTTGCAAAGCGGTGGTAAGCTTACTGCTCATTAATCCGGGCTACCCCAGCAACCCAGTAGTAGTTCCCACCCACAGAGTGCACCCCTTCTGGCGCTATAAAAATATTTTTATTTTTGTAGCACCAGTGTTACCCGGTTACCACTGGATTAGCGTGGGAGCCCTTACAGCCACCTCAGTGGGTGGCAGTAAGCACTCCCCTCCCAAAATGGCTGCATGGCAAATGGTTCACTTGCCATTTCTTAAAAAAAAAAAAAAAAAAAGACAGCCTTTTGCCTGCTCCGGTAAAATGGAGTTTCAGTGCAAGTCAAAAACACCCTTTTACTGCAGCTTGGTAACAGAACCCCACCAAGCGCCAGCATTTATGCCTGTCAAATTCTGGCACCTAACTTTGGGTGGGCAACTGACAGTATTCTACAGCATCATACCTAATTTCTAGGAATGCCCCCTGATCTGCCCATGCCCTCCCCACTCCCCATGGCCACAGCCCTTTTGATTTGCACACTATAAAAGTTAGGCACAGACATTATAGAATACTGCCTAGTGCAGGTGCAAATTTTTGTCAATTAAAAGTTATTTATTATTACTACCTCATTAAGTCATTAATTTGCACCTGCATCTGCCCCAGTCACTCAACTTTAGGTGACCCATATTGAATCTGGGGTTTAAGGGCAGATTCTGTATATGGCACATAAAAAAATTGGCGCTGATATCAGCGTCGAATAAGTGCATGCTATAACTGGCATGTAACTGTAGGCGCCGATTATAGAGTACATTCAGGTGATATTTCAGCGCCTAAATCTATGCGTATCCATTTATACCAAAAAAACATGCATAAGTCTTGGCGTGTAGATTTAGGTACACTGGGCCATATTCTATAACTAGGTGCCTAAATTTTGGAACGTCCACAAAACGCCCATTTCCACACCCATAACCACGTGCCTTTTTGCCTCAGCGTGTTAGAAATTCGGTGCACATCATTACAGAATATACTTATCGAGTTGTGCGCCTAAATTCTATTATCAGTGCACATTAGCTTGTTAAATTGCGCACATTGTTATAGAATCCACGTCAATTTCGGCGCCAATATCCAGGCATGCTACATAGAATCCAGGGGTTAGCGTGCAAAGTTGTGCATGCAAGTTATAGAATAGTGTCAGTTATGCACACAGCAATTGAATAATTATTAACTTCTAATTGCCTTTAACAACCAACTATCAGCTATAATTGGTGTTAATTGGCATTAATCAGCAGTTGTTCACATAACTTCTCTTAGTCAGGATTCTGTAAATTGCAAGAAAAATTCATTGTTTGCGTTTCCTGAATTATCGGGGGTTCCTGTGAAAGTGTGCACTCGGTGTGAAGCCTGGGGTTATTGTTAGATTCCCAATTTTCTTTCAAGTAAGAATGATTGAATATTTTGACACCCAACAGACAGGACTTAATAAGGATCTGGGTTTTCTAGCCCATTATAAACCATAAAGTTGTATTTCTCTGTTTATAACCCTCCTCTCACCTACCAACACCCATCCTGTTAGAATATCAATGAAATGCTTTGATGTCCCCATGCATACCCCCACCCTCCCACTCTGTCAGACTGTCAAAGTAATGCTTTGATGTTTCTCTTATATATACTATCTGCTACCACATTTGCTTATTTCTGATCTGACGAAGAAGGGCAACCTTCGAAAGCTAATCAAGAAATATATTAAGTTATGTCCAATAAAAAAGGTATCTTATTTTCTTTTCCATGTTTTATTTTGTTTGATTTCTGTTGATAAACTTTCAAGCCCCAGCAATTGGTTCGCAGCTCAAATTTTAAGCTTCCTTTGTTGAGTGAATTGTAGAGATTATTACCAAAAATGGATCTTGTAAAGCAGAGGCATAGCCACAGGTGGGCAGGGGCCCACCCAGTGGCAGCACACATCATTAGAGGAGCTGGTGGGAATCCCACCCAAAAACTGAGATCTGGCTACGCTACTGTTGTTGAAGCAATGGTTCTGCGTGGTATTCATTACTGTAATATAGCCTATTTGGGTTTATCTGCCACTTGTACTAAATCTTTGCAGATAGTTGAGAACTCAGCAGCTCGCTTATGGTTTGATTTGCCAAGGTTTGAACATATTACTGTATACCTGAAAAGACTGAGGTAGTTACCAGTTGTTTATCATTTGAAATTTAAATTGCTCTTGTTATTGCTTAATGTTTTGTATTAGGGGACTTCTTTTTATTTGAAACAAACAGTGCAGAAATATGTTCCATCCTGCCAATTGCGATCGTTGATGTGATGTGACCTTATAGTGCCCAAATAAACTGAGTACACTTATATATAACTAGAAGAAGATCATAAGTACATAAGTACATAAGTAGTGCCATACTGGGAAAGACCAAAGGTCCATCTAGCCCAGCATCCTGTCACCGACAGTGGCCAATCCAGGTCAAGGGCACCTGGCATGCTCCCCAAACGTAAAAACATTCCAGACAAGTTATACCTAAAAATGCGGAATTTTTCCAAGTCCATTTAATAGCGGTCTATGGACTTGTCCTTTAGGAATCTATCTAACCCCTTTTTAAACTCCGTCAAGCTAACCGCCCGTACCACGTTCTCCGGCAACGAATTCCAGAGTCTAATTACACGTTGGGTGAAGAAAAATTTTCTCCGATTCGTTTTAAATTTACCACACTGTAGCTTCAACTCATGCCCTCTAGTCCTAGTATTTTTGGATAGCGTGAACAGTCGCTTCACATCCACCCGATCCATTCCACTCATTATTTTATACACTTCTATCATATCTCCCCTCAGCCGTCTCTTCTCCAAGCTGAAAAGCCCTAGCCTTCTCAGCCTCTCTTCATAGGAAAGTCGTCCCATCCCCACTATCATTTTCGTCGCCCTTCGCTGTACCTTTTCCAATTCTACTATATCTTTTTTGAGATACGGAGACCAGTACTGAACACAATACTCCAGGTGCGGTCGCACCATGGAGCGATACAACGGCATACAACTGAGCTCTCTTTTTCATCAAGCACTGCCATTTCCTCCCCTCACCCTCCCCACTGACAGTTTGAACTTCGTGGGTGTGGCTTGGATCTCTTTCAGGGAGAGAAAACTAACAACTTATAGCAGCAGCTTCAGAGAGCATTTTCCATCTCACAGATAGGCTGCAGAGAATACCTTCTCCTGCTTTAGACTTAGCCTGGCCTCAGAATGACATCCTATAGTATATCTCCTATCAAACTGAGCTCTCTTTTTCATCAAGCACTGCCATTTCCTCCCCTTTGAACTTCGTGGGTGTGGCTTGGATCTCTTTCAGGGAGAGAAAACTAACAACTTATAGCAGCAGCTTCAGAGAGCATTTTCCATCTCACAGATAGGCTGCAGAGAATACCTTCTCCTGCTTCCACCCACCCTACCCCTCTACCCACCCACCCCTAGAGTGACATGTCTTATATAACCTCCCTATCAACCCACTCATTACTTTACCTCACCCATTTCTATTCTTCTATCACCTTCTCCCACTACTCCAACCAGAGTTACACCTAATCACACTGACCACCCTTCAACATCTTCTGTCCTTCTGTGACTGTTCTCTTGTGCTTGACTGCTTAAATATTTTAAATTTAAATGCTTTACTTTTTGTCTATTAGATTGTAAGCTCTTTGAGCAGGGACTGTCTTTCTTCTGTGTTTGTACAGCGCTGCGTACACTTTGTAGCGCTCTAGAAATGTTAAATAGTAGTAGTAGTAGTTATAACATCCGCACACCTGGACTCCATACCCTTCCTAATAACACCCAACATTCTATTCGCTTTCCTAGCCGCAGCAGCACACTGAGCAGAAGGTTTCAGCGTATCATCGACGACGACACCCAGATCCCTTTCTTGATCCGTAACTCCTAACGCGGAACCTTGCAAGACGTAGCTATAATTTGGGTTCCTCTTACCCACATGCATCACTTTGCACTTGTCAACATTGAACTTCATCTGCCACTTGCACGCCCATTCTCCCAGTCTCGCAAGGTCCTCCTGTAATCGTTCACATTCCTCCTGCGACTTGACGACCCTGAATAATTTTGTGTCATCGGCGAATTTAATTACCTCACTAGTTATTCCCATCTCTAGGTCATTTATAAATACATTAAAAAGCAACGGACCCAGCACAGACCCCTGCGGGACCCCACTAACTACCCTCCTCCACTGAGAATACTGGCCACGCAATCCTACTCTCTGCTTCCTATCTTTCAACCAGTTCTTAATCCATAATAATACCCTACCTCCGATTCCATGACTCTGCAATTTCTTCAGGAGTCTTTCGTGCGGCACTTTGTCAAACGCCTTCTGAAAATCCAGATATACAATATCAACCGGCTCCCCATTGTCCACATGTTTGCTTACCCCCTCAAAAAAATGCATTTTAAGAAACTGCCAAGTGGACTTAAAAATGAACGTCGTGCGGAAATATTTAAGTGACAATTGAAAGCACATCTGTTGTGCTTAGCAAACTAAGGGGTCCTTTTACTAAGCTGCAGGAAAAGGGGGCCTGCGCTAGCATTAATGTATGTTTTTGACGTGCGCTGAGGCCCCCTTTTACCGCGGTGGGTAAAAGGCTGTCTTTTTTGCTGAAAAAGAAATGGCTGTGCAGTAAGTGTTCATTTATGTTCTGCTGTATTGATTGAATGCTGGGACTTGGCCATTTTCAATAGAGCAGTGCTTTGCAGTTGGGCGTCCTTCTCCTGACGAAGCCCCATCTGGCGAAACGGGACCATTGGGGAGACCCTCAGTTCAAGCTGCAATAAGCTAAGTAGCTTTGCTCTTCGTTATGGCTATTTTTGTACTATATTTATACACTAATAGTATGTGTATTAACACCCAGGAAGGAGGTTGGTAGGGACCTATGATTGAAATACGGTGACTAAATAAGTAATCTTATAAATTAAGATTAAAGTTGTCACCAGTCTGAGGTCCTCTCCTTCTTCCATTATTAATTCATTTTCTTGCAATTGCACAAACTGTTCTGCGACTTTTGTTGGAATCTTGTCAAATTGAGCGGAGCTTTTTTTCCCATTGGTTTGTGTTACTTGTGCAGTAAGTGAACCATAAGTGCATAAGTACATAAGTTTTGCCATACTGGGAAAGACCAAAGGTCCATCAAATCCAGCATCCTGTTTCCAACAGTGACCAATCCAGGTCAAAAATACCTGGCAAAATCCCAAAAAGTACAAAACATTTTATACTGCTTATCCCCGAAATAGTGGATTTCCCCCAAGTCCATTTAATAACGGTCTATGGACTTTTCCTTTAGGAAGCCGTCCAAACCTTTTAAAAACTCCGCTAAGCTAACCACCTTTACCACATTCTCTGGCAACGAATTCCAGAGTTTAATTACACGTTGAGTGAAGAAAAATTTTCTCCGATTCGTTTTAAATTTACTACATTGTAGCTTCATCGCATGCCCCCTAGAATGTTGGGTATTATTAGGAAAGGTATAGAAAACAGGTGTGAGGATGTTATAATGTCGTTGTATCGTTCCATGGTGCAACTGCACCTTGAGTATTGTATTAAATTCTGGTCGCCGCATCTCAAGAAATATAGTGAAATTGGAAAAGGTGCAGCGAAGGGTGACGAAAATGAAAGCGGGGATGAGACGACTTCACTATGAAGAAAGACTAAGGAGGCTAGGGCTTCAGCTTGGAGAAGAGACGGCTGAGGGGAGACACGATAGAGGTATATAAAATAATGAGTGGAGTGGAACAGGTGGATGTGAAGCGTCTGTTCACGCTTTCCAAAAATTCTAGGACTAGGGGGCACGCGATGAAACTACAGTGTAGTACATTTAAAACAAATAGGAGAACATTTTTCTTCACCTAACGCGTAATTAAACTCTGGAATTCGTTGCCGGAGAACGTGGTGAAGGCGGTTAGCTTGGCAGAGTTTAATAAGGGTTTGGATGGTTACCTAAAGGACAACTCCATAGACCGCTACTAAATGGACTTGGGAAAAATCAACAATTTCGGGAATAACATGTATAGAATAGTTGTACGTTTGGGAAGCTCGCCAGGTGCCCTTGACCTGGATTGACCGCTGTCAGGGACATGATGCTGGGCTTGATGGGCCTTTGGTCTTTTCCCAGTATGGCATTACTTATGTACTAGTATTTTTGGAAAGCGTAAACAGAAGCTTCACATCTACCCGTTCAACTCCACTTATTATTTTATAGACCTCTATCATATTTCCCCTCAGCCGCCTTTTCTCCAAGCTGAAGAGCCCTAGCCACTTTAGCCTTTCCTCATAGGGAGGTCGTCCCATTCCCTTTATCATTTTCGTCGCCCTTCTCTGCACCTTTTCTAATTCCACTATATCTTTTTTGAGATGCGGCGACCAGAATTGAACACAATATTCAAGGTGCGGTCGCACCATGCAGCGATACAAAGGCATTATAACATCCTCATTTTTGTTTTCCATTCCTTTCCTAATAATACCTAACATTCTATTTGCTTTCTTAGCTGTAGATCCCTTTCTTGGTCCGTGACTCCTAACGTGGAACCTTGCATGACATAGCTATAATTCGGGTTCCTTTTTCCCACATGCATCACTTTGCACTTGCTCACATTAAACGTCATCTGCCATTTAGACGCCCAGTCTCGTAAGGTCCTCTTGTAATTTTTCACAATCCTCCCGCGATTTAATGACTTTGAATAACTTTGTGTCATCAGCAAATGTAATTACCTCACTAGTTACTCCCATCTCTAGGTCATTTATAAATATGTTAAAAAGCAGCGGTCCCAGCACAGAGCCCTGGGGAACCCCACTAACTACCCTTCTCCATTGAGAATGCTGACCATTTAACCCTACTCTCTGTTTTCTATCTTTTAACCAGTTTTTAATCCACAATAGAACACTACCTCCTATCCCATGAATCTCCAATTTCCTCTGGAGTCTTTCATGAGGTACTTTGTCAAACGCCTTCTGAAAATCCAGATACACAATATCAACCGGCTCCCCTTTATCCACATGTTTGTTCACCCCTTCAAAGAAATGTAGTAGATTGGTGAGGAAAGATTTCCCTTCACTAAATCCATGTTGATTTTGACTCATTAATCCATGCTTTTGAATATGCTCTGTAATTTTGTTAATAATAGTCTCTACCATTTTGCCCGGCACCGACATCAAACTCACCGGTCTATTTCCCACTTGCCGTGTGGCCTTTTGGGGAGGGGGGGGGGGGAAGCACTTACCACCACCCATTGAGGTGGTGGTAAGGGCTCCCGTGCTAACCGGATGGTAACCAGGCAGTGGCACTGCCCGATTACCGCCGGGTAAGCACTGGCACTACAAAAATAGAAATATATTTGTACTGCTGGAAATGGCATTCGCTGGGGGTGGGAACTACTGCTGGGCTCCTGTGGTAGCCTGGTGGTAGTTATGGATTGGCTCGCAGCAAACTTGTTGCCATGTGTCAACATTTTAGTAAAAGGGCCCCTATGTGCTTGCTGGTCTTGATTCTTTGGCCATTTAGAGGACCTGGACATTGTTTTAAAATTTTTTTTAGTTTTTTTCTTTTTTGACTGTGTATTGTGATTGTTTTTATGTGATTTTATGTATGTATTTTTTTTGCAGCCCTGGTTAAGGGTAGGTTATAAGTAATAAATCCAACCCAATCCCCTTTCTCTCTTCCAGCTTATACATGTTGAGGTTCCTAAGCCTGTCCCTACATGTTTTATGACAGAGACTGCTTACTAATTTTGTAGCCGCCCTCTGGACCGACTCCATCCTGTTTATATCTTTCCGTAGGTGCGGTCAGATATAAACATGATGGAGTCGGTCCAAAGGGCGGCTACAAAACCAGTAAGCGGTCTCTGTCGTAAACATATAGGGACAGGCTTAGGAACCTCAACATGTATACACTGCAAGAGAGAAAGGGGATATTATAGAGAAGTTTAAATACCTCAGTGGTGTCATTATACAGGAAGCAAGCCTTTTTCAAGTGAAGGAAAACTCTGGAGTGAGGGGGCATATGATGAAGTTAAAAGGAAATAGACTTAGGAGGAATCTAAGAAAATACTCTTTCACTGAAAGGGTAGTGGATGCGTGGAATGGCCTCTCGGTGGAAGTTGTGGAGACAAGGACTGTGTCAGAATTTAAGAAAGCACGGGACAAGCATGTGGGATCCCTTAGGAAAATAAGACTTAGTGATTACTGAGGATGGGCAGACTGGATGGGTCATTTGGCCCTTATCTGCTGTCATGTTTCTATGTTTCTATAATGGCAATTGCAACATCATCCTAGCAACTGACTTCAGGTGATCTCAAAAATTACTCCCAATATGCTGTATAACTATGAGAAAGAACAACTGTGGATCAAAAGAAGAAAAGTTATGTGCATTGATGTCTCTCAATGTTGTTATAAAAAGAGTTTACACTGTTGAGGGTTGAGGACGATAACTTTGGATTAATCAATCTACCTGTACTTAGGCACACATTCTCTGACATAGCTGAACATGCAGCTCTCCAGAAATAAATAATTACAGAGTACAGCACACTTGATTAAAAGTGTGGTGTACTCCGTGTATGTTTTTGAAATACGTTTCTGGGATATCTTTTACGTTAAGGGTTATCTCATCTATGCAGCATGGCCTTCTCTACCAGGCACATGGAGTATGTTTTCAGTGAAAATGCAACCCCTCTCTCCTGGGCCCCATGATGGTCTCAGTCCTGGACGCGTTACTTCTTGTGGAATGACATGGAACATTAATATGACAAAAATGACAGAAAAGCACATTTTTGTTTAGCAGTCCTGAGTAAATGAGATGTAAGGATGGAGGTGTTAGATCCAGCGACGTTCTCCAGTTCTACTATTAAATAGATATTCTCTTCCTGAAACTACACAGAAAGAAAACAAGTTACTCCAGAGACCATATGTAGACATCATATCCCATTTACCAGTCACTATTTATAACCACATAGACAAGTGTTCATGACTTCTTTTTTTTTTTTTTTCATTTATAGAAGACTTTATTGAGCATTGTTAAGACAAAACAAAACATACTCATCTCAGCCCATTACAAAATGCAACAGTTGTGCTTAACATAACACAGAGTACATAGCTGAAAAAAGCACAAGGAAATATCAATGCTATGACCAATACAGATAATACTTCAAGATTTTTAGTGCTATTATTGTTATATCCCCATAACCCTAACTACCAGCATCCCCCAAAGCCCCCAATGAACCCCCCCTCCTCCCCCCCAATACCATCCCATCCACCCCCGCCTTTCATCAGAACCAGTCAACTTTTATCGAGAACACGCATTCAAAAAGGGTATCCATTGTGGCAAGGTTTTTCTTTTCACCGCCGTCAACCTCTCCATCTCACATATATAGCGCACATATACAGCCCAGACCTGTCAAGTGCGGGAGGATTGTGCTGAGCGCATGCTCGGCACAATTCGCCTGCACTTCTACCCGATAATCAGAGATAATTGCACTGCTTAAATTTGCATGCATTTTCTCTGATCATCTGCTATTTTTAGAGCGCTGTTTGGAACAGCGTGGGGCTTTGATCATCTGCCTGCCAGAGAGGGAATAATAGCCCAGGCCGGAGCATGGTTTGAAATAGTGATATGACCCATGTAAGAGTCACCCCCCCCCCCCCCCCCCGATAAGGTTTTGTCAAGAAAAACAATCTATTCTGGAATAAGAGAGATGCACATCAGAATAAAAGGTATAATCCCGCCCTCTAGGATGACCCATAAAGACCCATCGCATTCACAAAGTTTTTCAATGCCTGAGAGATTTTATAGTCAGTCGGAGCAGATCAATCAAGCCCAGGCTGCATAGTAGCATTAAAGTCTCCTGCCACCAGCACTTTTCTTCGAGCAAAGGTCTGCAACTCCCTTTGGAGGCGCACAAAAAAAACTCTCTTGCCGTTCATTTGGGGCATAAACACTAACCAAAGTGTACTCCTCCTGCTCCAACATAACATGCAAAAAGATACAGTGACCCTCTGTATCTCTCTTCGAGTGCACGAGTTGCACCTGGACATCCTTATGAAACATAATAGCCACCCCTCTTTTCTTAGCTCCCTTTATATCAGAAGCGTAATATACTGTCAGGTACTGCCGAGAAGATAGCAGCCCCTCGTGCTTCTTTAAAAAATGAGTTTCCTGCAAAAAAACCACATGCGGATGCATCAGACGCAACTCACGCAGTAGTGCATGCCTTTTATATGGAGAATTCAGCCCCTTTACATTATAAGTGAAAACCTTAAAGTCTGCCATCTAATATTCTCTGTTCAAACCCCATGTGTGATGAAAGGCACATACAACCCACAGGCGCCTCCCACAACCCCCCCCCCCTCTTCAAACCCAACACCCCGCTGTCCCAACCCAACCTCCCCCCCCCTCCAGCTACCCACCAATCAACACCCTCCAGCATTGAGTGTGAATTCAAAGGAAAGCAACCCACAGAGCAAACACACCTCCCAGACCCTCCCCCACACCTCTCACACACACCCCACCCCTTAAAGTCAAAGCTAATGTAATACCCCCCCCTCTTCAAACCCAACACCCCGCTGTCCCAACCCAACCTCCCCCCCCCCCTCCAGCTACCCACCAATCAACACCCTCCAGCATTGAGTGTGAATTCAAAGGAAAGCAACCCACAGAGCAAACACACCTCCCAGACCCTCCCCCACACCTCTCACACACACCCCACCCCTTAAAGTCAAAGCTAATGTAATACCCCCCCCCCCCCCCCCGGCCAAAACACCCCACTAAAACTTTAATCCCCTCTCAGTCTCCCATCATCCTACAAGCCAGCACTACACACCATGGAATAAATCATTTTGAATTAACACCAGTGTCCTCAGTTTACAGTCAGGTCTGAGCTTTCTGCGCCTTCAATTTCTGTGGAACTCTCTTCCACTTCTGCAGCCCTGCCTTTGACTCAGAAGCCATCCCTGTAGGCATTGTCTCCTGCTTCAATCACTGACTTCATAGCATGCCTCTGTGCTAATGTAAACACTGAGAGATTTTGAAACACAGAGACCCTTGCATCATTATACTCCAAGGTGGAGAGCTGACGTGCCTTCTGCCACAACTTTTCCTTAAAAGCATATAAAAACGAACAAGAATATCTCTGGGGCTATTGTCCACTCTTTTCCCCCGCACTCTACGTGCTCCATCAATCGCCGCTGCAGCAGGATCCCATATGTTTCATGTAGTATCTTTGCACAAAGGTTCTGCACCAGTACCGGAACATCTTCCATGTCACCAGTTTCAGGGACCCCGCGGAACCGCAAGTTATGCCTCCTTCCCCTGTTCTCAAGATCATCAATTTTGTACTGAAGTTCCTCCGATTGGTCCTGCAGCTGGGAAAGTCGCAAGCCCACCACATTATACTGCTCCGCCTGCTCGTCCACCCGCTGTTCCAGGGTTTCCACCCTACCTCCAAGCTCTCGGAGATCTAAGCTGATTGTGTCCACATGTTCCAGTATTTCTACCCGAGACACTTTTATTTCTTCTCGTATCGCCTCCAAAGACCGAGCCACATCAGCCGGCATGCTTTTCTTTGAAGCGGAGCGACGCGGAGCCACGCGGGATGCAGCCGAGTCTGAATCAGACATCGCGGGAGAGATTTGGTGCGAAAGACTCCGCTCTGTCCGTCTCATCGATGTGTGCTCTCCCCCCCGATGCTGCGAGGAAGATGACTTACTCATTCTTTTCAGCAAAAGTCACTGAACGTTTCCCGATATCTTGTTTGCAAAAATTGGCGGTGAAGACCACAGATGGTGTAGCGATAAGATAGGGAAGTGCAGGAGCTAAAAGCCTAGGCAGCCATTCAACCCCGTGACGTCACTTCCTTCCAAGTGTTCATGACTTCTAATTATAGAAATAGTCAATGTCCATGCCATTGATTCTTAACTACAGAAACAGGCAGTATCTTCTGTCAGCCACACCTTCTAAGTTACAGTATAGATACTAAGGAGACCTGTTCTAGTTTTCCTGGAACAGTTTAGTTTTTGTCTTCATGTCCCAACAAATTTCTTATTTTCAACCCAGACATTGAAACAGAAGATGTTGGCCATTAAGGACTATTTGGTCCATGTAGTCTGCCCATTTATACCCACCTACTGTGCTCACAGGTAATCTGTAGTCTTCTCATTCCATTCACTCTTTATGATTGTCCTATACAATCCTTGAATTTTGCTTCTGCTTCAGCTCTTAGTCCCTACAGTGGACATCGATTCCAGATATCCCCCACTTCATTTAAAAAAAAACATAGGAGGTCATGACCATTCCTGATGCTTCCGAAATTTCCACCTAGGAGCTGGATGTTGTATACCATCAAGGCACTAATTTTTGGAAGGAAGTGACCGTAGATTTATTTAAAAAAACATATGTAGGCAGACCTAAAGGGAAAATCTTTGGGAAAAGGCTCCTGAAAGACAGACATTTGCCAAAACATGGGCCCGAGGACTTGAGGGACTACAATTCCCAGCTTCCCCGGGGTAGGTCATGTGACTTTAGAGGGGTTAGCCCTCACTACAATTCCCAAATTTCCAGGAGTTAGTCACATGACTCATTCAGATGGGGCAATCATGACTACAATTCCCAGGTTCCCAAATGTGGGTCCCATGACCCTGGCAGACAGGTTGTTCTTAAGGATTATCAGCTGTGGAAGGGAGCAGAAGAGGAGGAACCAATTGAGTGGTTGCTGATAGATGGGGCTTCAAGGAGAGACTGTAACACCATAACCAGAACCTATGGACATTTATGCCCTTGCAAAGGCAAAGAGAGAGACGCCTAAGAGCCTGATAACCAGGGCTTTTTTTGACGGGGTACTTGGGGGTACTACCGGCACCTTTTCCATTGTATGCTAAAATTGGCCCGTGGACCCCAAGTTTTAATGAAAGAGCCAGCATTTGTAGTGCACTGGTCCCCCTCACATGCCAGGACACCAACCAGGCACCCTGGGGGCACTGCAGTGGACTTCAGAAATTGCTCCCAGGTGCATAGCTCCCTTACCATGGGTGCCGAGCCCCCCAACCCCCCCCCCAGGTCCGCCTGCCTGAAGTACACTGCACCCAATACAACTGTTCCAGGGACCTGTATACTGCTGCAATGGACCTGGGCTGGCATTTGAGGCTGGCTGGCATTTGAGGCTGGCTTAGAGGCTGGCAAAAAAGTATTTTTAAACTTGTTTTTTTATGGTGGGAGGGGGTTAGTGACCACTGGGGGAGTAAGGGGAGGCCATCCCCGATTCCCTCCGGTGGTAATCTGGTCAGTTAGGGCACATTTTTGAGGCTTGGTCGTGAAAAAAAATGGACCAAGTAAAGTCGGCCAAGTGCTTGTCAGGGACGCCCTTCTTTTTTCTATTATTGGCCGAGGACGACCATCTCCTAATCACGCCCCAGTCCCGCCTTTGCTACCCTGCCGACACGCCCCCGTGACGAAAAGCAGTTGAGGGTGTAAAAAAATCGGCTTTTGAATATGCCAATTTGGACGACCTTGCGAGAAGGACGCCCATCTCCCGATTTGTAAGCAATGTCCAAAAAAAGTTATTTCACGTAGTTTAAGAATACTGCAGCCTGTGGTGGAACAAACGGCCCTTAGGGTTTGATAAAGTGTGCTCAAGCCTGACATTGTCCACAGAAGGGCACACATTTATTTATTTTATTTATTTATTTGTTGCATTTGTACCCCACATTTCCCCACCTATTTGCATGCTCAAGAACATCCAAGAACTCCTCGATATTCCATCCAACAGATACCAGAAGATGTGAGAAGCATAGAGCGACACAACCTGGGTGTCTTTGCAGGAAAGCTGCAGTATTCTTAAACTAAGTGTATACTTTGGGTCTCATGTTATATACTCACTACTTTACTGCAGTGCTTCTGCCAAGTGTTTAATTTTGAGAAAGGAGTTTTTTTGACAGATATTTTTCTCCACCATTAGTTATCATGGAGATTGTTTTATGTTGTGTCTTATTAGCCAAACTTTTTTTTAAACCCTGCTAACCTAACTGCTTTTACCCCATTCTCTGGCAACGAATTATAGAGTTTAATTACACGTTGAATGAAAAAATATTTTCCGGTTTGTTTTAAGTTTACTACTTAGTAGATTCATTGTTGCCCCCTAGTCCTATTATTTTTGGAAAGAGTAAACAATTCATGTCTACCTGTTCCACTCCACTCAGTATTTTACAGACCTCTATCATATTTCCCCTCAGCCATCTCTTCTCCAAATTGAAGAGCCCTAACTGCTTTAGCCTTTCTTCATAGGGAAGTTGTCCCATCCCCTTTATCATTTTCATCACCCTTCTCTGCACCTTTTCTAATTCTGCTTTGAGATGTGGTGACCACAATTGCACACAGTATTTGAGGTGCAGTCGCATCATGGAGCGATACAAAGTCAATATGGAGTGGAGGAGTGACCTAGTGGTTAGGGTGGTGGACTTTGGTCCTGAGGAACTGAGTTCAATTCCCGGCACAGGCAGCTCCTTGTGACTGTGGGTAAGTCACTTAACCCTTCATTGCCCGCTGCATTGAGCCTGCCATGAGTGGGAAAGTGCAGGGTACAAATGTAACAACAAAAAAAAATAACATTCTCATTTTTGTTTTCCATTCCTTCTATCACTCCTTTCCTAATAATTCCTAACATTCTAGTTTCTTTCTTAGCCGCTGCTGCATACCCCGGAATTTGATGATATTACTGGTGTCCTAATGAAGGATCTTGTTACACTTTGTTAGATCCTGGGGAATTTGAGACTGCTGGGGGTTGCTTTGCTTATTTCTGTTTCCTTTTACCTTTCATTTTCTCACATTTCTTTTAAATCTTCCTCCTTTCAGCTTCATATGAACAGTCTTTGTCATAGTTCTTTTCATTTAAGGAAAATGCTACTGTCTGCTACGTTGGGTAGCGCATACTTGGCAGTTATTCCGATTTTGGCACATGCCGAATCCCGCGGTAGAAAATAATTTTCTACCACGTGGGGCATTCCCGGCGGTAACCAGCAGTGTGCCCATGTTGCACGTAGGCATGCACTGCATGGTTACCATGTGGGTAGTGCGTGAGTCCTTACCACTAGGTCAATGGGTGAAGGTAAGGGCTCAGGCCGTAAGCAGGCGTGTGCTTGTTTTAATATTAGCGCAGGTCCATTTCCCGGCCCGTTAAAAAAATGGCCCTTTTCCCAGCCGTGGTAAAAAAAATGGCCCAGTGTGCGCCTAAAAGACGTGCCCACACTACCACAGGCCACTTTTTACTGAGGCTCTGTAAAAGGACCCTCAGTCTCTATTCCTGCTGCTGCCTCCAGGTCTGCTTCTGCTGCCTTGCCACTCGCTTGGTTCAGTACTGATGTGTTGATGCCATCTTCCTGATTTACTCATCACACTATGCCTTGAGGTGTTCGTGGGTCCAAAAAGGTCCATCCTGCCCAGTACCCTGTTTCTAACACAGATCAATCCAGGTCACGAGTACTTGGTAAGGTCCCCCCAGATAGCAAGATTCCATGGTATTGTCACACCAGGGACAAGCAGTGGCTTTCTCCACACTACCTCAATAACGGTTTATGGATTTTTCCTTCAGGAATTTGTCCAAACCTTTTTTAAACACAGTTACATTAACTGCTTTTACCACATGTTCTGGCAAATGAGTTCCAGAGCTTAACTATGCGTTGAGTGAAAAAAATATTTTCTCCTATTTATTTTAAATGTGCTACTACGCAACTTCATGAAATATTCCCTACTCACTGTACTTTTTCAAAGATTAAACAATCAATTTGCATTTATCTGCTCTACTCCACTCAGCATTTTATGGATCTCTATCATATCTTCTCTCAGCCATCTTTTCTCCAAGATGAAGAACCATAACCTCTTTAGCCTTTCCTCATATGAGAGTCATTCCATCTCCTTAATCATTTTGATTGCCCTTTTCTGTACCTTTTCAAGTTTCACTATATCTTTTTTGAGGTATGGTGACTAAACCATAGATTAATATAAAAGTATTACGATATTCTTTGTTTTATTCTCTGTTCCTTTCCTAATAATTCCTAAGATTGTTTGCTTTTTGATCTGCTACCATAACCTGAACAGAAGATTTCAATGTAATTTTCAGAACGACACCTAAACCTTTTTCCTCGGTAGTGGCACCCAATGTGGAACCTAGCATCATGTGGCTATAATTTGGGTTATTCTTCCCAATGTGCATCATTCTGCTCTTGTCCACATTACATCTCATCTACCATTTGGATGCCTACTCTTCCAAACTCTCAAGGTCCACATGCAATTTAACAACTTTGAATAATATTGTGTCATCTGCAAATATGATCATTTCATTCATTGTTCCTATTTCCAGATCATTTATAAATATGTTAAAACGCACGGTCCCAGTACAGATCCCTGTGGTACTCCACTATCCACCATACAGGGTGACTGAAACCTCTTTTTACCATTTCAGATGAAACTGAATCTGCCATTGAAATTTGTCTCTTTTAGTGCTATGACCCCCTCCCACCAGACAGGATTAGTCCCTCTCGAACCCCCTGTCCCCGAATGGGAGTAGCCAATATCCTGGATGCCCCTCACCAGTGTCCCTCTAACCAATCTGTAGGCCCCCCAAGGCCTATCTTACAATTGATGGTGGTCTCGTGGTGTAGTTGGGGCAGGAGCAATACCCAGTTGCTCCTGCCCATGCCAGTTCTGTTGTCAAAATGTCAGCCGTGACTTCTAGGGGTAGTCATGCAAGACTGCCATTAGAGGTCACAGCAGTCATCTTGAGTTTGCAGCCATCATGAACAGAAGTGACTGGAGATCACTCTTGCCCTTGTTGGCTCCATTGTCAAAATGGCTGCCATAATCTCTAGCAGTAGTTTTGTGAGACTGCTGCTATAGATCAAGGCAGACATTTTGACAATGGAGTGTTGTTGAGGGTGCAGTTATGAAGACCTAGACCATGTAGTTCCAGTGCTGGTAATGTTTACTATAAAGAATAACCATAATCTACAGATGAAGAAATTTGGAGATATTTTTTTCTTCTGTGGATTACAAAAAAACAAACAAGGCCATTTGGTGCCCAGCACAAGCAAATAAGCAAGCACCCCCCTTCCTCCTCTCTACTGGCTAGGTAATTGAAAGACAGAATTCACTGTTTTCGATGGGTGTGTTCAAAGGGGCAATTTGGAGACTACTTGGATGCAGCAGGTTTCCATCTGTTGAGAACTAATTACCATTTGAAGGGAGCAAGGAGATGGACATGGGGGAAGAGGGACAGAATTCTTGTACCCTTAAGGCAAGCAAAGGAAAAGACATATTGTGAGGGTGGGGACTCTGTGAGAACTGGATTCTGACTCTTTGAAGTGAGCCTTTAATTCACCTTCCTCCTCGGAGAGAATTGTCCATTTAACCCTACTCTCTATTTTCTAGAGGTATTGTACCACAAGGTTGGAAAACCACCATCATCTGTCCAATTTTGAAGAAACCACTACCACCTAGTCACTACCATCCAGCTTCTAATTTACTGTTTTTCTCAAAATTTACAGAACTTATAGTTTTCACAGAGCTACAATCTCATGCAAAAGTCAAATTTGCATTGTATCTGCACCAGTCGGGCTTTAGGGCAGTTTCAGTACAGAGACTGTCTTTATGGTACTACTGAGTGAGGTTCATACCAAACTTGGTGACATTGCTTTGGCTATTTCATTGGATCTTTCTGCCGCATTTGCTTTAGTTGAACCTGATCTACTTTTAAATCATCTCTCTTCATTAGGGCATTACAGATATTGTTTTTAATTGGTCTTTTTCATTCTTTCCAAGTTTCTCTATTATCTTCGGCATTGTCATCATCACCATCTGCTACTTACCCTCCTTCTTCTGTAGTACTTCAGGGGTTAATATTTCCCCCTATGCTTTTTACCTTTTTTCTCAGTCCCTTAACTACGATAGTTCAGACTCGTGGAGGGGCATAATCAAACGCCGCCGGTGAAATAGATGGCTGGCGATCTATTGTGGCGGTGGCGCAACAGCTGGCCGGAACCGTATTATCAAAAAAGATGGCTGGCCATCTTTGTTTCCGATAATACGGTTTAGCCCGGCCAAATGCCAGAGTTCGCCGGGTTGAGATGGCCGGTTTTGTTTTTCAGCGATAATGGAACAAACTGCCAGCCATCTCAAACCCGGCGACATCCAAGGCATTTGGTCGTGGGAGGAACCAGCATTTGTAGTGCACTGGTCCCCCTCACATGCCAGGACACCAACTGGGCACCCTAGGGGTCAGTGCGATGGACTTCAGGAAACGCTCCCACATGCATAGCTCCTTACTTTGGGTGCTGAGCCCCCCCCCAAAACCCACTACCCTCAAACGGACAACACTACCGTAGCTCTTAGGGGTGAAGGGGGCAACTACATGTGGGTACAGTGGATTTTGGAGGGCTCCCATTTACCAGCACAAGTGTTACAGGTGGGGGGGGGAGATGGGCATGGGTGCCCCTGCCTTAAGTGACTGCGGTACCCACTAAAAGTGCTCCAGGGACCTGCATACACGCAGGCCTCTAGGACTTGTTGCTGCTGTATAACCTTGGCACACCAGTTGAGACCTGAAGACTAATCTCTTTGAAAAAGTCCTTTATTTGAATAAGCACGTTTACTCAAAGTTAACTGCAGATCAGAGGTTGTACCCCACTGGCAAAGAGTCTCCCTGGGACTGAGATTAGCAGTAGGTCAGAGCTGGCAGAATGGTGTACAATGCCCTCTTTCAGCAACATTCAAGGTAAGAACTAAGGTCTCTAAAGTGGGTAACACATGAAAGGGATCCAAAAGTGGCTTACAATAATGGCCACTACCTCATGGACTACCAGAAACAAAACAGGGCACACTCTGACCCAGTTAGCAGGGGGGAAAGCACCATGGGAGTAGAGGCCACTACCCTACACCCACCACAATGCATTGCTGATGTGACTCTGCAGTGCACCTTACAGAAAAGGTGTCACACTCACCCGAGAGCCACATCACAACCAGGGAAAGGCTGTCAGAGGATAGAACACATTCTGCTGTCATGGAGGTGGGTATGGCATTTGAGGCTGGCATACAGGCTGGCAAAAAAGGTTTTAGTTTTATTGTTTTAGTGTGGGAGGGGATTGGTGACCACTGGGGGAGTATGGGGAGGTCATCCCCGATTCCTTCCGGTGGTCATCTGGTGAGTTGGGGCACCTTTTTGAGGCTTGGTCGTGAAACTAAAAGGACCAAGTAAACCCGGCGAAATACTGCTTAATGCCGCTTTTTTTGTTCCATTATTGGCGAAAGCCGGCCGTCTGGTAGCCACGCCCATGCCCCGCCTTCGCTAAGCTACCAACATGCCCCCTTGAACTTTCGCCAGCGAAGCGCCGGGAAAGCGGCGATGCTGTCAAAAATGCCGCTTTCGATTATACCGATTTCGCCGCTTTTAAGAAATCGCCGGCCATTTCCCGATTTATGTCGGGAAATGGCCGGCGATCACTTTCGAAAATAAGCTGGATAGGCTCAGCATATTGTATTATGTGAATGACATTCTTTTGTTACATTATGCCTTACCTGATCTTCTCCCTCTCCAAATCTGTTTAAGGAAGTAACAATATGGCTCCACAACAATCATCTTGTTTTAAACCCAGATAAAACCACAGCCTGTTGGCTGGTGGGTCATTTAACATTACCTAGCTATCCATTTACTGTTTTTGATCTGCAGCTATAACCAGTTGACTCTTTTCAATATTTAGGAGTAGACTTTCAGAGGCCTTTTTACTATGCCGCACATGTGCCTATCCAACTTATAATCGAAAGACAAAAACGCCTATATTGCGACCTAAATCGGGAGATAGGCGTTTATCTCCCAAAAACGAATAACACGGTATAATCGAAAGCCGAACTTGGACGTTTTCAACTGCACTCCATCGCAGAAGCATACAAAGTTGACGGGGGCGTGTCGAAGGTGTGGTGAAGGCGGAACTGGGGCGTGGTTATCGGCCGATCAGAGATGGGCGCCTTTCGCCGATAATGGAAAAACAATATGCGTTTTTAGCGAGAATTTAGGGAACTTTTCCTGGACCCTGTTTTTCCACGAATAAGACCACAAAAAGTGCCCTAAATGACCAGATTACCACTGGAAGGAATCGGGGATGACCTCCCCTGACTCCCCCAGTGGTCACAAACCCCCTCCCACCACAAAATATGCCGTTTCACAACTGTTTATTTTCACCCTCAAATGTCATACCCACCTCCCTGGCAGCAGTATGCAGGTCACTGGAGCAGTTATTAGGGGGTGCAGTGGACTTCAGGCAGGTGGACCCAGGCCCATCCCTCCCCTACCTGTTACAATTGTGCTGCTTAATGCTTATTAGTTGTCCAACCCCCCAAACCCACTGTACCCACATGTAGGTGCCCCCCTTCACCCCTTAGGGCTATAGTAATGGTGTAGACTTGTGGGCAGTGGGTTTTGAGGGGTATTTGGGGGGCTCAACACACAAGGGAAGGGTGCTATGCACCTGGGAGCTCTTTTGCCTTTTTTTTTGTTTTTGTAAAAGTGCCCCCTAGGGTGCCTGGTTGATGTCCTGGCATGTGAGGGGGGACAGTGCACTATGAATCCTGGCCCCTCCCATGAACAAATGCCTTGGATTTATTCGTTTTTGAGCTGGGCGCTTTCATTTTCCATTATCGCTGAAAAACAAAAACGCCCAGCTCACAAATTGTCGAATAAAACATGGACGTCTATTTTTTTCGAAAATACGGTTCGGTCCGCCCCTTCACGGACCCGTTCTCGGAGATAAACGCCCATGGAGATAGACGTTTTCATTCAATTATGTCCCTCCACGTGCAGGGCCGGTCTTAGCAAGTGCGGGGCCCTATGCAGACTAATTTGGTGGGGCCCCACCCTAGCCCCACCCACCCTAGCCCTGCCCCACCGTAGCCCCGCCCCCACCCTAGCTCCACCCCATTGATAAAATTATTCCATTTTTAGAACATTTTTTTATTTATGAAATTTCAAATAAAGACAAATGAAGCTAAACTTGTACAAAAAACTGATTGAAATAATAAGCACAATGCTATCATGAAACCTCCCCTCCCCAGAAATTATTCAGTTCAAGTCCACTACAATTAGTAGTTCCAATTCTCATAACAAAGGAGAATAAAGGAAAAATATTAAGAAAAGATTCAGTACTTTCAAATTCCCCTATTACTCTGTAACCCATATATGCAATAAAATAAAAATGAAATGAAAAGATATACAATAAAATTAAGTGATATGTAAAATATAATGTACAATATAAAAACATATAGACCACCAAGGTATTAAAATTGTTTTAAAATATATACCACAACTCTCTGACTCAAGAAGACTCCGACTATGTCATCCATAATTGTCTGACAACACACAAAAAAAAAATAAGTAAAAAAAAAAAAGTCACAATTAATACCTTATACACCAATATACCAGCCATACGGAAAATGCAGATTATCAACAATATGAAGCTAGCAAGGGATCATAATATCACAATTCTCATGTAGAGCCACAAAACACCCTTTAGAGATAGTGTGTCATGATTTAGGCTCTACACCCTTTCCGATGTTTGGTGCCACCTTAGTAAGGCCAACACATAATCTCTCCACTGCAAAACACTATACACAAACGTGTGCAAAAACACACTCATAACCTTAACAAACCATAAACAGCACTAATTCCAAGGACAGGACGAGCTACAACCTTATGCGTGGCGTGGAAAGGCAACTGTAATTACACCTGGCTCTAAAACACCAGTGCACAACCTAGTGAAAAAAAACAAACAAAAAGAGCTGCAAACTATACGCTAGCAGAATACTGCACCTTCCTTGATCACACCTGAAAAACACATGAATGCAAAATACTGAACTGGAAAGTTACCTCAAGAAGTCAGACTCAGTATGTAGCAATACTACAAAAATTAAAACTTACATGAAAAAATATCACAGATGCACATTTCCAAAAACTAACATATTCCAATTAATAAATCCTGAATAAAATAGTTTTTTCTACCTTTGTTGTCTGGTGACTTTGTTTTTCTGATCATGCTGGCTCAGTATCCGATTGTGCTGCTATCTGTCCTCTTAACTCCGTTTCCAGGGCTTCCTTTCCATTTATTTCTTTACTTTCCGCCTTTCTTCTTCATTTCTTGCCCTACATCCGTAAGTAAAAGCTGGGTCCTCCGCAGACTTGACTGTCCAGTGGATCCAGCTTCTGCCTATTTTCTATATCCATGTGCACTTTGAGGCATATTTTCAAAGCACTTAGCCTCCCAAAGTTCCATAGAAACCTATGGAACTTAGCCTCCCAAAGTGCTTTGAAAATATGCCTCCAGATCTCCTCTCTTCCTTTTCCCTCACCTCATCTCCTTCCTCACTCTTCCCTCGCCTCCATCCATGTCCAGCATTTCTTCTCTCTCCTCCATCCACCCATGTCCAGCGACCCTCCTGTCCCCCCTGCCATCCATCTATATCCAGCAACCCCCCTGTCCCCTCTGTCCTCCCCTGCCATCCACCTATGTCCAGAGACCCCCTCCCCTCCATCCACCCATGTCCAGCGACCCTCCTGTCCTCCCTGCCCGCTCCTGCCATCCACCTATGTCCAGAAACCCCCTCCCCTGCCATCCACCCATGTCCAGTGACCCTCCTGTCCCCCCTGCCATCCATGTCCAGCAACCCCCCCTGTCCCCTATGCCCTCCCCTGCCATCCACCCATGTCCAGCGACCCTCCTGTGCCCCCTGCCCTCCCCTGCCATCCACCTATGTCCAGAAACCCCCCTCCCCTGCCACCCACCATGTCCAGCGCCCCTCCTGTCCTCCCTGCCCGCCCCTGCCATCCACCTATGTCCAGAAACCCCCTCCCCTGCCATCCACCCATGTCCAGTGACCCTCCTGTCCCCCCGTGCCATCCATGTCCAGCAACCCCCCCTGTCCCCTATGCTCTCCCCTGCCATCCACCCATGTCCAGCGACCCTCGTGCCCCCTGCCCTCCCCTGCCATCCACCTATGTCCAGAAACCCCCTCCCCTGCCATCCATCCATGTCCAGTGACCCTCCTGTGCCCCCTGCCATCCCCCTATGTCCAGAAGCCCTCCTCCCCTCCATCCAACCCATGTCCAGCGACCCTCCTGCCCCCCTTGCCAACTGCCATCCACCTATGTCCAGTAACCCCCCCTGCCCTCCACCCATGTCCCGTGACGCGAGTCTCCTCAATCCCCTGCTGCTCCCCCTCCCTCCAGCCACCTGAGACATCTCCCGTCTGCCCCCCCCTCCCCGACCCGCCAAACGACCCTCTTCTTTTGCCTGCACCTCACCTGACCCGAGCCAGCATTTTAAAAAAAAACCTTCAAGCGGCGGTGCCGGTGCCTCGCGTCTGAGGGCAGAAAACTCGCTTCGTCGATGGCCGGCCTTCCCTCAAGTCCCGCCCTCTGATGTAACTTCCGCAAGGGTGGGACTTGAGGGAAGGCCGGCCAACGACGAAGCGAGTTTTCTGCCCTCAGACGCGAGGCAACCGGCACCGCCGCTTGAAGGTTTTTTTAAAAATGCTGGCTCGGGTCAGGTGAGGTGCGGGCGAAAGAAGAGGGTCGTTTGGCGGGTCGGGGAGGGGGGGGTCAGACGGGAGATGTCTCAGGTGGCTGGAGGGAGGGGGAGCAGGAGGAGACTCGCATCGCGGGACATGGGTGGAGGGCAGACGAGCGTAGTCGACGAGGCAGAGGCGAGGCACGCCGCGCGGGGCCCCCTTAGGCGCGGGGCCCTATGCGGCCGCCTCGGTCGCCTCTGCCTAAGACCGGCCCTGTCCACGTGTGCCCAACGCATGCCAATTGGAGTTACTGCTCGCTACCACATGGCCCGTGCCGTAATTTCATTTTTACGTGAGTCCGCTACGTGCATCAGAAAATATATTTCATTTTCTGGTGTACGGCGAAAATCGGGCGGTAACTCCGACGATGCGTGTAGGTGATTACCGCATGGTTAATGCAAGAGGCCTTCCCGCTAAGTCAATGGTTGGCTGTAAGATCTCACACCCAAAATGGACACGCGCCAATTTTTATTTTGCTGCGCATCTATTTTTGGCAAAAATTTTTAAAAGGCCTTTTTTTACAGGCGCACTGAAACTGGATCTGCATGTGCCCAAACCCACGCCTACACTACCGCAGGCCATTTTTCAGCACACCTTAGTTAAAGGACCCCCTCATTTTCTAAACAGATTTTTCAGTAGTTCAATCTGGCTTTTTTGCTTTGAGGCGAATAAGGTTCATTCGCAGTTACCGTGACGAAAACTCCTTGCATATATCATTCAACACTTTTGTCGCTTCCTGTTTCAATTATTGCAATGTGTCACTGCTGGCGACGGGTGAGTGAGCCCTTGGGTGCTGGAGAGGATATCAAGAGTCGAAGACCCGGAGGCACCAACCTGCAGTAGACAGGTCAACTGTATGGGATATCTTTTATAGTGTTTATCGAAGACTTGTTTTATTAGGAGCCTGTTTTATGTTTATCGCATTGACTATTTTATATTGATTTGACAGGAGCCTTTTTATGTATTCATTTTATTTATTTATAGAATATAAAAGAATATCAAAAGAAGACCCCAAACCAGCACACCAAGACAACAGACAATTGATAAAAATCACCACAAATTTGAACCCAAGAAAGAAACACCAATTAATACAAATAGGATACACTAACACCAGATCTATAATCAGAAAAACCACATTGATAACCGACTGGATAACGGCAGATCACCTTGACCTCCTTCTCATCAACGAAACTTGGATACATGACTCCAAAGACCCAATAACCCTAGAGCTTTGTCCACCAGGGTACAAAATCACTCATTGGACGAGAGAAGGAAAAAGAGGCGGAGGTATAGCTATAATCTACAAATCCCAATTCACAATTACAACTACAGCCGAATCAATCCTCCCTCAACTCGAAATAGCCTCAGTCAGAGTTACACACCCGAACTTGCATGATGAATTAAATATAATCCTATTTTACAGACCCCCGGCTAAGTGGCAAGAAGCACAGATACACTTTATGGACTTCATATCAAATACTTGTCTATCATCCCAGAATATCATCATAGCAGGAGACATTAACCTCCACCTTGAAGACACCAACTCAAACAACGTACACAAAAGCAAGGAATTCCTCCAACTTTGGGAGTTCCACTGGCCTAACATGCAACCCACCCACAAACATGGACACACACTGGACATCATAACTCACAAATTTTCATCAGACGCAAACCTCACAATCAAGGACACAAAATGGACAATCATACCATGGTCAGATCACTACAAAGCAAACACCTCCCTCCTCTGGAAAACAAAAGAGAAACAACAAAAACAGGAAAAAAGAACCTACACAATGAGAGGCAAAATAGACCCTTTAACATTTTGGCAACAAATATATACCGCTGAATGGACAACAACCACAGAATCACCCCAATTCTTACAAGAATGGGATAACAGATGCAGAGCAGTCCTAGACAATATAGCCCTGCTCCAAACCAGAACCTCGCATAGGATTAGCTCAATCCCATGGTTCAATGAAGAACTGAAAGAATAAAAACACAGGTCAGAAGACTAGAAAGAGCATGGAGCAAAAAAAAAAGATGAACACACACTTAAAGAATGGAAACAATTACAAAGAAAATACAAATACAGCATCAGACATACCAAAAGAACGTATTACAAAACCATAATAGGACCAGATTACAAGGACACACACACATTCTTTTCACTCGTAAACAATCTCCTAACCACCACACGAGTCACCTCGAACAACACAGACACCCCATCGGCAGCCAACCTAGCAAAGTATTTCAATGAAAAAATCACAAAGCTCAGACGCATGATACCAAGTAACACCATTGAATATTCAAGCATCCTTGAATACCTAGACCCAATACCCGGGAAATACCTAGCTGATCGATCATGGACCAATTTTGACTTAATTTCAGTAGATGAACTCACACACTGGCTCAAAAAATATGCCAAATCTCAGTGCAAACTTGACATTTGCCCTACCAGCCTAATAAGAGCTGCACCTAAACAATTTAAAAAAGACCTCACGAACCAAATAAACTATAGACTCCTACATGGTCTCTTCCCCACGGAAAATGGAAACATACTACTCACTCCGTTGCCAAAAGATGCCAAGAAAAGCACAATGGACTTAACCAACTACCGACCAGTTGCCTCGATCCCACTTACTACAAAGTTGATGGAAGGCATAGTAACGAAGCAGCTCACGGATTATCTGACCAAACACTCAATTCTACACGAGTCACAGTCAGGATTCCGATCAATCATAGCACCGAAACCGTACTAGTGTCCGCAATGAACTCCTTCGAAAAAACAATTGCAACCGGCAAGAACATACTCATATTACAATTCGACATGTCCAGTGCCTTCGACATGGTGGATCATGGAATACTACTACACATACTAGAATACTTCGGAATCGGAGGCCCAGTTCTCAAATTGTTTAAAGGATTCCTCACCACTAGATCCTACCAAGTTATAACGAATACTACCAGATCACCGCCTTGGACATCGGAATGTGGAGTTCCTCAAGGATCCCCCCTTTCACCCACAATCTTCAACCTAATGATGATACCACTAGCCAAACTCTTGGCCAATCAAAACCTTAACCCCTACATATATGCCGATGACGTCACAATCTACATCCCGTTTAAGAGTGACTTAAACGAAATAACCAACGAGATCAACCAGAGCTTCCAGATCATGCACTCATGGGCGGACTCATTCCGGTTAAAGCTCAACGCAGAAAAAACCCAATGCCTAGTTCTCACCTCCCAATACAACACAAACAGTTACTCCACTATAACCACACCTCACTGCACACTTCCTATCTCAGAAAACCTGAAAATTCTTGGAGTCACCATTGATCGAAACCTCACACTCGATACCCACGTGAAGAACACAACGAAAAAAATGTTCCAATCGATGTGGAAACTCAAAAGAATTAAACCTTTTTTCCCAAGAAACGTCATTCGCACCCTGGTACAGTCACTAGTAATAAGCCACTTGGACTACTGCAACGCTCTGTACGCAGGCTGTAAAGAACAAACCATTAAAAAACTCCAAACAACCCAAAACACGGCAGTCAGACTCATCTTTGGAAAACCTAAATATGAAAGTGCGAAGCCCTTAAGAGAGAAACTACATTGGCTTCTGCTCAAGAACTTATTGAGTTCAAGATCTGCACAACCGTGCACAAAATCATTCACGCAGACGCCCCACTCTATATGCTAAACCTAGTGGACCTACCGCCCAGAAACACCAAAGATCGGCCCGCAAATTCCTCAATCTGAATTTCCCCAGCTGCAAAGGAGGTGAAATACAAACAGGCTTATGCTACGACCTTTGCATACAAAGCACACAGTTTTGGAATGCGTTACCCAAGGCCCTGAAAACCATGAACAATCTAACCAGCTTCCGCAAAGCTCTGAAAACACACCTCTTTAACAAAACTTACAAAAGTCACCCTCAATGATACAAATCATCCCCCAACCACCCAAGCACACCTAAAACACTTCTCACACAACCCACCCAACATCTGCCCATCTAAATCCTCTTTTACCTCAACTTATGATCAACTGAATTTAAATCATACTGACTTTATCATAACCTTACTCTGTAAGCCACATTGAGCCTGCAAAAAGGTGGGATAATGTGGGGTACAAATGTAATGTTAATACTAATAATAATTTATACTTTTTAAAGGATATGTGTACAATGACATTTTCTTCTGCATAGACAAAGGCACTTTTTTTCATAGCGCTTGTTTATGCTGTTTGTGACATCACCATCTCAATCTTTTAGGCCGATACTTTTTATCCTGTGCCGCAGCTTTCACTGCAACTGGGCATGTGCAGCGTCATGTTTCCTTTTTGGTGCCAAAACACTTTGGGGGTCTTTTACAAAGGCGTGCTAGCATTTTAGCGCACACTAAACACTAGAGACGCCCATAGGAATATATGGGCGTCTCTAGTGTTTAGCGCACGCTAAAAATTCTAGCACTCCTTTGTGAACTATTTAAACAGATACCTGGACAACAGCTCTGTTTATTTCACAAGTGTCAGATCTCTATGGTAATGCTGTTCCTTCAGTCATTGATATTATCTGTGAAGAGCAGTCCGCGTCCTTTTTAAGGTATTTTTTAAATTACATTTGTACCCTGCGCTTTCCCACTCATGGCAGGCTCAATGCAGCTTACATGGGGCAATGGAGGTTAAGTGACTTGCCAGAGTCACAAGGAGCTGCCTGTGCCTGAAGTGGGAATTGAACTCAGTTCCTCAGGACCAAAGTCCACCACCCTAACCACTAGGCCATGCCTCCACAATCAATCGGTCTGTGATTGTGCTGAGACCTGAGAAACATTACTTTAGTGTTCATTTCCCTATATTACTGCACTTGCGCCTATCAGGCTTATTTTCGAAAGAGAAGGATGCCCATCTTTCGACGCAAATCGGAAGATGGGCGTCCTTCTCACAGGGTCACCCAAATCAGCATAATCAAAAGCCGATTTTGGGCATCCCCAACTGCTTTCCGTCACGGGGATGACCAAAGTTCCCGGGGGCGTGTCAGAGGCATAGGGAAGGCGGGACTTGGGGCGTCCCTGATGAGCATTTGGATGACTTTACCTGGTCCAGGTTTACGACCAAGGCACAAAAAGGTGTCCGAACTGACTAGATGACCACCGGAGGGAATCGGGGATGACCTCCCTTACTCCCCCAGTGGTCACTAACCCTCTCCCACCCTCAAAAAAGAACTTTAAAAATATTTTGTGCCAGCCTCAAATGTCATACTCAGGTCCATCACAGTAGTATGCAGGTACCTGGAGCAGGTTTAGTGGGTGCAGTGCACTTCAGGCAAGTGGACCCAGGCCCATCCCTTCCACCTGTTACACTTGTGGTGGTAAATGTGAGCCCTCCAAAACCCACCACAAACCCACTGTACCCACATCTAGGTGCCCCCCTTCACCCCTGAGGGCTATGGTAGTGTACAGTTGTGGGTAGTGGGTTTGGGGGGGGGGGGTTGGGGGCTCAGCACACAAGGTAAGGGAGCTATGTACCTGGGAGCTTTTTCTGAAGTCCACTGCAGTGCTCCCTAGGGTGCCCAGTTGGTGTCCTGGCATGTCAGGGGGACCAGTGCACTACGAATACTGGCTCCTCCTATGACCAAAGTGCTTGCATTTGGTCGTTTCTGAGATGGGAGTCCTTAGATTCCATTATCGCCAAAAATCAGAAACGACCAAGTCTAAGAATGACCATCTGTAGGGACGACCTAAATGTCAAGATTTGGGCGTCCCCGACCATATTATCAAAACGAAAGATGGACGCCCATCTTGTTTTGATAATACGGGTTTCCCTGCCCCTTCGCTGGGACGTCTTTTGAGGACATCCTCAGGAAAACTTGGGTGCCCCTTTTAATTATGCCCCTCCACATTCACTAAGGTGCGCTATAGGTGCATTAGCAGTTTTAATGTATGTTAATGATTTATGCGTGTTAAACACTAACCTGCCCATGGAAATGTATAGGCGTGTTAGTGTTTAACGCGCCTTAACCTTAAAGGCGTGTCAGAAATGCCAATGCACCCTAGTAAACATACCTATTTGTCACATTTACACCCCTAACACTTACCAAATGTTTTTGTACAGTACTGCGGTGGATATTTATTCAACAGTATTCCGCATTTTTCTTTGTGCACATATACCATTCTTTCTGTTGTCTGATTCTCACGACCTACACTTTTTCTCACTGATCGCACGTTTGTTAAATCTAGTTATATTATACACATTTTTAACACTTTCTTCACAGTTGGCACAATTACATCATTACAAACACCCTTTCATGTTCACAGCTTTTGATCTATTTTGTGATAATCGTTTCATTTTTATGCCTTTTGTGCTGTGTACATTCAGTAAAGGTCTTTTACATTCCTTGTAGACTGCGCTGTCTCTCTGGATTTATGTATTGACACGCTATCAGAAACATTTCCAACCAAGGTTAGATTTTGTTTTTCCTCTCACTGACAATTTACCTTTCTTACCTTGTTCCATGCCTAATTGTTTTAAGAAACACCAAAATTTTTTAATTGTGAGTTGAGTAGTCCATCTTTTTCTTTTTATCTGTAACATTAGTACTCTTTTTATCTGTAAGCAATGCTAGTATTCTTACCCCCTCTTACAAAGCTGTGCAGTAATACTGACATAGCCCATTCACTTTGCTGCACTTTGAATGGGCTGTGTCGGCATCACCGCACCAGCAGTGGCTAGCGTGGCTGTGGAGGGGGGTAGTTATTTGTTATTCACTTTTTATTTATTTTTTCCTGGTCATCTGTTATATTTTAAATTGTAATGTTATTTAGTCTTTTATAATTCAGAATGTCAATGGGATTTTGTAACATGGCCTTTATGTATATATGATATAACCCCAATGCACGTCAATTTTGAGTTACCGCCTGACCACCATGTGGCTGTTGTGGTAATTTCATTTTTGGCGCATGTCCAATATTCGCGTCTGAAAAATATTTTTTATTTTCGGATGCACGCCAAGCGGCATTTGACACGGGTAGGTCATTGCCGCCCAGATTCTTTACCACTAGGTCAATGTCTGGCGGTAAGGTCTCAGACCCCAAATGGATGCGTGGCAATTTTGATTTTGCCGCATGTCCATTTTCGGCAAAAAAGGGGCCTTTTTCACAGGTGCCATGAAAAATGGATTGGTGTGCACCCAAAACCCACGCCTACACACCGCAAGCCATTTTTCAGCACACCTTAGTAAAAGGACCCCTTAGTTATTAGCAGGGGCGTATCTGCGTGGGGCCACAGGGGCCTGGGCCCCCGCAGATTTTGCCCCGGACCCCCCTACCGCCGTTAACCCTCCCTCCCTCGCCTACCGCCGTCACCTACCCCGAGGTCCGCTTCCTCCGGCTTTTTAAAATATTGCTTCAGCTGGCGGGGGACCCCAACCCCCCGCCAGCCCAGCTGCGATCTTTAACTTTTTCATCCTTGTCGTGCAGCGCGCAGTGAAAGCTGCATGCATCTTTAGTTCCAGTTGGATGGAGTCTGACGTCGCAGCACGTCGTCAGACTCCATCCAACTGGAACTAAAGATGCATGCAGCTTTCACGGTGCGCTGCACGACAAGGATGAAAAAGTTAAAGATCGCAGCTGGGCTGGCGGGGGGTTGGGGTCCCCCGCCAGCTGAAGCAATATTTTAAAAAGCCGGAGGAAGCGGACCTCGGGGTAGGTGACGGCGGTAGGCGGGGGAGGGAGGGAGTGTTAACGGCGGTAGGGGGGGTTGACGGCGGTAGGGGCGGCTGACGGCGGTAGGGGCGGCAGTAGGGGGGGGCTATAATGTGCCCCCTCACTCTAGCCCCTGCCCCCCCTACCGCCGAACCTCAGATACGCCCCTGGTTATTAGACTCCTGAGGCAGGCACTTTGCCGAAACATGGTGCAAGGTTGAGTCTTTTTTGGAATAAACTCTGAGTTTGAATTAAATTGTCTCCCTCGAATCCTTTGGAACTATTGTATTAGCCATACTACTGCTTTGTTTTTCTCGACTAAATAAGTGCATAACATTTCTTGTTGAAATTCAAAGCGGTTGCTGAGAAAACTGCAAAAATCTGTAGGGCGTTACTTTTTTTTGCCTCACCCTGTATGTCAGAAAATGAAAATAAAATTGTATGTTAAAACCATCATTCATTACCTGGTGACTTTCCTTTGGGTGAGGATGTCATAGAATTCTCTATTTCCTGAATTGTTGATCACGTTCTAAAAGAGAATTTTGTTCTGAGGAAATTCTAGGAGATTGGATATGCTCCAGGGACGTAGCCAGACCTCACAGTGGGAGGGGCCAGAGCCCGAGGTGGGGGGGCACATTTAGGTCTGCTGCCCCACCCCAACCACCTCGCCGCTCCCCCTGCTGCCCTGCCGCACCCCACAGCTGCAAATACCTTGGGGTCCCCAACCCCCGCCAGCTGATGCCTTCTCCAGCGCCATTCCTCCTCTCAACCTGCCTGCTCCTTTACGTGAAACTGAGCATGTTCAATTTCATAAAAAGGAGCATGCAGGTTGTGAGGAGGAAGTGAGAGCAGGGCAGGGAAAGCGGCAGCACCGGAGACTGGCGTTGGACAAGGCTTCAGCTGGCAGGGTTGGGGACCCCCACCAGCAAAACAGGGGCCCAGATTAAATTTGGGGGGCCCAGGCCCCCTTAGCCCCACCTAGCTACGCCACTGATATGCTCTACAACATTTTTAAAAGTTGTGTTTAGAAAATTGAATTTTTTATTATAAGTTTCTTAAAATAATCTTGAAATTGGTTAATTATAGCAGTCTTCAATATGTACTTGTCCACATGCATCTAGTATATGAGAGATTCTAGATTTGTCTTTTTTAGATTTCAAATATTGAACTAAAGGTGTCCAGAACAATTATTTTCAGCATAATAACGTGATTTATGTTTAAAAAATGGATGTAGATGATTCACAATGTAAAGAGATTATAATATCTCTTTACATCGTGAATCATCTACATACAGTTATACTTCAAGGTTTGAAGTTCCTGCAAGGTTGTTAATTTTTTTAATCTATTAGTTATTTGTTTTCCAATAGTGCTTTTTATTTTCCATTTCTACTAAAGTACATCTACATTCTTTAGCCTTCTCAGCTGAAAAATTAAAAACTGCACTTCTTAATGTAGCCTTGTAGGCTCTCCCAGACATGGATAGGATAGTCTTAAATGGGATTAAGATTGATCTCCAGAGACTTATCTAATCAAAGAAGAGAATGATTCATCTTGTAAGAGGGTTGAATTAAAAAGCTCCACACAGCTTTCAAGCAAAGAAAGGTGCCCTTTTACAAAGGCGTGCTGAAAAATGGCCTGCAGTAGTGTAGACGCGTGTTTCGGGCGCGTGCAAAATCATTTTTCAGCGCACCTGTAAAAAAATGCCTTTTTAAAAGTTTTGTCGAAAATGGACATGCAGCAAAATGAAAATTGCCGTGCGTCTATTTTGGGTCTGAGACCTTACCACCAGCCACTGACCTAGTGGTAAGGTCTCACACGGTAACCGGGTGGTAATGGTCTACCCGTGTAAAATGCCAATTACCGCCCGATTACCGCCTGTGCGCCAGAAAATAAAAATATTTTCTGGCACGTGTAGCGGACGTGTATCAAAAATGAAATTACCGCAAGGGCCACGCAGTAGCCGGGCGGTAACGGAAAATTGATGCATATTGGGCGCGCGTGATAGGCACCTACGTGGCTTACTAAAAAGGACCCAAAGTCTGAAGGATAAATTGTACTCCTATGCCACTGTTGGTCCAACTGGTATGAGGTGGAAGACCCCTGTTGGAGGTATAAAATTCCCCAGCAAGCTGAAAACAATTATACTCACCTGGATCCTGGGCTCTGCCATCAAATTGCTGGGGAGAAAAAAAGATCTCAGTTATTTTCAGTAGCTCATCACCTTTTCACTACATGAAAACATTTATCCAAGGTAAGAGGAATTCCTGGGAGCAAATTTAGGATAGGAGAGAAATATATGTGCCTGCTGTTTTGACCTTCTCCTCATTAAGTGGGTCTTTTACTAATCCGCAGTAGCGTTTTTAGCTCACGGTAGAAATCAGCTGGCGGTAAAAGCTGAGATGCCTATTATATTCTTATGGGCATCTCAACGTTTACCACCAGCTGATTTCTACAGCGAGCTAAAAATGCTACCGTGGCTTAGTAAAAAAAGCCCTGTTTGCAGAAATAACATGCGCAAAGTGGACATACCTTTTCTACAAACAAAAGTTACATTATCTAAGGAGCCGTTTTACTAAACCACAGCAATAAATGGACTGTGGCAGTGCGAACGCATCTTTTGTGCATGTGCTGGGCCAGTTTTTTCCGCATCCTGGAAAAGGGCCTTTTTTCAAGGGGTCGGAAAATGGACATGCAGGAAAATAAAACCCAGCGTGCGTCCATTTTTGGCCTGAGACCTTACTGTCACCCACTGACTTAGTGGTAAGGTCTGATGTGCTTCCCAGGCAGAAGGCATGCAGCACTCACTGCCATCTACCGCCGGGTAAGCGCCACGTGGTAGAAAATAGAATATATTTTCTACTGTGTCTTTTTGGCGCGTGCCCAATTCAGAATTACTATCCAGGGCACGCGGTAGCCGGGCGGTAATGCCAATTTGGTACACACTGGATGTGCATAGGCCCTTACACACCTTTGCAAAAGGGTCCCTAAGTTAAAGCCCCTTTTATTAAGTGGCGGTAAGCCCAACGTGGGATTACCGCTCGCTAAACAGGAAGTACCACCGGGCTAATGCAGCAGCCCGGCAGTACTTCCCACCCCTAGCGAGCTGTCATATCGGCACTACAAAAATTACTTGGCAGTAACTGGGCAGTGCCATGTGCTGCCCGGTTACCGCTGGGTTAGCATAGGAGCCCTTACCCCCACTTCTAAAAAAAAAAATATATATATATATATACAAATACCTCCCAGGTGCATAGCTCCCTTACCTTGGGAGCTGAGCCCCCCAAATCCCCCCTAAAACACACTCCCCACAACTCTACACCACTACCATAGCCCTTAAGGGTGAAGGGGGGCACCTACATGTGGGTTTTGGGGGGGTTTGGAGGGCTCAACACTTACCTTCACAAGTGTAAGAGGTAGGGGGGGATGGCCCTGGTCCACCTGCCTGAAGTCCACTACAACCAACAAAAACTGTTCCAGGGACCTGCATACTGCTGTCAAAGAGCTGGGTATGACATTTGAGGCTGGCATACAGGCTGCAAAAAATGGTTTTTGGTTTTTGGTTTTTTTTTTTGGGTGGGAAGGGGGTTGATGACCACTGGGGGAGTATGGTGAGGTCATCCATCATTCCCTCCGGTGGTCATCTGGTGAGTTGGGGCACCTTTTTGAGGCTTGGTCGTGAAAATAAAAGGGCCAAGTAAAAGCGATGAAATACTCATTAACGCCACTTTTGTTTTTTCCATTATGTGCTGAAGACGGCCATCTGGTAGCCACGCCCATGCCCGCCCATGTCCCGCCTTCACTACGCCGCCGACACGCCCCCTTGAACTTTCGACGGCTCGGTGACGGGAAAGCAGCGAAGGTGTGAAAAAAGCACCTTTCGATTATACCGATTTCGCCCCTTTTGAGAGATCGCCGGCCATCTCCCGATTTATGTCGGAAAATGGCCAGCGATCACTTTCGAAAATGAGCTGGTTGGTTACTAAAAGTCAGTTATTGTTACATTTAAATAATTTAGGAAATACATTCCAAACAGCTGCACCTTTGCCAACTATTGATCTTTTCCTTGCTATCCTATTGCTATAATTATTCTTTGGAGCATCAGTCTTATTTCTTGAGCTGAGCACAAGGATTTTAATGGAGTATTCCTAGCAAAATGTATGCAGATAAAGACCATATGGCTCATCCATACTATCTAGTCTCCCAATCACTCCTTTAGAGATCCTATGTACTTTTTCTGAGTTCTCTTGAATTCAGATTACGATTTTCGTCTCCAGTACTTCCACCAGGAGGTAATTCCACAAATTCACCAACCTTTCCGTGAAGAAGTATTTTCTCAGGTTACTTCTGAGTCTATCCCCTTTCACCTTCATTCTATGACCCAGAGCTTCCTTTGAATTGAAAGAGGCTCACCTCTTGTGCATTTGTGCCACGTAGATATTTAAATGTGGCGTACCAAGGGGGGGGGGGGGGCGGTGGGGGCGGTCCGCCCCGGGTGCATGCCGCTGGGGGGGGTGCTGCGCACCGGTCAGCGTCGTTCGTTTCCATGCTCCCTCTGCCCCGGAACAGGAAGTAACCTGTTCTGGGGCAGAGGGAGCATGGAAACGAATGACGCTGACCGGCACACGGCACCCCCCCCCCCCAGCGGCGTGCACCAGGGGAGGGGGGTTATTTCACCGGGGTGGGGGGTCACGCTGCATGGGGGGGCGCTGCACCCGGGGGGGGGGCGCATCGGCGATCCGCCCCGGGTGTCAGCGCCCCTCGGAACACCACTGCCTCTCCCACTTTTCTTACAAAGTATATATATATTGAGTTCTTTAAGTCTGTCCCCATACGCTTTATGACGAAGACCATTGACCTAATAATATCTGCCATCTGGACCAACTCCATCCTGTTTATGACTTTTTGATAGTGCAGCCTCCAGAATTGTACAGAATATTGTAAATGAGGTCTCACCAGAGTCTTATACAGTGGCATTACCTCCTTTTTCCTACTGGCCATTCCTCTCCCTATCCTTCTAGCTTTCACTGTCACCTTTTCTACCTGTTTGGCCACATTAAGATCATCACGTACGATCACACCCAAGTCCTGCTCTTCTTTCATGCACAAAAGTTCTTTACCCCATACACTGTACCATTCCCTTGGGTTTTTGCAGCCCAAATACATGACCCTGCATGATTTAAGAGTAGGGGAATCTTACCCATGGCTGAAAGAAGAAGGTGCACAAAGGAGCCGCTCTGCTCCTTGTGTGCACTCCTTTGGCGTGCGCTGCTAAGGAGCAAAATTTAAAAAAGGGTACTAACAGTGACGTGAACAACAGCAGTTAACCTCCTAAACAAGGACATGGGAGAAGGGGGAACCTGCATAGAGCAGCAGTTACAATCTAAACAAGATATGGGCATGGAATGGTAGTTATGGGCCTGACCACTTTTCTGGGCACAATAGATGGATCACACTGGGCTTTTTTAAACGCTGACCATGATGGATAGACTTAGTCCTGGATATTCAATGCTAGGCTATATCTGTGCTCAGGCTTTGAATATCCGAGGTTAATGTGGCACATGCTCGCTGCTGGGTGTAATGTGGGTCCCAGCTAAATATCGGACGGGACCCCCATAAGTGTATCTGGCCAAGTCACAATCCCCCCTATGATTCTGATCCCCCCTCCCACCTCAAGATGAAGAATCTCCCTTCTAATCCCTCCTCTCTCCCTCCCACCCACCCTTGAAGAACCCCCCCTTCTGATTCTCCAGAACATCAAGAACCCACACTTCCAGGATCCTCTCTCCACCCTCCCATGAGCCTACCTGCCTGACCCCTGGTGGTCTAGCAGGGAATGGGCAGGAACGATGCCCACTTGCTCCTGCCTGTGGCAGCTGCCCCTTTAAAATGGCTGCCGCAACCTCTAGCAGCAGCTTCTTGGTACTACTGACAAAAAGTTCTATTCTTTTTGGAAAATCAAAACAAAAAAGAAAAATGAATGAAATTTCATTTTTTTTAATTTAAAAAGGATTAATAAGTTCAGCCATCCCCAGGGTCTTCCTCTCCCCCTTGAAAAAAAAAATTCACTATCAACAAAATATTTTTAAAAAGTCTTTTGGCTCTGCACATTCCTCCTCTAGTCCCTGGATCTCCCCCAACCCTTTTTCTTCATATCAGGATCCTCCGTGGTTAGAAATTCCCAGTTACACTTGCTGCCCTGGTGCTATTGTTCAAAATGGGAAACAGATAAGATGAGGTGATTGGGGTTATGGGACTGCAGTCAGTGACTGCAAGAGTCTATTAACGTTTCTTATCAGGACAAAATACAGAGTGAAATATATGGAAGCACAGCGTGCTCTAGGAGACAATATTGTACCAGGTACAACTGGCAAAGGCAGCTCCAAGTTGTGGAGTATGGTGAACAAATGACGTTTGCGTCTATAGATGGAAGCTGGAAAATATCAAGTGAGACCATGATGACCTTGCATTATTTTGCTGTACATGGCTATCAGTATCAGTTCAATGACTGCCATTAAGTCACATATCAGAGATCATGAATTGTCATTACCAGGCTGAGTGGGCTCACAGGAATAGGGTCCTTTTGGTTCCCATTCTGTTGCTGCTCTTTTGCCACTTGGTTCTGTCCTTGCGCTTCAATGTCTGGCACAGATCTATAGAGATAAATGTAATTAACTTTCTTCCAAACCAATAAAAAAGCCATTCCTAGGACTTCAGCATCTTCCCTTTCATGCCCAGGGAAGGGAGATATATCTCTCTGAGAACAGCTGCTAAGAATATGCAACGTGTCTAAGAAAATGTTCAGTTGAGTGGAGACCTTTCCACTGGAGCGGAGTAAAATCCCATGTAAGTGAGGAGGCCATTTCTGTAGGTGAAGTTTACTCCAGGACTGTGGAGCTGGTATACCAAACCTTTGACTCTGACTCCGCCTTTCTCCTATAGATATTAGGCTTTAATCTAAAGTACTGGTAAATATAACTTTAGATCCACAGGAAAGATATGTATATATACATGCAGAATGCCAGATTTAACTCTAGCCACCTTGATGGAAAGACTGGATGAACCATGCAGGTCTTTATCTGCCAACATTTACTGTGTTACTATATATAAATGATACATTTCCATATATTTTAATACTTTTTTATTTTGAAGCTGAAATCGGAGTCAGTACACTTTTACAGACTCCGACTCCAACTCCACAGTCCTGGTTTAATCACCGGCAGTTTAGACCAATTCACATACTCTAACATATAACAAAGCAATTGCACATAGTATAAATATAGCATCTCACAAATCATAAATATACTTATATATGCCAAGTAGATCGAAAATTGTATGTGGAAATCTTTTTTATTATAGTTGAAAAAGATGACAGGAATTCAATTATACAATGCAATCAAACTCGAGAAACCAGCCTGTCATTATAACAACAAGTAAACTCTGTGGGCCTACTATCTGGCTTCCTGGCAGACAATCTACACATCATTCAAAGAATAGCAGGCCAACACTGCCAATGTTAATCAATATTACACAAGTACCTGACAGAAACCCAAATTGTGGCAACATTCTATCCTACAAATCCCAGGGCAAGCAGTTGCTTCCCCATGTCTGTCTAAATAGCAGACGATGGACTTTTCCTCCAGGAACTTGTCCAAACCTTTTTTAAACCTAGAAACGCTAACTAACCACAGTTACCACATCCTCCGGCAAAGAGTTCCAGATCTTAACTATTCATTGAGTGAAAAAAAAATTTCCTACTATTTGTTTTAAAAGTATTTCCATGTAACTTCCTCGAGTGTCCCCTAGTCTTTGTACTTTTGGAACGAGTAAAAACATTGATTTACTTCTACTCGTTCTACACCACTCAGGATTTTGTAGACCTCAATCAAATCTCCTCCAATCCGTCTCTTTTCCAAGCTGAAGAGCCCTAACCTTTTTAACCTTTCCTCATACAAGAGGAGTTCCATCCCCTTTATCATTTTGGTTGCTCTTTGAATCTTTTCTAATTCTGCTATATCTTTTTTGAGATACGGCGACCAGAATTGAACACAATACTCAAGGTGAAGTTGTACTATGGAGCGATACAGAGGCATTATAGTATTTTTGGTCTTATTCACCATCCCTTTCCTAATAATTCCTAGCATCCTGTTTGAATTCTTGAAACTATTGATAATAACATGACTCAGTAATATGTTAACTCCTAAAGCCAAACTGAAAATGATGTAATATTTGATATGTGTCCTATTTCTGGTGTGTCCAATTCACATCACACTTTGTACCCCTCACAGTTTGGGGGCTCATCCAGGGGAGGGCTGATCCATGGGATATGAATAACAATATTTATTTCCTGATAGTCTGTGTTTATGCCTGTTTCTTTGCTGTGCTGCTGTTACAAATACCTTTGCCATTTCAGTGAACTTGATTTACAGCAATTTAAATTGGATATATTACGAAAGTGGATTATTTGCTTATTTTGAGTAGGATTTTCTTTTATCTATTTTGTAATCCACTTTGCGCTGTTAGGTTAAAAGCAAAATAGAAATGGCCAAATATAATAAAAATTTCTTTGGCAGATTATTGGTTTAACCATTGAAGGGAGTCCCAAACTTATATCCTTAGGTATTCTCTTTACGAGGGAATAACCCTGAAATTAGTTGCTTATTTAAGTAGACCTGGTGCTAAGACGGCGAAAGGGGTCAGTCCTTGAGGCAGCCCTGGGGAAGGGCGAAACGTGCATGTCAGACGTTAACAACAACACCTGGGTCCGATTCTCTGAAATAAGATGAGTATTCAAGTATAGGCTTAAAAAATATTTATATAAAAGAAGAAAAGTTTATATATAAAAATGTGGCACCATGATGAGCCGATGAAGAGTTGTGTGCAAGTTTTATTGCCATAAAATTGTTTTGGCAATATGCACAGCTGAGGTTCCTAAACTATTACAAGAATTTTTTAAGGCTGGTGAGAATATATGTGGTGGGCAAATATAATACAATACATCACATCTGTGGCTGTCTCATCTTGGATAGCTCTTCCTTCCCATGGGTGGGGGTGGGGGTGCAATGATATTGCTGGTTGCAGTATCAGACCTTTGAGTGTTACTGTATGCTGAGTTTAAATCTTTTAGCAGCATCCAGATTAGGACTGTTTCTACCAAAGGAAGTGTGTTTATCTCTTGCTGATCTGTGTATTGTACTGACATTTCTGTGTTAATCTTAATAGTGGAGGTGTTAAAGCATGCTGACATTACTGCTTTAGTCGCATGTAACATAGCTGTGTTGTGTTTAACTGAAGCCAGATTACAAATAGAGTTGGATCTGTGTCAAAGGGAAACGGATGAAAACACATTAGAAAAGATTCAGATACACTTTTCTGAAGCACAAGAGAGGTGTCTTGTTTTGCATTCTGGACAGGAGACATGACACCCCCACAGGAGTGGTTTTTTACAATGAAGCATTTAGAGTATTTAACTGATTACACATTTTGACGTTTATCATCTTGTGCTTCCAGTCCCTAAACTAGCACGATCCGAGTCGATGCGGCATTCTGCTTTTCACATTTTATGTTTAATTCTCTTTATTGCTGACGATATATATCACTCCATAATACAGTGCTCGCATCATAACAGAACATAGTATCAGACAGCATTTTTCTAATTAACATTTGCTTGAACTTCTCTATCAACAGAACTTCTCCCTTTTTCTTTACCCCCCCCTTTCAACTAATCTCTCTCCCACCTCCCCCTTTTCACCCTTTTTCCCTTCCCCCCTTTTTTTTCTTCCTGTCTCAATAGACATCCATATTACTTATATCAGTCACACATCTTTAAATAAGCTGCAATATTACATATTAAGTAGTCTGCTACATGCTGCTGGGGTTAGAGTTTTCCAGAAGAGAGCCCGTCTGCGTTCAAATGCTTTCTCCACTGCCACAGGGCCTGAGTTCACCGCTAGCCGCTCCATCCGCATTAACTGTATCATTTGACCTCTCCATTGCTGTAGCGTTGGAGCTTTTCTTGACAGCCATTGCACCAAAATCTCTTTCTTAGCTATTATTATCGATCTCAACACAAAGTCACGGTATCTCGCTGGACACGGGTTGCTCAACGTTGGATGACCAAACAATAACCGCATCTCGTAATGTCAACCCGTTTCCCATAAGTGAGACACCATCAACAAAAGGGGTTTCCAAAAATGCACTATCTTTGGGCAGAGCCAAAACATGTGTCCCAGTAGCGCTCCCTGCTCACCAGATCTTCCACATGCACCATCCGGCAATGTGCCCATATAAAAGGCTCTCCTCGGGGGAATATATACCCGTAGTGCAAATTTGTATTGTAACTCCCAGTGAGCAGTAAACGTGGTTTTTCTCATTGTCAATATATGAGATCGAAAAGTAGCGCTTGATATGGGGATCCCCAATTCCTCAGTCCACGCCTTAACATATTTGATAAAGTTCAGTTCAGTAGCTGACTCCCTAATATGTTTATGATGGGAAGAGTGGAGGAGTGGCCTAGTGGTTAGGGTGGTGGACTTTGGTCCTGGGGAACTGAGGAACTGAGTTCAATTCCCAGCACAAGCAGCTCCTTGTGACTCTGGGCAAGTCACTTAACCCTCCATTGCCCCATGTAAGCCGCATTGAGCCTGCCATGAGTGGGAAAGCACGGGGTACAAATGTAACAAAAAACAAGACAGCAACGCTTTCTGCTGTGCCCCCAGGAAGTCTGCTGAAGATAGCTCCGCCTGCACTTCTTCCGTCAGGTCTTCTCTGGGGAGGCTAGCTACATAGTGTTGCAACTGGAAATAATGAAAGCGGTCTACTTTCTGAAGTCCAAACTCTTTTTGCAGTTGATCAAATGACTAACTTCCCATCCTCCGTCAGTGCATGCATCAAATAAACAATTCCCTGAGCTTTCCATCTCCGAAAGGTTTTATATAAGCTTCCTGGGGGAAATGCTGGGTTGTTGCAGATCAGCAAAAATGGGGTAGTCTTTGCTGAGAATTGATGATGCTTGCATAACCAGCACCATACTGCCTTGGCTGTTGGCATTATGGAAGTAGTTCGCAATACCGGTGGGATATCTTCCCCTCCAGTATGCAATAAACAGCTGAAATGTATCTGTTTTGCCAAGTCCAGTTCAAGATTGGTGGCTGAGAAGTAATCTTTATCTCGATACCAGTCTGTGATATGTCGCATTCCACTTGCCACCGTTAAGTGGCGAATACTTAATAGGCCCAAACCTCTGTATTCAGCTGGTATCTGCAATGTTTGTAGCAGTAGCCTGGGCAGTTTCCCTTGCCACAAACATTTTTGGAGGTAGCTATTCAGTCTTAGTTCATCCTTTTTCTTTAAGTAAAGTGGCAACGATTGAAATGTAGGAAAGAAAGCCAGCAGATCAATGTCACAACAAAAAGATTTTATTGAAGATACCGTGTATGAACAAATTGCCCGACACAGGCCGTGTTTCGCCCACCTAGGGCTGCGTCAGGGGCTAATTTGAAACCTTCGTAAAGGGGCAAATATGGTGCATAAAAGTCAAGAAAAAACCAGCTAAAACGGGAATCCTGTGGTCTCTAGCATACACAAATGGACACACCATTATTGAAGCTTCAATAATGGTGTGCCCATTTGTATATTAGCCCCTGACGCAGCCCTAGGTGGGCGAAACACGGCCTGTGTCGGGCGATTTGTTCATACACGGTATCTTCAATAAAATCTTTTTGTTGTGACATTGATCTGCTGGCTTTCTTTCCCATATTGGATTTTGCAGATCGTTTGCCTTGTTGTTTTTTGGAACGATTGAAATGTATACAGACATTTTGGTATGAGGATCATATTGCATAATGTTATGCGACCAATCAATGTCAAGGGATACTCCTTCCACACTTTTATTACATGAGTCCTCAAGCAATTTAGTTACATTGTTTACATATAGCTGGGTTAAATCTCTGGGCAGAGTAACTCCCAGATAACGAATACTCTCACTCACCCACGCCAAAGGAAATTGCCCCTTCCATGCATCCTCCTCTCCCTTCTGCACCTACAATGCTTGTGGTGTCCTCTAGATAATTTTCTAACGTGGTCAGCTGCTCTGACAATTGCATAAATTGGGGCTCGATCGCCAATTTCACCGCCGTTGTGAGCTGTTCTAGTTGCTGGTCAGAGAAGCTAGGCGGGGGCGGGGATGACACAGGGCTCATCGCCATCTTTGACTCACAGGCTCCGTGTGTTTTTTCCAGATCCTTTCTCCCCATTTTTCCTGGCATAGTCGCTCCAGATCTGGTAATGAAGGGTTCCTTGCAAAATCTATATCAGCTGGTCAAACGTTTTGGGTATTTCTAATCCAATTCGCGGTTGTTTGGTCAAGTGGAGAAGCGGAGCCCGGGAGAAGCAGCACAGACCATCTGGCTCTCTTCAGCACATCACAAGGTCTCTGCTTTTTACATTTTAACACCACATCTATGGAATAATTTACCAGGCAATATCTGATTGGAACTTTCCCTTCCAAAGTTTATAAAACTTTTAAAGACTCATTTTTTTCAATTGGCTTTTCAAACTAATTCTAAATAATCATACTTCCTGATTTGAATTGCACGCACCATGCTTGTTACTGGCTAACCATGTATCTGTCATTTGTTTCTTATGTATTAGTGCTCCTTTTAACTAGTGTATGAATTACTCTTTTCTATTGAAATGGCGTTCCTTTCATGATAGTGATTTTATGTTGATATTTTATTGTCAACTGCTTTGGCCTATTGTTATGTAAAGGTGGTATATCAAGTTTTTAATAAACATAAACTGTTCCGGACCTGCAGCCTCTCCAAGGGGAAGGGGAAAAAGCTTCTCCTCTATCAGGTTATATGCAGCTCTTTTATTGCTAGCGGGTAATTCAGGAGATATAACTTAAAGCCTGTAGGGAAATCATGTGTTTTCTCTACTCTTAAGTAAGCGTCTCACAATAATGTAGAGAAGTATCAATTGTATTTCTCTGAGCTTCCTAGTATGGGTGCATAAGTCTTACGTTCTAATTACCACTGTTTATGTCTTTGGCTGCTACTTGCTTTTAAATAAAAATTTAACTTTTATTTTTATAATTATTGGCCTCTTTCATTGTTTGTCAGTATTATTTAGGGGCCTTAGAACTCAGATTCACATAGGTAAAGGGAATGTAGCCTAATAATCCTGGTAACAGAGTGCTGTTACCATTACATGTGCTGTCCCTTTGTACAATGTCCCACAGGAGGTGCTGTTTATCTGTTTTGCTACTACAGTCCAACTACTTAGTGTTGGATCAATTTCAGTGTTTGGCAGTAGAGAGGAATAATAGTTCTTCACAGGACCAAGGAGAAGACAATGGTGTCTTTATTCAACCTGTTAAAACTCCTGTGTTGAGACATATTGAAGCCAAGATACAGTGTGATTCCCTTCCTATGCTAGAGGGGGGTGACAAAGTGTTTACCTTGCATAAGAATCTGAGTCTGACAAAAAAGTATGGTCAGCGAGGGAGATAAAGACAGAAAATGTACAGAACAGTCTAAACCAAGGGTGTTCCTTGTTCTAGGTGCAAATAAAGTATTGGTCACTCTGAAATACCTGCAGGTCTTCCTCGCAAAGGAGGAAGCCAAGGCATCCCGGCTACCAACAAAAATCATTGCGTGAAAGATCCCCACAGGCAACGGGAAGTGAAACCTCCTGGGGAACTGAAACTGAAGTCAAAAGTGTGCACCTAAGAAAATATGCAGTTATTGGACGGAAGCCAGGACAGAGTAGCTGTCAGCTCCCTCCATGAACCCATTAATTAGACTGAGTAGATTATTTATTTTCTTATTCCACAAATTTTGTCTCAGTCCTTGCAGCCAAAGTGGGTTGCACTCATATGTTGAAGTGTGCAGAAAGTCTGACCACACCCACAAAATAAAAGTTTTAGCTTGAATGGAAACCCTGAGGAATCCAAAGTCGTAAAATCAATGTGAGGTGAACGCTGGCAGTACCTGGGCTGAGTGAATTAACCAGAACAGACTGGCAAACAGTGAAGAGGTCAGCAGAGCTAATGCAGATAATATAATGAACCCCTAATAAAAACTAAGTTTTTTTAGAAAAGAGAAGAAATGTTGGTTGAAAACAAAAAGAGGCTGATTTTTCATTCCATTCTAGGAAAGGCGATTCTGGACTTGAACCATGAGACTTTTAACTGAGTGTTTGACGTGTTAAGCTCTGAAGGGTCCTCTGTCTTTTACATGTTGGACACTATATCAAGAAAGTGTCAGGCACGCCAAGTGGAGATGTGAGCCCTTGTGCCCGATGAAGGAAGAATCCCCACCGAGCTGTCTGCCAACCCCGAGTTCCCCTTGTGTCTCCCTCCATTCCCCAGGGGTTGAGCCCCCAGGTGCAGGAAACCAACAGCAGGAAGAACTGAGTCCAGAACAAAGTCCACGGGGCACAGCCAGGCAGTGGGCAAAGATGGACCAGGAGCAAACAGTGGTCAGTACCAGGCAGCAGACAGTAGAAAATCCCAAATCAGGCGAAGGTCAATACCAGGCAGTAAACAGTAGAAAATCCAGAATCAGGCATAGGTCAATACCAGGCAGCAAACAGAAGCAAAATCCAGACTCAGGCGAAGGTCAATACCAGGCAGCAGACAGAAGAAAAACCAGAAGCACTGCAACTACCCAGAGAACTGAATAGAAGCCGAAGCGTGGAAGGACTGGAAGTTGGGCTTTAAATAGAACAGGAATTAGGCCCAAACATGTGAAGCTGTCAACAAGATGGCTGCCCCAACCGGAGACGCCCTTACGCCCAAATATGGCCTTCCTTCCTGAAACTGCCCAACTCCAAAATGATTGCCACAACTTAAGACACCCACCTCTAAGGTGGCCGCCCTATCCTGGAGATACCCACATCCAAGATGGCTGCCCCATCCTCGGATGCCCATATCCTGAGCGGTCAGGGAACATGACAGATAGTTGGTTATCTCTTGTTTTTCAGATGGGGAACAAAGAATTAAAGGCATTCTAGGTTCCTGGCTGTTTAAATCACTTGTCCATGGCTAACCGCAAACATTTAGCAGCACTTAACCAGTGGTTAGCACCTGAGTCGAAACTGGCTTACTTGCGGGCATTTCAGGGGTGGAATGTGCCCATAATCACATAAGATAACTACATAATAAGCAGTCCTATCTTTAAGCAGGTTCAGCTTATGCGGTTAAGGGCTGAATATTGCACTTAAATGCATAAGTTTTGGCAGCCGACATACAACTGGACATGGCCCAGTCTTGAATATCTTGGAATACAGCCGGCAGCAGACATAAAAATGCTGCCAGCTGAATATTAAGAACATAAGAACATAAGCGTTGGGACAGATCGCAGGTCCATCAAGCCCAGCATTCTGTTTCCAACAGTGGCCAACCCAGGTCACAAGTACCTAGCAAGATCCCAAAACAGTACAATACATTTTATGCTGCTTATCCTAGAAATAAGAAGTGGATTTACCCTGTTCATCTTAATAATGGCTTAAGGACTTTTCTTTAAGGAAGCTAGCCAAACCTTTTTTAAACCCTGCTAAGCTAACTGCTTTTACTACATTCTCTGGCAACGATTCCAGAGTTTAATTATATGGATTGTTCTTAATGCTCTTGTTGTCGGAGTCTGAAGCTCCTGAATTCGTTGTGCCTAGTCCTCCATCTGGTGTTGTTCTGCAAGATACACTTGCAAGCGATGTGATGGGGGTGGGAGAGTGTGAGGAATACACAGAGGTGTTGGACCTGCAGGAGGAACTGTGCTTCTGGGTGGGCTTGAGGCAAAACTGGGTGGGTCTGGGCCCACCCAGGCCCACCTGTAGCTAAATAAGTACATAAGTAGTTCCATACTGGGACAGACTAAAGGTCCATCAAGCCCAGCATCCTGTTTCCAACAGTGGCCAATCCAGGTCACAAATACCTGGCAAGATCCCAAAAAACTACAACACATTTTATGCTGCTTATCCCAGAAATAAGCAGTGGATTTTCCCCAAGTCCATTTTAATAATGTTCTATGGACTTTTTCTTTAGGAAGCTGGCCAACTCTTTTTTAAACTCTGCTAAGCTAACCGCCTTTACCACATTCTCTGGCAATGAATTCCAGCGTTTGTGCAGCGCTGCATATGCCTTGTAGCGCTATAGAAATGCTAAATAGTAGTAGTAGTAGTTAATTACACGTTGACTGAAGAAAAATTTTCTCTGATTCGTTTTAAATTTACTACGTTTTAGCTTCATTGCCTGCTCCCTAGTTCTAGTGTTTTTGGAAAGAGTAAACAGATGCGTCACGTCTACCCTTTCCACTCCACTCATTATTTTATAGACCTCTATCATATCTCCCCTCAGCCATCTTTTCTCCAATCTGAAGAGCCCTAGAAGCTTTAGCCTTTTCTCATAGGGAAGTCGTCCCATCCCCTTTATCATTTTTGTAGCCCTTCTCTGCACATTTTCCAATTCCACTATATCTTTTTTGAGATGCGGTGACCAGAATTGAATACAATATTCGAGGTGCGGTCGCACCATGGAGCGAAACAAAGGCATTATAATGTCCTCATTTTTGTTTTGCATTCCTTTTCTAACAATACCTAACATTCTATTTGCGTTCTTAGTCACCGCAGCACACTGCGCAGGTTTCAACATGTTATCAATGACGACACCTAGATCCCTTTTTTGGTCAGTTACTCCTAACGTAGAACCTTGCAGTACGTAGCTATAATTTGGGTTCCTCTTTCCCACATGCATCACTTTGCACTTGCTCACATTAAACGTCATCTGCCATTTAGATACCCAGTCTTCCAGTCTCGTAAGGTCCTCTTGTAATTTTTCACAATCCTCTTGCGATTTAACAACTTTGAATAACTTTGTGTCATCAGCAAATTTAATTACCTCACTAGTTACTCCCATCTCTAGGTCATTTATAAATATGTTGAAAAGCAGCGGTCCCAACACAGACCCCTGGGGAACCCCACTATCTACCCTTCTCCATACTGATCATTTAACCCTACTTTCAGTTTTCTATCTTTTAACCAGTTTTTAATCCACAATAGGACACTACCTCCTATCCCATGACTCTCCAATTTCCTCTGGACTCATTCATGAGGGTCTTTGTCAAACGCCTTTTGAAAAACCAGATACACTATCCTGCTTATTTTCGAAGGAGAAGGCCGGCCATCTTCCGACACAAATCAGGAGATGACCGGCCATCTCCTAAACCCAACCAAATCCGTATAATCGAAAGCTGATTTTGGCCGGCTTCAACTGCTTTCCGTCGCAGGGCCAGCCAAACTTCAAGGGGGCGTTTCAGCAGGATACGGAAGGCGAGACGGGGGCGTGGTTACGAGATGGCCGGCTTCGGCCGATAATGGAAAAAAGAAGGCTGGCTCTGATGATCACTTGGCCGGCTTCACGTGTTCCATTTATTTTTAGGACCAAGCTTCAAAAAAGTGCCCCAACTGAGCAGATGACCACCAGAGGGAATCAGGGATGACCTCCCCTTACTCTCCCAGTGGTCACCAACCCCCTCCCACCCAAAAAAAAATTAAAAATCATTTTTTGCCAGCCTCTATGCCAGCCTCAAATGTCATACCCAGCTCCATGACAGCAGTATGCAGGTCCCTGGAGCAGTTTTTAGTGGGTGCAGTGCACTTCAGGCAGGTGGACACAGGCCCATCCCCCCCTGTTACAAGTGGTGGTAAACAGGAGCCCTCCCCCCAAAACCCACTGTACCCACATGTAGGTGCCCCCTTCATCCCTAAGGGCTATGGTAGTGGTGTACAGTTGTGGGGAGTGGGTTTTGGGGGGCTCAGCACACAAGGTAAGGGAGGTATGCACCTGGGAGCAATTTTTGAAGTCCACTGAAGTGCCCCCTAGGGCAGTTGGTGTCCTAGCATGTGAGGGGGACCAGTGCACTACAAATGCTGGCTCCTCCCACGACCAAATGCCTTGGATTTGGCCGGGCTTGAGATGGCCTCCATTAGTTTCCATTATCGGCAAAAACCAATGGCGGCAATCTCTAACACCGGCCATCTCTAATGCCGTCCCAAATGTTGAGATTTGGTCGGCCCTGACCGTATTATCGAAACGAAAGATGGCCGGCCATCTTGTTTCAATAATACGGTCGGGTATGCCGCTTTCCGTGGCCAGCCTTAGAGATGTCCACCCATATAGATAGCCGGCCCTGTTCGATTATGCCCCTCCATATCAACTGGCTCACCTTTATCCACATGTTTGTTCACCCTTTCAAAGAAATGCAATAGATTGGTGAGGCAAGATTTCCCTTCACTAAATCCATGTTGGCTTTGTCTCATTAATTCATGCTTTTGAATATTCTCTCTAATTTGGTTCTTTATAATAGTCACTACCATTTTGCCTGGCACCGACGTCAGGCTCACCGGTCTATAATTTCCCAGATCTCCTCTGGAACCTTTTTTTAAAAATCGGATTTACATTGGCCACCCTCCAATCTTCTGGTACCACGCTTGATTTAAAGATAAATTACATATTACTAACAATAATTCCACAAGTTCATTTTTCAATTCTATCAGTACTCTGGGATGAATACCATCCAGTCCAGGAGATTTGCTACTTTTCCAATTTGTCAAATTGCTTCATTACATCCTCCAGGTTTATAGAGATTTCATTCAGTTTCTCCGACTCGTAAGCGTTGAATACCATTTCTGGCACCTGTATCTCTGCCAAATCTTCCTTGGTGAAGACCGAAGCAAAGAATTCATTTAATCTCTCCGCTATGGCTTTGTCTTCCCTGATTGCTCCTTTTACCCTTCGTTCATCTAGCAGTCCAACCGATTCTTTTGCCGGCTTCCTGCTTTTAATATACCTAAAATAATTTTTACTATGTGTTTTTGCCTCCAATGCCCCTGGATTGTCCTTTTAGTGCATTATATATTGACATTATGTTTTTTTTATATGTTTTTTTTAATTATTTACTAGTAAAACAGGCCCGTTTCTGACACAAATGAAACGGGCGCTAGCAAGGTTTTCCTCGGAGTGTGTATATTTGAGAGAGTGTGTGTGTGAGAGAGAGAAAGTGTGTGTGAGAGTTGGAGTGTGTGTGTGAGTGAGAGAGAGAATGAGTGAGAGAGAGACAGACAGAGTATGTGTGTGTGTGTCAGAGAGAGAGAGAGAGAGAGTGTAAGAGACAGAGTGTACGTGTGTGTGAGAGTGAGTGTGTGAGAGAGAGAGAGAGAGAGAGAGAGTGTGTGAGAGTGTATGTGAGAGACAGAGAGTGAGTGTGTGTGTGTGGGGCTCCAAGTTCCATGACCCCCTCCTTCCCTTCCTCCCTCCCTCTCCTCCCCTCTGAGTTCCAGGCCCCCTTCCATCCAAGGTGCAGGCCCCCCTCTCTCCCTCTCCTCTCCCTCCTCTCCCTCCTCTCCTCCTCCCTCTCTCTCCTCCCCTCCGAGTTCTTGGCCCCCCTTCCCTCTGAGTTCCATGCCCCCCTCCCTCTCCAGCGTGTTCCATGCCCCCCTTTCCTCGGAGTGTGTATGTTTGAGAGAGAGAGTGTGTGGGTGAGAGATGGAGTGTGTATGTGAGAGAATGAGTGAGAGACAGACAGACAGTGTGTGTGTGTGTGTTTGTGTCAGAGAGAGAGAGAGAGAGTATGTGAGAGTGTATGTGAGAGACAGAGTGTGTGTGTGTGTGTGTGTGTGTGTGTGTGTGTGTGTGTGTGTGTGTGAGAGAGAGAGAGTGAAGCCTTCAAGCCTTGAAGCATTAGTGCACTCTATAAGGCTCCATCTCCTCAATTGACGACACGTAGTGCCGGAACGTTGCAGGAATGCTTCAAGGCTTGAAGGCTTCAGTTTCTCGGCTTCAGAATGTTGGAGGTGCGTTTTATTATATAGGATAGGATACAGAGGGTGTGAAATCAGGACAGTATATAGCAATCTTTAAGACATCATAATGGTACAAAAAAGGAAAACACAACAGTCCTGCATTGACTTTTGTTCTTTAATATATAACACCAAAAAATAAACTCCCCTCACACTAATATTCCAAATGATCATATATGAAAACTACAAAAATGTGCATACCCTGTCACAACACTCAAGCACCCCCATCACCCCTGTGGCACCCTGAAATCTGAAGAGTTGCCATAGAAGAGCATATTTCCTGTTATCCAGTTTGAAAGAGCGTGAATAGAGCAAATACTCGTAGCAAGCCACATCACACATCTGCATCACATCTGCATCACCCAACAATCAAATGGTACAGAAAAACGATTTTACAATTTTCAACATCTGAGGAGCCTGTACCATTTGATTCTTGAGCTTTTTATATGTTATAGATGTATTGACTCCTGAAGCAGGCAATTGGTTTGCCGAAACATGGCTCCATGTTGAGTCTAATTTTATTTTACACTTGCCACTTGTTGCATATTTTCAATAAATTTCGACATTTTTTTGAAACCTCGTTGTGTTTCCTTTCTTTATTATTGGAAGTCCATTGGTCCTTCCATACTTTCATTTTGTTGGACTTTATCTCCATAGGGAATCCCTCTCCTTTCACCCCTTGTAACTTACTCCATGGGAGAAATAAAAACAGATCAGTCGATATTCAGCCTGCAGTGATCAGAGTTTGATAAATGCTGACTGCCGTGGACAAAATTAGTCCCAGATATTCAAACACCAGAACTTATGCAAATCCTGCCCCCCCCCCCCCAATTCCCCTCCTTCCCTCCCACCCCCCCAGAAGAACATGAAACCACCTGAGGATCCCCTTCCATCCCTCCCAACCCCAGAACATCATCCTTCCAGGACTGTGACGGGTCTACCTGCCCACTCGCTGGTGGTCTAGAGGAATTGGGCAGAATACCTCCTCACTCCTCCTGCCTGCTGTGGTTTCTACTCAAGATGGCTAGGGAGGGAGGGGGATCCTGGGGGGAGTTGTAATGTTCTCAGGGGGATAGGAGGGAGGGGGATCAGAAAGGGGGATTCAGGATATTCTGGGAGGTGGGAGGTGAGATCAGCACACTTTAGGCTGGGACCTGGAAGCTATATGGGTACAGCAACTTCCATTCTCCTCTCCCTTCCCCTCCACCCTACTGTCCAGAAGCTCCATATCCCTTCTCCCTCTATGGTCCAGCAATCCCTGTCCCCTCTCCCTTCCCCTCCACCCCTATGGTGCAGCAGATCCATATCCCCAATACCCCCCCCCCCCCCCAGAAAGTGTAGTATCAGTGATCAGCAGGGCAGCGTCGGAGAGACGAGCAATAGCAAGAAACCCAGCTCCTTCCAGGGTTGTGTAAGCAGCAAACTGTGTTCGGCAGCCTTTCAGTTCAGGTGTCACTACGCACCGGAAGTGTCAGTTCAGGTGTCACTATGCACTGGAAGTGAAAGCCTGCTAAGTGTGTTTGTTGCCTACAGAATCCCTTAAGGAATGTGACATCAAGGTTCACATAGCTGCATCTGTCGCCACTGGGTTGCGTTTCCTGCTACGGCTGTCTGCCCCCCAAACGAACTGCTGCTGTTTGCACTGGCTGGTGTCCCTAACACACCTCCTGGCTGGGTGCTGGCAACATACTAGTGGATTGTGACACACCGGTTGAGAACTGCTGCTATAAAGTTGGAGTAATGTTAGCAATTATATTGCTTATTGATAGTTCTGTTTTCTGGCTGATACCTTCTCTAATTTAAAACTGTCCAGGAAAGGGAAATGGGACTTGATATACTGCCTTTTGTGTTTTTTGCAACTACATTCAAAAAGGTTTACATAGTATATACTACTGCTACTACTTATCATTTCTATAGTGCTACAAGGCATATGCAGCGCTGCACACCATACACAAAAGACAGTCTCTGCTCAAAGAGCTTACAATCTAGATATTTGTACCTGGGACACTAGAGGGTTAAGTGACTTGCCCAGAGTCACAAGGCGCTGCAGTGGGAATCAAACCCAGTTCCCCAGGATCAACGTCCACTGCACTAACCACTAGGCTACTCCTCCTTGAATTGTAAGGGATTAAAAAGAAGATCTTACTTGCTCTGTTGGAGGAGCTGAGAAGCTTCCTCTGGGGTTCTCATGCAGAAGGCAGTCCTGGAACAAAGAGACAGTACATTAGTGCAGACTAATCTCAACATATTTAGTACATTTTTCTTCAGTGCAAATGAGAATCTTTGCTGGGTTTGTGCTAATCAATTAAAGAATAACTGAAGGATACTGTAATTTTGAGCATCAGGAAGGGAGAATAAATACAGTCAGGATATTGTAGGACCTGGCCTTTTCCCTTTGCTTAATTCATGGATTTTTGAGCTCTGGAGGCTCTGCTTTCATTTCATCTTGTTTCGAAAATGAAACAAAACAAAAATGAATGCCAGTGTTCATTTTTCACTGCATTTTCAAAAATAAAAATCACTAGCAGCTAGCCCTGGGTCACCCCTGTTGAAAAAGTCTATACCACAGCAAAAATAAAAGGCTTCCCTCCCCAGCCCAGTGTCATCCTTCCTTCTATTCCGAGGCCTTCTGGCACTTCGCTCCATGGCTTTCTCCCATTCTTGGATCTCTGGGGCAGGAGCAATGCACAATTGCTCTTGTTCAAATGTTCTATTTCATAATAGCATTGGCTGAGTCAAGTCCACACCATTTTCTTGTATGGTCTTTGTCAAGATTGCTGGACATACTTAGATTAATATGAAACCAGCTTGACATACTTAGATTAATATTAAACCAGCTTCTGACTTCTGATAACCCCCCCTCCCTCAGGAATCACCGAGGATGGCAAAATGGACCAAATTTTGCCCAGCTGCTTGTCTCAATTAACATATCTTTTGTCCTATCTGGGAGCAGGGCTCTCTAAGAACAAAGGAAGCCAGACAGATAGGCTCCAGAAATAGGGACTTCAAAGAGGACAGCCTGTAAAAATGGTCATCTTCCTGACTTCAGAAAGTAAACTGGAGTTGGTAAAGGAAAGAGCTGAAATCAAAGGCTGGGAAGAAAACGAAGTTATTTGAGATATATAAAGCACAGCACAGGGCTCTGCTCTCACTTCTTCTTCTACTTCTTCTCTCTCTGTCTTTCTCTCTACACACATCCATCTCTAGCCACCAGAGCCCCGGCTCTGGCCCCCTTCTCCTCCCCAGCTCTACACCAAAGCTTTCTCTCCCAGAGCACATGGCTCTGCTTTCTTAGGCACTTCTCTCTCTTTCTCTTTCTATGCACCCCTCCATTCTTACCTTTCTTTCATTGATTCCCATCTAAACCCACACACAGATTGTACTATTTCCCTGTACTAAGTGCTGTGAGCCTATATATGTACATACAATATACTTTCTATATATATCCAAACCCCTGCGGATTGTGTATTCTTTGGGAACCCACTGCCTCTGTGAACTGGACCTGACTGCTTCTACGAACCCACTGCCTCTGTGAACTGGACCCAGGAACATCCCTAGACAATGATTGCTGACATCTTGCACTTGAAAACCCAGGAGTAGTAGAGTAAGTCATGGGCTGAGGAATCGGGTGGCCTGAAAGAGCTCAGGGAATGTTGTTAGGCCCAGAGCAGGGGCTTTAGCCACTTTTTAGTGTGCATTATTTAAAAATGACATACAGTAGAAAAACAAATAAAAATATATAAATTTAAAAAGCAACATAAGAACAAGCTATTAAGTGTCAAAGCTGCTAAGAAGACCTACTTTCCTTCCTTTATTCAGGTGTCTAATAATTGCCTATAACTAAGCACTGTTTAACATTTTCTCATCCTTCACGTTTCCCATATGCATTCTACCACATCATATTTAGATTCTAAAACCACCCAATTTGTTAACACTAGAACTACCATAGGGGTCATTTTGGCCCCTAATGAAATTAGATTGAGCAAATAATTTTGTACATCTATGACTTTTCATCCTCAGATTGACCCCTTATGACATTTCAGTCATCTGACTGTGGCTTTCTTCAGAGTGAAGTAGTGGAATCTGTGTGAGATTGTTGTTGGTTTGGTTGGTTTTTTTTTTTTTGTAATACTTTGTAGTTTGGATTGTTTGATAAGGGGCAAAGTGATTGGCGTCTTTCTAATAAATTTAGCACCTCCAGAGGAAATGGAGGGGTGTGGGCCTCTATCTATTCAATTTGAAGAAAAAGTAGTGAATTTCTTGGTCACATATTTTGAACTTTAATATGTGGATGAAGTCATTGGGTAGTAAAGATGTTTTCCTCTTTTATTTAATCTGTCAAAGACATTAAACACAGCAGTTCTTCCTAAAATAATTATTTTTGGGGGAAACAAAACCCAGATGCATAATTGGGAGATATTGCATATATCTGTACTGTCACCCACTGCTATGCTAATATATGGTGCCGATAAAGGTGAAATTTAGTAATACCTGTTAATTTCCTTTCCTTTAGTCTGGCTGCATCATCCTAACTAGTAAGTTGTATTCCCCACCTAGCAGCAGAGGGAGGTAGGGAAACCAACTTTTCCTAGTGGCATCACTAGGATAAGGGTCTAGTGCACTTTGGAAAACTCCAGTATCCCTATGCAAAAGCAGTGGAAGGTCTCTGAAATCACACCCATGCCCTATCAACCACTGCAGCTATAAACAAATTTAGAACAAAAGCTTTAACTCTTTTTTTTTTAACACCACTGGAGAGAAAGACAGAGATCCCCATGTGTCCCATCAACCAAAGTCTTCTGAAGTGGGATCTCAAGATGATGCAGCCAAACTAATGGAAAGGAAATTAACAGGTATGACTAAATTTAATCTTCTAAGCTGCATCATCCTGACTGGTAGGATGTACACAAGCAGAACTCACTGGGTGGGGGAGACAAGGCCTCTGAGTAACAACTGCTCTGGCAAAGTCCAAACGGGCTCTGGCTAGCACTTCAAGCCTGTACTGCTTCAAAAAAGAATACAGTGACAACCAAGTTGCCCCTTGGCAGATATCCTCCAAGGAGACAGCATGGGCCTCTGCCTACTAAGTTGCCTGTGCCTGAGTCGAGAGTACCCTCAACCCGGCAGAAACTCATTTATTCCTTCAGATATAGGTAGCCTTAATTGTCGACTTGATCCAATGTGCAGTGAAGGCCTTGGATGCCACCTGGCTCTTTTGAGGGCAATGGAAGAGGATATAGAGATGATCAGAGAGATGAAAGGAGGACTCTGTAGATGTCCAGCTTGTGGAGCCTCCTGGCTGTTGAGTCTGCACCCTGATCTGCCAGGAGGTTGCCAAGGAAAGCAGACAAACCTTTTGGTTCACATGGAAGGGAGAGATCACCTTGGGAAGAAATAATGGAACAGTACAGATGACCACTGAATCCTCCAAGAAGGAGAAATGCGGGCCCCAAAATGCGGGTCCCACCTCAATGGGTGGCGGTAAGGGCTCCCCCCAAAATGGCTGCGTGGCAAGTGCTTCTACAGTCTATGTTCCAGAAACATTATTATTATTATTAGTAGTAGTAGTAGTAACATAGTAGATGACGGCAGAAAAAGACCTGCACGGTCCATCCAGTCTGCCCAAGAAATGTGCCACTTTTTTGTGTATACCTTACCTTGATTTGTACCTGTCTTTTTCAGGGCACAGACCGTACAAGTCTGCCCAGCACTATTCCCGCCTCCCACCATCGGCTCTGGCACAGACCGTATAAGTCTGCCAGCACTATCCCCGCCTCCCAACCACCAGCCCCGCCTTCCACTACCGGCTCTGTTATCCAATCTCGGCTAAGCTCCTGAGGATCCATTTAGCATTTGTATAGCGCTACCAGACGCACGCAGCACTGAACACCTGACACAGAGAGACAGTCCCTGCTCAATAGAACTTACAATCTAAAATAATACAGACAGACAAGACAATTAAGGGCGAGGGAAGTACTGGGTGAGAAGGAACAAGGTGGGGGAGGCAAATGAGTAGTGGCTAGGAGCCAAAAGCAGCAGTGAAAAAGTGGGTTTTCAGCATAGATTTGAAAACAGGTAGAGATAGAGCAGTGGCGTACCAAGGGGGGAGGCGGGGGGGGGGGGGCGGTCCGCCCCGGGTGCATGCTGCTGGGGGGGGGGGTGCCGCGTGCCCGTCATCTCCGTGGTTCCCTGTTCTCTCTCTGCCCAGGAACAGGTTATTTCCTGTTCCGGGGCAGAGGGAGCAGGGCCAACGGAGACGACAGACGCGTAGCACCCCCCCCCCAGCAGCCAAGAAGACACCCGGGGGGGGGGGGTGTTTGTGCGCCAAGGGGGTGAGTTGATGTGCTGGAAGGGGGGGGGGGGGGTTGATTTGCTAGGGGGAGGTGTTGATTCGCCGGGGGGGGGGTGTTGATGCGCTGGAAGGGGGAGGGTTGATTCACCGGGGGGGGGGGGGGAGTTCATGCGCTGGAAGGGGGAGGGTGATTCGCCAGGGGGGGTATTGATGCGCTGAGGGGGGGAGTTCATGCGCCGGAAAGGGGGGGGGTGATTCACCGGGGGGGGGGGGGGGTCGTGTTGCACCCGGGGGGGGGGGGTGGTGCGCAGCGGCAATCCGCTCGGGTGTCAGCCGACCTAGGATCGCCCACTGAGATAGAGCTAGACGTACAGGCTCAGGAAGTTTATTCCAGGCATAAGTGCCGCGAGAGAAGGAAAAGGAACGAAGCCTGGAGTTAGCAGTGGAGGATCAAAGAAGACCATGATCAAATATATAATATTACACTCATTGTTGATTTTAATCATGAATGATAATGTGCTTGACTGCTGGGCAGACTGGATGGACCTGCTTCAGGACTTTATCTGCTGTCACTACTATGTTGCTACATTACTGATGTAGGTGAATCAATCCTGTTCTGATTTCTTGCATATAAGGGACTATCACTTGGTGTTGGTGAGCACAAGAATGCTTCACCCCTGTCCTTCTCTACCTACCTGTACTTTTGCTATTCTATTATATTTAACTTTTATTTCTTATCAAAATCCTGTAATCCATATTACTATGTAAGCCGCATTGAACCTGCTTTGAGTGGGAAAGCGCAGGGTACAAATGTAATAATAAATAAATAAATAAATGGCTCTGCTGGCACTTGAGAAGATTCCTGAATTGTTGAAACAGTGACTATAAGTTGAATAATACTGACATATTTGAATATTTCCAGTGTGACTTGTTTTTCGTTATGTCCTTTACCTGCTCAGAATCTTCCAGATCAGTAATGCCAAGGCTCCCAGCAGAAGGATTCCTGTGATGGTCAGAAGTGCTACAAACCAAGGATCTGGTGCCAGTACTGCTCTGTCTGAGTGACAATTTTGGGCTCTCTCTTCTGAGTCTGAAAACAGAAGACCAAGAAACAATTACTGGGAAATTTCACAATCCTAAAATATAAAAGAACAGTGAATTAAGCAGTGTTGTGAGATACCTGGAGGAATACAAAGGAAAGATTGAATCATATCTCTCAGCATCATCCGCTCATTCTATAGCAGGTTGTCTACATTTAAGTGATTTGCACAGTTATGAGCATAAACGGCAGTAGTGCGACTAATCAATATTCTAGAATTATGTGCTAAAATGAGCTGTTATTGTTCAGGGGGGCATTCACATGAATGGGCCATAGTTGGGGCTCCCACTTCAATGTATAGGTAGGAGCTTTTCTATAATAGGGCTTGGGCACCTCAGTTCCATTATAGATCACAAGCGTAACCCAGTATCATGGGTTTAACATGTAGGTGCCCATACTTATGCCAGCCTAGATCAGCAGGGCACATTAATTTACAGTAATCTATAAGCTACCCACATAAGTGGGAGACAGGCCCATGTCCCACCCGTGCACCTTCCCTGGCCCTGTGTACACTCCTCTTGAAATATACTGCTATGTAAGTTAAGCAGGTATGTAGGCTGATTATGTGATAATTACACTTCTATGTGCACAAATGAACATGTATATTGTCTGCACTCTGTAGATTCATGTGAGTATGTACTGTAAATGTAAGCACCTGGTTATAGAATTGCCCTTCACAAACTAGCAACTGAATAAAAATCCCCTTAGTGGAGACCCCCAAGATAGTGCAGAAGCTTCGGGTGTTGAGATGTAAGTAGTTAGAGGAGTTCAAATCCACCCTGCATGAAAATTGAGAGACAGCACTCCCTGAGAGACTCACGGCCATATGGCGACTGGTGGCAGTAGCACATCTGCGGCAGAGAGCAGAGAACCAGTATTTTATGCAAGGGACGCCAAAAACAGTGTACAATTTATAGTTAATTAAAATTTACTATATGCTCAACCTAACTTGCAGACCTGAGCAGATTACAAAACTAAGGGTACATGAATAGGCAGAAAGGAACTACAATATGAGACAGGAAAGGAATAAATCATTCACACATAAGAAGAATGTACAAGCTAAACAGCAGCAAGTGGATGGGTCATAGGAGATGAAGGGAACAGAGGGTGGGGGGAATGAGAAGGGAGGGAAGGAGGGGGAGAGGAAGAACAACCGGGAGGAACCATAAAGGCTTGATTAAAAGCCAGGTTTTTATAGCAGTCAAAGTTTTAAGGACGATTCAGCATGAATGGTTAGAGGAAGAGAATTCCAATGACAAGGGAGCAGGAAAGAAAAAGGCATGGTATCTGGGTAAATTCCAACTGGGCAGCTTTTGGGCTTGGGAGAACAAGGCAATGATCATTAATCAATCGCAGAAGATGAGTGGAGGATATGGAATGGTCAGTGATGCTAGGTAGTCTGGAAGACCAGTCTTTGGGCTTTGAATGCTAGCGTGAGTAACTTAAAGATGATCCGTTTCTCAATAGGGAGCCAATTAAATTTCTGAAATAAGGGGACACATGATCAAATTTATGTGCATGAGTTATCAATCTTATAGAAATGTTTTGTATAGATTTAAGTCTTTTTAGATTTGTCTTCATGCAGCTGAGATAGTAACTAGACTTGACTATTGCAACATAATCTAACAGTGAAAGGACAAGGGAGTGAAAGTCTCTTGAGCAAATACTGCGGATTCACTGTAATTGTTGGAGAACCAGAAAACTGGTTTTGGCTAACTGGGAAATTTGCTGAGTGAAAGTGAGTTGAGAGTCAAGTATGATTCCCAGATACCAAAAGGAATTAACTGACTGAACAGAGGTGCCGCAGAGAGTTAGAGGCAATAGATACCCCCCCCCCCCCCGGGAACCAACATGCAGCAGTTTTCTGTGTGTTAAGTGCAAGCTGGTGTGTGGAGAGCCATGAAGAAATAGCATCAAGACAATGTTGAAGTTGGCTGATATCAGGGTTGAAAGGGCTAGTAGAGAAAAGTAACAGAATGTCATCACCATAGAAGTGAAATGAAACACATGTGGATTGAATGAGTGTCGCAAGCGGACTTAAGAATATATTAAAGAGAAGAGGAGAAAGAACTGAGCCTTGCGGGACTCCACAGGTCAATGGACGTCCGGGAGCAGAGGATGTCGTAATGATGACTTGATAGGAGCGGTTGGAAAGGAAAGAGGTGATCCAAGAGTGCACTGAGCCAGAGATGCATAGAGACCCGAGATGGGACAGCAAAAGGTGATGATTTATCAAGTCGAAGGCTGTAGATAGGTCTAGTGAAACAACAAGCACAACAATGTGTTTGTGCAGGTGGAATTAGATTTAATTTAACACTGCAGTCAATACAGTCTCTGTACTAAAGTGAGCCCTAAAACCAGACTGATGAGGGTGGAGGACAAGGGATTTCTCAATGAAAGATGACAGCTGAGTAAAGATTAATTTTCTCCAGTATTTTAGGGAATAAACAGAGGCTGGAGAACAGATGATGATGGGCAGAGGACTGCGAATCTAAAGAAGGTTTCTTCAAAAAGGGGCACACTAATGCTGATTTCCACCGGGTGGGGACTTGACCAGAGACAAGACTCAAATTTATTACTAGAAGTAACTTAGGTAATAATTGGAGCTCTGAGATCTGTAACCAGGAGGGTGGAATCAGGTCGGCTGCACAGAACAGTGGTCTCATCCCTGATTGTACTTTAGACAAAGATACAAGGATTTGAGGTTGGAAAGACGTCCTAGAGAATGCTCCTACAATAGAGGCAGGAACAGGGATAGAGTAGTCTGAGATGAGTGAATAGGGGATAAGGCTACCGGACATTAAAAAAGATATTGCAGCAGTCAAGAATGCGATAAAGGCAGTGCTTTTTTTGAGGGGGTACTGAGTATCGGCACCTTTTCCATTGTCTGCAAAAATTGACCAACAGACCCCAAGTTTTAATGAAAGAGCTCAGGCTCTACACACCAATTCTGCCTTGTCATAGATTTTGTGACTGGTTGCAGGGGCCTGGCTATTGTGGGATGAGTCCCTCAGTGATCACCTCACACCTTTAGGGTTGCCTAGCATTTGAGTACCGGCACCTTTTTTACTTGGAAAAACGCACTGGATAAAGGTTACGATTACATCACTCTGGGAAGAAGTGCTAGAAATGTGGACCTGGCTGGAGGAAGTGGAGATGCATGTGGAGCAGCACAAGGAGACCATACCAGAGGAGCACTGTGGTATGGAGATGGTTAAGAAAGCTCGAGATACTCTCTTGGAGAAATTAGAAATCATATTAGGCAAAAACAGTAAAAGGATAAAGGGGTGACTGAGATGGAGACATTTTTGAATGTGAGCAGATGTTGAAGAGCATATGCGCCAGTTTACCTAAAGGAGTTAAGTCAGAGGGCCCTATTTCACAACGTATTATAAGAGACTTGATGACTACTACTACTGCTACTACTATTTAGCATTTCTATAGCGCTACAAGGCGTACGCAGCGCTGCACAAACATAGAAGAAAGACAGTCCCTGCTCAAAGAGCTTACAATCTAATAGACAAAAAATAAATAAAGTAAGCAAATCAAATCAATTAATGTGAACGGGAAGGAAGAGAGGAAGGTAGCTGGAGGCGAGTGGTTACAAGTGGTTACGAGTCAAAAGCAATGTTAAAGAGGTGGGCTTTCAGTCTAGATTTAAAGGTGGCCAAGGATGGGGCAAGACGTAGGGGCTCAGGAAGTTATTCCAGGCGTAGGGTGCCAGCGAGACAGAAGGCGCAAGTCTGGAGTTGGCAGTAGTGGAGAAGGGAACAGAAAGAAGGATTTATCCATGGAGCGGAGTGCACGGAAGGGGTGTAGGGAAGGACGAGTGTGGAGAGATACTGGGGAGCAGCAGAGTGAAGTACATTTATAGGTTAGTAGAAGAAGTTTGAACAGGATGCAAAAACGGATAGGGAGACAGTGAAGGGTCTGAGGAGAGGGGTAGTAAGGAGTAAAGCGACCCTGGCGGAAGACGACGGACGGGCAGCAGAGTTTTGAAACCGACTGGAGAGGGGAGAGGTGACTAAGTGGGAGGCCAGCAAGAAGCAGATTGCAGTAGTCTAAACGAGAGGTGACAAGGGTGTGGATGAGGGTTTTGGTAGAGTGCTCGGAAAGAAAGGGGCGGATTTTACGGATGTTGTAAAGAAAGAAACGACCAGGTCTTGGCAATCTGCTGGATATGAGCAGAGAAGGAGAGAGAGAAGAGTCAAAGATGACCCCAAGGTTTCGAGCTGAGGAGACAGGGAGAATGAGAGAGCCATCAACAGAAATAGAAAACGGGGGGAGCGGGGAGGTGGGTTTGGGGGGGAAAATGAGAAGCTCGGTTTTGGGTCATATTTAATTTCAGGTGGCGTTGAGACATCCAGACAGCAATGTCAGACAAGCACGCTGAAAACTTTGGTTTGGATGCAAGGTGAGATATCAGGTGGTAGAAAGGTAGACTTGATGACCCTGAACATATATACCCTGCAGGAAAGGAGAAACAGGGGTGATATGATACAGTACAGACGTTCAAATATTTGAAAGGTATTAATCTACAAACAAACTTGTTCTAGAGTCATGAACTGAGGTTGAAGGGGGCCAACTCAGGAATAATGTCAGGTAGTACTTATTCACCAAGAGGGTGGTAGATACTTGGAATGCCCTCCTGCGAGAGGTGGTGGAGATGAAAACGGTAACAGGATTAAAAAATGAGTGGGATAAACACAAAGGAATCCTGTTTAGAAGGAATGAATCCAAAGAAGCTTAGCTGTGATTAGGTGGCACCACCAGTAACTGGGAAGCAAAGTCAGAGTTGGGCAGACTTCTATGGGGCTTCGATGACAACTTCAGAAATTTAGAACAAGGACAGTGCCGGGCAGACTTATGCGGTCTTTGCCCTGAAAATGGCAGGGACAAATCAAGATCAGATATACATATTGTAAAGAGTATGTAGGAAAAGCCCCAAAGGAACCTGGGGATAGGCCAGAATACCCCCGTTATGGGCAGGCATTCCCCAGGAAAAAACTAGAAATAAAGAACTACAACTCCCAGCATGCCCCAAGGGAGCCTGGGGATAAGAGAAACTATGTGCATTCCCAGGAGTCACCAGAGGAGGGCCGCAGGGGAAGGAATAAGGCTGATTCTCCAACCTGGTGGAAGAGGTGGTGGAACAGGTGGGTGGAGAAAGAAGAGCCACCAAAGAGCTTTAATGAAAGAAAGGGTGAGCAGCTGGGAGAAGGGCGGGGCGAGGAGAATATGGATTGGGCTCCTGAGGAGAGAGAGGCAGGGAGTGAGCCTTGCCCTAGGGAGTTGACGGAACCAGAGAGCACCCTGGAAGAGCCGATGGACTTTTCAGCTCTGGCTCAGCGAAAGCCAAGAAAGTAGCGGGGCCAAGCCGGGTCAGGCGGGAGGTGGTCAGTAGAAAGTGTGACTGACCAAGAGGGTGGGACCCTAGGCTTTGAGCCCGCGCAAAGCCATTGAACTGTGTTTTGAAAGCCTAGCTGGACTGTGCTGTGTTTTTGGTAAAGCTTGTCTAAAAGTGAACTGGGTTCTGGAAAAACCCGCTACACTGAACAGGGTATTTGTTTTCTTTCTTTTTTTTTTATTATGTGCTGCTACTCTCCCCCAGGAGGGAGGGAGAGGCAGCAGCTGTGGAAGCCGGGACTGGGAAACTAACCGGTTTGAGAAAGGTGAATGATAACTGTGCTTTGTTTTGTGTTTTGGTGCCACAACTGAGGGAAGGAGGGAAACCCCTTCTAGGCAATAAAAAGCTTCATTGTTCTGAGGAAAGAAGGGAGCAGTACTGGAAGGTGTTCTTCAGGTTGTGGAGAGCTGCAACCACTGAGAAAGGAGGATCCACTTTACAATTGGTGTCAGGAGTGGGATCGCTTCGCGGACCTGTCGCTCGAGGAGGCCAAGACCAGCAGGACAGAAAAGCCCGACGGAGGGGCCAACGCTGAGAAAGGCGCAGACCCGTCTGGGGTTCCGGTAAGCGGGGCCTAGATTGGGGGAAATAAAAGGGATCCTAGGAAAAGGGGAAACATAAGTAGTGAAACCGCACTTGGAGGTGTCCTCTGTTTTTTTTTTCCACCAGGAGTCGCGGTTCCGGAGCAAGGATGGACCCCAAGGAGATCTTCGCGTGGATGATGATGCAGTTCCAGAAACAGCAAGAACTGATGAGGAAGATGGTGGAAGACTCCTTGGCGGCGGCACGAGAGCAGCAACAACCGGTGCTGAATATGATCAGGAATTTTTTCAGCGAGGGATAGAGGCTCCCAGGGTGACGGTGGAGCCAGCGCAACTGGAACAGGGACCAGGAGGAAGCCGGTGTGGTAGGATCTTTATCCCTGAACTCACTACTTGGGGAAAGTTGTCTGAGCAGGATAATGTAGAGGATTTTCTGACCGCCTTCGAGAGGGTGGCAGTGGCCGCAGGATGGCCACAAGAGCAGTGGCCATGCGGTTAGTGCCTTCATTATCTGGGGAGGCTCTAAGAGCCTTTAGAGACTTGGCTCCTGGGGACGCTGCTAACTATGGGAGGTTGCGAGAGGCCATTAAAGACCGGTTTATGGATCTGAGTACCCAGGCTTATAGGTTGTAAGTTTAGGTCCACTAAATGGGAAAAGGGGGAAAACCCCTAAAGCTGGTGGCCACTAGACTGGTAATAAAAATAGGTTGGAACCTGAGCGCCGCTCCCGGAAGAGATTCTTCAAGAATTGGTAGTGGAGGCAGTTCCTGCAGGGCCTTCCCCGGGAGATGAGGGCAGGATTGGTCCAAAGGGGCTGTAAGACGGTGGAGGCCGTGACAGCCGGGGTGGAGTGTTATTTGGAAGCCCAACATTGGGGAGAACCCAACCTGGAGGGGGGTAAGCCCCGACCTGGGGGAGGTGGGGTTCCAAAAATTCCTTCTTTAGGCCAGATCACAGGGAGGAAACCCGATCACGGCTGGGGTGGTGGAAAGCCCGTAGTGCCCTCAGGCCCCGGAAAAAAGGCCCCCTCGTATGAAGGAAAATTCTGTTATAAGTGTGGGAAGGCGGTGGCACTTCAGGAGGGATTGCCAGGCGAGAGGGGATGGACCTCGCAGGTTGCCCAAGGGTTTAGGCCTCGGTATACCGCCAAGGTGGAGGTGGAGGGGTTACCTATGGTAGCCATGTTAGACTCTGGGGCAGACCAGTCCATGATCTCTAGGAGGTTATGGGAACAAATAAGAAAGAGGAGGACAGGAGGTAAAGATACCTGTGAGGGAGCAGTGGCTATTCAATGTACTACATGGGGCCAGTACTCGTAGGTCCCTCCAGAGGGTTCACGTGAAGGGGCCCACATGGGGACATAGAGATAGCCATGGCGGTGCTGCCCAGGACTACCCCAGGAGATGATTTTGGGAAGGGACTGGCCCCCCTTTGCCGAGTGTATAGTGACAAGAGAGTGTTGGTCACTACCCGCTCTCAGGCTCGGCGAGTCCCTGCGCTGAGGAGGAGGAAAAGAATGCGGGGGTGGAAATTTAAGGGGGGGGGTATGTAAAGAGTATGTAGGAAAAGCCCCAAAGGAACCCGGGGATAGGCCAGAATACCCCGTTATGGGCCAGGCATTCCCAGGAAAAAACTAGAAATAAAGAACTACAACTCCCAGCATGCCCCAAGGGAGCCTGGGGATAAGAGAAACTATGTGCATTCCCAGGAGTCACAGAGGAGGGCCGCAGTGGGAAGGAATAAGGCTGATTCTCCAACCTGGTGGAAGAGGTGGTGGAAACAGGTGGGTGGAGAAAGAAGAGCCACCAAAGAGCTTTAATGAAAGAAAGGGTGAGCAGCTGGGAGAAGGGCGGGGCGAGGAGAATATGGATTGGGCTCCTGAGGAGAGAGAGGCAGGAGAGTGCGCCTTGCCCTAGGGAGGTTGACGGAACCAGAGAGCACCCTGGAAGAGGCCGATGGAACTTTTCAGCCTCTGGCTCAGCGAAAGCAAAGAAAGTAGCTGGGCCAAGCGGGTCAGGCGGGAGGTGGTCAGTAGAAAGTGTGACTGACCAAGCGGGTGGGACCCCTAGGCTTTGAGCCCGCGCAAAGCCATTTGAACTGTGTTTTGAAAGCCTAGCTGGACTGTGCTTGAACTGTGTTTTGAAAGCCTAGCTGGACTGTGCTGTGTTTAACGCTTGGCTAAAATTGAACTGTGGTTTGAAACCAGGGCTGAATTGAGCCATGTGTTTTTTTTTTCTTTTACTGCTACTCTCCAGGGAATGGGAGAGAAAGCAGCGGTTTTGAAGCCAGCACGCTGTAGCAGTGTTTGTTGTTTTGGGGAACAAGGTGGAGCCATACAGGAGTGGGTTTTTGTTTAGTTTGGTTTTGTGGAGGGGCTGCATCCCAGGAGAAAAGAGGATCCACTTTACAATATGAAGTATCACATCATACCTTATACTATACATTTATCTGTTGGCAGACTGGATGGACCAGCAGGACGTTATTAACTGTAAACCTTTTTTTAGGTCAGATAATTAAAAGCAAGAAGCCTACAAAAGAATCAGTTGACAGAGGGGTAAAAGGGGCACTCAGGAGAAGAAAAGGCCATAGCGGAGAGATTAACTGAATTCTTTGCTTTGGCTTCATGAGGAAAATGTGGGAGAGATACCAGTACCAGAAATGGTACTCAGTGCTGACGAGTCAAGAGAAACTGAATCAAATCTCTGTAAACCTGGAAGATATAATGGGACAATCTGACAAATTAAAGAGTAGCAAATCACCTGGACTGGATGGTATACATCCCAGAGTATTGACAGAATTGAAAATGAACTTGAAGAAATATGTAACTATGTAATTTATCTTTAAAATCAAGCATGGTACCGGAAGATTGGACAAAGCCAACATGGATTTAGTGAAGGGAAATCTTGCCTCACAATCTACCTCATTTCTTTGAAGGGGTGAATAAACACATGGATAAAGGTGAGCTGGTCGATATTGTGTATCTGGATTTTCATAAGGCGTATGACAAAATATCTCATGAAAAACACCCCAGGAAATTCGAAAGTCATGGGATAGGATGGTAGTGTTCTATTGTGGATTAAAAATGGTTAAAAGATAGATAACTAGTGAGGTAATTAAATTGTTGATGACACAAAGTTCTTCAATGTTGTTTAAATCGAAAGAGGATTGTGAAAAATTACAAGAGGGACCTTGCAAGACTGGAAGACTGGGCATCTAAATGGCAGATGATGTTTAATGTGAGCAAGTGCAAAGTGACGCACGTGGGAAAGAGTAACCAAAACTATAGTTACGAGACTTGCAAGGTTCCACATAGGAATCACCGACTAGGAAAAGGATCTAGGTGTCATCATTGATAACACGTTGAAACCCTCTGCTCAGTGTGCAGCGGCGGCGAAGAAAACAAATAGAATGTTAGGTATTGTTAGGAAATGGAATGGAAACAAAAATAAGGATGTTATAATGCCTTGTAGCACTCCAAGGTGCAACCACACCTTGAATACTGTGTGCAATTTTGGTCAGCACATCTCAAAACAGATATAGTTGTAATTAGAAAAGGTACAGAGAAAGGCGACAAAAAATGATAAAGGGGATGGGATGACTTCCCTATGAGGAAAGGTTGAAGTGGCTAGGGCTCTTCAGCTTGGAGAAAGACAGCTGAGGGGAGATATGATAGAGGTATGTAATATAACGAGTGCAGTGGAATGAATAGACGTTGTGATAAACACAGTGGGTGCCCTACCCTTGAGGAGGCCGCTAGGGGGTGCCTCCTACAAGAAATAGAGAAAAATGCCCTTTCTGGTCCCTAGGGGAGCTCCCAAATGGGACATCAGGGTAATGACCTGAAGGAGCCAGCAGAGGGAGCTCCAGCTAAGGCCTGAACATGGGGACCAGGGAGTATGTAGTAGAGATTCCCTGTTAAGAGAAGGGCACCCAGAAGGCTCTGGACTCTTCCAGAACTGGGAGGAGGGGCCCAGAAAGGGTGTGATGGGCTATTAGCTGCCCTATATAAGCAGTACCTCCTGAGGAGCTAAGGGGGAGACAAGTGCCTGGAAAGCCTGGTGGAGGAGTGGTACTGGGAAGATGGAAGAGAGAGGAAAGGAGACTCTAAAAATCTAGGAAGGTACTTACCAGACCAGGTTGATGGACTTGTGACTTATTTAAAATGAACTAACAGCCGTGGGGTGGAGGATAGGACTGTAAGGTCAATGAGAGTGAAGAGTGTCCTATCCAGGGGTGGAGGCTGTTAGACACTGAGACCCAGGTTCCCCACAGTAGATGGGCTCAGTGAGAGAACTTGTGCTAGAAGACTAACGGCTGGAAAGAAGTGGGTCCCACAAGACTGCAGTATAATCTAATAAATTGAGTTTGCATTTTGATGACTGTCTCATTTGCATATATGTGAAGGCTGGGGAATCCTAGTGAAGTTCCAGGAGAGTGCGAGGGGTCACGGCCCGTGGATCAGAGGGGTGACGGGGCACCCTGGACTGGATAGGAGAGGATTTCCAGCCGAAGGAAGGCATGCCTGAGCAGTCACCCTGAGTAGGGCAGGAGCCCCAGATATAGAGGTGGGTGCTTGCAAGTGACTAGGAGAAGACCAGCTGGAGGCCTGCTCAGGAGCCTGGGGCCAGTGAGGCTGGGTAGAAAGCAGGAAGGGCATGTGTCTTTACAGATTGTTCTGAAGCCAAGTGCCAGAGAGCCTCAGGAGAGCTTAGTTCAAGAATACCCTGAGGAAGATAAAAGAAACACCTTAGTTTTGAACTGTTTGTTTCTGTGCTGTTTTGCTGGAGTTACCAGGAATCTACCACAAGTTGTTTTGAACTGCTTTGGTTGGAACTGCCTGTGGCTAAGCAGTTTGCCTGATCAAGTGCAATACATAGCTTGGCTTGGGAGCCAAGGGAACTCTGAGGAGACTGGCAAGTGAGACCCCAGCCAGCCGAGGGGGGCATTTCAGAATCACCCAGTGGCTGGGAGCTTCATTTGTTTACACTCTCCAAAATACTAGGACTAGGGGGCATGCAATGTATAATTAAACTCTGGAATTCATTGCCAGAGAATGTTGTAAAAGCAGCTAGCTTAGCGTGGTTTAAATAAGGTTTGGATATCTTCCTAAAAGAAAAGTCCATAAGCCATTATTAAAATGGACTTAGGAAAATCCACTGCTGATTTTTAGGAAAAGCAGCATAAAATGTATTTTTTTTTTTTATTGTAGTATTTTGGGATTTTGCCAGGTACTTGTAACCTGGATTGGCCACTGTTGGAAACAGGATACTGGGCTTGATGGATCTTTGGTCTTTCCCAGTATGGCAACGCTTATGCTCTTATGTTATGTTCTTAATTTATCGCTCACACCACAGTGCAGAAGAGATATATGAGAGGTGACAGTGTACCTGTGCAAAAAGAACATCAAATATAAATGGCTATGTTTACTGTGAGTTGTGAGGAATATGAGGGTGAGAGGGAGAATGAAGGCACATGGAGGAACAAGGAGGCTCGAGAGGGAGGGAGACTGGGTAGAGAAAGGAAGGAGTCTTTTCCTTTTCTCCAATCCAGGTCTAAATAACAATATCCATCTTTTTAGACAAAGATGTCCTTTTCCTTTTTGAGATCAGAGTTGGATGTCCATATTTTGCCCACTCCCTGGTCCTACTCAAAACAAACCCAGACCATGCCCTCAGGGCTGTGCCTAGGGTCTCTGGTGCCCCCCTGCAGACTATCAGTAGCCGCCCCCCCCCCCCCCCACCTCGTGTGGCACAAGATGCAAAGGAAATAGGAGCAGAAAGACGGAGTGCATCTTTGTGGAATTGCTCAACAAATAGAGGGTTTACAACCACTTAGCTTTTCGTGCTTTCATGTTCACAAAATTAGTAATTAAATCTTTGATATCTAACTGGCACATATATCATTCTCAATAGCAATCATGGCAAGGCTTACAAGCCTTTCTTGCAAAATACTTGATCGCAAATAATTTTTTAATAATTTTTAACCGTGAAAATGATCGCTCACCACTTGCCACACTGACAGGAATTGTCAGCAATATTCTTAGAAACAAATTGCTATACATTGCAAAATAAGATAGCAGATGTAAATTCTCAAAATGGGCATATTCCAAACGCTAAAATGAAAAAAAAATGATTTTTTTCTACCTTTGTTGTCTGGTGACTTTCTTTTTCTGATCATGCTGGCCCAGTATCTGATTCTGCTGCTATCTGTCCTCTTAACGCCGTTTCCATGGCTTCTTTTCCATTTATTTCTTTACTTTCCTCCTTTCTTCTTCATTTCTTGCTCTATATCCATAAGTAAAAGCTGGGTCCTCTGCAGACTTGACTGTCCAGTGGATCCAGCGTCTGCCTATTTTCTCCATCCATGTGCAGTTTTTCTCCTCTCTTCCTTTCCCCTCACCTCATCTCCTTCCTTTCTTCCCTCCCCTCCAACCATGCCCAGCATTTCTTCTCTCTCCCTTCCCCTCCATCCATGTGCATCTCCTTCCTCTGTCTTCCCTTCCCTCCCATCCATCCATGTCCAACAATTCTCCTCTCTCCCCTCCATATCCAGCAATTTCTCCTCTCTCCCTGGGCCCTGGCCTCCCATCCATGTCCATCCTTGTTCCTCTCTGCCCTTCCCTCCTCTATCCATATCCAGCAATTCTCCTCTCTCCCCTCCATGTCCAGCAATTTCTCCTCTCTCCCTGGGCCCTGGCCTCCCATCCATGTCCATCCATGTCCATCCTTGTCCTTCTCTGCCCTTTCCTCCTCCATCCATATCCAGCAATTCTCCTCTCTCCCCTCCATTTCCAGCAATTTCTCCTCTCCCTGGGCCCTGCCCTCCCATCCATGTCCCTCTCTGCCCTTCCCTTACCTCAGCTCCGCGCCGCCCTGGGGGCTTTAAATCTTTTACCTCCTATGGTCGCAGCAGCTGAGCAGCGTCAGTGAAAGCGCTGCCGACATCTCCAGCCTTCCCTTCGCACTCACTCGTTCATTCCCTCAGTGTCCCGCCTTCTTCTGACGTCATTTCCTTGTGAGGGCGGGACACTGAGGGAACCAACAAGCGCGAAGGGAAGGCTGCAGACGTCAGCAGTGCTTTCACTGACGCTGCTCAGCTGCTGCGACCGTCGGAGGTAAAAGATTTAAAGCCCCAGGGCGGTGCAGAGCTGAGGTAAGCGGCGAGGGTAAGCACCGCGGCGGCGCCCTCCAGAGGTCGGCGCCTCCCTGCGGTGCTTACCCCACTTACTGTGTTGGCATGGCCCTGCACGCCCTCTTGCCATATGGACATAGTGCAGTTTTAGACATCCATGCCTTGGTTTCATAAAATCGAGATTTGGACATTCAAAACAAAAATAGAGCTTCAAAAATAACCACCATTGTAACCTAGCTTAGAGATGAATCTGTGCTAAGACTAGATCAACAAAATTTGTTAATGATGTCCAAGTAATGACAATTTGGCTGTCCCTGTGAGTGCTTGAGCACAAGTATAGGACAAGCAGCACTGAACACACAGGAGATGGCATGATTTCCTCTCACCGTTGTTGTCTGTGTGGTGGTTGAAACTGTTGTTGTCCATGGAATCACGTGAACAATTACTGGTACTGTTGTGCTACGCCGAGGAGGAGGGTCATCAGTCACCTCAATCAAGAGTTCAAAAGTCAAGGGGTCATACACACCATGAGGGTTATAAGAGAAGCCACTGTGGTAGAGTGCACCATTTTTTATGCTGAAACGGTTATTGGTATTACCTGTGAGTAAAAGTGAAAAATATTTACATCATGGTTTCTTATAGCTAAGATCAACACTGTCATATCTGTAATCTGGCCAACTCTGATGCAGTGAACTTTGAAACCTAGAAACCACTTGCTTGATACATGACAGTTTCAATTCACACTTCCATGGTCTTACAAAGAATTTCAGAAACATCTATGCTGCCACCTCTGGGGCAGGTTCTTGAACTGAAAGCCTCCATTTTGGCATCTTGCAAATGGGATAGCTTTCAAACAGAAGTAGAGGGAACTGTGATGGGAAGTGGTTAGAAAAACACCAACAGCATCTTGGCATTAACAAGTCTATGGATGCGACACAGAGCTAGAAGGTATGTTGGACAAATTTGAAGAAGGCTGCTGCCCCCCCCCCCCCCCAAAAAAAAACTTTTGCTGTTGGAAAGATGAGTAATATTTAATATTTTATAATACAAATGAAAAAAGTTCTAAATAAGGATTAAGGTATAAAATACAGATGTTATATATTTTTGATTTAGATTTTGGGACCAATGACGACTGTAGTACCTGTAACTCAATCAAGATTAATTTTACCTTAGAGCAGCACTTCTGAAGGTCCGATATACAAAGACATTTTTATTAAGAGGGTTGCTGCATTTTATGTGATTGATAGTTCTCTCTCTAAAATATAATTTGCTGTACCAACTGAGTTCTTTACATGTTATGTCAGAGACATAATACGTGTAGAAAACACCTGTCGGCATCAAGGAAATCACATGCCACCAATCACAACGATAGTTTATATAGTTCATACAAATAATATTGTTAGTGAATCTACTTGCTTGACAGAGAAGAGAAAGGGACTCACTCATTCTCTTGCTTGCTCACATTCAGTACCCACAGGCTGTTTACCTACCCTAGATAGGCTTGAGCTGGAAGAATCCAGAGGAATAGATGCTGCATCCAGGACAGGACTACCTCTGGCAGAAGCCTACTACTGTACAAGGTTGTAGGCTCTATAATTCTTCTAGTCTTTGGGTTAGATAGAGTAATCTTTGGCGCTCATTTTTGAAGCATATGGACATCTCAAAAGGCCAAAGCGGACATCCATGTGCTTGAAACATCCAAATCCCGATTTTGCAAAGGCAGAAAGGGGCATGCAACATTGCAGTACATACAAATAGCAAGGGGACGTGTTGTGTGCATGTCTTGGGCAGGACTAGGGAGGCTTGAAATCTGGACATCCAACAGCAATTACCAAAGGGGAAGAAATGTCCATGTCTAAACAGAAGGACATCCTTACTTAGACCTGTTTAGGAATTTCAAGGTTACAGAAAGTGCTCTGATCGAGCAGCTGTCCACTGGAGGATTAAGGCATGACGCCTCCTTAATCCTCCAGTAGCTGCTGCCCCCCCCCCCCCCCCCACTCTCTCTGTGTTGAAAGTGAAACTGGAAGGGTATACCAGACTATGACAGCTTCAGGTATTATGGGTATTCTTAACAGAGCAGGAAGCTGGTTTGAGAAGTAACCTAGTAATGGGACTCAGGTTCAAATCCTACTTCAACTCTTTCTTTTTAATTGTGAAGACTCCAGAAACAGAAAAATGTCTACTGTGATGTACATTCAGGTACTGCAGGTATTTTTCTGTTCCTAGAGGGCTCACATCCTAGAGGGCTCACAGGTTTAAAAAAATGAGAGTTTAAAAGGGGATTTGAACCCTTGGTCCCTTGGTTTATAGTCCACTGCACTAACTAGGCTGACCCTCTGCTCTGCATGTACATCTGCGTGGCCATTTTCTAAAAATGCTGCTATACAGATGTCCAGCAGGCTCATTTTTGAAAGAGATGGATGTCCATCTTCTGACATAAATCGGAACATTGACGTCCATCTCCCAAAGACATCTAAACCGGTGTAATCGAAACCTGATTTTGGATGTCTCTAACTGAAGTCCGTCGCAAGGACATCCAAAGTTCAAGGGGGTGTGTCAGAGGTGTGGTGAAGGCGGAACTTGAGCGTGCCTAACACTTGGATATCTTTGAGCCATAATCAAAAAAAGCAGGGACGTCCTAAAGTAAAAGTTGGACGTTCTCACGTGGATGTGTTTTTTTTACAAATAAGGCACATAAAGGTGCCCAAAATGACCAGATGACCACCGGAGGGAATCAGGGATGACCTCCTGTTACTCCCCCAGTGGTCATTAACCCCCTCTCACCCTCAAAAAACATCTTTAAAAATATTTTGTGTCAGCCTCTATGCCAGCCTCAGATGTCATACTCAGGTCCATGACAGTGCATGCAGGTCCCTGGAGCAGTTTTAGTGGGTGCAGTGCACTTAAGACAGGCGGACCCAGGCCCATACCCCCCCCACCTGTTATGTTTGTGGAGGAAACAGCAAGCCCTCCAAAACACACTACAAACCCACTGTACCCACATCTAGGTGCCCCCCTTCACCCGTAAGGGCTATGGTAGTGGTGTACAGTTGGGGGTAGTAAGTTTTGGGGGGAGGGGTTGCGGGGCTTAGCACACACGGTAAGGGTGCTATGTACCTGGGAGCAATTTATGAAGTCCAATGCAGTGCCCTCTAGAGTGCCCGGTTGGTGTCCTGGCATGTCAGGGGGACCAGTGCACTACAAATGTTGGCTCCTCCCACGTCCAAATGGCTTGCATTTTAGACATGGACGTCTTTGGTTTTGAAAATCGCTGAAAGTCAAAGACGTCCATGTCCAAGGACGTCCTTGGTATTTTCAAAACGAAAGATGGACGTCCATCTTTTTTCAAAAATATGGTTTTCCCCGCCCCTGGATTTGGACGTTTTACAAATGTCCAAATCCCAACTTTGACGTTTCTTTCGAAAATGCCCCTCTATGTCTTCTTTTCTCCCATTCAAAATTTGGACATTTCAGTTTGTTAAATGGATATTTATGCTGGACGTTTCCAGTGCACGGATGTCCATCTCGCGTATTTTCGAACAGTGTGATAGAGTCACATCCAGGATAGTTGGGTTAACGCAGTTTCAGTCTGAAATACAAGTCCCAGAAGGCATTGCAGGCAAGGAACTAGGGGTGAGATGAAGAACCCGGGCTGGACTCCTAGCTGCAATAGGGGAAGACATGGGTGTAAGCTGGCAGGATGTGTAGATTGGCTGCCACTAGGGGGAAAGAGAGATAGGAAACCCTGTGTGCAGGAGCTCATCATTAGTCTAATGCTCAACTCAGCTGGTATGGGTGTGGGGGAAGCTAATGGAAGGAGAATGATTGGTTGTGGTAGCAGAAGCCAGGGATTGATTAGGCAGGTGGGAATGAGTCCCGGGGAAGAGAGAAGCAGAAGGAGAGAAGAGGGTAGAGTGAAGCAGATGCAGGGTGAAATCCCTTGGGTGTGAGATCCCTTGGGTGTAAGAAAGTCCCAAAAGTATTTGCAGGCTGAAAATCCTTGGGTAATAGAGGTCCCTAAAGTATTGAATCTACCAGTGAAGCTGATGTAAAGGGGAATTCCTTGGGGTAAGAGAAATCCCTAAAGTATGGAACCCCTCCTGAAGGTAAAGAGAGTAGATGGTAGAAACTGCTGCTTTGTGATTTAACTGTGATGATGAATTGAATGAACTGCTTCTATTTGGAATTGAACTACTGTTTATTGTGCACTGGATAAAGAGCCCAGACTGGAGCTGACTGTGAGCCTGTATTGAATCCTGGTATGTGCTGATAGCCTACTGCTTAAAGGGGACTATTTGCCACACACTTTTAGGTGGCTTATATGTGCTTAAGATTGAAGGTGAATGCTGCTGTTGGACCTGTGTATCAGGTCTACTAGAAACCTGCATGGAATAAAGTCCTTAAGATTGAAGTTGCTGGTGAACATTTATTTCTTGACTGTACCGGGAGCCTGTGGCTGGAGGAGATTGTTCTATCCTTGGTTGCACCTAGAGGTACCTGGTTACAACAGGCTGTATCCTATTCGTAAATTAGAGATGGATGTCCATTTGGACTGTACTGACTTGACATCCTTTCAAAATGCCCCTATTTATTTCTCTTTTATTCTAATAAACCGTGCTTAAAGTTAGGTGCAGTTTATAGACTAGCACTTATGTCTGGGAATTGCGGCTAACTTTAGGCGTGGCAATTTGCACCAACTGAAACGTGATGCAAATGTATGTGTCTCAATTAGGCGCATATCCCCCTCATTCTATAGCAACACATGTGAATGTTAGGAACGCCCCCATTCCACCCATGATCCTTCCATTTCCCGATCCTGCTTTTTGACTTGCATGCAAAATTTAGATGCGGATCCCGCACCTGAATTTACACACACATATTTCAATTAAATCTAGTCAGTGCAAATAATATCTGTAATCATTCAAAAAAGTCAAAGTCTTCACCTAATCTGTCAAGCACACAGCTCCTTTTCTAAAACAATTTCATTGGCTACCAGTCTGTCAATGAATTATCTACAAGTTTGCATTACTTTCCATAGGAGTGGCCTAGTGGTTATAGCACCAGTCTTGCAATCCAGAGGTAGCCAGTTCAAATCCCACTGCTGCTCCTTGTGATCTTGGGCAAGTTACTTAACCCTCCATTGCCTCAGGTACAAACTTAGATTGTGAGCCCTCCTGAGACAGAGAAATAGCCAGAGTACCTGAATGTAACTCACCTTGAGCTACTACTGAAAAAGGTGTGAGCAAAATCTAAATAAATAATATATAGGACTCCCAGATTATTTATCCTCTGACAATCCCATATTCCCCTGCTCAAGTTCTCCATTCAGTCAATGATCACCCATCTGATTCTTCCAAGTCCTAAATTTGCATTTCTCAAATCAACTAGAAACTGTGCTTTCTTCTTTCTTGCACAAATATCTGGAATAATCTCCCACTTACATTATGTAGCAATACATCACTTAAACAGTTTAAAACAGAGTTTAAGACCTGGCTTTTCATACAAGCTTTTGGAGTCCCAGATACATAAGGTTTTGCTGCCTGCCTCTTCTCTTCCTGTCCTTATTTTGTCATCCATTCTATCTTCTTTTTTTTAACCCTTATTCGTTTCTATGGTTGTTTAGTCTTTGTAGTGTGAATGCCCTTTCCTATCAAACAATGGAGTTCCTTTCCTTCTTTCTTATCTGTGTTGTAGCTTGTACATTGCTTTGCCCTGTCTAGTCAGTTTAAGTGGTATAGCAAGTTTTAATAAACTATAATTTGTTATTAACAAGCCAAATATCAGCACTAATTAGCTTGATATTCAATTAAGTTGTGCACGCAATTTTTAGCAACTTTTATAGAATTCAGGGGTTAGTCCCTTAGTTCACATTGAGTGCCCTTACTTGGGCATTGTTAATAATTACATTTTAGCCTTATCGTGTTAGGCCTTATTGATTTTATTACATGTATTGGTTAAGTTCGATCATATTATTTATATCATTTAGGCTTAAATGTGTATTATTACTTACACATATGTAACCAGTGGTGGCCCTACCATTAGGCCAACTGAGGTGGGGATCTCATGTGGAACTCTTTATGGAGCAGCATCTTTCTCCCCTTCCTTTCTCAACGCCCCTCCCCAGCCTAACTTCTTTTGTTTTTTAAAAGTTGGTAGCAGAATCTATCCCAATATTCTGCTCTGCTGCTGGCTCCGGTGTCTCCTCTGTACTGCAGGTCGCCTCTCTGTCATAACTTCCTGTTTCCTCGGAGGTGGGCCGCAATACAGAGGAGATGATGGTGCCGATGGAAGAGCAGCTTATGGGGATCGATGCCGCCGCTGCCTTTTGTAGGCTCAGGGAGTGGGGTTGAGTAAGGAAGGGGGGGGGGGGAGATGCCAGACTGCGGCCGGGGGGGGGGGGGGGGGGAGAAAGGAGATGGCAGAGTGTGGTAAGATATAGCCAGCTATCCCCGAATATTTAGTGCATAGATGGCTATTGTAAGCAGCCAGATTGGGCAATGTAAATACCTGGAATATCTTTGACCAGTTTAAACTTAACTGGCTATCTCCAAAATATCAGCATAACTGGTTAAGGTTAAACTGGCCAAAAATAAACCAGAAATGGCCCGGCATTGACTCTACGGGCTGACTGTTGACTGCAGGAGTTAGCTGGGCTCCCTCCCACGGTCTGAATATCAGCCCCATAATGAATATTATTTATGCAATAGGTGTTAAGTACACATAGCATTTCAGACGGATGAGGGGAGATATGACTGAGGTCTACAAAATCCTAAGTGGTGTAGAACAAGTAGAAGTAAATCGATTTTTTACTCGTTCCAAAAGTACAAAGACTAGGGCAGTCGAGGAAGTTACATGGAAGTACTTTTAAAACAAATAGGAGGAAATATTTTTTCACTCAACAAATAGTTAAGCTCTGGAACTCTTTGCCGGAGGATGTGGTAACAGCAGTTAGCGTATCTGGGTTTAAAAAAGGTTTGGACAAATTCCTGGAGGAAAAGTCCTGCTTGCTCTGGGATTTGTAGTATGGAGTGTTGCCACAATTTGGGTTTCTGCCAGGTACTTGTGACCTAGCTTGGCCACTGTTTGGAAAACAGGATACTGAGCTAGATGGACCATTGGTCTGACCCAGTATGACTACTTTTATGTTCTTATGTACATATATTGGGGTGAATATTCAGCTGGTGATGGGTCCTGTCCGGGAAGAGGCACTAAATATATGGGTATGTGCGAACAGCAGGCACTTGATTGGTTAAGTGCCAATATTAAACTTTAACCAGTTATTAAACCGGCTATAGATAGGATTGCTCTTTATACAGTCCTATTTGTTCAGTTAAACTTAGCTGGTTATTACTGATTATTGGCAAATAACTAGCTAAGTGCGAACTCCACCCGAATCCACCCCCAGACCAGCCACTGAATAGCCAGTTTCGGCTCAGGCGGACAGTGATCATATTCAGTAGTGTCAGTGCCATCCACTGAATATTAGCGGATAGGCCCACAGATGATTTAACTGGGTGGGAGCCTTTCCTGTCTGGTTAATTTACTATGAATTTTAACTCCCGTAGTTTTTATCCTTGTTAGGTTTAAGTAACCTGCAGTCTGGAGTTAAAATCATTGGGCCCGATCTTCAGACCGTGGGAGTTAGCTGGGCTACCTCCTGCAGTTGGCACTCAGCCTGGATAATTAATGCTGGGCCATTTTCGGTGACCAACATTGAATATCCAGTTTATTTTTGGCCGGTTCCAACTTAACCAGACAAGCTGATATTGATCACTGGCCGGTTAAGTTGGAACCGGTCAAAGATATTCCAGATATTCACATGGCCAAATATGGCTGCAAAACCCATGTTGAAAATCGGAGGTTAGCCAGGTTATATTGGCCAATATAACTGGCTATCTGCTAACTGTGAATGTGTAGCGGGTCATGGCTGGCCTTGTCCCACTGAAAATTTCTGAATAGTTGGTTATGTGGCATTTAACCAGCAGGTGCTGATACTTGCCAGTTAAATGCTTTTGAATATCAGGGGATTGTGTTCATTGATTTAACTTGCTTGAAACTATTACAGTATTGCTTTACCAAATTACACATATGTATTATTAGTGATTGCTCATAATTTTCAACATTTTAAATCTTAAGTCAGGTATGGAGTATGTTCCAGGGGCATAGCTACAGGTGGGCCTGGCTAGGCCCTCAGGCCCGCCCAGGCAGCTCTCTGGTCTTTCTCCTCCTACCTGCTTCCTTTTTTTTTTTTTTAGTGCGGGCCAGGTCCTGAAGCGGAAGTTGGTACGTAGCTACGGTGGGCATCGGCTCAGGCCCGCCCAGGCAGTCGGCAGCTCTCCGTGTCCTCCTTCTCATCCTACTGTTTACATATTTATTTTTTGTAGTGCGGGTCAGGTCCTGAAGCGGAAATGTAGGCCATTGCACACTACGTGCCGGCGTTGCTACTCCGGCACTCATTCCCCGTATAGATTCATTGTGCTCTGCTGCTATGCCTTGCTTGCATCTCTATCCCACCCAGTGCGCACAATGGCAATGCTGAGCCCACGGACTCACGGTTCCTTCACCATGCCTCCCCCAGGCCTCAGTACTCTCCTGCAGCCCCATAACAACTGAGCACACACGGAGCAGGACACAGTAAGTGCCACCACCGATGCCCAGCTGCACAGTTAAAATGAACATATATATTTTTATTTTAATATGTACAGTGACTAGTCAGTGTAATGATTGCTGGTGGTGGGCTTCTGGGTGGGTTCCTCACTGCCTATGGCCAAAAAAGTTATATTTAATTATTAAATATACTTTTCCCCCCCTAGGCAGCAGGAGCCCACCCAGACCCACCATCAATAAATTTTAATAGTACCCAAGTTAAAATTTTAAAAAGGTTGCATATTTGTCATGGTGCCTTGGTGGGTTTTTAAGTAGGGATGTCCTCTGCAGTGCCTCGGTTAAAATTTAAAAGAAAAAAATAATTTTAAATCTAATGTAGATTGGTTTCTGGGTGAAGGTGGGCTGTGTAGTGTCCAGGACATTAAAAAAAATAGACATTTATATATAGAAAATTTTGAAATAAATAAATAAGTCATATATTAATTTATCAGAATTGCTGCTTAGTCTAGTACACTGTATCAATTGGGTCCAATTCTCATGACTGTAATCATTAGGTTTTTAATGTGCAGTGTGCTCCTTTGGAGCTCCTTCCACATGAAAAAAAAGGAATGAGGAACTGTGGGGCATAACCTGAATTCAATATTTTATGTGTATCAAATAACCGAACTTAGTCAACCAAGATGGATTTCTCACTGCTGCGGCTTTGGTTTACAAGGTCAAAGGTGAATAAAGGTTTTGTGCTCTGTGTTTATGCCCTGCTGGCACTAGCTCAATCTATCTGTGCAAGTTAAGGTAGGATAGTCTATGTAACGGTTACATCAGAGACAGTACCTTAGACAGCACATATGGATAATACCTGTCTGATTGGGTTTGTCAGCATTGAGGGAACCACATGCCACCAATCACAATGATTATTTATAGAATCTACATGAATAGCATTGTTACTGAATCTCTAATGGCTGGACAGAGAAGAGACTAGGATTCACTTACTATCTAGTTCACTCACTCTCTTGCTTGCTCATCTATCCTGGATCAGCTCATGCTGGAAGAACAAACGCTACCTCCTGAGGAACAGCTGCTGCATCCAAGACAGGACAACCTCTGGTAGAAGCCTCCTGCTGTACAAGGTCATGGGCTTTATAATTCTTCCTGTCTTTGGGTTCAGGGCCAGTCTTAGCAATTGTTGGGCCCTGTGTAGACCAGTTCAGTGGGCCCACCCACACCCGCCACCGTAAGTCATAATTTATCAGTTTAAAAGGAGGTTTAGAGCTCTCTGAACCCCACCTCACCCCATACCTTGATGTGCATCCACTACGTTTCAATAGAGAGCGGCAGACAGCGGCAGCAATTTTCATATCCTGTCAGTTGCCGAGCCCAGAGCCTCCTTGCTGCTGCATCTCGCCCTTCAGAAAGCAGGAAGTGACATCAAAAGGGAGTGGGATGCAGCAGCGAGGAGGCTCTGGGCTCGGCAGCTGACAGAATATGAAAATCGCTGCCGCTGCCTAATGCTCTCTCCTAAAATGTGGATGCACATTAAGGTATGGAGCAGGGAGGTGTTCTGAGACAGGAAGACAGATGTGTGAGAGATGTGGGGCACCTAGGAGCACGAGGCTCTGTGCGACCGCCCCTGTCACCCCTGCCTAAGACAGGCCCTGTTTGGGTTAGATAGAGGAATCGTTATTTCTCTTGTAAGTGTGAATCTAACTAAGTGATGCAGTAATTACATTTCATTAGAGAAGAATTGTTGTTCAGATTTTTATCTAAAACATGGTTGTTAGTGATAGGATGTGTATATGAATTCTTTTTAGGATGTTACTGCAAGCTTTACACTGGGGTCGATATTCAAAGCGATTTCACCAAGAGCCTCCAGCCCAGTTAAGTTGCCTTTGAGCATTTAATCAGATAGTGTCACTGAATATCAGCACAAACTACCCCTGCACTGTCAAACACTATCTGCACACAGGTCTTAATATCAACCTGTATACGGTTAACTTCTGGCTGACTGCTGTAACTGTAACCAGTGCTAAAGCTTGGACAGTGCTCAGCATTGAATATCTGGGATCAGTTCTGCCTGTGCCTGTCAGTGGCTTAAAAAATTCTCATCACCACAGGCTATTACCTCCCCCACTTTTTTTTTTTTTTAACTTATATGCTAAGTCCTAAGGCTCAGTCTCTATTATTAGCACATGTGGGAGGGATAGTGAGCCTAGGGGCCGGGAAACGTTGTGCTCATTACCCTGGACTTATCTTCATCCCAGATTGTCTTACCCTGTCACACAGTTTATTGCATAGACATTTTAATAACTCAAATCTGGATTGCTATGTAGTGGAAAGAGGTGCAAAGGGGACTTTGGAAACTAGTTAAGTGTCCACACAAAGTCTAGTGCTGTCTATTCCAAAACTTTCAACAGCATTAAACTTCTAGAAAAAGTCACAAAACAGGACTCACCTCCGACTATTGCATAAGAAAATCTGATGTTGTCATCTTTATCGAAGCACAATATTTTATCAAGAACAGGACGTGTCATCGAGGTGGAGTAAATTGTTTCTTCATAGTAATGTGGATTACACTCAGGGGGATTATCATTAATATCCTAGGAAAAAGATATCATGTTTAATAATGTTGATCTACATAGGATGTATAATCAATATACATAATGAGTTTAAGGACATAAAGGAGTAAAAAGAAGCTACATCTAATGGTTTCTAGATAACTGACAGATGAGGAAGAGTAAATTCAAATGTCACCCATAATTACCACTTAATGAGATATGGATGTAAAGGGGTAAGGAGAAAGGTTTTTTGGTTTTGTAGAAGTGAAACTGAAAATGGCAGAACCTGAAATGACCTTCTATAGAAATGATAAGTAGTAGTAGTAGTAGTGGAAGAGGTAAGACCATCACTGTGCAGATTTTGGGCATGATCAAGATAGCTGTGAAAGAGCGGATCTGAGGGAAAGGGGAGTTGGTGTTAGATTGCATAAAAGATTGTGTATGTGCATCTGCTTAAATTGGATAAACCTCTTTGTGCAGACTGTATGGACCATGGTAGTCTCTACCTGTCATCACTTACTATCTTATTATGCTACTGTACATGAAGAGAGCTAGATGGAAAGGAGAGAAGCTTCTGTAAATGATGGATCCCTGAAGGGACATGCCTGTGCTGGGTTCATTTCATCAAGACCTGACTAAAAACGGGAGCAGAAGCTCTGCACAGTGGATCCTGGGAAAAGAGTAGGGAGAGAATAAGCCATGTGGGGCCATGGCCCTACCAACCTTTTGCCAAAACAACATCAGCAACCAGGGAGGTGGGGAGGGAAGGGGTAGAGCTTGGTTTGTACTGGCTCTCCCAAGAAAAAAGATATTCCGTTGCCCCTGATCTCCTAAGGAATGAGTGAATAGAGAGGATTTCTACCATGGCTCTTTGACAAAGCAATAAGAAAAGTGAACATAGATGGCGGCTTTTGGGGAAGGAATAAGAGAGGGAAGTGGCTCTTCATTTTTCTTCACTTAGGGGCTGATTCACTTATGAGCTGATGCTCAGAAGCAAACGTGGGCACTAAAGGCCATTAGCGCTGGACTGGCGCCCGCATTAGTAAATGCAGAATACTTAGAGGCTCTAGCATGGAAGAAAACAGGCATGCCAAAGATTTGCACAAATAGCATACTAAGGCAGTCAAACGCATGGGCGTAGTTTGACTGTTCCATTTGGGGGGGGAGGCAAAATATGGGCTGTAACATATTATCATATTCATTTGCATATATACATCTCATACATATAAATAGATCGGATAAGAACCCAGTTTATTGGACAGTGAAGATTTTTTCACTGAAATGAGCTAGCACCAAGGGAAGGTTGTCTCATGGTGCCCCCACTCACATTCCCATGAATTATCAAGGGCAATGCACACCATCACACTTCCCTAGAGCATCAATACACCTCCTACTGGGAAAACAGAACAAGTTGGACTGTTACAAATCTCTAGGCGGAAAACATACCCTAGCAAAACACCACACCACAAAATGGGCTTGGCAACCCCACCACCCGACATCTCCCACAGAAGCATAAAGGGGTTGGGGATCCTAACACAAAGACACACACACACACACACACACAAGGGGCGTAGCTAGGTGGGGCCACGGGGGCATGGGCCCCCACAGATTTAGCCTGGCCCCCTCTACTTTTGACCCCCCACCACTTTAAACCCCCTTCCCGCCACTGCTGCTGCCAGGTTCCTGATGTCCTGCATGCAGGACATCAGTCAGGACTCAGAGCACAGATCAGCGAACATGCTGGAGACCAGCGCTGAAGAAGACTGAGGCTGATGGGGGTTGGGGACCCCCACCAGCAAAGGTACCTGGCGGCGGCGGCGGCGGTGGTGGGGGTTGAAAGTGGCAGGGGAGTGACGGCGGCGGGGGGTGTCAGAAAGTGGTGGGGGAGGGTCGGCAGCTGGGGGAGGCGGGCTAAAATGTGGCCCCCCCACCTTGGGCTCAACCCCCCTCCCGCCAAGGTCTGGCTACGCCCCTGACACACACACACACACACACACACACACACACACACACACACACACTTGCATTCTCTCTCTCTCTCTGTATAAAGGAAGGTAGGCACCTACTTTTTTCACAGATTCGTCTTCTATCAAGTACCTAAATATGTGTCCCATTGTAGAATTCCCTTAAAATATCCCTTTCAAATCCTCTTTCTCCCTGAAGATTTTGCACAACAGTTTCCCCATTTTCTTGCTCCTCATGCTGACCTCCACTTCCGTCCTCCAATCCATCACAGGCAGTCAATGACTCAACTGTTTGGGGAAGCTCAGATGGGTGGGACTAAGGTGGGGTGGGATGGGTATGATGGGGCAAGTTATAATCTTTATGGTGTGGGGGGTACTCTTATATCAACAGTAAAGGTACAGTAGGGGCATTTTTGAACACAACAAGGAAGGACCCCTCTAAGATCACTCTGGTGCGGAGCTAACAGCTGCCACCTCCAATTATTTCTCTTACTGATAATATGCACACTGAACACCACTCCAGGGAATTATGTACCAAAAATAAAAATCTAAATAATGTACAGCAAAATAGTACAACACAACAACACAGTGGAAGAAGCAACATGTTAAACAGAATAGTATTTGCAGTATTCTGGTAATATATACAGGTACTTTAACACTTGGCTAGCAATCAATCAGTTCTAGCTCCCCAGTCCAGCATCTTCCCGTTGGCCATGTAACCAGTAATGTTCAGCAGCATGGTAACAGAATTCCTGTGGGTTCTAGCAGCCATAAACTGATTTGTCTAGTAAGTTACCAACTAGCCACTAGGCTTTGCTGGGTTACCAAACCTGTTTGGAATAAGTATCATCTGTATTAGCTGTACCTAAATGTTAGAACAGCAGACTACCAACCAGAGAAGCCAGGGTTCAAATCCCACTGCTGTTCCTTGATTTATTAGACACGTCACTTAACACTCCATTGCCCCAGGTATATACTTAGGGCCCTGTTTACTAAGCCACACAAACTTGTTAGTGAATGCTAAACATTAGTATGTGCTAACACTAAACACACCCATAGGAATATAATGGGTGTCTCTACCATTAGCATGCGCTAAAACGTTAGCGTGCCTACAATGCGCCTTAGTAAACAGGGCCCTTAGACTGCAAGCCCTCCAGGAAAAAGAAATATCTACTGTACCTGAATGTAATTTGTCTTGAGCTACTACTGAGAAAGGCATAATCTATAGTCAAATCCAAACTCCACTATCAGACATATTTTAAAGTAATACAAAACCCTAGAAAACCCTACAAATGTCACTAATTTCTAGAAAAAGCCATCACAAAACAATGGGAAAATAGTTGAACTTATAGATAAACTATCACAAATCTCATCTATTCCAACAGCTGATGAATGTTTCAAGCTGGACCTTTACAGCCGATATGAAACTTTAGAGTTGGGTCCCATGAAACAGCAGTCCAGAGAAACATGGTCCATGTTGGGACCCAAGATCATTTTTAAAGTTAAGTTCTATGAACAAGAATGCACAATAAGGCACACAAAAAATAAAAACGTGCAATGATTAGCAACTTGTGAACAATATAAGACCAAGTCGGTCTGTGCTAGTCCTTAAGAATACTTATGAGCACATAAAAAAATATTTATTAAATGAACCAATCTTTTCATAATAATGTTGGAATAGATGGGACCAGTGGTGTGCTGGAGCCGGCTCGCATCGGCTCACAAGAGCCAGTTGTTAATTTTTGTAGCATTTTGCGAGCCGGTTTTCAGGCAGGGCAAGCTGGTTTGCCTCTCTTCCTCCTCCCGAGCCACAGGGTCCCAGCACATACCTGAACGCAGCCACCCTGGAGGTCTAGTGGATTCTTCAGGGCAGGAAAGATCCCCAGTCTTTCCTGCCTTCTGCTGGAGCTGACCCTTCCGCTGCCACATTGCCCTTTAAAAATGGCTGCTGAGACTTCCAGCGGAAGTCTTGCGAGGCCACCCTTGTAAGTCTCGGCAGCCATTTTAAAGAAGATGAAGCAGAAGGAGGGTCAGCTCCAGCAGCGGGAAGAAAAGACCGGGGATCTTTCCTGCCCCGAAGAATCCACTAGACCACCAGGGTGGCTGCCTTCAGGTATATGCTGGGAACCTGCAGCTTGGGGACTGGGGGAGTGAGAGTGAGAGGGAGGTCTGGAATAGGTAGGGTGGGGACCTTGGGGAGGATACTGTAAAAAAAAAAAGTTATATTTTCAAAGATGCCGGCTTGTGCATATGGATGTATACAAAGGAATTATAATAAGGTAATAGCTTTTCATAGGTAGAGTAGTAATTTGTTATAAATCGTAATCAGTGTGTTATTTGGAGGGGCTGGTTATAGGGACACCCTAACCCTGTTATATTGGTGCAGAGATTTTATTTTCTCCTGGTAATGGGCTTCTAAAACAGACATCATGTTATGAGAATCAGGTGCTCAACATTCAGAGTTTCTATCTATTTATTTACTTATTTATGGCATTTTATCCCACATTAAACATAAATTGGAACCTGAGAGCATTTAAAATCTTTTTATTTTTTCCTGGAGAGAGTAATGCATTGCCCCCTCCCCCCCCCCCAGGCTCTCTTCCCGGGTATAGCCAGCTCTGCAATTTGTGGGGCGCAGAGGTGGACTGGGGCCCTCAGTCCAAGTCTATGCCCCCCCCAAAAATGGCTGGCTATACCTGGGGAGAGAGCCTGTTGTTAAAAATTTACCAGCACACCACTGGATGGGACTAATTTCCAGGAGTCACACAAGAAGGGCCTAACTAAGAAAAAGCTGCACCATAAACATCATGGTGGGCACTAGAACATCACAAAGGGCCTTTAAAAACAAAAGGGACACAGTTCTTGTATTTAAAAAATCCTTTTAATAATGAATTTTGATTGAAGAGACCCAACACGGGCCGTGTTTCGGTGCTACCGCACCTGCGTCAGTGGTCACACCAATGACGAGGAGGCTCATACAGACAAATTCAGAACATATGAGGATTTTCAAGCTTATTTATAATATATTCCTCCATATATCCTACAATATAGAGCTCACACACACCTTCAGTATGAGTGTCAAATATGTTCTGAATTTGTCTGTATGAGCCTCCTCGTCATTGGTGTGACCCCTGACGCAGGTGCGGTAGCACTGAAACACGGCCCTTTTGTTTTTAAAGGCCCTTTGTGCTGTTTTTTTTTGCTTGGACTTTGTTTGTACTTAGTTCTCTCTCTTTGTTACACTATCCAGCTCATTTTCGAAAGAAAAAGGGCACCCATCTTCGGGAGATGGGCGTCCTTCTCCCTAGGGCGCCCAAATCGGTATAATTAAAAGCCGATTTTGGGCGCCCCCAACTGCACTCCGTCACAGAGCCGGGCAAAGGTCCCGGGGGTGTGTCGGCATAATAGCGAAGGCGGGACAGGGGCGGGCATGGGCGTGGTTAACAGATGGGCAGCTTCAGGCCATAATGGAAAAAAGAAGGGCGGCAATAGCGAGAATTTGGTCCGCTTTTTTGGACCCTTTTTTTTTTTTAGGTCCAAGTCCCAAACAAGTGCCTGAACTGCCCAGATGACCACCGGAGGGAATCGGGGATGACCTCCCCTGACTCTCCCAGTGGTCACTAACCCCCTCCCACAAAAAAAAAAGAACTTTAAAAACATTTTTTTGCCAGCCTCTATGCCAGCCTCAAATGTCATACCCAGCTCCTTGACAGCAGTATGCAGGTCCCTGGAGCAGTTTTTAGTAGATGCAGTGCACTTCAGGCAGGTGGACCCAGGCCCATCCCCCCCCCCTACCTGTTACACTTGTGGTGGTAAATGGGAGCCAGGGGCGTAGCCAGACAACAGATTTTGGATGGGCCTGGGCAAGAAGTGGGTGGGCACCAAGTGTTCTCCCTCCCACCACTACCACCACAAAAAAAATATCTCAGCTGGCGGGAAAACACTTCTTTCTACCTTGGCAGTCTGCAGCAGGCTTACGCTGAAAACTGAGCATGTGCAGGTGCCAGTATCATGGAGAGTAGTGTTTTCGTTACCATCAGGGGGAAGTCTTCAGCTGGCAGAGCTTGGGATTCCCACCAACTACTGCTAAACATGTGCTACTGATGGGTGGGCCTGAGCCTTAAATGGGTGGGCCCCCGCCCACCCAGGCCCACCTGTGGCTACGCCACTGATGGGAGCCCTCCAACCCCCCCCCCCAAACCCACTGTACCCACATCTAGGTGCCCCCCTTCACCCATAAGTGCTATGGTAATGGTGTAGAGTTGTGGGGAGTGGGTTTTGGGGGGGATTTGGGGGGGCTCAGCACCCAAGGTAAGGGAGCTATGCACCTGGGAGGTATTTCAATGTTTTGTTTTACTTTTTACAAGTGCCCCCTAGGGTGCCCAGTTGGTGTTCTGGCATGTGAGGGGGACCAGTGCACTACGAATCCTGGCCCCTCCCACGACCAAATGCCTTGGAGTTGTTCGTTTTTGAGATGTCCGGATTTGGTTTCCATTATCGCTGAAAACCGATGCCGCCCATCTCAAATCCGCCCAAATCCTATGCATTTGGCCGGCACCAACCGTATTATCGAAACAAAAGATGGACGCCCATCTTTTTTGATAATATGGTCTGTCCCGCCCCTTCGCGGCCCCGTCCTCGGAGATGGGCGGCCATGGAGATGGGCGCCCCCATTCGATTATCCCCCTCCACGGGCACTAGAACATCAACACACCTATTGGAAAACTAAACAAGCTAGATTCATACAGCTTGATCCCGCATAGGCATTCAAAGCTAGCAGAATACTTGGTCTCTTCCACATAAGCAGAACGCAGATAAACCCTCACCAAATGTAGAATAAGTAACTACAGACTAAACACAGAAATATGTAGACAAAAATTAAACAGAACTTAGCTGCCAGACTTAACACACAAAATCCCAGAAAAGTAGTAGTGTGCTCCCTCATACTGTGCAAAATATAAAGATAGCAGGTGTAAAAATTTCAAAACCAGACATATTCCATATACCACAAATTAAGGGATTCACTTACTAAGGTGCGCTAATGGATTTAGCACATGCTAAATGCCAGTGCTTTTTTTGTAGAAAAAAAGGTGCCGGTACTCATTATGGGCGGAGTCACCACATATGGCCCAACCCCTATGATAGCCACACCCACATTAGCCACACCCCTTATACCAGCCATGGCGCATATAAACAGACATCATTGAAAATATACTGGTATAGTAGAAAAACAATAACTTGTGATTTTTTTTCATTATAAATCATTTCTGTAAGATGTTACAGCTCCAGTATACCCAGTGCAAAATAAGACAGCAGATGTAAATTCTCAAATTGGACAAATTCCAAACACTAAAATGAAAATAAAATGATTTTTTCTACCTTTGTTGTCTGGTGACTGTTTTCTATCCATACTGGTCCAAGTGTCTGATTCTGCTGCTCTCTATCTGTTCTCTTAACTCCGTTTCCAGGGCTTCCTTTCCATTTATTTCTTTACTTTCCTCCTTTATTCTTCCATGTACAGCATTTCGCCTCTCTCCCCGCCAACCCCTCCATCCATCCATGTCCAGCAAGTCTCCTCTATCTCCTGCTCTCCTCTCCATCCATTTCCAGCATTTCTCCTTCCTCTCCTGCCATCTCATCCATGTGCATCTCCTTCCTATCTTACCTCCCCTCCATCCATGTCCAGCATGTCTCCTCTCTCCCCTGCCCTCCCATGTCCAACGATTCTTCTCTGCCCCCTGCCATCCATGTCCAACCATTCTCTCTTCCCTGCCCTCCCCTCCCAGCAATGTCCAGCAATTCTCCGTTCCCTACCCTCCCCTCCCAGCAATGTCCACCACCAATTCTCCGTTCCCTCCCCTCCCAGCAATGTCCAGCAATTCTGTTCCCTCCCCTCCCAGCCATGTCCAGCAATTCTCCGTTCCCTGCCCTCCCCTCCCCTCCTAGCCATGTCCAGCAATTCTCCATTCCCTGCCCTCCCCTCCACTCCCAGCAATGTCCACCACCAATTCTCCGTTCCCTCCCCTCCCAGCAATGTCCACCACCAATTCTCCGTTCTCTCCCCTCCCCTCCCAGCAATGTCCAGCAATTCTCTGTTCCCTCCACTCCCAGCCATGTCCAGCAATTCTCCATTCCCTGCCCTCCCCTCCCCTCCTAGCCATGTCCAGCAATTCTCCGTTCCCTGCCCTCCCCTCCCAGCAATGTCCACCACCAATTCTCTGTTCCCTCCCCTCCCAGCAATGTCCAGCAATTCTCTGTTCCCTGCCGTCCCCTCCCAGCTGTGTCCAGCAATTCTCCATTCCCTGCCCTCCCCTCCCAGCAATGTCCACCACCAATTCTCCGTTCCCTGCCCTCCCCTCCCAGCAATGTCCACCACCAATTCTCCATTCCCTCCCCTCCCCTCAATGTCCAGCAATTCTCTGTTCCCTCCCCTCCCAGCCATGTCCAGCAATTCTCCATTCCCTGCCCTCCCCTCCCCTCCTAGCCATGTCCAGCAATTCTCCGTTCCCTGCCCTCCCCTCCCAGCAATGTCCACCACCAATTCTCCGTTCCCTCCCCTCCCAGCAATGTCCACCACCAATTCTCCGTTCCCTCCCCTCCCAGCAATGTCCAGCAATTCTCTGTTCCCTCCACTCCCAGCCATGTCCAGCAATTCTCCATTCCCTGCCCTCCCCTCCTAGCCATGTCCAGCAATTCTCCGTTCCCTGCCCTCCCCTCCCAGCAATGTCCACCACCAATTCTCTGTTCCCTCCCCTCCCAGCAATGTCCAGCAATTCTCTGTTCCCTCCCCTCCCAGCCATGTCCAGCAATTCTCCGTTCCCTCCCCTCCCAGCAATGTCCACCACCAATTCTCCGTTCCCTGCCCTCCCCTCCCAGCAATGTCCACCACCAATTCTCTGTTCCCTCCCCTCCCAGCCATGTCCAACAATTCTCCGTTCCCTGCCCTCCCCTTCCACCTGTGTCCAGCAATTCTCCATTCCCTGCCCTCCCCTCCCCTCAATGTCCACCACCAATTCTCCGTTCCCTGCCCTCCCCTCCCAGCAATGTCCACCACCAATTCTCCGTTCCCTCCCCTCCCCTCAATGTCCAGCAATTCTCTGTTCCCTCCCCTCCCAGCCATGTCCAGCAATTCTCCGTTCCCTGCCCTCCCCTCCCCTCCCACCTGTGTCCAGCAATTCTCCGTTCCCTGCCCTCCCCTCCCACCTGTGTCCAGCAATTCTCCATTCCCTGCCCTCCCCTCCCCTCCCAGCAATGTCCACCACCAATTCTCCTACCCTCCCTTCCCCTCAATGTCCAGCAATTCTCTGTTCCCTCCCCTCCTAGCCATGTCCAGCAATTCTCCGTTCCCTCCCCTCCCCTCCTAGCAATGTCCAGCAATTCTCTGTTCCCTCCCCTCCCCTCCCCTCCCAGCAATGTCCACCACCAATTCTCCGTTCCCTGTCCTCTCCTTCCCATGTCCAGCAATTCTTGGACCTTTTTTTTTTGCCCCCCCCCGGCGACGTTCCCGGCGAGTCCTGACCTTACTTTTTTTTTTTTTTTAAAGACTCAGAACGTGCGAACGATGCAGCCGGCAGCGATTGAAAGAGGCTGTCTGGCGTCTGCGTCGGAGCTTCCCTCACCCTCTGCGAGTCCCGCCTATGCGGAAACAGGAAGTTGTAACAACGAAGGCGGGACTCGCAGAGGGTGAGGGAAGCTCCGACGCAGACGCCAGACAGCCTCTTTCAATCGCTGCCGGCTGCATCGTTCGCACGTTCTGAGTCTTTAAAAAAAAAAAAAAAGTAAGTGCAGGACTGGCCCGGAGTGTCGCGGGGTGGGGGGAGGGGCAAAAAAAAAAGGTGCCGGTACGCCGTACCGTTGAGTACCGGCACAAAAAAAGCACTGCTAAATGCTAAGATGACCATTTTATACCTATGGGCTTCTTAGCATTTGGCACACACTAATCATCAGTGCATGCTAAATCCATTAGCACACCTTAATAAAAGGATACTTAACCAGAAGAAAGTGGTTTAGGCTTTTGAAAGTTAACTGAAAAATGTATTAACTTAGTCTAATAGAAAACCATCACCTTATTTTTCACTTTGCACTGTTTGTAATATGCTAGTTTTTAAATTAAATATAACATTCTTTTTTCTACCTGTGTGGTCTGGTCATTTAATGTTTCTAAAGTATGAAGGCAGGACAAAACCTCTACGTCAGGAAGTGCAAGCAAACAAGAGTAGAGGCTGACCAAAAGACAAAACCAACACTGGAGATACTATAAGGAAATACTTTAATGTTGCTGAAACAAAAAGGACCCGACATGGTCCGTGTTTCTGCATCACAAAACGCCTACTTCAGGGGTCTTGTACGAATTCCAAAAGACATAAAAATGTAATATACAAATATGCATGCATAAACACACAATTTGCATATGACAGTTTAAAAAACATAACATTTTTTACACTGAATGATGTATACCACATGAAATACTTTGATGTGCCACTTATATATACTGTTACTTATCAACATTTGCTTATTTCTGATCTGACAAACAAGGGCTACCTTTGAAAGCTAATAAAAAATGTATTAAGTTAGTCCAATAAAAAAGGTATCATCTTATTTTCTTTTCTATGTTTTATTTTATCTATTTCTATTGATTACCTTTAAAAGTGGACTAGCACGGTTACCACATCTCTCTACTTCATATTTCCGATAAGCACAGAGAGTGTTCCACCATTCGTGATATGAAATATTCTTATTATTTTTCCAGTGGAGAGCCAGGGATATGTTAAACAGCTTGGAAGAAGTGGGATCGATTGATAGGCCAGGAATGGATGAACATAGTATGATAATCTGATGTGTAATAGGCTCTGTGATAGAAAAAAATGGAAGATATGTTCCAAATTTGTAACCAGTAGGAGGATAGATTAGTGCAGTAGAACAGTAGGTGTAATAACGTTCCTAGATCCTTGAGGCATGACCAACATTTGTCTGAGATGGAGTCAAATAATTTAGATAATTTAGTTGGTGCAGTACGTTTTTACTAGCAAAAAAGGTGCCGATACTCAAATGCTAGGCCACCCTTCAGGAGTGAGGTGATCACTGAGGGGTCCACCCTACAATGGCTAGGCCCCCTGCAACCAGTCACAGAATCTATAACAAGGCAGAATTGGTGTGTAGAGCCTGAGCTCTTTCATTAAAACTTGGGGTCCATGGGTCAATTTTAGCAGACAATAGAAAAAGTGCCGGTACTCAGTACCCTCAATTACCCCCTCAAAAAAAGCCCTGAGTTGGTGTCTAGTACACCTTGTGTATGATGAAATATGAAGATTGTAAGAGAACTGCAGAAAGAGAGCTGCCAATGTAAGGCCAATGTAAGGCCAATATTTAAAAAAGGTTCCAGAGAGAATCCTGGAAATTATAGACCGGTGAGTCTGACGTCGGTGCCGGGCAAAATGGTAGATACTATTATAAAGAACAAAATTATAGAGCATATTCAAAAGCATGGATTAATGAGACAAAGCCAACATGGATTTAGTGAAGGGAAATCTTGCCTCACCAATCTATTACATTTCTTTGAAGGGGTGAACAAACATGTGGATAAAGGCAAGCCGGTTGATATCGTGTATCTGGATTTTCAAAAGGCGTTTGACAAAGTACCTCATGAAAGACTCCAGAAGAAATTGGAGAGTCATGGGATAGGAGGTAGTGTCCTATTGTGGATTAAAAACTGGTTAAAGGACAGAAAACAGAGAGTAGGGCTAAATGGTCAGTATTCTCAATGGAGAAGAGTAGTGGGGATCCCCAGAGGTCTGTGCTGGGACCACTGCTTTTTAACATATTTATAAATGACCTAGAGATGGGGGTAACTATTGAGGTAATTACATTTGCTGACATCACAAAGTTATTCAAAGTTGTTAAATCACAAGAGGATTGTGAAAAATTACAAAAGGACCTTATGAGACTGGGAAACAGGGCATCTAAATGGCAGATGATGTTTAATGTGAACAAGTGCAAGGTGATACATGTGGGAAAGAGTAACTATAGCTACATAATGCAAGGTTCCACGTTAGGAGTCACAGACCAAGAAAGGGATCTCGGCGTCGTTGTTGATGATACGGTGAAACCCTCTGCACAGTGTGCTGTGACGTCTAAGAAAGCAAATAGAATGTTAGGTATTATTAGGAAAGGAATGGAAAACAAAAGTGAGGACGTTATAATGCTTTTATATCAGTCCATGGTGCGACCGCAGCTTGAATATTGTGTTCAATTCTGGTCACCGCATCTCAAAAAGAATATAGTGGAATTGGAAAAGGTACAGAGAAGGGCAACGAAAATGATAAAGGGGACGGGATGACTTCCCTATGAGGAAAGGCTGAAGTGTCTAGGACTCTTCAGCTTGGAGAAAAGACGGCTGAGGGGAGATATGATAGAGGTCTACAAAACAATGAGTGGAGTGGAACAGGTAGACATGAATCATTTGTTTACTTTTTCCAAAAATACTAGGACTAGAGTGCATGTGATAAAGCTACAAAGTAGTAAATTTAATACGAATTAGAGAAAGGTTTCTTCACAACGTGTAATTAAACTCTGGAATTTGTTGCCAGAGAATGTGGTAAAGGCTGTTAGCTTGGCGGGGTTCAAAAAATGTCTGGACGCTTCCTAAATGAAAAGTCCATAGACCATTATTAAATTGACTTGGGGAAAATCTATTGCTTATTTCTGGGATAAGTAGCATAAAATGTATTGTAGTTTTTCGGGATCTTGCCTGGTATTTGTGACCTGGATTGGCCATTGTTGGAAACAGGATGTTGGGCTTGATGGACCTTTGGTCTGTCCCAGTATGGAACTACTTATGTACTTATGTAGCTACAGGTGGGCCTGGGTGGGCCCAGACCCACCCAGTTTTGCCTCAAGCCCAACCAGAGGCACAGTTCCTCCTGCAGCTCCCTGGCTTTGCTGAAACAGTGAGTTTAACAAAACTTTTGTAATAATAGTTGTCTTATTGACATAGTTTATTTAAAATTATTAGCTTAGCTTTCGTTTTTGATTTATTTATAGATAGAGTTCGGTTTTTGTCAGGGGTTTTAAATGTTTTTATTTTCTTGTAGATCAGTTCCCCTGAAGACGCCAATTTACTGGCAAAACATGGCCTATGTTGGGAACAGGGAATTTTGAAAATTCACTTTTGCACAGATTGAGATGGAAAAGTGTTATAGTAGCCGTTGACCTAATGCAGCGTCCATGAACAGTGATCTATTGTGGCGCTGCATTCACACATTGGGAATTGATCAAAGACCTACAGTTCCATCCACACCCAAATCTAATCTAAGTAGTTTTAACATTTGCTTTGAAAGATTTGCTACTAATAACAATATTTGGCTGGAGGTAGGGTGTGCGATGATGTGAGCAACGTGTGTACATGCTTCTCAAATCTTTGGGTTACAATAACACACAAAAAAACTGAGCACAAAACTATTCATTTAAACAGTGTTTTTTTTGAGTTTGCACTTTTATTTATTTATTTTTAGTATGTTATTTTGAATGATGGTTTCTGGATATGGTCATCAAGAAATATATGATAACAACTGGGCACCAAAAACCGATTCAACTGACTTCTTCACTGTTTGGGACGAACGATGCAACGAAATCCTCAACAAAATAGTGCCCATATGTACAAAATCAGCACAAAAACGCAATAAAATACTCTGGTTTAATAAAGAACTAAAAATTCTAAAAACGCAAACTAGAAAATTAGAACGAAACTGGAAAAAAACCCAAAAACGAACAATCAGTAAATGCCTGCAAAGAAAGTCAAACAAAATACAAATATAAAATAAGACAATCCAAAAGAAACTTCTACAGAGAACAAATAGGCACAGATTACAAAGTCACAAAGAAATTATACAAACTAATAAACAACTTACTTAACACCAAACCAGTAACTTCACCGAATGCAAACCTCCCACATGTAGACAATCTTGCCAAATACTTTGAAGAAAAAATTACCAATCTACGCAAGAATCTGCATCAGGGAAATATGAACCCAGAAACCTTCATATTCGAACTAGATCCGAACCCGAGGGAATACCCAGCAGACCGTATTTGGAATAACTTCACTCATCTAATCACCGAAATAACAGCTCACACACTCAGAAAATTCTCCTCCGCCCACTGCCAACTAGACACCTGCCCCAACTATATAATGAAAAACCTCCCTAATCAATACGTCACAGAACTCACAGACCACCTTAATTATCTATTCAAAAAAGGCCTATTCCCACGGGATAAAGGAAATATCCTACTAACTCCCATCCCAAAAGAACCCCCCAAAAAGTAGAAGACACCTCGAAATGTAGACCGATAGCATCCATACCCCTAACAACTAACAGAATACCTCACTAATTTCAACATACTGCATGGATCTCAATGTGGCTTCAGACCTCAGCACAGTACAGAAACAATACTAACCACACTCCTGACCAGATTCAAGCAGGAAATAGCAAGGGGTAAAAACATCCTCCTACTCCAATTTGACCTATCAAGCGCATTTGATATGGTCAACCACTACATACTACTGAGAATCCTCAACAAGCTAGGAATTACAGGAAAAGTACTCTCTTGGATCAAGGGATTTCTGACATCCAGAACATACCTAGTCAAATCAAACTCAGATATATCTCCATCTTGGAAAGCAGAACATGGAGTACCACAAGGATCACTGCTCTCGCCTATATTATTCAACCTAATGATGACACCACTGACTAAATCTCTATCGAAACAAGGCCTCAATCAATTTCTATACGCAGATGACATCACCATCTATATTCCCTTCCAACAGAACCCTACAGAAATCACCAAGGAAATAATAAACAGCATGACCATTATGGAATCCTGGGCATCGGTATTCAAGTTAAAACTCAATAGAGATAAAATCCAATGTCTCAGTCTCTTGTCCCAATACAATAATATTCCCCCCTCGGCAATTAACGCACAGGATTCATCCCTCCCAATCTCAGACCACTTGAAAATCTTAGGCATAACAATTGACCGCAATCTAACGCTAGAAAGCCAAGCTAAGAACACGACCAAGAAAATGTTCTACACTATGTGGAAGCTCAAAAGTATAAAACCTTACTTTCCCAGGGATTCATTCTGCAACATGATCCAAACCATGGTGCTAACCCATGTAGACTACAGCAATAGTATTTACGTAGGCTACAAAGATCAAATCATAAGAAAACTACAGACAGTACAAAACACGGCTGCCAGACTCATCTTCAGAAAAACATGCTTCGAAAGAGTGAAACCCTCCTAAGAAGCTTACATTGGCTTCCTATTAACGCTCGCATAACATTCAAAATATGCACAATAGTCTAGAGAATCATCTATGGACTCGCACCAGATTACATGATAGAACTTATCGATCTACCATTAAGAAACGTGACGAGAACAGAAAGAACCTACCTAACCCTTCAATACTCCAATTGCAAAGGTATAAAATACAAATCTTCACATGCTGCCAGCCTCTCCTTTATAGGCACACAACTTTGGAACTCACTACCCAAAGACCTGAAACTCAAAGAAAACTACTTACAATTCAGAAAAAAACCTGAAAACACATGTTTTCAAGAAGTCTTCCCCCCCCCCCCCCCCGGATCTGTCTAATCCCACACCACCATACATCACAAAAAGTTCAGAAATGGAAAACAATAATATTAACCTCTCTCACAATATGCTAATATATCAACCTAAGCATTTATTGTACTTCTGTATTATGTACTAGACTTCTACAAATCTAAATTTTGTAACCGCCTTAAATAAATAAATGACCATTTTCAAGGTGACTGGGATACCCCAATATTGGATTTTTGAATTAAATTCAGTGGCCATCAGGGATTAAATGATCATATAGAATGGAATGTGACTATTTGATTGGATATAGTTGGTCCCTGTTGGTGATGTCAGCACATATCAAATGTCAGCTTCTTTCCCTTAAAAAACGCTTAAATCCCGCTGTGTAATTGCAAGATGGTGGACCTTTTGTGAAAACAGCACTGGTGTCCCTGAGGAAGAATGTTGAAACAGAAATTTCTGTAGGACGTTGGAATTGGAAACTTTCAGTGAATTAGTGACTACGCTGAAAATTCAGATAAGTCTGCTCCTGTTAGCTTCATATCTTCAGTACTTTTTTGCCATTTTGTATGGTAGTAGTAGATGTTTTACATTACCATGGGGAAAAGTTTGTACCCTATGGATTACAGGGTCCTAGTTTTATATGGATATCTATTGAATAACACATGTATTTTCTCAATTTGATTTATTACACGTCACTTTACTTGGTAATTTTTTCACATTCAAAATTAGAGCCATATCTATAGAGAGTACTACATGATGTATAGAGCTTTTTAGTAAGCCGTTTTTGTGGCAAGACTCACCGAAATGTATGCTTTGCTGTAGGCACAGCTTATACTGAACTCTCTTTAGGCTCTTTATCAGAAGGCACTTGTTATAACATTTATAACATATTTATACATATGTTTTTTGGTAGATATCTAATATTTATTCACGGGATTGACTTTTTTGTTTGACATTTTGAGTTGTCTTTCCCTGGGGATTCTAGTTAGTATTTACAATACCTTGACATTGATGATCACAGCACAGGTATTTGTCTTCTGATTGATGGGGTCAGGCTTAATGTCATTGTTCAGATCCACCACTAGAATGGTCAGTGGATAACGTCGATGATTTTCATAGTCTAAAGGGCTGAGAAGATGGATTGCCCCTGGAAAGACAAAACCAAAACTGTGCTGATTCTGCCAATAAGTCTGATTCCTATGCACTCAAAAATCCAGCTTAGTATTCACTTGTGACTGTCCATGATGATAGATACCAGATTGGAGAAGAGGAAGGGAGAGGTGCCAAAATGGGGTGGGTAGGGGAGGAGGGAGTGTGAGAAATGTGGCCCTGCAGTGGGAAAATGCAGGGTCTGGAAAGAAGGGAAGAGAGAGGGGAGAAGCTGAACATGGGGAGAGACAAGGACATAGAGAGGAGATGCTGGACAGGGAGAGACCATAGGGAAGGGATGCAGAGGATCACAGATGGATAGGGAGGGAATATAGACAGTGGAACAGAGAAGGTAATGCTGGAAAAGGAAGAGATAGAGATATGGAGATGCAATACTGTTAAAGAGGGAGACATGGACACAGAGGGGCAATGATGAAAAAGGTGCACCAAGGAGCAATGTTGGAAAAGGGAGAGAGGGATTGACACAGAGGGGCAATGTTGGAAAATGGGGGAGATGGGAATATAGAGGGGCAATGCTGTAAAAGGGGGTAGATGGGGAAAAAGAAGGGCAATGCTAGAAAAGGGGGGGATAAGGACACAGAGAAGAACAATGCTTGAAAAGGAGGAGATAAGGACACTGAGAGGATAGATGCTAAACATGGGGGGGGGGGGATAATGACAGGGATGCAGAAGGGAGATGCTGGACAGGATGGATAGAGGCGCAGAGGGAAGATGCATGCTGGACATGAAAAGAAAAGAAATGACATAAGACTCTGCAAAAACAGGAAAAAACGGAAAACAGCACAAAAGAGACACTGAGACCACAGTGAAAGGAAAACAAAATGCTCAAACAAGAAAGTTAGAAAAAAAAAAAGATATTCTATTTTGGATTTATTAATTGGAATATGTCAGCTTTTGGAAGTGCACATCTCTGATATTTTGCATTTCAGTTTCTATTTCTTTATTAGTGCTGTGTGCTGAGTCTGGTTTCTTGAAGTTCCAGTTCAGCATTTTGCCTTCATGTTTCTATTACTGATCTGTGGTTCCCTGTTTCATATTTGTTGAGGGCCTGTGTCAGTTTTTCATGTGTGACCAAGCAGTGCTAGTCTATTACAATGTAGATTTTGTGTAGACATCTATAGCAGCCCTGTTTGTTCTGTTTTCTCACTAGGCTGTGTATTGGCAGTTTAGAGCCCAGTATACTATTTACAGTGCTGCCTTTTCCCCGAACAAGGTTGTTGCTCTTTGAGTCCTGGGAATTAGTGCTGTTATGGTATGGTAGGTTCTGAATGTGCTTTTGTACAAGCTTGTGCATAGTGTTTTGTAATGGAGAGATTGTGTGTTGGCCTTACTGAGATCACATCAAAACGTTAATACAATTGAAGGGCTTGTTTCCAAAACCCGCCAAGTTCATATGAGTTGCATTGGACTTAGAGGATTTTGAAAATAAGCCTTTCAATTTTAGTTTGTTATAATATGAGACAGAGTATTAGAACATTTTACAGGATCTGATGTGTGTTGAGGTGGCTGTTTTTATAGCAGACTTGTGTCTGATCAAGTTTAAATAATGAGACACTGCCTCTCGAGGTGCCCTTAAATACAGTTGAATGTGTATGTACTGTAGATTAGTGTTGGTAAGTGTTTGAAATTACTGGGTTTAAAATATGTAACATGCCATGATACCAATATCTAAGGCAGGGGCGTAGCCAGACACCCAATTTTGGGTGGGCCTGGGCCCAAGATGGGTGGGCAGAAGAACTCTGCCCTGTCCCACAAGTGATTTGGTCTCTCCCTCTCTCGCCTGCATGCCATATGGTCTCTCAAACATCCCCCTCCCCCCATACCTTTTAAATAGCAGATTTTCACTGGCAGCGAGCAGCAACTAATACACACTGCTCATGTTGGCCCCACAGCCTTCCCTCTGATGCAACTTCCTGTTTCCGCATAGGCGGGAATACATTAGAGGGAAGGCTGGTATGCAGGAAGGACAGTTGTTGGGAATTTTCGGCTGGTGGGGCTTGGGGATCCCTGCCAGACACTTCATAGGTGTGCTGCTACTGGGTGGGCCTGAGCCCAAAGTGGGTTACCATCCAGCTTATAATCGAACGAGAATAACGCCCAAGTTCCGACCTAAATCGGGAGATGGGCGTTCTTCTCACAAAAACAAATAAAGCGGTATAATCGAAAGCCGAACTTTGGACGCTTTCAACTGCACTCCGTCGCGGATGCGGACAAAGTTGACGGGGGCGTATCGAAGGCGTGTCGAAGGCGGAACTGGGGCGTGGTTATCGGGCGAACAGAGATGGGCGCCCTTCGCCGATAATGGAACAGTTTTGAGCTAGAATTTAGGACACTTTTCCTGGACCCTGTTTTTTCACGAATAAGGCCCCCAAAAGTGCCCTAAATGACCAGATGACCCCCAGAGGGAATCGGGGATGACCTCCCCTGACTCCCCCAGTGGTCACTAACCCCCTCCCACCACAACAAATGATGTTTCACAACTTTTTACTTTCACCCTCAAATGTCATACCCTCCTCCCAAGCAGCAGTATGCAGGTCCCTGGAGCAGTTGTTAGGGGGTGCAGTGGACGTCAGGCAGGTGGACCCAGGCCCATCCCCCCCCCTACCTGTTACAATTGTGCTGCTTAATGCTACTAGTCGTCCAACCCCCCCAAACCCACTGTACCCACATGTAGGTGCCCCCCTTTACCTCTTAGGGCTATAGTAATGATGTAGACTTGTGGGCAGTGGGTTTTGAGGGGGATTTGGGGGGCTCAACACCCAAGGGAAGGGTGCTATGCACCTGGGAGCTCTTTTACCTTTTATTTGTTTTTTGTAAAAGTGCCCCCTAGGGTGCCCGGTTGGTGTCCTGGCATGTGAGGGGGACCAGTGCACTATGAATCCTGGCCCCTCCCACGAACAAATGCCTTGGATTTATTCGTTTTTGAGCTGGGCGATTTCATATTCCATTATCGCTGAAAAGCAAAAACGCCCAGCTCACACCTTGACGAATAAAACATGGGCGTCTTTTTCTTTTAAAAAATACGATCCGCCCCGCCCCTTCACGGACCCGTTCTCGGAGATAAACGCCCATGGAGATAGGCGTTTCTGTTCCATTATGCCCCTCCATATGTCCAAGTTTCCCAGACATGTCCTCTCTTTGCAGGGTGGGTTTTTTCAGCCTGCCCGTTTGTCCGGGTTTGCGAGTAGGCTGACTGGCTAGCAGGCTGGTGGGCAGGCCTCAGGGCGCCCTCCCCTCATGTATCTTATCACACCCTGGTGGTCTAGTGGCCTCTTCAGGGCAGGAAAGAGCCCCACTCTTTCCTGCCCGGCGGTACCACTGACCTGCTCACTGCCAGCACCGCTTCAAAATGACTGCTGAGACTTACATTTCAAACTTATATCCTGCTAAAGCCTCACAGTTCTAAGTGGGTTACAAAAATCAAGAGGCTAGAACAATTTCTGGGAATTTCATGGACTCTGTATAAAAACAAGCACAACAAAAAATATGAAATTTCTTGTAAAATGAATTTTTAAAATAGGTTTTAGCCTTTCTTCTAAATGTCAGGTACTGTTGAGAAACTGAGAAAAAAATAGCAAAATTCTTCCAGAACCTTCCTGTTTGAAAAGCCAGTGATTTTTCAAAGATCTTTAAACACTTTTTCCGTGAGACTACCAAGCCTTCTTATTCTAGAACCAGCACTAAAACAAAAGTGAGACTTCAAGCAATGGCCTTGTGAGACTTCTGCCGATGACTTGCGAGTTCATCACTTGAAGTCTCAGCAGCCATTTGGAAGCGGCGCCGGAAGTGAGTGAGTCAGTGGTAGCGCCGGGCAGAGTGGGGCTCTTTCCTGCCTCAAAGAGGCCACTACATCACCAGGCACGATGAGGTACATGAAGGGAGGGGAGGTGGATGGAGTCATGTGAGTATATGGAGGGAGATGTTAAAAAAAAGGGTGGGTGGAGGGAGGCTGGGAAAGGGGGAAATACAGCATATGGAGAGAAGGGAATGGAGAGAAGAGGAGAGAGGGATATGCTGCTCATGGTAGAGAGGGAAAGGAAAGGAGAACATGCTCGTGGATGCTTGCTTTTTTGGAAATGTACTTCTTTTCATATTGTATTTAGCAGAGTACAGAAGAAAATGTATTTCTATTACTTTACCAATACTTTTATTGATTATAGAATCTTGCTTTCTTGGGGGGGGGGGGGGGGGGGAATCAAGATGACTGTGCAGTGTGGGGTTGTGGCGGTGGGCTGCACTTTATTTTGTGTCTTATTTTGTCATGGCAAATATGGTAACCCTACTGAAATTCATTTTTAGGTTCATATGAAGACATTATTTGTCAATATAAGTAGCCATCAGCCTTTCCTCAGGCCTCAGTCCCTTTACCACTGTGTCAAATTAATACTCAGAATACACTACAAGAAAAACCTCAGTGGCCTTCAATTTCACTCGTTAGGATGGGCCACCCTTGGTATCTCTGCCATTTGGTCCAGTGTCTTCATTCCCTCTCTCCCTCCACCCCTGTCTTTTCTCTGGTCCAGCTCTGTCCTGATCTCCTTCCCTCCCACCCCCTGCCAGCCTCACTGCTTCCTGCAACAACAACAGAATGGTATAAAGGTGCAGAGCTGCTCTCTAGGCCGCACAGCTGATGGCTCTGTTGGTCTCGCATCTTCCATGTGGCTTAAACAGTGCTGAATACCTTTATACCACATTATTTTTAGTGAGAAGTAGCTTGCCTGGCAGGGAGCTGAGGAAACTGCGCCACTGGATCAGGGAGAGGGGGCCCCATCCACAAAAGTTTGCTCAAGGTCCCATAGGTGGGTAAGCAGCCCTGTGTTTTTCATTTAAGTTTAGCTCATTGTTCTGCCCCCATTTGCATAGAGGCAGGGTGCATGTTGTTTATATGTGTATGTTGGACATTGTAGATATGTATATGTTGGCCATCAAGTGGAGGAGAAGCTTAGTGGTTAGTGCAGCAGATTTTAATCCTGGGGAACTGGGTTTGATTCCCGCTGCAGCTCCTTGTGACCCTCGGCAAGTTACTTAACCTTTCATTGCCCCAGGTACAAATAAATACCTGTATATAATATGTAAACCTCTTTGAATGTAGTTGCAAAAAGCACAAAAAGGCAGTATATCAAGTCCCACTTCCCATATCATAAGTACATAAGTAATACCACACTGGGAAAAGACCAAGGGTCCATCGAGCCCAGCATCCTGTCCACGACAGCAGCCAATCCAGGCCAAGGGCACCTGGCGAGCTTCCCAAGCGTACAAACATTCTATACATGTTAATCCTGGAATTGTGGATTTTTCCCAAGTCCATTTAGTAGTGGTTTATGGACTTGTCCTTTAGGAAACCGTCTAACCCCTTTTTAAACTCTGCCAAATGTTATCCGGCAACGAATTCCAGAGTTTAATTATGCATTGGGTGAAGAAAAATTTTCTCCGATTTGTTTTAAATTTACTACACTGTAGTTTCATCGCATGACCCCTAGTCCTAGTATTTTTGGAAAGGGTGACATCCACCTGTTCCACTCCACTCGTTATTTTATATACCTACTACTACTACTTAACATTTCTAGAGCGCTACTAGGGTTACGCAGCGCTGTACAAATTAATAACTAAGGACGGTCCCTGCTCAGAAGATCTTACAGTCTAAAGGACGAAATGTCAAGTTGGGTAGTCTAGATTTCCTGAGTAGAGGAGGTGTGATTAGGTGCCGAAAGCGACATTGAAGAGGTGGGTTTTGAGCAATGATTTGAAGATGGGTAGGGAGGGGGCCTGGCGTATGGGCTCAGGGAGTTTGTTCCAAGCATGGAACAAACCTCTATCATGTCTCCCCTCAGCCGTCTCTTCTCCAAGCTGAAAAGCCCTAGCCTCCTTAGTCTTTCTTCATAGGGAAGTGGTCCCATCCCCGCTATCATTTTAGTCGCCCTTCGCTGCACCTTTTCCAATTCTACTATATCTTTCTTGAGATGCGGCGACCAGAATTGAACACAATACTCAAGGTGCGGTCGCACCATGGAGCGATAAAACGGCATTATAACATCCTCACACCTGTTTTCCATACCTTTCCTAATAATACCCAACATTCTATTCACTTTCCTAGCCGTAGCAGCACACTGAGCAGAAGGTTTCAGTGTATTATCGACGACGACACCCAGATCCCTTTTTTGGTCCGTAACTCTTAACGTGGAACCTTGCATGATGTAGCTATAATTCGGGTTCTTTTTTCCCACATGCATCACCTTGCACTTGCACTCATTAAACGTCATCTGCCATTTAGCCGCCCAGTCTCTCAGTCTCGTAAGGTCCTTCTGTAATTTTTCACAATCCTGTCGCGAGTTAACGACTTTGAATAACTTTGTGTCATCAGCAAATTTAATTACCTCACTAGTTACTCCCATCTCTAAATCATTTATAAATATACTAGTGAAAAAGGCCTGTTTCTGACAGAAATGAAACGGGCGCTATGTTTGAGAGCGTGTGTGTGAGATTGACTGTGTGAGACAGAGTGAATCTGCGAGTGTGTGTATGTGACAGAGAGAGAGACTGGGTATGAGTGTGTCCGTGAGAGAGAGAGGGTGTGTGTGTGAGAATCAGAGTGTGTGCCAGGGGCCCCTCGCTGCTCCGTCCCAGTTCCAGGGTCCCCCCTCCATCCCTCCCTCCGAGTTCCAGGGTCATCCCCCCCTCCAAGTGTAATACATGGGATTGAAGGTCAGCTGGGGATGGAATGAGTGGAATGTTTTGGCTGTAATTATGTGTTGATATTCTCTGTTATGGGAAACAGGCTAGTTGTTTAAGGGATGCCAGCACCTTTGGGAAAGGCACCTTCAACCTGTGCAGGTCTGGGGGAGTTATTCTCTGTTATGGTGGTTGTTTAAGGGATGCCAGCACCTCTGGGAAAGGCACCTTCAACCTGTGCAGGTCTGGGGGAGTTATTCTCTGTTATGGTGGTTGTTTAAGGGATGCCAGCACATCTGGGAAAGGCACCTTCAACCTGTGCAAGTCTGGGGGAGTTATTCTCTGTTATGGGAAACAGGCTGGTTGTTTAAGGGATGCCAGCTTGTGCAAGTCTGGGAAAGGCACCTCTGTTTCACACTATAAAAGAGGGTGGAGCACTGACCTTCTTGAGAAGCCTGCCTGAACGTAAGGGACGCCTGGTTCAGTGATGGTCCCTGCAATCTCTGAGGAAGAGCTAGTGCTTCCCTGGTGGTCTTCCCAGATGCTGACTGAATTGCGGGTGCTGTAAGTATCTTGGTGTATGTGTTCACATATGTATCACCAATAAAAGCGATATACCGCATATTGTGTCTGGTGGCTTTTGTGTTGTCATAAGCACAGCGCCCCCTAGTGTTACAATTTGGCGTAGTCGGCAGGATATCGCATTGTTGATACGGTGATTACATTTGTGAATATATACTTGTTTTATTGTTTTATTGTTTTGTGAATATGTTGAAGAAAGGGAAGAAGAGCAAATCTCATCAGGAGGCTGTGCAGGCACAGCTTCCGAAGCTGTTTGCAATTCCTGGATGGGATAAATACCCATATCAGGCATTGGCAACAGAATGGGCAACAGATACGGGGTTGAGTGAGAATTGGGAGGTATGTTTGGGAGAGGGAATGTGTGAGGATGTGTTGAAATGTTTACAAAATGCCCCTGTGGTTAAAGGGAAAGAATTAAGAACTGTGGGTCGGAGAGGGTGGATTTTGTTGTCGGCATATCGCCTGATGCACCAGCAGAATCTGTTATTACAACAGAAGCTGTTGGAATCACAGGCTGAGATTCTGACATTGAAAAGCGACTTGGTAATGTCACAGTGTCAGGGCAAATTGATGATGGATAAGTGTACGGGGTACCAGCAAATTGCTGAGCGGGCGGCGGTGCGAGTAGCGCAGTATAAGTATCGGAAAAGGAGAGGGCGTGTGAGTAAGGTAAAGGTTGCAAAGGTGATGGCTACTGCCACACAGAATCCTAACGGATGGGATCCTGAGACGTGGGATGGGGATATCTGGTCTTCCACACCCGAGAGTGAGTCAGGTGGTGAGGAAAGTGCTGCTCCGGAAATGAAGCCGATAATTCGGCGACGAGCACAGTTGGGTGGGGCAGCACCAGTGCGCATGGATTTAGCAGAAGACTATACGCAACAAGAAATTCTCAATATCATGCAGCAATTCCAGCAGTGTCCAAATGAATCCCTTATTGCTTGGTGTGTAAGGCTGCATGATACTGGGGCAATGGGGATACGGATGGACAATGAGGACTGTTTGAAATTTATACCTTTATCTCGAGATGCTATAATTCAAAGTGCATTTCGGGAACATAGTTTAGCAATGCCTGATGGGAATGGGTCAGAGGCTACTACTCTGATTGAGTTAGTGGGAACAGGGTGTCGTAGAAAGTACCCTTTAGAATCAGATTGGCCTGGGGATGACAAGCCTTGATATACTTTGAAAGATTGTATCCAGCGATTAAAGGAGGAGGCAATGAAAGTGTGTATTGTCACAGGACAGATGGATACACTTACCCAAGTGCCTATGTCAGCGGCAATTAGAAACAAAGTAATTAAAGGGTCTCCTCCAATGTATAAACAAGTTATTTTGACTCTGTTGATGAATGAAACAGATAACCCGTTGGAGGGCATTATGGATAAAATCGAGCAATTAGGAGATTTGGGGGATTGGAGTCTGAAGCTGACAGATAGGAAAAATAATGAAGGGCAGAGAATTAGGGAAGGGCCGAAGGGGCAAGGTTCAGAGGTAGAACGAGTATCTCGTAAGGATATGTTTGCCGCTCTACTACAAGCGGGGGTGGCTCGGGAGAAAATAGATGGAATTCCCACTGGAGAGTTATGGCAGCAATATAAAAAATTAGGATTGGATAAGAGAGGGATGAAACCGGTTCGGAAAACCCGGACAGTGGGAAAAGAAAAACTTCCTTCAGCCCCACCTGTGGAGGGTCCGGACTATTCAGATTTGTATCATGAGGTCCGTACTCTCCTGCAGAGAATGACATTTCCATCCACTACTACTCTGCCCCCATCTAAAGCAGAAACCAATCCGTTTAGAGAGGATTGACTAGTACGGGGATGCAATGTAAAAATTGATCCACGTCCCTATATTGATGTTGTAATACAATGGAGTCCGGGAAATTTTCAACAAGTACGAGCTTTGATAGATACTGGAGCAGAAGCAACGATTATAGCTGGTAACCCTTCTAAGTTTAAAGGACCAAAGTGTAATATTGTAGGACTAGGGGGGAAGAGTATTCCTGCAGTGGAAACACAATTGGCTATGCAAATTGGGGATTTACAGCTCCAAAAGTATGCTGTAATGATTACCCCAGTGCTAGAATATATAATTGGTATGGATATTCTGAGAGGTTTAAAACTTACTATTGAAGGGGGAAGTTGGCAATTTGGAACGTCTCCCGCAGTTCCCCGGCGTTTGAAGTATATTTCCACTTATAATATTCACGCAGTATTAGTGGGAAAAATTGTTGATGAGCCTCTCACCATACCAGCCGCCACTCAATTAGTTGCACAAAGCAATATCGGATTCCTGGTGGTATTGCAGAAATTACGCGAACAATACAGGAATTACAAGAGGTAGGGGTTATTGTCCCAGTTACTACCAAATGGAATAATCCAGTATGGCCAGTGAAGAAATCTGATGGATCCTGGCGGATGACAGTAGATTACCGTCAATTGAATAAGGTTACACCCCCGTTGCATGCTGCAGTCCCCGACATTGTAACTTTAATTGAGAACATACAAAATAGAAAAGGAAAATGGTATGCAGTGATAGATTTAGCAAATGCCTTCTTTACAATAGCCTTAAAAGAGGAATTTTGGGAGCAATTTGCATTTACGTGGCAGGGAAGGCAGTACACTTTTACACGGTTGCCACAGGGATGGTTGCATAGTCCTACAATTTGTCATAGGGTGGTAGCGCAACATCTAGATGCACTATCGTTGCCACCAGGGCTAGAGTTAACCCACTATATTGATGACATACTAATCCAAGGGGATACAGAGGAGTTAGTGGCCTCTGGGCTAGAACAACTAGTACAACACATGAAGAATAAGGGTTGGGAAATTAACCCAGCAAAAATCCAGGGACCCGCCCAGACAGTGAAGTTTCTGGGAATTAATTGGAATAAGGGACACCAGGAAATTACTGAGAAAGCACTAAACAAATAGCAGAATTTCCGGTACCGGTTACCAAACAGCAAACACAGAAATTTATTGGGTTGTTTGGATTTTGGCGTAAAAAACATATCCCACACTTGGGGCAGGTGTTACAGCCATTATACAGAGTAACACGAAAGAAATGTGTATTTCAGTGGGGTGCTACAGAGCAACAGGCTTTTGACCAAGCCAAGTTAGTAGTACAACAAAGTGTCAGTCTGTGGCCAATACGTGCCAATGATCCAATTGAATTACAAGTATCAGTGCATGCAGAGTATGCCAATTGGAGCATGTGGCAGAAACAAGATGGGAAACGTTGTCCGTTAGGATTTTGGACACGTAGATTACCCGATGCAGCTCAACGATATACAGTGGGGGAAATAAGTATTTGATCCCTTGCTGATTTTGTAAGTGTGCCCACTGACAAAGACATGAGCAGCCCATAATTGAAGGGTAGGTTATTGGTAACAGTGAGAGATAGCACATCACAAATTAAATCCGATAAATCACATTGTGGA